>NC_141691.1:693038304-694292893 GCF_964263255.1 Lissotriton vulgaris | reverse complement strand
ATACATTAGGCTAAAATAAGCTAAAATAAAATATCATTTGCGTGATTCAACGAATTGCTGTGTGTTAACGGGGGAATAAAACTCAATCATATGCTCAATCCCCCCTTGTTTTTCGTAGCTTTAAAGCGGCTCTTAAAAAGTTTACCACACAGTAGAGAGTAAAAACATCAGTTGACAATTTTACACACAACAAGGCTACCCATGCCTGCCTGAATCTAGCTTTCCTTAACAGGCCCTTCAGAAACAATTTCCTGGGGAAGGTGTAATACGGGCAGAGTAAAACTAAATGAAGAGTGTCCTGCGGAGACCTATTGTCGCAGCCGAAGGGTCCTCTCTCCTCTGAGATTATAATAAAACCTGCCAGTACTGCCAATAAATGATGGATGTAACTTAATCTAAAGCGTGTGATAAAAAATCGGTCATGGGCACTTGTCATTAGTGTTAAATATGGTTCTATGCACTGTGATGTTTTAGCTAAGATGTGATCCCTCACTGAATGTTTCCCCAGTTCAACAGTTTTGCGCTGCGCCATAGCAAACTTTAGGTACAGTGCTTTAATATCACTGTTAAAGTTAAAAGAAAGATCCGTAGTCCAGAGGTGTAGTTCATGATCATAGCTTTATTCTTGAGATCAGATCCATATTCAGAGATATATTATAGACCCATAACATAGACCCCACCAGGAGCAGCTACATCTCCGATCAGCCCCTCACACAAACTGATTCCTTCTTACAATCCAACCCTTTCAACATTCCGATGACATCATGTAGGCCAAGCAGTAGAGCAGGGGGCAAGCATAGGGAGGATGCATAAACACTTGCTAGATTATAACACATCCCCCCTTCATCAAAATTGTAAAAATACAAACATGTGAGATATAGTACATACAATAAAAAGATGTGCAGAGATGGACATATGCACAAAGAGAAAATTGACGAGCTTCAGAAATAAAACAAAGCTTCAAAAATAACATAAATCTTCAATCTTCAAGAACAACGTCTAACACCACATTCCGAACCCATCTATAAAAGGTTTCACAACACTTAAATACAGGGGTCCTATGGTACATCCAGAGAAGTATAAGGACTACCCTTATTCCCGACAATGACAGAACATTTACTCCCAAAACAACAACAAGGGGTAAAGAAAGACATTGCCTACGGGGAGACAGACCTGAGTCAACCCACAACCAAGCAAGAGAACTATACTCTCAAAACAACTACAAGGGCAAAGGCAGACATTGCTTACAGGGAGGCAGACCTGAGTCAACCCACAGCCAAGCGAGAGAACAAATACTCTCAAAACAACTACGTGGATAAAGACAGTCATTGCCTACGGGGTGACAGACCTGAATAAACCCACAACCAAACGAGAGAACTATACTCTCAAAACAACCACAAGGATAAAGGCAAACATTGCCTACGGGGTGACAGACTTGAGTCAACCCACAACCAAGCGAGAGAACAATACTCTCAAGACAAATACAAGATTAAAGGCAGATATTGCTTACAGGGTGACAGACTTGAGTCAACCCACAAAAAAGCGAGAGAACAAAACTCTCAAACCAAAGAAAAGGGTAAAGGCCGACATAGCCTCCGGGGTAACAAACCTGAGTCAGCCCACAACCAAGGACAGCGGCAGGGCTAGGGATACATCACACTCCCTCTACTGCACACACTTGCAGGGCAAGGAAGGCAACATACTCCTTCTACTGCACACACTCGCACAACTAGGTTTGGAAATGGGTATCTTTCAACCCAGGGCAAATACATATTTAGCATCTTTAAACCCAAAAACTCTTGCAACTTACGAGTATACTTTAACCCAAGGCATGACAAAACAAGGTAACTTCAAACCCCAAACATGCTGGCAGAAACATATAAAGGCTCCAAACCTTACTCAACAGCCACCGCACAGAAGAGTATTAAAAAGATAATAAGGAAGTCTCTTGCGCTGGTGAGCGACTTCTCACCCGAGCCCAAATGTCCAAAAGAATGCAGGCACAGGAAATCCAGGTTGAAAACTTCTTCAGAAACTTCTCCTTGTGGCGGTCACAGCAGGTGAGTTTCATGCGCATTGCCAAGCTCGCGCACAGCTTTAAAAATTGAATGTGACGGTTAAACTGTCCACAGCAGCGAGGAAAGAGGGATTATGCATAAGTCCAAACAGGCGTAGTATACAAAACATGTCCCCAGCACTGCGCCACATCAAACAGAGCCATAAATTGCTGCCTCATCACCAAGCACAGAATTTTCTTTTTTTCCTTTTTTTTTTACTGACTTGTCACGGTTCACATGAGTGCATCACATTTTACTGCTGCCAATCTGGGGACACATCTCTGGTGCCACTTCCTATGGGATGTTTGGGAATCACAGCAACTTGTAGCTCAAGACAAAACACAAGGATAGTATACCGTTTGGTAGCTTGGCAGATGCGGTCTGCTGGCACGAAATTCACAAAAGTAGCCAGGGATCAACAGGCTTGTGGAATAGTCACAGCTAGCAGCAGGACTAGCACAAGTTCAATGTACAATGTACTCTAGTACAGGCAAGTAATATCCAGATGACAGTTCAACAAAAATAGGCAGACTTTAAGACAACGAAGGAAAATGGCACTTAGAGGTTGGGGCGACCGAAGAAATGGTCACTGGTGGGGCATTAGGGGTGCCTAGTTTCTTCAAATCCACATTTACTTGAGGTTCCTTTAATTTTAAAAGTCCATTAAAAGTCCAGTCCACGCAGAATCTTTAAAATCATCGCCAATGTTACAGTTGAAAGAAAGATCCTTAGTACAGTTAATGTAGTTCAGGATCATAGCTTTATTCTTTAGATCAGATCCACATTCGGAGACCGCACCAGGAGCAGCTACATCACTGCTCAGCCCCTTACACCAACTGACTCCTTCTTACAATCGAACCCTCTCAACATTCCGATGACATCATGTAGTCCAAGCAGTAGAGCAGGGGGCAAGCATAGGGAGGATGCATAAACACTTGCTTACTGGGTGACTGATCTACTTTACTTCTGTGGTTGTTTTGAGAGTATGGTTCTCTCATCTGGTTGTGGGTTGAAATAAATCTTTTGCACTGTGAGCAATGCCTGTCTTTACCCCTGTGGTTGTTTTGAGAGTATCTTTCTCTCATCTAGTTGTGGGTTGACATAGGTTAGTCGCCCCGTAGGCAATGTCTGCCTTTACCCCTGTGGTTGTTTTGAGAGTATCTTCCTGTCATCTGGTTGTGGATTGACATAGGTTAGTCGCCCCATAGGCAATGTCTGATTTTACCCCTGTGGTTGTTTTGAGAGTATCTTCCTCTCATCTGGTTGTGGGTTGACATAGGTTAGTCGACCCGTAGGCAATGTCTGTCTTTACCCCTGTGGTTGTTTTGAGAGTATCTTTCTCTCATCTGGTTGTGGTTTGACATAGGTTAGTCACCCCGTAGGCAGTTTCTAACTTTACCCCTGTGGTTGTTTTGAGAGTATTGTTGTCTCACCTAGTTGTGGGCTGACGTAGATCAGTCACCCCGTAACCAATGTCTTACTTTTGTGATTGTATTGAGAGTATGTGTTCTCTCATTGTCGGGTGAGAAAAATCTAGTCCCTGACATTTTCTGGTTATACCATAGGACCTTTGTGTGTGTCCAAGTGTTGTGTAACTTGCCATAAATGGGTTTGGAATGCTTGAAGATTGATGGTTTTGAAGGTTGAATATTGATGTTATTGAAGCTTTATTTTATTTCTGAAGCTTTTTGACTTTCTCTTTGTGCTTTTATACATCTCTGCACATTTACTTATTGTTGGTCATATTGTATGTATGCATTTTGACTCAAATGTTGCTTTTGCAATTTTCTCTTTATGCATATGTACATCTTTGCACATCTACTTAATGTGGATTATATTGTATGTGTGCATTATAATTCACATGTTTCTTTTGCAATTTTGATGAAAGGGGGATGTCTTATAATCTAGCAGTGATGTAGCTGCTCCTGGTGGGGTCTCTGAATATGGATCTGATCTGAAGAATAAAGCTATGATCCTGAACTGCACTTTAACACTTAACAATCACCTTTGTCTTTTGACCTTATTGTCTCTGGTTTATCAAACAGATCTGTGCGCCCTAAGTTAATGACGGAATCCCTAACATATTTCAACCATTGGATTTTCGGCGCCTGCTCTAGGGAGAGACAATCCCACACTACCAGCCTTGTCAGACCCACCTCTGCATTGGCCCAAATCTTCAACCAACATACTAGGAGCTTCACTTCCACACTATCTTATATGTACCTAACCCCCAGTTCCCCTTGTGCACAGTATGCTGGAGTACTATGTGGGACCTTCAGCATCCGTCTTAGATATTTATTCTTTTCCCTTTGCAAATTGGTGGGCTTAACAAATCCTCACACCTCACTCCCCTACAAGACTTTAGCACTACAGATGGAATTATATAATTCTAAAAGCAGCCTCTGAGCATAATTTGCAATTGAACCCATGGACCTGTTCAAAGGCAGACACTTTTCCTCTATTAGATGTTTGAAGTTCAGATGGTTATCAAAAAACATACCCAGATAGGCAAAGCCTGTGACTTTGCCTAAGGGGTATGAGTCTAAGTCATAATTATATTTTTTACTAGGCTTCCTTCCCATCTCCATTACATATGATTTTGCAAGATTAGAGGACATGTCCAAGTGATCCATGCTTTTCACAAAGCTGTCTATTAAAAGCTGCAAACTATGTGGGGCACGGGCTAGAAGCACTGCATCATCTGCTTATAGCAGAACCGGAACTGTTCCATCATCTACTCTAGGTACATGAGTCTCGATGTTACGCAATGTGGCATCGAACCCGTTAATATATATGGTAAACAAGAATGGTGCTAAAATGCATCCATGTCTAACCCCACTAGAACACTTAAAAAACTCAGTAACTTTTCCCTCCTTTGTGTATCTTACAGCCACTGTTGTGTTGGAAGGCAGTGACTGAAGGATATTTATTATTGCTATGTCTACCCCAAGGTCCCTCATTAGAATCCACAACTTATTGCAATTCACACAATCAAAGGCCGCTGTAAGGTCCATGAAGGCTACATATAGCGCCCCAGTCTTCGCTATAGTATATTTTGCGGTGATAAGGTACAGGTTAAGACACTGATCTACAGTAGATTTTCCCAGGCGAAACCCACATTTTACATCCGTGATAATTTGTGTCTCCTCTGCCCAATAAGGCTTAGCCAACTTTGAATTTTCTGTGAAGCAGAATTGAGGGACCTGATGTCCTCCGTGGAGGAGACTTTCAGGTACAGTTGAGTGTCATTGGCATACATGTGATAGTGGATGTTGGATAGTTTCATAATTTCTGTTAGAGGCTCTATGAACAAGTTGAAGAGAGTGGGTGAGAGTGTGGACCCTGTGGCACCCCCCAGAGTGAGTGGTGAGGGATTAGAAAGAGACTAGTTCACCTTGAATCTTTGGGTTCTATTGTGGAGAAATGAGAAGAACCATTTTAGAACAGTCCCTGATAGTCTCATCTTGTGTTCCAGTAGGTCGATTAGGCTGTCATGTTTAACTGTATCCAAAGCTGACAATAGGTTGAGGAGGATCAAAAGGCATGATTCATTCTGATCCAGCATTCTTAGTGCCTCATCTACAACAAGTGAGAGCCGATTCAGTGCTGTGACCCTGCCTGAAGCCGGGTTGGAATTGGTCTAGCAGTCGGAATTGTTCTATATGGCTACATAGTTGAATGTGGATTCATTTCTCGAGGAGCTTTGCCAGAGTGGGAATGTTGGAAATTAGATTAAAATTGTTAAATCAGTGTGATCTGCAGTGTTTTGTTTTTTATAATAGGGGTGATCAGCCCAGACTTTAGGCAACCCGGAATAGAGCCTTGAAGTATTGAGGCATTGACTATCTTTGTTCACAGAGGGAATGTGGATGATCTGATCTCACTGAAGACGTTCAATGGCAAGGGTCACTAAAGTGGTTGGAGTCCTGCAAGAGTTTTGAAAATAGTGCTTTCATCTAAAGTTTTGAATAGGCTCCAAGAAGCCTTGTTTTTGGGGGAGAACCAGAGCGGGCGTGGGCACGCCAAACCGAGGTAGAGGGAGGGTGATAGGTGGTGTGGTTGGTAGATTTTCCAAAGTTGACTGCAAATCCGATTTAATCTTTATTGTCTTTTCACAGAAGAAGGAGGCAAATTCCTCTCAGTTAGGCTGTGAACAGATTTTCACTGAGGGAAGGTTAGGTTGACAATTTGATTGAACTTTGATGAGTTCAAAAAAGATTTCGGTCAGTTTTTGGCTTGCTCTAGTTGGTTTCTGAAGTAACTAGCTTCAGAGCATCTAATGCGTATGTTATAGATATTTCTCAATGATCCCAGCTGATTGAGATGTTCGAGGGAGGGATAGGATCTCCAAAATTGTTCTGCTAGTCTCAGATTTCCTCTTTCTGTATTTAGACTACCATTGTACCAAGGTTTGAAAATGTTGGAGGACATTCTTTTTAGCTGTAAAGATCTAAAATGCATGTTATGCAGCAGTTATAGTGGTCTATAAGGTCGTCGACATCAAACTTATCCACAGAAGGGGGCAGGATGTTATCACTGATTGAAGGCAGATTATCCAAGGTAATGTTTCGCAGACTTCTTTGCCAGTGTCCGGGTTTCTTAGCTGAACTTTGTTAGGTCTCACAGATTATGTGATGAGGAAGGTGATGCAATGTTGGTCCATCCAGTCACAAGGGGCGATAGATTCAAGATGAATGAAGTTGACCTTACTGATGACTAAATCTAAGGTAGCTTCTTTGATGTGAGATGGGTTGTCATATGTATGGGTTAGGTTCAGGTCTACTAAGAAGGATTTTGAGGCTATTGACTGCTGTGTCATTAATGTAAATCCAGTGGAGGTTAAAATCTCTGAGGAAGATCTGGATGCTGTGAAGCTCTGCATTATTTGAGATGATTACCTTGATTTGTTCTATGAAAAGAAGGTTGCCTTGTGGCAGGTGGTAGAGTGCGTGAAATTTCCATGCTTGCCTGTTGTTACATGTAACCTCGATGCAAAGGTATCCGCATAATGACAGGGCAGCAGACTGTAATTGTTAAACTGATGGGTTATGACGATGTATACAGGCGATACCTCCACCTTGTCCACTAGATCTATCTAACCTAATGATGTCGTAGCTGGGAGGCACTAGTAAGTCGAGTTTAGGTGCAGATGAATCGTTTAGCAAGGTTTCAGTAAGCATTAAGAGTTCAGGAAAATGAGCAAAGTGAGGGCAGCAATGTCTGCAGCATGTCGTACTGCTGATCTGCAGTTGAGAAGCATGCATTTAAGCTGTGCCTTGGGATCGACTGAGGAAGAAAGTATGGTGGGGACTCGAGTGAGGTTGTTCTTATTTAAGGATCTGGAGTTTGCCCTTGGTTGTCTAAACGGGTCAGAGTGATTTGCCTCGATTTGGCAAATATCACCTGTGTTTAGAGATGGGTGCTGGATTATACGAGAGTAGGAGGATAGAATATCCTCGTCATGCAGTGGATCCTGTACTCTGAATGACTGAGAGGGGTTGTTAGGGTGAGGTGAGGTTTTCAATCTTTGGAAGCCATTATTGGTGAGGTCCCAGTGGATATGTTGGGTGATGAAAGCCTGGTACATGAGTTAGAGGGATACTTGTGGTTGTGGCACTTGTACTTCTGCGACCGCTTTTACCCCAGATTGTCAGCAACTCAGAGGTAAGGTGTAATAGGCTTTGGACATACACCTTGAGTTATTGGAGGGAAAGTGAGATCTCATCAAGTCTGCATTCTAATGAGGTGAGGGAGCAGGTTTTTGGGACTTGGGGATGGGAGCTGTGAGTTGGGGTGAATTTGGAGATGGAAGGTTAGAAAAATGCTGGTCAGGAAGTGCCTGCAGGAGCGAGATAGTATTGTGAAGTGAGTCAAGAGGTGAGAAGAGCAGCACCTCGCTAAGAGGAAGCACTAGGGTCGTAGGAATCAAGTTGCTAGCCCAGTTAGGGAAATCAAATTTTGGGAGTGAAATCAATTTAGCTAAATGGAGAGTCACAACAGTAGTATCCGCAGTAGTGTGCATGGGGTTCAAGGGTACGGATGGGGTGATGGTGTGCCTTGTGGAGCTTGGTGACTCTGAGCTAGCTGCTCTAGAAGAGTGGTGAGCATGTAGACTAGTTTGGGGATTGCAAGAGAGGGAGTCAGACCCCCCTAATGTAGTTGAAGAGTTGCTACTATGTACAATGGTCCCTAGGGCGGAGCAAGGAAGGGAAAGGTTAGGGTCAAAAGAGATGATGAGGTTGTGAGAGGATGCACTTTGTGGATTTTGGGGCTTGTCTGAGGAACTAGTGCATATTTGGGAGGTGGAGGATTCATTGTACAAAACGTTTCTCATCTTCTAAATCAATCTACAATATTTGTTGTGGAAAAATATGCACTATTTTGAATATTTGCAACTGCACTGCAGTTGTCTGAAAAAAAGATATTCCCCAATTTGCTATGGTATTTGAGATGATTGACCCATTCTGTAAATGACTGTGTGTATATATTTTTTATCTTTATCTAAAATACAGGAAAGTTAGAATGGTCGGGCATTAGAGGACTTTAATTGCCATTCCTGGTCCATTTATTTTTCACAGCATGTTAAAAAAGTTTGTGTAGTCTTGTATTGTAATTTGGGTCTCAATACACACTTGGGACTGAGTGAGCTAGGTGGGTTGAAGGATATTAATAGGAAAACTCAGGTACGCCTTATTATACAACGTTTATTTATTTGAATCATTCCAGGTTGGATTGATTTGATACCAACTACATAATAATTGGAATGCATGTATAAGTTACTCCTTCATGAGCTTCTTATTTGGTTATTAGAATCTGTGCCCAGTCTCTTGGAGGATTATTAGGTAGCCCTCATGTACTTACTAAATTTTGTGAATTTTCCACATTCCTAAATAGTTTGACATGCTAGTACTGATATAAACTCTATAACAAAGGTTGCAATGAATAGTTCGAAAGGTTACAGCAATTGTGGCCTGGAGCCTGTTCGGAAGAAATAATATTTGTTTCATGCCACGGTGAAAATGAATTGTTGGCAACAAAAAGAATAATTTAAAGAGCTAATGCCCACATGCATCAAGCATTTTTGGAGTCGCAAACGGTGCGATTCCTTAAAATCGTCCGTTTGCGATTCCAAAAATGATTTTTCAGATGCATCATTATTTTTTGATGAAAATCGCGAATTTTGCGACTTTCCAGAATGCGATTGCATTTAAGGAATCGCAAATTTGCGATTCCTTAAATGCAATGCATCATTCTTAAATAAAATTGCGAATTCAAAGATTGCAAGTGCAAATTACCACGAGGTTGAACCTCGTGGTAATTTGCGAAAATTTTTTAAAATGTTCTAATTTGCATTTTAAACAATGTCATGTTACAGACACACATGTCCTTAGGACATGTGTGTGTGAAACATCCATTTAAAAATACATTTCAGGGGTGCAGGGGGGGTCCTTTGGACCCCCCTGCACCCATGGAATGCATCAACATTTGCGAATTCAAAATTGCGTATTCGCAATTTCCATTGATTCCTAGGGGCCTTTTTGAATCGGAAATATTAAGCACTTTCTATGATGCATCCCGTTTTGCGAATCCTTATTTGCGATTCGGTAAAAATCGCAAATTTGGAAACGCAAAACGGGAGTTTGATGCATGTGGGCATTAGTGAGGTATGTGTTCTTTTGGGAATTCCATCTGGTATGGTATACAGTCCAAGGTTACTGAACCTTGAGGTATTGATTAGGCCTGGGCAGAGTTTGCGAAGTGAAAAAAAATTTCCACGAAGCTACACGGAGTTCCACAAGTGGCAGAGTGCATTAGGTCGCACCATTTGCGCTGATTTTTACTGCTGGGCATTTGTTCTGCACTGGAAAATCTGCGCAAATGGCACCATGCACGGCGCAAGAGGGTGCTGCTTCTTTATGCCGCACAAGTAGATTTTCTACTGAAGCAGAAGCTTCCTCAAAACGAACACATGTTTTTGCTACATGAGTTGTCATGACCATATGCAACCGCCCTCATTGGGAAATCTTGGCGAGCGCAAACGAGGAGAAAAACTCAGCTCTACATTTTCGGAATTTCTTTTGCTCTGTAGAGTGCAGGAAACTCTGCAAACTCTGAAAATGGAGTGGAGTTCACCGCCCAGTCTAGGTTTGATCTATGCTAGTGTCTAAATTCTGCTGAAAAGGCTTCAGTATCTATGTAAATTGAGGAACACTGTTTATGTGTTATCACGCTGCAATTTCAAAATAGATATTTTTAATGCTAAACTATCGGGCTTGGGTCCACCCACAGCCCCAGCCATGCTACAGATTTTGCTCCAGCCATCCAGAAGAAAGACCGGGTAACAAAATATTTTCGAGAACAATTGCTCGAGCTAGGAAAGTTGCCACCAGGTGACAAGAATTGTCAGTTGGGAGTGAGACCTCTAGCTGTAACTCGTTAAGTTGTGGGATTCTCAATGTTAGGTCATTCAATCCAAGGTCACTGATTAAACACATCACGAGATCCAACTATTAATACAATCCAGAGATCGGGATGCTTTGTTTATGACAGAGACATGGACACACATGGACTCACAGGTCGACCTAGGTTTAGCTTGCCCACTAGGATATAAGATGTGTCATAAACCTCATAAGCAGAGAAAGGGAGGCTGGGTAGGCCTACTATATAGAGAATAATTGCATTTTGTCCCCCTTAGCCTAGACAAAACTTTAGGCCTTAAGCCCCTGGGTTTATCTTTAAAAAGCAGTAGAGGTCATGTATTCATAGGCATACTGTGTTACCGCCCCCCCGCCCATCAAGCCCCTACCTTCAATCCCCAGTTGACATTTTTAGTAACATGTCTATGGCCCACTCTAGCTTTTTTATCCTGGGTGATTTTAACTTATAGTCTTCTGGTGAGCCTGGACTTGCACCAAAAGATCTACACAGCTCATGTGATAACCTGGGCCTGCAACCGTTGGTATTGAGCCCAACCCACAACGACGGCCACATCTTGGGCCTTATTTTTCATCCCAAAACCTGGCTACAGTGGACAAAATCTCTCCTGTGTGCTGGATAGATCACTCCTTGGTGAATTTCTCTCTACAAATTAAAAAATTAGCCTTACAAAATGCCTCACAGCCCACCAAACGATTTGTAAGAGCATGGAATAAATTTCTGAAATCACACAGGGGCATGCCTCTGTTTGACTTTTCCTCTGTGTTTCAGGAGGACAGAACTGATGAGGAAAATGTCTCTACTGTTTCTCCATTTGGCCCACTTAGTCATTTTTTTCATCACTTTATTCTAGGTGTCCTTCATTGTTAGGTCCTGGTGAGATCCCGTATTGAATGGGGGGTTGAAACGCTGTTGACATACATCCAAAGCAAACTATTTCCATCCCCTACTAATATGTTATAAGGCTGTGGATAATTATGTATTTTTTGGAATAGTCATCTGATTGTACATTATGAAACCTTGCTCCATGTCACAATTGTCCACTCTCTGTTAAGTAGGTTCTAAGTCACTTGGGACGCCAAGCACTTTCTTCATCTTCCTTATAATACAGGTATAATATTTACACAAACAGTATTTAGGTCTTTAATTTCACTACAGTAAAATTGCTGTTCTCTTTCAGCATCTTTTTGACTTATGATGACATTTGCCATTGTGCATAGCTATTACCAAGCATCCTATACATTGTCTACAGGAGCCATTATTCCCTTGTTATATAATAGATACCCTGGTTCTTTGTGAGTAGGGCGGCACTTGTTCCCTAAACATGCCTCTTAGATAAATAGCAGCCAAAAAAGTGGAGTTAGCTCATGGTGTTGCTATATGAATGATTCCCTCTAGTTGTGTGGCTCTACAGAGGGGAGTCACTTCATTTCACAAACACATTAGCAATATCCTCCAACTATTTGGAGGGAATCTTTGGGGCTGCAGGAGTTTTTTCTTTGCAGCAACCTTATTCTGGGGAGAAAGCCCATGCCAATTTACAATTTGTCCCAGAGGACTATGGTATCTAGGTACATACAACTAAAACTAATTAAATAGAACTTCCCTTGTACTAAAGGATAATACCTATTATAAATGCCTCTGAACTTCAAAAATTCAATAACTTTTAAAACTCTGTCTTAGAATGTGGAAAAGGTTAAGAATATCTTAGGGAAGATGGGTTAATCTGTATCTGAGACACAGCCTCAAACCGGTGACTTTTCCTCAGAAATGGTCAGTAAGAATTTAAGACAGCCAGTGAGGCTTTAATCACAAACATTTGCTATGTAAAAAGTCCACAGGAATTCATAGACACAATGACCTTTATAGCATATATTATTTTTATCCCATGTGTTCTTCTCATTTTTAGGTTTGCTCCTGTGTGCACCTCAATGTATCATGACTGTGTTGAAAAAGTTGTCTTTCCTAAGTTACATGGCATCATCTGTGTCTCTAGAACAATGACATCTTCCTCTGTCTTGCCCAAAGATGTGTCAATACAACACCATAGGGTGCAGAAGACAGAGTGAATAAAGCATGATCTGAGGATGTGGTTGCAGTTTTTCAACCACTACATTTGTGTGTCATTGTGACTGCATGATGACCCAGGGACATGGTCAGTGGAGATTCTTTCAGACACATTTGAAGCTGGCAAGCTTTGGGTGTATTGGAAGGGGCACTGATTCTCTGAGTTGTGGCCTAAGGAGTGGTTGGAGAAACACCATAGGTTTGCCATCCTAGAGTTTCTCCCATGGTGCTTGCAGGGTGATCGTGGTGCCATGAATTACTCAATAAGAAAATTACCTTCATGGTTGATAACCAAGTTGTGGTGCATGTGGTGAAAAGGATGATGACTAAGTGTGAATACATGTTGAGGAATTGAGAGAGCAAATTCTGATGTAGTGGGAAGGCCACATCTTATTGCTTGTTTAGAAAAGGGGGTGGCCGGTGCATTGTCTCAGTTCACAGTGAGCGATATTCCACGGGTTAGCCCCTTAAACAGACACATGAGCCCTGAGGGTGCTGGAGGATTTGTGGATGATCAAAATATGAGAGCAATGCATCTGGTGAAACACTTTTTTGGCCGATTCAATGAGGAGGCAGTATAGGAAGGGATGGTTGGAGGTTTTACAGTCTGGAGCAGGAAGAATGCAGGAAGGGGGGGCAGGTTTAGTAGGAGAGGAAGAATGATATGATCAGTTTCATAATGGGGCAGATTGAGAAGAGACTAGCACTGGTGATGATTGGGGAAAGATCACCAAGATCGCTTTCTATGGGAAACTTTTGTGAGGATATGATCCCTTGTGAGGCAGAGCTCAGAATGAGAATGTTGGAGGGATCCTTCTGGGTAAAAGAGTAAGATGTTGCAGTTGATGTAACCAGTGATGCCCGAGGTTTTGAGAAACTGTTGGTCCTCATGAGATTAGCGTACTCATCCACCTGGGAGGGCTTAGTCTTTCAGGCACCTTTCATGATCATATTCTTCGAAACATTAAGTGTATCCAAATTAGTAGGGATGGTACAGGACCTGGGTTTGGAGATGAAAGATGTTTTGAGGACAGCAAATGTGGTTGGGACTTTGGCTGAGGATGAGCAAGACAGACCAGAAGAGTAGAGGTAGTTTGGTATGGCTGAGGAGGACGGGAGAGCAAAGCGTGTGACCGGTCTCCTGTCTGGGCCAGTTTTTGAGGGTAAGTGGTATGAGACAAAGGCCAGTATTCCAACAAGAAGACTGAGCAAGGGTTCCGAGCAGGCAGGTTCCGGGGGTAATGAGATGCTGTCTGAAGCAGGCAGAGTTTTAGGACGGGGAATCTGGGACATGTTCATTCTTTATAGGTGCAGCAACTACATTTTACTATTTGAGTATGAATGCTGACAGGCGAAAGTCCTCGGGGAGAGTGAGGAGTGATTGTATGTTGGGGTATGTGAGGATGGGAGTGTCAGGGTGGTTGGAGTAGGCATTAGCAGGTGTGCTTTTATACCACAGGTATAGAGGAAGAGACAAGGAAAATAAAGCAAGTTTGGATCCGTGGGTATTCAATTGTGAAGTGAGCTGGGAACAGACTGGGAAACAATCCTTTGGCCAAAATTTGTTCTTGAACACTGAAATGGTGAAACTGGGGTGGTATGGATTAGGGGGGCTGCGATGAGAGCATCGGATGCTCACTCCATGGAAGCATAGAAGGAAATGGTGGCATCCTGATGTGAAGGTGTTACACCCAGGGAGAATGGTTTGATCCAGTCGAAGGGGCAGGAGCTGATTAAGATGATGAAGAGGGACATAGGGAACTTGAGGAAAGGATGGGCTAGGACTGGTTCAATTGGACTCAGTTGTTGGCAAGAAGAATTTGGGGAGGGGCAGGGAAGTGACAGCAATTAATAGGACATAAAAAAGAGTACAGGAAAATGTCAGGTGTTGGAAGGTGGTTTATTAGTACGTACAGGTAGATACCTACAGCTAGTAATAACACAATAATCACAAATGAGGTCCAGTCAAGTTCTCAATAAATTAAGGCTTACTCAACTCTTGGCAGCTTGGCTGCAAGCAGATTGCTTTAACTTAGGAGACACGTGTTTAAAGCATTTAAAACACCTATAGAGTAAATAGGTACGACATAGCACACAATGAAAACCCAACACCAATTTATAGTATTGGAAATATATTATGATTTAAATGACACCAAAATGACATAAATCCAATCTAGGGAACCAGAGATATGAATGTTTAAAGATTAAAAGTAAAACTAGCGCTTAGAAGCAAATAGTGCTCAAAGGGTTAAAAAAGAAAAGTTACGCTGGACCAAGACAAAGTAAAGAGTTCAGGCCGTCCTTGTTATAACACTTTTACACTTACTTCCAGAAGTGTTTCTTGATGCAGGAAAGTGTTCCACGCAAAAAAATTGACAAAATGCTGAATAAATCATGCATTCACCCCCAGTCAAGAGATCAGGGTTGAATCACAGCACCTTGAGACCCTTAAGGGGTGGGTAGGTGTGCTTAACAAACCCTTGATTCATTGATTGAATCCATTGTTCTTTCGCTCACCATGCCACCCAGTTTAGACCCAGCCATATACAGTCTTGACCCTGTTCCTCATGGGAACAGTCTAGCATGAACTGCCAAGCCAGGTCCTCCCCGGACCGGAAACAAGCATCCTGGGACCGGTTTCAGGTATTACCCTTCATCAGCCAGATTAGCTTGAATCCAGTGGCTTGTCAGTTCAGGCTGGAATGTTCCCAAGAGGAACATCTTCAAGACTGATTTGCATATGGCTGGGTCCACAGTTCCAGAATCTCTGAGTTGCTTCTTGGGACTTTGGGACTACAAGACCCACAATGCACCTGGCTAAATCTTTAGAAGTCCATTGAATGCTGTCCAGCTGGGTACGTCTTGGTGGAATCCACTTCTCAAAGTTTTAGAGTCAGGCAAAGTCCTTCTTTTGCTGAAGCTCTAAATGTGCTGCAGGGTCAGTCCTTCAGAGTGCAGTCCTCTTGATGTAGGCCAGGGGTTGAAGAGGGCAGTCCTTATTCTTCTTATTTCATCCAGGGTGGGTTCTGAGTTGCTGGGCAGCGTTCCCATATTTTTCCAAGCTTCTGGTCTGGCAAGCAGGGGGGAACCCCTGGCCAATGGGGTGCAGGGTGCCACCTTCAATGATGGCCACTTAACCTCAAGTGTGGAAATTCCTGTCCCAGAAAGCACTGTTTATTAAAAAACCAAACTGGAGAAAATATCTCATGGAGCTTAAGGTCTGGCTAACCCAACCTATAGGTGTGGCTAACACACCCCTTCCAGCCCCTCTGCTAATTCAATTACAGGTGCTCCCATCTGACTGGGGGTGCAAGAAGTGGGTGTGGGCCTGGGTCCTGTCTCAAGTGTCTTACCCTCTTTTAAGACCAGTTTGGCTACCCAGCCCCCTTCCTGCCTTTTGCTCTTCAGCTGTCAGATCTCCACCCACCAGATGTCTCTTTGTTTCCTTTCAGGCCACTTCACACTTCATCAGAACAGCTTGGCTCAACTTGTCAATTGACGGCCAATCTGGATAAGAGTACTCAAGGGCTGGATTTAGGCACATCAGAAAAGATCCATATTATCTGTCCTAATGTAATAAATCTAACCATGGCAAGTTGTTGGATTCATTCTATTATTCTGACACTTCAAAGTATCGTATTTTAGCTCACTCCTGTCAATAGTTAGACTTTATTAAAGTTTGATCAAGCCTTCCTATGTTAGCCTGTGGTACTAATGCACTATAATGGGGATAAAAACTAACTTGGCAGTATTTCCGTCACCCAGGCTTATAAAACAGGTTTTATAATGTCCCTGCTTATAATTACAAGGCACCATGCCCCTCGAGTACCTAGGAGAGATTTTTAGGGTTGACTTATTTGTAAAAATAAGGACGTTTTAAACATTGGAAGTACCTTTTATTCCGTAGTCGAATATGCATATAATTTTAATTTAAAAGCAGCCTGAAAAGCAGGTTGACATTTAAAATGACAGCAGGCCTCAAAGTAGTGCACACTTAAGTGCATTAAATCTGCTGCGCTTCTAAACCTACATGCCCTACCATATACTAGGGACTGGTAGGTAGGATGTCAGTCCCAAAAGTAATTACACCAATTACCATGTACTTTTACACAGATCACAGGCCTTCGGTCACAGGGCACTATCAGAGTCAAAAGATCAGCATCTAGTAGCCAAAATGGAGGCTAACAATGGGGTGCACAAAAAAAAACGGATTTCTAACATCAGTGTTTTACAGAATAAAAGGGATTGAGGTTCTAAAGTACAAGGAGATTGTCCATGAGTGCCCGGTATTGTTTCATCATAACGTGGTAAACATTTGGTGCTCAACAACAGGATTTCTTTGGAGCTGCTTACAGAGCCAGTGGAAAAACTGTGTATAGTAAATTGGTGAGGAGAGAAAATTAACACCGCAGGGATGGATTTTTTAGTGGGGGCTTGAGGGACAAAGATGGAGGGATGGTTAAGTGGGAGATAGGGAGAACAGAGTAAGTAGGGAAAAAGAGAGGAGGAAATAGGAGGCAAGGAGTTGGAGACTGATCCATTTGCGGGCAGGGGATCTAAAGAAGAAAATTGAGAGGCAGACAGGAGAACACATGAGTTTCTTAAGGCCTAACGTTAGGGTTGTCATTGTTTAGGGGAACAAAGTATGGGAACTAGAGGTGGGAAATGTTTAGAGAGGGAATTGCTTAAGAGTGGGAGGTTGGTTTTAGTAGCCAAGTAATAAAAAGTTGTTTAGGGCATGTGAGCTTATGCGGCTCAGCCGAAGGAGGGCGAATTGCCCGGCTCGCTCCAAATAGAAGCAGCCTTTTGCATATCACACATAATGGAGTATGATTCCCTCCCAATAATTTCTATAGGAAGCCACTCTTCCGCACTACGAAACCTGACACCCTGCAGTAAGGTATAATTAGAAAGACAATGGCCTCTGCATCACCTATGTTTCCCCTTCCATTACTACTATCTCCTCTATTCCACACTACCCCTCTATTTTCTCTCTGTCCTCCTTGCTTTTCTCTAATTTCGAGCGGGCTCACTTAGAAGAAAAGAGCCACAGGTAAAGAGCTCGATGTGAACCGAAGTCGTGATTTTGCTGTCTGTGTGTAATATCGATTACCCCTTTTCATCAACATCCAGTGTTCCATTGATCCCTCAGCGCAAGTTTTTAGAATAATTGCTCACAGCTCAGTTGTCTCACAATGGCGCTCTCTTTTTTCCAGGAAAGTGAACACAGGTGCCTGAAGGCGCACAATATCTGTACAGCTTGTTACTCCTTCAAAACAGCAGCAGCTATTTTCTCAGTGGAATAAATAAAATATTATAAATGGAACCATTATATTTTATTTTTTCTGTCCGTTCGATTTGATAGTTTAGCTTTATTACTATCTGGATCATTTATAACATGATTGTCTGCATCTTTGGTCTTTTCAATAATTATTCGTCAGCACATTTTGGAGGGTTGCGCCGCCCTGTACCTCAAAATCTACATGATTTGCTTTAGGGTGCGATTTTGGATTGGCATACCAAACTTTATGAACAGTTTTTCACCGGAGAGAGGCTCAGATTTTAACAATACTCGTTCTGCATTCGGTAGGAGGAACACTTCTTTTCCTGCTCATATTTTTTGCTGAAAGGAATTACCTTTTCCTTTTTTCCTGAGACTGAAAACACTCCATTGGATTTCATTGGAACAGAAAATTAAATAGGAAGCCCCATGTACCATACACAAAACAAATAAGTGATGCTGTACCCTGGCACCAAACGAATGCCCTGCATGGACCCTCAGGTCCACCATATTCAGTGTGGATGAGCTTACAGACAAAAAAAATTAAAAATCCTCTGAACTTGCACCTGGGAACCCTGTTCAAATCCTGTGCATTCAAGAAAACTTTGAAGGGGGCTCTCGTTCAGAAGGCTTGTACAAGAACATCTGGACATGCTTTAGACTCCCTAACTGAAGATCAGCCTAGATCTTCCCTTATCAGGAAGCCGTGCTGACAACTCCAGCTGAGTACTGTTCCTGTTCCCCAAGAACCCATTACATGTAACTCGTGCAGCAAATGATAGCCGAGGCACCTGTGCTATGAACAGCACACACTCTAATTAATGGAGTGCTGGAATTAATCTCAGCCACTAATAATGACTCTGAGCCACATTCCACTCCCTTGTGTATGCTTGTCTGTGCTATTACAGACAGGGACCAACCATTTGCAACCAGATGGAACTGCCAAGTCTTGTTTGTACACTTTGTATAGGAAGACATGCAAGTCATGATCAGTTTCAGCCTTGTTGGACCACCTCAGTCCAACTTGAGTCCTACAGGTGTTTATTGCTCAAACATTTATAAAGCATAAGGATCCCTACCATGCTGTATTAAGATATCATGAGTCAAAAGGAGTTTTGTAGCTAGTAGCTGAAGGAGACTGAGGCA
Organism: Lissotriton vulgaris; assembly: GCF_964263255.1. Taxonomy (NCBI): domain Eukaryota; kingdom Metazoa; phylum Chordata; class Amphibia; order Caudata; family Salamandridae; genus Lissotriton; species Lissotriton vulgaris. The sequence goes on along the minus strand of NC_141691.1, from coordinate 694,273,906 downwards.
CAGATTTACTAAGATGTCATGTAATGCAGAGCAGCAAGGGAACTTGGACCTTTGCGTTGGGTGAAAGGGAGTGAGCAGAACTGCTCCATATTTACAGAGGGTATGGCACAGTTCCACTCTCTCCTTGTGTTGACACACTTTGGGCTGCCTAGCACCAATGCAGGCTCCCTTGCACCATGGCACAAGGACGTCTGCATTAGGAACAGAATAGTTCTTGTGCGTTAAGGTAGTATCCTTCGAGATGTATTCTTCTTTGTATGTGTGCTGCAAAATGCTGCACACAGACAAAGAGGAAATAATGTGGACAAATAAAAATATTTATCCTCATTACACCAGCCACAGGTAGACTCATCATTTTGGAGCAAACCCATATTTAAAAGTCTTGGTAAGTATGGGTTTGCGTCAAAATACATGGGTGGCTGCACAGTAATGCCCATACTCCACCCATGTAACACCTACCTGACGCAAGGTAAAGTAAGCTTCATCTAAAAATCTCCTTACAGTCCCTAGATTCAGGAAATCCCGCTCAGGTGGGAAAACTTTTCCGGTGCTGACTGCGGCCCTTTGGAATAAACTTCCTAACGCCATTCGGTTGATCAAGGATGAGCAACCTTTCCGAAGAGCCCTCAAAACTTACCTGTTCTGCTGATCGTCCTCCACCTAATTCACCTCTTCAGGCTGAACATAGTCACAAAGGAGCGCCGGGACACCCCGTTGGGGTAGCTGTGCGCGATATCAAAACACACTAAATAAAATAAATAAATATGCACTTGCTTACATTTCTTTTGTATATTGTGAAGCCACGGAAATCGGCTATGTATGGCTTTGTAAATCTAAAATAAATTTTGCATCGGGCTGTGCCAAAAATGGCACACAACCTTGTAGCAAAAGTTTAGAAATTATGTGTCTGAATGTTTAGTATGTTTGCCCATACAGGTGTCTAGATGCTGGCTGCAGTCATTCTGAGATGTAATTTTGGAAGAACAATATTTCTAGAATAACCAAGTTTTCAATAGCTTTATACATGCCAGATGGAAAGATGTAGATTGCATCTCACATGCTAGCTTATTCATGCTGAGCAGTCCATAAGAGATGGTTACTCTGTGACACAGTCTGGAGAATTCAGAGCGCAGTAGAAAGTGGTCGAAGGAGCAAAAAGACCATGAAGTATACTTCAAAGGTGATATTCAGACAATAAGTTATTCTGTCGCAGATACTAAGTTGAACAGTGTGCAATGTTTTGACAAACACTGAAGTTGCAGTTGGGGGCAACGTTAGTCTTGTTACTGGGCTTTGCTGAAAGGGATCTACGAGCTACAAAAAGTAATCCGGCTGCTGCATTTATAACTACGGGAAGGCATCCCTGGAGATATCTATGTAGAGTGAACTGTTGTAAATCAAGCACAACCTGACAGGAGACTTTGGACCTCATCACGATGGCGAGCGGACCGCTGCCCACCATCTAGGGCATGGGTCCAACCGCCGCAGCAATAGAAGATAGGTCCTCCGCTTGACAGGTTCAAAGATCCAGATGGGATGGTGGTCAGATTCCTAATCCCTACAATGTGGGTGGCGCCTGCACAGGCTCCGCTGTAGGGATTAGAATATCCCTTTCCGACGGCCTGTTAACAGACAGATGGAAAGGGACTTGGGGGCCACACGCAGGGCCTCCCCCCCCCCCCATGGCCTCTGCTATGGGTCCCCCTACACACCCATGCACCAGGTGCATGGGTGTGTAACCACAGTTGCCTACCACACGGTGCATGAAGGTGCACAAAATACATTTTTCGACCACCTGCATGGTAGTCGTAGTGTTCCTCAGCTGGTTTCTATCTGTCCCACCAGTCAATTCAAGTGACCATTGGTGGTTACCATTAAGATATAATTTCTGCAGCTCTAACTTACCCCCTTGTTCTGAGCAATATTTTGGTTAAGTTGCAATAATCATGTGAGTGACCAAAAGCTAGATCAAGTGTCCCACTATAATCTTCGTCAAGAGTTCTGTGGTCCTCCAGTTTGACCTACCACTGCCACATACTACTGTTGTACATGCTGGGTAAAGGAACATATGTCCAAGCAAAGCAAAACCAAGTAACATGTCAAAGTGAAACTTTTCATATGTCTTTGTTGGTAAATAAACTTGTAAGCGTGCCATGCCATCTCACAAATTTCTTGATCCCAGAATTGATTTTCAATCCGACAGAGCGATCTAGTCTTACAGCAACTTCGCTAACAGTTGTGACTTTATCTGCACAGAAAACGTCTTCATCCTCCTTTCTGTCCCAAAACAATCTAACAACTACAGTCTTCTCAATGGCACTCTCAAAAGAATAGAGACAAAGGGCCATATGTGTCAAGGTCAAATGTGTTCGCAAACGCCGAAATTCTGCGAATTTCGGCGTTTGCAAACTCATTTTTGCAAAATGGTATGTATGAAGGAATTTGGGTGCAAAATAAGGAATCGCAAAATTTGCGATTCCTTAAATGCAATGTATTAAGCAAAAAAAAATTCCAAAATGCCCTTAAGGAATCGCAAATTACCACCAACTTCTAGTTGGTGGTAAGTTGCGAAATCCTTGAAAAATGCACATTTCAGCATTTTTCAAAGTGCCATGTGACGCACATACATGCCCTTAGGGCATGTATGTGCACCACATGTGCACCCATACTTATTTCAGGGGTGCAACAGGGTGACCTTTGGACACCCCTGCACCGTTGAAATTATTCTCAATTTGCGATTAGCAAATTGCGAATTGCTAATTGAGAAAAAAATCTCGTTCCTTCCTATGGGCCAGGAGGCCCATAGAAATGAATGGGAAAGTATTCCTTAATTGCGAATTTGCAATTTGCGAATTCGCAATTAAGGAATATCAAGAAATCACAAAAAAATTGCAATTTTCTTGATACGTACCAATTAGCGATTCTAAAAATAGCGATTTCTTAAAAATTGCTATTACAGAATCGTTAATTGGTATCTTGATACATATGGCCCTTTGCCAATTAATCTCAGATTGCACAGAAACGGTTGTCAAGTTTATCAAATTCCCTGCTAAAATATGTTATAGTGTGTTTCCAAGTAACTGTGAGTTGAAGAGCCAAACGGCCCATGGTTTCATGAGGCACTAAGGCCTCGTAGAAAAGTGGTACCTGCAAAAAACACCTTTGCAGTCTGATAAGAAAGGCGACGATAATTCTGGATGATGGCTTGTGTTGAGTACAAGAAAAAATCCTATGTTTTTACAAAATCCATCAGAATTTTGACCACAGTAAATAGACCATGTCAGAGATTCCAGAGGAAGCAAAAGATTCCCTCTCATGTTGCAGCGATTGATGTGCCCAAAAGCTCATAGGAAAGGGCACATGCCTTTAACCAGTTTTTAATGAGTCGATTAAAGCTCTGCAAGAGACGTCTACCCAGCTATAATGATGTCACCTCGGTTTGTCGTCTCCTGTAAATGCTTGCATCTTCTGCTGTTTTTATTGCCCATGTGCAAAGTTGAGGAGTCTCTTTTTTCAGTCATGAAGACTCATGCAATAATCTTGTGTCTCATTTGCTACCAAATTGTAACTTTTTGCCAGCTGTGACCTCCCCTGATCAATAAAAGTGATGGCCATTCAATTCCAAGCTCACTTTGAGGCTCATCATATTATGCATGTCTTCGTCTCATGCTGCTCCCCCAGATACTTCACTAATTCTGACTTTGTGGATGTGGGGATGAGATGTTGTTACCTGCAGATCTAGAAAGTCTGTTCCGGCTCATTATGTAGTCTCCGCTGGCAGCTTTTGGTAACATTGACCACGCGCTTTTCTTTTTCTATACCATATTTTTCTATTTTCCAAAAACAAGATTAGGTGCAGGCTTTATAACTGCTAAATTCTATATTGAAATCCTCCCATTTGGAGCCCAAAGAGCTCCTCAAAGCTGAGGTTTTCATAACTAATGCTGTGTGCATTTCCCAGGGCATCTACTTCAAAGAAGAGGAAGATTGTGTCTTCATGAAAAATGTCTTGTTTACAGCTGAATTCCAGGCGAAAACGTATAACAAACTCTACAGCGGGACTTGTCTCTGAAAAAGGTCCAGCAAGGATATGATTTGAACAAATAATTAATGAATTGCTAATAGGCAAAAAGAAGAAGCACTTTTGCCAGTACTAGTTCCTTTGGACCTCACAGTTGGCGTGTTTCAGAGGCCTGACAAATAACCAATACTGGGTCGACTTCATTGGTGCCCCTGACATATGCACTATCAGCCTGATTCATCAAGCCAAAATCGGCTCGCAAAGGGCCAGATTCTGAGAATCTGGCCCTTTGCGAGCGCTATTTTTGCATTTGGGATTCATCATCCCAAATGCAAAAATCGGTAATAGCGATTCCGCTATTTTGCGAGGAATTACATTTAAGGAATCTCTATTTGAGATTCCTTAAATGCAATTCATCATCAATTTAAAAATTGCGAATTCACAATTTCGGCGCACTATTTACCTCGAGGCCAAACCTCATGGTAAATAGCTAAAACTTAGAAAAAGGCTTTCAAAAGCATTTTTCTAAGTTGCATGTTGCACACACACATGTCCTTTGGACATGTGTGTGCGCAACACCTGTTTCAATTTGCATTTAAGGGGTGCTACAGGGTGTCCTTTGGACACCCCTGGCACCCTCAAAATCGCTATCTCATTTGCGATTAGCAAATTGCTAATCGCAAATAAGGAATACTCCCCATTCATTCCTATGGGCCTTTTCGCCCATAGGAATGAATGGGGAGTTATTCCTTATTTGCGATTAGCAATTTGCTAATCGCAAATAAGGAATGTGTAGGAATCGCTATTCTTTTTGCGATTCCTACATGAATCCCGTTTTGCGAGTCTGTAATAGCGATTCCTTATGAATCGCTATTATAGACTCGCAAAACGGGTCTTTGATGAATCAGGCTGTTAGTAGGAACTAAAATGCCAAAGTTGTTCAGCTATAGAATCGAGTTCTCTCCTAGTGGGCTCTAACTTTTAATTATGTCATAATAAAAGGCAGGTTTGGAGCACTACTCTAGTAAAATCATTGTACTGAAAGCATTTTAAGGTCTTCAATGTACAATATATCACACCCTTATGAAGAACTAGATGCAGTTAGTAGTTTTAACAAGGCGAATATGGACTTTACTGACCACAAACCATTGTCAGCACCTTAAGACTACCATCTCCAACTTTAAAACAGTTATTGCATCACAGCCTTAAAACAAGCAGAATGTGATGAAGTGGAATTGCAAAGCTGAGGTCCAGTTAACCGCATGGCTAACTGAGGTATGTAGGGTCTATCCTAACAGCGTTTTGTAGATTAGTTTTGCATTTTGGACTAATGTGGTCAACGCAGAGTTTACTAATCCTGTTGCTCCTATCAACTGCATGCCTAACATCCCACTCATCCAATAAAGCAGACTAAGGTGCAAATCTAGCATATCAAAATTGCGCGATAAGCATTTAAAGGTCGACTAATACTGGAGCAGCGCAATTTAGGCCCCACCGTTACACGTAACAGAAGCGGAATATTTACGCGCATTTAGCACTATGTACTCTGTGTGCCGTAAATGTATGAACGTGGAGTGAAGCATTGAAATGTTATGTTATGTTAATTTAATTTGTAACATGCTTGAATCACCCCGAGGGGTATTTAGGCGCAACCGAGAGACAAGGCAACAAGAGCAGTTAGATCAGAACAAGATTCCTAAAACGAGAGTGATCCAACCAGATTCGAATATGGTGTGGCAATGTGTTTCAGTAATAAGGAGCCAGGTAAGGAAAAAACCTGCTGCCACAACAGGCCTTTTTAACATGAGGAATGACTAAAAATGTGTTATCACTCGATCTCAGGAGACTCAGCGGGTGGCAGCGTCTAAGTTTAGTTGCTAAATAACAAGAGCCATTTCCAGTTAGGGCTTTATGTGTATGGCAACACATTTTAAAAATGATTCTCTTCCGTACGGGGAGTCTATGCAAGGTATGCAGAAAGGGAGTGTAGGCAGCCCCTGATGGCAAATTGCAAATGAGTCATGCTGAGGTGTTCTGTACAACATGTAATTTTGATAACTTCTCATTTGCCGATGCCAACAAAATTTTGCAATAATCCAAGCTGCTAATCACAAGAGCCTGGACTACCATTTTCCTTGCTGGGAGTGGAAGAAAGGGAAAGGCCCATCTCAATAAGCGAAGGCTTTGCAAACAGGAGTCTGATGTTGACATCACCTGCTCTTTCATGATAAGAGGTTGGTCAAGGTGGAGTCCCAAGTTCTTAACCACCCGCTTGGGTGTGGATGCAGTGCCAAGTTCTGCAGGCCATCAGTCAGCAGTCCATAGTTGTTGGAGCTTACCAAACAGCATCATTTCAGGTTTTTTTCCACAGTCAACTGGAGAGAGTTTTCTGTCATCCATGTGGCAATTGCTGTCGTCCCCGGCTAAAAAGCTTTGTCTAAGTCTTTCTCAAAGGAGATTATAAGTTGTGTGTCATCTGCATATGATATAGTTTCGAAGCAAAGGCTCTTGCAATTGGTGCAACATATATGTTGAAGAGCAGAGAGCTAAGACAGGAGGCCTGGAGCACCCCCTTGTTCAGCGACATTGTGGAGGATTTAAAAGAGTCTAAAATAATGCTTTGGGTTCTGTTGTACAGGAAATCGCCAAGTCAATTTAGCACTGTCCCATGAATGCCAATTTGTTGCAACCTATAGAGTAACTTGGGATGGGACACCGTATTGAACACTGCCGACAAGTCAGGCAACACTAGCATAGATGGTATATTGGCATCTAGAGAACCGCTAATATGATCTGTGACAACTACCAAGGCTGTCTCAGTGCTATGTACCGGTCTAAATCCCGATTGAGATGTGTCTAGGATGTTCTTAACCTCAAGGTACTCTAAAAGGTGTTTGTAAGTTAATCCTTCCAGGAGCTTACCCAATAAAGGAAACAATGAGATTGGATGATAGTTAGAGAGGTTGAAAGGTGCTAGGTTCACTTTTTTTGGATCTGCCTAACCTGGGCCGCTGTCCATATAGCGGGAATTTTTCCAGTATTAACCAAAAGACTGAATAACGAATCTATGTCAGGGGCCAACTGATTGGAGAGAGCAACATAAATCTTGGGAGGACAAATATCTAAAGGAGATCCTGATTTGGCTGAAGCAAGTGCCACCTGAACTTCCAGTGGTCCTTGGATGAAAGTTCAAGTTTGATTATGCAAATCTCCACTCATTCTACTGGATCAGAGCCTATAATAGATAATTTAATCATGTTTTTGAAAATAATAGCAATACCGCTTCCTATCCTGTGATTCCTATCCAATCTTAACATGGAATAATTTACCTGGAGGGCGAACGTAATAGCTGAGGAGGAAGCCTCGCTCAGCCAGGTTTCAGTAAAGAACCCTACTTCTGGAAGCATTGAAGAGTGAAAGCCCCAAAGTTCAATTGTATGTTTAGGTAACATTAACCCCTTCCCTGCTCATGATGAGCTCAGCTCGTCATGCAGTACACTGGTCGTGTGCTCATGACGAGCTGAGCTCGTCATAAACCATGCAAATCAAGAGAGGTCAGCATCCAGGAGGATTAGCTGTAGCATTCAAGGTGTTAAGGAGAATACAATCTAGGCCCGGGTAAATTGAAAATTCAGTTGAAGAAAGAGGGGTGGATTGGTAGTTACTAAAGGTATCGGTAATCCTAGTTGGTTCTCTCAAGTCTCCTGTGAACATTGAAATCTACAATGTGATCTAGCTACCATCCATTCGAATGAAATTGGGAAGGACCTGTTACAGGAAGTGTCAAAGGGGACACAGGCTCTTTGGAAGGATTGAATTTTATGCAATGTTTCCGAAGAGTAGTACTTCTAGTGAGGTACTGCTGGTCTGATGTGGAACAGGCAGGGGTTCTGGCTCCGGGCGACGTCCAGGCACAGACAGGCACAGGCGGGCTTGCCTTTGGTGCGACCGCTGAGCGGGTCCGCTGCTCGTTGCCAACATCGGGACCGAAAAGCCAGCCAGAAATGCACTGCAAGACAGCTAACCAGCAACACACAGGAAGTGAAAAATGTGTAGGTTTTCTTCTCACAAACAGCACACGCTGTGGAGGACTGGCATGCCAGAAGGAAACCAAAGTTAAAAGTACACTCTATCAAATTGCATAAATAAAACTGCAGATGACATGATTAAAACCCAGATTAGTGCAAATGTACTCCTGAAATGTATTCATTTCAGAAAACTAGAGACTCATGAACGCATATATGATGTTACAACGCAAACAATTACAACTCATGCTTTTACATTGCAGTTTTTACCAAGCAACTACCATAACATCGCATGATTTTACAACACATAACATTACAAAGCATTTTTTTAAACTACCATTACAATGCATGCCATTACAATGCATTCCATTACAATGCATTCCAGTACAACGCATAATACTTTTTGTGCAACAGTAGGGTAAGTGTTGGATAGTGTAGGGGTACAAATTACTATTCCCACTCCAGTGAGGGCAAAAGTAGGGAAAGTGTTGGATAGAGTAGGGGTAAAAATTACTATTCCCAACTACCCCAAAACCCATAGCAACCCTAACACTTAAAGTTCTCCATTACTTTCCTTATAATGCGTTGTGATGACATACGTTGTAATGGCCTGCATTGTACTGGCATGAGTTGTGATGACATGCGTTGTAATTGCATGCGTTCTAATGGCATGCGATGTAAAGGCACTTGCTTTGTAAACGTTGTGTTGTAAAGGCATTGCGATGTAATTCCTGCGTTGTAATGGACTAATGTTTAGCTTAATTATGAAAACATGTTGTTCCCACATATATTTTACACTCATGTTTCAAGTTCTATTGCATTCTTTGAAAGTGCATTGCATAAGTAAGAATGAACACATTTATTCTTGATGCATTTATTTTTAAGTTGTACATGCACGCATAATCATGTATTCAATGTGCACATTACAAATGTTTAATTAAAGGTAGCATAACTAGGCCTCTATTTCTTAACTAACATGAAATTTATTGTGCTTGCTCTGCATGTTCTCTCTTCAGCAAGTGTGTTCTCAAGATTTCGTAGCTAGAAAAAGGAGTGTTATGTATTAAAGGTAGTGAGCCCTAGCAAGAGAAATCTTGGCAAGAACTGGATGATTTAATGAGCAGAAGAAACCTCCCATTGATCATGTATCAAGAACAGAAGGAAACTCAAGGTTGCCTAGGCTATCCAAGTTCTGTGGGATGGGAACGCCTGGAGATGTAGCCATTGTACTAGTAGAGTTTAACATCAGTGGTCCATGGAGGGGTGGTGCGAGATATAGCTGAAAATGAGGAATCTGTGACTTTTAATTAGTGTTCACTCTGTTAGAGGTATGGGGAGATCCCTTGGATTTTGAGAAGTACAGACGCCTCTGTTTCCCTTTTATTCTGATATGAGTGTGGCTTTATGCTAACCCTTATTTCCATATTTTAGGAAGACTTTTTCGCTATGCTGACACCTTCCTGCATTTCTACATTTCTACATTTCCTTGAGACCTTATATTCCAAACCATCCCTATTTAGATTCAGAGCTAAATGAGATGACTTTTGAACCTATTCATGTTTGCGAAGGAGGAGCGGATTGTCTTGAAAGATCTCCAATTCCAAATTCTTGGCATCTTTATTGGTCTGCCTGTCATTATTTTATGCTTTATGCTATTGAGTTGAAATTTTCTTTGATGCCTTGATTTTCTGTTCATGATTCTTTACATTTATAACATGTTCCTGATTTATTTTGCGCTTACTGGAATGATTATTAAGTTGTAATAAACTCACTTAATTTGAGTTACCGGTTCCTGGTCCTTATTGTGTGACCAAATGGGTCACATGAACTTTAGATTAGTTATAGAAAATCGCCCGAACAGCTGACTTCGTATCGACCCATTTCATTGATAAATTCGGACTCTAAATTATATGCCAAAGTGATGGCTCCCAGACTCAGCAGGGTCTTTGGGCATCTGGTCTCTCCGTGGCAGCATGGTTTCGTTCCGGGTAAGGGGACAACGGATCATATTCGCTGCACTATCGCTCTATTCGAGGCCATGTCGGTCACAGGGGATCAGATGTCTATGATCCTGCTTGACGCTGAGAAAGCTTTTGACCGTGTCTCATGGAGCTTTTTGTGGGTTGCCATGACACGTCTTAATTTCGGCCCTAAATTTCTTAAATCTATAAAATCTATGTACCACCAACCCAAAGCAAAAGTCTCAATCTCAGGATTGGAATCAAACTTTATTAATATAACAAGAGGCACGAGACAAGGATGTCCTTGTTCTACTTTACTTTTCGCCCTTTATATTAATCCTCTTATTTTAAAACTATTAGAAAATAATAATATAAAGCCAATTGTATATAACCATTATGAAACTAAAGTTCTAGCCTATGCTGATGACATCGCGGTGTTAACATCTCACCCGATCGAAGCTTTACGCGAAATCGAACTACTCTCTTTGCAATACGGTAAATATTCGGGTTATTCTCTGAATAGGGGAAAGACCATTGTACTGTGCACAGACAACACTATATGCTCAGATTCGAGAAGAGCAAATAAAGCGACATATCTGGGTGTGATATTATCCGCCGATATAAAGATACTAGTCAAAAATAATTTTGATCCTCTAATAGATAAAATTAAGATCGACTTGGATAGGGTAAATGATTTGCATCTTTCCATTATAGGTAGAGTGAACTATTTAAAGATGAATATACTACCGAAATGTCTGTATCTCTTTCGTTCCATTCCTTTACTTATTGATTCTAATATAATTAATTTAATTAATAAACTTACCTCCAAATTTGTTTGGCAAGATGGGAAGATCAGACGATCTCTACTCTACCTATCCACTCCGCTCAACAGAGGTGGGCTTACTGCTCCGAATTTAATTCTATACTATTGGGCAGCCTTTTTAAAACACCTAAAACCAATGATTCTAGAAACACCCTTAGCCTTTGACACTACCAACATCACTATACCCACAATCTATGAATTAATGCTAGGGCAAGAAGCGAAAGGTTTGTTATTAAGAAAAACTGAAAAAACCCATTATAAACAAATTAAGGGTGAAATCATTAAAAGTGCCTGGCTGATCTGGAATCAGATACTTAAACATACACAGATCGGCAAATTCAACCGATATACGCCCATATTCCATTCGACCATTACTTCTGATCTTGATTTTGAATATACAGCTAAGAAGTGGTATAGTCTAGGCATAAAAACAATTAACGAAGTGTGGATAAATGGCCCACAAACTACATTTCAAGATGTTAAAATAAGATTTGGTCTCCCAGAAGGTGATTTTCTTAAATTTGCACAATTGCAGGCAAAATTAAAAGCTCAAAAAGATGTAATCAATCTTCAGAAGAACGATTTAATAGAAGCATGCTATTTTGCAAAAACTAGGATTGGAACGTTATATAATATTCTATTAACCAATATTAACGATGATCTCGAGAAAACAGAAACTAAATGGATGGTAAAATTAAACAATCCCGATATTGATATAGATAAAACACTTGAAATGAGCAATAAATTATTTATGGCTAGCAATCTAAAGGCACAACTGTACAAAACCATTTGTGATTTATATTTTACCCCTGCTAAACTTTTTGCATGGGGGAAAGGGGAAAACGACCTTTGCCCACGTTGCTCACAAGGACCAACAACGTTAATTCACCTCTTTAGCAGCTGCCCCGAGCTACGTATATTAAAAAATATGATTGCCACATTTTGGGAGAAAGTCTTCCATCACAAACTTCCAGAGTCTGATACCTTGTTTGTGTTGGGATATGACAGCTCGCTAAAATTAAGTAAATTTGAACAAAAACTTTTATTTATAGGTACAGCTGTATTGAGACTAATCTTGTCCGCGCGCTGGAAGGATACTCTTCCTCCTAACTTTCAAATGTGGCTAGCTCGATTTCTTGCAGTTTTCTCTTTTGAATCTGCAATATATGCAACTAGAGGAATCAAAACAAAATTATGTGGTAAAGAACTGTGGCACCCTATATCAATATGGAAAGAAGGGCTCTGTCCCAGTGGAATTGGTTAATGGAAATGTGAAGCTTCATATGTACTTTCTGTTATTTGTTCTTTTCTTCTGAATGTAAATGTAAACAATGGATGTATCATATTAAGTTTGTATTTTGTATTATCCTCTGCTAAATACTGGTTCCAAATAAAAAAAATTAAAAAAAGATTAGTTATTTGAATGTCGACTTCCTTCTGCCACTCAGTCAACTAGAAAGATCTATCAGGTTAGATGGTAACCGCTTCCTGTGCGCTCCCAATAACAATCATGGGACTTTGTTGAAGGCGAATATTAAAATGTTGCCTTGCCCCCTTACTTCAATCATTTTTCCCAGAGAGAAAAACTGGAAAATTCAGTCAGTCCTTGCAAAGTAATTGCATACTAACATTAAATGAATACATTCTCTTCTTTTATAATTCACCTAGGAAAACCAAAGAGCACAGCGCCGTTTTTGAATGTCATTACATTTCTTAACAAGCACTTTAAAAACATGCCCCATATCAATTACAAAATCATGTGAATGTACCAAAGTGAGTGGCTGTGAGTGCATCCCAAAAGAATACAAGACAATCATGAATATATATTGTGAAAATATACTCTGCTTCATGGTTTTTACAAGTGAATTATAATAGAAGAAGAGAATTTGTTAATTCATTGTTGGTATGCAATTTATTTGCGGGGACAGAGTGAATTTTTCATTTTGTTCCTCTGTGAATATTTAATAAATTAAGCAGGCAAGGCAATTTCAGTTTGGTACCTGCAATGTCTGCCTAACCGTTGGTCCGCCTGCCTCATTTAGAGATGGTGAACCTTAAGTATACCATTGATTGACCCGCCATTGGCTACGTCAGAGGAAGGACATTACACCACTTGCACTATTTAGGGTGGACAGTGTAATGTCTTTTTTTTCAAGTCCTTCACCACAGGAAAACTGGCCAGTGATGAACATAAAAAATCAATAATGCCCCCACACCCTCTTAAAGAATTCTCTGTGGGCCTGGGTACATTAGATTTGTTTTTAGAAACAAAGTACTGCTTTGGGAGTTTGTTTCTAAAAACAAAAGAAATTGAAAAAGCTTGGAAGATAGCCGTGAAAATGGACAGTGGTCACCCCCCCCCAACTTGTAGTACATTGAAAGGAACCACCATGATGGTTCCTTTCCATTTTGTTTAATATTTGCTCGAATATTTCTTTTAATTACAAATATTTTTTTCTGTTACAATTATTTTTTTAAATTTATAATGCAAATATTTTTATTTTAAATAGTATATCTAACCCCTCCAAGGTCGATCATACTTTCCCGACTGTTGCTTAGAGAGGAGTGGCAATTCTCACTCTAAATGCTCCATAGTCCAACACTGTCTCTGCTTTTACTTAGATCGGATTTGAAATAGTAAATATAACCCCTCCAATGTCCCACATTTTCCCTGCTTTTGCTTTGAGTGGAGTGTTAATATTAAATCTAACCTGTCCAAAGTCCAACAGTTTCCTTACTTTTGCTCAAGTTGGTATTAGAATACTAAATCTGATTCCATTAAAGTCCAACTATTATGCTAGTATTATTTATGTTGAACTGTTAATTTTAATATTTTTAATTTTTCCATAAATGTTTAAATTATTTATAAAGAACAATAGATTTTATTTTTCGTATTTCATTTTTTTTAATGAAGTGTGATATGTTTTATTAACATATGTTTGGTAATTATAATTTTTTTAGTTACTGCAAAAAAACAGTGTTTATTATTGCTTGTAGGTTTTTTAATATATATAACTGCAGAGAGTCTGGATTTGGCAGGGGTTGTCTTCAAAGGTAGCTCTCCAAGCATGAGCCACCCGTGAAAGGGCTTATCATACGGTTGAGAATATTGCTGAAACTGACATTTTGTAGAAGAAGCTTCTGAGCTTGGAGCAGCCTTGCCAATTCGTTGTCTTCTGCAGACTTGTTTAACAGTTCATCAGGCTCTGGGGTAAACAGTTCCCTTATGGAAACCTGTTTCCATAAGGAGCAGTTTCTAGAATGATTTGCATATGGCTGGGTCCAAATTGAGGTGGCACAGTGGGTAAAAAACAACAGATTGGGATGTGGCCTGAGCAAATGCCAGTGGCTGAGATTATTTTGAGTATTCCATCCATCACCTCGTTGTTTTTTCATTAGACGAAACAATGCAGGAAATGTAGCCCTCATGGCTGAGCTTTCAATTGGATAAACATTCTGTCAATATCCCCCAGAAACTAGATTTGAATATTTGAATATATAAAGACAGTGTTTGACTACTTGTGGCACTTTTCTATGTGCTCATGGTCAGTGTGTACACAATGTTCAACCACCAATCTTTGCTCAGCTCAGGAGCTTCAGTTATGCATTCCCTCGAGAAGCTGGTGTGTCAGCTGAGCACAGCTATGCATGGTCCATTACTCCCGCATTGATTGAGCCTCCAGATGTGGAAGCAATCCAGACCGACCTGCGGTGGTCAGGATAGAAGGTACAAGAGGACTCGCTGTGGCAGTCTAATATTACATAAGCGCTTACCTGTATAATGGGACGCATCTTGTCTTCTAAGCATGGACACATCAAAAAACATGAAGGTCATTATGGGGAACTGTGCAGAGCAGAGGGAATGGCTGAGTAAACATAAAGGGAGGGAAGTCAGACAAACCTGTGGTTTAAAACAAATGTAAGCATGCTGTTTAATATGGGGCATATCACTATCTCAGGAGTAGGAAATGCTCATACAGTAAGGATTGTGGTAAGGAAACCAGGAGAGAAAGGTAATGCTCATGAAGGCCCTTTGAGTGTAACTGTGCCAGCAAGTAATGTAATCTGTCATCCTGGATTGTTTCTTTTACCAGCTAAATAAAATGTCTAACTTGCTAATTGACTAAAATTCTTTCTTTAGGTATCACACTTTACACCAAACCATATGGAGGAACTCTGCTAAATGAAGACAAAATGTAAGTTACATATTTTCCTTGGTATCTTTCCCTCTGCAGAAGGATGGTTGTTGCATACATTTCTATTGAAGGAAGGCACAGAATGACAGTTAGATCGCAAGTAGTAGCAGAGTGTAGGTGTGAAAATCAGGCCAGTTGCAAGTGGAATCAGGATCTGGTGATTCGCTCCACTAATATATTCCATCCATAAATTTGCCATTGCAATCATGGTCCGTGGTTTCTATCCTTAGTCTTCTATCCTTCCAGCGCCGGGCAGCACAGGGGGGTGGTGAGGCAGGGCGAGGCGCGGCGGGCGAAGCAGACAGATGACAGAATAGGTGTTATTTATTCATGAAATTATACCTATTCCGTCGTCTGTCGACTACCCCCTGCCCCGCCCCACCACCCGACTGCGTTAATTTTGAGTTTTGAGGACAGTTACTCATTTGCAAGGGTGAGTACCCTGTTCTCCAAACTCTAGGTCTGCCCGTATGATTTAGAGATGGGTGGACTGTAAGCTTTCTGTCAGTAGAGCCCACATTGGCTTCATCAACAGAAAGCTTAATGTGAAGGTCTAACAGATTTGGGGCAATTGAAGTAAAGCCGTCACACAGCATGCTCTATTCGGACCAGACATTCCAATATTTGTTTTTGTTCATCACCTCCCAGAAAAGCCCGGCAGTGAGAGGCAGAAAACATAATAATGACGGCCAACACCCTAGGATAAATTTCCCAAGGTGTGGGGGGTCATTAGTTATTTTGTTTTAAAGAAAGAAACTTCTGCTCTGGGAGTTTGATCAAACCCATTGGTGGTTGTCCACCAAAGCTTTTGCATCTTGAAGATACATTTGTGACTGCATTGCCTTTCAAGATGCAGAGATGACTTCTGGTGGTCATCTCTAAAAATGATGGACAGATTCCTGCCAGGAGTGTGATGGTAATGTCCTCCGACACCATCACCCACTGTACTCATTCCGTCAGTCTATAAACGTGCCCCTAAGTCTGATGAGGATCAATTTTTTGTTTTATCTGTCCACCCATAGAAAATAATGTTAAAGTGCAAATCCATTGCAGATATGATCACAGCTAGATCAGAATGATAATCACTATGAAGGGGCTAGGTATCACTTTTGATCTTTGACCACTTTTAAGCTCCTCGGTTCTGTTTGTGTGGAAAGTAGACAAGGAATTAGATACTGAAATAGCTCATGCCTAAGAGAAGTGCAGTTGATTAAGGATGCTAAGGTGAAGTGTAGTTGATTACCTCTGTTTCCAATATTGATTTAATTGATCTTTGCCCCACAGATTGGAGAATGTCCGACAGTGTGGAGTGGCACTGTGCATCATGCTGGGGTTCTCCATTCTCACTGCATCCATTGGAAGTGCTAGTGTGAAGGACCGAGTGTCTGGAGCAAAGAGGCTGCAGCACATTGCAGGGCTTAATTATCAAGTCTACTGGTTGGCAAACTTCATCTATGACATGGTAAATATGACTTAACAAATCTCTAAGATGTAATGATTGAGGAGGTAGTGAATGTAAAACATGCTTTAACTGGGCTACATAGGTGGGGCATCTCTAAAAGGCAGTAGAGATCAAAGAACAGTTCTAAGAATCATTTGCAAGAAGCCTGGCCTTCAATTAGAAGCATGTCCTATTACTTGTCACCTAAAAAGACTTATGGTAGTCATGGTCTTCATCTTCCTAGTGATCCAGTTCCTCCCCTCATAGTAGTCCTGGTCCTCTCACTCCTGGTCATCCTGCAGCTAGTAGTCCTGGTCCTCTTTGTGGCCCTCCTATTCACCCTCTGCATCTCCTCTTCAGCGTCCAGGGTCTGGTACTCTTGGAAGTCCTACTGTTTCGGGGGTTATATGTTCTACTGCCAATTCTTGTCATCCTATTCTGCTTCCTCCATCTAGTCATACTCTTCATCCTGGTACTCCTGTTTGTCCTGTCCTCGCTGGTGCTCCTATTCCTCTTGATCTTCCTTTTTTTCTATCAGATATGCACAATTGAACCCTCAGAATGGCCCCTTCATAAACAAGGTCCCAATTTAGACACACCTCCAAGAGAAACCTAAAAGTGTCAAGGCACCCAATTGAAGTAACACTTTCCTCCTCTCTGTGCAAATTAGGTCAGTGAAAAGAGGCGACCTTAAGTGGGTTAGAGGTAGGACCTTTTCACGTTCAGCAGAAACCCAAGCTCCCAGAGTGTCTAGATGACCTCAGACAAGTATTCCTGAGTCTTTACAAAAAGAAGGAGCACATTAGCCAATTGTCTAGGTAAGGAAACAATTCAGTATCCTGAACCTGAAACCACCACCATGACCAGTACCTCATAACAAATTGTGGTGAGGAAGGAAACTAGAGTGCAAGACAACATATTGGTAGTGGTTGCATCCCACCCCAAAACATAGCAACCTTTGGGGAGAAAGTTGCACTGGAACTGCTAATGCAATGAAAACAGGAAGATTCCAGGACTCACCAGCGGAATGATATCTGAGAGGATACCATCTTGAAAGCCATCTCTGTCTGCTAACAGTAGACGCTTTCAAGTCCTGGATGGGTCAGATGTTCTTTTTTAAGTGCTTCATTGCCATCAATGGAATGGAATACACTGCATCTGTCTTGTTGATCATCGGCACCAAGGAAAACATGCTCTTCCTCAAAAGAGCTGCCAGAGAAGTCATCAGAACCTGTGGCTTCATTCCCTTTGCCATAAGGGGGTGCTGCAAAAACAGTAATCTGTAAGGGACAACTTGAACCTGAGTTTGCAACCCACTGAGATAGATTGCATTACCCACTGATCTCTGATTTCCTCCTATCTCCTATTGGCAAACATGAGCCAATGACCACTAACTGAAGCAGGAATCTTCTCACCACAGTCAGGAGTTGAGAACGTTGGGATTTGTCAACATTACCAGTGCCCGGACCAAGGCCCCACACATCGAAGGGCCAATTGAAAAAGCCCTGTTGCTTCTGAAACTGCTGTTTGCAAGGAAACAAAAGCAACCATGACCTTTGGCTGTCCTCAAATAGGCTTTAACAGTTTCTTGTATTTAACTGTTTCATTCATTCATAAGGCCGTGGATCAAAGAAATGTGGATGAAGGAATAACAGGTAGGTTGTGGTGAGGGTCTTCTGCAGGATCCAGCTTCCAAGGTCACATGCAGTTGTGCCAGTTACCTGCTGTCACTGCATTCGAGGAGGTAGTCATTGCACTCAGTCCATTAAAGGTCATATTAGAAAAAAGCATACCAAAGCTTCAAAGTGCCAAGGAGGTCAGTGCCGTCTGACCTGCGTTCTAGCACTCATGAAGCACATAAAAATGCTTAAGTACGGCCTGAGAGGCACATGCAGCATATGTGGCAGTGCAAAAAGAGAAATTAAATTCAGTATCTGTTCTTTTGAGAGCATCCTCAATGTTTTGTCCATTGAATAAAAGAGTAAGATAAAAACAGAAACATAATGCGCATTTGTAAAGCGCACATTCACCCAAGGGTATCATAGCTGTGAATAACAGATGTCTATTTTTACCCAACTCAATGGTACTCATTTTATCAAACCTCAGAAAGATGAAAGGCTGATTGGATCCTCTGGCATTTGAACCTGCGACCATGATGTCAAACACAGGCCCCTAGAGTGGGCACATTAGCCCTCTAAGCCACCAGACTCAGTGATGGCAATCGTAGACAATCCTCCATAGGTAAAGAGGGAGTAATGACAGCTAGAAGAGAATTATTCTTTATTGCCTGAGGAAATTCAGTGTTAAAATCTTCAAGGGGTAGCAACAATCCACACAATGAGGGAACATACTCTTATCAACCTCATTCCATTCCCTAGTAAGGACGCCTTTCCTAGAGTGTGACATCAGAAAAAAGAAGCCAATGAGAACCAAGTAATTACATTCGCAGCATGTACACCTACATACTCCCTGATGTTAGTAGACCGTTTGGCAGCTGTGAACCTTGAACCAAAATGCCCCTGTGAGTGTCAGGCTCTAGTTCCTCCACATCCTCCTCCTCATCAGTCCCCAGCCAAGGATGCTTGGTCCGATCCTGCATTGCTGTTGCCACAGTCTTGTTCGCAATTTCTGGCAACTCATCTGGCATCAGAGACTGCTGAATCGAATGAGATTCCAGAGACTCAGAAGAATCCTTAATGGGGTCACCCTTCTGTGAACACGTGCACCTCTGTATCAGGCCCCAGCCCAAAACTGCATCCAGCAGAATCCAAGACCCTTAAATCTACTACTGTGTCAGGGAGCTGTACCCTCCCATGAGAAGGTCCAGAAGATACCAGCAAGGCATGAAACCCCGCCCTTTGCATGCTCATCAGGAGAGCCCAAGCATGCAAAAGTGAACCATTCATAGGCAGGAGCATTGGCTGTTCTGAAGCTCCCTAAGGCCAACCTTTCTCCAGACCAATACAGGCATACCCGTATCTACCGGGGCAAAGGCATGGTTGATCAGAGATGAACACCGCAGACACTGGGGCCCAATGGAGAAAGGCTGCAACTCAAGAAAACATGTCAGAAGCATGTAGAAAAGCAGCATGGCTACAGAGAAATTTTATCACTCACATCTTAGCTTGGAGGAATGAAAGTTCCATCAGAGGTAGGTGACCAAACCAGTCTTCAGAGCGAGGTAGGAAAACACAATTTCTGGTCAGAGTGATGTTGAGTTTTATGGATAGCGAGAGGGCATGGCCTAGCGAGAGGGCATAGAAAAGAGACTATGGCCTAGGACTTTGGAAAATGGATTTCCAAGGAAGAGTTTTTTCCTTCGGTATGGGCATAAAAGGATTGCTTGTTTCATGGCTGAAGATAACCCTCACACTGTTAAATAAAACCACTTACCTTGCCCTCTCTGAGCGCAAGATGAGTGTTTTTTTTGTTTTTTTAATCAAATTTGACCTATCCTGTTGTCTGTTGACTCGCCCCCACCCTGCCCCATCCTAGCCCCACTGCTCTTACCTGTGCCAGCCACCACTAGGCAAAACATTTTGTGCTACTTGTAGGTATCGAGGCGTTGTCCATTTTTTTTTTAAATGCGGCAGCCAACTTCAGCGAGTGGAGGGGCAGGTAAATGGGTGATGGGTAGTTTCATAAAATCAAAACAATTAAGAAAAGAAAATAAACATTTACTTATGGTGGTTGCTGCTGCTTCGTCCTCACTCTGGCCTTCTTCCCTCATAACTCCAGGATTCCAGCTAACTCTCTTAACCAATCCTTGCGCTGCTCTCACAGCATCAGACCAGGATTGGTGGGAGTGGTGTCTATCATCTCTCATTAGAGCACTTGTCTAAAGAGTGCATGTGTGGCTGGCCATTGCAGGACCGCCAGCCAAAGACACATGCACACTTTAAACAAGTGCAAAAGGCAGTCCACCATCCTCCCTGCTGTTGCTGCCTTTCAACTGCCCCCCCCCCCCCCCGCCCCCCAGTCCTGACACTCTGCTCAGGATGGGGTGACAAAAAATAAAATGGTAATGAAGTAACTCAATTACCATTTTATATTTCCATATCTGGGCGCATTTCAGTGAGGCGATGCCCCTCCGCAATAACGGAAGAGCCACTCCTGCTCGAAGACACAGTTGCAACTGTTATATTGATCAATATTAAACGAGGTACTCAATTCATACAATATAGCAATTTTCAAACTTTTTGAATTGTTTAAAAAAAAAACCTTTTCAATTTTCTCAATGTTGTACATTCTTTAGATCACATTGAAAAGCTCTAAAAACTAACTACACCCACCCACAGCTGTTGTAAGAGACAAACTCTCTTCTTCAGTGCATCATTTGTAATAAAATGTCTTAACAAAAGACAATTAATATATTCTAATGAAAGGTGTCTACCCTGAAGGTTTTGGTGACATATGCACATGGATTAACTATATGATAGTATAATTTTTCATTTTAAATTTCTTCAATAAACCTTATTTCAGCTATTGTCCTGAAGCGTGAATTTGAGTACTGCAGAACCTGTTAGCTGCTGCAGATAATTTAGTGATTCATAACTTAATGAAAATAATGTACAACATTGTCAGAGGAAAATTAAAAGAAGTGTGGATTTAGGGCCAGATTTATCAAAGGATTGGATTTCTCTAGTGTCACACAAGTTGATGCAAGGGTAACGCAATCCTTAAGCCAGATTTACCAACCCCTGCTAAGGCGCCTTGTGTGGCCCTACATGGCTCTAGAACTCTGGAGTAACTCAAGGCAGTGCAAGTCACTGCCATGCGTTATTCTGTACCAGGAAGGCGTTACATGACTGGAGCATGGGTGTACCCACTCATCCAGCCCTGCATTTTGGCACATTTCCAGTTTTACAAGTAAATCTGGGAATGTTGTTCACCTTTCCGTTGGAGGAGCAATGAGGATAAATATCTTTATTTCTCCTGATTTTTTCTCTTTCTCAGTGTTCTGCATTCTGCAGCACCCTTAGAAGGAGGAAAGTGCCTTTGAGGATTGTTTAGTGCGAAATGACGTGCATTCCTGCCGAAAAAAAATTCCGGCTGTATACATGCACTCTTGTACCATGATGCAAGGGTTTCTTTCTTGGTGCTTGGCAAGCAAAAGTGCACCAGTGCAGAGAGAGAGCAGGAATGTGCAATATGTTAGTGAATATGGTAAACTAAATTCCTGTCCTCTCAATGTGACCTAGTGCAGCCCAGCCCAGCAAGTTGTCTTTCTCCGTTGTGATGTGTCAAATATTGATAAATTCAAGTTAATACATATTTTATCATTTGATTGCCCTCAACACCAGTAAATGTCCATGATTTCCATTCACAGATTCAGCCGGAGGAGAGTGTTGGTCGCTACTTCTATTTCCTTAAAACCGGTCTATTTTTATGTACACTGTAGTAATCCCAGCTGCCTATTTGGGAATGAATGGGAGGGGCCCATTTGTAATGTCGTAATAGTGCAATCAAGTGTTAGGGTTCTAAGAGCCTACCAATGGGAATCAGCCTACCAGGTGGAGCCGAGAAAAGGAAGGGGAGGAGCTTGGG
This sequence comes from Lissotriton vulgaris, assembly GCF_964263255.1. NCBI lineage: Eukaryota > Metazoa > Chordata > Amphibia > Caudata > Salamandridae > Lissotriton > Lissotriton vulgaris. The sequence goes on along the minus strand of NC_141691.1, from coordinate 694,251,892 downwards.
GAGGAAGCAAGCAAATAGTGATTGGCAGTGATAGAATGAAGATATAGAATGTGAGGCTCTGAGAACCAGGCAGAAATAATGAAGTTAAGCCATACTCAGTGTCATGTTTTCATTACTACATTCTGTGACAAGACCACTGGCATCGATAATGGGATGCCAGTGCCCTGTTGCATCAGCATTGATGGTCGCATGGAGAAGAGACCAGTCGGAATGCCGTGTCATCGTGAGCCCACCTTAGTCTTGTGACAAGAAGCAGAAGCGATGTGATGCCAGAAGCCCACCCTGGTCGAGCTGTGGTGTGGAGTGCACGAATTTACCTGAGTAGCAAGCGGAAGGTGAACAGTGCTCTTCCAGTCATGAGGCTCAACATGCACTCTGCTGACATATTAATTGCTGGTCTCATTAGACAGGACCTCTGTAGTCTTGTGAGATCGAGACAGAGACGCCCATCTTTAAGTCAGGACAAAAAGTATCGAAGGCCATTTTGGAGTCAGCCAACTCCCAACACTGCAAAGGGCCCAAAGCGGCTATCTTGAAGTCCGGCCCCTTGTTCACAATAGCAAATACCCTCATTGGAAGGTCTAGAGGAACCAATTGACATCTGTAAAGAGAGCATAAGAGGGTGATTCTGTCTACCATGCAAGTTTCAAACAGATACTGAACAAATAACTAGAAAAAATTATGTAACATGTTGGCACCTACTGAAGCATCACTGAGTGACACGCCCAGTCCCAGAATCATGGGAGTTTCATATTTACGCCCCTCCAGAGTTGTTACCTCTCACATCCAGTAGCGGAATGGGGTTGCACTGGTAGGAATGGTTGGATGAGTTTGAGGATTTTATGAAAGGGTCTAAATCAGGGGTCTCCAAACCGGTCCTGGAGGGTCGGATCCATGGCAGATTTTTTGGATATCCCCATTGAGATACATGTAGTTATTTTAAAAATATGGCATGGATCCGGCCCTCCAGGACCGGTTTGGAGACCCCTGGTCTAAATTAACAGATCAGGAGCCATACCTCATCGCTTTGTGCAACCTGTTTGGTAAATACATTGCAAGGGTCATCAAAGAGCTACCCAGACAAACAATGACATCCTACTAAGTGGTATGCAAGGCACTTAACAAGAAGTTTCTATACAAAAAAATATAGACCATGAACGATAAACCTTAAACTTGGCTTCACAAGAAAAGATGAATCAGTAGAGTAGTTCATTATGCGCCTCAAACTGCTGGCGCAATATTGTGCTTTTGACACATTCATGACCGAAGATACTCTCCATCACAGAGTCATTGAAGGATACCAATCTGAGCCACTCCATCGACGCCTACTGAAGAAAAGTTACTCCCTGGACAAAATAGAAGAGATGACTAGGGTGAATGATCAGACTAATGAACATGCAAAGAAGATGGAGGCAGGAAAGACCGAGAAGCGTGAACTAGCGTTCTGGATGCAGGCTCAACGCATGGACAAACAACAGTTGGATCAATGGTGCAAATACCCAGCTCCAAGGATTGTCATTGTGGTCCCAAATACATGGAAAAAAGGAAAGAGAACAAAAGTAAATGCTATCAATGTAGACAGGAATATCCTCATGTTGGCCCTGCTAAGGGCCAAGAATGCAGGCATTGTGGGAAAGAAAATCACGGTGAAAGAGTATGCAAAGCACGACAATGCAACATCTTGCAACATGAAAGAAAGTCCAAGCCTCGCCATCATGTGAAGGCTGTAAGAGACGAACAAGAGCACTCCACCAGCTCGTCAGGGTCAAGTGTAATGTCGCAAGCCACCTCACGAATCAAACCCTCACCCCCATATCTCAGGAAAGTGAAGAGTATGTCTGCACGGTCGCTGACTGTGACGTGCTAAAGAATTAGCTGAAACTGCCTGCACATGGAGTAACATCAAGCATAATTCATTTTAGACAGTGGGGCCTCCCTCAACTATATATGCGCCACGATATACAAATGAATCTGCAAACAAAGCTGTAAATGGCTGCTGTGTGAGAACATACCTGGATGTCCAGTGAGCCACTGCCATGTCTGGGGCAATTCCGAACAACCCTCACATAAAAAAGACAGGACTGTGGAAGCCCAGATACATGTAATTGATGGACCCTGAGTGGCAGACTGCTTGCTAAGCTTACCAACTACAGAGCATCTGAAGCTATTAGCTATCTTATACACAGTGGATGATAAACCAGCTATAGAAAACAAAAATACCCTAAGCTATTTGCAGTACTGGTAAAGATGGCTACCTTTCAAGTATGATCACATCAATGAACGAAACAAACCAGTATCTCAACATCACCGAAGAGTGCCTATCACCTGCAGAACGCAGTGGAGGATGAACTACGGAAGTTACTCGGGGCACACATCATCAAAAGATCATGGGGCCAACAGCCAGGGTTTCCCGGGTAGTAGTTGTACTGAAATGAGGCACAGAAGGAAATGTATGTTTATGTGTAGACAGGAGAGCTCCCAACACTGCAATTGAATGGGAGAGACATCCGGGGCCCCACATCAGTGATATGATCACACTGCTAATTGGAGCCAAGGTATTTACCAAGTTTTATCTCAACAAGGGATAGCACCAGCTCGAGCTACATGAAAGCTCTTAATACATTATCACCCTCACAACGCATCAAGGACTGTTTAGATACATGCATCTGAGCTTTGGTATCCATCTTCAGCTGAGATTTTTCAAGAGGACATACGAAGAGTAATTTGTCCCGTAATAAATACCTTCAACTGCAGTGATGGCATTCTAGTGTTTGTAACTACCCATAAAGAACACAAAAGAGCCTTGATCGAGTGTGCCATTTGCTTCTCATTGCTGATACATGCCTTTTTATCAGAATGAGTGTGAATTCCACAAAACCACCTTGAAGTTCTAAGGACAAATTTCTCTGCGGGGTGGAATGAGACCTGACTGTGAGAAGGTCAAATCCTTGAATGGCACATCTTTCCCTTGAGACATCAGAGATGTCCTGTCATTTTTAGGGATGGCCAGCTAGTGTGCTTGGTACATTGAAGATTATGCCACTCTCCGCTGACCCCTTCAGGAACTAAACAAGAAGGAGCAGCCGTTCAAATGGTCATCAGCGTGTGACGAGGTTTTTATTGAAATAAATGCAACGGTAGGGAATGCCAATGACCTGGTCTAGTTTAACCCTGGCTGGAAGATGGAACTCACAGTGGATGCCAGTCTGGTAGGGCTCGGAGTCATACTGGACTAACATCACAAAGAGAATGATCGACAACACATTGTGGCTCTCACCAGCCGATGCCTGACAGATACAGAAATAGCCAATTCACAGCGGAAAGAGAAAGCCTGGCAGTTGTCTTGGCCTGCTAGCACTTTCCCATATTTATCTATGGCAAACATTTCACCATCATTACTGATCACAAAGCCTTGCTAACAATATTTGACAACCCTTGAGCGAAGATGCTGCCCTGAATTGAGTACTGCAGAATCAGACTTAAGGAATACATGTACACCATCATTCAGAAGCCCAGGAAGGGTGAAAATCTGGCTGACTATGTCAAGGTATACTAGAGAATCCTCCAAAACACATGTCTCACTGGCACAAGAATATCTCCATTTGATCATTCACCAGGCAAGGCTGCCCGTAGTTCTGCTTAATGCCAACACAGAAGCCACTGTGGAAGACAACACTCTCCAGGAAGTTGAATCACTGTCTTCCAACCTGGAAGGAAATTACCAAGGAAAGGAAGTGGATGTCACTGAACTAGTTTCCTTTTGCCATGCCAAGGAAGAATTGGCAATAGCTGAAAGTGAGTTGCTGGTCAGGGACAAGAGGATTGTCATACGCAAAAGACTACGCCAAGGAGTCATGAACTTGGCACATGAAGGACGTAGGGGCATTGTGGCCACAAAAGGGCATTGAGAGACTGGGTTTGATTTCCCACACTTGACATGATGGTCAAGAACACTCGAAAGGCTGTCCCCAAGGCCGAGTTGTCAGCCAGAAAGAACCACAGCCACTGTTACAAATGTCAGAACTGCCAGACGATGTGTGGTGCCATGTGGCGGTTGATTACTTTGGTCCTCTGCAATCAGTAGAATACATACTCGTCATAATGGGTGAACACTAACGATTTCCAATTGCTAAAAAAGTGCCCTCCACCAAAGCGGGAGCAACCATGCCCGTGATTTTAGGGGTATTCCCAAAATCATCAAGACTGACAACAGATCCCCATTCAGTGGACACAAATTTGCCGAATTTAAGGCATAGGAAAATCACGCATCTATGTTCCCTCACAAAGAGAATGGTGAAACAATTCATGGGCAGCCTAATGAGATGTGTACAACAAGTTGAATTATCCCGATGAGAAGTGCAGCCGACACTCAATGAGGTACTGAGAGCCTCAGAACACCCCTCAATGCACCTAGGAAATCTGGATGAACTCCTCATGCCAAGCCAGAGAATAAAATGGTGATGGCAGATTGTGACAGACACAAAGAGGCCAGAATGAGGGAGTATGCCAATTCTCGACGAGGAGCAAAGACGCTGATGGTCCAGGAAGGCGACTGGGTCTCGCCAAACAAGAACAAAGGAAGAAAACTAACAGCAGATACCATTCCCTCCACAAATGACTGCCTATAAGGGAATGAAGGTCACTGCTTCATCTGAGGGCAAAACAGTCACTTAAAATTTGACTCACTTGAAGAAGTGTCTTCCAGAAAACCAAGAGCAAGGGACACCTACGAACATTGACAACTCTGAGACAATTTAAAATCAACCCTGACAAGACTGAGGTACTAGTGATTCCATCCACTGCCTCACCTTGGTGTGATCTCTATTGGCCCACAGAGTTGGGCCCGGCTCCAAAACCAAGTTCATCTGTAAAGAGCCTGGGGATCAAACTGGATGATGATCTGTCAATGGCCCCTCAGATCTCTGTGGTTGTGGGAAGTTGCACAAACATCATTAGGCAACTGCGGAAGTTAACTCCTGTTCTCTCACAATCCATGATGCGATCAATAGTAGCGGCCACCATCATCTCCAGAATTGATTACGGGAATGCCCTTTACCTTGGCTTACCGAAAACTCTGACCAGTAGACTTCAGGTCATAATGAATGACGCTGCCCGGTTGATCTTCAGATTACCGAGGAGATCTAAAGCCACTCCCCTACTACAAAGCTTGCACTGGCTCCCCATTAAAGAAAGAGTGGAATTTAAGAACTTATGCACGGCCCATAGGGCAATCTATGGCAAAGCCCCAACTTACATCAAAGATCGTCTGCAACTTTATTGCCCTATGAGAACACTTCGATCCTCAGACTCCCAATTACTGGTCTGTCCTCGCTACAGGCTAGTGACCAAGGGAGGGAGAGCCTTCTCAGTGCTAGTCCCTCAGTTATGGAACAGGTTGCCGGAGGCACTGCGTCGGGAAGGGAACCTACTACGATTCAGGAAGAGCCTAAAAACTTTCCTGTTCAGCAAAAGCATGAGCACAGTATAATCCAGCTTCCATCTTGCTAAGTTATTGTTTACTACCATCTTTCCTGGCGCTTAGAGGCCTGCAGGTTATTAGGCGCGTTATAAAATCTCATTAACAATAACAATAACAATAACAATTTGAGATCACGTCAGCAACCAACACGCTGAGACCATGGAGTCGTTGCTGGTGCCTGCAGCCCCTTGTCCGCTGAGACGACCACAACACACTTTCCGAAGACTGGTACACTCATTGAAGAGATCTATTCACCTCACTCTAAGATAAGGAGCTTTTTGTTTTGTAAAAGAGGGAGATGTAATGTCATAACAGAGCAATCAAGTCTTAGGGCACTAGGACCCTGGTGGTGGCAATCGGCATTCCAGGTGGAAGAGGAGGAGTTTGGGGAGGAAGAGAACAGGTAGGGAATGGCAGTGATAGAATGAAGACAGAGAATGTAAAGCTTCGAACACCAGGCAGAAGTAAAAAAGTTGTACCATACTCCGTGTCGTGTTTTCATTAATCTACACTGCAACACAGCAGCGTAAGAAATTGTGAAGACGAAAAACTAGACAGTAAAGCACTTTTTTCCAATATTAGTAATTGACTAGAAAGTAACATGGTTCAGTAATAACCTGCACATGGATTGGCGAGGGAAAAAAATATACAAAACAATGATGTAAAACAACCCCCCTGTGCTGTTTAACTAGAGATCCAGCAAGGAGGGCAAAGGCAGGCAAATAAGATTGTTAGAAACAGCATTCATGCATAACGATTAGTATTTCCCTTGAATTACAACATCTCATTACAATAATTAAATTTCACAAGCCTAGTCAAACTGATTCATTTATTTGTAATGGAAAGCCGTGTCACAGAATAAAAAAGGTAGCACAGTGTGCACAGAAGGAACGTAAATATACCTTTCTGATCACTTAAGCATTAGCAACAATTAATTTAAGTGACAAGTTTAAACAGGACTGGAGTTTTATGAATTATACATAACCATCAAATATGCACAAGCACAACTCTGAACAATAAATAATAAAATAGTATTAAATGTATGATAGAACCCTGGCTTGTTGTCCTTATTTATTTCCAAATGAAATAGTTTGCCCACTACGTGCGAATCTAAATTAATTGTGTGCCATGTCTAATATCAATAAGATTTACATGGAACATCTGGGAATGGTATTATTGCAGTATTGCCTAAAGACCCCAATATAGGACTTGATGGTGGAATGAGTGCTCCTGCAGGGTCTCTCTGTCCTATTTCCTAAATCACTAATCTGGGCAACTGAACACTACTTCTGCCTAAAAGGGGAGCCACTGTAGGCAGTGCTTAATTTATAAAAAAAAAAACATAGGTGTCAGGGCACAATTTATACCTCACAACACCAATGCAGCTTGCACCATCCACTGCCCATGCCAACGCTGACAAATGCCAGGAACAACGCTTCCTGCTACCCATCAAACCCTGACAATGTTACAACTTGGAATATTCTCGGTCATCCAGAGCTGTAAGAATGGCCTGGGATGAATAGCCCCATTAGTGCAACTATTATTTTTTTTTAAATATATTTTGAATTATTAAATACACTGCTAATGTTCCCTGTTTAAAAATAGGTGGACAGCACCACCATGTGGTTTAATGTCATAACAAAGTGCCCGTTTTAAAAAACAAGGGCCGGTGCTGAGGCCCAGCAAATTCCCACATCAATTAAGCATTGAAAGGCATTTTTATCAAAAAGTCACATAGCTCAACACAAAAAGCCACCTTGCTGCCCTGCACTGTGTGACAAGGGAAGGACAGGAATGCGCCATATTTAACATAATATGGCGCATTGCTGTCTTTTCACAGCACTGGCGCACAATGTGCTGCCTAGCGCAAACGCAGGCACCATTGCACCATGGTATAAGGGTGCCTGTGTTGTAATCAGGATTGTTTTTTTGCAGGAAGGGAGACCCTCCTGCATAAAAACAATCTCCTGTGGCATTTTCTTCTTCCTGTGTGTGCTGCAGAATACAGCACACATCGAAAGAGGAAAAATGAGGAGAAATAAAGATATTTCTCCTCGTTAAGCCTCACCTGGGGACGTTCAGCATTTTGGTGCATTCCCATGTAATGGTAAAACCCATGGATGTTGCGTGGGGACACCCATCCATCACCCATGGAACGCCACCCTGGGGAAGAGAAATGCAATGCAGTGATTTGCACTGTGTTGTGTTACTCTAGATTTATCAAGCCACTCTGGGCAACACAAGGGGGCCTTGCGTAGCTTGGAATATCTACCTTATGAGTTGCGTTGCCCTTGCATCCCATTGTGTGGTGCAAGGGAAACGCAACTCATTGATAAGTATGACCCTGAGTGTAGAACATCGAGATCTGATTCCAAGAGAACCTTGGGGACTCAGGGCTGCAAGCAGTCTGTTTATGCTAGCATCTATCAGTCCTACCAAAAGAATTACATTACTCCACTAGATTGTAACCTCTGGCATAGCTACAATGTCTGCCATATTAAGAGTGTCTGCCGACTGTTGACAGTACTATTTGCACAGCCACCTTAGAGCATAATAAAACTAATAATCTTATAATGCTGTATTTTGACCCAGAACCCCTCAAAAGAATAAGCCTACTCCATATTGAGAGCATCATCTCCAACTTCCTAACCATTTGGTACAGCACTTTCCTCCATTAAAGTCATTTGCTCATTTCAGAAAAATACGATTAAAAACGTATACAGGCTTGCATAAAAATTAGCAGTATGAAAAGCTCTGAAAGCACAACACTAAAAGAAATATCAGACAGTATGTTCTGCTTCTGAATAGTCATGTATATGTAGGTTTTTAAAGAATGTTCTTTCCGTGTTCTAGATCTGCTATGGAACCCCTGGTCGTTGATCTTTTTATCAACATGAAAGCATGGAAGGGAGTGAAATCATTAGTAATTCAATCCTTACAGTTCCAATGAACTATGACTCTGAAGAATCATAGACTCCTGATTAGGTTTAGTTACTTTATTACAAAGCCAAGAACAGTTGGACATACCAGCACCTCAAGACGAGGGTGTAGATGTACATTGGAACTAATACAAAGCCAAACCTACGGGTGAAATTAAGGTGGTGCAGCATGCACACAATATACAGTTCACAGACCAGAAAACGCAAAATTACTGCACAGACATCAAGATTCCCCTTCATTGGAGGTTCATAGGTAGAAAGCATTAGTCTGTCCCTACACTACAACTGGTGTGACATCCCTACTTAGCATTTCCCAAGGCAAGGTTCATAAAGTTGCCAGCTTGAGAAGTCTTCCTAAGAAGTCTTTTCACATCAGATGGTTCAAGTAGCATAAAACTACAGAGCTTGTTCTAAGATGCTCTTTCTCTCAAGGCAAGGCAGAAGTCCTCAGACACTGTCCCTAACTTTGATACTTCACTTCTGCTGGTAGTATCCCAAGATGCATTTCAGCATCACACCATCCAGTCAGGCCACCTCCTTGTAGGTGATTTTCCACATGGCAGCAATGCTCCCAGGCCTTGACGAGATAACCTTGATTCCCAGGCTTCCTCCGATGAAACAGTACAACCGTTCTTTATTATCGGTATCAACGTTCAACGCATCCTCTCCTCACAAAGCCTAATTTCTAAAACAAAGACATTGTTCTAGCTAACAGGGATGAATTCTCCACCTGCTACAGAAATGTGAGAAAGAACAAATCCAACATGCACATGAAATTCACTAGTAAATCTAAAGCAAGAGCTTCCAGGGATAAAATACAATTCAGGCCCACAGAGATCGGCCAACATAAGAAATGGCACACGGGCTCATGGAATTACACATATAAAATTAACTTCATTTTCTAAGCATCTCTAAATTAACACGTTACATAAGCACATCATTTGTGTGAGTATCTGTCAGCGACTTGTACAAATTCTGCGTGTTAATGTTTTCAGCTAAACACACATAGTTGTAATGTTCATTTCCCGTTTACAATCGAAAACATCACTAACACGTCACTTGTCATGGTATTATGGTTCATGTTCTAAGGTTCTAATTTAAAGCAATGAAAGAATATATGTATGTGGAACCTACCCCTGATTATAATGCACCCCGACAAATGGAAGAGCGAAATTTGCGCTCTAAAAGTCCCCCTCTGATGACGAGTGTCATCACACCCACACTGTAACTGAAGAAAGATCTGACCTAAACAGAACTGTTAAAACTTCTCTCAGCGCTTTTCAAAGTGACTGTCCTGCATCTCTCCATTCTCCTTTCTTGCTCTCTAGGAGAAGTCTCAGCTTGTCTTCCCTGATTCCACTTTAAGCCTTCACTGTTCCCATGAACAAGATGACACAAACCACAACTATTGCTGTTGATTTCAGGATATAACTAATGATTCCTTTTCCAAGATTCACAAACCAACTTCCAATCTTTCCAAACCCTTTCCCAACTTTACTACCAACTCCCTCAGTTACCAAATCATACATCTCATCGTGTATCTCAGTGATTTTACTTATATACTCCCTCAGATCATTACCATGGTATGGGATATAAGTACAGCACTGTTGAATCCTCAGCATTTTACAGATGCCACCCTCTTTTGGAAATAACATGTCTTAAGCAAGACGATTCTGCTTCACCATATCTCTTATCAAAACCCTCTCTCCATATCCGAGAAACAATGACTGAGCTTTATTGACTGACAACTTATCCACTATAGTCAACAAACTTCTGATCTTGACATCATTTAGGACTACTCACAAACTAGGTATCATTGCCCCAAACACATCTCCTACAATCTCTCCTGCACTGGTACCATGTTTCTCTCTATGTGGTGACTTCCCTTCCAAACTTTTCAAGTCCTCTACATGGTATGTCTTAGGAAACACAACATCCACATAACATGTGCCACACAAATTGTTCAGCAATCGTACATATGCATTTTTCCCACACACAGAATATACATTTGGCACCACTTGTATTGAATCGTGCAAAAACTTCTTGGAATAAGCCTCAATGGGGACAATGTCCCACAAATATGGTGTCATAGTACGAAGGAACTTGTCTGATGCAAATCTTTCCTTGTTGTTCCCAATCCAAAGCTTTTGGACCATAACTTCCCTTAGCCTTGTGGGCTAACTCCTCTTTGGTCCATTCTATTTTTCCTTTTTTATTGTTAAGCTTAACCATTAGAGAACAATTCCTATCCGCTACTTGATCCACACATTTATTTTCTATGTCAGTTAGCATACAAGTGAGGCTATGTCTATGACCATAAGCTGTATCTAGTGTAACGGTAGTTACAAAATACTTTCCCATTCTCTCCTCTTGTTTGTAATAATTATATTTGTTCAGATGCTTGTAAGCTGGAACTTCTGAAAGCACTAAATCATAATTCGATAAATTATATTCGTAATGTCCTTTTCCATAAAACATGCTAAGCAGCAAACTACAAGTAATGCCATACATCAAGGATAGGTGATGATATCTAATACCCTCCTCAACTGATGCAGGCAATGGCATGCACACATAGAAATCGCTCACATCCATGATCTTTACATACTCATACAATAGCTTTGCATAAGCACTCAATGTATAATCACCTTCGGACAAATCTACATGCAGTAAGCGACTCATCTGTTCCATCAAAGTGTTGTCAACTCCTAATGTACACGCTTTTGTGCTAGAAGTGGTAGGTGTGGATGTCCCATCTACCCCCACCCCCTTAAATTCAGCTTTGTGTGAGCTTATAATGAACGTAATGATGACTACAGCTATCACTATGATCACTCCTACAATATTTGTACCTACTATACGTTTCTGCCTACGATTCGAATTTCCAGACTCCATTTTCAATTGAGTTCGTAATGTGGTTGTAGAAGGATCAATGCAGTCTCTTTCTCTGCCTCTTCCTGTTGCACAATAAAGTTCATATGCAGTTTCTTGGACTCATGGAAACAGTTTTTAGTTTGTGGCACAATATTCACACATCTTGCAAGACTTCCCTAGCCCTCTTTCTGCTTCTACGGAAAGGCCCCTATATTTATACTTCTTCCAATCGGGCCTAAGTTATTTTCTTTTGAGCAAAATGATTTTTATTTCCAGTTCAAAGTTCAATTGACATCCCTTATGAGATCAGAGTCAATTTCTTTAATGACACGCTGCAAAAGTTCAATTCGAAATGCTGCAATCTCCTGAGCTGTTGGCTGATTCCCAAAGGTTGGAAACGTGAGATCTTCCAAAATCAAGCTCCGTAAACCACTCAGTCTCTAAGGATATGGTACAGTCAATGTCAGAATTCCATTAGCCTCTTCTCCAGTGACTAGCTGTTCAATTTCAGTTATCAGCACTGATGTTCCGGACTTTACTCTCCCGGGCCATACTCTCCCCAGCATTTGTAACAAGGTACGTCCGCTCCGAAGAGGCGTATCTCTGACACTGTACTCTTACTCTCCTCGACCTCCTCACGCTCCCCTGCACTTGTTCGGTCTCACTTTGATCAGACTCAGATGATTCAGTTATGGGAGCAAGGTCTCTTTCTGGAGCAAGTTTCAGATTCTGCCTTTTATGTCTCACAAGCCACGATTCTCTTGTGACTCCCTTTTTTTTCGGTAGCACCCAACCACTCTCCACACCAGTCTCTTCAGCTTAACAGAATCTATACCACTTGAAACGTTACTGTCTCCTTAATAGTCTTTACCTGGACCTTGTGTAGCGTGACCCCCCCCCCCCCCCCCAAGCTCGATCTGGTGGGTATTCAGCCTCTTCAGGAAGCCCCACAGCTTGGCTTGCCCTCTCCGGTGGTCTTGCATCCACAGCTGGAGTCACTTCAAGGAATGGAGCTGTTTCTTTCGAGGGTCCTGGAACTCCACGGGTGTGGGAGGCGTGTATCCAGTTCGGCAAACCTCCACACTTCACAGCAGTGTTTGACACCAAAATCCCCTGGTAGGGACTTCGCCAACATGCATCAAGAAAGTTCTTCCTCAAATGCTTTCGGACCAGGACCCAGTGCCCCAGGCCCAAGTCATGGCAGAGGTCTTTCGAGGTCGATGCAGTCACAGCTTCAACCTGGCGAGACGCAGAACTAACCACATCAGCCAATCCCTTGCAATAGTCAAGAACCAAATCATCAGTGATGTTAATTTGCACTGTGGATGGCACTGCAGGCAAGCGCATTGCCTTCCCCATGAGGATCTCATGAAGGGATATCCTAGTCCTCCTTTCAACACCAAAGGGAATGTTTCGAGACAGTTCAGGGACGTCGGAGAGCACACCTTTGCTAGTCTCATTTTTAGTGTCCCATTTATCTGCTCCACCATTTCTGGTGCTTCTGGCCTGTAGCTACATTGTAGTCTTTGATCGACATTCAAGGCAGTTCACAACAGCTTCATGATCTCAATGTGGAAGTGAGTTGCTCTATCTGACTCCAATGTAGTTGGAAACCCGAACCGAGGGATAAGCTCCCTCAACAATTACTTAGCTACTGTGAGGGTATCACACCTTCAAGTCAGATATGCTTTCACCTACCATGAAAAGATGCACACTACAACCAGAATGCATCTCAAGCCATTGCATCTAGGCATCTCAATGAAGTCTAGCTGTATTTGGTTGAAAGGCCCTCCCAACCTTTCAATGTGACTCAAGGCAGCCATAGTTTTCTTTCTAGCTTTCATCTGTTGACACGTGACACATCGATGGCACACTGCATCAGCAATTACATGAAACCCCTGGTTAAACCAGGTTTGTCTGAACACGCACACCATTGCATCTCTTCCAATGTGAACTGCTCCATGAATCTGTCTCACCATAGGATTCGGTAAACAATCTGGCAAAACTGCTCTACAGTCATTTGAAACCGAAATGCCATCTTCTCTCTTTTCACAACCTGCTCTGATCCAACCAGCCTGTTCTTGTTTTGATGCTTTACCTGAAGACGTCTGACTACATCCCAGGTATCTGCTATGGCTAGCATCTTGCAGAGCTTGGTTATTTCTGTGCTCTCACATGAATATTCCCATTGAAATAACATGCATGAATTATACAAAAGCTGGCAACAAAATCTTCCCCTTTCCCATGGGCAGGCAATTTCACAACCGCCACTTCCTTTGGTCGTTGCAAGGCTTTCAACAGTTGTCTCACATATTGCCCATTTCAAATTGGAGATCCTGATGACGTTAAGAACCCCCTCTGTGACCATAGCTGTCCAAAGTCATGAACCACACTGAAAGCATACTGGCTATTTGTATAACATAACTTGTGTATTTGTAAAATGCACGTTCTCCCCTAACGGGGTGTCTTGGTGCTGAATAACAGATTTTTGTTGTTTCCCAACTACATGGTACTCATTTTATCAACCTCAGGTGGATAAAAGGCTGAGTGGACCCGCCAGGATTTGAACCTGTGACCATGAGGTCAAACATAGGCCCCTGCAGTGGATGCATTAGTCCACTGAGCCACCAGACTCAGCAAGTATAGATTATGACTTGGATTTGTTCGGAAGCAAGACATGCATGGGTCAAAGCAATGATTAAACCTACTTGTGCAGAGTATACTCGTAAGCAAGAAGCTTCCACAACTCCAGATGTGGTACAAACAGCAAAAGCTGCTCTTAAGTAACCCTCATTGCCTCTTAAGCATGAACCATCAACAAAAAGGACTTGATCAGAATCAGGCAGCGGTTCATCAACAATTTTGGGACTTGGTTTGTTACAAAGTTCAGCCACATCCAGACAGTCAGTCAGGCAGTCAGTCAAATCACTTTATTCAATGCTTAAATGATTAAGTTCATAAAAATACAAAAAGCACAATATAAAATATATATTCCAAAAAATACATCTTTTATGATTCAAATAGTAACAGTAATTTGTTTAAAACAGTGAATTTAAAAGCAGGATTAGATTTATAATTCATAAGACAAAATGGTCCAGCCGCCAAGTCTTCCATGAAAGGAGTAAATATGAGGCCACAATAGAACATACTAATTAATTAGATAATATTTGTAAAAAATACAGATATTTACACATGAGCGGCCAAATATATCTTTTGCGGTGCGTCTGATCAAATTTACAAAAAAGAGAATATGTAGATTTGATTGGGGAGAGGAGCCATCGCATGGACAAGGCGGAAGAACTGCTATAGAATACATACCAGCTGGAAAAAAAACATACAAGGAATGAGGTTCAAACAAAACCTTACTAGAATAAGTCAATGGAGTGAATTGGTCACAAAAAATAAGTATCCCGGGGCACCTTCCTGTTCAATGGGGCTCTCTAAATATAATTTTACAAACGCTTTCGATCAATTTAATTAAGATTGCTCCAGTGTCCTTTGAGTAATTTGATTTGATCATTTCATTTCTTTTTTTAATACTGTGATGCAGGTTGAAGGAGATATAAATAGTCGGCCTAAACTGAGAGAAGTGAGGCCGTTTTTAATATATAATAACCACTGAATTTTTTGCACCTGTTCCAAGGTGAGACAATCTTCTATTGGTCTCTGGGTGAGGTTTACTGAAGTTCTCCTCCAGATGGAGTGCCACAACAATTTGGGTGCCAACCTAATTATGTCATCAATATAAGGGGCACCCAACTCGGTGTGGCATAAAAAGTTAGAGCAGCTGGCTGGAAGGCCAATGAGTCTTTTGCAAAAGAAGTTTTCGGTGGTCTGGAGAGAGTGGGCGATGGTGTATCCCCATATTCCTACCCTGTAAGTTGCCACTTATATTGATTTGGCAGAAGAAACCTTTTGATCATCTCAAGAGGCTTTGCACCCAGTTTCTTTGTAATGGAATTAAGTGCTATTATACTTTTTCCAGTGCTAGGCCTCTAGTTATGATCATGTTGGACCAAGATAGTTGTCTCTCCAAGGTTATTCCGAGATATGAAAAGGTGTTAGTATGGGCCAGTTCACGTCCTTCTATATAAAAATGTGGAGGCCGCCTCTCTCTACGTCCAGTTATTAAAACAAGAGACTTTGCCTCATTTGATTTTAGATCTAGACTACTCATGTAGTTTACATAAATCCCTAATAGTTGCTGTAAGGCTCAGCAAGTACGAGCAATCAAGACAGCATCATCTGCATATAGCATAATTGGGGTGCGTACATTCTTAATCAATGCGACGTCCGGGGTGGAGTTCAGCAGGGGTGCTTCTACCCCATTTGTATAGATGGAAAAGAGAAATGGAGCTCGAACACACCCATGGTCAACTCCCATCAAGATTGGAAATGACCTAGAGCACTCACCCTGGATTCCGTAGCACACGATTACCGATGCTGAAGAATATAGCTGTCTAATAAAAGTGCTTATTGCATCGTCTATACCCATTTCTGCCATTATTTCCCAGAGGCGGTGTTGAGTTATGCAGTCTAATGCTGCTAAGAGGTCCATGAATGTCGGATATAGTTTTCCTGATTTGCTTTAGTATACTTAGCCATTAGTAGGATCAGGTTGAAGCTTTGATCCTGGGTACCACTCCCCTTTTTGAACCTGTATTGTACCGGGATCAAGATTTTATTAAAAGTGGCCCATTCTTCTAATCTGTCATGGTCCTCACAATCTTCCGCATATACATTTTGAATAGACATCAAAGTAGCAGAATTTAGCAAAGAACACCTCTTCAATGTGATGTTTTCAGTGGCTAATAAGATGGTTTCCTATCTGGTAAGTCTGTTATTCGTCAGATGCTGTGTTTTGGTTATTGAGTCATCAGGAGCTCAACTGAGTGTGGAACATAAACAGTAAGAGGATGACCCATCACAAAACGTTCACACCTTTCAATGCTGAAACCTGTTGCAGCAACATATCTGAGACATCCGGGCAATGCTGAAGCTACAGGATCGAATGTAGCTGAGAAATAGGCCACTGGTCTACGGACACCCCTTGTGTCTGGTTGAGTACAGATAGAGCACATCCCTCTCTTTCACAGCAAAATAATGAAAATGCTTTGTTGTAATCAGGCATTCCCTGATCTGGGGCATGACAAAGGCATTCTTTCAGCTACAAGAAGGCAACCATGCAATTGTTACCCCAGGGTACTGGATCGCTCACATCTTTGTGTGTCAGTTTTTGGAAGGGCTTCACCTTCAACAAGAAGTTTGGGATGCTTTGTCGGCAGTAGCCAACCATTCCCAGAAACATCCTGACTTCCTTCTGTGTGGTAGGCAGATTTATTTTCATGATCACCTCAATGCGGTCTGGTGACACCTTTCTCTTGCCTTTTTCAATTCGATGACAAAAATACTAAACTTCAATCAATCAGTACTGAAGCTTGCTCGGTGACACCATGTGTCCATTTTCTGCCAAATGATTTTTTAAGGCAATAATGTCATCCCTGCGAGCCTCTTCTGTCTCACATGTGATTAATAGGCCAGCAAGGTACCTCATGAGTGCTGAATTTTGTGGCAGCACCAAGCTCTCAAGGTTATTTTTCAATATCTGGTTGAAGATAGATGGGTTTTCAATATAGCCTACTGGCAAACGACACAATGTTAAGACACTAATATCCAGCCGGAAAGCAAATAAATATTGGCTTTCCTCATGCAATGGAATGGAGAAAAATGCTTGATACAAATTGATCACAATAAACTATTCAGCCTCACAAGAAATTTGAAACAGGATCACAGATAGATTCCGACAACATGGAATCACAATTGCCCTGATTTTTCTCAAACTTTGAACTGTGCGATATTTGCCATTCGGCTTCTGTAACCCCAATGTGGGTGAACTGCATGGATTTCTATTATCTCTTTCAAGATGCCCTGCAAAATCATGGAATCAATCATAGGCGTTTCTGGGGTTTGGTTGTATTGGGGCATTCTTGGAAATTCTGCATTTGGCTTGATCAGTATACGAACTGGCTTGACTCTTCGAATCAGTCCTATTTCTTCCCCTGTGAATTGCCACACCACTGAAGAAACAGTGTCTCTCAGATCCAGCGTCATGTCTTCCACTGTCAGTACAGAAAATATGCCTACACAGTGGTCCTGGCTTGCCAATTTAAATGCATCATTAGTCTGTAGTTCTACTCCCTTGAGAGTACAATTGGTGGCACAATACAGCTTGCACAAGAGATCACGTCCCAGCAAACAGACTGGACTTGAATCACACACCACAAATTGGTATTGATCTCGAAAAGTTCCTATTTTCACAGGTATTTCTCTTGTGAATGTATTGGTCATTCTCCTATTGGCAACTCCTACAATGTGGATCGATTGTCCCTAGATGGGTAGGTTTGGAACTACTGCAGATCTCACAGTAGAACGGGTAGCACAATACCAATCTAGAATGTAATGGGATGGCTGTATACGTCTGCCTCCACATATGGTCTACTCTGGTCTACCTCTAAGATGGCTCCAAGGGTGCAGTCGTCCTCCCCCCTCAAGCACCGCCATTGTGACAAGTTCTGATCAAATCCGTCTAGAATTTTTATGAAGGGCATTAGGTGGTACTCTTAATTATTCTGTGGAACTCTCAGAGGTTGGGGTACTTGAACTAGCTGGTTCTGGCCTCCCCTATTATAAGATCTGGGTATTGTCACAGTGTATATTACATTGGGCACGTGTACAATCGCTCCCTCTAACAACTGATTTGCTATATTTGCTCGACAATCGAGCTTCCAATGCCCGATCCTCTGACAGTAATGACAAACAATCATTTTCTTTAGCGTGGCAATGTCTATACCTGATTTGGGGTCTGAACCCTTCCCTTTTCCCTGTCCACATTGTTTGGGACATTCTGAACCTCTCCCTGATTGTTTTCCTGATTCAAACCTAAGGTTCACCCATTTGCCAGCACCTAATCCACTCTGTTCGCATTTCTCATTTGGACCAACAGCAACTTGTCCTTTATTTTCCTGTGCTTGGAATCCACCTCATCACTGCAATATCTGGCATACCATAGAATTTTATCTATGGACTTGTTTTGCCAGCAGAATAAATGATGTTGGATCATAGCACTGATTTACGGTCTCAGTCTTAGCACAAATTTGGAAACAAACTGTCCCATATCTTTAGTGTCAAATGCATCTAACCCGCTGTCTTGCTTGAAGGCTTGCACAAGCCGTTCATGGTAAGCATGTACTGATATTTGGGCTCCTGGGTCGTCCTATCTATTTTAACCCAATCGATATCTTGTGGCACTATTTTGGACTGCAACCATGTAATCACTTGTTCAAACTTTTTCATTATCAAAGGTGAAGGACTGTGAGCTGTGGGATCTCTGTCTGGTTCAGCAGAAGCCCAATCTATAGCAATTTTATATGCGGACCATAAGTCACTAGGAACCACAATATCTAACAATGTATTCAGGTCAATCCACAACACATTCAACATCTTTACAAAGCTGTTGACTTGCTTATACCATTCTGCAGGTTTCCCCCTCAGCTGAGGAAAATAATTTGTAAGTGCTGCTAAATCACCCCAACTCCAAGGCAAATGTACCTACCCTCCACTTGGCATCTCTTGCAGTGGTAAGCTTTGACTCCTGGTGTTTCCACTCCTGGAGGTGGCATTTCTCCCATCACATTCCTAACACTCTTTTTCTTTGACCATCTTTTCTCCCACTTGTCAAACATACTCAATACACGTATCCCATAGATCAACTCTCGAATATGCGTTTTCTACCCTATCATCCTTTTCCCTTCAAGTTCCTGATCACTGTAATTCAACCTATGGTTGCCCTGTAACATTTTCATTTTCGACAGTTCTACGTCATACTTTTGCGCCAATTCTGTCCATTTCTCATGTGCTCATCTTGCTTTACGAGTAACATCCTTCGCCACAAACAATAGCTCATCCTGCTTGTAAATCTTTATCCTCTACAAAGGCAAATTCCCACTGATTGTTTCATCCACCTGAGTCTTCAACCTCACTACTTCTAGCAATTTTGCCTTCACCTCAGCCTTGATTATACATTGACTCGATGTGGTACCTTGTCTTTCTCTATCACTGCTCTGACCTCTTTGCCAATTCTCTAAAGTTGGGGCCTGCAAGACTTGCTGATTTCCAGAGGTTCCCTGACCTGTGCCTTCTTCTGTTATCCTTCCCATGGGTCCTCTAACTGGAGCTTCCCACATTCCTGAATCTAAATTTGAGTTTGATAATGGCACAGATCGTATGGTACTAGACCCAACACATACTCTCGAAGGATCTGCTGTTGCTGGCAACGGGGTACTAGATTTAATAGGCACCAGAAACGGTTGGTTCCTGATCATGGTCACATTTTACCCTGAAATGTCCCTTTCAACTAACTCTGATTGTTGTTGACTAATGCTTGCCACTAAACTTGGACCATACACAGAGACTACAGGTCCTATGGTGACCATTACCATAAGGGATTCCGGCAGCCGTAAAGCAGCGTTGACTCCAATTGATTCTGCACCTCCTAACGCCGATATCCCTGTCCCTTCTATTGCTGCTGAAATCCTTCCTACTACCCCTGCACTAGGGCATGTTTGTGCTAATATTACTCTTTCCATATTCCCTGCATTTGCCTGTTCTCGCCTTCCTTCCTCTGAATGTGGATCGTAAGGGGGAGGACGCTCCAAAAACAATCTTCTAACAGGCTGTCGTCTGTATCACTCCCATCATTTCCATTTTCCCCTACACTCCTCTCCTGAGTATCTCACTCTCTCACCAGCATTCGTTACAATCTCTCTCTTTCAATGGTTTCTACTCTCCATCTCTTTAGTTGTGCATCCTATTGTGCATCCTGGTATGACTTCACTGCCTTTTTCATCTTCCCATGGAATCTCTCCTTGTTCTTTGCCTGAGCTACTCGCATCTAATGCCTCAAACTGTGTTTGTCTAGGGGTAGGCGGTAGTGAAGACATCACTCCCCTCAACTGATACAACACCTACAACCTAAAGAAACCATAACTCAGAAAAGCTAAATCTTCCTATTTTTCAGTAATTTTTGCCAATTTTGAAGTCCTACATTTGTTGCCATATAGTGTGCTAGAGTATCCGCGGGTGGTTCTTCCTCACCCACTCCAGCAACCACTCCCCGATCTCCCCTAAACATATCTCATAACACCCTAAAGGATTGCATAATTAAATCAAATTTCCCTTCGACAGACCAACATTTTCTCAATTACAACTTTCTGATGACTACTAACCAATCCCAGTGCTGGGTCCCACTAACCAACCTATCGCAGCGCAGCACACTCTGAAGTCACCTTTTCTTCCTCGCAGCGGCTCACCCTCCTTCACAATTTTGCCATTCACATTCAGTAGCACAATCACAACTCTGTAATTGTCTGCCTTTCTAAAAGATTGATAGAATTCAATCACTTAAGAAGATTCACACACTGTGACTCTCAACCTGCAATGGTCACCTGAATCAATATAGTCCACCCCTGTACACAAAGTTTACCATATCATTCGCACAAGTCCCATTCACACAAAGTTCTATGTCTTAGGTGGGATTGCCGATTATGTCTCACGACAAATCCTCAAACGTGGTCAGAAAATCACAGTAAATTGGTGTCTTGTATATCACTTAATATATCCCTGGATCTTAGTTTGGCCACTTTGGAGCCTGAAACTCAAACCACAAACCTTGGGCCACATCCGGCCCGAAACCACATTCTTCAGATTTTCACATAAACTCCAACAAACATCATGAAATCAACACAATCCCACAATCTGACACATAACGCATCCCTATTGATACTCACTTCTCCATTTACTGTTGTTCTCACTGCATCATCAATCTCCGTCGGTCTCCGTCAAAGTCTATAGTTTTCCACTCTTGATCATTGGGTTCTATTTTGGGACTCGAAGGGTTTAAGTCTTTTCCAGAGGTTTCTAGATTCTCTCCCCGCTTCATGGGAAAACCATCCTCTGCTACCAACTAATGGAGCTGGGTTCACATTCTAGATCTGCTCTTGAACCCCTGGTCAATGGCTGTTTTTATCAGCATGAAAACATGGAGGGGAGAGACATCGTTAGTCATTCAATCATTACAGTTCCAATGAACTATGACTCAGAATAATCACAGCCTTCTGATTACGTTTAGTTCGTTTATTACAAAGCTAAGAACAGTGGGATATAAAAGCACCTCAAGGTGAGGGTGTAGAAATACATTGGAACTAATACAAAGCCAAACCTACGGATGAAGTTAAGGCGGTGAAGCATGCACAGAATAATCAGTTCAAGGACCAGAACACAGAAAGTAACTGCGCAGACATCAAGATTCTCCTTCATTGAAGGCTTGTATGTATAAAACATTAGTCTGTCCCTACACTACAACTAGCATGACATCCCTACCTAGCATTTCTTAAGGCATAAAGGTGTCAGCTTGTGAACTCTTCCCAAGAAGTCTCTTCAAATCAGATGGGTCAAATAGCACAAAGCTACAGAGCTCATTCTAAGATGCTCTTTCTCTCAAGTCAAGGCAGATGTACCCAGATACTGTCCCTAACATAAATACTTCTCTTTTGCGGGTAGCATCCCAAGATGCATTGCAGCATCACACCATCCAGTCAAGCAACCTCCTTGTAGTTGATTTTCCACATGGCAGCGATGCTGTCAGACCTTGGCAAGATGACCTTGATTCCCAGGCTTACTCCGATGAGATAGTATGACAGTTCTTTATTATCAGTATCAACGTTCAATGTATTCTATCCTCCAAAGCCTAACTCCTAAAACAAAGACATTATTCTAGTTTACAAGGGTGAATTCTCCACCTGCAACAGAAATGTGAGAAAGGACAAATCCAACATGCACATGAAATTCACTGGTGAGACTAATGCAAGAGCTTCCGGGGTAAAAATACAATTCAGGCCTAGAGAAATCAGCCAACATAAGAAACAGCATACGGCCTCATGAAATTACACATATAAAACAAACATAATTTTCTAAGTGTCTCTAAATTAACACATTACATAAGGACATCAATTGTCTGAGTTCACAGCGACTTGTATGAATTCTGCTTGTTAAAGTTTTCAGCTAAACACACGTAGCTGCAATGTTAATTTCATCATGTTTACCTAGAAAATATCCCTAACATGCCAATTATTTTGTTATAACGGTTCACGTTCTAAGGATGCAAGTTAATGCAACAATGGAATATATGTAAGTGCAACCTACCCATGATTATAATGCACCCCTACAAATGGAAGAGTGAAATTTATACGGCTGAAAGTCATGAACGATTGTAAAATACTTCCAAGAACTAGCAGAAAATAAATATTAGACTACTCCCTGTATGCAGTACCCTGTGCAGCATAATCAACAATTTGAAATAGCACTTAATTATTCCAAAGACACATAGATCCATTCCTTCTGGAATTGAGAAGTATGACACAAACTGTGATAGATCTCAGTACATAAAATCTGATTAAGTCTCAGGATTACTGGGAAAAGCTGCCTATACATTAAAATTATCACAGTCAGGGGGGAGATCTCAACATGGTAAAATAAAGGAAAAAAGAAAGAAAGTTTTTTTTTAGTTGGAAAAAGTTTGTAAAAATATGTTTATGTTAAATATTAATGTAAATACATTTGTTATGTATATTGTTAGTCCTGGCATCCTTGGCATGGTTTCCCCCTATCTTTTTGGCTCTACCTCCTGTATTTTTGATGCTGTGCTGGATTTCGTTTTTGCTGGTTTAGATGCTTCGAACACTCTGCCACTGCTGATGTGTCAGAGTGTAAGTGCTCCCAGCTGTTCCCACGGTCCAGGGAGGAGAAGAACCTGAGGGGGATGCCCTGGAACCTACAGGGGAACAGGTGGCTGAACTGAGCGACCTGCCTGAGCTGACCCATTGGCAGCAAGAAGTTGGGCCCTCCAGGTAGGAATTTGGCAAGCAGCAGAAAGAGTGACCTTCTCTTGTTGGTATGCGGCAACAGGCTGCAGACCAGGCAGCAGGTGGAGCGTCCAGAGATAACTTCATCTACTGGGAAGATGACTTGTTATATAGTGAGCTTAAGTTTGCTGAGCCCGGTGCAGCCTGTGTGCTGGTGGTACCCGCGCACTTCAGGAACTTCCTAATGGGTCTGGCTCATGACGTGCCTCTCCCAGGACATCTGGGGCAAGACAAGACCCTAAACAGGCTTGTCACCCACTTCCACTGGCCCTAGATGAGAAGCACGTTGGTTCCTTTTGCAGATCTTGCCAAACATGTCAGGCCAGTGGCAAGACTGGAGTGAAGTGTAAGGCACCCCTCCAACCCTTTCCTGTGGTGAGCACCCCTTTCAAGTGGGTGGGCATCGACATTGTGGGGCCCCTGGACCCCAAGACAGCCTTAGGCAACAGGTTCATCCTGGTCTTGGTGGACCATGCCACCCGGTACCCGGAAGCAGTCCCTCTCAGGACAATCCCAGCACCCGTGGTAGGCCGTGCATTGATGGGGATCTTTTCCCGTGTGGGGTTCCTCAGAGAGGTGGTCTCCGACCGGGGAACCAACTTCATCTCTAGGTACATGAAGTCTCTGTGGGAGGAGTGTGGGGTAACTTATAAGTTCACCACTCCTAATCACCCTCAAGGAAATGGGTTGGTGGAAAAGTTCAACCGCATCATGAAAGGTATGATTAGGGGCCTAGCGGAGCCCATGAGACGGAAGTGGGACGTCTTGTTACCATGCCTGTTGTTTGCCTACAGGGAGGTGCCTCAGAAGTCCTTAGGTTTCAGTCCCTTTGAACTCCTGTATGGCCACACTGTTAGAGGACCTCTTGCACTGGTAAAGGAGGGGTGGGAGAAATCCCGTGGGAAAACCCCCCACGATGTGTTCAGCTATGTGCTGGCCATCCGCAACCAGACACAATGCTTCAGGAATCTCGCTCAGGAGAACCTGGAAGCTAGCCAGGAAGAAATGAGAAGATGGTACGACCAGAATACCACTCTGGTCGAATTTCAACCTGGGCAGAAAGTGTGGGTGATGGCGCCAGTGGAGCCTTGTGCGCTCCAAGACAAGTGGACTGGGCCATATGAGGTGGTGGAGCGCAAGAGTGAAGTAACCTACCTGGTTAACTTGAAGACTCCCAGGCAACCCCTGAGAGTCTTGCATGTGAACCGCCTCAAACCACACTTTGAAAGGTCTGAAGTGACAATGCTCATGGCTACAGATGCTGGAGGGGAAGAGGATAGTGATCCTCTCCCTGACCTCCTGGCAGCTAAGGAGCAAGACGGGTCAGTGGATGGTTTGGTCCTCTCGCCCCCCCTGACCCTCAGAACAGCAGAGGGACTGTCGCCAGGTGTTGGGTCAGTTTTCTTCCCTGTCCTCCCTGACCCCAGGTGTCACCAATTGGTGCGTCCATGATGTGGACACTGGAGATAGTCTACCTGTGAAACAGAAATTTTACAGGGTAGCTGACAAGGTCAGGGCCAGCATCAAGGAAGAGGTTTCCAAGATGTTGGTGCTAGGGGTAATTGAGCCCTCCAGCAGCCACTGGGCTAGCCCTGTGGTCTTAGTCCCAAAAGCTGCTGTGCCCGGTGCCACTCCAGAACTCAGGTTTTGTGTGGACTACCGTGGGCTCAATGCGGACACCAAGACTGACGCACACCTCATCCCCAGGGCTGATGAGCTCGTGGATCGGTTGGGAGCTGCCAGGTACCTCAGTACGTTTGATTTAACTTCTGGGTACTGGCTGATTGCCTTAACTGATGGGGTCAAAGAGAGGTCTGCATTCTCAACGTCAGAGGGGCACTTCCAGTTCGGAGTCATGCCTTTTGGGATGACTCCCAGAAACTGATTAACCAGGTACTGATCGGGCTGGAGGAATTCAGCTCCACATACCTGGACAACATTGCTGTGTTCAGCTCCACGTGGGAGGAACATTTGCAACACCTCTGTGAAGTGTTGAAGGCTCTGCAAAGGGCAGGCCTCACTAGCAAGGCAAGCAAGTGCCATATAGGGCAGGGATCTGTGGTGTACTTGGGACACCAGGTAGGGAGAGGCCAGGTGGCGCCCGTACAGGCAAAGATTGATACCATTCTGGCTTGGGAGCCCCCCAAGACCCAGACAGAGGTGAGAGCCTTTTTAGGTCTCACCGGGTATTACAGACGGTTTTTCAATGGATATGGCACCATCGTTGCCCCCTTGACAGAGCTGACTTCCAAGAAGCAGCCCAGAAAAGTGAATTGGACTGAAGCCTGCCAGACTGCTTTTGATGCCCTGAAGATGGCCATGTGCACAGCACCGGTGCTCAAGGCACCTGACTTCTCCAGTGAGTTCATAGTGCAGACAGACGCTTCAGAGCATGGCGTGGGAGCAGTACTCTCACAGATCACTGAGGAGGGCTGGGATCAGCCTGTAGCTTTCATTAGAAGGAGGCTACTCCCAAGGGAACAGAGGTGGAGTGCAATTGAAAGGGAAGCTTTTGCTGTGGTCTGGGCTCTGAAGAAGCTGAGGCCCTACCTGTTTGGGACTCACTTCCGTGTTAAGACAGACCACAGGCCCCTCAGATGGTTAATGCAGATGAGGGATGAGAACCCAAAACTGTTGAGGTGGTCCATCTCCCTACAGGGAATGGACTTCACGGTGGAACACCGCCCTGGCACAGAACACGCCAATGCTGATGGTCTGTCCAGGTTTTTCCACCTTAGTGAAGAGAACTCCCAAGAGTGTGGGCAGTTCTCCCCACTTTCAGCTGGAGGGGACACATGTTAGACCTGGCATCCTTGGCATGGTTTCCCCCTATCGTTTTGCCTCTACCTCCTGTATTTTTGATGCTGTGCTGGATTTAGCTTTTGCTGGTTTAGATGCTTTGGACACTCTGCCACTGCTGATCAGTGTCAGAGTGTAAGTGCTCCCTGTGTAAATTGTTATTGTGATTAGATATACATGATGGTGATGTCTACTAGTGGGCCTGCAGCACTAATTGTGGCTCCCATGTGAGTAGCCCTAAAATGGTGTCTAGGGCCTGCCACCGCAGTGCCTGTGTGCAGTCTGTGAACTGCCATGTCCTCCTGGTCAGTGTCCCCATTGACCAAGTCTAACCCTTCCCTTTCTGTGCACACTGGTCACCGCTATGGAAGGTCCAAGGTACCCCCTTGGGCAGGGTGCCGTGTATGTTATGTTATGTTATGTTATGTTATGTTATGTTATGTTATGTTATTGTTATTTACTGTGCGCACAGCTACTCCAGCTAAGGAGCGTCCTGGCGCATTGACAAGGTAGAACATAACATAACAGGAACTAAACAGAAAACTTGAGGGGGCTGACTAAAACAAAAAGGTTTTTATGGCTTTCTGGAAAGCCGTGAGGTCCTCCAGCAGGCGAATTTCTACTGGGAGAGAGTTCCAAGTTGTTGCAGCTTTGACGCTGAAGGAACGTCCCCCCACACGGAAAAGCCTGTATCTAGGAACCACAGCATAGGCCTGGCCTTGGGAACGGAGGGTGCGCGTAGGGACATAGAGAGAAAGAAAGCTGGACATAATTTCAGGGCCTATACCTCTCAAAATCTTAAAGGTCAAACAAAGGACCTTGAAGAGGATACGCTTCCTCACTGGAAGCCAGTGCAAGGAGCGAAGGACACTTGACACCGAGCAAAATCTGGGCAGGCCGACAATCACTCTGGCCACAGCATTTTGTACCCGTTGCAAGCGGGTAAGCTCAGCCTGATTGGCCCCGACCAGGAGAGAGCTAGCGTAATCCAGGCGAGAGATGACAGTGGCCTGGATTACCAGCTGCCTGGTTGGGGCATCAAAGTATTTGAGGACAGGTCGTAAGCCTCTCAGCAGGCCAAAACAACAGGCCGCTGTTTTTTTGGTGTGTCCTACGAAGGTAAGACCAGCATCCAGCCAGACTCCCAGATTTTTCAGCTCCGACACCGGAGTCGGAGTTGGTCCCAACTCTGGCGGCCACCATTGGTCACCCCATAGTTCCACTCCCCTTCCGACAATCATAACCTCTGTCTTAGTGGCATTGAGCTGGAGACAGTTCCCCGTCAACCAGCTGGCCACCGCCTTCAGTCCATCCTGAAACCTGGGGGCATCTTGTTCCGCATCCCCGCTGAGAGTAACCGCTAGCTGTGTGTCGTCGGCATATGAGACCATGTGAAAGGTAGAGCATGTACTTGTGCAGGTGACATGCTCTAGTAGTGAATTACAGCCATTTTCGTTTTTTCTATTTTTTCTATTTTTCTATTTCTATTTCAGGGTTTGGTGAAGCGCAACAGCTACCCCGGCAAAGGGGTGTCCCGGCGCTAAGAGCAGACGTGCAAACTGAGGCCAGAGGGAGAGAGGGAAAGGGGGAAGACTAGGGAGCGGGGAAGAGGTGAGTCTTAATTGCTCTGCGGAAGGCAGGGAGGGAGTCGATAGAACGAATGCTGAGGGGAAGGTCGTTCCACAGTGTGGCGGCTAGGACCCTAAATGAGCGGCCTCCGATTCGGCAGAGTCGAATCCTTGGGATTGTCAGGAGGAGTTGGTTGGAAGAGCGTAAGGCACGGCCAGGAACGTAAGGTTGGGCAAGGCTGCGAAGTAGAGGGGGATTTCCTTGTTTCACGATCTTAAAGATCGTGACTAAGGCCTTAAATTTAATTCGGCGATCCACGGGCAGCCAGTGGAGCTTACGGATGGTAGCTCTGGCTGAACATCTGCGTGGGAGGTGCCACAAGGCTATCTGGCTCCATAGACTATCATGGGGGATGCTGGCTACAGTGGCTACAGTGGCTACAAACATATATTCCCATAGGAGCAAGATAGGACAGAAAAGTCTGGTATCCCTGAACTCAGAATTTAATAACACATCTTTTAGGAAAGGTGGTTTTTAGAAAGTTGCTGTTCTCTTGTCTGACCTTTCTGTGTGCCTGGGCCTGTTTGTGAATTGACTGTCTGGTTTGAGAGTGACAGGGGCTGGGATTACCCAGGAGGCTGGCTGAGTCTCTGCATGACTGCATTTGCAACTTGAGTGATGGGAGGAGATAGCACCTGGGCCTGAATAGGGCTGTGCCTGCCTTCCACAATGCTGGCTCCACCTCCTGAAGGGCGGCTGACGACCCTGCCCCTCACTCTGAAAGGAAAGGAGAAGCCAGGAAAACAAAGTGCTCAAGGAACACCAAGAGCTAATTCAGACCGGGCTCAGAGCCCTCCTGCACAAAGGGAACAAATACCTTTAGGGGTATAAGGACAGGACTCCTGACCACAGAAAATTAGATCATCCTGGAATCAAGAAGGAACCTCTGCAAAGGAGAAAGCTGAAACTGAAGAAGGAAGACTTTCCTGCTGTTGCTCTGCTGGACTGACCCGCTGTTGCTTTGCTGCCAAGGAGAGGGGAAGGACTTTGCTTTGTGTCCCCTTGCTTGAAGGAATCTCCAAGGGCCTGAGAGAAAGCTGGCTCCCTGTTCTGAAGTCCCAGAAACAAAAGGACTTCGCCCCCAGCTCCCCTGAACTCTACTGAGAGAGTTCTGTCCTTCCTGGAGTGTGTGGCCCATGTGTGTTCCTATAGAAGTTGTACCTGTGTTGGGAAGCTGGAAATCAAGCTTTTAAAGACTTTATGCAAGTTTTGTCGCATCGCTCAATTGCGGAGCGCTTCCCCGACAGTGCGAGGAAATTCCCGCCGCTACGAAGGTCGAGATCATTGCAGCGCCTGTTGCCGCTGCCAGAGCCTTCGTTTGTGGGATGCACCAGACCGGTGCAGGAAGATTACCATCACTGCGAGTGTCGTCGCACAGTCTGTCATCACTGGGTGAGATCGCCGCACTGCTTGCTTGAGGACCGCATCACATCCCTGCGAAAGTCATCGCAGAAGCCATCGCATCGAGGAGCTGCGAGAGAGAGATCACCGCTGGTCCGCGCATTGTCACCCCGGAGATCGACGCAACTCCAAAGATCATCGCATCGTGCCTTTGCAAGAGAAATCTTCCTTCAGAACCTACCACCGGAATCCATACAAGTCCGCCTCCCTCCCCATACAGACAGGATTCATCGCAACATGCCCTGTTGTTGCATCACCTCCCCAGGGTCTCAGGAGGCACATCACTTGTTTTCTACTGCACCAGCTTTTGCCTTGGAACTTTGTCCCTTTTAAAAGGTACTGTTGGCTAAACATGGCGCAACTGTAAACTTTTCACGCAACTGTGGATTATTTTATCGCAACCTTAAGAACTCTTTTGCAACCATATTCTTGAACTGTGTATGTTGGATTTTTGGTCGTTTGGTCTAGTGTAGTTTAGATTAAATACCTTTATTTTTCTAAACTGTTGTGGAGCCAGTTTGTGGTGTTTTCACTGTGTTACTGTGAGTGTTGGTACAAATAATTTACACATTGCTTCTGGATACGCCTGACTGCTTGTGCCAAGCTACCAAGGGGGTGAGCAGAGGTTATCTAAAGGGTGTTTCCTCCTTACCCTGAGTAGGAACAAGGGTCCCTATTTGGACAGTGGTACCTACCTCTGCCAACTAGAGGCCCCCAGTTCTAACATATATTAACTGTAGGCCTACAGAACAAAAATACTATTGCACTAATTAGTACATTTTGAAATAAACTTTTAAACTTTTTTGAATTATAAATATATTACAATTAATTAAAGTTATTTTTCACAAGTTTAAATGAAAAAATAATTTCTTAACTGAAGGGATTTTTTTTATCATGGATACATTTTAAAAATTGTGTCTAGTATTAATTAAAGGTAATGTCATTATATTTTAATAAAAGTTATTGTTACATTGATATTAAAATGGAAAAAAGTTATTAAAATATTTAATATTTTTGGCATTCAATTATAATTAATTATATCATTAACTATTTTAGATAGTGTCATTTAACATCCCCTATGTGGTTTACATTTAAGTTCCCACCTCCATCATGTTCTATTCTTTTCTACAGGAGAATGTTGCAGTCCAGTTGTTGGCCAAGTATAGTGCTAGGTTTGCTGCTTTTTAACTTTTTATTTTTAAGTAGAACCTTACTCTCCAAATTTGGGATCAACTCACTTTTGCAGTGGGTTGAGAGGATTTAAGTAACGTTCCCCTTGCAATTTGTGAGTACCCAAAAGCAGTAAAGTTAGTGAAAGATGTAGGATTAAAGGTACACCTATAAATTACTCACAAGTGTAACTTACCTTTGTGACAATGTTTATCCGATTCCTAAAATGCCCTACCTCTGTATGGAGGTTTGACATTTTCTGTATTTGGTAGCAACATCAAATCTCCCAGAATATAACTGTAAGAAAATGCTAATAACAGATTCCCATATAGTGTGCCCAATGTTGTTCCTAAGCCTCAGTCTAGTTATTGCAGCTCTAGAAAATAACTGACCAGAAACAGCTGTCGTCAGTAGTGTATTTACAGTGGAATGGCTTATGTGAAAAACTGAAAACAGCAGACTTCACTAAACCTTTGCTCGAACATTCAGGGGCATATTTACGAGTCCCTTGCACCGTCTGGGCGTCACCTTTTGTGATACTCAGGCAGCCCAAATAACAAAGTCATATCTTTGAGGCCATGCAAAGCTGATATGCGTGGCATTGAATGGCCTCATAGCTATGGAGTAAGGCATGGCAGCGGCAAAATTGCTGTGTTACCTTACTCCACGGTCGGGAGGTGCTACATAGGCGTTGCTGTGGGTTTTTCCACGCAACGCCCAAAGATTTTAACGCTGCCCCAGAGTTACAAGAGCATGTGAACCTAAAGAAGCTCCAAATCCTTATGCCTCCTGAGGTGAGGCGTAACGAGGAGAAATCAGTTGCTTCTCAAAATGAAGAGCAGTTCAGAAACCAGTCAGTATGCAATTTGCATATGCCAGTTTATGAACTGCCCTTATTGTGTCAGGTCCCTGGATCCGTATTTGTTTTTTTTCCTGTTTCCATGAGTCCTAAGTTCAGAGCTAGCCAAGGTAATGTCTAGAATATCACAAAAAAAGGGGGATTGATACCCAGTGCTTAATTTGAGCCAGTGCTTTCCGGTGCTCTGCGCAGACACTTAATTGCCAACACCGGCACTTATGACCGTCTGCCACACAGTGGCGCGGTCAGTGGCTTTAGAGATCAGCACAACAGCTGTTGTTTTTAATTAAATATACAATAAAAATTACTAATACCTACCACCCATGCCACCTTTAGAATTTTGGGGGCCTGGAATTGTAACACTTTTAAGAGTGTGATCTTTAGTAGTGCATTGGTGCGTTCACTGACAGCTCTGGGATGGGCAACAGGGGGTGCAAGCTGCAGTGGCCTCCTGACGAGGGCCCTGGTAGGGGCACTAAGGGCAATATGTATGAAAGGTACATTTTGCGATTTTCAAATAGCGTTTTTTAGAGAATCGCTATTTGAGAATCGCAAAATGCTATGTGTGTAGGATTTGCAAATAATTTTGCGAATCCTACATATTCCTTAATTGCGTATCACAAATTGCAATATGCAATTAAGGAATACCTCCCCATTCATTCCTTTTGGCCTAGAGGCCCTTAGGAATGAATGGGAAGACATTCTCAATTTGTGATTCTCAATTAGAGAATCGCAAATTAAGAATGCAATTTCAAGGGTGCCAGGGTGTCAAAAGGACACCCTGTTGCACCCCTGAAATGTGCATGAGTGCCCATGTTGCACACATACATCCCCTGAGGGCATGTATGTGTGCCACCTGGCACTTTGAAAAATGCAAAAAAGTGCATTTTTAAAAGAAATCGCAAATTACCGCCAACTTGAAGTTGGTGGTAATTTGCGATCCCTTATAGCCAAATTGCAATTTTTCTGGGCCTCATACATTGCATTTAAGGAATCGCAATTTGTGATTCCCTAAATGCAATCGCAAAATAGGGCATCACAAATTTGCGATTTCTTATTTTGCGAGGCTGTTTTGCTTACATACATACCACTTACCTATTTTGCGATCGCAAATGCCGAAATTCTGCGAATTTCGGCGTTTGCTATCGCAAAACTGCCTTCATACATATGGCCCTTATTGTTTTACAGATTGAGCACTGTTATTGACGTCCATGAATTTTTTCGTTTTGCTCATGCTTAATTTCATTTCACCTACGTGCATCTCCTGCAGCTAGTCATTCCTTTATCTGAAGTCTGTTCCTTTTTGAACTGCGCATGTGCGTGTTTATTCTTGATTTCTTATTTATAACCGGGAAGTAGCTACTATAACAGAGTGACCACCACCCACATTTGCTTAATATGACCTTTTCTGCTGCTCTGGGTATGATACGCCGAAACAGATAAACCACTAATCAGACCCTCCAGGATTTCGCAATTTCGCAGTTTGCCGGAAATCGGCACTTTTGTAAAAATGCCGCAATTTTTACAAAAGTGCCTGCAAAATTGAAGGAATGCAGGGAAAAACAAACAGCACAAAACATGAAGAAAACTAAACTAAATACCATCAATGGTAACTTGGACAACAAGTTGCTATTTACTAGGATACCCCGGGGGTGTCCGTGCACCTGCTTGAAGAAAGATTGCGAGACTCCGCACAAGGAGTTGGATAATACTCTCTTAAATTTCAGACACGCGAAACTGCGCGAGTAACAAACAGCGCAGACTTTAACGCTTCTGCTGCTTTGAATGCACTCTCTGCTGTATCCCAGCAGCCGCTGCAGAGGCGAAGCAGGCACCGGTGAAGCAAGAAATGATCTGGCACAGTGCGATGGCTGATGTGAACCGAGCTACAGTCCAGCCCTCGTCTTTCCGATGCGCAATGCAGGAGCCATTATTTGGCACAGTCCTGTTTCTGATATAGAGATATAGAGTGACGCCTGTGGCCGGTCGCACAATGGTTTAAGTGCCGTGGGTCGTGGTCTGGGTCAATGTAGTGTCTAAACGGTGGTACAGTGTGATCTGAACAGTGGTTGTTTTTTACACCACACTGAAAAAATATTCACCTAGTACTGAAGAGTGTTTGATAAACAGAGAGAGAGAGCAGGAGACTGGCAAGGTGTCAGGTAATGTGCGCAGACAGTAGGTTCCTGGCAAGAGTTTCTTATTTGCATCACAGGCAGTGTGGGACTGGCCTGGTGGGCACGATGGCGCCCTGGCATCCTGGCACTGCCAGACTGGTTAGCTTGAAAGGAGCAGAGTGCGGGCCGTTTATTTTGGTCCCGCCATGGCCCACCCTTCAAGTGGGTGTCCCATTGGTGATACTCGGATGTCCCCATGCAACTATTCACTGGTATTGACACAAATCAGTATCTCTTAATATTTATAGACTGGGATTTGTACCAACAAATTATGGCTCCTTGAGCTTAGCTCAACAGTAAATCAACTTTTAAGAGTATCCACACTATTCCAACTTTTAATGTTTGCTGCACTGTATAACACACACACACAACATAGAAAAAATATTAAACTACCTCAAAGCATAATTTATACTGAAAGGGTATCCTTCCATACAAAACATATGCTTGACATCTCACATACTCACTTTCGCCATGGTGCAAGTGTATGTGTATTGGCGCAAGGCTGAAAATGAATGATTGTGAGTAAAATAAAGTGCAGCGAAAATGCAGCTAAATTTCCATATTTTCCATAAATTTCCACATTTGTGCTGCTAAATTTCCATATTTGTGCCGCTAAATTTGCCAATCCATGCCGCTATATCCTGGGGGGTCTGACTAATACAACTGTGCACTATGCCGCCCCCTAGCGTCGAGCAGAATGCCATGAAAGTTGAAGCAGTCTATTCAGAACTTTCGATTATACTTTTGTGTGAAACAAGAAAAATGTTTATCTTTAAATGTTGCTGTTTTCTTCTCTTTCCTAGCTGTTTTATCTGGTTCCCGTCGGCCTGTGTGTCTGCGTTATTGCAGCTTTCCAACTGACAGCGTTCACTTTTAGAGAAAACCTGGCAGCCACCGCTCTCCTGCTGACACTCTTTGGGTATGTGATTGGAAATGCTGCTTTGGAATTATGGTTTCTTCTCTGCACATAAAAATCTTTAAGGTTCGCTCGCACCTGCTGTCGTGTACATGGCTCTGCCTCCTCGCAGGCTATTATGTTTTCATTTGGGAAATTGAGAGAACAAGTTGCCTCACGTCGGCGGGGCCTATAAAGGGAGACGCTGTTTGCACCTAATGAGCCAGATTCTAGAAATATCTTTGGAAGATGCGCTTGCTGCTCCACTGTCTCGATCCTGTTTTTGTGTTTTCACTTGATAATGTGGTCTGCTTTGTTCCTGACCCACTCGCCGCCCCAAAGCTGCTGAGAACAAGGGTGGTTGTTATCACACAGTGCTGAAAATAAGAGGTCTTTCTCGCCTCCGCCATGTCTCTTTGTTACTAACGAAATAATGAGTTGAGGACGCGGGGTACCTGATCATCCCGGGGTGCCAAAACAACACGTTTCTAAATAATGCCTTCTCTGGCGTCACTTCGCCCTGCTCCACAGCCCTTAAACATTTATCTCCTGGCAGTTCTTGTTATTCCAAACGAAAAGTTCATAACAGATTTTCAGTTTTTTTTCCTCCTCAAGATGCACTCACTTCATTTATGCTTTGACAACTACTAAACCAGATGTGCTGAAGTGTTGTGTTGACAAAAGAGGGTTCAGAGTGTGCAGAGTGTCCCCTCCGCCACCTTCTTAAAGTGTGCTCAAAAGTTTGCTTTCTTTGAAACGGTGCTGAAGGTTTGAAAAATAATTGGTGGGGGGGGGGGGGGTCGGGGTCATGGTGGAACAGTTGGAGCCTATTTTTAATTTCTGTTGCAAAAAAAAGAGTACAGATAGAAAAAATATAAAAGGAAAGTTCGATATATGTCAACACAAAAGGGGAAATCAAAGCATGCCATGGATCGGGTGAGGAAGGGGTCTGAGTCAATATGTGGTGGTCTTTGAGATCAAGGTAGAGGCCAGGGATCAACTGAGGGTGGGAACAAATGTCCATAAACAGAGATAATTGTGATATAAAGACAGGATGGGGAAATGGCGAAATGTGTTGGCATCATAGAGCATGGAACATATGACACAAGAACGACAATAAGACATAAAGCTAACACTAAGCAAAAAAGGATTACATTTTCTGGAGGTGAAAATATCATCTAGGCCTTTTCCTTGGTTCACTGTTGACACCATTCCTGTTAGTGGCTATATCATTTTTAGTTGAATAGGTAAGGTTCAAAAAGCTGACAAGAGAGGACCATACTCTTCTTAGTATGATGAGTGAATGGCTGGAGTAAGACAGCTTGCCTTCAATTGTATACATTTGGCAGAAGAAGTACCACCAGTGGTGGTACAATTGATGGCTGCAATTATTCAATAGTGGTAATTTTCTATGTGTCAATTCTTGATAATAGATCTAATGACGAGGTTTCAGATTCAGTGAGGATAATTGGAGAAAAATTATCTAGAGATTTGAGGAGAAGTTCTGTCAGAGAAAGGGTGAATTGGGTGGATTTGGGAGCAACCATATGAACTGTTGAACTTAAAACCTCTTTCCAAAAATGTGGGAAGATTTTGACAGAAGAAAAAAAATTGTTTGATGGTGATGTTGGACTCTTTTCAGGTATAATCGAAAGAGAGTGGCCACATTTAGCTAGGGCAACTCAATCGCTATGACCTTCTTCTAAAGGACAACCTTCTGGTTTGTTTTAAGGACTCCTACCCACTGGGTTTTAATTCAGTAGCATGCTTCATCATTGAGTCCTCACCACAGATACCGCTGTCGTATCTGGGCATGTTCTACCCCGTTTATTCGGGGGAGTTTGTTGTGTAGTATTTTTTACGTCACCAAGCATTGAGGATCTTACTTAATTGAAATTGTCTTGTGTGCCCACAACACAAGTAATGCCCCTTTATTATCAGGGACCCCTAACAAGATTTAAAACAGAATGTTGATGCTAGGAGTTCCATTATGTGCTCTACATCAAAGGACCAGTCCAACACTGATATCTGTGGTGAGTACTCTATAATAAAGCATGTCACTGAGTTAAAACCAAGTGGGTGAGAGTCAAAATAAACCAAAGAGTTTTTCTTTGGAATCAGGTCATTAACAATTAATTTGCTCTCTCTTTTCATTACAGATGATTAGAGTAGAAGCTGATTGGATCCACTATGACGCTTCTACCTCCCCTTGTGTTTAAGATGGGCTCTTTACCGCACCAGCACCGGTTGCTGTTCATTAAGACACATTTTTTAAGTGACCAAAGTAAACAATGGAGAACAAAAAATAGCAATTGTGTGATAGAACAGAGTTGGGGCAACAAAGGGGTTGTGCCCCAATTTTTTCTGTGATATTGAAAATTGTGTTTCATCTCCTGAGGTTAGATGAGCTATTTGGATTAGCATGGCAACCTTGGATTGGTTTGAAGAGAATGGAAGACTATTGGTGTGGATGTGAAAGCAGGGTATTTCCTATGTGCTACAGTGGATAGGCTGGGGGTGTGAAACTAGTAGAATTAGATGCTTCAATGATCTTTTGAGCTATGGACCTTAGCATTCTTTCTTCAGTGTTATCTACATTGTAGCCAGCCTAAAAAGTTTGGATTGAGATTGGCATGTCACTCTCATAGAATTGACTGAAAGTGAGAATTCTGTTAGTCATCCATCTGTTCCAGAAAGCTCTTTGGAAGCTGATTGCGTGAAACAGATGAAGTAAGCCAATCTAAAAAAGGCATTCCAAATGTTTTAATGTACTTGCATACTGTTTATTTCCTATTTGATGACAGTATAATTACATTGAGGTTTGTGTTTCAGCAGTTAGTGAAGGCAAACACATTCATGCCATCAGGCAGTCAAGAGACACTCCGAGGGTTACCTACCGGGGAGTGTCAACGTTTTTGGGTTCGTCCTCCACTGGTTTACATTGGTAGGTTTTTATAGGAGATGAAGTCAGAGTTGTAGTGCTTGATTGGAATTTAGTGATTCTTTTCTTTACGTAGGAAAGCATTTAGGATGTATTGAGCGCACAGAAAAAGGCATGTGGCAAAACCTAGGGGAGTGTGGAGAGTATATAGGCAGTAATTGAAGTGACTATCACGTTAATAGTGTTGAGTGAGCCTCATGCTAACATTTTAAGAGGGATTTACCTAAAAGATTGACCTTTGAGGGGTGTCAATATATCTGGAAAAGGTATTCCTAGGTATGGCATGTATGCGCTGGATGATTTGAACTTGCAGTCTGGGCATTGATATTTTAAGCATAGGTTTTGTATGTTCTTTGCGTTGCTTTACACGACAAACAGAGGAATATGAGTGATGGTTTTATTAGATGTGCCACTGAGTTTAATAGGTCACTCATTAAAGTCAGGGCATCATTCACAGGGTCTTGAATGTAGAGGCTGTCCTGATATTTTCGGGACAAGAGGTTCCAGAGACAGGATATAGAGACGAGATGATAATGTGCAGTCTTTCCATGCATCTTGATGACGATCTAAGCTTGCCACTAACCTGGACTATTGTTTCAGGGTTTGCGTAGAGCAGTTTGAGAAAACTAAGGAATTTCTGGATTTAGGTCATGCCATTCTAGACCCTGAAAGAGAAAAGGTCCTCTCCAAGGCTTTCTCTGCGTGCTGGTCTGTTCTACTTCATGTTGTATTCTTATTAGATTCAGATGTAGGAATGAAGCCTCGTGTTAGAGACCAGGTGTCTGCTCTTGGCAAAAATGTCTGCTCTGAGTGGAGAAGTATCAGAAGTATTCAGAGGCCAGAATGTTTGATACAGTTTTACAATCAGAGTGTACCAACAAGTTTGGAAGGTCATTTTTCATTTCCTAGGGATTCTTATTTTGTTTGCGAACCAGAACAACAGTGGCTTCAGTCATTGAGTTGCTGCGTGTTTTCGCAGAGATGAAATGGTTGAATCGATGTAACATTAGTGCAGCCAGGACATCTTAAAGAATTTGATAACATTCTGATGGCTGTCCATCTGGGCAAACTGCCTTTTTCTTCCTCAGTGCATTGATGTCGCTGGCAATTTAGTTTTCTGGGATTTAGTTTTGGAGAGATTGTTAGGTTGTTGAGTTAATTCAAACGTTTTTTTGTTATGATGATGTCTTAATTTTGTATAGTTTTTTTAGACATTTAGGAACCCTTTTACACTTTACAGTCCCTGGACATTTCTAATTGAAGTATTTTTTTATCTTTCTGTTTTTATTTGAGACAGGTGGTTAGTAGCTTTGCTTCTCTATCGCCACCTGTGTGGTATTTGACCTTCATGCCAAAGAGCATAGCCTTCAGCATAAGTGCTTCCTTTATCGAAGTTCATCTTAAGGTGCATTACATTATTGTTTGTAAGTTGTGAGTTATCCTATATGAATTATTTCTGGCATTTTCTGGTGCGATTAGAAGGGGGTTGGAGGCATAGTGCGCTTCTTTTTTCTCCTCACAGTTATGCTAGTGATTTATCCTCCCAAAGTGGCCTAGTAAGGCCACCAGACCATTTCTGTCACTGTCATCCTTAGTAATAATGAAGATAGATGTGAGTGCTTTCAAGTGAATCATGATGTTTGGGTGGTGTAGCAGGGTTGTCTTCAGATGCCATTTGTAAGGTGTATTTTCTGACTGTAGACTGTCAGAAATAATAGTGGTGGGTTTCTAATCCCACAGAATTCATGATCTTATTCCGGATGAAGATGAGTATATATAGTTCTCATTTTTCTTGGAAGTGAAATTTAGTCTAGCCTCATATCAGAGTTGTGCCAGTTGGAGTAGATAGCGAATTCATCTGAAGTCGGATAATTCATCTCCACACATCCATGAGTTATTTATTAATCGTCAGTTATTTTCTTAAACAATTCTCGGAATTTATTTGGGACATATCTTCTGGTGGGTTTGATATCAATGATGCTGTTTTTGTATATGTTGAATTCTCCTGCCACTCTAAGGTTTGCTTGCTTTAGGGTCTCTCTAATCAGACCTTGAACTTGAATCTGCTTCAAAAAGTACTGGTGTCCGCTGGTTTGGGCATAAATGTTCATGATGCAAGTTAGGATTTTGAAATTAGCTTTGACTCTAACTCATCTCCATTCCTCATCCGATGATAATGAATTGATGATAACATTGATGATTTTGTGGAACTTAATTTCAACACCATGCTTTTTCTTCACGACTTGTGAGAAGACTACATCTCCTACACACTTTTACTTGATTTGATTTGATGAGTTTCTTGATTAGGCACAATATCAGTCTCTAGTTTAAGAAGGGAACAAAGTTGCCGGCCTTCTGGCTTCTTGACCGCTTTGACATTCCCAAAAGTGCAGCAAATTGATACTGATACGCTATTTTGGTGTACTCTGTAAGATCGTCTGTGAAGGGTCCAATAACATGAGTTGCTGTGGAAGGAAATCAAACATGATTACAAAATGAATTCAAAGATGAGTAGAGGATGGTGTCAATCAAGCAAAGTCTGGCTGTTCACTGGTTAGCTTTCATGATATTTGATGTGTGCTGTGTTTTGTTATTGGGAGCCAACAGGGCTTCTAAGCATAATAATAAAGATATGGAGCTGAGTTTCATGGTGAAAGTGTTGGCCAAGGTTTTGCCATGTGAACAGTGCTGGTGCTTTTATGCAAGTAGTATAATCTTGAGTAGTAGGCTTGAGTTATGCCAGAAGAGTGCGAGATCTATGTTTTGACATGGAGGCTGATTGGTTTCCATTTATTGTGTAGCAGGTAAGAAGATGAGAAATGTTCGAAGTTGTTCTAGTTTGTCAAAGAGGTTGGTTCTGTCACTGTATGTGATTTCACATTTTCCAGGGTAGAAAATTCAAAATCTGATGTTGCTGTGTCTTAGAGAATATGTCATGTTGAGGATGTTTTGCTTTCCTGTTGCTGTTGCTTTAGTTGGACCTTGCGAAAGTAGGCCTAGACAAAATGTCACTTATGTCGAAGTAATTGCAGTTAATGCATAATGGGTCAAATTTGTATTTTGCGCTAAGAAAACTGCACTAGATTCAGGGTCATGCTCCTCAAGTAATTCCCTGTAATCCCACATAATGTTGCTCTATATTAGTGTAATTATGCTACAGCAAATTGCACGAGTCACACCCACCCCTAGTGAAAAATAGAGCTGTTTACCTCCCTATATGATATCCTTCTTCTTCTTGAAGATTGTGATGTGATAGTGTCTTCTTTGCTTTCCAAGAAGTACATTGATATTTCATCTTAGTTTTAACAGATTCGACAGATTCTATCCCTGTTGAAAGAGCTTACACTAGATCAAGCTGACCTTGCCAACTTCTACCCTCTGACTCACCTCCCATGTTTTGGAAAAAAAATCATTGATATCATTGAGAAGGCAGTCAAGTAGCTAAAGGAGCATATTAGGAAAAGTAGTAAACCTACTTCAAGACTATCAATCGGTGTTCAGGCTACTTTGAAGTACTCAAACAGCCTTGCCCTAAATAGCCGATGACTCCCTCTGCCGTAACTAAAAAACAACCCTTGCCCCCTTATCCTGCTCATCCCCTCCACATACTTAACAATGAAGACCACTCAGTATGCTGACTACACCCAACTCTATCTCAAACATTTCTTTACCAATGACTTGCTGACTAAAAAGCTGTCTCCAATGCAGCTAAACCTGGCAATCAGCAAACTACCTGATGCTAAACTCCACAAAGACTGAATCCCTCCTGTTTACCAACAGGCCCGATCAATTTCTGACTCAGTCATTGCTCTCCAGCTTAAACATAATGGATTTCACACCCCAGCTGACAGAACAGGTCAAATATCTCAGATTCACTCTCAACCTGAGTTTCTTACTCAATGCACACACTGCCAAGAAGATGAAACAGCTTTATTCCAAATTGTTCTCCTGAAAAAAATTGATAAATGTTCTCTAAATAGAAGTCTTCAGAAGAACAGTTTAAGCCCTAGTCCTCTCTCACTTAGATGGAGGCAATGCTCTGCTCGGAGTCATCCGGGAGACTCCCTTCACTCCCTTGAAAGGCATTTTCAATGAAGCAGGACAACTCAGCAAGAGGGTAGAAGAAAGCTGACCACATCACGTTGTGCCAAAGGAGCTACACTGCCTTCTCCTGTAAGCCCAGAACATCAACATGATCAGCCACACACTTACAAGTCCCCATACATCAATCCCTTGTTGACCTATTTAACAAACAAATAATATCTAGAGGCCAGCACCAGACAAGGAGCTCTGACATCACCAGATTGGAGATTAAACAGTAAATCATAAGAAAACAAGCCTTCTCAGCTTACGCTGCAAGGATCTGGAACAACATCCCCACTGACATTACAACAGCACCAACCTTCCTAATATTCAAGGCGAAACTAAGGGCCTTACTTACAAGAAATTATGCATCGCTGCACCAAGACCTACGTTAAAAATCCTTATGATGCCATGGATGCACTGTGTTTACAATACGGGGCTCCACGACGCAAGGTGCCAAGGATGCGTCAAAAAACTCTGACGTATCTGTGGAAAGGATGCTGCAAGGCATGTGGCCCAGAAGTGGCGCATTTCTGTAGTTGATCATAAAACGTACTCAATTACAGCAGTGCATCAAAAAACAGAGGGCTGGGCATCAGTTTTGACTGATACAAGCTGCTTACTGCATGGGAACAAATGTAATAGTGTGTGAAACTGTGAAAAACTAATCATGCACTCTATTACATTGTTCCTGATTGTCACGCATACCAGTGGGGACAGTGTACTTATGTGTTCCACTATGCCCACGTATGTGTGACATGAGGCATTGGTGTGGTGTAGTGTGACCTATACTGTGTTACCTACCTTATGTGTGCCCTTACCTGTTGGGAGGACCTGATTTCCTCGCAGATTCCATAGTTGGATGAGACTTCAGCTGGTCAGATTCCTCTGCCACAGCCAATATGTCATTCCTACGCCTGGGTTTTTGAGGCATAGGAATTTTACGCATTGCTAGCACAACGGCCCTCTTCTCGACAAAGTGTAATTTTTGAAAAATGTCATAAATACCACTGGGTCAGTTTTACAGGGGATTTTCTGATGGAACACGTACCTTGCATATATTAAAACTAAAGCAGCGCAGCCGATTCCTATGTAGGAAAAAATCATCAGCCTAAATGCTTCACCTTGTAAATATGGAGCTATGACAGCGCCGGCACTGAGTCAAAAAACAAAATTACGCAGCAGCGGGGCAAGCTCCTTGTAAATAATCCCCTAAAAGTTCACCTCTTTAAGGAAAGCTACCTCTGATAGACTGATTTCTGACCACTTCCACTAGGTCGACCTCCTCCTTCTGGCTTCCTCTATTCCCCCATGTATCCCCACCTTGGCTTGCCCCTGTACAGCGTTCCATTGCTAGCCAGCTAGGGTCACACTTTAGAAATACCAAAGTATACTTCCATAAATAAACCAGAAAGAACATGCAAATATGGGAGGTCCATGCATCTTAACAAATTTTATGGGCATAGACTTGTACCAGCTGAGGCAGTAATAGTCTTTGAAACTTTCACAGGCATACACTGACACATGTTATTATGTAGGTCTGTAACAGACCTAGTAATATTAATGCGACCAGTATTTAAGAAGTACACACTGGGGAAACATTTTCCCAGTCACAATTATGTTTGAAATTCATTAACAAAAGCATACATTTTGAGGTTCGTCTTAAATAAAACTCAAACTCCCTTCTTGGGTAATGTAAATATGTGTATTAATAAATAAATGAGACATAATTGAAATTTGAAGATCATTTAAGCATGGGGTTTTGCCTTAACTAACCCAATCAACATAGAGTGGCATTCTTTTAAGCAAATTGGCTGTCATCGTTGTTCACACACAGAACTCTTGGGTAATATAAAGGGCCAGATGTAGGAAGCCAATTTGCAATCGCAAACACGCTGAAATTCTCAGAATTTCAGCGTTTGCGATCGCAAATTAGCAGTGTGCAGCATAGCACGCAAAAACCCCCTCGCAAAAAAAGGATTCACAAAATGTGCGATTCCCAATTTTGCGATTGCATTTAAGGCATCTCAAATTGCGATTCTTCAAATGCAATGTAAAAAGCTCAAAAAAGTGTGATTTGGCCTTAAGGAATTGCTAATTAGCACCAACTTCAAGTTGACGGTAATTTGCAAATTCCTTTATAAAAACTAACTTTTTTGCTATTTTAAAAGTGCCATGTGGCACACATTCATGCCCTTAGGGCATGTATGTGTGCCACATGTGCAGACATGCACCTTTCAGGGGTGCAACAGGGTGTCCCTCTGGAACGCTTGCACCCTTGAAATTGCGCATGCAATTTGCGAGTACCTATCGGGTACTCGCAAATTGCGTGCGCAATTCTCATTCATTCCGATGGGCCTCAACCCCCATAGGAATGAATGGGAAGGTATTCCTTGATTGTGGATCGCAATTTGCAATTCACAATTAAGGAATCGCAAAAAATATTGCGATTCCTACCTACATGGCATTTTACGAGTCCTCAATAGCGATTCCCTAAAAATCGGTATTAAGGGCTCACAAAACTGCTTTTACCTACATCTGGCCCACAGAGCTGTATCATGATGCTGTTCATTGCCAAGTGCAGTTTAAATGGAGTTTGAGTGTTGGTTCTTTCCAAATTTGCTTTGCTTACATTACATATATTACTCAGAAAACTGTTGATTTAGTGCATGAGCTAAAGACAGAAAAACTTTGAATCACAAAACAGTCATTATTCTTTTTTATGAACTGTGCTGTCTACAGCTCACGTATTGTATTGTGTTGTATTGCAATATTTATGTAGTACTCACTACCCTTATGTGAGGCTTTGAAGTATTTACCTACACGGGAAGCATGCTACACTGTTTAGGGTGTTTAGTTGGAAGGCTGTTGTCTTTGTTTTGATCCTATGTGAGAACTGTTTCCATGTCGCGTGTGAGGACCACTAGGAGTGGTCATCTTGTTATGGGGTGCAGCAAGTAGGTGTGTGATGGATGAAGAAGTGTGACAGATAGATGTACGGTTTTGGTTTTGTGTAAGCTTTGAGTGGCTTTGCTGTTCTCTTGATGGTATTTCTTATGATCATAAACCATACAGCTGGTTACTGCACTAGTTTGTCCATTCTGAGATT
Source organism: Lissotriton vulgaris (assembly GCF_964263255.1). Taxonomy (NCBI): domain Eukaryota; kingdom Metazoa; phylum Chordata; class Amphibia; order Caudata; family Salamandridae; genus Lissotriton; species Lissotriton vulgaris. The sequence goes on along the minus strand of NC_141691.1, from coordinate 694,207,562 downwards.
TTGTGTTACATTTATGGTCCTAAACAGACATAGGTTGGATGGAAAAATGGTGGAAAAATCAGGTGGATGAACTTTCTTAATATAATTCCGTATCTGATAGTAATTGAGAGATGTCAAGAAGCGGTCGTAGTATGTAGATTCTTAGGACCTGCACAAAGTCCTCCATTGCCAGTGGCATTTGACAAATCTCTTCAGTTAGTCCGTGGCTGATCAGTTGGTGGTTTATTATTGCTTTTGGGAACAGTACCAGATGATGGTCATGACCCCCCCAGCAGTTTTGTCTTATGTGAGTGTCAGAGTGTCAAGCAGTATAAGGGGAATTGTTAATCAGTCAGTATTAACTACACAACCGCTGAGTGTTCTGGTAAGTGTATTAGTGTGGAGCAGGAATTTTATATATTGTAATGTAATTGCATTTATTTTGTGCTTTCTACCCCCGATGAGGCCTTGAAGTGTTCTACACTAGGCAGCACGCTGCTCTGGACCAAAGTGTAGTGTATTTTTCTGTGGTTATTGTTTGTTATTGGGGTTAGCCTTGTGCTCTTCAGAAAACCGAATCATGCTTTCTCTTGTTTATTTTCCTAGTACATTTATGGACTGTTGACAGGAATGTATTATGAATTACAAATGCATAAACACAATATGCGCCTGCACTCTGCAAGGAATGGCACCCTGTTATGGCCTTAGAGCTCTTAAAATCTCAGGCACTTGCTTGAGTAGCTTCTCTAGTATTTTGATTCTCATTCTTGGACTTAAACTCCTGTTTATCCTTAAAAATTCAGGACTAGGCGCTCCAATGCACAAAGTAAAAAAAAGCCTGGAGTGAATGACATTCTCAAGCATAGACCTAGGACACTTTAGACTCCTGTATTATTCTAGCTCAGAGGCTGTATCATGATACCTTTCAGTGTGGAGCATAGACGCAGATGAGGTTCCTGCATTTGTTTTTCATTAAAAAAATGGGCCTGATTAGAGCTCACGGAGTTTCACTCCGCAGAATTCAGCGGAGTTGCTAAAAATTCCACCAAATTCTGCGGAGTTCTGTGAGCAGGCGGAGTATTGCTCGACCACTCCTAATGAAGTCCCCTTGACTGGGCAGGGTTGTTAGGGGCCAAGAAGCCCTATTGTTTCTGCAAGTATATTCCCAACAGCGGGAATGCAGAGATGTTGTCGGAGAACCGCCCCCATTCTCAACTGCTCTGCGAAGGAGCCTCCTGGCGCACAACTGGTCGGGGGATGCAGTCCCCTTGGCTGCTGAGGGTAGCTGGTGACCAAGAACCCCTATTGTTGGGACAAGTAAGTCTCTCACAGCATAATTGCTGAGACATCGGCTGTGGTCTGCCCCCTGTCTCAACCACTCTGCAAAGAGGCCTCCTGGTGAACCACTGGTTGGGGATGAAGTCCCCTTGGGTGCTGGGCATCATTGGGGGCCAAGATTCAACCCCTATTATTGCCACAAGTAAGTCTCCCACAGAGGGATTGCAGAAACGTTGTCGGAGGCCCCTCCCCCTTTCTCAGCCACTCTGCAAAGCAGCCTCCTGGCATAGTAGTGGTTGGTGGCTTTAGTGCCCTTGGCTGCTGGGGGTCGTTGTGGGCCAAGAAACCCTATTGCTGCCACAAAGAAGTCCCCCACAGTGAGATTGCTGAGACTAGGGGTGAGCACGCCAGTAAACTCCACATTCCAAGTGGAGCTTGGAGTGGAAAAACTCTGCAAAAGTCGCTGGAGTTTACCGCCCACCCCGAATAAAAATGCAGACCAGCACATGAATTATGCAAGAAAATATCTGTACAAGCTGTAGAATGCACAGTTCTGAAACGCTGAGAGGAACTTACTGCTCTGTATATCTGAGCCATCCGCAATCCATGCACTAACTCGGATTCTTTAAGTGAATCTATTCAGACAGATCCTTTTCAGAACAAAACAAAAGCCCATCCATCCATGTCTGCTCTCTGCACTGAGTGACATCATGATGAGACCTCTCATTGTTGATCTTGTCCACCGGTTTGACTTAAATATCTTGGTCAGTCTTTCTCAAAGTAGATGAGTTCAGCCTTGCAGAACATCCCTGGTCATTACTCGTATATCTAACTGGACTTCAGCAAAATGGTTGGTCCTTTCATGACCATCTACTCTTTTTCTCTTTTCAGGTATGCAACTTTGCCCTGGATGTACTTCATATCCAGATTCTTCTCCAGTTCGGATGTAGCATTCATTACTTATATCTCCATAAATTTCGTATTTGGCCTTTGCACCCTTTTACTGACACTTCTGCCGAAGTTGCTGTCAGTGATGTCCAAGTCAGAGGTTAGTAAAGTAACTTCAAAGCCAATCACTGTTAACAAAGTAAATTCAGAAATAAATTATTGTGAGCAAAGTTTTCTTTTTGTCTTGCTTCTAATGTTCAGTCAACACTGTTATAACACCAAAAGGGGGGGTTGTCGTTTATATCAATGTACATGTTTTCAATGAGGATGATACCACATTCCCCGTTGATGTGACTTGAGATTATAATCAAAACACACTACTGCCCACCACTGTCCACAGATTTTCACCAAAGCACGCTTTTATTCCAGCAGATGCTGGCAGAGATCCAATTGGCCAGCCCACCAGTTCCAGTTCCAGTGTCAATTGCATTACTTAGCATTATCCCCACAGCCTGATCTGCTCGGGGTTCCATACTCCACACCACTGGCTTTAACATCGTCCTTCCCGAAGATTGTGCCTAGTGTAATCAAGATGTATTACAAGATGAAATTAACTTTAGTTAATCTTTATGATAGCTATGGAAGAAGGTGATGCACTAGCCTAGGCCAATCCATACATACTTATTTATTCAAATATGTATTCCTTATATTTATTTATTTATGTTTGCAGCATGATAGAGAGCAAGCATTGAAGAAACGTGTTAGTGACGTGTTCACTGACATAATCAATATGTATAAAATATATTTTTTACAAACTTGGTTACTGGTTGACTGGGGTGGGAACCCTGGTCAAGCAGCAACCACATTCTTTGTCAGGGTAACACACAGGCAAACCCTAAATTAGCCTGTGCTCATCCTCTGGTAGCTTGACACAGAGCAGTCAAGCGTAACTTAGAGGCAATATGTAAAGTACTTCTGCAACACTTCAAGCAGTAAAACTGTGACAACCCCACACAAAAAGTTTCCACACCAAGTTGGAAAAATAGAATCTAGTTGAATAAATCAAACATGACCAAAATGACAAAAATGTAATGAGTAGAGCTGGAGTTATTGAATATTAAAGTTTATAGTGAGAAATAGCACCAAAAAGCACACAGAGCTATTGAGGGTATCTGGTCACGTTGAACCAGGACAAAGTCACAAGTTCAGGCTGGCCGTGATGAAGCATAGGCAGCTACAATGACCCAGTTAGGCCTGCTGAACAGAATAAGTTCATTGCTTGGATGCACGTCGAAGATGCGTCACACAGCCAAGGCGATGCGTTGGCTCTGGGATGTGGTGGGGCTGAAGAGCGAGATCCTGTTGCATCGACTTTAAGGATCGCATCAATGGGGCTTGCAATGTGATGTCCGGTGTCGGGGATGCAAGGTGCAGCTGAGGCGATGCATCAATTCTGATGAGCAGTGAAGCTACGATGCAGAGTTTCGTCATCGCTGAGGCTGCCGTCAATGAGAGATGCGAGGACATGTGTTGGGGAAAGTGTTGCAAAGGGGCAGTTCCCAAGGCGATATGTCGGTCCCAAGATGCAGGTTGAGGTGGAGATGTGGGTCTTTTGCAATGTTTCAATCAACGCAACAGCAGTGATGCGTCGGATCGGCTCGGGATGCACTGCTCAGTCAAGGAGATGCATTGGTACTGCTCAGGAATACGTTTCTCAGTATAGAAGATGCGTCAGTTCTGATGGCAAGCACCTTAGGCCCACTTCCAAGTGTTCAGGACTGGAGTGCCACCACCTAGCAGGGTAGACTCACAGATGGTAGAGTCCAGGAGCATGGGTTCGAAGCCTGTTATGTCCTTGAGGCTTCAGATCAGGAGGCCAGCCAACTAAACCTTGGAGTCACTCTGGGTAACGGGTTCAAGAGAAGCAGGTCCAATCCTTCTCACCCAGGCAAGAGAATAGCAGGCAGCAGATCCGTGCAGCAAACAAGGAGTCCAGCATAGTGCAGTCCAGCAGAGTCGCCGTACTTCAGTAGCACAGTAATCCTTCTTTCTGTCAGAGTATCCACAGGCCAGAAGTATGCTGAAGTGGTGTTGTCTGAGGTCAAATATTCATACCCAGTGGTGCCTATGAAGTGGGGGAGACTTAAAAAAACATGCCTTTGAAGTGCACAGATGTCCTGTCCTCCCTGCCCTGGCTCTAGACTAACTACAGGGGGTATGCAGTCCTTTTTTGTGGAACTAGGACACAGCCTATTCTGGTGTAAGTGAGGCTGTACCCAGCTCCTCCCTACTGTTGCCAGTGAGGGCCCATTGACACACACCTAAGCTCCCGATGGGTGTGGCTGTCTAGGAGGAATACGCAAAGCCCAACTACCAACTGCACCAAGTCAGGTGACCAGAGACAGGGGCAGGCACCAATGGGTAAGGCAAGAGAATGCCAACTTTCTAAAAGTGGAATTTTCAAAATGGTAATATAAATTTCACTTTATGATAAATTAGGATATTACATTAGGATTCCAGAAACACCAAACTTGAGCCGGTCATATCTTCCCATTTGGAAAATTACACTTTTTAAATGTAATAAGGTAATCCCAATGTTATTCTATCAGAAACATAGACCTTGTGATAGTGACAAAGAAATGTAAGAGTTTTTCACTACCACGACATGAAAAGCCTAAAATGCATGTCCTGCTTTTTAAATACATTTATTTGTGTTTGACATTTAAAACTTTTGTCAAGAATGAAACCTAAGGACGTAGCACTTTAAACCAAGAAAGGTTTGCAATCTAGAACCCCATAGAAGTCAATCCAGAATAGAAGTGGTAGCATTGAGTATGAAGATGAAGCAAGGGTAAAATTACTTATTGGTGGATTCAATTTCAATAGGTGGATAATTTTCCAAACCTCAACGTTTTGCAAGGTTTGTGCACAAAAGGATACATCTTTGGGGCCAGGAATCATGGTCTTTATATGGTTATTATTTGAATATTAATAACGTAGGATTGACAAATTCTTAAGTACGATGATGAGAGGGTCAGTATATAGCTTCCGTAAGCCTCTCAAATATACCGGTAAATCCTGGTTGACATTTCTCATAATGTTTTCACATATCTACACTAACGCAAATTACAGGAATTTCGCATACCCCTAATTTACATATAATTACAGTGAAAAGTGTTTTTCTAAAAATGCATTTTGTTCACATTGATTATCAACCACTTTTAAAAATCATTTTCTCTGCTAATGCACATTCATTAATCTGTGTGTGAAGTAATATAGTTCAGATAATCCCTTCATTCGCAATAGCCATACCTTTTTAATTTACAATTTTCAACATGACCAACATTATGCTACATTTGTTTGCTGCTCAGTTTCAGTGGCATTGTTGACATGCATTTTCCCCATATTAATTATACTTGTCTAATTCTGAAACTTTTCATCCCTCTTTTCTTCCTTAGAATCTGACATATATACACAACATCCTCAGATGGGCCTTTCTAATTTTCCCACAATTCTGTCTGGGCCACGGGCTAATGGAGCTCTCGTACAACCAGGTGAAGTTCGATCTGACCAGTAGCTTTGGGATCGATTCTTACGTCAGTCCCTTTCAAATGGACTTCCTGGGCTGGATATTCGTGGCTATGTCCCTGCAGGGCAGCCTTTTGCTTCTCCTGAGACTTTCACTACACTGGGATCTGCTCCAAAACCAACGGTAAGCCTATTTACTTACACCACTTCCGTCCGAGGCTGGGTTTGACCCACTTTCTGACAAATATGAAAGCCTTACATTAAGCCATATCTTGTTAAAGTCTAAAAAGATAGTGCTCTTCTCGCCGATAATGTATTCTGCTCTAATGAGACAGTCCGCTTATGTTTCTGTGCCTTTCCCTGGAATTGGGGATTTCAAATGATACGTTTTTTGATCGTAGAAAGTGCACTCAGCAAATCATTTATCAGACTATTTGGAGTTTTTTTGTTCATGACTGTAAAGTTCAGCATCTGTGAAGAAAAGTCTCTGCTATGCACATTTTCTTTACATCTTGCAAGGGCCGGCTGGGAGAACAGAAGCAAGAATGTTGGTGCATAGTGACCATTTTTGCTAATGTTTGCTGGCGTTCGGCACCAGTACTTGTTTCATAACTCCAGCACATGTCCACCAATTTGTGGCAGCGTCCATTTATTTAAAAAAAAGAGCACATGAGTAAAGTGTTTACCAATTCACTATAAAATGTAAGCGTCTCCAGGTCATTCTTATAGCTTTGGGTCACCTGGCATAGTCAATATTGTCACATATGTCGGAGTGTTGTAGTTGGGGGGGAAAATGACGCAGCCCGGTGCCACAAGTTATTTTGCTGCGCCACGCTGCGTTAGTTTTGAGGCACAGAGATGCAACATATTTACAGCAACATGTCGGATCTCTGTACCTTTCCCTGCGCTGGCACACAAACTGCTGCCATGCGTGGGCACCCCTGCACCATGGTGCAAGGATGTGTCTTTTGGAGATTATTTTTGTGCAAGAAGGGGCACCTTCCTGCCCAAAAACAATCACTTGAGGTGATTTCCTCTTCCATTGCGTGCTGCAGAATGCAACATGCATTGAAAGAGGAAAAACAAGGAGAAATGAAAATATTTCTCCTCGTTGCGTCTCGCTAGGTCACGGCATAGCATCCTGACGCATTTCCAGGTTTACGATTGCTCCTAAATCTGGAAATGCATCAGTGGACATGGGTGTTACTTGGGAACACCCACAGGAGCACCCATGTCACGCCTATAACACGCAACGGGTTGCGTGAAATGGGGTGCTATTTATGAGCACACATAAAGCCACGCTGGGTGGCTTTGCGTATGCTTGTAAATTTCACGCAGCAGGTTGCGCAGTCGGTGCATCATGTTACGGGACGCACCGACGGCGCAAGGGCTCATAAGTAGGTGGCACTAATACTGGCAGTGGGCGGAGCTGGCAGGGACTGCAGATGATGCATGCTGCAGTGCCATCCTGAGCAACATCCTGACCCCTTGCACTTATTTTTTACTTTGTTATCTTATTAGAAATTAGGCACTGGAATAGTCCATGTCTTAGTCCGTGCCAGTGGCTGTCCCTCTTCGCTGTTTGTATTTCTTGTTTCTTGTTATTTATAGTGCGCAAACCTTGGCATTTTAAACCTCTTCCTGAACATAGGATTGTTTCATACAACTGTGAATTCGATTGGTTAATTATTTCAGAAATCAGACATCTGTACTGAATATACTCATCCTTGCATCCAGTTTCTCTAATGTTTTGGACCTGCAGATCGAGATGGCAGAGACAGACCATCAGTAAGTTTGCAACCTGATATGTAAAGAAAAAATATATCACTCAAACACGCCTTAGTCTCTTGCTGAATTTCTTTCTGATCCCTTCTCGGAACGGCAACCAGTGCTTAAAACAAGTGAGCTCTTGCAATGAAGCCTAGTGGGTGTTGAAGTGCACCCTGTCCAATTCAAAATCCGGTTTGTGTAAAAGATCTTTCTTGGTGGTGGTGCTTGAAATAATACTGTTTCCAAGACGTGATTCGCAGTGGATGGGATGTGCTTGATGTTTTAGGATTCATATCAGTTTTTCTAAATAACCTGTAATGGAACTTAGATGATCTACCTCTTTGTATGAACCAGGTGGTCATATTTAGTCAGCGTGCACCAGCCTGCAAATAATAATGGTTTCGATTGAGTGGCCATGTGGACATTTGTGGACTTTAGTCGACCATGACTGGTAGTAACTTTGACAATAGAGAAGGCAATGCGCTCACAGTACCTCTAGGGTTGGCTCGGAGGGGGAGAGGGTTGATACAGGGGCAAGAAGGCATAGCTTTTGGGGTAGAAATTAGAGTCACTGTAGCAGTAGCATATACCGTAATGCGTCAAGCAGGATGTATGACGTTACAACGCATGCATTTACATCGCATGCCTTTACAACGCAATTATTACAACGCAGTCCATTACAACGCATAGTGCTTTGGGGCGCTGGATAGTGAATAGTTTAATTTACTTTTCCAACTCCAGTCCCCGTGGACACTAGGGAAGGTTATTGGATAGTAAATTAACCTATTCCCTATCCTAGAGCGCCCCCCAGAGCAATGCGTTGTAATAGTTTGCGTTGTAATGGTTGCGTTGAAAAGGCTCTGCGATGTAAAAGTTGCGTTGTAAGTGTTGTTCACCCGTCAAGCATAAACGCAGATGAATCTTCAGTGAGATGCAGATGGAAGAAGAATGGTGTCCAAGGGGATATAAAAACACTGTTGAAATCAAAATCTATTCGAAAATAATAAACGTTTGGTATTTTTTTCAGCCAAAGAGCATTAGAGGTAATACTATATACATATATTTTAATATTTTAACAATCATTTGACCAATCATCATATTTACTATATTTATAAGTGTGCATTTGAAGTTAAAAATCATTTTGTAGCTTTTTCCGCACTTCGTTTTAAAAAGCAGAGGGTGTCTTCTTTTGTTTCACTATGACAGTCATTTCAAGGTAGCTTTATGAAGCTAAATCATAATTTCAGTACGGACCTTGTCAGGATAACAGCTGTCTATTAGGGATTAGTGACTTGCTGTGAGAAAAGGTCCTACAAGCATGTCCTATGGCTCATTGAGCGCCGCCCTGCAAGCCATCATTTCCAGCCTTCAGCCCTGGCCATTGGCCTATGAAAGATTTCCAGAACTCTAAGCTCTGCAACGTTCAATAATAAAGTGTGGCTGTCACTGAAGTTGGACTTTTCATACAAATAAAGAAAAGGCTACCTCTGGCTTCCGGCAGACTAATGCACTATCTCTGTGACAATCGATACCACTGCTCCGTCTATGTGGCACAACCCACTATGAGAGATAGCGCACATCTGTCATAGCGGGCACCCCAGCAGTGATTAGCATCACTCTGACTAACTTAACACTCTCTTCCCCCTACAATTCCCCGTCATCTCTTGATTTAATATGGAGTTGGTTTAACAAATGTGGGGGCATATTATCAAGAACGGAGTTAAAAATTATCGCTGGTTTAGCGGTAGAAAACTGCCGCTAAAGCGACGATAATGGGCTTTATATTATGCCCTTGAGAACTCCAATAGAAGTCCATGTTCTGGTGTGAACATGGGCTTCTGTTGGAATTCTCCAGGGCATATTATCAAGACCATTATCGCCGCAGTTTTCTGCCGCTAAACCCGCGATAATTTTAGCGCGGTTCTTGCTAATATGCCCCGGTCAGATTTGGGTGGCTGCAGGTGCTGTTTATGTAACGCCAAAACTGTACAAACTGCGCCAATGTTACATGAAAGCAAATGCCTTCTTCCTCAGTTTGCAAAATGCTTCCTTGAAACAAGGCTGGTGCCACCCTGAAGCCAGATTAGGGAGTGCCCTAAATACACTGTTAGCGAAAGGGTTCCACATTGCTTGTTTGGAGAATGAAAAATCACCTCATTCTCAAAAGGAACAATAAAGTACAATTACAACTAAAGAGTTACCAAAATCAATGGCACCACACCTGCCCAGACCCGCAGCTATTAATTATATAAAAGAAGCAAGCACAAGTTACGATAAATGGAGATATGATTCATCGAGTGTGGTGATACACTTCTTACAATTCAGGCCCCCTTGCTGCAGTTTCAGTCGACAAAAGTGAACAGTTCAGAGAAGCACATTTTGCATCACAAACTTGTTGGTTAAAAACCATCATACATTTTTAATATGAAGAAAGTGGGGAAGGATCTAAATGTGAATAGCTTCATGTCAAAAGACATGATAGAGATATTTGAACCCGATCTTTCATTCCAGAAACTCACCTAGAAAATTGGCCTCCTCATGTGTGTTTCTTCTCAAAGTACTAAAAAAACCCTGTCTCTTATCCCTAAAAAGAGCAGGAAGACCATAATTCAAGCCTCCATTATATCAAAGATAAGCTATTCTAAATCTGTCTTTTTAGGGCTTTCTCAAAAATAGCTAAACTGCAGCTTACTCAAAATATGATCTCCTGTCTTCTTTTGGGTGTCAAGTGGTTTAACCCTATTCCCCACCATCTCAAGGCTCTTCACTGACTCCCAGTGTGTACGTTTTAGAAATTGGGTTTCTGGTTGGCAGAGGTATGCACCCTGTCCTAGCAGGAACCCCAATCCTATTCAGGATAAGCCAGATACATACCGTAAATTAAACTGTTACCACCCTCTGGCAGCTTGGCACAGAGCAGGCAGGCTTAACTTAACTAGACATGTGTAAACTATTTGTGTAATACTTAATACAGTAAACAGTGGAAAAGCCATGCAAAAATAATTCATAAGAGTTTAGGAAAACAGAGCTTAGTTTAATGAACAAAACATGAGCAAAATAACAAAAAGCCCATAGGTAGAACTTGAGTTATTAATTTTTCAAGAACATCTTGAAATATAGTGCTTAAAAGAATAAAGTGCCAATTGGGGCTATCAGGTCCACTGCCCCGGGTCACCTTTGAAAAGCCAGGGTGACCAAAATGGAGTATGGATCAGATACAGGAATCACGCAGGGCCCGCTGCAAACAGTACCTTCACAGAGGAAGTGTTGAGGAGCAACTACAAGGAGCAGCTGGAGGCAATGCTTAATCATCAATCCGTCAGATTGAAGGCGATGCCTCTGTTCCAAGTCACGCGTAGTTGGGTGATGCGTCATCATCAAACCCCTGCTGATTAAGGCAATGTGTTGTCGTTGAGCCATGCAGCCGGAGCTGTGATGCCCTCGAAGTGGCAATACTTCGCCAACGAAAAGAATGCATTGGGTCTGACCAAAGCAAAGTTGACTGTACATGGATTTTTTGCATAGATATCCAGAAAACCCACTTCTAAGAGCCCAGAACTGTATTGGCACCATTTGGCAGGGCAGGACTCACAGTTGGCAGAATCCAGAGGTGGTAGCAGGGTTGTTAGAAGTCTTTGATGTCCTTGAGTCTTCAAACAAGAGGTGAGGTAGCAAGCCCTTGGAGTCACTTGGTTCTGGGTAAGTAGAGATGCAGGTCCAGTACTTCTCACCACTAGGCAAAGAGAGCAGCAGGCAGAAGAGCAGGCACAGCAAAGTAAGCAAGAGTCCAGGAGAGTGACAGTTGTTTCAGCAGCACAGCAGTCCTCCTGCTTGGCAGTGTCCCCAGATCCAGAAGGTAGTGTCAGAGGTCCAGTACTTATATCCAGATGTGCTTTTAAAGTGGGGGAGACTTCAAAAAGAGGCCTTTGAAGTCCACAACGTCCCTGCCCTGGCTTCAGACTCACTACAGGGGTGTATGCAGCTCTTTGTGTGGGGACAGTCACTGCCATATTCAGGTGCACATGTCAGCTCCTCCCTCCCATCCAGCCCAGGGTTGCCCATCAGCCTGTTGATGGCCCATCGGAATGTGAATGCCCCACCAGGCACACTTAAGTTCTGTTTGTGTGTGGATGTCTAGAGGGAACGCACAAAGCCCAGCTGTCACCCACTCAAGATGTGTATTCAAAGACAAATGAAGAAATAGAATGGTTAAAGTAAGAAAATGCTAACTTTTTAAAAGTTCAATTTTCAGACTTGCAACTTAAAATCCAACTTTACAATAAGTGGCAATTTTAAATTTTGAGTCCAAAGACACCAAACTTGAAATATCTATCTTGTCCCAATTGCAAATTTCACATACAAAATTTAATACGGTAATCCCAATGTTAGTCTGTGGGAGAGAAAGGCCTTGCAATAGTGAAAAATGAATTTAAGAGTTTTGCACTATCTGAACATATAAAACCTAAAAGTACATGTCCAACTTTTTAAATACACTGCCCCCTGCCCTTAGGGCTGCCTAGGGCCTACCTTAGGGGTGACTTATGTGTATTAAAAAGGATGTTTTGGGCACTGCAAAATAGTTAACTTGCCAGGTTGACAAGGCCGTTTAACTGCACACACAGGTTCTGCAATGACAGGCATGAAACATGATTAAAGGGCTACTGAATTGGGTGGCACAATCAGTCCTGCAGGCCCACTAGTAGCATTTAATTCACAGGCCTTGGGCACTTGTAGTTCTATTTACTAGGGACTTATAAGTAATATAAATATGGGGATTGTGGATAAGCCAAATATTACCATGTTTTAGGGAAGAAGCACATGCACTTTAGCACTATTCAGCAGTGATAAAGTGCCCAGCATCGTAAAAGCAGCAAAAATGAAGTCAGCAAAACAGGAGGTGAGAGGGCAACAACGTCAGGGGAAGCCACACCAAGGAAGCCAGGTCTAACAGTAAGAGATGCATCTTTAAAGTGCTCTGTGTTTGATTTAAGGCCACAATTTACCATAGTCCAAAGTATAATGCTGACATTTTAACAGTAGTGCTCCCTTCCGCCTAAAAAGATTGTCTTCTGCAAAAATGTTCAGTCCCCCCCTTAGTTAATGAAACCGCAATGGGGGGGTCGTTTGTTTTAAATACTCACCTATCCATCATGGAGTAAGGTTCCCTATCGCTTTGTGCTTCTTCTACATATCTGGTTTGCAGAAACATATCAAAGCTTATTTATTTTCGCTGTAGTTATAGCAACTGGCCGCATCACTGCATTTCTTTTCAGTGTGGCGCCAGGACAACAAATCTTGAGTAGCAATAAGCTCTATAAAAGTCCCAAAAAGGTATACAACATAAAGCACAATATACACGGCAACAACTTATTGTACATTTTTTTTCCTGGAACACTGTATGCTGCTCTTCCAGTTTCAGAGCCGTTTTTATGCAGAGAAATGGGGAAATGTCATGATTTCTAAGGATAATTTACCTAAAATGTCATACGATTTGTTATGGTCAGAGAATAACTTGGAAAGGACTATGTGTATCGCTGCTTGACTTCCATAGATGCAGACACTTTGTTTCCATTTCTTCATTAAATCCAATTTACTTTTTCAATTGCCCTTTCTTTCTATATTTCCTAAAACTACATTCTGTTCAGAGTGTTGTGTCTGGAATTACCTGCACGGGGTGCCTCTCATTTAGGTCCTGTGCTCTGAGTGGACTGTGATTGAATAATTATTGCAAACAGCAAGGGCCCCAGAGGATTCAAGCTCATTCCAAGCAGGAACAGTACAACAAATGAAACTGAACAGTAGGAGAGAAAGAAATTAATGGCAATCCGGTGCTTAGATCACTGTCTACTGACATGGTTGAAGGACAATACATGACCTATGTTTATAAAGTTCATGAAGGCTGCTTTACACTAAAGCAAAAGTGGTTAGGTCGAACCTGGGCAGCGCATGCGCTGCTCTGCGAGATAGGCTGTATTCAGGTAGGGACTTAAAGCTCCGCCCACTCTTCGCCCATATTTTTCTTTGGCTTCTGTTATTGTCCACTGTAAACCATGGCTGTACATTGGTCAATAGGCTTAGTAGTCCCTCCTTAGTACCACCTGTTACGTGTGTTGTTACTCGCTAGGCTTTAAGTATAGCCTCCGAGCACCATTTTTTCAAATAGCTCTGACACCCTCTCTCCTAATGGTTATAAAAAAATTATTATAGCACAGGCACTGAACACAGTTGAAATGTAATAGGTCTCGCGTTTGCAAGAGTTTAAGCTATAGACATTGGAAATGATAATGCCTTTGATTTATCTGTTTTAAAAACAACAGTTAAATAAAAGGCATTGGGGCATATTAGCAAGGAAGGGGCAGAGAGAGGTGTTAGCCTTCTTGGCTTAACACCTCTCCCCGCCACTTTGGATACACGAGGCTGCACCATATTATCAAGGATATGTTGCAGCCTCCCGTTTCCCTCTGCGATGGCGTTCATTTTTAAAACTTAGCACCAACGCAGGCACCCTTGCACCAGAGTGCAAGGGTGTCTGCGAGCAGGGAGGTTTATTTATGTACAGGAAGGTGACCTTCCAGAGACTCAGAGCCTTCTCTAGCGCGGCACCTAAGATCTGAAACTCTCTCCCACCAGAAATTCACAGAATCCCCTACATGGCGGTGTTCAAACAGGAAGTAAAACAATCCTAATGACCAAGTTCCTGTCTTAATTGGACCATGGCTCGTCTGTTTTCAAAATGTCTGTTTTTTGGTTGTTTTTCCTTATCAACTGTTAATGTCTATGATTCTTTGCCTTACCTATTAAGTAGCGTTGTGCCTTCCCTTATTAAGTTATATCTTGCTCGCATTTATGTTCAATCTTATTAGATCAACATAAGATTGAAGAGGAAAATAATAATGAGTATTGGAGAAAGGGCAGAGCCTTCCGGGACCCCCTTGAAACTGCAGATGGATGGAATAAGTTATGGTTCAGCTTAACTCTTTGGGATCTATTGTGAAGGAAGGAAGAGAACCATTGCAGTACGAAGCCTGAGAGGCCCATCCTGTATTCCAGAATAGCTAGAAAGTTGTCATGATTACAGTGTTGAATGCAGAAGAGAGATCAAGGAGGATTCGGAGGTAGGATTTGTTATGGTCTAGCATGTTTAAGACATCATCAATGATGTGGAGGAGTGCCGATTCAGTACTGTGACCACTCCTAAAGCCAGATTGGTATTGATCCAGGAGATTGAAAGTCTCGATGTGCGAGCACAGTTGCGATAGGACGCATTTTTCTAATAGTTTAGACAGAGTAGGATTGTTGGAGATGGGCCGGAAGTTGTTGAGATCAGTTCTGTCCGCATCAGTTTTTTTTAGACTAGGTGAGACCTGGGCTGCTTTTAGACATTCGGGGATCTTGCCTTGAGATAAAGAGGCGTTAACAATTTTAGTCTAGAAGGGGATGAGGGCTTCCTTGATTTCTTTGAAGAGAGCTGGTTGCAGTGGGTCACTAAGTGATTGGAGGGGTTAAAGTTGAGCAGGCTGTTGTAGATGTAATCTTCACTGAGGGGTGAAAAGGAGTTCAATGTGGCCCTGTTTTTACTGCTAATACTGAGATGCTTTTGATTCACTGAGATGTCAGGCTGAACCATCCTCTCAAGTGATGTAAGACGGGCCCTCCTTACTTCGAGGTCAAGGCTGATGGATTTAGTTTTCTTCATAAGGAAGATCGCCAGATCGGTGCAGGAAGGAGACTTGTCTGCTGAACTGATGTGATTGGATGCTATCACTGACTGCTGTTTGACAATTTCAAAAAGGTTTTGGGGGCAATTAGAGGCTTGTCTAATCTGCGATTTGAAGTAGTCTGCCTTAGTCTTCTTGATGTATTTATTGTAGGAGCTTCTAACCGATCTAAGGTCTTTCAAGTGAAAGGCAGATGGTTTTAATCTCCATAGACATTCAGCTGCTCTTAAGTTGAGGTGCCTCGAGTTTAAGTTGTTGTGGAACCATGGTTTGGAGAATTTGGAGGCCTTAGTTGTAAAGTTGCTAATGAGTCCTTGATATCAGAGATAGTTGAGTTGTAGAAGTCTGTGAGATCATGAACATCTGTCAGGTCGTCTTGGGCATTTTTACAGTCGGTAGCTAGACAGTCCGTGTTAATATTCCTGAGGTCCCTTTTCCACTGTTTAATTTTCTTGGGCTGGATCTTTTTCGGTATCACCTCCCTATTGATAAGGAAGAAGACGCTGAAGTGGTCAGACCAATCATGTCTACCAATGTGATGTTATTTCCTTTTGAAATTATGAGGTCCAGAATTTCTCCTCGGTTATGAGTTCGCTGGTCACAGAATTGAATAAGGCCCATCTCTGCTAGAAAAGCGTTAAGACAGATCACCGCTTGATCATTGTGCTTAGACCAATTAAGGTTGAAGTCACCGAGGTAGATAGTGAGTGGTCATCATTTAAGGAGATAATTTCCATTAATTGTTCAATGAAGAGTAAGTTATCGCCAGGGAGGTGGTAGAAGGTATGTAGTTTGCATATTGGGAGGTGGTTACTAAAGATGTTGAGGCACAGGTATTCAGCTAGCTACGGATGACGTGGGAGCATCCTTGTGAGAGACCGATAGTGTGTTCCGGTATATACAGGCTAATCCCCGCCCTGTTTCGTGGTTCTGTCTAGACAGTCATGACAAGGAGGTCCTAGGCAGTCTAATATAGGGGTATATGACGGATTTAGCCAGGTTTCTGTGAGGATTATGATATCTAGCTCATTGTTTTGAATGAGGTCAAATATCTCTGTAGCATGGTTTTTTTGCTGATCTACAATTGAGTAGTGCATAATTCAACCAAATTGGTGTGTGTGATGTTCACTTGCTTGAGATTGTCGCTATTTATGACTCTGTAGTTGTTAGAGGTTTCCCTATTTATGTGGGCTAGAATGGGTTGAATGGCCAGAGGGACCTTACCAGCATCTAGAGTGATCGAATATGAGAGGAGTAGATACCCGATCTCGCTGGACGCAAGTTCCACCCTGGTTCTTTTAGGGCTGGAGAAGGCGTGGGGAGGGGTAGAGTATTAGGGATAGGGAGAGAGGTGTGCTGGTTGAGGCCGATGATTGCAGAGGTGGGGGCTGTATGCGACTTTCCTAGGTAGCTGATAGGCCTAAGCAAGGGCAGATGGTTGGGTAAGAGGGCTATCAGTTCATGTAATTCGTGGATAAGTAGGTTCACTTGTAGAGATATCTTGTCCAGACGCTCTACCAGGTCTGAGTGTTGGCTCAAGGATAGGAGCTGAGGGGCGGGAACCTGTGGAGAGGGGGGAAATTGAGTGATATCTGGATGGGGTAATAAGGGAGTGCTAGGTTCTTGAGATGGGGATGCTTCCTTATGGTCATGTGGGGGCTAGGCTGGATTGTAAGGAGTGGCGGGGGATTGTTGATGGAGGGCCTGCTGTGGGTTGAAGTGTAGGTGCTCAAAGTTTTAGGAAAGGGAGTTATTGTTGGTATCAGTCTTGTGTGTTCCCTCTGAAGGGAGGGCTTGGCAAATGCATCTCTATAAGAAAAAGTATCGGCAGAGAGTGGGAGGGGAGAGGGAATGTCTTTAACGGGTCTCCGATAGGAGAGATGCAGCGAATCAGACTTGCTAACTGCGAGTGGGGTGGACCATTTATCCCACCACCAGGGTGAAACGATGGTTGCTTGGTTTGCGGGGCTACTAAAATGGATGGGAGATTCCTCGGGGATAACTACCTGGTGTGGGGAATTAGGCGAACTAGGACTATTCCAAATAACAGAGGGAGAGGATCAGGACAGGACAACTGTAGTAGTAGGGTGATTCGGGAAAACAGAGGATTTAGCAGTCACGGCTGTCTTGAGGGTGGTGAAAATATGGTCCATCTTGGCTAGGTTAGACTTAGAGGTTTGTATGAGAATGATGCCATTATTATAGCGAGTAATGGAGGCATTGGCTTTGAGGAAGAGTGAGGGTAACGTTGTTAATTTGAGACCATGAGGGTTTTCCTAGAGTCTTTAATTCGGAGCAAGGAGAAGATCTTTAGCCAGCAGGCCCTTTTTCTGGTGTAAAAAATGAGGTAATTAGAGAGAATACCCTTTTTAGGACAGACGTAGACGTCGGAGATTAGTGTTTCAGGACTAGATTTGAGTAGTCAGTGTTTGTATTCTTTTGCGGTACAAAAGGGGGTGGTAATGGACGGAGCATCTGAACCAATCAAACACTCACACCCAGTCAAAAGATCTGGGTTTAATCCATCACCATTCTTTAGCCCACTCTGCCACCCCAGTTCAGACATGGCTATATGCAAATCAGTCTGACCCTGTGACTCATGGGAACAGTCCAGCCCGAACTGCCAAGCCATGCCTTCCCTGGACCAGAAACAAGCTTCCGAGGACCGGTTTCTGGCATTCCAGCCGTCTTCAGCCCGGCTTGCTTGAATCCAGTGGCAAAGTGAGCAAGGGACTCACGTCTGAGCAAACCCTGCCACACTTATGGCGGCCAAAAGCGGTACAAAAGGGGATGGTAATGGACGGAGCATCTGAGCCAATCAAACACTCACACCCAGTCAAAAGATCTGGGTTTAATCCATCACCGTTCTTTAGCCCACTCTGCCCCCCCAGTTCAGACATGGCTATATGCAAATCAGTCTGACCCTGTGCCTCATGGGAACAGTCCAGCCCGAACTGCCAAGCCATGCCTTCCCTGGACCGGAAACAAGCTTCCGAGGACCGGTTTCTGGCATTCCAGCCGTCTTCAGCCTGGCTTGCTGAATCCAGTGGCAAAGTGAGTAAGGGACTCACGTCTGAGCATACCCTGCCACACTTATGGCGGCCAAAAGCGGTACAAAAGGGGGGGTAATGGACAGAGCATCTGAACCAATCAAACACTCACACCCAGTCAAAAGATCTGGGTTTAATCCATCACCGTTCTTTAGCCCACTCTGCCACCCCAGTTCAGACATGGCCATATGCAAATCAGTCTGACCCTGTGCCTCATGGGAACAGTCCAGCCCGAACTGCCAAGCCATGCCTTCCCTGGACCGGAAACAAGCTTCCGAGGACCGGTTTCTGGCATTCCAGCCGTCTTCAGCCCGGCTTGCTTGAATCCAGTGGCAAAGTGAGCAAGGGACTCACGTCTGAGCATACCCTGCCACACTTATGGTGGCCAAAAGCGGTACAAAAGGGGGTGGTAATGGACGGAGCATCTGAACCAATCAAACACTCACACCCAGTCAAAAGATCTGGGTTTAATCCATCACCGTTCTTTAGCCCACTCTGCCACCCCAGTTCAGACATGGCTATATGCAAATCAGTCTGACCCGTCACCACCCCTTTTTGTATTCTTTTGCAGCATTTTTAGTGAGGTTCGGTGGATAGTTGATAGTGAAGTCATTGGCTCCAATAGGGTCAGGAATTAGCGATTCCTCTATTTATTTGTAATAATGAAGTTTGATCTTCATAATGTGGATTCAAATAGTCAGCCATCGAAAGTATTGGTAGAAAATACATAATCAAAACCAAGTGGATTTACTTGAATTGTTACCTCTTGAGAATTATCAGGTTACAGATCTCTGTAGCAATCTGCTGATTTTAATGATAATATTTGGGAAATTCACATCTCTAATATCTACAATAGCTGCATCTGCTGTATTGTCAGTGCACAGTATTCTCGTCACCATGAAACCACTTATTTTGATGATAGTAGTTTTTTTTTTTAGATTTGATCAGTGGCATAGAATACACTGTCTTCTAGCATATCCTTTTTGTGCAACCTGTCTCATAATATAAACCTAGGTCCAATCTTAACAGGTGGGGGCAATGTTCAAAGAGGTGTGGGCACATGCCTGTTGTTAACATCTTATACTCTTTGTCTTTGCTACCTTGGTCTTTTCCTCTCTACTAAACTTACATAAGTCATCCCTTATTTGGTAAAGATTCCATCTCCCCAAGGGCTTCAAGCTTGTCAGTTGGAACTCTGAGGTGAGGCGCTGAACGCTGATGATGAATGTTTGATCAGAATTATTTTTTTGTTGTGCATCATTCTACACTGTTAAGCTGGCGATGAGCACACCTGTCTCTGATTGTCCCAACTCTACAGCCTTGTGAGTACTCTTTTGGTGACTTGGTCTGCATCATCCATATGCTTAGCAGTTGGAAAGCAGTTTGAAAGCTAGAGGGCTTTCTATAATTTGGACATTATTATTGGCTTCTTTCACCTGTGAGTTGTAGGTATGGCATCACATCAGTGTCTTTGCTGCAATTCCTTTTAAGAACGGCTTATATTAGTGGTTTATTCCTGGTACAGATGAGCTTTTGGCATCATGCCCTTCATTTAGGCCAGGCGGTCCTACGTTCACTTCCAGTGATGTGTACTGCATAAAAGCCCTCACCGTTTATTGGGACCTGCATGCTGAACTTAGTATAACCTGCTGGTCAGTCTTCATTTATTGACTTTGGTTGACTGCACAGAGCAGGATCCCTAGTGCCAGCTCAGTTGCATGTCTGCGTACCTGATGGCTTCCTGCAGGAAAAATCCCTTTTGCTGTTGAGGTAATTGTGCCTTTGAGTGCCTCTTTCCACATCTCCTGGTACTGTCTGCATGGGCTTTTTGAGGCATCTTCCTTCTCTCCCCATGGACCAGACTGAAGCTGATCTTCCTTCTGCTTTCAACCTGTTCTGTGCTGTCTGCTGATTGTGGGCTGTACCTTTGTTTTCTGTCAAGAGGCCGAACCCTCTTCTTCAGGAGCATGCAAAGCATAAAAACATTACAGAACCATACTGTATGGTAAGAATGACAAAGATATAGAAGGAACTATGCTCTGTGAATCATAATCCACTTGTTCAAATTCTACATTCAGGGGCATATTTATGAAAGAGTTGCGTCACCCTTGCGCTATGCAGTGGGGCGCAATGAACGATGCAACTCTTAAGTTTGAGTTATCAAGCCACGCAAGGCCACCTTGAGTGGCTTGATAAATCCAGAGTAACACAAAACTGCATAAATCACTGTGTTGTTACTCTACCCCAGGGAGGTGTTCCATGGGTGGAGCGTGGCTGTTCCCATGTATCCACTCATGGATTTTGGTGCATCAGTGGTAGGCCTGGGAATGCGTCAAAGTGCTACGCCTCCCCAGGTGAGACGTAACAAGGAGAAATATCTTTAATACTCCTCGTTACTTCCTCTTTCTACATCTGCTGCATTCTGCAGCACACACAGAAAGAGGAAAATGCCTCTCAGGATTATTTATGTGCAGGAAGGTGTCCCTTTCTGCACAAAAAAAATCCTGCTCACAATGCTGGGACCCTTGCACCATGGTGCAAGGGTGTCTTGCATGGGCATGAGGCAGCACATTGTACGCCAGCACAGGGAAAAGACAGGTGTGTGCAGTATAATGTTAGGTACAGCACATTCCTGCCCTTTCCCTATACCACAGAGCAGAGCAGCAAGGTGTCTTGCTGTGCTGAGCTGCATGATTTCTTAATAGATATGCCCCTGAGTATGAGAGGTAATGGTAAGATTGCACTGATAACACCCACCAACTGGTGCACTATGGTTACACATGGAAAAAAATAATAAGAGTACTGCAGCATTGTTCGTACCTAATATTCAGCGATACGTTGTTTTTGTACTTTATTAATCTGTGGAGCTGCTATAGTGTCCTAAAATATCGACAGTACTATTGCAGCTTCCTTACTACTCTTCCAATGTATTAAGTGATTGTTCAGGATGGCTGCTCATCATTTCCTAATTGATGCATGTGAGACAGACCTGCCATGGAAGAAATGGGTTAAATTGTTTGATTCTCACTGCATAGATTTAGGAAGTAGAAATGTACACCATTATGCCAACAACATGTGTTGCTATATCATTTAGGTACTGAATATAGAAAAGTTTATAAAAGTTATTCCGAACAAGTTAATGCTTGAAGGGGTGAAGGTAGCCCTAAATATATGTATCATATAAAATTTGAGGAATTAAGAGGGACATTTGGTTGGAAGATAAATGAGTCCTAATGAGACATGGATTGTGTGGCTTTACTCAAGGAAAGAAATAGAAGGCTTTATTGCTGCTTTGAGATGTCTTTCAAAAACATGTGAACTCCAGGATTTATGTGAATCCCTCATAAGAAAATCAGACTGCGAATTACGCAAATAATTCTTTCAACCAAGAAAAACTCCTTGAGGTCGATTCTCAGAAGTAATCTGAGATAAAATCCTAAACTTACTACTTTTAGTATTCACATTAGGCATTTAGTAGTAGTAAAGTTGGGACTCCTAACTTTACTACTACTAAACTAAGATAAATTCCTACACTTACTACTTTTGGATTTCACAGAAGGCATTTAGTAGTAGTAAAGTTAGGACTCCTAAATTTACTACTACTAAATGCCTTTTGTGAATACCGAAAGTTGTAATGTGAGGATTTGGTCTCAGTTTAGTAGTAGTAAAGTTAGGAGTCCCAACTTTACTACTACTAAATGCCTTCTGTGAATACCAAAAGTAGTAAGTTCAGGATTTTATCTCAGATTAATTCTGTCAATCGGCACCCTTGTTTGTAAACCAGACTTTGCTGAAGTGTGCAACACATGGATTGTGTGAGGGGAAAAAACGAAAACCCCTAGAAAAAAATTAAGAAACTTAGTAATTATATGAATTGAAGTGTTTGTGCTGTGGCAATTCTGTCAAATGTTATGAAACAAATTATCTTTGATGGCTTTGAAAATTGCACCTGAAAGCAAGAAAGCCTTCTGTGATGTTAAAGGTAAACTGAGTGTGACTGATGGCAAGTTATTCACAGTTAAAAAAAAAATTCTGTCGAGGCACCAAAGAAATAGAATTTAAACGAATCCAGCACAATGATAAAACACAAGGTTAAAACTGAATTTGTGTGTGCCACCGTTGCAAAAATCAAAGTAGTATACAAGACCCTTTTGTCACCGTTGGGAGTCCTGGGAAAGCCGTGGAACAAATTGCTACATTGAAAAAGATGATTCATCCTAGCTTTGGTTGACTATCACACTGACTTCATTGTGGTAAGGACAAGGGTCAATTTCACCAGATTCGCTCCGTTTGAATTCCTAAGAGAGACATGTCTTGAGAGGGGTTTCTGGGAAATTCTTGTGACTAACCCTGAAATAAAGTTCACGTCGGACTAACTGGAAAATGTGGGAAATGATAGATAGCCACTTGAGGACTGCTTTATTTTACCCTAGGCTAATAGCCTACTTGGGACACCAAATATAATTATCCGGCATCAATGGTAATCCTGCAAAGATGGTAATACAACATTCTGTTTTGGCTTACTATACAATCCAAGGTAACTGGTGTTTCCCCCTTCACATCTCTCAAAGGTGAGAATACTAGCACCAAAGTCACCCCACAATGGTTGGAATTAAGAGAGGTATTGCATGACAGAAATTGTATTATGGAAAATATTAGAAATAACCAAGAAACATATGAAGCGAAATATGATTATTGATATGGTGTGAAAAAGCAGCTTTGGAATATTGGTTATAAGGTAATAGTAACAAAACACGATATCCATAGAGAAAGAAACACAACATTTTTAAATTCATTCAAAATTGTGAAAGTGTAAAATGAATTTGTAACTGTGGAGAATTGTCAAACAGGGACCATGAACAGATTATGCAAAGCACCGGATTCCTTCTTTGTAACTGTTTATAGACAGTCAGCACTGTCCTTAAAGTTGCACTAAAGAAAAGACAATGCAACAGAAATACCATTAGCATATGATGTAGATTTTTGGGTGCATGATTAGCAGTCCTTATTTGCATTTGGTTTAATTCAACTGATTAATACAGCATGCTTTCTTTCCTTTTGTGGGAGATGTATTGCATTTCCCATCCTGACATTTCACTTCAAGGGTTCCACACATTTTCTTTACTATCTTGGTACCTTACCCTCACATGTATTTACTTCAATTATAACTTCCTTGGTAAAAATTCTGTCTCCTTAGGGAGACTTCTTAGAGTTGTTAGTTGGGATGCTCTGGATGTTGATGATGTAGTCTTCAGTAGAATAAAACATTTTAACCATTTTCTGAGTGAGACGTCGGGCCCCTGGGGACGGCTTTGGTTTTGAAAAGGACATTCACCATTACAGTGCTGTAACTAAGAGGGAGATGATTCAGTCTGAAGATCTGGAGATGTTTACTAAAGATTGTGCACCTTCAAATACTTAGAAAGTAAATTAGAAAGAACCACACAGTCTCCTACAGTTGATTTTAGGTTATCCTCTATTGACTAAAGTTAAAGCGCATTCCTCACAAAACATCTCACACACTCTTAATATACTGAAGTAGAAGTTAAGAGACTTGGATAAGGTGTTCAAAATGATGGTCTATCCTTCCAAGACTCCTCTCTAGATATCATAAATAGCTGCAGGGTCATAATGCGCAATCTTCCTGGACAGAGATAATTGGGGGTATCTTTCTGTCTCTTGGGAGATGAGTGTTCAGTATTAACTACTATTTATTCATTTTGATTAAATGGAATTCTTCTTCAATTTCAATAAATGAAGCAATTCAGACTATGGTGAGTTATTCGCCTACAAATAATTTTCACTACCACTGTATGACCTTTTTTAGTCTATATGTAGGATTTGAACATATTCATAAAGAACATGACAAATAAACAAGCAAAACAGTACAGTTACATGTGCTTTTAAACGTGTAGACTAGCTTTGGAAACCTAAAATGTGTTTTGTGAGGTCCACCCCATAGAAAAATACAATTGATTGTTGAAAATGGTTCTATTGAAGTTAATTTTATTCACTTGTTAGTAAATTCTGCTCTAAGTTTATACTTATAACCTAGAAACTAAACTAGAAATTGAACCTTATTGATTTCTCTTCCTCATGCTTCCATTTCCTTTTTCAGAGGCCAACCATCTGTTCATAGTATGGTGAGTCCATCTGGAGATCGAGATGTGGAAGCGGAGCGAGTGAGAGTCTTTGCTGGATACACTGGAAAGGATATCCTCCTGCTGTACAACCTCAGGAAATGCTACAAACGTTTTAATAAGAAAACTGTTGCTGTCAATGACATTAGCTTGGGCATACCAAGAGGAGAGGTAACGTATGATTTTCTTACTTTTAATACCTATTGTATTGCATACAAGCTCTTCTGTATGGGTTTTGGATGCTGTAGGTTGTGGTACCAATTATTGTGCGCAAAAAGAAGCTAACAGCCCATACAAGACATTAGTTGTAAGCACAGAAGTCCCTTGTTTGGCCAAGCAATGCATTGCCTGGTGCTGCCACATGGTGTATATCCTCCTGAAGGTTTACTTAAAAAACATAATGGTGACAGTGCATAAAGGCTTGAAGTAATACTCCTGTAGTACTACTTCATGTACTCATAAATGCTGTAATATTCTCTCTAAAAATCTCTATTTCTCTAATAGTAAAAGTGCAAAGAGGGCAAGTTCCTTTCCATTTGTACTAATTATATATGAGTATTCAATGAAAATTCCAGTTATAGGCCACTTTTATATGTTTTGGGACAAATTCACAAAGGCATTTTGAGAATGTAAAGTAGTACTACAGGAGTACTAATTCAATTTCTCATAAATGCCTTTGTGTATCTGTCCCAAAGTTTCATCACTGATGATAAATAAAGTAAGATATGCAGTGTTCATATTGTATTTCTGTGGGAACAAGGATACCTTGGGGTAATTGGACAAAATATTGATTAAATAATATCTAGCTGCAGAAATATCAAGTTTTTAATAACGTTCTCCACAAATGTGATACAGGAATATCGTTGACAAGAATATCAATTTTTGAAGGTAAGTAATATCAATGCCAAAAATATCTCTGTTAATACTCCTTACAAAAACATCTAAGATGGTAATATCAATGTAAAAAATGTCTATGCTGTTAAAATAATTTACAAAAATATTGTTAATTATATCGTTTTAAAATAATTTTCATGTATTATAGTGCATGTTTTAATGGTATATGTTACAAATTATTTGTATAAGTATTGTTTTTAATTTAGGTGCTCATTAGGATGGCGAACGGACCTCTGTCCGCCACCCCAGAGGAGAAGGGACCGTCCGCAGGGGCAGCTGTGGTCCCTCCAGTGCAATTAGAATGTGACCGCCACCCTGGCGGTCACATCCTCAATATTTAACATTGCAGCGGGTGCTGCTTGACGCAGCACCCGCCGCAAGGTTGAATATGCATACTTCGCATTTGCATGCCCAAAGCGGCAGGCACCGTGCGGTGCCTGCCGCTTTGTGCACGCAAATGCAGGGGGGTACCATAGGTACCCCCCATGTGCACCCGCCACTCCCCTCTGTCACCCTGGGGGCCCGCAACGGGCCCCCAAAGAAATCACCGTATGCCTTTCCACGGCAGAGAAGCCGCCACGGAAAGCCATCTGTTTACCCCCATCCTAATAGGGCTGGCGGTGTCTGTTAGACACCGCCTCCATATTAGAGCTTTTCCGCCACAGTCGTAAGTCAACCGCGTCGGAAAAGCAGCGGACGGTCTTCCTGACCCCCCCCAGCCATCCTAACTGGCGGGGGGGTCTTTGAAGCCTCCGCAGCGGTTTTCCGCATCCTCCGGGCCGGCGGACACTTCCGCCGGCCCGGAGGATGCGGGAAAACGGAAATCCTAATGACCCCCATAGTTTGTAAATTTGTAGTTGTTTTTTAATTTAACCAAATTATTTAATGTCATTTTAAGGTCATAGCAGGTTGTGAGTTTTGAGGGGTTATAGGATGGGAAGTTATGTAATTATAATTATTTAATAATTGTGTTTTAATTATTTAATTGCATATTATGTAAATCATGTAATTAATTTATTTTTTAAGGTATGTTTTTGCTGTGAGTTTTGGGTTTGTAGGGGTAAAGCGTGGGAGGTAAATATATTTTAATTAATTAATCATTTTTAATTGTTCATTATTTCATTGATCATTAATTATGTAAATTTTATAATCAATTTATTTTTAAGTTATGTTTTAGGTGTGGCTTGTGGGGGTTAATAGGGGTACATGGTGAGAAGTACATTAATTATAATTAAATACAAAATGTTTCATTTTTATTAATGATTTAATTGATAATTATTAATGTAAATTATGTAATTAAGATTTTTTTTTAAATTATATATCAGGTGCCTGTTGTTGGGTTTTTGTGGTTACAGGTGGGAAGTTAATTACAAAATAATGTATTAATAATTATTAAAATATTATTAAATATTTCTTTATTAATTATGTTAATTGTCGACTTATCATATTTGTTAAGTTATATTTTAGGTGTGTAATGCTTAGTTTGTAGAGGAATGGGGTAAGTTATTTAAGATTTGATTTGATTTGATTTGATTTTACATTTTATAAAGCGCAACAAATGCCCAAGGGCGTCTTGGCGCTGTAATAGCCTGAAAACTAGAGTACTAACTAAAATTTTATTTTGTATGACAAATTAGTTTTTAAACAGCCATGTTTTCAGCTGACTTCTGAACAACATCAAGGAGTAACTGTTTTTTAATCTGCAAGGGTAAGGAGTGCCAAACCTTAGCCGTACCAACGAGAAAACTCCCCCCCCCCCCAGCGTTGTTGCCTGTATTTTGGAACTACCAGTAAGTATGCATCTGCTGATCTTAGATTTCTGCGAGGGACATATCTCCTGAGATGTGTTCTAAGATAGAGGGGTCCTTTCCCCTGTAATGCCTTAAATGCAAGACACTGGGACTTGAATATAATTCTCTTCCCCACCGGCAACCAGTGGAGATCCCACAGCCGATTTGTTACTGATTCATGTTTGGGGATGTCTAAGATTAGTCTTGCCGCTGCATTCTGCATCCGTTGAAGTCTGAGCAGGAGCTGTGCTTGGAGTCCTACATATAAAGCGTTTCCGTAGTCCAGCCGTGTTATGTTATACATTATACATTGTTTACTGTTTTATGTATAACTAAATTTAAAATATTTCAAATTTGTTTGCAGTTATTTTGTTACATGCATTTATTTTTATATGTGTATGTTAAAAAATATATGTATAGTTATCATATTGGTATATTTAAAAAACATTAGAAAATTTAAATATAACGTATATAGTTTTTAAAAATAGTTGCATATTATATATGTATATTTAAATATGTGTGTGTGTTTGTGTATTTCAGTTTGTCTTTATATATATATGTTTATATACTACTTAAAAATATTTAATTTGCATTACATTAATATTATGGGGCCTATAATTATGTCAGTCAGAGTTTGCTCCGACTAACACCATCTAGATCTCAGTTCCAACCGCCTGATTACAATGCGATCTAACACTGTTCGGTCAGATACTCACATTTCTTTATGGAAACCAGTGTTATGGCTGTAAACAAGCCACAATGCAGGTTCCTATACAGAACTGGGGCGGGGTTGTAAAACCCCATGGTGCTTGCCGCACAGTGCAGGGATTTACAGAAGGGGGCCCTAGGTACCCGCTCGGTCCACAACTGTATGCCACAGAGGCAAAAGGGCCCTGCTAGGGGCCCCCAAAGTCGCTTTCTGTCAGCCTTTCTGTGTCAGAAAGGCCGGCACGGATACGATTTGGGAAACCAACATCATAATCCCGACGGGTGAAACTCCATCCATAGGAGACTATGAATGGTGTTTCGTTTGGCAGGAAGATTCTGAGAGCCGGTTGGAACAGCCTTGAAATGACCAGCCGGTTTAGGTTCTGACCGCTGACATCGTAATTGGGATGTCCGACCGTGTCGGTTGGAAAGCCTCTGACTTTGGTCAGAATGCTTCCGATTGACATTGTAATCTGCCCCTATATGTTGAATTATTTATTATTTACTGTTTATAACTATATAAATATTAAAAAATAAATATTTGTGCGTATATTTTTCCAATATTAGTATAAAACGACTTTAAAAAAAATATTTTCATACTTACCATTAAGTTTAGAAAGAAAATATTTTTGTGATCGATATTTTTGACACAATGTTTCTGTACATCAAAATGTATGGTTTCAATATTGTTTCAATGATCCCCGTTTTAGCTACCCTATATCTTATGTTTTTTTAAGAGATCCAGCTTTGCTAAAAAATTTGAGGAAAATAGACCTGCACATAAACAGAAGATTGCAACCAACTATATAAAATAGAATTGGGAATGAAATGATTAACTATGAAAAATCC
This sequence comes from Lissotriton vulgaris, assembly GCF_964263255.1. NCBI lineage: Eukaryota > Metazoa > Chordata > Amphibia > Caudata > Salamandridae > Lissotriton > Lissotriton vulgaris. Next base: position 694,178,970 of record NC_141691.1, on the reverse strand, counting down.
GAATTCAAGTCAATCCTTTATTGTGTTTTACGAGTATAAAAGGGAATGCTTCAAACTATGCATGTTTGAAGGGACAGCAGTCCACTCTCATCCTATCTCATAAGCACAGATTGTAGTTTTGAGAGAGCTGATGTACAGCACTCTATTCTCTGTGGGGTCTAAAATTAGTTCCTGAAGCTTAACAGGAAACGCGTTATGGGCCTGATTACGAATCTGGTGGGCCACGGACATCCAGACCTCCAGGGGCATGAAATGGCCGTTTTCTGACTGCCCTATTACAACTAGGGCTGTTGGACCACCATTGCACCACCACAACTGCCAGGGATTAGAGATCCCAGACGGTGGTGCGGCAGCCTTGAGGTCACTAAATGCTTGGCGGGACTGCCGCAGCCCTGCCAAACATATTACGAGGTCCCTCTCTGTCAAGGTTTTCATGGAAGTTCCTCCCTGATGGAAACAGTGATAAAGAGGAAACAAAGAAGACCCTACAGGGCCTCCTGTTGCCTCAGGGCCATGGTGCCCCCCCCCTCTGTGCATGCACCCCAGGCCCTGCACGGCATGGTCTGCACCAGTCCATGCCGTGTAGGTACTGCCTTTGATGTTCCCATTTCGTGGGAATGCCAAAGAACCACCCACCAATGAAAAAGGCAATAATCTGGCGGTCAGCGCACACACAGATTTGGCGGTGTGTCAGCGGGGAGATCCCAAACCGCCTAACTCAGAAACAGGCCCTATATGTCTTCACCATGAAACTAATAGCAGGCCCTGCATCTCACTGTATATGGGACACAGGCTTCCTGGCACATCACAGGAACTGTAAACAAGGGTCAAAGAGCAACAAGAAGCAGAGAGAGAGCATAGGATAAGTATCAAAATATTCTTCAATGATGCTCGTGTGTATGTGTTTGTCTTATGTGCTTGCATAATTATAATGTGGTCTCCCATTTGTATAATACTGCAAAAAGAGTGGGATTTTGGGAATATTGTGGGCATCCATAACTTGATTGCACTGACCACTGGTAGACAATGAGGGCATAGTGGAGATAATTCTAGCCTATTCTATGTCTTGATGTAACATGATGTCCACCTTTGATACTGCAAGCCCTGAAATAATGGTGGTACAGTCTTTATATTGTGGACTTCCAAGGCATACATGCGCCTACTTCCAACCCTCTGTATAAAGCTTTCCATGAGATAATGGAATTCGTTTGTGGGATGTTGTGATCTCTGCGACCCAGTTTAATCTGCTTTCCGAACTGGATGGATAACACTGCTAAATGAGCTTGTAAAATAACTAACTCTGCTGTGTATGGCGTGATGTTGTGGGGTATGTGTTTTTATCTCTGTAACATGGCCACAGAAGTTTAATATATGATTTAGAATCTACTTAGAAGGGGCAGAGTCGAAATATGAATGCAGGTGATATAGGCAATGGAAAATTAATTCAGTGTCAATTGAATGCCCAGCGAAATTGTGTTTCATTGGCTGCCTGTAACATCTATTGCTTTTAACACATTTTGTAGGGAACTCATGTGGGAAGTGCAGTATTTTGCTCCCATTGTCTTAAATATTCACTGTGTGCCGTGCCAGCTTGATCCTCTCTAAGGGTGCCAGAGGTTCACCTACCCCAAGAAAAGAGCATAAGCATTTCAAGAGTTCTCTTTCAGAACTTCTGGCCTATTAGCACGTTTACTTGAAAATTGTCCTGAATATTCATTATTTGGCACCTTTTTTTTCCTTAAGATCTTTACATTTCGGTTTTTTCACTAGTGTTTTGGACTGCTTGGGGTCAACGGAGCAGGAAAGAGTACAACATTTAAGATGCTAACTTCGGACATTCCACCTACAGCAGGCAAAGCGGTGATTAGAACTACCTCTGGGTAACTATTTTAAACACCATTTCTAATTGTATCATAAAAGACTGTTAACTATCAAATTATATTATGTGGCATTGTGAAATGTAAGTTTAATGTCTGCTTTTGTATCCGGAGATCAAAACTTTACTGTCATCAGGTTAGTTCATTTTTGGGAATAATAATAAGTCCATTTGTAAAGCGCAATGGTTACACTTATACCAGTGTGTCCCCGCGCTGCGGTAAGGTCAGCCCGAAATCAGAAGCCCAGAGCCCTCACCCACCTAGACTTGGGGAAAAAGGAGCGTTTTAAATTTTTTCCTGAAACCACTCTCCTGAGTCTCCATCCCGAGCTCCGTCGGGAGGGCATTCCATTGTTTGGCCACCAGTAGTCGGAAGGACCGACCCCCCATCCTAGCTTTTTTAATCGTAGGAACACACACCAAGCCTACCCCACCTGACCTCAGCTGACGTGTGGGAGCATACGGGGACAGGAGTTCTGACAGATGCAAAGGAGACTTTCCTTGCAAGATCCGGTGGCAAACACAAAGAACCTTAAATGTGATTCTTTCTTTTATCGGGAGCTAGTGTAGTGCAGCCTGAGCAGCCCTAGCCGATGACCTTCTCGGGCGCCTTAAGATGAGGCGGGCTGCAGCATTCTGTACTCCCTGCAGACGGAGCAAGCATTTCGATGATGCGCCTAGATACAGAATGTTACCATAGGCTAGGCGCGACGTCACCAGCGCAGAGTCTTTCTGGCCGCCACGGGCAAAAGGTCCAAGGTTTTTCACAGGACCTTCAGAATCCCGAAGCAGGCGCCTGCCACCGGCCTGGTTTGATAGTCTAAAGAGAGGCTAGGATCCAACCAGACTCCCTAAATAGATATTTGTATACATATATATCGATATATAATACAAAATAAGATATGTATAAGTATGTGGAAATATGGGCGACTGGAACTAGTATAGATCATCAATCAATGGGTTGGAATTTGCATTTTGTTTCAGGTGGTTAGTTCTGCAGGATTTTAGCTGTGTTTGGTTTCACTTTAATACCAAATCTGCTGACATTGAATAATTGCTTGATTTACTCCATTAGTTAGATACAACCCTACTTTTAAAGAAGTTCGACATGACTTGGAGTTGGATGGTGATGAAAATTACTATGTTTATGGTGTTGGGAATTCCCCATGGTGATTTAGAGTTCATTGTATTTTCTACTAATTTCCAGTGCAGTGTTAATTTGCACCGAGATCCTATTTAACAGCCTGCTACATACTGTAAGGGTTTTCCTGGTTTCGGCATTTTAATTTGCCCATACCAGGGCTGTTTTTTAGCAGGGCATCATTATTCATATTTTTGTCTGTGGGGAAAAATAGCACACATTAAAAATACATCCAAAATAATACTTAATAGAGTTGCCGACTTAAAATATGATCAACAAACCTTGCTCCTTCAAAACAACCCTAACTGCACAAAAAAGATCATCAAAGTAGCACAGCCATTGACATTTAAAACATGAGCTGTGAGTGACCTCAAGCAGAGAGTTGTAAGACTGGAGGAGCAGTATTTCCGCATATCTGGCTGTGGTCATTTTATTTTCACTGGACTGCTGGTGGAATATGCTGTTGTTGACTAACACTGTAGAAAAAAAATATTATTGTGCTATGCTGTTATTGTGTTTTTTGTGTTGTTGATGTGTTATATTTTGTTGTGGTGTAATGTCATTGTGTATATGTTTGGGTTGAAGTTGCGTGTTGCTGTTTGGTTATTTGTGTCTTTTATTGTGCTATTGCTGTGCATTTACTTACATATATAAGGCAGAATAGCACTGTTAGGAACTCACTATCATGATGCAGCGGAAAACAGCACTACCGCGGACCTATAACTTGAGCCAACCACAACATATTTATGATCCCATAGCGAAACCAACAAACGTGTAATGTTTTCAGAGCTGGACACTGACAGAATACATTGTGCCTTTCTAGTAAACTTTAGAAGGACTGGAAATTGCTTTATAACTACTCTATATATCTTAACCTGCATGTAATGTATTTGGTTTATGAAACAAAGGCGGTGTATGCTATGTACTTATTCAAGTGAATTAGGAATTCCGAATTGGATATGGCCGTGTATTGCAACTAACTTTAATGGCGAGGTTGTATGGAGTGTTTTATTATGTTGGAGAGACAGATCAATGTCTTTTATTTCAGTCCCGAAGGACAAGCAAGCAGCTCATTTTTATACGTTTGACCTTGACGCCAGTGAGGCAAGAAATACAACGAGACAGAGTTATGTTCTCTCAGGGAAGCAAATGGACGTCATGAAATGTACTTGAACGTGAGGATGTTTGTTTCAGTTAGTTGACGAACTCTTTCTGACTTTGCAGTACTGAGGGATACTGCCTAATCAACAAGCCCAAAGCATCGAAAATATTAAATACTCTTTAAAAACTTCAAGCCCAATTGTTATCAGAGTCGGGTATTTTCTATGTAATTAGTAACAAATAAAAAATCACACGCAAATATTGTTTCCATGACACCTTCTAAAATAACACCGCAATTTATTTCAAATGCTGCATAAATTCCTGTGCAATTTACGGATCACAGATCCCTTTGTGCGTTGGAACACATCTATCGTTCACCAATGAGAGTGCGAGGTTATACAAATAGGTAGTATTAGGGCGAGTAATAGCAACAATTATTACCCCTAGGTCCCTTATGTCCTCGTCCCATTCATTAACAAAGTGGAGATAGTCATCTCCCGACAGAAAAAAGAAAAGAGGAATGCTGGAACCCATAGTCCCTCCCACTGGCTGTACATAAGCAGTACTTACCCAGCATTCCGCCTGTCGACAGAATTGGGATGTGGATGCTGGTGCTGCTCCTGCTGGGCTTGAGTGGCTTTCTTTCTTGATATTCCCTACCTGGCTGTTCGGTCGGGGTGTCTGGTGCTTTGCCTTCCCTGCTGGGAGGTTTGGTTTTCCCCGCCGGCACGCAAGAGCGCTGGTGCGCTGGCCTCACATTCCTTCCGGGTTGCTGGGCTCGTCTTCTTGCCTTGCCCGGTGGATGACATGCCTCGTTTCTTGATTCTCCTGCCTTCCTTCGCTTGGATGTTTCCTCGGGACTCTGGGGCGCTTCCTTCCGGGTTTAGCCTGACTTCCTGGGTTTGGTGTTGGAAGTCAGGCATTCTGATGCAGTGTGGCTAGCGGGAGTGACTATGACTGGTGGCCGGCCAGGGCGTAAGTACAGCACAGCATTTTTCTTTATTGTTCCCTTTGAGCCCTGCATTATGTAGCTGTGGCCTGTTTGTTTTTGGTCCCAGTTTCTTCCTCATTGCGGATGCGCCGCCTTTGTGAAATGCCGCGGGCTGTGGGCTTCTGTGATTTGCCTGCCAAAGGTGGGGGACTTGTTCCTGTCTTCCGGCCCTTCCCCTCGGTGAGTACTGAGTAGCGATGTCTCTCTTTTTTCTTTTCGTTTCACAGGCCGATCCGGGGGCGTGTGGAGCTCCCTGCTGGGTGTCCTTCGATGCCCTGGCATGGTTCCTGGTTCACCTTGGGCTGGCTGCTGGGGGCCTTGTTCCTGCCTCCCGGCCCCCTCGGGGTGAGTGCCGCATAGAGGTGTCTGTTGTCTTCCTGCGTGCCATTTGTGCTGGCTGCTCCCTGTGTTGAACTCGCTCTCGCTGCCTGCGGCCGTTTTATCTTGGTGGCATGTGTTCTGTTCTGCTCTGGGGGTTCAGCTGGATAAGGTTGCTCTGGCAGTCTGGGGTTGCTAGTGCTTGCTCCACTGCCTTTGCTTCCTGCTGTCCCTTGTAGTTCTTTCCCTGTCTTTTTGGGTGGTCTCTCTCTGGCCTGTCTTGGTTTCGGGAGTTTGCAGGGTTTTGTTCTGGCCTTTTCCTCCAGGGATTTTGTGTTTGTATGTTGCCCCAGGGCCTGTGCCTATGCTGGGCTGGTCGCAGACCGGCATCTCTGGCAGCTTGCGTGTTGCCTAAACTCCTCCGCCTTGGAGCTTTTCTCCTTTTTCTCTCTGTTCCCCTGCTCGGGGGTTCTCTCCGTGTAGGGGTGGGGTGCTGTGGTCTGTGGCTCATGAGCGTGAGTTCCCTCATTGCTGTTTCTGTCTTGTGATGTGTGGGTAGGTTCTTACCTCAACCTTGTGGTGTCTGTGATGCCCATGTTGCTCTCCTGTTCGGACCTGAGCTATGTTATGTTATGTTATGTTAAAGTTTGTCTTAATATAGTGCTCAGCTACTCCAAAGGAGTGTCCCGGCGCTTTATCAGATTGAGAACAGATGCTTAGGAGCCGGCAGACCAGGCCGAGGACTATTGTACAAAGAGCCATGTCTTTAGCTCTTTCCTAAATTTCAAAAGGCTGGTATTCTGTCTCAGGGGGACAGGCAGGGAGTTCCACAATTTGGGAGCTAAATAGCGAAAGGAACGCCCGCCCAGTCGGGCCCGTCGGACAAGAGGAACAGTTGCCAAGGCCAGAGAAGCTGACCTCAAAGTGTGTGAAGGCATATAAAAAGCAGCCTGTTTCTAATATATTTGGCTCCAATGCCATGGAGCGCCTTGAAGGCTAGCGTGAGAGCCTTAAAAGGTGTTCCGCTCTCTGTCCGGTGGTTTTGCTGCGTGGTTTGGTGGATTAGTGGATTGATGCATCCACTGCTGGGGCCTGTGTTCGACATTGTGGTAGCAGATTCAGATCCTGACTGGTCCACTCAGCCTCTCCTCCTTTCTGTGGTCGATGATGTGTACCATTGATTTGTGTAACGATACACATCTGTTATTCTGCCCTTTGGGGATTCACATGTGCTTTACTGCTACACATGTTCAATCCCCTCTGTCCGGTACTCTGGTTTGCGTTCTCTGTTGGGGCTCTTCCTGTTTGCTGCTCCAGCGTGCTGCGCTTCCCATGCTGGCATGCTTCTGCTTTTCTTTCCTTGCGTTGCTCCGCTACTACATTTGCCCCCTGTTCTGTGGGTGGCTGCATGTTTCTTTTTCTTCCGTGCTGGGGTGTTCTCCCCTGCTGGGCTGCGCTTTCATGTGCGGTTGCTTTATGTACTGTGCCTGGTGCTGGCTTCTTTCCCTGCAGCCTTGTGTGGTGCTCCTGAGGTTTGCTGGTGTTCCTGGCTATGTGCAGTAGTGCTCTGGTGTCTGTTGGCTCCTCCCTCCCTGGGGGTGCCTGGCTTCATCTGGCATCTGGTGTAGCCTGCTCATCCCCGGCTGCTCAGTGCCGTTTCTGGCTCCTTTTTCTCGGTTCTCATCATGGGCCTGGTGCTGCAGTCCCCTCTGCTCTGGGTGGGCTCTGGGGCTCTGTGCGGTGTCTTGGGGGCCCTCATAGCAGGCTGTGTCCTGTTGCTTTTCCGCATTTTTCCCCCTGTTTGGTGGCCTGGTTGATGTGTGGGTATGGGTCCGCCTGTGTGTCCTGATGGTGTGCCTTCTTGGTGTTGCAGCTTTGTGCCTGCTCTGCTTGGGGTTTACTCTACAGCCTTCCCCTTGAGGTTCCGTGAAAATTGTAAGTGGTGTTTTCGACTCGCACGAATATGGTCGAGTCTAGTATCTATGAACCGCAAATGGCGAGTTTAGTAAGTGTGCGCAGTTTCGCTGTGCTAACTTAAACCGTTCGTTTGTTACGTGGGTTTCTCATCTGTACCCACGGGTTCCATCTTAGATACGGCATCCATTTTGTCTCTTGCCCTCAAGTAGCCAGCGAACGGATGCTGTCCGCTTCGCGACCCTGGGACTCCCAAGATATGGCGGAAGACACATGTTCTTTGTAAGTGCCTTTATGACGAGGGGGATGCTACTGTAAGGCAGATGGCGCCGCTCGAGGCTCATCTTGCCGTACGGGCTTATTGTCTCAGCCGTGCATCTCATTAGGCACGTCCCTTTGATGCCTGTAGCTCGTGCTTCTTGATACCTCCCCTTTTTACACCCTTTCCGATCTCCCCACTGTCTCCGTCTTCCTCTACACCTGTCCTTGTTCCTATTTCGATCTGTTTTACTGCTGATTGGAATTCGCTAATGGTGGGAAGATGGGTTTTTACAGTTGGGAACCGCCAAATGTTTCCGCACTTATGTTCCGGACTTTGTGTGTTTCAAAGTGATCTAAAACGACCCCTCTGAGAGCGACTTGTGGGAACCAGGTTGTAAACTATTGTGTATCATGTTATCCTATGGGTAAAAACTGTATAAAAGGAGCGAACCACAAATACAATTTGAAGCAGTCTCCCCGAACTACACTCGATGTACTTCCTGTGACTTCTGTGTTCCCTGCAGTAAATAAACCTTGACTCTTTGACGCCGAAGGAAGTGTCCCGTGTCTCTGTGACTTGTACGCCGGAGCAGGTTACCCACGAAGGTTTCAGGTGTTGTGCCCTGGCACCGCTGGGTCCAAAAGAACCCAGTCCTTCAGTTGGCGCCCAACGTGGGGCTGCATCAGTGGTACCGGTCCAAGCCCGACGATCGTGAGGAACTTCGTGTGAAATCTCCGAGGGAAGGTGCACCCCGCTTCATCGATCCTGTTGTCGAAATAAGTGGCCCGAAGACTTTTCCCGCGAAGATTCCCGCCTCCTAACGGCTGCGACGGACTGCTGCCCTGACTGTAGACCTGTTTTGGCGCCTGGCGTAGACCTTGGTATAGCGAGACGATTGACGGGCCTTCCTGAGGACGCCATTGATCTTTGAGTTAAGTATTTGTGGGTCGCTCCCAGAGTTCTTGGTTGTAGACACTTTAGCGGGTGTCTTTGTTGTACACGCTGTGTGAGTGTTTTTGTCGGTGACACTTTGCTAGCGTACTTTGTTGTTGTTGTATTTGTTTGACGACTGCAGCCGCCAAAGACCGAGGGTTTTGTTCTTTACTGGGACTTGGTAAATCCCGAAATCCCGTAACCCTTGAAGTTTGTGAAACTCGGCTAGTGTGCAAGATGCCTGGTCGTAGTACTTTGTTCAGTTGCTTTAGACCTTGTGGTGCGGATTCCCTGCTGGAGGACTCGTGTCCGATACCTCCGGTTGGAACTCCTACTTATGATTTGTATAGCAAACATGGGCTAGGCCCGATTGCTTTTAACGATTATTGGATAAAATATACAAAGAAAGACGGCGATCTTCGCTGGCCACCTCACGGTAGCTTCGAAGCGTCGATCTTAGATAATTTGGAAATAAAGTTGTTCGAACGCAAATCTAGGCCGGCCATGTTTGATGCCTTTCGGTTGTGGCGCAAAGAAGCCCGACAGAAAGAAATCAGACAAAATAAACGCAGTGAGCGAGATAATGTTGCTACTATAGTGAAGAAAGCTGAGCAGTTTCAGCGTGATAAGGAGGATAAGGATAAGGAAGTGTTTGAGAGGCTACAGCGTATGTCCATAGACAAATGCTATCCTGCTTTGCCTACGGAGTCGGATAAGAAGGAAGAGGCAGTTGAGGATTCTTTAATGTCTTATCTTATGAAGTCGCCACCTCCGTACGTACAGGGTACCGCAGCTCCTGTGGTCCCTGCCGTACCTGTTCTTCCACCTGTTATTCCTCCACCAGTTCCTCAACCTGCACCCGCTCTTCCGCCTGTTCCTGCTCCTTTGCCTATTTCTATTCCTACTGCTCCTCCGCTTCCACATACTCCTGTTCCCGCTACTACTCCTGTGTTGTTAACCCCTGTTGTTGCTAATGTCTCTACTCCTTCTCTTGTTAGTCCTGTGTCTTATTCTTCTCCCTCTACTCGTAATCGTGATTCTCCCCTTGCGACAAACTTCTTTCAGTCGCTCGGACCTGTTTTTGGGTCTGCTGGTTCTGATGGTCCTCAGAGACGTAGCCAGCTTCCTGGTAATAGAGAACGTGTTGCGCTATACAATATGGCGATGGGTTGGATGATAAACCCTGTTAGAAATCCACCACGTGTTGTCCTCGAAACGTTTGATCAATTCAACATACCAACTCAGAGGTATGTGTTTGATGAAATGTGCAAGTTCTTACATGATCAGATAGTGGCCTTTGCGCCTGACGAAGTGCTGTCCGCCCTGTCCGAACTTCGGCTTCAGTTCGCAAGTGGACTGATAGTCGACACTAATGTCCGACGCGCTATTGAGCGGTTGCTATCTCTTCGTCCCGCTCCTATTCCTCATGCATTGTTCGTTGAGGACATTGAGAAAGGAGATGGGTCTGGCCAATATCCTATGCGTGAAGTTCCGCCGGTTTGGGTACCCGCTGATAATACTAATGCTAATGCTCCAGTGGCGGCGCATTTCCAGAGAGTGTGGATACACCTCCCTTGGAAACGATCGGAAGTGCTTCAGGTGAAACAAACTTTGCCTGATCCTCGCAAAAATCCTGCTGGATATTACAAGGAATTGTCGCAGCTCGTAGACGCTACGATAATGAATCTGGCCGATATCGACATGTTGTTTGGCAATGTCGTACCGCAACCGGTATGGGCCAAGATTCGTCACCAAGATCATGCGAATGAATTAGGTGGTGATTGGGCTGCCATTGTTAAAGGCAGGGGAAACCCAATAAACCCTTGTAGGCTTGGGCACAGAGTAGTTTAGGTCAAAGGGTGCTACAAGGGATTTATTTGAAACAGATTTATATTCATTGGTGAGCCGTAACTATGTAACGCACTCTTGTGTATCCGTAGGATAACCGGTTTGCATCAACTATAACAAATATATTGGTGGAAGGAAAACTGAACAAAATAGAGCAGAGAACGTATTGCGTGTTCAAAAACCAATTCTTTATACTGCAACAAAAGTAGGGAGACAGATACAAATGAAATAAGGCAAAAAAGTCATGAACAGAGATAAATTGAATTTTCACTGCAGTTCATAACTGAAAACATCAACTCCAAAAGTTTAAAGACACAACCAAAATTAATTAATAAAAAAGGGTTGTGAATTGGTAACAGAGTAGCGTGACAGGAGATGATGGAGTGTCGACGTTTCGGTCTAGGTAGCAGTCGTCAGATAGACCATCATCAGGACGGTGTTTTTCTATGCAGAAAAAACTCCCTTGAATCTTCCAATAGGTCTTAAAATAGCATGGAAACAGCAGGGCCACTGGAAAAACTGAACACAGCAAAAGCGTGTGCCAAGGAAGCCCCAACTTAAGTGTAGGCAGTACACGCTGTAATTGATAACAAGTTAGTGCGTGAAGATTAACATCCGAAGTTCATTGAGAATTGTAGAAAATCGGCATACGGGCGCATCGTCAACCGTTGTTTGGGAAAAACAGCGGCAGACGCGGGACAAGTGGCTGCTACTAAACCCGATCAGTTGATTGAACTTCTTCCCCAACGAATCATTACATTAATGAAAACGCTTATGCCAGCTATGAAGGTAAATTGGGATAAGTTGTCAGCCTGTAAGCAGAAGAAAGATGAGAGTGTTTCCGATTTCTTTACGAGGTTTGAGGAAGCATTCATTGATCATAGTGGACAGGATATGGGTACTGAGGGTGGACAGAGGTTGTTTGTAGATAAATTCGTGTCAAACTTATTGCCCGACTTGAGCCATAAATTAAGGAATTCTGAAAGTGCGTGGGCTGTTTCTACCTCAGCTCAGATATTGGCTACGGCACAATATTACGAAAATAGAGAAAAAGAGGAAAATGACCGTGCTGATAAAAAAACGAAAGAACTAAAAACTAAAGTGTTGTTACAACAAGCATATCCGCCGCGTTCTAATCAGACTGCGCCTCAACAGAATAGATCACAGTCGCAATCGAATCGATCGCAGCCGCGTAATGATTCCTCTTTCCAAAGATCTTCGTTAGGGTACAATCAATGTGCTTATTGTAGACAGGAGGGACACATTAAATTTAATTGTCCTGCTTTGAATGACCGTACTAGTGGTACTTCGTCTAGAGGAGGTCGTGGTGGTTCACAGAACGCATCACGTGGTAGAGGTCGTGGTGCTCAGAACGACCGTTCTGACAATTCATCAAATCCTAATAACTGTTTCGATCAACGTGGATCATCGCAAGGACGATCTGCGCAGTATAATGTAGACGATTATTACGTCGATCAGGGAACTGACGATAGTAATTACTAGGACAGCCAAAGACAAGGAGAGGGAGTGGTATCAGTTCCGGTTGATCAGAGAGGGCCTTACGTCGCAGTTGCTACATCGGGCGTCGTTGAGCCTTTTCTGTTGGACACTGGTGCAGCGAAAAGTTCTATCATGCATTCGAAACTCCCTGGCGCACCTTTGTCTGGCTTAACAAATGTTTCCGTTGGATTCTCTGGCGCCCCCGTTAGCAATCCGGTTTCGTGCCCTTTGCCCCTTAAAATTGGGCCTTGTGAGCTCGAAGCTCCATTGATTTTGACCACTGGTTGTGGCGAAAATCTTTTGGGTCTGGATTTGCTTAAACGTTTGTATGCGACTTTGTATTGTTCTCCTGCGGGTGTAAAGCTTACGTTAGGAGAGAGAGTAGTCTCTCCCATGTACTTGTCTCTCGATAAGCTTCCACCGGAATTGGATTCTCTTCCCGCGTCTTTGTGGGCGACGGGTCCAAATGATGTGGGCCTACTTGATATCTCCCCTTATGTTGTTCAGTTGAAATCTAATGTGCGATTGCCACGTATTCCCCAATATCGTATCTCCCTTGATGGTGAACGAGCTTTGTTAGCGATCATCTATGATTTGATCGAGAAAGATGTCATTGAAGAAACTCGGGGAAACGTGTGCAATAGTCCTGTACTGCCCATTCTTAAACGTACTGATCCTACCAAACCGCCTGTTTATCGTTTTGTTATCGATTTACGGGAGGTAAATAAAATTGTGGTTCCTCAATTCCCTGTTGTGCCTGACATCACGGCGCTACTGACTCTGATTCCAGCTACTGCTTCATGGTTTTCGGTGATTGATTTGAAAAATGCATTTTTTAGCATCCCGATTGCCGAAGAGAGTAGGGACCTTTTCGGTTTCTCTCTTGGTGGACGTAGCTTCCGGTTCAAACGCGCTCCTCAGGGCTACTGTGAAAGTCCATCGATTTACAGTCAAGCTTTGAAGGGTCAACTAGATGCGTTTAGGTTGCCGGTTGGTGCGGCTTTAATTCAATACGTCGACGACTTATTGGTGGCTGCTGATACTCAGGACATCTGCAAAATAGCTACAGTGTCGTTGCTGCAACATCTCTGTGACTTACATCACAAGGTGTCACCTTCTAAACTGCAATATTGTTGTCAAGAAGTAACCTACCTAGGTCACTTATTGTCAAAGGAGGGAAGGAGATTGACCCCAGAGAGAATTGCAGCGATTGCGCGCATGGCTGTGCCACAAACCCAAAGAGATGTGCGTGCCTTTCTAGGTATCACGTCGTACTGCAGGCAGTGGATTCCTAATTTTTCATTGCTAGCGAAACCATTGGTGGCTCTTACGTGTAAGGATGTTTCGACTCCTTTACCATGGACGGAAGAATGTCAGAACAGTTTTTCTGAACTGCGTGATTCATTGTGTTCGGCTCCTGTGTTAGGTACCCCTGATTACAGTAAGCCGTTCACGTTATATGTTCACGAGAGGGAAGGTTGTGCTTTAAGCGTCTTAATGCAACCTTTTGGTGGTAAGCAACGTCCATGTGCATATTTTTCCTCGACCTTAGACCCAGTAGCTAGAGCATTGCCGAGTTGTTTGAGAGCAACTGCGGCAGCTGCGGTCTCCATCCGACAATCAGCAGGATTGGTCATGGATAATATGCTTACGGTGATGGTTCCGCATGCAGTCGATACTCTTTTGAATCGTACGAAAACTCAGCACTTGACAAGTGCGAGGTTGTCTGGGTACGAATTGACGCTCTTGGCAAGCCACATTCAGATAAAACGTTGTAATGTCCTCAATCCGGCAACTTTGTTACCAATTAGTGCAGAGTCAGATGCAGTAACAGAACATGACTGTTACTTGCGGACAGAAGAGGAAACAAAAGGTCGTGTGGACCTTAAAAACACCCCATTGGAAGACCCGGATGGCACCCTGTATGTGGATGGGTCATGTTTTAAGTTGCCGAATGGTGATGTGACTACTGCTTATGCTGTGGTGACATTGAATACTGTTGTTGAGACTGCGAGATTGAATCAGAATTCTGCCCAAGCTGCAGAGCTGATTGCTCTCACTAGAGCATGTGTATTGGCAAAAGGTAAACGTGTGAATGTGTACACCGATAGTCAGTATGCTTTTGGTGTAGCGCATAGTTTTGGACGGTTGTGGAGAGAGCGTGGTTTCTTGACGTCGCATGGCACGAAAATACAGCATGGCCAGCTTGTGAACGATCTTTTGGATGCATTAACTTTGCCTGCACAGGTTGCAATTGTTAAGTGTAGTGCGCATCGTAAAGTGACGGATGATGTTGGTCGTGGTAATGCGTTCGCAGACGAGATTGCTAAGGAGACTGCTCGGGACCTTAGCACTCGAATGTATGTGACGAATTCGGTTAGGTGGCCTACAGAATCGAGTACGTGTGAAAATACTATAGAGAGTGTGAAAGCAATTCAGAATGAGGCCACCGACACTGAAAAGATGAAGTGGAAAGAAAGTACGGGAAGGTTGGATGTGAATGGTTGCTGGATTGATTTGTCAGATCAGAAAAGATGGATGTTGCCTGATGCGTATGTACTGGCCGTTGTGCAAATGGCACATGGGTTAGCACATATTAGCGCGAAAGGTATTTGCAAGTTGCTGGCTGATGTGTGGAAGAATGATGGAATTACTAAGTGTGCAGAACGTTTGGTGAAGAATTGTATGGTGTGTATAATGTACAATCCTGGCAAAGGAACCCCAACTCCTCCTGGCAGTTTTGCTCCTCCTTCGTATCCCTTTGAGGTGATCCAATTGGACTTCATCCATATGGAGCGATGCAATAACCTGAAATACGTTTTGGTTGTGGTTTGCGCATTCTCCCGATGGATCGAGGCCTATCCCCTCAAAGACAATACTGCTTTGTCTACTGCGAAAATCCTACTGAAGGAATACTTTCCTCGGTACGGAATGCCTAGAGTCGTGTGGTCAGATAACGGAAGTGAGTTTGTTGGAAGTGTGATGAAGAGTGTGTGTAAGGGCCTTGGAATTAATCAGAAATTCCATAGCGCCAATCATCCCCAGTCAGCTGGATTGGTTGAAGGGTACAATGGCACCCTTAAATTAAAACTAGCGAAGATTCAGGCTACGACTGGACTTTCGTGGCCTGATGCTTTGCCTCTAGCATTACTGTCAACTAGGGCGACTGTACACTCCCGAATAGGGCTTAGTCCCTATGAAATAGTGTTCGGCCGTCCTGCGAATGTGTGGGGGGTTCCTAGGCCAGGTATATTCTCTGATCTTGAGTTTCCGATGTTGATCGATTACTTACATGACTTGACTGCTAAACTGAGGTTAATTCATCAACAGGTTTACGACGCCTTGCCGACGCAGACGGAGGGTCCAGGCCACCAGCTCCAGCCCGGAGATTGGGTAGTTACCCGAAATTTTTCACGCAAAATCAATCTGGACCCCCGCTTCACCGGACCTTACCAGGTGCTCCTGGCCACGAGGACTGCCGTTCGTCTTGAGGGACGGAAGAATTGGGTACATGCTACCCATTGTAAGCGAGTCCCTATTCCTTTGCCGGCAGACCCGTGGATAAGGAAAGGCATTGCGTCAACAGAAACAGAAACATTGCCGGCGTTTGTACCTTTTAGCGACGCACAGCTTGTTGAGGAACCCTCAGCGCAGCAGAAAGCCACTGTTGAACTCTTGTCAGCAAAAGACTCAAGACCAGACCAACGAATTGATCAGCAGGACGCTGTCTCTTCAACGGATCCTTTGTTTGAAGAGCAGACACGTCCCGGGAAACATCGATATTCTTTGAGATCTCACACTAAGGACAAATAAATTTGCTTGCTTTGCTGAAATTGACAACTGCAATATCCTCGTTTCCCATGATCAATTTTGAACATTCGTATCATTGAAAATTGTTTTGTATATATATATATATATCAAGCTTCTTCCTTGTATCTTTTTCCTTCCACAGCTGAGAAATATTGTGCTAATATATATACATTGTGTATTGAGGGCCGTAGGGCCGCGCGCGTACTTCCTTCTGGACAGTAGGTCTTGACGCTAGGTTAAAGACCGTCGGTTCCTAGGAACTCCTGGGGATTGACTATTGCTGCACAGAACGAAGTGCGTCAAGAAACGTTGCGGACGGTCGTAGGGAAATGGCATTTTCGAAGCTGAATGATTTGGAAGGAGCTCAGGCGTATAGAGTCAAGCTGCAGAAACTTAGTCGTACGAAATGTTTTGTATCCCAATTGTTTGTTTTGTTTTTGACTGCTTCTGCATTTTTGGCGGGTGGGGTGTATTACACTATGTCTTACGTTTTCCTTGTTACTCCTACTCCTACTCCTTACCCTAACCTTACTTCTACTGCTTCTCCTCATTCCTTTCATATGTTACCAGAACACGAACAGGCTAGACGTGTAGAATTCCGCAATAATTCCTTTATCCAGCTCCTCCATCAGCATCAGTTAGTGGTTAACACTACTAATTGTTGGGTGTGTGGGTTGAT
The DNA here is from genome assembly GCF_964263255.1 of Lissotriton vulgaris. Lineage (NCBI taxonomy): Eukaryota > Metazoa > Chordata > Amphibia > Caudata > Salamandridae > Lissotriton > Lissotriton vulgaris. The sequence continues at coordinate 694,162,597 of NC_141691.1, read as the reverse complement.
GCCACATACTACGGGTAAGGGAATTCCATATCTGGTGTTACCGTACAGTTCCCAAGGATCAGCTCGAGCATTCCAAACAATGTTTCGAAGCGCACTGGGTTTCCACCCCACGCAAGAACAACGTTCCCCCAACTTTGGTCCTACCTCGTATCAGAGGCTGCTATCGATGGCAATAGAGGATATGGAAGATGAGATCCATGATCCTTTTCTTATCCCTAGAGAAGAGGTACAAGCCTATAGGGTCTTAAGTAGAGGGGAATATAGTATGTTCAGTAATGAAAAGCAGCTTAAAAGCTCGTCTCCAATATGGGTCGTACCCCACACTGGTAATCTTTGTCTTGTGGGTCGTGGCTCGCAAGCCTCACTTGGAGCAAGTGCTTGCACTGAAAGTTACGTTCTGCCAATGTCCCCGACCCCGGTGTTTCTGGCTGCCAAGGGTACCTACTTTATCTGTCATGATCGTGCATACACATGGTTGCCCGCAGACTTCATGGGCTCATGTTTCGTTGCAAATCTGTTGCCTCCGACGTTTACTGTAGATGCCGATTATCATAAGACTAGAGTTGTACGAGGCGTAATTAGCGAAGAGGATACTGCCGGTCAAGAGGCAGGAGACTTTTTCAAGGGTTTCCTCCCGTTTTGGGGACCTATGGTTAATAGTAGGAACCTGAGACATTTGACTCGAGTGGTAGAATCGACAGCTAATATTACTGCCAGTGCCCTTGGTAATATCACCACAGAACTTCAGGCGGAGAGACTTATGACATTACAAAACCGTATGGTTTTAGATGTTGTCTTGGCAGATCGCGGTGGGGTATGTAAAGTGATCCATTCGAGCTGTTGCATTTTCATCCCAGATAATGCTCCTACTGTCTATCAAGCCATCTCGAAGTTGCATAAGATCTCCGAATCCATACACGTGGATGTAGGGGATTGGACGCTACTTGGTTGGTTTTGGGGCCTGGTGTCGACTTGGGGTTGGAAGATTCTGACGATCATCGGGGTTGTGGTAGTGTTCCTGTTCACGTGTTGCCTTTGCGTGCAGTGTGGTCCTGCCTTATGTGGCCTCTGTGCTACAACGTGTATGAGACAACCATCTGTTACCAAGGGGACTCGATCGGACAGAGCTATGCTACAAGACATCTTGATGGTCTGATGAATATCGAATATGATTCCGACTAGTGCTTGCCTACATGAGGGCAAAAGGAGCGTCTGAGGTTCCGTGAAAATTGTAAGTGGTGTTTTCGAATCGCACGAATATGGTCGAGTCTAGTATCTATGAACCGCAAATGGCGAGTTTAGTAAGTGTGCGCAGTTTCGCTGTGCTAACTTAAACCGTTCGTTTGTTACGTGGGTTTCTCATCTGTACCCACGGGTTCCATCTTAGATACGGCATCCATTTTGTCTCTTGCCCTCAAGTAGCCAGCGAACGGATGCTGTCCGCTTCGCGACCCTGGGACTCCCAAGATATGGCGGAAGACACATGTTCTTTGTAAGTGCCTTTATGACGAGGGGGATGCTACTGTAAGGCAGATGGCGCCGCTCGAGGCTCATCTTGCCGTACGGGCTTATTGTCTCAGCCGTGCATCTCATTAGGCACGTCCCTTTGATGCCTGTAGCTCGTGCTTCTTGATACCTCCCCTTTTTACACCCTTTCCGATCTCCCCACTGTCTCCGTCTTCCTCTACACCTGTCCTTGTTCCTATTTCGATCTGTTTTACTGCTGATTGGAATTCGCTAATGGTGGGAAGATGGGTTTTTACAGTTGGGAACCGCCAAATGTTTCCGCACTTATGTTCCGGACTTTGTGTGTTTCAAAGTGATCTAAAACGACCCCTCTGAGAGCGACTTGTGGGAACCAGGTTGTAAACTATTGTGTATCATGTTATCCTATGGGTAAAAACTGTATAAAAGGAGCGAACCACAAATACAATTTGAAGCAGTCTCCCCGAACTACACTCGATGTACTTCCTGTGACTTCTGTGTTCCCTGCAGTAAATAAACCTTGACTCTTTGACGCCGAAGGAAGTGTCCCGTGTCTCTGTGACTTGTACGCCGGAGCAGGTTACCCACGAAGGTTTCAGGTGTTGTGCCCTGGCACCGCTGGGTCCAAAAGAACCCAGTCCTTCACCCTCTGTGTGCTCCTGCTCTCCTCTGCTCGCAGTGGTTCTTTCCAGCATTGGGCTGCCGCCGTTCCCCCTGTCTGCTCCTGTTCTCGACTATTTTCAGGCATTGCACTGGTTCGTGCCTGGTTGGTTCTGGGGGCTGCTGGGGTGCTCTGTTTCAGGGTGCTCCTTCTCCCGTGGCCTTCTTTGGGGGACTGTTGCTAGTCGCCCTGGGGTGGCGGAGTGAGCTAAAGATTGACGATGGATTAAACCCAGATCAGTTGACTGGGAGTGTGTGTTTGTATTGCTCAAATGCTCTGTCAATCATCCTACTTGGTTTTCCTTGCTGCCCTGTTTGCCCATGCCTGTGCGGGGGCCAGCCTGGGGTTCCTGGTGCTGGGTGCTTCGGCTGCCTTTGCCTGTTGGTCTGGAGCACTGTCCTTGGGCTGTTGGGGTCCTTGGCTCCTTCTTTGCCTGTTTTTTTTGGTTCCACCTGCTCCGCAGTGGGTGTTCTTCTTTCTTTGTTTGCCCCTTGGGTGGTTGACGGTCTTGGGCTGTTCTCTGGTTGCCCTGGTGGGCCGGTTTTACAGATGGTTCTGCTTGGCCTCTGGCCATGCCTTCTTGGTGCTGCCTGCTCTTTTCTTCCTGTATCTCCCGCTGGGCTGTTGCCTTGTTTGTATTTCGGTCTTGTGTGGTCCGGTGGTTCTGTGGCAGGGTCTCTGCTGCCCTTCCTGGCCTTTGCCTGGTCCCTGTTTTCGGCCTTCCCCGGTTGTGGGTTGGGCTGCCGGCTCCTTCTGTTGAGGCGGGTTGCTAAGCTTCGGTCCTCGCTTCCCGGCTGAATTCTTACTAACTGGCACTAAGAATGTGGAATAACTAATTAAGCACAATCCTGACTTGAGTCCTTTATCTATGGAAAAATTCAATAGACTCAGTTGGACTCTTTTCTTTTGTCTGTTACTTCATTGCAGTGGTTCTTCCCTGTCTCTTTGACACTTAAAATATACATCTAATCTCTGGCTAAACTACTAAATAGCCAAAACATCACTACTTCCATTTACGATGATGACACACATATCCTAATCAATCTCAAAGAAAATGGAATAACATCAATGACTACTCTTTTTACCATTCTTACTTGTGTCTCTGATTGGACCACTAATTTGAAAATCCTTCTAGTTGTTATAGCAACCAATAGGACAAAACCTTATGGCCTCCCCAGGTATTGGATTGTCTCCAACCTGTCCCTTGGTACACTACCTTGTGTTTAGATTTGACAAGGACCGTAACCTAGATCTTCCAAATTTTCAAGTTCACCCAGTCCAGTCTATATCAAATACATCTCTTAAGGTGGATGTTTGATTCTTAACTTCTCTCATAAATTCCAAGTGGCCAGTATTTTTTCTAAATTGCACCTTGATTATGCCAACTCTCATTATTTGGGGTTGCCTCTTGAAGTAATACATAAACTGCAAAAGATCCAAAATACCAGGTTCATCTGTTGCATAAACAAATTTATATCAGTAGCTATCCACCATAAGCAACATCATAGGCTGTCTATAAGGAAGTGTATAACATTTACAACCTCCTGCATCATGTACAAGAGCTATAAAAATGGAACTCCTGCCCTTTTCACCAAAAATAGTCCTTGTAATTTAAGACTGGCTTTTAAACAGAGCCTCAAGGTTTCCTGCTTTAAATACAGAGATGGAGAGGCTGCTCCTTTCAGATTCTGCAAGTAATCACCTAGAATTCCATTCCTATTTAAATCCATTGTTGCATTTTAGGAAGACCTTAAAAACACGGTTCTATCATAATGGTTAATAAACTTTCAACTCCACCTTGTTCAGCTGTATCTCTTTGCGCCAAGAGACTCCATTAGAAGTGACAATGCGCTATACAAAAATTCACAAATAAATAATTCACAAAGGCACTGATGAGTACATGAAGTCGTACTAGAGAAGCACTTCTCCATTTATTCATCACTATCTTTGTGAATTGACTCCAAAGTGAGAAGTCCCATTCTCTCTGACTTTGACGTCTATACACTATACTATACAATTCATAAACAGTACAGTTCAGTGACTTGACACAGGCTGAGTAACCTTTTGCCTCCAGATGGATTCTTCCATTCAGACCCTTGTCACAGGCAATGCTGGATGAATTTACAATGTAGGCTAACTTGTAAATGCAACTTTCTTTTTAGAATACATTGTGAGCTCCACAAAGTGTAAAGCTTCAGATTCATTTTCCATTTGTGGGAGCAGGAAACAATTTTCCTGCTTGGTGGTTGTGAAGTTAGAGGCAATAGTGTGGTGAGTTGGCTGGTGCTGCTTGTCAGCTGTCACCCATCCAGTTCCAAACAACATCCCATTTAATGTCTAGTCTGTCGCAACTCCTATCCTACAATGTCCCCTTCTGAGCCCCAATTCCCCCACCCGCTGTTTCCATGGCTGCTCTGTCTCGCCTCCACAAACCTCATACCTACAGGGAGGGTTACATCTCTCCACTAACACATGATTTACTGTTGTAAGATTTGTCATCATGGGTACTCCTGCAGCAGGAAATCCTGCCTTCCACCGACTGTCGGTGGGTTTAGCTTTACCTAAGACAAAGTCGACTGAAATCAGGAAACGTCACACAGGTTCATTATATCCCTGTACCATGTGACAGGCACTGCATGGTGTCTTCCACCTACTGCAGGGATATGTAACATGTCCAGTTTTAACATTGCGGCAAGTTCTGCGGACAGCAGCACCCGCCGCAATGTAAAATATAGGCATTGCAGCAGCCGCAGTGGCAGTCGCATTGTAATGCCTACTGTGGGACCGCCGACAACATGTCGGGCGGTCCAAATCCCAGATATGATGAGCCGATCTGCCATCGTAATCAGCCCCTTAGTGACAGACCCAGATTCCAAAGCCTTTAGTAAAACTAGGTGGACCTAGGTTAAATATTGCATAGCCTTAAGAGTGATAACGATACTGCCAGTGGTAGAACGGAAATACTATCCTGGAACAAATAATACCACTAAAATGTGAGCAAAAATAAAGCAACAGTAAATACCATTCCACCAGAATTAAGAAAATAGTAAGAAAAATAAATATCAGCTCCAAGCTAGCAATAACCCTTGTATACATTTTTGCTAATGATACTATTGGTATTTCAGGAGATGGTGAACCAACAAGCACTTACTGCACTTCAAGAAAACATACAACAAATGAAAGAAAAAAGGAACTGAGGACCTCATAGAATGGACAGTTAAAAGAGAAAAATTGACATGAGAGTTGAAAGAGAAAAATGCACATTATTTCACTTAAAGCTGTAGAGTGGTACTTTTAGGAGGGAGCACATTAGGCTTTCCAGTGCCTCGTTAGTCCCTAGGTTTTAGGGGCGGGGAATTAAACACAGAGTATGCATTCTGTGACACAAGTGCTTCTGCCAGTATGACTTAGATAAAGCTGCTAATGCAGAGCATTTCATCAACATTTTATTTTAGCAACATGGCATTCTGTTTCCTTTTCAGAAACAAACTCCCAAAGTATTGACTTGTGTCAGAAAAATAGAAACTCAATGACCCTCACCTGCAGGGTGTTTTACCTCACTGCACATCGGGTCCATTTATTGATTTCACTGCTGTGACCTCCATACATTGCATGACAGTACTGGACCACAAAATCCAGTGACAGTCAACCTGCTCTAACTTGGGTGAAACAACCATCACTATGAACTGGCATTGTACACTCTGTGGTTCCCTACCTCTAAATTGGGCAGGGAAATTGCCAGGTTGGTGTAGAGACAAAATTTGTATAAGAAGAATCAGAAACAATTTCAAGAGTACAATGTTATTTATTCACACAGTACTCAGCCTTAATATTGGGTTTACATTGCATATAAAATATTAATCAATATAAAGTTGTGCCCAAGGGTGAATAGGGGAAGGGGAGGGTGGGTGTGCGGTGAAGGGATTTGTGTAGGATAAAAAGCAAAATCTTCACATTAGTGGAAGTCAACAGTACATTGTTTACAAATACATACTATAATGGCTTCCAATAGGAGCCAAAAAAACATGCCACGATAGGTCAGGTGATTCATATTACCAAGCTTCAAGAACAAGCTGTATCAATCTTGCTAGGGGTAGAAGCTGGTGTCAAAGCGGGTAGGTAGTCTATGTTTCGACTCTAATAAGCCTAGGGTGTTTTCCCTTACAAGACGGGTCAGGACAGGAGGGGAAGGTTGGGCTGGTTTCCTGGCAAGCGTGGCTGAGTACTGTGTGAATAAATAACATTGTACTCTTGAAATTGTTTTTTGATTCTTCATATACAAATTTTGTCTTGATTTTTCATCTTCTCCCAGTCTGGGACCCCTCTTTTTATATAAAACTGTATACCCAGGTCCCAGTGACTTTCTTTGGATTGACCCTGTTGATAATAACGAGGTTGGTGTAGAGAGCATTTGCCATTTTTTGCCAGCTTCCGCAAATCCGTCCACCCCTAAATGAGAATTAAAGTCTACAGAAAGTATAATTCTAAACATATCAGTACAACTTCATGATTATGTTGTATTAATGCTTCCTTCTTGCGACTTCGGGCACTGTTTTTGGGAATGTAGGATCAGCACTCATCCTGAAAACAAAAGAAAGATGAAGGTAATGACCAGGGAAAAGTCACCTAAATGAAAATAACATAGAGCATTTGAGTCCCAAAAATTACAAGAATATTTAATAATTATCTTTGAAATGTAATAACACTTATCAACCAATAATTACTTTTGTTTAGATAATCCATTTACTTTGTGCCTTGTCTAAATAGGAGTAAACAAAGAATTCAAAAGAATGTGTAAATGTTGAATTATTTTTTCTTCTGTTTAGAAAACGCAAAAAGTATATGGAAATTCATATTATATATGCCTCTGGCCTTGGCATACACTCCACCATACACTTAGGGCCAGATTTAGTAACATTTTCCATTCTGCATTTTGCATTTTCCATTCTGAAGTACACGTAAAATGAGGAAAATGCCTCAAGGGATTGTCTTTACGCAGGAAGGTTATTCCTTCCCCTCAAAAACAATATTCCTTGTAATGCAGTGGTGCAAGGGTGCCTACGTTGGCGCTAGGCTTCCTGAAATGCAACAGCGCTATGAGAGAGAGCAGAAATGCACCATATCTCAGTAAGTTGTCTTTGATAGCGCTGATTGGGCCCACAATGTTGTCATCAGTCAGGGTTAAGCTCTGTTTCCCCCACTAAATTCTGCTTCCTCTCGTCCTCAGTGATGACCTTGGAATTCTGTATTAGGAGTCAGAGATCAAGATCAACATCTCAAACTTACTTTTATCAACAGTGTATTTTCAGTCAATGATGGGAGCTGTATTGTCATTTCAAAGCTGCATTTATCATTAAAAGATTAGTAAAGATATTTTCTTTATTTTTGGTCTTTATTTAGTTAGGCCAGAGGTTTACAGAAGTCTTGTCAAAAAGAATATTTTAAACAAAGCCTCCTTATTATAAAATTATATTACGCGTGTTCCATAATGGAATATGTTTCCTGCTCAGCTTTATATTTTAAGAACCCATGGAGAGCTTGAATTCAATGGAAAAGAGTGAAATCAAAGGAGCATGAAGCTTCACAGGCAAATTAGAGTAGCAGAACTTCCCACAAAGAGTAATTCATAACACTGAACCTAGTCTCAATAAATCCAAGTAGGTCAGCATACAGTTGCAGTAGCAAACTGTCAATTAAAAAAAGGGAAGCAGAGTGGAAATCATTAGCAACAGTAGCCACAACAATCAAAGGTCTGAGTCTGGGGCAATCCACCAAAGAAACTACCTAGGAACATGCACTAATGTAAAAGTCAAGAAAACGTTTTGAAACCATTTAAGCAGGTTTCTTCCTTCATGAACAAATCAAAGAATAAAGTTCTTTGGTAAGCAGGTTCAGCTCCTCCGTTCCTATGGAAATTCACGCAGATTAAACATTTCATGGTATGATTAACTACAGACAGTCTTTCGCGATATGATCCTGGAAACATCAGGCATAGTTCTCATAGGCATTAAACACAGATCGACCTTCCACATATACATTTGTTTCACTGCGAGAACAATGAGCTACTAATTAAAAGACAATATCACTGTTAGGTAATGTTAGGTATTTTCCTCTAACAATCAATCATTATTGTTTAAATGCAAAACTTATTCTAGTCAAACTTTTATATGAAACATAAGAAAATAGAAAGGTCATGATATTCAAGAATAAAAATGTTGCTTAATATAGTAATACATTTTGTTCGACCAAAAAATTCTCCACTTATAACAACATCTCTAAGCCTGTTATTATTGGGTCAATCTTCTAAATCACGCTGTGCATATTTCAGCAATATTGAGTTATTTTCTAGTAAGGAAACATACTTGCTTCATAGCCTTTCTATGGCCTACATGAATAACAATGATTGCCTACTGCGGGTTAGCACTTTACAAATGCATGTCAGTTTAACATTAGGTTTTACATTTTATGGCACATTTAGCTTACTATATTAATCAATTTTCCATTCCAATTAGTTGACTCTATTACCTTGCTGCCCTGCATTGCATGAAAGGTTAGTAAATCTGGCCCTTAGTGTCAGAGCTTGCTCTATCTAAACACTGGCCGTGCAACTCCATTAACAAAGTATCTTCCTATTGAACACTAATAGTAACACAATACTACTGGTTGGCATTTGATATCACCCTCATTTTTACATGAAGGGCCTGATTACTAGTCTGTCCACTAGTCTGTCCCGCTGCCACACCGCCAAACCGCCAAACCAGTGGTCAGGCCACCTGCCAGATAACGAGTATTTCTCGTGTCTGGCAGGCTTTTTTGACATTCTCATGCGGTACCTCAGAAAATGGGCACCACAATGGGAACGCCAAAAAGTGTTCCTGCACGGCACGGACTGTAAAGTCAATGCCGTGCAGGAACTGGTGTGCATGCTCACAGGGGGAACATGTTGTGGCCCCATGTGTGCATACACTTGACGTGAGGCACCAGGGGGTCCTGTAGGCCCCCCTTTGTTTTCTCTCCAACATGGTTTCATGGAGGAGGAACCATTATGAAAACCGTGGTGGAGAGGAAACTTGTATTATGCTTGGCAGGACCCCGGTGGTCTTGCCAAGCATATTAATGCCTCTACATTGTCATACGACAGTTCCCTGGTGGCTGCGGCCGGGCAATGGTGGTCCAACCACCCTAATTGTAATAGGCCGGCCTGGAGACTGTCACTGTCATGCCCCAGCATGTCTGGTGATCCATGGACCACCAGATTCGTAATCAAGCCTGAAGTGTTTGGTAACCTTTACAATTTTCTGCTCTACTGAACTTTAGTTCAATATGATCAATGTATACTTAGCAAAAATATTATTCTTTGAAGTTTAATGCTATCATTGATTAAACATGGAGGTGGAGCCTTGCTTCTGTAATGTGGTTAGTGGGTTGTGTGCATTTTGTTAGGGTCTGTGATTCATCTATCCTCTGGAGGTGACCTGGGCACCAGATTTTATCTGTGCACACGTTACACATTTTGACTTGTCTGTGCTAGATGAAAGTATAAGACTGCACAACATACAGATTGTTGTCCATGCTTGACCTACCTACCAATAAAAATACTTAATAAAGAAAATTCTCTACCTGAACAATGACTGAACATTTGGGGCCATTATATTATTGATGTTTCTGTTAAAGTCATCCAGCATAGAAAAGTGTTCTTTGTGTGGAAATGTAAACATTTTGTGATATACCATAAGGAAGTGGCTCACTTTTTCAGCCAAAATATGTGTGTGTGTGTGTGTGTGTGTGTGTATGTGTGTGGGTGTGTGCGTGCTTGTGGGTGTATTTTGAGTGTGTGTGTGTCTGTGCAAAAAGAGAGTGAGAGAGATAACGAGAGAGTGAGAGTGTGTGTGTGTATGTGTCTATACAGAGCTTCATTTCAAATACATAGATTGTTTTTGTGAAATTGGGAGTCGTTTGAGGGCCTTTCTGAGAATGAAAGTCATTTAGAAGTGTTATTCATATTATAAGAAAAAAAGGAATGAAGATGGACTTAGCTAAAGTCAAACATCCTATGTTGATCTGTAAAAAGAAGTTCAAACTAAAAGTGATACATTTATGTATGCATTTATTATTAACTAATTTCCAAGAAATATTGTAGACAAAGAAAATACTAAAACAGACTTTGACATAATTAAAATATATAAAATAATAATGATGACCTGTGTAAAGTTAAGACAAGTGGCATTTGAGACACGAGTATTCCTTTAGTCGATAGTTAAAAGAGTAGAACTTCTTGTCGGGACATCAAACTTTAATAATGTGCACCACAATGATAATCAATGTACATTAGTTTACCAATGTCATTTGATTGTTGTGCACAAGAGTAATCCAAATACCTAAGGATTCAACAGATAATAAAGTGGCCAGTACTTCAGAAATGGTGAATATTCCCTAGTTAAAAAATATTGGATGAAAAATCTTTTCCCTCTCTTCTAAAAAGAGAGGACAATCTAAATGAAAGTAGTGAATATTACATTTTATGCCAACATCACAAATGTGGTAATGACTGGAGTCAGTTTTAAGTCTGAGACCCCTAATCCTCCAAATTTGATCAATTTTCGGATATGAATTACAGATATTTTTAAAAACATATAATTTCTATCTTTACTCTTGCTAATTTCTAGGACGATTTTATTCAACATTATCTTAACTTTAGCCATTGAGGTAGAATTATTCAACAGAATTATATTATTTCCAGATTCAGTTAGACATTTACATTAGTATCTCATATAAATATGCTTGCCTCACCTACTTTTAAAATTTCAAGTTGGGGATGAGGAGCTTTTTTCAATCCATTTTATGATTTAGGGAGTATAAAAAATGCAATAAACAACATTTTGTGAAAAGCTTTCAAAATGGCAAATCTAGTTCCAACATTAAGGCTTGAATCATTTTGTTGGAGGGAACTGCCAAATCTCCTTTTAAACAGACCCCTTCCAAACTTTCACAGTCTACTCTGGAGTTGAGAGTTAATAACTCAGTTCCATGGAGAGCCTGAGGATCAGCTTCCCTTGGACAGCCCTCCTTAAGGGTTTTAAGGAAAGGCAGCCATATGTGATATCAAATCATTTAGGAGCATGAGTAGATGATAAAAGTGTGTATTTTAACATCGACAGATGTTTATCACATCCAAGGTTATCTGTAAAATAAAGTCCAAAATATTTATAGATGTTAACTTGCTCCAAAGGCACATTTTGCAAAAAACAGTTTTACATTGAAATCTCCTGGTACTAAAACAATTAAATTGGGTTTCTATACCCTAAAGAAGACAAATCATAATGGTATTTCTTAGATCTTCATTGAAAGATGTAAAATTAGGGATACTGTAAACACTAATACAAACATAGGGACAGCTTACCCTCTTAGAGACAAGTGGCTGAACAGTATAAAACATAGTAAATGTAACTTGAACCAAAATCGCTAAACCACACGTGGAATAGCCTAAACCTTGAATTTAGGCAGTTCTAGAACAGACTATAAAACCATCAACCTTAGCACTTTCTTTTAACTTGGTTTCTTTGAAAAATGTAATAATGTGTTTGCACAGATTTTCCATAAGATGTTTCGATTCTGAAAGAGGTTCAAATCCATGAACATTCCATATCAAGATTCATGAATTATTGGGCTGCTCCACTGTCTTAAAGCAATTTTTCAACAGTCCTGATTGTTACTGTACCAATGGCTAGATCTAGAGGGGGAGTTGGAGTAATAGGATCAGTCTTAAACATATACTTTCATATTATGATGGAGATTCTCATTCCCAATGGGTCTGTTCGGCTGGCTCGACATTTTCCCTTTTTAAAGTGCCAGTATGAAAGGACTTCATGAAACCCCTCTTCCCATTTTAGATTTCCACTTCCCCCTTTTTCAGGACCTCAAAAAATAATACTTCCTTCACATTTTAGTGCTGATTTAAAATCATGGCTCTCATTATGATGGAGGGCCGACCGCCACCGACAAGCTGTCAGTGGTGGTCTGCCTGCCATCTAGGGCATCTATCTGACTGCGGCATTATAATGCGGCCAGTCTGACTGCAGGGCTCGGTTATTGGACTGCCACCTCTGACAGGATCAAAGATCCCGTCTGGATGTCGGTCGAATTCCTAATCCCTACAATGGAGGCCGTGCCTTCGAAGGCACCGCTGTAGGGACTAGGATATCCCATTCCATTGCCTTTTGATAGTGTTCTCACCGCCATCAACAGGCAGACAGAAAGCGTCTTTGGGGGCCGCAAACATGGCCCCTATTCCTGTGATCCACTGCTTAGTGGCCTGGAGAGCACATGTAGTGCCCACTCACTCATCCATACACATGATGCCTGGCACATAGTGCATGGATGTGCACACATTGCATTTTTCTAGTGTGCTTGTGCTGCAGCCTTTTTCCTGCCAGCAGCACAAGCTACACTAGAAATATGCTCGTCCGACCGCCATTGTAAGATACAAGTTTCTTTCTAGGCTTCAACTCTTTATTGGCCATACCTCAGCAATTCTGCCAAGAAGAGCAAACTTATTGGTAATGCCAGGGGTGGTTCTAAAGACCTCAAGCCGTTTTATGGGGAACCATGAGATTGTAAAGAGGAAGGGACAGCTATCATATTTTCAAGAGCAAAATTAAATGTGGTTACTTTTGGTTTTTCTGTCAAGCATTTACAGAATATGACTAACTTTTTGGCAGGATTTGAACAATACAATGGCCTTCTGTGAGTAGTGAACTTTGTTCCTTTTGTCAACTAAATATTAAAGCAGTAGACTTTCTAAACATGTAGAGAACCCTATTTTTACCATATATTTCTCCAATTTTAGACTAACCTAGGATGTTATGAAGCAGAATAATTTGAGGGCTTCAATGGACCGCTATATAACAATTAAATTGTTTTATTTTAAATTCCATGATCATCCTTTTCCTCCTTCGTGGATCTAGTACTTATCTACAATTTTATTTCTTCAAGCAATTCAATTTGTTTACCACATTGAATATTCATTAAAACCAAAGCCACAAGCATACTTAGGAGAATTAGGTGTTTACCCACATTTAGGAAATTCATATAGAATTCCCCAGCTATAATACCTATTGAATGACTACGTTCATTCTCAGAGATATGGAGATTAGAACAGTTGCCGACATTTATAGATGAGTGCCCCGATAAAGTTGAAAATGGATATTTAGCCATTGGACAGGGTTAGCAGGATGATGAAGAAAGATGTAGAGGTCTCACCTCATGGTGACAAAAGTAAGTTATGTTTTAGACATTGAAAAGCATCCATTCCCAGCTAATATTTCTAAGTAACTGAGGTATAGATTTACCATAGGGTTGTGTTGCCCTTGTGTTATGCAGAGAGATGCAATGGCAACCTAATCCTTAAGTGAGATTGACAAGCCACACAGGGCCACCTTGTGTGGATCTGCGTTGCTTGGTAAATCTGGTGTAACGCATCGCAACGCAAATCACTGCCTTGCGTTACTCTGCACCCTAAAGGGGTTAAATGGAGGGGCGTGGCTTGGACAGCGATGTGGTGAGACGTGCTCCGGAGGAGCTCCCGCCGCTCACCGCTTTTATATGCAATTATTGCGGAGCCGGGGCTCTTACCTGCCATCCGGGAGGTGCCGAGGTCCTGCTGATTCCGGCGCTGCAAGAGACGAGGTGCCCTGGACCCCGAGAAGCTGTGGCGGGCGCTGAGCAGTGACGGTACGGCGGCCCAGTCAGTGCGGCTGCCATCTTGAGCCCTGTGCCCTGAGGCCTTGACTGCTGCCCGGTAGACGAGTGGTTGACCCTCCGAGCGCTGGTGTGCATTTCAGGCGGGGACTGTCCGTAGTGAAGACTCGGCTGTGGGGCGCGAGGAGCCCTGGTCCCTCCAGCACTGCTGTGGCTGACTGGCTGGAGCTTGGAGGCCTCAGGCGGAGCCCGCCATTATGTCCCGCCTGCGGACTGCGCTGCCCTCTGGCTGCCGTTGGGACCGGATGGGACCGCGTCCCTTTGTGGATTCTGTGCCTGGGGCCGCTGTGGAGGTGGGCTCTGGTGCTGAGGAGGGCCGCTGCTGGAGCCCCCGCGAGGATCTGCTGATCTCTATCCCGGAGGAGCGGTACACAGCAGCGGCTGGAGGCCGAGGCTGCGGGCGTCCTGGCCGGAGACATCCTCCTGGAGGCGTGGGGCAGAGAGGCTGGCTGGTCGTCTTTTCCCCCCCCTCTCTCTATGGAAGGAGGTGGCGCTGGGGCGGTGCTGGCGAGGCTGCTTTGGGCGACGCACCTGTGAAGCGGTTCCTCCACGCGGAGAGGTCGACTGCTGAAGGAGACGGAGGAGCTGTGGTCTGCCATCTTGAGAACTTGGGGCCCGGAGGTGAGGTTTGGCGGCAGCGCCTTGGGCGTTAGAGGGGCCCTCTGATACCTATGCGGTTGGGCCCCTACTGCTAGGCTCACTGAGGGTCCTACCTGATGGTGCGGTGATCCGCCTGTTGCGGGGTAGACCTGCGGCCCCTCTGCCCCATTGCCCGGGAGGCTATCTGAGAAGAAGTTGGCCACCAAGGTGTGAGGCGAGGACCGGCGAGCAGGGTGGAGGCGAGAGAGTGGCCCGCCCTCCGGCATTGCATTTGTGGAGCTGCACGGTCAGCTTGGTGGCTGGGAGTACACTCCTCCGGTGGGAGTGGACGCTGCGACCTGCCATTTTGAGATCCTGGGACCCTGAGGCGTGAGCCTGGGCATTTGGGGGCCCCTGGAGAGCGGACGGCGCTCCTCTCTAGACTGTGAGGAGGGTCTGTAGTGCGGAGGAGAGAGCAGACTGAGGCGGAACCGACGAGGGAAACGCTCGGGGTCTGAGGATCTGGGCCGTTGCAAGCGGTAGCCTGAGTCTGGTGAATCCCCCCATAGCGGCCAACTGTCAATCTACGGGCCTCTGTGCGGCCTACAGCGTGTGCGGCTTTCTAGGGGCCCTGCTCAGTGGTGGGGAAGCCTGGAGCGGCGTGCACCTGCTGCTGAGAGGACTGGCCCTCCGATGCGCCACTACCTGTAGGCAAGAACTAAGACGGCGTCAGCCACCCAGGTGAGAAGCGCGGACCCGGGGAACAGAGAGGTGGTGGGCAGTGTGAACCACCCTCTTGCCTTGAGACTGTGAGACTATCCGGTGCAACCTGGCTGCAGGGAGCAAGGGCCTTAGGGCTGAGTGGACGCGTGGTCGTTGATTATGCCTCACCCCCTGTTTATACCATCCTGGCCCTATTGGTGGGCGGCTGGACAGTAGGGTGCTTGAAGTGGTGACTGGTGGGGTGCCTAGGGACATAGCTGCGAGGTCTCTGATACAGGCATAGGCGGGAGCTGACCGCGGCCTGGGCGCTCTTGTGAGGGGTGTTGCCGGTGCTCTTTCCTACTGAAGTGGCTACTGGCCGGGTCCCCTCCTCTGACCCCACACCCCCGGGCTCTGGCAGTGGCACTAGTGTAGCTGCGTTGTAGGCTTGGGCATTGCGGGTGGAGGGGAGGAATTGTTGGACTGGTGTGCTGTAGGAGGAGCAGGAGTGGGACCGGTCCCTTGCTTCACCCTCTACATAGCCCTCTGTGCCCGTGTTTGGCCTCTGCGACACAGCGGGGAGTGCCTGTCCTCTCGACTGAAAGTGGCTGACGTTAGCAATGACGCGCTCCAACAAAAGGGAACAAGGCTGAATCGTCGGCGGCTCTCAAGGACAACACTGTCGTAGCAATGTGGGGGAAGACCGGGGCGGCGGCTGGCGGAGAAGGGTCATCGCGAACTGCTGAGGAGTCCCCGCCGGTCACTCAGGCATTCATGTCCACCTTCATGTCGGAACTGAAAATGGAGATTGGATCGTTGCAGACTGAAGTGCACATGTGCGTGAAGGAGCTGCAGAAGGAGGTCACGGAACTCGGAGACTGTGTAGTCGGGCTGGAGCGGACAATGGATGCGCGTATGGAGGATCAGGAACACCTATGGCAGCGCCTGGCGACCCTCGAGGAGCAGAACATCGAGCTCCAAGTGAAGCAGGAGGACTTGGCGAACAGGAGTCGCCGCAACAACCTCCGTATCCGGGGAATTCCTCTTGGGGAAGAGGGGGAAGACATCATGGGATACGTGACGCAGCTCCTTCATGAGATCTGGGGGGACGAGAAGGCTTCTCCACCGGCTTTGGATCGGGCACATCGAGTGTCCGTCCCGGGACTCTTACCGGACATATTGACACGGGTCCATTTCTTTACTGTGAAAGAGGCAATCTGGAAAGCTGCACGGGACAAGCCGGACCTCCATTACGGAGGCCATAAAATCCAGATTTTTCAGGACTTGGCGCCCAACACCCTGAAGAGGAGACGGGCGTTCCGGCCGGTAACTGAGAAACTGCGCAATATGGGCATTGCTTACCAATGGGGTCACCCGTTCGCACTTATATTCAAGTGGGAATCCAAACGTAGAATCATACGGACTTATACGGAAGCGGCGCAACCTATCTGATTGCAGACGACCCCGCCGGCGAGCCCTACTCCGTCTCATAAGTGGGAGCGGAAGGCGGCAGCACCTTCGTGGACTACACTGCGCGGGCAGCATCGTCCGTCGTCCGACGTTGATCGATCGCCCTCACAGGCCAAGCAGGACATCATCGCTCATATTCGATCCCTCGAGGGGACAAAGAAGACCATGGTGGGCGCTCCCCGACACCTTGACCTGTGGCATGTTAACATTCCCATTTTTCTAGTAATGGGGGGCCCTGTATCTACGCTCAGTTACCCCTCTCATGTCACCCTGGCTCCCGATGTGCGGGACGGGGTGCTCGCGGGAGCTCCTTGGATACAGACTTTCTAAGACCGTCACAACCCCCCTTGACTGTCCCTCAGGGAGTTACATCCCAGAGCGCGTCCGAACCTGTGGGTGTAGGATGCTCTGTACCAGGGGTAGTACAGTGAGGCCCTGTTGGCCGCAGTTGTTGTTCACCGATGAGTGGCGTCTCTGGCTGCTCCTCACTTCCCCACCTTTCCTCTACTTTTCTGTTTCCCGCTATTCTATACTCTCTCTTTTCTCTCTTTCCTGGAGGGTACGGGTGGGGGCGTCGCATGGTGGGTCAGGATGGGACGATGCGATTGAGTGGCTGTAGTGCGCGTGGTGTATGCGGGATATGTGTTGTGAGATTGTGGCCGGTTGGCGATCAGACCCTGACATGACAGTGAATACTCCTAGCCCCATGAAGGTCCTGACGCTTAACGTGAAGGGCCTTAACTCACCTAACAAGCGTAAGCAGGTATGGCAATATCTCCTACGGCAGCACCCTGACATCATATTTCTCCAAGAGACGTACCTCATGCAGGCTGACACTGCACGCATGGCACACCCTAAATACCCGCTTCAGTTTTGGGCTGCAGCTGACACCAAGACAGCGGGAGTGGCAATCTTGTGCAGGACTGGCATCAGGCAGGGGGGCGGCAGACCCTACCGGGGACGTGATGGACGATTTCTTCGTGTGGAGGTAGAAATTGGTCGTCGTCACATCACGTTGTGCAATATCTATGCCCCTAATCAGGCGCAAGACCGTTACCTTCGAGACCTCCTAGGGGGACAGGTACCGCAGGATGCTCGTCACTCATTGTGGGCGGAGACTTCAACTTAGTATGGAATCCTGGGATGGACCGGAGCGAGAACTCCTCCAGTGGTACAGGGGCAATGTCGGCGACTCTGCGCAAGCAGTTGAAAGACTTTGGGCTGTTCGATACCTGGCGGTACTTCTCCCCTGACAAGAAGGGGTATTCGTATTACTCGCATGTCCATAGATCCTACTCTCGCATAGATTACTTATTTGCCTCTAGCGACCTCCTCCGCGACACTCTGGAGGTAGATATGTCTGATATCTCTCTCTCTGACCACGCCCAGGTTGAGTTACTGCTGCAGGACCCGGCTGCATGCCCTGCCCGGGAACGGAGATGGTGCCTCCCGCCGAGTATCCTTCGGGACGTGGCGGACGTGGAGGATATTAGGGGGGCCATTGTCTCTTACTTTGAAAATAATGATCTCCCTGAAACACCCTTTCCGGTGGTCTGGGATGCCTTCAAGGCTACCATACGGGGACATATCACATCCCTCTCAATTGCAAGGGCGCCCGATGCGCGTGCACTGGAAGATAAGCTTGTGGGAGACTTGAAGGCAGCTGAAATGCAGGAACAGGGCTACTCTACTCGGCACACGTGAAGGCATCTAGCTACTCTTAGAGGGCAGCTCAGGCTGATGCGCGCGAATAGGGCTGAGAAATCCCTCTTGGCACTGAAACAAAGGTATTTTGAGGGGGGAGACAAAGTGAGGAAGCTGCTGGCGAGGAGGCTGAGGGCCCGAGCCGCGAAAGAGCATATAGTGAATGTTCAAATGCCCGATGGGTCCAGAGTTATGGCGGCAAAGGATAAGTGTTGAGCTTTTGGGACTATTATACGGCGTTGTACGTGGAGGAGAAACCACCTTCGGAGCTGGTGGAGGAAGTGCTGGGGCGCTACGGGGGTGCTAGGAGATAGCCTCGGCGGTCCGTGAGCTCCCCTTGGGGAAAACACCAGGGCCTGATGGGCTTCCACTATCCTTCTATCGCATGTATCAAGCACAACTAGGCCCCTACCTTTTACGCCTGTTTAACTCCTTTACCGAGGAGATGGGTCCGTCCCCTGATAATGGGGCTAGTGGAAATTGCCTTAATCCCGAAACCCGGGAAGAATCCCTCACTGTGCGCGTCGTACCGACCGATTGCTCTGCTGAATACGGACTTTAAGATCTACACTAAATTGCTAGAGAAACGAATGGGTCCTCACATGCCGGGCTTGATAGACCCGGACCAGTTGGGCTTCATCCACGGGCGTCAGGGAGCGCACAACGTCCGCAGGATTGCTCATCTGGTGGGGAAGGCCCACCGTTGGAGGATCCCAGCTTGTCTTCCCTACCTGGACGCGGAGAAGGCGTTTGACCGGGTGGACGGGTCCTTCCTAAGGGCGGTACTGTGCAGGGTAGGGTTCGGCCCGAAGATGATCGCCAGGATCATGGCCCCATATCTTGCGCCGCGGGCATGGAAAGGGTTAACAGGCAGCTCACTGAGCCGATTAACATTGGAAGGGGTACCAGACAAGGCTGCCCGCTTTCGCCCCTATTATTCGCCCTGGCAGTGGAGCCCTTATCGGACATGATACGGCGGGACCCCAATATCCATGATGTCCCTCTAGGCGGCCAAGACAACAAAGTAGCGCTCTTTGCAGATGACCTTATCCTTGCACTCACACAGCCCCGAGAGTCCCTGCCGGCGGTTCATACAGCGCTGTGCCTTTTTGAGAGGGCCTCTGGCCTGAAAATTAATCACAGCAAGTCCTGGGTACTCAGCCTCACGATCCCGCAATCAGAAATCCCCTACTTAGAGCAGTTAGCCCCTTTTAAATGGTCGACTCAGCACATCCGGTATCTGGGCCTGAACTTGACCCCCTCACTGGACGGCTGGACACAAGCCAACTGGAGAGAATATCGGCGATCGGTCCTTGAGGACTTAAGGCGGTGGAAACCGCTCGTGCCGTCCTGGCTGGTCAGAATCAACGCCGTCAAGATCTCCATCCTACCCAAAATCCTGTATCTATTTCAGTGTCTCCCTACCCCTATACCGCTGCATAGCATCAGAGGTCTCCAGCGAGATCTAACTAATTTCATCTGGGGGGGGAGAGACCTCGCTTCTCTCAAGCTCTCCTGATGGCGCCTTGGGACGAAAACGGTGCTGGAGATATGGGATAGAATAGCGGTGCATAAGGGACTTACAACCTTTCCATCGCCACATACCCCTATCGAAGGGAATCCAAGTTTTCCTCCGGCACATCGGACTGGGGCTTTCCGTAAGTGGCCTCAAGGCAACTGTAGGGTACTCAAGGGTCTGTTTGATGGAGGCTCCCTCAAGACTTTTGCGGACTGCAGGGAGGAATTTCAAGTGCCGCCTGAGGCCGGACTGCAATACGCTCAACTGAAACACTGGGTGCTAGCAGACAACACATATCATGTGGCCACACGCGCCTTTACTCCGTTTGAACGGTTGGCTCGCTCCTGTACGAAAACAAAGGGCCTGATCTCCAAAATTTACCAGATTCTACAGCACCCGCACACTCCGCCTTCCCAACCATATCAGCAACGCTGGCACACCCTCTCGGGCATAGACATCACCCCGGCGCAGTGGTCCAGACTATGGCGCGACATACCCCGAATTTACCGTAGTATATCGCAACAGGAGAATGCATATAAAATGATGACTCAGTGGTATTACACACCGCAGCGGTTGCATAGAATCTTCGCAAACTCTTCTCCTTTCTGTTGGAGGTGCCGGTCTGCGACTGGGGATTTCCTGCATATATGGTGGATCTGCCCCTCGCTGACCCTCTTCTGGAAGGAGGTCTTGAGTCACATCAGGGGGGTACTGGGGTTTCCTCTGCCTGAAGCCACTTGTACAATACTACTGGGTATTAAGCCTGCAGGATTGAAGGCCCTCACCCGGAGTGAATGGGCGCTGGCGCTTCAAATGCTGGGAGCTACTAGGCAGCTCATTGCTCTGTACTGGAAAAAGGTGGAAGCCCCGCCCATTGCTGCGTGGTTTGTGCGCCTCTGGCATGTCATGACAATGGAACTTCTCACAGCCCGGCTGCAGGCCCGAGATGTGCGCTTCAATGCAGTGTGGCAACCCCTGGTGAAATACTTGTGCGCAGTGGAGCACGCGCGTCACATGCCCCCTAAGCTCTGGGCGCTATGATTAGTGGAGGATGCAGTATTCCCCCCCGACCCAGGCAGATTGCTGGCGTGAGGTTTTGCTGCGTGAGGCCTTGTACACTATCGATGACATTGGCTGCCCAGATAGCTGACGCAGTGCCCCCTCATCTCCCCCCTCAGTCCCCCCCTTGGCATCTTGCGACTCCTCTCTCTCCTAGTCTCCTCTTTTCGTCTACTCCTACTGTCCTATCTACTCTGCTGTCCCCTTTCCTACCACTCTACTGAAGTTTTGACCTTCTTGGTCTTATAGTTCTAACCCTCTGGGTTTAATGGTTCCAGATGTTCCTGGGATCGGGTCATTTGAGGCAGAGACTACACAGAATCTGTTGACTGAGTGTAACGCGACCGGCCCTGATGGGTTGTAGGTAAAACGCTGTGTACAAACTTCTGATTGAGCACTGTCAATGGTATTCCATTTTCTCATGTCATAACGCGGCCGGCCCTGTTGGGTTGTAGGCTTAACGCTGTGTATTAGTCATCCCTTTGCTACTCCCCGTTATGGGGGTGAAATAAAAAGATTTGACAACAAAAAAGGGGTTAAATGGGTAGAAACTGTTACATAGGTGGAGAGTGGGGGTTCCCATGCATTCACACATGTATTTTGGCACATATTTCCACAGGAAGGAGAAACTTCTTACTAGAGGAAAGTGTTGTGCTTTCTTGATCATTTGGGGACTAATTGTGTGGTGCCTCAATGCTGTGCCTCCTCACATAAATAAAAATCTATTTGAAAATTAAGTTGATATTGCTGTAGTAATATTTCTACATTTAGAATACATATATAAAATTAACGTACATGATTATTTAATATAAAAATATTTTAATATTTATTTATTAGTTAAACACATACGTTAACACATGCGGAGAGCTCCACCCCAATTCTGGAATCACCTTGTGGTAAAGTATAATGGCATTTAAAAAAAAATAATAATAAAATATATATATATATATATATATATATATATATATATATATATATATATATATATATATATATATATATATATATATATATATATATATATATATATATATATATATATATATATATATATATATTCACTGAAAAAAACATAGGTTTCACACACGTTATAGTTAGGAATTAGCATTTTAAAAACCTTTGAAATTCACTGAAAAAACCATAGGTTTCACACCAGTTATAGTTAGCTGGTCATTTTACTCATACAAAACCTTTGAAATTCCCCCGTTATAGTTAGTTCAGCTAACTATAACTTGGGCTCCCGCAATGCACTGCTGATGGCGTCACATATTACATCACTCATGACATGGTCAGTGACATCACTCATGACATCACTGATGACATTTCAAATGCACCTTCCCAAATCCCATCCAAACGCTCTCAGAATTCGCTGGTAGCATATCCTTTCGTAAGGTCTGAGAGGGCAAGTGGGTCATGCTCCTCAATCAATATTTGCAAACACCCTCCGATTACCGGAGCCTCCAACCCTTCAGGGTGACCTCTTAGTGGGCACGGAGTCGCCCACCAACCATAAAATGAAGAAACAGATAGAGGTCCACTGCTGGAGAGAACGCGTTTATTCATGGCACAACAGCGAGCGTACACGCTTCCATTTCCTTATGCGTTTCGGCGATCACTGCCGTCTTGCTCACAGGTGAAAGCTATTAAACATGCAAGTGCAAAGTACGTGTTTAAGAGTCATTGGGTCACATGACCAGTCTGTTAAAACTTTATTTCCCATATTGCAGGTAAGTTCATATTCAAAGTGCACTCAGGAAAATCATTTTCTGTGTACCTGCACAATGTTAGCGTGGGACAGTACCCCTGTCCGGTAATCGGAGTGTGTTTGCAAATATTGATTGAGGAGCATGACCCACTTGCCCTCTCAGACCTTACAAAAGGATATGCTACCGGCGAATTCTGAGAGCGCTTGGAAGGGATTTGGGAAGGCAGACACCCTTCCTGATCGTGCTGGAGAGGAGCATTTTTTCTAAGCACGGCTCACTTGCCACGTTACAAGGCCAGCAACAAGGATACTCACCCACGCTAACATCGTGCAGGTAAAAAGAAAAGGAATTTTCTAAGTGCACTTTGAATATGAACTTACCTGCATTATGGGAAATGAAGTTTTAACTGACTGGTCATGTGACCCTATGGCCCACATGCATCAAGCGTTTTTGCATTCGCAAACGGCACGAATCGCAAAAATCGTCCGTTTGCGAATGCAAAAACCTTTTTTGGGATGCATCATTTTTTTTCATTTATCGCAATTTAAGAAATCGCAATTTTTTTGCGATTTCTCAAATTGCGATAGCATTTAAGAAATCGCAAATTTTGCGATTTCTTAAATGCTATGCATGATTTTATTTAATTTGCGAATTCGCAATTAGGAAGGGGAAAATTACCATGAAGTAAACCTTCATGGTAATTTGCGAAAAGTTTTCAAAAATGCATTTTTGAAACTTACATGTTACACACACACATGCCCTTGGGACATGTGTGTGAGTGAAATGTACTTACGTGACATTCCAGGGGTGCAGGGGGGGTCCTTTGGACCCCCCCTGCACCCTTGAAATTGCATTCTCATTTTGGGATTCCTTAATTGTGAATTCGCAAAATGAGAAAGCGATTCCTTATTTGCAATTCGCAATTAAGGAATCGCAAATAATGAAAATTAAGAAATCGCAACGACGTTTGCGATTTGTTAATGCATACGAATTTGCGATTCCTAAATTGCGATTCCTTAATTTTCGCAATTTAGGAATCGCAAATTCCAACAATGATGCATGTGGCCTATGACTCTTAAACACGTACTTTGCACTTGCATGTTTAATAGCTTTCACATGTGAGCAAGGCGGCAGTGATTGCCGAAACGCGTGAGGAAATGGAAGCGTGTACGCTGCTGTGCCATGAATAAACGCATTCTCTCCAGCAGTGGAACTGTATCTGTTTCTTCATATATATATATATATATATATATATATATATATATATATATATATATATATATATATATATATATATATGAAGCAAGCAGTCCAAGTTCCAAACAGTGCAGGAACCAACGGTCGAGACCTCACGACTCCTCACAGCCAGCAAATCAATATAGCCTCAAAGAAGTAAATCCACAATGGATAACAGGGAAAACGTATTTTTAATAGGGATGACGCGTTTCACTCTACGAGAGAGCTTGATCACACAGCGCGCCAGAAACAAAAAAGTGTTTAAATACTAAACATAAACAAAGGGCTTCAATGAACACCACTAATGTTTCACGCCTTCTCCAGTTCAGGATAACAAAGGAAGGACTAAAAGTTTAAACATAGTATAGAAACAAAGTAACCCAAAATGAAACATAATGAATGCTTGGACTTTCATGGTTACAAACATTATGCAAAACTGAAACAAAATGCATGTTTTGCATGTGGATAATATATACAGTGTTATGATTCTTAAAGAGGTTGTGTATTTACAAGTAACAGGGACGGCAAGTGCCTAAAAAACCAAAATAAGGTTATACTGTTATTGTCAATATCAATGAACAAAATGATGACATAGTGCCAAAAAATAACATATTCCTGCTGACATAGTGCCAGAAAGTAATATTAATCTGCTGAACTTACAATAAGCAGCAAAGAATCACAACATGTAAAAGGAATACCATTGCAATTCCTATGACTCTTAAACACGTACTTTGCACTTGCATGTTTAATAGCTTTCACATGTGAGCAAGGCGGCAGTGATCGCCGAAACGCGTGAGGAAATGGAAGCGTGTACGCTGCTGTGCCATGAATAAACGCATTCTCTCCAGCAGTGGAACTGTATCTGTTTCTTCATATATACATATATATATATATATATATATATATATATATATATATATATATATATATATATATATATATATATATATATATATATATATATATATATATATATATATATATATATATATATATATATATATATATATTCAAACACTTTAGCCCCTCTGTACCCGGGACTTGTTTCAAAGAAGAGCACTCAAAGTCGTTTTAGCGTGGCTAGCCATTTTATTCATAGCTCTGCAGCATAAAAAGGATTACAAACGCGTTTCGGCGTTGCCGCCTTCATCAGTGTAAACCATCGCATTTTTTCAAAGTGATTTAAATAAAAATTCATTGTGACTTCCTGTCACGTGTGTTAAAAGTAAAAATAAAAAACGGCACATTTCATACAATTCCATCATTGGAAATGGCGGCCATCTTGTAGTGGTCAATATCGCGCTGAAGCAAATTCATATATATACAATTTATGTACAATCATTAGTGCTTTTTAGCGCATTCTCAAATCATTATGTGATTATACTAATCAATTCCTTAGTAATGTCAATTCATATTGAGATACAATGTTATATCACATATTTCTGGTCCCCTGTCATTTCTAAAGGCCGTTGTCCTGTGCAGTTCTTATTATCACTCATTCTATTTAAACAACTATCTTTGCTTTAAGAGTTTGGAACTGTAAAAGGCTGGTTCACGGATATTGAGAGTAGGAGTTACCTTGGTTATGGTGCTCATGCCTAAGCCCCACATTATTTAATGTGTATGTGCGACCATATAAGTGCGCGCAGCTGGTGAGCGCGACACTTTGATTCTTGAGTCTCCTGAGGCGGAAGCCGGGAGTGAGCCTGTGTTTTTAAAACCTATTCTGTGTGATAACTTGTAATTTTAACTTACTCACCCCTTCTAACGAACAGCGGATCTAGCGCTGCAACGAGCCCTGCACTTCGCCATCACTGAGGGCGAGGCGCCACGTATGACACGCCCACCTCAGCTGGCCACACCCCCATGACGCCCTTCCCCTCAGACATAAATTATGTGTCTCGCTAGGAAGCGCAGCGGACGGGCGCAGCGGGCGCGCCGTCAGCGCGCCGAAGGCGCGCCAAAGGCAAGCCCGTCTGGGCCCGTCCGGGCCTGGACCGGGCCCAGGGCCAGACCCCCTGCCTCTTCCACCGTTTCTACCCGTACGCGTTGGACCACCACCCAACTACACCTACTAAACCCCTCCCCCTGCTCGGCTATCACCCGCTGCAACCCAGACCACTTAGAATCAGTTCCTTTCCACTGCCCTCAATGCAACTTCGCTCTTCCGCCCTACCAATCTTGCCTGCCTCCTCGTCTCACACCGCAGCCCCACTCGCCTAACCACCGGACTCTTAAAGCTGGCTTGATCAATTGCCGGTCTCTCCCCCGTCATGCCAACGACATCTGGATGTCTATCTCCTCTGACGAGTGGGATATTCTATTCCTCACTGAGTCCTGGATCACTGACTCCTCCTCTCCGGATATCTATCTGGCCATCCCCCCAGGATACGATATAAAGTGCATGAACCGGGCTGGTGGTAAATCTGGAGGCGGACTAGCCGTCATCCTCAAATCCCATCTCCAGCTGACTTTTACCAAACTCTCTAATATTGGTATAATTGAAGCCATGTACTTCTCTTTATCTGACTCCGCGGCAGTCATACTGACTGGCACATTAGTCTACAACCCCCCTACCGCCACCTCCCGTTCCATCACTGCCCTCACCCACCAACTGGCTGATCTATCCCTCAAACACCAATATTTTTTAGTCCTAGGCGACTTTAACCTCCACGTTGACAACCCTCTCTGCGCGAAGGCGAGCAATCTGCTGGAAACTATGGAAAGCCTGAACCTCAAACAATTCGTCACCGGTCCTACTCATGTGGCTGGTCACACTCTGGACCTCATCTTCTCCAACTTTTCGACTATCACTGTCCTCTCACCCCTCCCCCTCACTTGGACCGACCACTATCTTATCCCCTTCTCTCTTGCCCTCGCCCGGAAAACTGTCCCCCTGGCCCCCAGGAAGGAGTTGGGAAGAAAGTGGCACAAGGTCACTTGTGCCACCTTGGACCCGGTATTCCACTTCCAGACGGAGCACCTCTCCTCGGATATTGATGGAACTGTCTCTAGGCTACATGCTGCCCTTGTCAATGCTATCGATGCCATTGCTCCCCAGAAAGTTATAGCCTCCACAAGATTCCGACCCTCCGCCCCATGGTTCTCTACCTCCCTCCGTGAGGAGAAAAGCAGATGCAAAGCACTCGAACGTAAGTGGAGACTAAATTACGACCTTGAAGCTAAGCTTACCTACAGATCTGCACTGAAAAAATTCCTCAAACAAAAAAAATCGCTATGAAAAATCATTTTTCTTCTCAAATCACCAACGCCAAAAATTCGTCAAAAACCCTCTTCACCATTGTCAAAGATTTCATTAATCCTTCGGCTAGGGCCACTCAGAACACTGCGAGTCAGGCTCTATGCGAGGGACTCTCAGATTACTTCCTCGATAAAATAAACAAACTCTGTGTCTCCTTCCCTAAAGGGCTAGTCCCTTTGCCCCCCCCCCCCTAGTTCCCCAGCTTCTCCGTCTTTTCTCTCCTTCAATAAACTCAACCGGGACGATGCTATTAGGTTACTCACCCAGTGCAAATCCGGCGCCCCCTCTGACCCTGTTCCTGCGAAACTCATGGGAGAACTGGCGCCTACGCTAGCCTGCTCCTTCCTTTCCATCTGGAACGCCTCCCTTCACCATGGCTTCTTCCCTACTACTTGGAAGGAGGCCTTGGTAATTCCAATTCTAAAAAAGGCGGATGCCGATCCCACTGTTTTCGCCAACTATCGCCCCATCTCCCTTCTCCCCAAACCCGCAAAGGTCCTGGAAAAAGCAGTACAGTTACAACTCACGGAATATCTGGAAAACCACCACCTACTACACGATACACAATCCGGATTCAGAGCGGGATTCAGCACCGAGACGGCATTATTGGAAGTATCGGAAACCATTCGGGAATGCGTGGACAGGGGCGAGGAGGCCATGTTGGTCCTCCTCGACCTGTCAGCAGCTTTCGATACGGTCTCCCACCCCATCCTCCTCGACCGACTCAAACAGATAGGCATTGGCGGCACCGCCTTCAGCTGGATCGAGTCCTTCCTTTCGGGAAGAAGTCAGAGGGTACTGCTGCGGCCTTTTAAATCAGATGAAAAACCCCTGTCTTGCGGTGTGCCACAGGGCTCCGCCCTCAGCCCCCTGTTCTTTAATGTCTACCTTGCCCCACTGGCCGACGTTGTGGAGTCCTACGGAGTCAGGGTGGTCTCCTATGCTGACGATACTCAGCTGGTGTTTTCCTTCAGAGACCACTCGGACTCCGCATTCTCCAACTTCCGCCAGTGCCTCAATAACATCAGTGTCTGGATGACTGATAACCACCTCAGACTAAATGCAGACAAGACGGAGGTGCTGTTCTTCAATCAGAAAGATCCCATCCCCTCCTCTTGGTGGTGGCCCACGGCACTTGATCCCGCTCCCTCTCCTGTTCACTCTGCTCGTAACCTGGGTTTCCAGTTTGACGACGCCCTTTCATGCAAAACTCAGGTCAATAAAGTGACCTCTGCCTGCTTCCTGAAGTTGCGCATGATCAAAAAAATACTCCCCTATCTCCCTCTGGATTCCCGCCGTATAGTTACCCATGCCCTCATCACGTCCCACCTGGACTATGCTAACAGCCTCTATGCTGGTGCACCCCAGTATCTGTTAGACCGGCTTCAGATTGTCCAGAATGCGGCGGCCAGATTGATTGGTAACATTCCCTACCGTCAATCAGTATCCGCGTATCGTAGGGAGCTTCACTGGCTACCAGTGGCCAGCCGTATCCAGTTCAAGATCCTTACCCTTACCTACCGAGCCATCAACGACCTCGGACCCAACTACCTGAAAAAACGTGTCTCTATATCTCGCTCCATCAGATCCTTGAGATCCAATGACCTCCGCCTCCTGATCTCTCCCCGTTTTAGACTTTCTAGAATGGGTGGCAGAGGGTTCAGTGTCATTGCGGCAAAACTGTGGAACGCTCTGCCAATCGATCTGAGATTCTGTCCTTCCGAATCCATCTTCCGAGCCAAACTCAAAACCTGGCTCTTCTCTGGACTCTGATCTCCCCCTGCTGCACCCCTTGCTCTATGTTCCTTACTCCCCCTTAGAGACTCAGGATCTAGCGCCGGGACACCCCTTCGGGGGTAGCTGTGCGCTCTATAAACTACATAAATAAATAAATAAATAAATGTGGCCCCCCTTGCTGAGATTGTCAGGAAGTACGGATTCACACCAGTGTCTTACGCCGACGACACTCAACTCCTCTACCCTTTCCATGCCCTCAACTCAAATGTTAGGGAAAATTTTGCGGAGGGCATGAGGGCTGTCTCAAACTGGATGGCCTCCAACTACCTCCAGTGTAATGTCGGGAAGACAGAAGTGATGCTCTTTGGGAAAGCTAGCATACTCTGGTCTCCCGACTGGTGGCCCCAGGACCTGGGACCTGTACCCTCCCAAAAACCAACCGTCAAAAACCTGGGTGTGAAACTGGACCAAAACTTAACCCTAAAAGAACACGCAAATGTGATTGCAGGAGCCTGTTTCCACACCATTGGCCTACACAGGCGAGTTTTCCCTCTTTTACCGGACACCTACAGAAAGACCCTTGTACAGGCCCTTGTAATAAGTCGATTAGACTATTGCAATGGGCTTCTGATACAAGCTAATGAGGATGCCATCAATCGACTGCAGGTGGTTCAGAACACGGCGGCCAGACTGATTCTGAATGCTCCCTCAAGAACATCTTCTGGACCCCTGTTGAGAGAACTACACTGGCTCCCAATACGCCAACGCGTTAAATTTAAGATCTGCTGTACTGTCCACAAATGCTTGTTCGGAAACGGCCCCAACTACTTAACTCAAATACTACAGCCTTACAAACCAGACCGAGATCTACGGTCAAGTAACCAACTCCTGCTTAAACCACCTTTTATCAAAAAGACCAGACAAGGCGGCCGAGCCCTATCTTCTGTGGGACCGACTTTGTGGAACAATCTGCCTCTTAGCCTCAGACAGATTCCCAACCATTTATCATTTAGAAAAATGCTAAAAACTAATCTATTCATGGAGGTATAACCAACTGCTGTCCCTCTTCTTTAATCTCAATTCCTCTGTAAAGATCTTGTTTCTCAACACCTTTTGCAGTTAAAAAGCGCGGAGAAACCCTGACCGGGGTCGAGTCTGGCGCTATAGAAGCAATGAAATAAATAAATAAATAAATAAACGTGGCCCTGGTAATAAAGCCCTGAATGGGCATTATCGTGTTCTAATCAGTTTTTAGTCAAATCTTGAGATTCGGGAGACAGATTTATTTATTTCTTTTCTCAGATGTGACCTCCCCCCAAACAAATGGTTTGACAATTAGTTAGATGTGGGTCCACATTTCTTCCTCATTATTCATGCCTCCTGGGTTCTTAGTCTGGAGTAGGATAATGAACCTGGATTCCAAGTTTCGCAGCTTTTTTACCCAATCTCCACCTCGTTCGTTCTTGACCAGTTGATCAAGTATGAAGAAGGTGAGTAGGTTGCTGTTGCTTTTATGCATCTCCTCAAAATGCCGAGATACTGGGTAGCTCTGGTCTTTCGTTGAGATAGCACTCATATGTTCAAGAACTCGGAGTTTAGTCTGTTTGATCGATCTCCCTATATATTTTCTCCCACAGGGACACATCAATCAATATATGGTGTAGTCCGAGTTGCAATTGAGCAACTTGGATATTAGTGTTTTGTTTCTTTTTCCAGGTATTAGATAGTCTTTTACTTTGTGTGAGTTTCTACACGCCTTACATTTCATGCAAGGGTAAAAACCCACTACTGATGGTTTTCTCCTACTCTTACACTCATAGTGGCTGCTGACAAGATGGTCCTTAAATGAGTTTCCTTTTCTATATGAGATCAGGGGATATTCTGACAATGTCTTCCCTATTACGCTGTCTGTCTTCAAGATTTTCCAATTTCTCTTCATAATGATGAAGACTTCTGCTGATTTTTCTGAATGGCCTGTGATCATTCTGATCTTAGATTCACCTGCTCTAGGTTTATCAATCAGTAGGTCATTCCTCCCCACTGCATTGCTCTTCATTTCTGCCTGGTCTAGGATTCCTTTGCAGTATCCCCTCTGGCTAAATCTTTTGCTGGACTCTCCTCGCGCTTTCTCAAACTCCTTATCTGTAGAGCAGTTTCGCTTCATACGTAAAAACTCTCCTAGGGGGATATTATTTATCACACTGCGTGGGTGACAGTTTCACCACCATATTCGGCGAATGCATTTCGGCAGTTGCTTGAGCCTTCTTCAGCGCCAGTGGTATTTTAGTTCAAGTGTAGGGCGGGTTTCACAGATGTAGTATCATGCCCTATACTGATTGGTTCTATGCAGCTCCGCCCCCAATTGGTAGGTGCCTATCATAAACATCACTGGAAAGTCACTCAATGTATATATATATATTACCTACTGGCGGTCGCCAGTAGGTAGTTATAGTTAGGATTATTTTCAATAGGGAAATCGCAACATTCTATTGGGAATTACTTTGGTGCCGGTTGAGGGATCTGCCTGAAATTTTCCTCAAATTTGCCTTGCGGCGCTCCGGTCCTTCCCTGAAAGTTTGGGGGGGATTCGTCAAGCGGGGGCCGAGAAAAAAGCGGGGGTCCCAAAACGTGTTTTCCCCATGTTAATTTCCATGGGGCGGTCGACCTCACTTTTAGCCAAAACGGCTGAATGGATTTCCACCAAACTTGGCAAAATTGTAGGGACTAGTAGCCCGATGTGCCTTTGCTATGTCTCAAGATATGTGCTCCAGTGGATTTTGAGTAATTTAGGTTCAAAAAAATATATATATCTATAAGCGCGCCCCGGTACGCGCACCGGGGCGCGAACCAGCGTGCTACGCGAGTTCGCGAGCGGAAAGCTGATTGGCTCTCGGGTGTCTGTAAACATTCCAAACAGTCCGGTGCGGTCGCCATCTTGTGTCTCGGTAGGATCAAGACACAAGAGGTGGCAAAAACAAAGGGGGAAATGACCAAAAGGGGGCAGGGTAGACCCCCCCGACCCCCTAGGTTTGATGTGGGGGCCATAAAAGGGCAGGGGGAGCGCCCGGTACGAGCACCGCGGAGCGTACCGGGGAGCGTACCCTGGAGAAAAAATAATGGCAGAGTTTTTTAAAAATGTAGTTTTTTTTATAAATTGGAGGTAGTTCTAAAAAGAACTGTTTTTTTAATTCTTTTTGTTGTTTTATATTTTTTTTATTGTTTTTTTGAACATTTTTTTCTTTTTTTGGCTTTTCTGAACAGTTTTATATTTTTTATGGGGAGAAACAAAAAACAGGGAATTATAAACGGCTCAACTGGAGCAAAAAAATACAGGAAAAAAATTAGGGTTTATTCGGGCACTTGTGGTTATCACCAGCAATGTTGATGAGGGCAATACTCTTCTCACCATAAGTAATTGTTTTGCCAAAATATACGCAAACGATTTTGTAATCACCAAACTTAGTTTGTATGTTTGGAACCATCTGACTTGCCTCTAGACCCGATGGAGTGGGTTCTTTGGTTGTTGAGGTGCTGGCAGATGATTGTGGAAGGTTTCTGCACAGTTCTCTCACCTCTGCTGCAGAATAGTTATTGGGGTGCAATCGTTGCATGTGCCGAATCATTGTGTGATTTCCAAATGAATATATTTTTGCAGGGTTCCCCCTGGATAGTACTGCGCCACAGATGAGACAAGTCACCTTTGCACCGTTTACCTTCTTTGCACCCCTTGGGATTTCAAAAAACTCCCATATAAAGTGCTCCTTAGGTTTATATGGGGCATTTTCTTCAGGCAGGAAATGCCTTCTCTGCCTTCTCTCCTCCTCCTCCTCCTCCTCCTCCTCCTCTTCTTCTTGACCACCAATGTGATGTTGTGGTGGTCCTTGTGGTGGTGGTGGTGGTGGTGGTGCAGCTGCTCCAGCTGCTGCTGCTACTGTAGCCATTTCTCTAACAATAGAAGCAGGTCTTCCTCACTCAAACAACAAAGTGAGAATGAGGAAAAAAGGTGGGGGCTTTCATCATTTGGAAACCAAAAGTGTTCTGAACTAATGAAAAGTGTTATTTTCAGGTCACATGACCTGACGCGCTTACGCTACGCGCCCCGGGGCGCGCCTGGTGGCGTGTAGCGTAAGCGCGTCAGGGCGCGCCCTGGGGCGCTTATGTAGCGCGATCGTATGTGCTCCAGCGCTTTCTGGTGCGCTTACGCCGTGCATCATAACACGCATCACGCGGCTACGCGATACGTAACGATGATGTTTTCGTTTGCGGCAATAGCGCAAACGGGGCGCTCACCGGTACGCGAACCGGTTCGCGGCAAAACTGCGCTTACCGGTAAGCGCATCGGTACGTGCCCCAGGAGCGCTCCGGGGCAATTTTTTTTTTTTTAAAACATAAAAAAAATAGTATTACATAAATATACAATATAAAATTCATTATAAACAATATTACATTTCATACCGAAAGAGATTTGCTATTAAAAAACCTTTGAAATTCACTGAAAAAACCATAGGTTTCACACCAGTTATAGTTAGGAATTAGCATTTAAAAAAGCTGGAAATTTTACTGACATAAAACCATTGAAATTCCCACGTTATAGTTAGTTGGACTCACTATAACTTGCGCGTGCAATGCACTGCTGATGACGTCACATATTACATCACTCATGACATGGTCAGTGACATCACTCATGACATCACTGATGACACCATCCTTGTGACAGAGTGACAGCCTCCTTTCACTGTAATGTAACCCTTGAAACACATATTCAAAAATAGAAACTAAATTTTTTTTTAAAATGGAGATACCCATATCAGTTACAACAACCAATTCAGTAATTCCACCATCTATATACACATATACTCATTCACAAACAGTTCTATATAGTCACTCATACATATACTCACTCATCATATGTAGTGATACACCTATACATCCTGTTACACACTGACAGTCAACCAAAAGTTACTCACACACATACTCACACATGCAAATAAACTATTGAACATCCATTTATTTGCATATAGAGCTATACACACACTACCACCTTACTTCTATTGAAATTTACACATATTTATTCTCTTAAACAATCACTTATAGAAACACATACTTATTTAAACAGGAACTCGTACAATCTCTTACTCTCACATATACTCACTTATATACATCAATATTCACATATACTAGATTAAAACATATGTAGTTACTGATAAAGACACCAGTGAGACAGTCATTCACTCACTAACATACACATATACACACTCATCCACCCATACAGTCCTGCACATATGCTGTCTTCAAAACACATACAAACAGAGAGTCAGTCACTCATGCATCTAGGTGCTAAGTAATACCCCCACCAAACCATATAGACACTCATACTGATACTAAAAAAAACATCTAATAACCCATATACATACACATGTAGCTACTCACCAACCCATGTAGCCACTTATACACAAAGTTAAACACTAATACATACATTTAAATATTTAAACATTATTCACTAATATTTATTTTTCAGAAAGACACACATTCACTGGATGGTGTCATCAGTGATATCATCAGTGATGTCACTGACCATGTCATGAGTGATGTAATATGTGACGTCATCAGCAGTGCATTGCACGCGCAAGTTATAGTGAGTCCAACTAACTATAACGGCGGAATTTCAATGGTTTTATGTCAGTAAAATTTCCAGCTAACTATAACTGGTGTGAAACCTATGTTTTTTTCAGTGAATTTAATAGGTTTTTTAAATGCTAATTCCTAACTATAACTGGTGTGAAACCATTTGTTTTTTTCAGTGAATATATATATATATATATATATATATATATATATATATATATATATATATATATATATATATATCCAACGTAGAGTTTGCCTGGATAGAGAGAGCCTCAGACTGGTAAATTCGTATCAGCCATAACTTTTTATTTGGTGGAATGCAAAGAACAAACAGCAGGAACTGCCCTCGCACTTTAGATCTTGTTTGTGCTGCCGATGCGTTTCTTGCTGAAAAGCACTTCAACTTGGGCTGCAGGCATCTGCGAATGAAGGTCACGGCACAGGCATTCGTCAGAGTTTTAAAAAGCTCAAGTCGGCGTGGCCAACTCCCGTGGCCTACTGGTTAATGTAGTGACTTAAGTATTTCCTCTAGTGAGTTGCCGTGTCATCATTCATATTTTGCAAAAATTAATCCCAGGTGGGTTGCGGTGACATCAACTGCCATCAATCATGCCTAGATGTCGTAGATGGATAGTGAGGAACAGAATATACTGGGGGAAATTTGGTCTCTACAAAATGATCAAGTACTGAGTCAACACAGCAGGAATACGATTCGGGGTTCCGAAGGAAATTGTAAAACTCCTTTCAAACCAAAGTCCACCTTTCAGCCAATAATGGTACACGACAATTTAGAAACTTATCCAGAAATAGTAGTCCAGGACCTGAAGAAATTGTACACCTCTACCAACCGAAAGAAATTCTTTATCAACAATCAAAATAGGTGTTACAAGCAACTCATCAGCAAACTCGAGACCAACCATGACATCATAGTCAAACAGGCTGACAAGGGGGGCTACGTGGTCTTGTGGCCACAACAGATGTACCTGGATGAAGCTGAAGTCCACTAGGAGATCAAACGTGTTACCGTAGGAGTAAAATCCAGAATGTTAAGACGGCGTGGGTGGACCAATATTTGAAATTGCAAGCTTGGAGAAGTGCGGGACTCCTATCAGATGACGAGTTTCGCTATCTAAAAAAGGAAAATCTGGTAATTCCATAGTTTTACCTAATACCGAAGATTCATAAAGGAGCCGACGCTCCACCTGGTCGGCCCATTATTTCTACTATAGACAGTTCCACGGAACATGTGTCAAAGTACATTGACTTTTTCCTCCAGGATTCTGTAAAATCTTTGAACTTCTATGTGAAGGATTCTTTTGACTTCCTACGTACGTTGGAGCAGTTCTCTTGGGGCCCAAACATGTTACTTATGACACTGGATGTCACGGCTCTATACACCACCATAAGGCATTGTGATGGACTTAGAGCTATGGAGTTTTACCTCAACAGGCGGTTCAGTGGGACACAACAAAATGCTACTAAACATGGCACAGATGTGCCTGGAACAGATCTTTTTCATCTTTAATGGGGCCATTTACCAACAGGTCAGGGGTATGGTGATGGGGGCCTGTTTCTCTCCCAGCTACGCGTGTTTACACGTTGGGCTGTGGGAGGAGCAGGTCCTTTTTGGCCAACACCATGCTATTGTTTCGAACCATGTATTGCTGTACCTGCGATATTTAGATGATCTGTTCCTAATATGGAGGGGAAGCCCAGACAGTGCCAAAGATTTTGTTGAGGTCTTTAATGGGAATAATGTCAACCTAAAGTTTACCTCCAATATTAGCTCTACTTCCTTATGTTTTTTGGATGTCGAAGTTTATGTTGCTAATGACGCCCTCGCAACCAGGTTGTACAGAAAACCCACTGCGGGCAACACTTTATTGCACGTTTCTAGCCACCATCCAGGACATCTGATTCAGGGCATCCCTTTCGGGGAGATGCTCAGGATCAGAAGGATCTGTAGCACCGATACGGAGTGTGTGGCAGCTCAGGAGGCCAGCAGATTACGTTTTCTGGCCAGGGGTTACTCAAATACCAACTTAACCAAAGCAATACAGCGCACCCAGTCCACTACCAGACAGGAGGCCATTATGCCTAGAGATAGTACATCCCAGGGTAATGTCTTGGAAGAGGAGAGTGATCTAGGAATACCATTGCGGATTGTTTTAACCTACAACCGCCAGCACAGGGACTTAACCCCTTCCATGCTCATGACGAGCTCAGCTCGTCATGAGGCACACTGGAGCTGTGCTGATGACGAGCTGAGCTCGTCATGAACAATGGGGAAACTCATAGTCCAGCACCGGGGGGGGGAAAGCCTTAGCAGCCAAGTGGTTAAGGAAGATTCTGTATAAGAACTGGAATTTGGTTCAGAGTGACCCCGTTATAGGTCCCAAAGTCAAGTCTAAACCCATATTGACCTTTCGCAGGTCACCCTCCATGGCGAAAGCTTTGGTTAAAAACACCCTGGAGCCCAAACTTTCAAACACATGGTTTGCCCTCAGTAAGGGCTTTAAAACTTGCCCCCAATGCAAAGCCTGTCGCTATGTAATTAATTGAACACATTATAACAGTCCTTTTCGACAGGAACCCATTGCGATAAGCAAGAGGTTAACTTGCAGAACGGACTTTGCCGTCTATGTGTTGGAGTGCCCTTGCGGGCTCAGGTATGTCGGAAGCTCCCGATTGCCTGCCCACAAGAGGATATTGCAACACATACGGGCAATTACGGGGCACGACCAATCCTATCCAGTGGCCAGACATTTCGAAACCATGCATGCAGGTAAACCCAATCAGCTCCAGTACTATGTGATTGATACTATACCGGCGTCCAGAAGAGGAGGGGACCAAGAGTCTAAACTCCGACTCTTGGAGACCAGGT
Organism: Lissotriton vulgaris; assembly: GCF_964263255.1. Taxonomy (NCBI): domain Eukaryota; kingdom Metazoa; phylum Chordata; class Amphibia; order Caudata; family Salamandridae; genus Lissotriton; species Lissotriton vulgaris. Next base: position 694,125,208 of record NC_141691.1, on the reverse strand, counting down.
ATATACTTGAGCTTAACTCTAAGAATCCGGGGGATCTCAATGATAGGGGGGACCTACATACCTGCATCTAGAATAATCGGTTTCAGAGGAGCCTGTCCGGATAGGAGCTTTATACTGTGTGTTTTTACAAGAATGTGCAATGGTTTTCATGTAATGGCTTGTTGGAATGATGCGTGACTTTTTTTAAGATTATCTGTTTATATGGAATGTTTTTAAACAATCTGTCTGTCTTGCACTTTTCTCAGCACTTCAACTTTGCACTTTGCATATCACTTTGGCACTTTACAGCTTCACTGGCAGTTTAGATACAACACAAGGGCCCACTGGGGCAACATGCAATAATTGATATCATGGAGTGATATTGGAATTTTACAACTATGATTTGGCTTGGCGACATGTTTTCAGAAATGGAATGTCTTGTAGACGCCTCTTTTAATATTATTGAAATGAGGGTTGACGCAGTATAAATGCACCCTATTGATTATTCACTTAGGGCACATGGTGAGAGATTATCTCTCACAAGGCATTACCATGCACAGTGCAAATATATTTTATATAAAGTTCTTTAGGGACCTAATTATGTGTTTTTTTTATTGAACTGTTTGCTGATATATTTAACACGCTCTTTTAACATGTTTTCATTCTGTTATAATACTTATGAATTTATTCATGTATTTACGGATGGAATATTTGAAAGAGTCTTTTGTCTATGCCCATGCCAAATTTTGTTGTACTGCCACTTTAAAAATCTGCCGGGGGCTGTGCAGTATGTCATGTGATCAAGCCTTTTCAGGAGGCGAAACGCGTAATGGCGGGCGCGCTGGCATGAATTTAAATAAAACCACTTTCTGCACCAGCAACTTTGGGTCCACTCTTCGTCATTGGGACGTTCTTGGCAACGCAAGCTGGCAGGTTGGCGATTTCTTATACATATATATATATATATATATATATATATATATATATATATATATATATATATATATATATATATATATATATATATTGACTCGTGAGCAAGGGAAGTTGTTCCCGAAACGCGTTGAGTGGGCTGTGAATAAACACCAGTTGTTTGAACCGAGCTGTTGGCCTGGACGTCGTTCTTTATACAAAGTGTGAACGAGTTTGTTGGAATACATACATATATATATATATATATATATATATATATATATATATATATATATATATATATATATATATATATATATATATATATATATATATATATATATATATATATATATATATGTGTATCCAACGATACCAGACCCCAAAATTGAAAGAGGCCAGCCAGGAAGCTTGAATAACTAGGCACAGGTTTATTTGCAGTGTGCTGGTGGCAGGCAGGCTCAGGGACACCACTTCAAAAGTACATCGCCAGACGCGTTTCGGGAGGAACCAACTCCCTTCTTCTGTGGCGTTTCATGCAAGTGGACGAACTCGCAGCAGTCTATTAAATGTCAATTTCCCGCCCCTGGGGAGGGGCATGGCCGTAGAACAGCCTCTTGGGTATTGTAGTGCAATTTAATTATCCCATGTGGGTTGCGCTGTTCTGTCCTAATCCGCAAAATGAATTCAAGTTACCTTGTTGGTTGAGGGGGTAACTGGCCTCATGTCACCCTGTATGGTTGCTGCAAAACATGCCGGATTGAGCGCTCACTGGAATCCCGCTCGCTCCGCTTCCATCCTTAATGTCAGCTTTAACAGTCTTCGCTGACGGATCCGTATCTTGACGGGGGGCCTCTTTCGCGACCTGGAGCGGCCGCTATACATCCAACGATACCAGACCCCAAAATTGAAAGAGGCCAGCCAGGAAGCTTGAATAACAAGGCACAGGTTTATTTGCAGTGTGCTGGTGGCAGGCAGGCTCAGGGACACCACTTCAAAAGTACATCGCCAGACGCGTTTCGGGAGGAACCAACTCCCTTCTTCTGTGGCGTTTCATGCAAGTGGACGAACTCGCAGCAGTCTATTAAATGTCAATTTCCCGCCCCTGGGGAGGGGCATGGCCGTAGAACAGCCTCTTGGGTATTGTAGTGCAATTTAATTATCCCATGTGGGTTGCGCTGTTCTGTCCTAATCCGCAAAATGAATTCAAGTTACCTTGTTGGTTGAGGGGGTAACTGGCCTCATGTCACCCTGTATGGTTGCTGCAAAACATGCCGGATTGAGCGCTCACTGGAATCCCGCTCGCTCCGCTTCCATCCTTAATGTCAGCTTTAACAGTCTTCGCTGACGGATCCGTATCTTGACGGGGGGCCTCTTTCGCGACCTGGAGCGGCTGCTATACATCCAACGATACCAGACCCCAAAATTGAAAGAGGCCAGCCAGGAAGCTTGAATAACAAGGCACAGGTTTATTTGCAGTGTGCTGGTGGCAGGCAGGCTCAGGGACACCACTTCAAAAGTACATCGCCAGACGCGTTTCGGGAGGAACCAACTCCCTTCTTCTGTGGCGTTTCATGCAAGTGGACGAACTCGCAGCAGTCTATTAAATGTCAATTTCCCGCCCCTGGGGAGGGGCATGGCCGTAGAACAGCCTCTTGGGTATTGTAGTGCAATTTAATTATCCCATGTGGGTTGGGCTGTTCTGTCCTAATCCGCAAAATGAATTCAAGTTACCTTGTTGGTTGAGGGGGTAACTGGCCTCATGTCACCCTGTATGGTTGCTGCAAAACATGCCGGATTGAGCGCTCACTGGAATCCCGCTCGCTCCGCTTCCATCCTTAATGTCAGCTTTAACAGTCTTCGCTGACGGATCCGTATCTTGACGGGGGGCCTCTTTCGCGACCTGGAGCGGCCGCTATACATCCAACGATACCAGACCCCAAAATTGAAAGAGGCCAGCCAGGAAGCTTGAATAACAAGGCACAGGTTTATTTGCAGTGTGCTGGTGGCAGGCAGGCTCAGGGACACCACTTCAAAAGTACATCGCCAGACGCGTTTCGGGAGGAACCAACTCCCTTCTTCTGTGGCGTTTCATGCAAGTGGACGAACTCGCAGCAGTCTATTAAATGTCAATTTCCCGCCCCTGGGGAGGGGCATGGCCGTAGAACAGCCTCTTGGGTATTGTAGTGCAATTTAATTATCCCATGTGGGTTGGGCTGTTCTGTCCTAATCCGCAAAATGAATTCAAGTTACCTTGTTGGTTGAGGGGGTAACTGGCCTCATGTCACCCTGTATGGTTGCTGCAAAACATGCCGGATTGAGCGCTCACTGGAATCCCGCTCGCTCCGCTTCCATCCTTAATGTCAGCTTTAACAGTCTTCGCTGACGGATCCGTATCTTGACGGGGGGCCTCTTTCGCGACCTGGAGCGGCTGCTATACATCCAACGATACCAGACCCCAAAATTGAAAGAGGCCAGCCAGGAAGCTTGAATAACAAGGCACAGGTTTATTTGCAGTGTGCTGGTGGCAGGCAGGCTCAGGGACACCACTTCAAAAGTACATCGCCAGACGCGTTTCGGGAGGAACCAACTCCCTTCTTCTGTGGCGTTTCATGCAAGTGGACGAACTCGCAGCAGTCTATTAAATGTCAATTTCCCGCCCCTGGGGAGGGGCATGGCCGTAGAACAGCCTCTTGGGTATTGTAGTGCAATTTAATTATCCCATGTGGGTTGGGCTGTTCTGTCCTAATCCGCAAAATGATTTCAAGTTACCTTGTTGGTTGAGGGGGTAACTGGCCTCATGTCACCCTGTATGGTTGCTGCAAAACATGCCGGATTGAGCGCTCACTGGAATCCCGCTCGCTCCGCTTCCATCCTTAATGTCAGCTTTAACAGTCTTCGCTGACGGATCCGTATCTTGACGGGGGGCCTCTTTCGCGACCTGGAGCGGCCGCTATACATCCAACGATACCAGACCCCAAAATTGAAAGAGGCCAGCCAGGAAGCTTGAATAACAAGGCACAGGTTTATTTGCAGTGTGCTGGTGGCAGGCAGGCTCAGGGACACCACTTCAAAAGTACATCGCCAGACGCGTTTCGGGAGGAACCAACTCCCTTCTTCTGTGGCGTTTCATGCAAGTGGACGAACTCGCAGCAGTCTATTAAATGTCAATTTCCCGCCCCTGGGGAGGGGCATGGCCGTAGAACAGCCTCTTGGGTATTGTAGTGCAATTTAATTATCCCATGTGGGTTGGGCTGTTCTGTCCTAATCCGCAAAATGAATTCAAGTTACCTTGTTGGTTGAGGGGGTAACTGGCCTCATGTCACCCTGTATGGTTGCTGCAAAACATGCCGGATTGAGCGCTCACTGGAATCCCGCTCGCTCCGCTTCCATCCCTAATGTCAGCTTTAACAGTCTTCGCTGACGGATCCGTATCTTGACGGGGGGCCTCTTTCGCGACCTGGAGCGGCTGCTATACATCCAACGATACCAGACCCCAAAATTGAAAGAGGCCAGCCAGGAAGCTTGAATAACAAGGCACAGGTTTATTTGCAGTGTGCTGGTGGCAGGCAGGCTCAGGGACACCACTTCAAAAGTACATCGCCAGAAGCGTTTCGGGAGGAACCAACTCCCTTCTTCTGTGGCGTTTCATGCAAGTGGACGAACTCGCAGCAGTCTATTAAATGTCAATTTCCCGCCCCTGGGGAGGGGCATGACCGTAGAACAGCCTCTTGGGTATTGTAGTGCAATTTAATTATCCCATGTGGGTTGGGCTGTTCTGTCCTAATCCGCAAAATGAATTCAAGTTACCTTGTTGGTTGAGGGGGTAACTGGCCTCATGTCACCCTGTATGGTTGCTGCAAAACATGCCGGATTGAGCGCTCACTGGAATCCCGCTCGCTCCGCTTCCATCCTTAATGTCAGCTTTAACAGTCTTCGCTGACGGATCCGTATCTTGACGGGGGGCCTCTTTCGCGACCTGGAGCGGCCGCTATACATCCAACGATACCAGACCCCAAAATTGAAAGAGGCCAGCCAGGAAGCTTGAATAACAAGGCACAGGTTTATTTGCAGTGTGCTGGTGGCAGGCAGGCTCAGGGACACCACTTCAAAAGTACATCGCCAGACGCGTTTCGGGAGGAACCGACTCCCTTCTTCTGTGGCGTTTCATGCAAGTGGACGAACTCACAGCAGTCTATTAAATGTCAATTTCCCGCCCCTGGGGAGGGGCATGGCCGTAGAACAGCCTCTTGGGTATTGTAGTGCAATTTAATTATCCCATGTGGGTTGCGCTGTTCTGTCCTAATCCGCAAAATGAATTCAAGTTACCTTGTTGGTTGAGGGGGTAACTGGCCTCATGTCACCCTGTATGGTTGCTGCAAAACATGCCGGATTGAGCGCTCACTGGAATCCCGCTCGCTCCGCTTCCATCCTTAATGTCAGCTTTAACAGTCTTCGCTGACGGATCCGTATCTTGACGGGGGGCCTCTTTCGCGACCTGGAGCGGCCGCTATACATCCAACGATACCAGACCCCAAAATTGAAAGAGGCCAGCTAGGAAGCTTGAATAACAAGGCACAGGTTTATTTGCAGTGTGCTGGTGGCAGGCAGGCTCAGGGACACCACTTCAAAAGTACATCGCCAGACGCGTTTCGGGAGGAACCAACTCCCTTCTTCTGTGGCGTTTCATGCAAGTGGACGAACTCGCAGCAGTCTATTAAATGTCAATTTCCCGCCCCTGGGGAGGGGCATGGCCGTAGAACAGCCTCTTGGGTATTGTAGTGCAATTTAATTATCCCATGTGGGTTGCGCTGTTCTGTCCTAATCCGCAAAATGAATTCAAGTTACCTTGTTGGTTGAGGGGGTAACTGGCCTCATGTCACCCTGTATGGTTGCTGCAAAACATGCCGGATTGAGCGCTCACTGGAATCCCGCTCGCTCCGCTTCCATCCTTAATGTCAGCTTTAACAGTCTTCGCTGACGGATCCGTATCTTGACGGGGGGCCTCTTTCGCGACCTGGAGCGGCCGCTATACATCCAACGATACCAGACCCCAAAATTGAAAGAGGCCAGCCAGGAAGCTTGAATAACAAGGCACAGGTTTATTTGCAGTGTGCTGGTGGCAGGCAGGCTCAGGGACACCACTTCAAAAGTACATCGCCAGACGCGTTTCGGGAGGAACCAACTCCCTTCTTCTGTGGCGTTTCATGCAAGTGGACGAACTCGCAGCAGTCTATTAAATGTCAATTTCCCGCCCCTGGGGAGGGGCATGGCCGTAGAACAGCCTCTTGGGTATTGTAGTGCAATTTAATTATCCCATGTGGGTTGGGCTGTTCTGTCCTAATCCGCAAAATGAATTCAAGTTACCTTGTTGGTTGAGGGGGTAACTGGCCTCATGTCACCCTGTATGGTTGCTGCAAAACATGCCGGATTGAGCGCTCACTGGAATCCCGCTCGCTCCGCTTCCATCCTTAATGTCAGCTTTAACAGTCTTCGCTGACGGATCCGTATCTTGACGGGGGGCCTCTTTCGCGACCTGGAGCGGCTGCTATACATCCAACGATACCAGACCCCAAAATTGAAAGAGGCCAGCCAGGAAGCTTGAATAACAAGGCACAGGTTTATTTGCAGTGTGCTGGTGGCAGGCAGGCTCAGGGACACCACTTCAAAAGTACATCGCCAGACGCGTTTCGGGAGGAACCAACTCCCTTCTTCTGTGGCGTTTCATGCAAGTGGACGAACTCGCAGCAGTCTATTAAATGTCAATTTCCCGCCCCTGGGGAGGGGCATGGCCGTAGAACAGCCTCTTGGGTATTGTAGTGCAATTTAATTATCCCATGTGGGTTGGGCTGTTCTGTCCTAATCCGCAAAATGATTTCAAGTTACCTTGTTGGTTGAGGGGGTAATTGGCCTCATGTCACCCTGTATGGTTGCTGCAAAACATGCCGGATTGAGCGCTCACTGGAATCCCGCTCGCTCCGCTTCCATCCTTAATGTCAGCTTTAACAGTCTTCGCTGACGGATCCGTATCTTGACGGGGGGCCTCTTTCGCGACCTGGAGCGGCCGCTATACATCCAACGATACCAGACCCCAAAATTGAAAGAGGCCAGCCAGGAAGCTTGAATAACAAGGCACAGGTTTATTTGCAGTGTGCTGGTGGCAGGCAGGCTCAGGGACACCACTTCAAAAGTACATCGCCAGACGCGTTTCGGGAGGAACCAACTCCCTTCTTCTGTGGCGTTTCATGCAAGTGGACGAACTCGCAGCAGTCTATTAAATGTCAATTTCCCGCCCCTGGGGAGGGGCATGGCCGTAGAACAGCCTCTTGGGTATTGTAGTGCAATTTAATTATCCCATGTGGGTTGGGCTGTTCTGTCCTAATCCGCAAAATGAATTCAAGTTACCTTGTTGGTTGAGGGGGTAACTGGCCTCATGTCACCCTGTATGGTTGCTGCAAAACATGCCGGATTGAGCGCTCACTGGAATCCCGCTCGCTCCGCTTCCATCCTTAATGTCAGCTTTAACAGTCTTCGCTGACGGATCCGTATCTTGACGGGGGGCCTCTTTCGCGACCTGGAGCGGCTGCTATACATCCAACGATACCAGACCCCAAAATTGAAAGAGGCCAGCCAGGAAGCTTGAATAACAAGGCACAGGTTTATTTGCAGTGTGCTGGTGGCAGGCAGGCTCAGGGACACCACTTCAAAAGTACATCGCCAGAAGCGTTTCGGGAGGAACCAACTCCCTTCTTCTGTGGCGTTTCATGCAAGTGGACGAACTCGCAGCAGTCTATTAAATGTCAATTTCCCGCCCCTGGGGAGGGGCATGGCCGTAGAACAGCCTCTTGGGTATTGTAGTGCAATTTAATTATCCCATGTTGGTTGGGCTGTTCTGTCCTAATCCGCAAAATGAATTCAAGTTACCTTGTTGGTTGAGGGGGTAACTGGCCTCATGTCACCCTGTATGGTTGCTGCAAAACATGCCGGATTGAGCGCTCACTGGAATCCCGCTCGCTCCGCTTCCATCCTTAATGTCAGCTTTAACAGTCTTCGCTGACGGATCCGTATCTTGACGGGGGGCCTCTTTCGCGACCTGGAGCGGCCGCTATACATCCAACGATACCAGACCCCAAAATTGAAAGAGGCCAGCCAGGAAGCTTGAATAACAAGGCACAGGTTTATTTGCAGTGTGCTGGTGGCAGGCAGGCTCAGGGACACCACTTCAAAAGTACATCGCCAGACGCGTTGCGGGAGGAACCGACTCCCTTCTTCTGTGGCGTTTCATGCAAGTGGACGAACTCACAGCAGTCTATTAAATGTCAATTTCCTGCCCCTGGGGAGGGGCATGGCCGTAGAACAGCCTCTTGGGTATTGTAGTGCAATTTAATTATCCCATGTGGGTTGCGCTGTTCTGTCCTAATCCGCAAAATGAATTCAAGTTACCTTGTTGGTTGAGGGGGTAACTGGCCTCATGTCACCCTGTATGGTTGCTGCAAAACATGCCGGATTGAGCGCTCACTGGAATCCCGCTCGCTCCGCTTCCATCCTTAATGTCAGCTTTAACAGTCTTCGCTGACGGATCCGTATCTTGACGGGGGGCCTCTTTCGCGACCTGGAGCGGCCGCTATACATCCAACGATACCAGACCCCAAAATTGAAAGAGGCCAGCTAGGAAGCTTGAATAACAAGGCACAGGTTTATTTGCAGTGTGCTGGTGGCAGGCAGGCTCAGGGACACCACTTCAAAAGTACATCGCCAGACGCGTTTCGGGAGGAACCAACTCCCTTCTTCTGTGGCGTTTCATGCAAGTGGACGAACTCGCAGCAGTCTATTAAATGTCAATTTCCCGCCCCTGGGGAGGGGCATGGCCGTAGAACAGCCTCTTGGGTATTGTAGTGCAATTTAATTATCCCATGTGGGTTGCGCTGTTCTGTCCTAATCCGCAAAATGAATTCAAGTTACCTTGTTGGTTGAGGGGGTAACTGGCCTCATGTCACCCTGTATGGTTGCTGCAAAACATGCCGGATTGAGCGCTCACTGGAATCCCGCTCGCTTCGCTTCCATCCTTAATGTCAGCTTTAACAGTCTTCGCTGACGGATCCGTATCTTGACGGGGGGCCTCTTTCGCGACCTGGAGCGGCCGCTATACATCCAACGATACCAGACCCCAAAATTGAAAGAGGCCAGCCAGGAAGCTTGAATAACAAGGCACAGGTTTATTTGCAGTGTGCTGGTGGCAGGCAGGCTCAGGGACACCACTTCAAAAGTACATCGCCAGACGCGTTTCGGGAGGAACCAACTCCCTTCTTCTGTGGCGTTTCATGCAAGTGGACGAACTCGCAGCAGTCTATTAAATGTCAATTTCCCGCCCCTGGGGAGGGGCATGGCCGTAGAACAGCCTCTTGGGTATTGTAGTGCAATTTAATTATCCCATGTGGGTTGCGCTGTTCTGTCCTAATCCGCAAAATGAATTCAAGTTACCTTGTTGGTTGAGGGGGTAACTGGCCTCATGTCACCCTGTATGGTTGCTGCAAAACATGCCGGATTGAGCGCTCACTGGAATCCCGCTCGCTCCGCTTCCATCCTTAATGTCAGCTTTAACAGTCTTCGCTGACGGATCCGTATCTTGATGGGGGGCCTCTTTCGCGACCTGGAGCGGCCGCTATACATCCAACGATACCAGACCCCAAAATTGAAAGAGGCCAGCCAGGAAGCTTGAATAACAAGGCACAGGTTTATTTGCAGTGTGCTGGTGGCAGGCAGGCTCAGGGACACCACTTCAAAAGTACATCGCCAGACGCGTTTCGGGAGGAACCAACTCCCTTCTTCTGTGGCGTTTCATGCAAGTGGACGAACTCGCAGCAGTCTAATAAATGTCAATTTCCCGCCCCTGGGGAGGGGCATGGCCGTAGAACAGCCTCTTGGGTATTGTAGTGCAATTTAATTATCCCATGTGGGTTGCGCTGTTCTGTCCTAATCCGCAAAATGAATTCAAGTTACCTTGTTGGTTGAGGGGGTAACTGGCCTCATGTCACCCTGTATGGTTGCTGCAAAACATGCCGGATTGAGCGCTCACTGGAATCCCGCTCGCTCCGCTTCCATCCTTAATGTCAGCTTTAACAGTCTTCGCTGACGGATCCGTATCTTGACGGGGGGCCTCTTTCGCGACCTGGAGCGGCCGCTATACATCCAACGATACCAGACCCCAAAATTGAAAGAGGCCAGCCAGGAAGCTTGAATAACAAGGCACAGGTTTATTTGCAGTGTGCTGGTGGCAGGCAGGCTCAGGGACACCACTTCAAAAGTACATCGCCAGACGCGTTTCGGGAGGAACCAACTCCCTTCTTCTGTGGCGTTTCATGCAAGTGGACGAACTCGCAGCAGTCTATTAAATGTCAATTTCCCGCCCCTGGGGAGGGGCATGGCCGTAGAACAGCCTCTTGGGTATTGTAGTGCAATTTAATTATCCCATGTGGGTTGCGCTGTTCTGTCCTAATCCGCAAAATGAATTCAAGTTACCTTGTTGGTTGAGGGGGTAACTGGCCTCATGTCACCCTGTATGGTTGCTGCAAAACATGCCGGATTGAGCGCTCACTGGAATCCCGCTCGCTCCGCTTCCATCCTTAATGTCAGCTTTAACAGTCTTCGCTGACGGATCCGTATCTTGACGGGGGGCCTCTTTCGCGACCTGGAGCGGCCGCTATACATCCAACGATACCAGACCCCAAAATTGAAAGAGGCCAGCCAGGAAGCTTGAATAACAAGGCACAGGTTTATTTGCAGTGTGCTGGTGGCAGGCAGGCTCAGGGACACCACTTCAAAAGTACATCGCCAGACGCGTTTCGGGAGGAACCAACTCCCTTCTTCTGTGGCGTTTCATGCAAGTGGACGAACTCGCAGCAGTCTATTAAATGTCAATTTCCCGCCCCTGGGGAGGGGCATGGCCGTAGAACAGCCTCTTGGGTATTGTAGTGCAATTTAATTATCCCATGTGGGTTGCGCTGTTCTGTCCTAATCCGCAAAATGAATTCAAGTTACCTTGTTGGTTGAGGGGGTAACTGGCCTCATGTCACCCTGTATGGTTGCTGCAAAACATGCCGGATTGAGCGCTCACTGGAATCCCGCTCGCTCCGCTTCCATCCTTAATGTCAGCTTTAACAGTCTTCGCTGACGGATCCGTATCTTGACGGGGGGCCTCTTTCGCGACCTGGAGCGGCCGCTATACATCCAACGATACCAGACCCCAAAATTGAAAGAGGCCAGCCAGGAAGCTTGAATAACAAGGCACAGGTTTATTTGCAGTGTGCTGGTGGCAGGCAGGCTCAGGGACACCACTTCAAAAGTACATCGCCAGACGCGTTTCGGGAGGAACCAACTCCCTTCTTCTGTGGCGTTTCATGCAAGTGGACGAACTCGCAGCAGTCTATTAAATGTCAATTTCCCGCCCCTGGGGATGGGCATGGCCGTAGAACAGCCTCTTGGGTATTGTAGTGCAATTTAATTATCCCATGTGGGTTGCGCTGTTCTGTCCTAATCCGCAAAATGAATTCAAGTTACCTTGTTGGTTGAGGGGGTAACTGGCCCTTATGCCACCCTGTATGGTTGCTGCAAAACATGCCGGATTGAGCGCTCACTGTAATCCCGCTCGCTCCGCTTCCATCCTTAATGTCAGCTTTAACAGTCTTCGCTGACGGATCCGTATCTTGACGGGGGGCCTCTTTCGCGACCTGGAGCGGCCGCTATACATCCAACGATACCAGACCCCAAAATTGAAAGAGGCCAGCCAGGAAGCTTGAATAACAAGGCACAGGTTTATTTGCAGTGTGCTGGTGGCAGGCAGGCTCAGGGACACCACTTCAAAAGTACATCGCCAGACGCGTTTCGGGAGGAACCAACTCCCTTCTTCTGTGGCGTTTCATGCAAGTGGACGAACTCGCAGCAGTCTATTAAATGTCAATTTCCCGCCCCTGGGGAGGGGCATGGCCGTAGAACAGCCTCTTGGGTATTGTAGTGCAATTTAATTATCCCATGTGGGTTGCGCTGTTCTGTCCTAATCCGCAAAATGAATTCAAGTTACCTTGTTGGTTGAGGGGGTAACTGGCCTCATGTCACCCTGTATGGTTGCTGCAAAACATGCCGGATTGAGCGCTCACTGGAATCCCCCTCGCTCCGCTTCCATGTCAGCTTTAACAGTCTTCGCTGACGGATCCGTATCTTGACGGGGGGCCTCTTTCGCGACCTGGAGCGGCCGCTATACATCCAACGATACCAGACCCCAAAATTGAAAGAGGCCAGCCAGGAAGCTTGAATAACAAGGCACAGGTTTATTTGCAGTGTGCTGGTGGCAGGCAGGCTCAGGGACACCACTTCAAAAGTACATCGCCAGACGCGTTTCGGGAGGAACCAACTCCCTTCTTCTGTGGCGTTTCATGCAAGTGGACGAACTCGCAGCAGTCTATTAAATGTCAATTTCCCGCCCCTGGGGAGGGGCATGGCCGTAGAACAGCCTCTTGGGTATTGTAGTGCAATTTAATTATCCCATGTGGGTTGCGCTGTTCTGTCCTAATCCGCTCGAGAGAGCGTGAAACGCGTCAGGTTGAATAAAGTGATGGATGGCTTTTACCCACTTTGCTGTCACTTGCACGGAATAAACGAAAAGGAAACTTCCCTGTGTGTGGCTTTTCTACTTTGGGGAACCTGTTTGATGGATGTTTACGGCCGCTCCGGCCGGGGAAAAGCCTTGCCACTAAGATTGTTTGTGGACCGAGCTGCAGTCACTGTAAGGAGCAGCTCAAAGGACACGGAAGCCAGTTTGTGCAAGAAGGCACTTGCAGCAAAGATGGAATGAAAGACTTTCCAAACCCATTGTGGTTTTAATGTGGATTTTATTTGTGCATCACAGAGAGCAGCTCACTGAAGTTATATGAACTACAAGGACCATCGTGCTCAGGAAGAGCCAACGCCCACTGGGGCAGGTGGTAACCATTATAAGTAATGCTAATGCACTCTGTGATGTTGAACTTTAAAGCCTCTGAGGAAATGCTCGAGAGAGCATGAAACGCGTCAGGCTGAATAAAGTGATGGATGGCTTTTACCCACTTTGCTGTCACTTGCACGGAATAAACGAAAAGGAAACTTCCCTGTGTGTGGCTTTTCTACTTTGGGGAACCTGTTTGATGGATGTTTACGGCCGCTCCGGCCGGGGAAAAGCCTTGCCACTAAGATTGTTTGTGGACCGAGCTGCAGTCACTGTAAGGAGCAGCTCAAAGGACACGGAAGCCAGTTTGTGCAAGAAGGCACTTGCAGCAAAGATGGAATGAAAGACTTTCCAAACCCATTGTGGTTTTAATGTGGATTTTATTCGTGCATCACAGAGAGCAGCTCACTGAAGTTATATGAACTACAAGGACCATCGTGCTCAGGAAGAGCCAACGCCCACTGGGGCAGGTGGTAACCATTATAAGTAATGCTAATGCACTCTGTGATGTTGAACTTTAAAGCCTCTGAGGAAATGCTCGAGAGAGCGTGAAACGCGTCCGGCTGAATAAAGTGATGGATGGCTTTTACCCACTTTGCTGTCACTTGCACGGAATAAACGAAAAGGAAACTTCCCTGTGTGTGGCTTTTCTACTTTGGGGAACCTGTTTGATGGATGTTTACGGCCGCTCCGGCCGGGGAAAAGCCTTGCCACTAAGATTGTTTGTGGACCGAGCTGCAGTCACTGTAAGGAGCAGCTCAAAGGACACGGAAGCCAGTTTGTGCAAGAAGGCACTTGCAGCAAAGATGGAATGTAAGACTTTCCAAACCCATTGTGGTTTTAATGTGGATTTTATTCGTGCATCACAGAGAGCAGCTCACTGAAGTTATATGAACTACAAGGACCATCGTGCTCAGGAAGAGCCAACGCCCACTGGGGCAGGTGGTAACCATTATAAGTAATGCTAATGCACTCTGTGATGTTGAACTTTAAAGCCTCTGAGGAAATGCTCGAGAGAGCGTGAAACGCGTCAGGCTGAATAAAGTGATGGATGGCTTTTACCCACTTTGCTGTCACTTGCACGGAATAAACGAAAAGGAAACTTCCCTGTGTGGGGCTTTTCTACTTTGGGGAACCTGTTTGATGGATGTTTACGGCCGCTCCGGCCGGGGAAAAGCCTTGCCACTAAGATTGTTTGTGGACCGAGCTGCAGTCACTGTAAGGAGCAGCTCAAAGGACACGGAAGCCAGTTTGTGCAAGAAGGCACTTGCAGCAAAGATGGAATGAAAGACTTTCCAAACCCATTGTGGTTTTAATGTGGATTTTATTTGTGCATCACAGAGAGCAGCTCACTGAAGTTATATGAACTACAAGGACCATCGTGCTCAGGAAGAGCCAACGCCCACTGGGGCAGGTGGTAACCATTATAAGTAATGCTAATGCACTCTGTGATGTTGAACTTTAAAGCCTCTGAGGAAATGCTCGAGAGAGCGTGAAACGCGTCAGGCTGAATAAAGTGATGGATGGCTTTTACCCACTTTGCTGTCACTTGCACGGAATAAACGAAAAGGAAACTTCCCTGTGTGTGGCTTTTCTACTTTGGGGAACCTGTTTGATGGATGTTTACGGCCGCTCCGGCCGGGGAAAAGCCTTGCCACTAAGATTGTTTGTGGACTGAGCTGCAGTCACTGTAAGGAGCAGCTCAAAGGACACGGAAGCCAGTTTGTGCAAGAAGGCACTTGCAGCAAAGATGGAATGAAAGACTTTCCAAACCCATTGTGGTTTTAATGTGGATTTTATTCGTGCATCACAGAGAGCAGCTCACTGAAGTTATATGAACTACAAGGACCATCGTGCTCAGGAAGAGCCAACGCCCACTGGGGCAGGTGGTAACCATTATAAGTAATGCTAATGCACTCTGTGATGTTGAACTTTAAAGCCTCTGAGGAAATGCTCGAGAGAGCGTGAAACGCGTCAGGCTGAATAAAGTGATGGATGGCTTTTACCCACTTTGCTGTCACTTGCACGGAATAAACGAAAAGGAAACTTCCCTGTGTGTGGCTTTTCTACTTTGGGGAACCTGTTTGATGGATGTTTACGGCCGCTCCGGCCGGGGAAAAGCCTTGCCACTAAGATTGTTTGTGGACCGAGCTGCAGTCACTGTAAGGAGCAGCTCAAAGGACACGGAAGCCAGTTTGTGCAAGAAGGCACTTGCAGCAAAGATGGAATGAAAGACGTTCCAAACCCATTGTGGTTTTAATGTGGATTTTATTCGTGCATCACAGAGAGCAGCTCACTGAAGTTATATGAACTACAAGGACCATCGTGCTCAGGAAGAGCCAACGCCCACTGGGGCAGGTGGTAACCATTATAAGTAATGCTAATGCACTCTGTGATGTTGAACTTTAAAGCCTCTGAGGAAATGCTCGAGAGAGCGTGAAACGCGTCAGGCTGAATAAAGTGATGGATGGCTTTTACCCACTTTGCTGTCACTTGCACGGAATAAACGAAAAGGAAACTTCCCTGTGTGGGGCTTTTCTACTTTGGGGAACCTGTTTGATGGATGTTTACGGCCACTCCGGCCGGGGAAAAGCCTTGCCACTAAGATTGTTTGTGGACCGAGCTGCAGTCACTGTAAGGAGCAGCTCAAAGGACACGGAAGCCAGTTTGTGCAAGAAGGCACTTGCAGCAAAGATGGAATGAAAGACTTTCCAAACCCATTGTGGTTTTAATGTGGATTTTATTTGTGCATCACAGAGAGCAGCTCACTGAAGTTATATGAACTACAAGGACCATCGTGCTCAGGAAGAGCCAACGCCCACTGGGGCAGGTGGTAACCATTATAAGTAATGCTAATGCACTCTGTGATGTTGAACTTTAAAGCCTCTGAGGAAATGCTCGAGAGAGCGTGAAACGCGTCAGGCTGAATAAAGTGATGGATGGCTTTTACCCACTTTGCTGTCACTTGCACGGAATAAACGAAAAGGAAACTTCCCTGTGTGTGGCTTTTCTACTTTGGGGAACCTGTTTGATGGATGTTTACGGCCGCTCCGGCCGGGGAAAAGCCTTGCCACTAAGATTGTTTGTGGACCGAGCTGCAGTCACTGTAAGGAGCAGCTCAAAGGACACGGAAGCCAGTTTGTGCAAGAAGGCACTTGCAGCAAAGATGGAATGAAAGACTTTCCAAACCCATTGTGGTTTTAATGTGGATTTTATTCGTGCATCACAGAGAGCAGCTCACTGAAGTTATATGAACTACAAGGACCATCGTGCTCAGGAAGAGCCAACGCCCACTGGGGCAGGTGGTAACCATTATAAGTAATGCTAATGCACTCTGTGATGTTGAACTTTAAAGCCTCTGAGGAAATGCTCGAGAGAGCGTGAAACGCGTCAGGCTGAATAAAGTGATGGATGGCTTTTACCCACTTTGCTGTCACTTGCACGGAATAAACGAAAAGGAAACTTCCCTGTGTGTGGCTTTTCTACTTTGGGGAACCTGTTTGATGGATGTTTACGGCCGCTCCGGCCGGGGAAAAGCCTTGCCACTAAGATTGTTTGTGGACCGAGCTGCAGTCACTGTAAGGAGCAGCTCAAAGGACACGGAAGCCAGTTTGTGCAAGAAGGCACTTGCAGCAAAGATGGAATGAAAGACGTTCCAAACCCATTGTGGTTTTAATGTGGATTTTATTCGTGCATCACAGAGAGCAGCTCACTGAAGTTATATGAACTACAAGGACCATCGTGCTCAGGAAGAGCCAACGCCCACTGGGGCAGGTGGTAACCATTATAAGTAATGCTAATGCACTCTGTGATGTTGAACTTTAAAGCCTCTGAGGAAATGCTCGAGAGAGCGTGAAACGCGTCAGGCTGAATAAAGTGATGGATGGCTTTTACCCACTTTGCTGTCACTTGCACGGAATAAACGAAAAGGAAACTTCCCTGTGTGTGGCTTTTCTACTTTGGGGAACCTGTTTGATGGATGTTTACGGCCGCTCCGGCCGGGGAAAAGCCTTGCCACTAAGATTGTTTGTGGACCGAGCTGCAGTCACTGTAAGGAGCAGCTCAAAGGACACGGAAGCCAGTTTGTGCAAGAAGGCACTTGCAGCAAAGATGGAATGAAAGACTTTCCAAACCCATTGTGGTTTTAATGTGGATTTTATTCGTGCATCACAGAGAGCAGCTCACTGAAGTTATATGAACTACAAGGACCATCGTGCTCAGGAAGCGCCAACGCCCACTGGGGCAGGTGGTAACCATTATAAGTAATGCTAATGCACTCTGTGATGTTGAACTTTAAAGCCTCTGAGGAAATGCTCGAGAGAGCGTGAAACGCGTCAGGCTGAATAAAGTGATGGATGGCTTTTACCCACTTTGCTGTCACTTGCACGGAATAAACGAAAAGGAAACTTCCCTGTGTGTGGCTTTTCTACTTTGGGGAACCTGTTTGATGGATGTTTACGGCCGCTCCGGCCGGGGAAAAGCCTTGCCACTAAGATTGTTTGTGGACCGAGCTGCAGTCACTGTAAGGAGCAGCTCAAAGGACACGGAAGCCAGTTTGTGCAAGAAGGCACTTGCAGCAAAGATGGAATGAAAGACTTTCCAAACCCATTGTGGTTTTAATGTGGATTTTATTCGTGCATCACAGAGAGCAGCTCACTGAAGTTATATGAACTACAAGGACCATCGTGCTCAGGAAGAGCCAACGCCCACTGGGGCAGGTGGTAACCATTATAAGTAATGCTAATGCACTCTGTGATGTTGAACTTTAAAGCCTCTGAGGAAATGCTCGAGAGAGCGTGAAACGCGTCAGGCTGAATAAAGTGATGGATGGCTTTTACCCACTTTGCTGTCACTTGCACGGAATAAACGAAAAGGAAACTTCCCTGTGTGTGGCTTTTCTACTTTGGGGAACCTGTTTGATGGATATATATGTGTATGTATGTATATATATATATATATATATATATATATATATATATATGTATGTATATATATATATATATATATATATATATATATATTTTGCAGCAATGTGGTAATGTGGTTCCTGCCGGAGCCCTCAACAGCGGGTGCAGGCGTTGGGCCGAACCAATGGCCGAAATCGATTTTTCAACAAAGGACGCCGTACTCTGGAACCTTGGAAAATTTAATTTATTTACAGAGCCAGTCTGTCACACCAACGCGTTTCGGACAGCATGGCCTTTCTCACGGTAGAGTACACTACTATTACATAAGTATACACTCCCATTGAATTCTGGAATTCGTAGTCTAATTCTAAATTATATACAGATTACCTCATGACAAAATCATCATTTTCATTTAATAAACACATTGTTTTGCTATACATTTACCGGATATTAAGCAGAGTGTGTTGTGCACAGTTTGCATTTTGCATAGATTGTACAGTGATTCAATTTTTCAATATTGTCACATTCCAAACACTTTTTCGTAGTTATAGTATAGTACATTCAATGTAATACTAATCTATGCTTCATGATTTTTATGGCATTTTGTTCAAGACTTGGTGGGTATAGTACCCCTGATTTTGTTTAAGATCTAGTTCTAAGATTTGTCTGAATACAACAATTGTTTTATCACACTTTCCTCCTCATGATGCATAGATTAGTATTACTTTGAATGTACTATCCATATCAATGTGACTATTTCACTAACTACAAAAAAGTAAGTGTTTGTCTTTTACAGTTCATCACCCACCATGCAGCCGGGTCTGGTGGCTCAGTGGACTAATACATCTACTGTAGGGGCCTGTGTTTGACCTCATGGTCACAGGTTCAAATCCCGGTGGGTCCAATCAACCTTTCATCCATCTGAGGTCGATAAAATGAGTACCACTAAGATGGGTAACAATAAACATCTGTTATTCAGTACCAAGATACCTACGTGTGAACGTGCGCTTTACAAATACAAATGTTATGTTATGCTTTGCGCTATGTCAAAAGCAGCCACATCCACACCTTGGTGGTCATGATGAATGGCCCAGAAAGACTTCCTGAATAGGATCAAAACACAGATCATTCCAACGGCACACCCTACACAGTGTTATGTGCTACCCATGTAGGCAACCACTTCAGGGCCTCACATAGTACTACCCGTAAGTGCTATGTAAATGCTGTAATACAATACAATGGAAATATAATGAATTAAAGTAAAATAATTTTTCTATTTTTAAACTAAAACATAAATTCCTACCTAAAGTAAAAAATATTATGTATTAATAATTATTAAAAGTGATGTATAGAATTAATTCAAATTAATGTAATTACAATTTGTTAAAATATTGATACATTAATTTTTTTATTCGACATAGTCTATTCAAATATGTTCTAATTAACTGATAAATATGTACTGGTTTTATATATATTCATTATATACATTAACAGTCGGATGGAGAACTCCATATGGTAAAGTATGGAGAAATATTAAAAAGTGTATTTAACTTTGAAAAAAATTAAAATATTTGTATGTTAAATATTATACAAATTATTTGTATACATTTCTTTACATTGAAATCCAAAGAATAAATGTTGCAGCACTATTAACTTTATTTTGAATTATTTAATTATTTTGCAAATTAAAAAAAACAAAATTCCAAAGAGAAAATGAAAGAATGAGTGCCCCATAAAAAATATAAGCTTTAGAAACTAATCAGAGTGATTTATTGAATTAATAATAGGTAATTGGATTCTATTTATAAAAAGTTACATTAATTATTTCATTAAAAAAAGTAGTTAAAATATTTCAAATTTCAATAATAAAGATGTTCTTTTTTAACATTTATATTAAATGTATTACTTTTTTAATGTAAATAATGTACTTTAACATTATTTCCTATTGGCTTTTCCAAGTCCCTACCGCCAATATTTTCTATGGGATACTAGTGCAGTACTAGTGGTTAGTCATGTGTGGTGCAGAACTTATTAGTGCTTTGACAGTAGTAACTTACACGCATCATTTTTGTTCCATATCCTTTTTCAGGGGGTGCATCCATGTAAATTACACTTTTCCGTTAACTTTGCACTCGTATTTTTTGAATAGCCAATAAGCAGTATACATACTCAAAAGTATAAGTTACCTTTGTGAATCCGGCCCGTAGTTTCTACCAGAAATATTCTCACAAAAGTTAAGTAACTTTTTTTCATATAAAGATTGGGGGAAATTATATCCTATATGAAAATGTTACAGAAATAGTCTGCCACACAACTGTTATTGTAACATTAACCAGTTTATATATTGGTTAGGCTCAGGACCTTGATAAATCTTTCAGTGCATGCAGATGACAGGAACCTTTGTCAAAATCTTGCATTTACATAACTGCATGTTAAAATAAGTAGTTTGAAACAAACTTCTTAGATGTCTTATATTGTTACCGCTTATTATTAAAATTAAATAACTACTTATTTAGCTTAAAATAGAGCCTCTAGAAATTGGTTAAACACTGTTAGTACATGGAAACCAACTCTACTCTCTGCCCTGCACGTGATCCCTCCAGTAAGGTTACAGAGTGACTATGCATGATGTGATAATTCCTTTTGACTTTATTGAGCCATTTCTGCTGAGAAACCCAGGTCTGAATGATCATAGTAACAAACTTCAATTATTAAGACTTTACGTTGGAATAGGCTGAGTATATAATTTTTAACAGCACCCTGAGCCAATATATGTTAATTAGGATTAAGCTTTCCTTTTATCGTGAATGGTGGAGAATAAGGATTAATTAGGAATTACATGTTACTTCTACAGAGTGCTAGAGATTATCACTACTCCACTAACAAGAGCTTTAGCTAATTCATTAGCCACGTGCACCAAACACAGTTCAGTTCATTCTTTAAAAATGGCGACAGCCACAACTTGGGTGGAAAAGCTAGGAGCAGAATGGAAAAGAAAACTGTTTGCTTGCTGGATTGAATCCAATCTGCCTGATGATGGTTGAAGCGGTACCCTGAATTCTTGGACCTGGAAGATTCTCATCTGCTAAGAAAACAAGCATATCATTGATTGACAAAGACAAAAAAATTAGGTGGTGCCCAGGGACGTCTGCCTGCTGGTGTAACATCTCTTCTCAGTCTATGAGAGTGTGGAATATCTTGAAAATAGGCACACTGCTTTCCACCTGGATTAAAACCAGCAAACAAGTGGCAACTAGACATTTGGCTGTGGACATGATATGACGTTGTGAGAGGCCTTTTCTAACTCATGTACCTCCCAGTGAATATGGAGACTTTTGAAACACCAGCTAATACTATCTGGGAGATCTGAACGTTTTTTCATCATCAACTTTTTAACCTACACAACTCGCTGCTGCACATGAAGTCAAGTGGTAACTGTTTTCAAATGACATAACTTCTATAAACCCTTCCTTAGTCAAGAAAAACCTTTGAGGCATTGCATTATTTGAATACCCAAAAGAAATACATGGTATCTACTTCAGGGCATTTTTTAATAAGCACAGCCAGCATATTGATTTGTTTAGTTTTACTTCCAAACACTTACTTTTTCCCTCAAGGAGGATCTAAATGTGTTTGTTTAATAGCTCCTCGTTCCCATGTTAGGCTTATTTTGCTGTTTGTGTTATACTGATTATTAAATGTGTTTTAACCAAATTGGTTTGGGAAATTTAACTTCTTTATTCCTTAACTGTTGTGTTGTTTTCATGGTGAAGACCATCTATCACATGCAGTTTTTTATGTTGAAGACTCTGCTACTTGTGCCAAATGCCCATTTCAAGCTGGAAAGGACTCATGGAAACCTGTTCCCCTGATAGGAATTAGACTGTTTTGACTTAGAGAAAAATCCAGGCATGTAAGAGTTACTGATGTTTTGTTTCACACAAAATCAACTTTCTTGGTACTTTGTGCAGAACTAAAGTGAATGCAGAGTGGACAAAAAAACATCGTACACGCATGGCATTCAGTCCCACCTTCACTGTATCCACCACACTCGTGGACGCACTGGAGGCAAAGAGATCTGTGCCAGGAAAGCAGGGACCGCTAATTATCATGGCTGATCTACCATCATGCCAGTGGAGGGCAGGATCCCCACTACCCGGATGGAGTGCCAAGCTGCATTCTAATGGTTAAATCACTTGGTTACACCTTAGAGCTAGTTCAATCATTACCATTCTATAATTCATAATTTATTCACAGCTAAAACGACAAAACTATATTTCCAAAGAAAACGCAATATCAGCTACACCATCCCAGGACTTTCTTGCCTCTTGCTCTCCCTACAGTAAATCATTCCTATGACCTCTACCAAATCTTCATCATGAATCTACAGGAAAAAGATGTTTATAAGCCTTGCAATCTGCTATGTGTCTAGTCCCAAGTCGATTTTTATAGAACTGTACTGTATAATGACCCAACTAACGTGGGGTGGGTTAAGGTAAAGAGTTAAATGTAATACTCTAATGTCGGCTCATGAGCACGAGGATTAGAAATTACACATTTTAAATTATACTATTTAGCATTCCAGTTGGCTGGCAGAAATTCAAATGTGAAGAAACACCATATGGAGGTGGCTGGGTGTTCATGAATTGAATATAGCATTTGAGAGCCTGGTGGATCCGGGACCTAGTGTTACATACCTTCTGTATTTAATGTCTGAATTGTGAGAGTGCAGTGCTTTGAAGATGAAGAGTGATAACCCATTTCTCCAAAGGACTCTGATCTGGGACCTCCATGTTTTTCTGAATTACAGACAGAGGCTATAGTCACAAGGTGGAGTCATTGGCACTGCAGCAAGATGGGTCAAGTGTTTGAAAAAGACATGTTTATAGACTTCACAATGGAACAGCACAGATTTGGGATCAAAGGATACATTTCTTGGTTTTTGCTAGATTGGCTAAGATGGCCATATGAATATGGAGTTGATTGATGCGTAGTGGAGTATAGCAAACAGGCATTTGAAGGAGATGACTGGAAATGCTAGATTTACATTCCGACAATATAAGATGTTACACATGGTGTATCGAGCCCCATCTGTATTGTATAAAATGTAGTCTTAGCCTACTGATGAATGTCTCTAATACTATGAAGAGAGAGCAGGATTTAGACATGTTGTGTGGTCTTGTTCAGTGGTCACAATATTTTAGGAAAGTGAGCAAAGGAGGGAGAGAGACCGCTGGTCCAATATCCTATTAAGCACTGTATTTTGGTATGTGTGATATGTCCCGTAAGAGGGAAATACAACTTAAGTATACATTGGTGTGCATGTTGCTGGCTAGTTGGAGATTTTCTGTCCACTGGCTGTGCCCCACAGAGCCCTGCTTGGGAAAGCAGCACATCAAGTGCAGGATGTGAGATGGACTCCGTTGCATCCCAGACCCGAAAGCTATTATTGAGGCAGATCTGGTATCCAGGCTGGCCACAGTTAAATGTACTTAATTTGTCTTAGTGTAAATTTACAGGCAGCAGGACACATTCAATAGCCGGCACATGTTGTCTACTTTCCATTTGGAACAGTGAACTGGAGAGGCAGGGGGTTCCTACTGATATTTCCAACTTGCCAAAAACAAAGGCCTCTCTTACGTGGCCATCAGCCCTTCTTTTGTCAGAGTCCCATCCTGGCTGGGATCTATCTGGACCCTACAACGTAGATGCTAATGCAATGGAGGGAAACAAAGCACACTGCTTATTATCATTTCACAAGTGCTAAAAAGAAATAAGATTTGGAGAAGGTTTTTGACTTTGCTCAACTTCTACATGTATGAGATAGTGATGCACTGTAAGAATGTCATATATCTGATTGATGGGGGAAAATAATCCTGTGCATGGTGATGGATGTACACACCTGCCCTGAGTGCCCCCACTGTACTGATGTATAGATCCTTGAGGCTGATTTTTGTTGTCATGGAGAACCACAGATCATGTGTGTTGCCATGCCGTAAGCCTGTCTCACAGATGACGTCTAGTTGGACAGGGAGGGGCGCCCAAAGCGCTACCCTCACAGTGGTGAAAGGCTACTGCCTTTACCAGGAGTTAAGCAGCATAAGCGCTGTGGTGGCAGCATACCATGTAGTGATCAGTGAGAGTGAACAGATCCTTTTTAACCTGTATCCCTGGAGTGAGGCCTACATGCTCACTCATTTGAAGTCCCACTGAAGTGTGCTAGACTCACCCTTGGACTACATTGGTTTGGTGTGTAGTGCATGTGTAATGTACAAGTGTTGGTTGTTATTGTGCTTGTGAATGGTACAGAAAAGGGATAATGCAGTGCGGTGCAGTGTGTGCATTTTATATGCATATACTGGGGTCATGTGTCTGTGAGTGGTATAAAACATAAAAGATGTAGTGTTGTGCAGTGAGTGTATGTTATATGCATGCACTAGGTGTATGTGTGTCTGTGAGTGATACAATAAATGAAGGATGTAGTGCTCTGAGGTAGGTGTATGGTCTATGCAGGTGCTGGTGTGTGTGCTGTGAATGGTATAGAACATGGCAGAATATAGGTTCCATTTTGGGAGACCCAGGGATTGAATGGTGAAGCATGGGGAGAGGGGGTAGAGGAATCCCCAGACAGATTTGTTTATTGCTGCATTCCTGTGGCCTGGGTGGGACACACTAGAGAAGGGAGAGATAAGTTCTGCCTGTACACGTCAAGGGGTGCTCTTTGATTTAGAGAGAGATCAGGAAGGAGCCTGGGCACATCACAGCAAGGAGATCGGGCTGATAAGAGCATCAAAAAGGGTAGGGTTGAAGCCCTGTGCTAACCTTCGTCCCAACTCCTACACCTGACACCTTCCAGGAAATGATTGAGCTCAAGCAGTTCTTCAGGAAGATACGCCTTCGATCATTTTTTGACAATCACCCTGAACTCCCCAGTGAAGATACAGGTCTTAGGAAACCTTCTACCTTCACTCCCACAGATGGGATGATACCACCTGAAGTTCTGACCTTTGAGAGAGCGGTCCTTAGGAACTTGCAGAACAAACCAACCGTCAAACCCTTCAATAACCTTTCAAATGCGGAAAGACTGGCAGCCAGTACTTTGGGTAAGGATACCTCGATTGTCATTAAACAGGCAGATAAAGGGGGAGCCACGGTCATACAAAACTATGACGACTATGACCAAGAATGTAAACGCCAATTGGCCAATACTACACACTATAGACCTCTGATGGAGGACCCCACCAAACGACTGATCACCACTATTATGGCTCTGGTCATTGAAGCTGAAACAAATGAGTGGATCAGCAAGAAAGAAGCAGAATTTCTGGTGACAACAGACCCGGTCACACCATACTTTTACACCCTCCCAAAAATACATAAGGGCACCACCCCGGTCCCTGGGAGACCAATTGTGTCGGGCATTGGTTCGGTGTTGGAGCCCCTGTCCCAATTCTGCGACGCTTTCTTTCAACCCTTGGTCAAACTCATCCCTTCTTATCTACAAGACACCAGAGATGTGCTACGTCTGATCGCTGACATGGATGGAAGAGAAGACATCGACCTCCTCCTGACACTCGACGTGGAAGCGTTGTATACAAACATCCCTCAACAAGCAACGCTAGAGGCGGTCGACTCTCTGCTGCGACAAGAGGAATGGGTGTCCCCCACCCCGATAGCCTTCATTATGGAGCTGGCACACATTGCACTCACTGAGAACTTTTTCAGATATGAGTCCAGTCTATACCATCAAGTCCGTGGAACTTCAATGGGCTCGACTTTTGCACCGAGCCTAGCATGTATCTACATGGCAACATTTGAGAAGAATTGTATCTACCCCTCAGAACAGAATCCATTTCGTGAAAATCTAACCTGTTGGCGTCGATACATCGATGATATTTTGGTATTCTGGAAGGGAGACCGGCCTACTTGCGAGGCCTTCTGTGTCTGGATCAATCAACAAGACCCATTCTTGAAATTTACGGGCACCATTTCCGAAAGGTCTATACCATTCTTGGACCTTACCATCTCCCTGGATCCAACAACGATCAGCACCACCCTATTCAAAAAGGAGACTGATAGGAACAGTCTACTACCTTACAATAGCCACCACACGAGGGCCCTTAGGGACAATTTACCCTTCGGGCAATTC
Source organism: Lissotriton vulgaris (assembly GCF_964263255.1). Classification (NCBI taxonomy): domain Eukaryota; kingdom Metazoa; phylum Chordata; class Amphibia; order Caudata; family Salamandridae; genus Lissotriton; species Lissotriton vulgaris. Next base: position 694,099,284 of record NC_141691.1, on the reverse strand, counting down.
CTTCGTCTCCGGCGAAATTGCAGTTCCATTGAAAACGTCAAGCAAGAAGCAAAGTCTCTACAGCACAAGCTAAGGGACAGGGGTTACCCTACACGACTATTAAAAACATCAACCAAAAGAGCACTAAACAATAATAGAGAATCTCTGCTTGAAGTTCACCCTAAAGAACAAGATGACACGATCACGTGCGTGACCTCTTTTACCAGGCATTCTACATTCATAAAAAAGACTATCAATTCTCACTGGGGCATTCTCAATTCTGCAGGGATGGAGCTTCCACGCCCACGCTTTGCATTTAAAAGGACAGCTAACTTAAAGGATACTCTGATCCATACTCGCCCCAAGAAAACTAGTACCCAACCAGGAAATACCCTTTGGGACCTTCCACCAGTCACCGGGCACTACCGGTGTGGCTCCTGCGTGGTGTGCCCCCAGACCATCCAAGGAAAAACAATCGTACTGCAAAGAGACTTCACTTGGACATTTAACAGGCACACCAATTGTAACAGCTCCAAATGTATCTATGCTCTTATATGCCCATGTAAGATGCTTTACATTGGGATGACAATGCGCCCTGTTAAACAGCGCATAATGGAGCACAACAGTAATATACGTTGCCTGAAAACACACACCAAACTCTATGAACACTGCAAAGAGCAAAACCACTCCACAGAGAGTATCCGGTGGACTGTCCTTGAAAGTCTATCATCAGTCAACCAACAAACTCTCTTTAGACTTGAACAAAGATGGATACATCGTCTACATACAGATGAACTGGGTCTTAACGATGCGGTGCCATGGACGACGTTAGCCAGATAGCATTTGATTCGGACTATTTTGTCCTGCCCCCAGTAATGACCATGATGCCTTTAATGTTCATGATCCCGTCTCCAAGATGGCGCCCATGTTTACCAATCTGACTTAGCATAAGCCTCTTCGCTTTCTACCCTCGTTCTTGGAAGTCTAATCACCCAGCAATCACTATTGCACTTCCAACTTCCGGAGCTCCCAATCAAAGATGGCGCCCATGTTTACCACACTAGCGCAGCAAAGGCATCTTCGCCTTCTACGCTTTCTACCCTTGTTTGAGGTTGCCTAGTAACCCGACAGACACGCCCCTCTGGACGCGCGCGCAGCTCACGCTTATCTGCCTTACCGGGACCCCCTTGCTTACACCGTCTGTCCTGCAATCGGCAGAAACGTGGGAGGGGTAGGTGCCTAGAGGCTTACTGCTAGCAACTATCGAGGTAAGATGTAAAATACCCCCGACGCTCTTTCTCTCCCTCCCCGGCCTGTTTGTTGACCCCGGCGAGCGCTAAGCTGTGCTCTCGGCGCCCGGTCTCCTACACGGCAATTCAGCCTTCAGTTAGCGGTGCCGCCTAAATATTCACTTTGCCCCGCGCTCCTTCTGATTTGTTTACAGGTTCTCCTCACTTGTTGCTGGCCCCACCAGGTCAGCCTAGGGGATCTAAAAACGGGAATAGCGGGTAAGTGTATTGTTTGTGCCAGCTCTCACCCGGCGAGCATGACTATCTGGGGCTAATTATGTAACACACTCCGGCAGTAGTCGGTATCCGCGTATTTTACAGAGTGTCAAACGGTCACGTTTTTTCTGTTTTCTAGCCAATTACTTAATGTGTCTTCTTTGACAAATTCCCTTCACTTCACTCGAATGCTGGAGGGCTCTAAACACGCATTTTCAATAGTGTTACTGGCACACCACACTTGGTTTGTAGATCATACATGGTATATGTAAACACCATGAGGCATGCCACCAATTGAGCGAGCATGCCACTCACAGGACGCAGCAATCCTCGTTCTGTCTTTTAAACATAACTTTCTCTCACTCTCTCTCACGGACACACCATACATGAACGGGGTCTGTCTATCTTTCACACCCCTTGACCACTCATTGTCACCTCACTCTTAGGACCACATGATGTCACCAGGCCATAGAGTGAGCAATGTTAGTAACCACTTGTTTTGTTTCCTTCCTAGTTCCCGGAAGGTCCACAAAGAATACATTAATTCTGCGACACCGGTCAGGTCGTATCATCGATTCCTCTGAATCCAGAGGGACCGTTAGCAATTATATGAGCTCCAAAGGTCCTGATGAATTGCCTTTCAGGCAAGAAACATGTTGACCACCTTCACACTAAGGGTTGAATAAGGATTGATCAGATAACCCATCACTCCTTAATACCCCTTTATTCCCTTTTAACAAAGCAGTGAGCCACACTATTAAAATTGCTTAATGGACTCTACTGACTTTTTTTAGAAATCACACTCACGCTCACAATTGCACTTTATTTAGGCCCCTTACATTCACACACCCGTTGGCAAGGAATAAAAGATCTCCACCAAAGTGCAGCCCTCCTGGGCTGCCCGACGGGCATTGCACCGCCAGCCTGCCGTAGGAGCAGGATGCCAATGATGACGCTGGACGGTCACCGGATGGGATGACAGTTGTCGTCCAACCGGTTACTTGTGTGAGGTATCCTAAATTTTCCGACAAGGGTTCACACCATGCACTTTCCCGTTCTTGACTAGTGAGAGAAATGTCAGTTTGAGACACTCTTTTGTCTCCCTCTGGGAACTCTGCACAAATTATCTTGTTTACTAACCTTTTGTTGCACATATCACTGTGGCTGACATTCAGGTGTGAACTGCTAGTCACACCGATGGTCTATGTTGAGGGGCTATCAAGTTAGGGTCGCTCGAGCTGTGACAGACTGCTATCATGCAGAAGAGAGGGCAGAGGAGTGGGCACTGCAAATGAAAGCAGACCCTTAACATAAACGTCAAAGACTCAGACTCCAAATCACATTTGGTGCCAGGAAATGGACACTCAAAAACAACAAGAGAGATAGGGAGAGTTATGAACACTCTTAGTCCCCAAACTATATTAGACATCAACAACAAAAGAGTGTTCCTGTTCTGAACAAGGTGGAAAAAGGCACAGAGCACAAGGAACCAACAAAGCCCATTTGGTTTGTTAAGAAAGCCCTCACTCACCGACCTGGTCGGTGACTTGCTTCATCATCGGGCCCCACCGGGTGTGACCGAATGCCACCCCGGTGTGCTGCGACGCCAGAATTACTGCGGAGCTGGTTTTGTGGGGGTGGGAGGGCTATGTGAAGGGTTACGTGAATAGTGTGAAGTGGTGAGTTAAAATTGCCTTGTATGTATCAAAAATTCATTTAATCAAAGATCATCAAGGGCAAGGTTAAAAAATGTGTTGGTGAGTAAGGCCAACTAAATGGATGGTCTACTCCCACTAGCATTAAGTGACAACGTGAATGGTCAACATGAACATGTTTCAGCCGGTGTGGTACAATTAACCTGGCATTCGTCAGGACCTAGAGTGTAAACCTCGGCGGTATGGGCACTCTAAGGCCCACCCAACCAGAGGACTTGAAAGTAAAAAAGTCTGTGAAGTGCAAAAAAAGGGGGAGGGGGCTTCACCACCCGAGGGCAGGATGCACACAGCCTCCGGTCTCTAAAATTTAGAGGCCAAAATAAAAAGCACTTCACAAGGGATGGAAGTCCACCCCATAGACCGCGGGAGGGAGGGGACGGCGCATTTGGCACATCGCCCACGGCGCCTGTCTCCTGTAGGTACACCTACGCAGCCCTCGGAACCGGGTCTCGTCGACGACCTCCCGCGGTCTATGGGGTGGACTCCCATCCCTTGTGAAGTGCTTTTTATTTTGGTCTCTAAATTTTAGAGACCGGAGGCTGTGTGCGTCCTGCCCTCGGGTGGTGAAGCCCCCTCCCCCTTTTTTTGCACTTCATAGACTTTTTTACTTTCAAGTCCTCTGGTTGGGTGGGCCTTAGAGTGCCCATACCGCCGAGGTTTACACTCTAGGTCCTGACGAATGCCAGGTTAATTGTACCACACCGGCTGAAACATGTTCATGTTGACCATTCACGTTGTCACTTAATGCTAGTGGGAGTAGACCATCCATTTAGTTGGCCTTACTCACCAACACATTTTTTAACCTTGCCCTTGATGATCTTTGATTAAATGAATTTTTGATACATACAAGGCAATTTTAACTCACCACTTCACACTATTCACGTAACCCTTCACATAGCCCTCCCACCCCCACAAAACCAGCTCCGCAGTAATTCTGGCGTCGCAGCACACCGGGGTGGCATTCGGTCACACCCGGTGGGGCCCGATGATGAAGCAAGTCACCGACCAGGTCGGTGAGTGAGGGCTTTCTTAACAAACCAAATGGGCTTTGTTGGTTCCTTGTGCTCTGTGCCTTTTTCCACCTTGTTCAGAACAGGAACACCCTTTTGTTGTTGATGGCCAGGAAATGGACTACAGGAAAGGGAGCTTGAGACCCCCAAATCTGTCAACTGTCAAGCAGTCAGTCGAGCTCTATGGGGAAGATAAGCTGTGCAAGGCTTCTGCCTATAGCCAGGACTGGGTGTCAAGGACTGCTAGTCTCCCACTGGGGTGAGGGAACATCCCCAATGGAATCCAAGACCACCTGCCCTAGAACCTGAAGCCTGGGACATCAGCAATTGCTTACTTGCCCAGACCAGTGTGCCGAGTGAGTAAGAGAAGAACATTGGAGTGAGCGAGGTTCAGTGGGGAATCCTGTCAAGTGGACTCTCTTAGGGAGGTGTGAGTAGCGAGGTGTGAGGAGACAGATTCTGCACTGATTGGGTCTTTGGCCATGTGCAGGAAAATTGGGCAACCCTCATATAACAAAGGAGGGCTGTTGTGATTGTCTTAGTGCTGAACCTGTCAACGCCCATGTGCATTGAGGAATTAGAGACCCAGAATGCCAGGAGAGGCTGCCGTGAAGAGATTTCTCTACCGGGTGGGCTATAGCCCTTGTGTGGTGGAAAGCTGGTGACCCTGTATGCCAGGAGGGGCCACCATGAAGAGATTGCCATGCTGAGTGCGACTTAACCCTGTGTGGTGGTGAGTTGGCAATCTTGTTTGCAAGAAGGGGTCGGCATGAAGAAACCTGCTGTGCTGATCGGATTGGAGCCCCTGCGCAGTGGAGAAATGGTGCTCTACTACCCCTCCTCCATTCACTGTGGGAGGGACCAAAGCACTTACTCAGCTTGGAAGAACCACAAAGAACCTCAGTTTGCTGAGAACTTACTGGTGACAGCAGCTGTAGTTCCAGCACCCACAGAGGAGGCGACCCGCAGACCCTGCAGGTGTGGCAAAGACTCATTTTGGGCCCGTCGGCTCATGGGCAACTTGCTTGTCAGATAGTGCTTCGGTGCTGGAACTCTTTTGACTTTACAACAGAGTCGAAGTAGGATTCCTGAAGCTCAGATTGTTAGTGGGGCTTCACCTGAATGTTCCCTATTGTGAATAGAGAATAACCACTACCCTAGAGCGAGGAGTGAGTGGGACTCAGGGACCACCTAAGAAATACTAGAGCCCTGACCTCCGGGACTGTGTGAATTGTTTGGGAATGTCGTATTTCCCTTTGTGTGCAGTAAAAATGATTTTTTTTTCTCATAAAAGTAAATATTTGACGGGGCAGTTATTTATTGCTGTGCTTGATTTGCATTGTGAGCCTGTATTTACCCCCATGTATCCTTGGACTGTTTGACCCACGCTACTCCTGAGAGTCAATTGCAGAATGGGTACTTGGCCCAGTTGTTCATGATCCATAGTAGGTAGGGCCCATGATATCAGGAGTAAAATGCCTCAACATACACAGTTGGGCCCTGTAACTCTTGCTCCCCCGTGGCCCTCTGAAAGGGATTCTGACACTGTTTGTACAATGCACTAATAACAATTTAGATAGCACTTACTGATTTAATCTGTTTTTACCTAATTTCTTTTGCAGGGCTACTTATTCCAATGTAGGGTATCAGGGTGCTTTACACCACCCAACAATGAATCATAAAAATAAGTGTAAATCAATGTACAGTAAATGTTACATAAGAGAATTTGGGTTACAGGATTTAGAAGTCATATAATCTGTACTTTGAGTTCAAACATGAGAAGAGTGCTTGGTTTGCAAAAACATAAATTCAGGATTTAGAGCATAATGCAGTGGTTTGTGTTATCTATACTAAGGCCTTATCACTAACCAAAAGATACCTTTTAGCAACCTTAAAATAAGGAAAGATTGGGAAAAAACACAATAAAGTTTTAAGCCTTGCAGGTTGCATTTCACTCCTTGGTGCCAGTTCGTAGCTCACCATGCTATAAATTACTAGATTATTGATTTATGATGTGCGTGTTTCACATTCGTTGAAGGGAGCACATTAATTAACCCTCTATGCTACTTAATGATGGCTCGAAGATTTGACTAAAGAGAACACAGCTAGCTCACCAGCAATTGTTCCCCATTTATCATAGTACTGTTATCCCCTGAAAATTGCTAGGCATACTAAGATCTTTGAAGCAGGTGCCTTATCCTGTAAGATATTTTAAAATGCTGCCTGGTTATGACCAATTACATAAGCCAGAAAGGATTTATTGTTACATGTGTCCTTGTTGTAAATTTCTTTGGCAGAGGTTTGGAAAAAATTATAAGTTGAGTTTCAGACTCAGGGTCGGACAGGCCTTTTATTCCACCAGGCATTTTCCTGGCGGGCTGTAGCTCTTTCAGGCCGGTTTTGGGAGCTTAGGGTCGCTCCTGGTACCCTCTCGCTTACCCCAGCAGCAGGCTCGGGATTCTTCAAGAGAGGGAGAGACAAAGGGAGGGAGAAGAGAGGGGGGAGGCAGACAGAAGACAATCAGGGAGGGAGAGGAGAGGAGAGGAGAGAGAGAATGAATGGAAAGAGAGAGGTGACAAGAGGAGACAAGGGGAGCGAAGCTGGTTGAAGCATTTTTGCTGGGGCTTCTTTAGGTTCTCCAGCCCGACCCTGGTCAGACTCAGCTTTGTATGATTCTGACCCTCGTTTCTCTACCCCTTTTCTGATGCCACACCTTGACCCTCGATTTATGGAATCCCAGAGTATTTTTATTTCCCATTTCCAGCACCTGGCACCTGGCCACAGCGATATGACAAATTGTGCTAAGGAGAGGCATATGTTTCGCAATAGACCTAGCAAAAGATTGACTGAAGATATGGAAAGCTTGCAGCAAAAGTGTGCTCATTTGGGTATCAAGTTGTTTTGATAAGGATATTAAAAACTGTGATAATGGCTAAACTGCCACTTTAGAATATGTGCACCATTTCATTGGATGATCATTATTCATGTCAATTGAGACCGCCATGCCAGTGCACTGATCTGTTGGGAGCCTTTACTATAAAGGAAAAAAGACATTTAAAAATGAAAGTCTATAGTTATAACTGATATTCTCCTTCTGTTGCCCCAAGCCCTTTCCTTTTCTCTGCTATTCCTACAAGTTTACAGTATTGTCTGTACAACACACCGGTCTTGTACATATAGGCAAAAAGAACAATCGATAGACAGAATGCAGAACAATGTCATACATTCCCCCAGTACAGAGATCCGAGCATAAATCCATAATCTCTTTGTGTTCGCTTTTGTCGCCCTAAATTGGCAGGGTAGGCCCAGCCGTGTGTCCCTTGCTCACTTTGCCACTGGATTCAATCTAGCCTGGCTGATGAGGGGTGTTACCATGAAACTGGTCCCAAGATGCTTGTTTACGGTCCAGGGAAGCCCTGGCTTGGCAGTTTGGGTTGGACTGTTCCCATGAGGCACAGGGTCATGATTGATATGCATATGGCTAGATCTGAACTGGGTTGACAAAGTGAGCTAAAGAACGATGATGGATTCAACACTGTGACAGGGGTGAGTGTCTGAAAAGTTTCAGCGCTCTGTCCATCGTCTCTTTGTGTTTCCTTTATACATATAGGCACCATGCTAAACCATGTACTATAAAGGAATTCAAACTGATGTGCCCCTTTAAAATGCAGGAATAATATATTGTCTCTTAAGGAAGAAATCCAAATATACTGAAGTGGAATGAATAAAATACATGGGCCAGTGAGGAATGTGCTCCATTTAGATGCCCAAATTTAAGGATTAACTAACAAGACCTGGGAATGTTTTTGGCCTTTTAGAACAGTCAAGCATATTGCCCTTTGCCTTGACAGTGCCATCAGAAACACTGGCCACAATAACTACTTTACAGCACGCTGTCACCTGTCCAGCTCCTGTAGTTACATTTTCACAGTAAATAACTGCAGAAATATGGCTTGGCATACGCCTCAATGGTGGGTGTTTTTCAATGTCCAGATTCTTGCACTCGAAATAATTATCTGATGATTTACATCGGGAGAGGCATCCCACAACAAGATAAAGCAACTCTCGAGCCTGGATTTAGGAAGCAAATCTAATTAGTGCGTGTTATTGATTGCTTCCTCTGAGTGCCAGAAGAGTTATTAAACGTATGCTTGGGGCGCAGCACAAATGACGTACAGCGCGCAGGCGTCATACAGGATATCAGGCAGTGCTCTGAATAAACGATGGGATGGCTTCCAATTGCTGTTCTTGCCAATGTGCTTCCCGCCAATGGCTGATTAGTCAATCAACTTCAGGGCCCACTTGAGGAATAGCATGAGCCCTTCAAGGCTAATGAAAGGCCAAAGCAGCATGACCTTCTCATTTTTTCAGCACCGGCTACACGCAGAATCGTGATTGGCTTGCGGGGACAAGGGAAGGAGAAACGGAGAGTAGGCGAGCTGAACACGTACAGCAGGCCTCTGCACTTTGTGACGCCATTTTGATGGCACCTCTCTCTTTCCATTCATTCTCTCTCTCCTCTCCTCTCCTCTCCCTCCCTGATTGTCTTCTGTCTGCCTCCCCCCTCTCTTCTCCCTCCCTTTGTCTCTCCCTCTCTTGAAGAATCCCGAGCCTGCTGCTGGGGTAAGCGAGAGGGTACCAGGAGCGACCCTAAGCTCCCAAAACCGGCCTGAAAGAGCTACAGCCCGCCAGGAAAATGCCTGGTGGAATAAAAGGCCTGTCCGACCCTGAGTCTGAAACTCATTATTTTGATAATGGGCTTGCTTCCCACGCTAGCGCTTACTACCGTTATCTATCAGTCTTGTTAACTTTAATGGAATAGGAGCACGTACGACTAATAACAGCGTCATTTTCAGTCTTACTCTTGGACCCCGCACAGCCAGCGAAGAGAAAAGCATTCTCTTGTTCATTTTTTGCAGAGTACACAGAAACTTCCGAACCCTCTTTTTCATCGAAAGAATTGTATATGTTGCCTCGCTGTTCCCTGAATACTAACTAATGAGGAAAAGAAAGCGCAAGCAGAATGAAGCACCTGATAGAAAAAAAAGAAAAGAACGTAATATTCAACATGCAAAGGAAAACAGTCAATAACAGATTGTTTTTGCTTTCAACCCTATCCATCATTTAAAATAAAAAGATCTCGATTGATAACCTGCAGTTTGTAGCACTTAAATTAGTACTATCATGGTACAATATGGGTGGTGTAACCTCGGGCCCCATGTAAGGAATGGCGAGGGGCCCCCCTCACACAATCCTGCCCATACCCACTGACAAGCTGAGGAGGTCCTCTCTATGTATGGAACACTGGGTCCCCCCACACTGCAGGGGCGTCTGTTACGCCCCTGGCACTGAATATTGAGAAGGGAATATCGTTGTAACCTAATATCGTATCCAAAGTATTGAGGACAAAAATATTGACTGATAAGTGAATATAGATTTTCATATCTAAATCCACACATAAGTAGCTCGCTGATATAAATATCTTCAACGTATGTAGATCTTCAGTTAAGAATAGTAAATCTGTATTTTTCTATATGAACCCATAGTGTTAATTTCCTAATAGTGACTGAGCAAATATTTCAACAAGAGGGCTGGTCATGGACAAAAGGTGATAAATGTCAAGATACAGTCAAATATCGAAATAGTTACTGTTTTACTCTGCGTTTAAGAAATGTTTCAAGTTTCAGATAAAGCAACCTAGCAATGACTATTCTGTTTAAGATGGTTAGGTGGCCAACTATCAGGTTCTGCGTCTTACTAGGCCATGTTCTAAAACAGACCCCCATGTAAGAACGTGACAGAGGCGCAGGTAAGGGTTCTTATGCAACTGTTCCTACACATCAGTGCAGTTCAGAACTCGGGCTACCTACTGACAGGTAGACGTTGGGGTGACAGGGGACTGAAGTAAGCGCAAGGGGGAATGTGGGGGAACCAATCAGGGGGTAGGGAGGACAAAGGGAGCTCATGCGCAAGAGAGCAGTGGAATGCATGATGCCACGAGCCAGGGGCGGCTCTTGGCATTAACTGTGATTACAACACATCTTCCTCTCTTGAATGTTTAACACAAAGCAGTTATTCACACACTAAATCATCTAGACGTTTAGGTTTGTTGATGGTTCTACCAAACTTTCCCCTGGGAAAAAAAATAAATCCTTAGACCCGGAATGTGCAAAAAATTATAGGCCCATCTCTCTGTTACCTTTCCCTTCAAAAATTGTAGAACGCACGGTTAGCTCCGCTCTCTCTGCTTATTTGGAACAAGCCAATGTACTGGAGGAGGCACGATTTGTTTTTCGACCAGCGCACGGGACTGAGTCAGCACTGATAACGGTCATGTACGAGATTCGGAGGCGGACAGACGGAGGTCAGGCAGTGGCATTGGTCCTGCTGGACCTGACTGCCGCCTTCGATACGGTAGATCATAAGCTCCTGCTGGACAGACTGAGTGGGGTCGGAGTGAGTGGCTGCGCTGGCCAGTGGTTTCGCTCCTTTCTGCAAGACAGACAGCAGGCGGAGTCTCTTCCTCCATTTCAGTCCTGCTTCTTTGACATACAGCATGGTGTGCCTCAGGGCTCGGCGATCAGCCCCATTCTATTTAACGTGTATTTAAGACCTTTAATTGATGTTATTAAAGCACACAACATCAGTATGGTAAACTATGCTGATGACACTCAGCTGATTCTATCTTTCGATGGTGAAAATTCGACCTCTGGGGAGTTATTTCATGAATGTCTTCGGGATACAGCCTCCTGGCTACGAAAAAACTCCTTACAATTCAATGCTGGGAAGACAGAGGTGATCTATTGTGCAGCATTGAAGATTCCTCCTCTTTCCCCGATAAATTCTGGCCTCCTGAAACGCCAATGACAATACAGCCAGTGCAAGCAGCTCGGAACCTGGGCTTTATATTTGACAATAGACTTTTGCTGAAAGCTCAGGTAACTAAAACGACGACTTCTTGTTTTGCAATTATCAGGTCTCTTCGAAAAAAAATTCCTTTACTCCCTCTTCATGCTCGGGCTCAAGTGGCACGTTGTACAATACTTAGCAGGCTCGATTACTGCAATGCCCTTTTGCTAAACTCCCCTGTATTGGATAGACTGCAGAGAATCCAGTCAGCAGCTGCTAAACTAGCACTTGGTCTTCCCAGAAGAGCCTCAGCATCTGCAGCCCTAGCAACACTTCATTGGCTTCCCTTGAGACAGAGATTACAATTTAAGTCTCTATGCCTGGTATTTAAAGCTCTTCATGAGATCGGTCCCCTTTCCTTGGGTAAAAATTTGAATTGTACACTCCTTCTAGAGATCTTCGCTCCTCTCTGGTAAGACTGGTGAGGATACCTAAATATTGAAGAGTCAGAATGGGAGGTAGACTGTTTGAAGTGGCTGTGGCCAAGCTTTGGAATAGTCTGCCCCGCAAAATTAGACAAATTCAGGAACTATTCCCTTTTAGAAAAGCCATTAAGAACTGGCTATTTCCTCTATTTTAGTAGCCGCCACAGTGTACACATGCCTACTCCTTGAGTTGTTTCAGCACCAGGATGCCTGCCAGGCGATAGTGCGCTTTATAAGCTCTATAAAATAATTAAATAAATAAAACCCTATTTTTTTAGACGAGGCATCAGTGTCAGAATGTGGATCGCTGATGGTTCTGCTAAACCCACTTCTGAGATTCTGATTGTCAGACACAACCTCTGAATCAGAATGTGAATGATCATTGCTCAGATGGGGCATGAGAGCGTGAGGACTGACTTTACCATTCCGCTCCGGTGTGCTGCCATTGGTATCAACAACAGTGAGTGAGTGAGGAACCACTGCCCTGAACTTCTCGATTTCTTGAACACCTTTTATTGTCAAAAATCATGGACTTGTGTCCCCTTTCAGGTTCATCATATTCAACCCACAAATAATTTATTGCACTATTGTGTTGGCTCAACTCTCTTCTCACTGAATTACATTTGGCCAAACTGTTCATATGCCACACTATTCCATCACTAAGTCTGGCAGCATTGTTATACAGTTTACTGATGAGGAGGGGAGCGGTGAACCTGCTATCTCCCTGCTTGACCTTCCTTTCAAGACGAACTTTGACCAGATCTCTGATCTTGAACGAGTGCTCTTTGACAACGTGTCTTGTGTCGTACCATTCTTTGAAACACATCTATGCTTTTTCGATGTTGTTCCTTACAGTTTCAGGTGACCACTCTACTTGTTTGGAGGTGGACATCCATCCTAAATCTCTGCTTAGGGGTTGACTACATCGCATGAGAACAAATGGTGAATTGGAGGTACTGGTGCATGGAGTGATTCTGAAGGCCCAGATGAGTTTGAAAATGTCTTCTTCCCAATGAAGGTTGTTGTTCCTGGATAGTTGTATACTTCCCTTTAGAACACGGTTGAAACCTTCAACGGGGCCGTGACCCTCCGGGTGATAAAGCAAGGTGGTGTGATGAGTGATGCAATTTCTTTCCACGAACAACTTAAAGGCATCAGAGGTGAATTGGGGGCCGTTATCGGTCAGTACATGCTTGGGTAGTCCTTAACGCAAGAAGAGTCTGTCCAGAAACAACAAGACAACAAAGCTTTCAATGCTGGGGACAATTTTGATGACCGGCCATTTGGAAAAGTGATCAATGACAACCAGGATGTACTTGATCCCCCCATTGTGAGCTTCAATGGGACCAGTAATGTCCAGGCCTATCTTATCCCAAGCGGTACAAAAGGGGGTGGTAATGGACGGAGCATCTGAATCAATCAAACACTCACACCCAGTCAAAAGATCTGGGTTTAGTCCATCACCGTTCTTTATCCCACTCTGCCACCCCAGTTCAGACATGAAGACGGCTGGAATGCCAGAAACCGGTCCTCGGAAGCTTGTTTCCGGTCCAGGGAAGACATGGCTTGGCAGTTGATTAAACCCAGATCTTTTGACTGGGTGTGAGTGTTTGATTGATTCAGATGCTCCGTCCATCACCACCCCCTATTGTACCGCTTTTGGCCGCAGTAAGTGTGGCAGGGTATGCTCAGACGTAAGACCCTTGCCCACTTTGCCACTGGATTCAAGCAAGCCGGGCTGAAGACGGCTGGAATTCCAGAAACCGGTCCTCGGAAGCTTGTTTCCGGTCCAGGGAAGACATGGCTTGGCAGTTCGGGCTGGACTGTTCCCATGAGGCACAGGGTCAGACTAATGTGCATATAGCTATGTCTGAACTGGGTTGGCAGAGTGGGCTAAAGAACGTGATGGATTAAACCCAGATCATTTGACTGGGTGTGAGTGTTTGATTGATTCAGATGCTCCGTCCATCACCACCCCCTTTTTTACCACTTTTGGCCGCCATAAGTGTGGCAGGGTATGCTCAAACGTGAGTCCCTTGCTCACTTTGCCACTGGATTCAAGCAAGCTGGGCTGAAGACGGCTGGAATGCCAGAAACCGGTCCTCGGAAGCTTGTTTCCGGTCCAGGGAAGACATGGCTTGGCAGTTCGGGCTGGACTGTTCCCATGAGGCACAGGGTCAGACTGATTTGCATATAGCCATGTCTGAACTGGGGTGGCAGAGTGGGCTAAAGAACGGTGATGGATTAAACCCAGATCTTTTGACTGGGTGTGAGTGTTTGATTGATTCAGATGCTCCGTCCATCACCACCCCCTTTTTTACCGCTATCTTACCCCAAGGCATGCTTGGGGGGGTAACGGAGATAGGGGGACCCTATTGGTTTTGAGGCTTTTATCAGAATCATTGCAACTCACGCAGTCTCTAACCATATCCTCAATCTGTTTATCGATCCTGGGCCACCAATAGCTGTTTTTGACTCTCTGTTTTGTTTTAGAGATACCAAGATGACCAATGTGGCATATACTTAAAATTTTTCCTCTGAGTGTCAGGGGAAACAGCCTTGCCTATTCTGTACAGTACTCCGTGTTCGACACTCAATTCATTCCTTATCTCCCAATAAGTTCTGGTTACTTCATCCACCAGTCTATTCTCAGGCCAATCATCATTGATGTATCTGCATACCTTTTGTAGAATGTAGTCTTTAAGCATATGTTCTTTCCATTTGGTATGTTCCGCTGTGATTTCATAGTTGGGTAAGGGAAACCTGCTTAAGAAGTCAGCAACTTTGTTTCTAATCCCAGGCCAGTATTCAACCGTGTAATTATAGTCTAGTAGCTTGACTGACATTTTGCTTAGCCTGGGGGAGGCATTTTGTAGACCTGAAGCTGAGAGAATTTTAATTAATGGTTTGTGGTCTGTCTGTAAGCGGATGTTGTATCCCCATATGTACACTCTGAAATAGTTTAGTGCCCAAGAAAATGCAAGCATTTCATGCTCGATCACCAAATATCTTTCTTCAGCTGGGGTCAGTGACCGAGAAGCAAAGGCTACAACCCATTCATAGTTAGTGGAATCTTTGTGTGCGAGGACAGCACCAAGTCCCTTGTTGCTTGCATCTGTGGTGACATAAGTTTGAGTCTTGGGGTCAAAGCCTCTCAGAAATGGCGCATTTGCAATATTCTTTTTGATGCGTTCAAAAGCTTCTTGGCTTGTTGGGGAGCACTCAAATTTGACCTTGCTTTTGAGCAATTGTCTTTTGCTGTAAGTTTTTTCTGAAAAGTTGCATATAAATTTTGAATAGAATTCTGTTAAACCAAGAAAAGCTCTCACATCATCCTTGTTAGTGGGGGTTGAAACTTTAAGAATGGCATCGACTAACCCCTGCTTGGGTTTGATACCCTCCTAACTGATTGTGTGACCCAAATATACAACGTTATCTTTTAAAAATTTAAATTTATCTAATTCAAGTCAAACCATGTAATTTCAAGATTTCAAACACCTGCTTTAGGCGTGCATCATGTTCCATTTGATTTCCACCCATGACAAGGATATCTTCCTGGAAGAACCTAACACCCACAGTCCCTTCAAAGAGGGATGTCATGACTCTTTGAAATAGCGCTGCGGTGGAGGCCAATCCAAACGCTACCCGTGTGAAACAATAGCAGCCAAATGGTGTTATGAACGTTGTACACTTTCTGCTCTCGGCATGCAAAGCTACATGATGGTAGGCAGATGTCAAATCTAAGATAGAAAATACATTCATATCTTTAGTAGCGTTGAAAATTTCACATATGCGGGCAAGGGGTACTGATCAATAATGATGTTTTTATTTAGATCTCTGAGATCTATGCAGAGTCAAATTTTTCCATTGGAGCGCTTAACTACCACCAAAGGAGAAACACACTCTGCGGATTCAACCTTCTCAATTATACCATTGCTGACCAATCTGTTGAGCTCAGTACGGACCTCATCTCTGACAGAGACGGGTAGATGTCTAACCTTATGTACACAAGGGGAGGCATTCTCTTTCAATTCAATCTTATGATGGAAGCTGTTGAGTAATCCCACACCTCCGGCTAACACTTCAGGGTATTCTTTGATCAGGGTGTTATTGTACACATTGACATCTTCAATAGACATAACAGGGTCGTCGCTGTTGGGATTGAGAATGATCCCTAAATCAGCTTGGTCATTCCACCCCAAGACCAAGGGTCCTTTTTTAGCCTCAAAATGTTTACAGAGCACTTTCCTGTTTTTAAATTCAAACTCTAAATCATGAGTTCCTAAGAATTCTATGTTGTCCCCTGTATAGCTTTTAGCAATGACCCATGACTTTGTAAGAGAAGCAAAAGAACAATATGGAGGAGTACTACCCTGTTAGAAACGGGACCCTGGCCGGCCAAGACTCGCGTCGAGGTCAGTCAGGGATCGCCATTTCTAAGTGTCAGGGCAAGGGAGTCACACACCAAGATAACCCCTCTCTCGCCCTCTAGGTAATGTGGCGCGAGCAGTCAAGGCTAAACTTGGAGGCTATGTAGGTTAAGTGTTTGCACGCGCACCCAGTAACAACACCCAAGGCCCACCACAAAGGAAACTCCACACAAGGTTATACAAAAATAGCCTTTGTATTATATCAAAAACACATTAGATAAAACATACATTTGGTTACACTGTGCCAACAGGCACGGGCAGAATTTACAGGGGGGATATTTACAAGACAGGGCCACCTTGACCACTGTCAGGAATCATCACTTTTTAGGAATAGTACTTAGCACAAGAATACTTTTAGAATCAAAATAGAACGTGTACCACAAATTAGCACACAACCAGTAATTACTGGTAACGCATCAGAACCTCCTACGCAACCCTAACCACCTTAGGAAACTATTGCGCAGGGAACAAAAGACCTCAACTAGCAACACCTGTACTAGGAGAAAAGCAACCACCTAGGAATCACCAGCATCTAGGGGTATAAGCATAGGAACATTACACATGATGCATTAACATTCAGCGGTGTAGGAAAGGAAGACACATGATGTATCCAAACACATTCAGAGGTGCGAGCACAAGAAAACACATGATGCAGTACCTACATTCAGCGGTGTATGCAAGGAAAGACACATGATGGTTCAGAACACATTCAGCGGTGCGAGCACAAGCAATTGCGCAAAACTTCCCATGAGCCACAACCTGTGGCAGTCCCTGTGTCCCAAAGTCAGGGCAGGCTGTAATAAGCCAAAAAGTACACCCAGCCTAAACGTAGCAACTGTCCACTAAGTGCTGGACAGTTGTAAATACCAAGGATGCTAACGTTGGAGCCTCGCAGGCTCTGGACAGCTGGTTGTCCCTTCTGGGAGCCTTCGCGGCTCTCACACTGAAGAAGTGCCCCCTGAGCCCTCTCAGGGCTCTACACAAGATTGGCCGTCGTTGGAGCCTCGCTGGGCTCGAAACACGCAATGCCCCTGAGCCTTTCTGGGGCTCTCAAGCACACTTGGGATAACGGTGCCCCCGGGGAGCCTTCGCGGCTCGAAACAATAAATGCCCCCACGTTGGAGCCTCGTGGCTCTCAAAATGACTGCTCTTGTCGGTGGAGCGGCCCGCTGACAACCGGGGCCGCTCTGCTTTCTCTCGGGAGGCCCCCGTCCTCCTGCACTCACCGGCTCTCTTCGCGCTGCTCCTCTCCTTCGGCAGGACAGCAGGGCTTCTCTCGCAGGCCGGGGCTCTCCCTCGCGTCTCGCTGCGGCGCCGAGGGCGGGACTTCCGGTCGGCCTCTCAGGGGCCGCGCTGCGATTGGCCGGTCGGCCAGATACTTCCGGGTCGTCGCGGGCAGCGCGGCGGCCCGTTCCAGGTAGGCAGGCGGGCTCCCAGTACCCGAGGAGTGGGCTCCCTCGAGGTATTTACAATAGTAAAGTACGGGGCAATGCCGGGTGGGCACCGGCTCGATAAATTAACAATGAAGCGAATTGGCACTCGCTACGCGCCGCGAATCGGCAGATCAGGCGGCCAAATGCCGGGTGGGCACCGGCTGTGCACAAAAGCGCTCCCCAGCGCTAGGACCAATAATAAAGCGCTCTCAAGCGCCAAAGGCAAGGCGAAACGCTCCCAGACACTAGGGGAAGTCCAAAGCGCTCCCAGGCGCTGAGAACACAAGCACAGCGCTCCCAGCTGCCCTCAGCAGGGCAGAGTCCCAGCAAAGTTCTTAGATAGGCAGGGGGCAAGGCTGGGCCAGGGGCCAGCTCACTGGCTCTCCAGGCAGGGAGGCAGTCCAAGTGGCGGTTCCTCCTGGCCCCAGCAGCAGCAGCAGCCCCCTCAAGATCCTAGAAGAGAACAATTTCAGTGGGGACACACCCCCATTTTTATACACTGAAATCCTTTGTCACAGTGTGCAGGGTGGGGGGAAAACCAGTCGCAGCTGGTTCTGGAGCACTCTTGATGGCCCAACCACCCATTTCATTCACTGTGGAGGCTAGGGTCGTTAGACACACCACAGGGGGGCGGAGCCAGCATTGTGTGGGGAAAACCCAGCCCATCCAGGACACAGGTACATTCCTCCCACACATCACTCATGCTAATCTCCCACTCACCACCGGGCAGACCCATCCAGACTTCCTGGAGCCTGGCATGCCAGCCAGCTCCAGCCAATCACGCTCCAGTACCCTCACTGCACACATATCTCAATGTCCAGAAGTAGCACTTCCCAACTAGACACACACATGCCGCAGACACCATCTTGCAGCATTCACTCTCACGAGTTTACACATACCAAACTCGAGCCTGCACTCCCCACGCATCAGGAACTACCAGGGACACACACATTCCCCATGCATTCCTATGGGAGGGCAGGCCAGCCATACTACGCGCACGCACTTTCACTCTGGGACCCAGGGAAAAGGTGCGCCAAGCCAGAAATCATGAACGCCAGGTCGCCATCAAAAGCAAAAAGTTCAGGGGTGAACCAGCCATAAGGGCCCGGGTCCAACACAACCCCCTTCCAGCCAAAACACAGGGTAGACCGATCACCACCGTGATGGGCTTCCCTGCTTTGGGCGAAAGAACACGGACACGGGCCCGCCACTGCCGGGACACCGTCCTGTTCCACGCCACTGTGAACCACTGGGATTCCTTCTAAAACCACCATCTGGAACAACTGGGCTACCCCACTGGTACTCCTCAGCTGTCTGCGGCCGGGACCAGGCCCTAGGCCACCCAGGTGCCACTGGTTCCTGCCTACTCACCGAGTGGGGGGTAGTAACCCCTGGCACATAGTAGCCACTCTCCACTCTTCCTGTCTGCAAGACAGGGCTAGACTGCCACTGGTTCTCCAGCCTAGGGTCTACAACCTTAGGGGGACCAGGAGTCTCAGGGAAGGCTCTCCTCCCCTTACCTCTTCTTCTAGGGTTCCTCCACCTCCTGCGAGGTGTACACCTATAACGCCATTCCAACCCAGGGTTTAACCCCTCAGGTTGCACCGGGGTCAGAGGCGGGCTCTCCCACCCTCTGCACCCCCTTCCAGAGTTCTGCACCCTCCCAACTGGAGAGGTACCCCTGGAAGAAGCACTGGCTAGGACTCCGTTTACAGAAGTCCCACCCTTCAGGTCAGGCCGATCCTGAACCTGGCCTCCCAACCTTCGGTCTAAACCTCTAGGTGGGATAATTGCCTGGCACTCCAGGACTTCTGGGGACTCACTCACCATCCCCCTGAGGCTAACACATAACTCATGTGCTGTGTGACTGTCTGTCTGGCGCAGATCTCCCGTCTCCTGTCCACCTGACAGTGTGGGAAGATCCCCCAGAACAGAAGTGGTGTCACCATGGTCACTAAACGGGAACTTCGCCCAACTGGGTAGTCCCTGACCCACTGGTTCTCCCACTGGGGAACTCCCCCAATCACTCCTCACTTCGGACTTCCGTGCCCCCCCAACTGGAGTGGCACTGCCGGACACTAGAACCACTGGAACACTATTTAAAGATACTCCAGGTTCTCTAGACACTAGGGCATCACCCTCAAGGGGTCTAACAGGACAGCCTAGATCTCTAACCTGGTGTTCCCTCAAGAAACCATCCAGGTTCTGAGACTGGGTTTCGGGCACCTGGGAACACTCAGTCCCCCACTCACTCTTACTCCACGGAGACAAGACGTGAGCCCCTTCACCCCTCTCGCTACACTGGGACCTAGCTGGGCTACTCTGAGCCTCTTCCACCACACTGGTCTGGAAGATACCTAACCCACTACTCTCGGGTTCACTCACCCATGACGTGTCAGAACCACTGGCACCTTCCCAGCGGTCTGCTTCCTTTGCAATGTCCCAAGGACACACGTAGTCACCTCTTGACAGGTGTTTGCGCAACTCTGGCACAAAACAATTGAGCAACTGCTCTCTGATAACAAGGTTGAGTAGTCCATCAAAATCAGGTTCCCCATGAACCTCTAACCAATCAAGCAGGGCATCATGACAATCATCCACATAATCCGCCCAATCCTGGTGAGGCAGTCTCCTACTGCTCCTGAACTTCAACCTGTATGTGTCCTCTCGGGAACAAGGTACCATTCTTTGGAAACGGGGCATGGCACTTCCCGCACCAAACTCTCTCTTGCTGCCACCACTGGATCCAACCCTTCCTGGGGAATCCAGAAAACTATGACTGCGGTCAGGGGATAACCTACCCTCTAGGGCTATCTTCTCCCTGGCCAAGGCCCTCTCAGCCTCTGCAGTCCGCTCATTCACACCCAGCTGCGCCATCTCTCTGGCATGCTCTAACCGGAGCTTCTCCATGGCCAACTGGTGCTCCCTCTCTTCTCTCCTATCCACCCACTCCTCTGGGGACAGGGAAAGGGATGGGGTGCTACATCTGACACTGGACCCAGCAAGGGACTCCCTATCTAGGGGGTACTCGCTCTCTGCTGGCGCCCATCCACTGTCATCCTCACTCTCCACATCAGACTCTTCAGGGCTCCCTTCAGACCCACCACCCTCATGGTGCGCGGTCCGGGCCCTCTCCCTCTCACTGTGCTCACGCTCCCAGTCACTCTTCTGCCACAGGATCATGTTATCCCTAAGCTTGGACTGGGTGTCTGACTCACTCACTGGGATGTCTCTCTCCTTACATAACCGTACCAACTCATGCATACTGTACTTAAACAGACCACAGAGGTTAAAAGGAGATTCCATCTTGACAGGATGCTCACAGACACGTGCAACACAGGGGACTTAACTGTCAGAGCTGAAGCAAGAGCACACGGTTCAAAGTATTTCAGCAAGCTCCCTACTAAAGAGAACTCATACTAATCTGTCCAGGCAACACACCATTCATCCACGCACACCCTCCCCTCGGACCGGTAAGGCAGTTTTTACCACCCCTGATTTCTCAACCTGACCACACGTGACACAGGTACCAAACTCTGGGAGCAGGGCAGGGGACAAATGTACTAGACACTCTTTGGAAAAAGAAATACTAGAACTTCAAAGGACAATAATCCCCAACATGTAATTATCTAAAATGCAGAGCTTTGTAGTGTGGCCTGTTGCCACTGCAGTACAACGCAAACACAAATCCGGATCCTCACCGCCTGCCACCAATGTTAGAAACGGGACCCTGGCCGGCCAAGACTCGCGTCGAGGTCAGTCAGGGATCGCCATTTCTAAGTGTCAGGGCAAGGGAGTCACACACCAAGATAACCCCTCTCTCGCCCTCTAGGTAACGTGGCGCGAGCAGTCAAGGCTAAACTTGGAGGCTATGTAGGTTAAGTGTTTGCGCGCGCACCCAGTAACAACACCCAAGGCCCACCACAAAGGAAACTCCACACAAGGTTATACAAAAATAGCCTTTGTATTATATCAAAAACACATTAGATAAAACATACATTTGGTTACACTGTGCCAACAGGCACGGGCAGAATTTACAGGGGGGATATTTACAAGACAGGGCCACCTTGACCACTGTCAGGAATCATCACTTTTTAGGAATAGTACTTAGCACAAGAATACTTTTAGAATCAAAATAGAACGTGTACCACAAATTAGCACACAACCAGTAATTACTGGTAACGCATCAGAACCTCCTACGCAACCCTAACCACCTTAGGAAACTATTGCGCAGGGAACAAAAGACCTCAACTAGCAACACCTGTACTAGGAGAAAAGCAACCACCTAGGAATCACCAGCATCTAGGGGTATAAGCATAGGAACATTACACATGATGCATTAACATTCAGCGGTGTAGGGAAGGAAGACACATGATGTATCCAAACACATTCAGAGGTGCGAGCACAAGAAAACTCATGATGCAGTACCTACATTCAGCGGTGTATGCAAGGAAAGACACATGATGGTTCAGAACACATTCAGCGGTGCGAGCACAAGCAATTGCGCAAAACTTCCCATGAGCCACAACCTGTGGCAGTCCCTGTGTCCCAAAGTCAGGGCAGGCTGTAATAAGCCAAAAAGTACACCCAGCCTAAACGTAGCAACTGTCCACTAAGTGCTGGACAGTTGTAAATACCAAGGATGCTAACGTTGGAGCCTCGCAGGCTCTGGACAGCTGGTTGTCCCTTCTGGGAGCCTTCGCGGCTCTCACACTGAAGAAGTGCCCCCTGAGCCCTCTCAGGGCTCTACACAAGATTGGCCGTCGTTGGAGCCTCGCTGGGCTCGAAACACGCAATGCCCCTGAGCCTTTCTGGGGCTCTCAAGCACACTTGGGATAACGGTGCCCCCGGGGAGCCTTCGCGGCTCGAAACAATAAATGCCCCCACGTTGGAGCCTCGTGGCTCTCAAAATGACTGCTCTTGTCGGTGGAGCGGCCCGCTGACAACCGGGGCCGCTCTGCTTTCTCTCGGGAGGCCCCCGCCCTCCTGCACTCACCGGCTCTCTTCGCGCTGCTCCTCTCCTTCGGCAGGACAGCAGGGCTTCTCTCGCAGGCCGGGGCTCTCCCTCGCGTCTCGCTGCGGCGCCGAGGGCGGGACTTCCGGTCGGCCTCTCAGGGGCCGCGCTGCGATTGGCCGGTCGGCCAGATACTTCTGGGTCGTCGCGGGCAGCGCGGCGGCCCGTTCCAGGTAGGCAGGCGGGCTCCCAGTACCCGAGGAGTGGGCTCCCTCGAGGTATTTACAATAGTAAAGTACGGGGCAATGCCGGGTGGGCATCGGCTCGATAAATTAACAATGAAGCGAGGTGGCACTCGCTACGCGCCGCGAATCGGCAGATCAGGCGGCCAAATGCCGGGTGGGCACCGGCTGTGCACAAAAGCGCTCCCCAGCGCTAGGACCAATAATAAAGCGCTCTCAAGCGCCAAAGGCAAGGCGAAACGCTCCCAGACACTAGGGGAAGTCCAAAGCGCTCCCAGGCGCTGAGAACACAAGCACAGCGCTCCCAGCTGCCCTCAGCAGGGCAGAGTCCCAGCAAAGTTCTTAGATAGGCAGGGGGCAAGGCTGGGCCAGGGGCCAGCTCACTGGCTCTCCAGGCAGGGAGGCAGTCCAAGTGGCGGTTCCTCCTGGCCCCAGCAGCAGCAGCAGCCCCCTCAAGATCCTAGAAGAGAACAATTTCAGTGGGGACACAGCCCCATTTTTATACACTGAAATCCTTTGTCACAGTGTGCAGGGTGGGGGGAAAACCAGTCGCAGCTGGTTCTGGAGCACTCTTGATGGCCCAACCACCCATTTCATTCACTGTGGAGGCTAGGGTCGTTAGACACACCACAGGGGGGCGGAGCCAGCATTGTGTGGGGAAAACCCAGCCCATCCAGGACACAGGTACATTCCTCCCACACATCACTCATGCTAATCTCCCACTCACCACCGGGCAGACCCATCCAGACTTCCTGGAGCCTGGCATGCCAGCCAGCTCCAGCCAATCACGCTCCAGTACCCTCACTGCACACATATCTCAATGTCCAGAAGTAGCACTTCCCAACTAGACACACACATGCCGCAGACACCATCTTGCAGCATTCACTCTCACGAGTTTACACATACCAAACTCGAGCCTGCACTCCCCACGCATCAGGAACTACCAGGGACACACACATTCCCCATGCATTCCTATGGGAGGGCAGGCCAGCCATACTACGCGCACGCACTTTCACTCTGGGACCCAGGGAAAAGGTGCGCCAAGCCAGAAATCATGAACGCCAGGTCGCCATCAAAAGCAAAAAGTTCAGGGGTGAACCAGCCATAAGGGCCCGGGTCCAACATACCCGATGAGGGTAGATGAAGGCTTTTGTCTAAACTCAGGAAGTATTGTTCCTTTGTTAGGAAACCCCTCACTCACCACCTAGTGGTGACTTGCTTCATCATCGGGGCCCACCCAAGTGGCCTAGCGTCACTTGGGTGTGCTTCAACACCTGCAATTGCAGTGGAGCTGGTAGTGAAATGTGGGGTGCAAACAAAAAAGAATGTAAGTGTTAAAATTGTCCTGGTATTCTTTTATATAGAGTTTTAATAAAAAAGTTACTGGACAAAGATAAAAATTAAGGTTGAGATAGTAGTAGGGAAGTTACGGCCTACTTATCTCTATTTTATGTATTGGTCGACATGTTTCTACCATTAGGGGAAAATCCCCGGTATTCCTCAGGACCAAAACAAGGAAGTGGGTGGTATGTGCCCCCTAAAAGACACACCCAGTCCTAAATCCTTGAACGACCAGAAGAAAAATCAGCTTCTGGGACGCACACCTAAAATAGAGGGTGCTGCAAAACAATGCTGTAGCTCAGGTCGAGCTGCATCAAGCAGGAGGGGGGCGCTATGCCGGTAACAACATAATAGTTGTGTTGGCGTGATCAGTGGCGTCCAGTGGCAAAGTGAGCAAGGGACTCACGTCTGAGCATACCCTGCCAACTTATAGCGGCCAAAAGCGGTACAAAAGGGGGTGGTGATGGACGGAGCATCTGAATCAATCAAACACTCACACCCAGTCAAAAGATCTGGGTTTGATCCATCACCGTTCTTTAGCCCACTCTGCCACCCCAGTTCAGACATGGCTATATGCAAATCAGTCTGACCTTGTGCCTCATAGGAACAGTCCAGCCCGAACTGCCAAGCCATGTCTTTCCTGAACCGGAAACAAGCTTCCGAGGACCGGTTTCAGATGCTCCGTCCATCACCACCCCCTTTTGTACCGCTTTTGGCC
Organism: Lissotriton vulgaris; assembly: GCF_964263255.1. Taxonomy (NCBI): domain Eukaryota; kingdom Metazoa; phylum Chordata; class Amphibia; order Caudata; family Salamandridae; genus Lissotriton; species Lissotriton vulgaris. The sequence goes on along the minus strand of NC_141691.1, from coordinate 694,074,623 downwards.
GCCACAAGTGTGGCAGGGTAGGCTCAGACGTGAGTCCCTTGCTCACTTTGCCACTGTATTCAAGCAAGCCGGGCTGAAGACGGCTGGAATGCCAGAAACCCGTCCTCGGAAGCTTGTTTCCGGTCCAGGGAAGACATGGCTTGGCAGTTTGGGCTGGACTGTTCCCATGAGGCACAGGGTCAGACTGATTTGCATATAGCCATATCTGAACTGGGGTGGCAGAGTGGGCTAAAGAACTTTGATGGATCAAACCCAGATCTTTTGATTGGGTGTGAGTGTTTGATTGATTCAGATGCTCCGTCCATTTACACCTCCTTTTGTACCGCTTTTGGCCGCCATAAGTGTGGCAGGGTATGCTCAGACGTGAGTCCCTTGCTCACTTTCCCACTGGATTCAAGAAAGCCTGGCTGAAGACGGCTGGAATGCCAGAAACCGGTCCTCGGAAGCTTGTTTCCGGTCCAGGGAAGACATGGCTTGGCAGTCCGGGCTGGACTGTTCCCATGAGGCACAGGGTCAGACTGATTTGCATATAGCCATGTCTGAACTGGGGTGGCAGAGTGGGCTAAAGAACGGTGATGGATCAAACCCAGATCTTTTGACTGGGTGTGAGTGTTTGATTGATTCAGATGCTCCGTCCATCACCACCCCCTTTTGTACCGCTTTTGGCCCCATAAGTGTGGCAGGGTATGCTCAGACGTTAGTCCCTTGTTCACTTTGCCACTGGATTCAAGCAAGCAGGGCTGAAGACGGCTGGAATGCCAGAAACTGGCCCTCGGAAGCTTGTTTCCAGTCCAGGGAAGACATGGCTTGGCAGTCCAGGCTGGATTGTTCCCATGAGGCACAGGGTCAGACTGATTTGCATATAGCCATGTCTGAACTGGGGTGGCAGAGTGGGCTAAAGAGCGGTGATGGATCAAACCCAGATCTTTTGACTGGGTGTGAGTGTTTGATTGATTCAGATGCTCCGTTCATCACCACCCCCTTTTGTACCGCTTTTGGCCCATAAGTGTGGCAGGGTATGCTCAGACGTGAGTCCCTTGCTCACTTTGCCACTGGATTCAGGCAAGCAGGGCTGAAGACGGCTGGAATGCCAGAAACCGGTCCTCGGAAGCTTGTTTCCGGGCCAGGGAAGACATGGCTTGGCAGTTCGGGATGGACTGTTCCCATGGGGCACTGGGTCAGACTGATTTGCATATAGCCATGTCTGAACTGGGGTGGCAGGGTGGGCTAAAGAATGGTGATGGATCAAACCCAGATCTTTTGACTGGGTGTGAGTGTTTGATTGATTCAGATGCTCCGTCCATCACCACCCCCTTTTGTACCGCTTTTGGCCGCCATAAGTGTGGCAGGGTATTCTCAGATGTGAGTCCCTTGCTCACTTTGCCACTGGATTCAAGCAAGCCGGGCTGAAGACAGCTGGAATGCCAGAAACCGGTCCTCGGAAGCTTGTTTCCGGTCCAGGGAAGACATGGCTTGGCAGTTCGGGCAGGAATGTTCCCATGAGGCACAGTGTCAGACTGATTTGTATATGGCCATGTCTGAACTGGGGTGGCAGAGTGGGCTAAAGAGCGGTGATGGATCAAACCCAGATCTTTTGACTGGGTGTGAGTGTTTGATTGATTCAGATGCTCCGTTCATCACCACCCCCTTTTGTACCGCTTTTGGCCCATAAGTGTGGCAGGGTATGCTCAGACGTGAGTCCCTTGCTCACTTTGCCACTGGATTCAGGCAAGCAGGGCTGAAGACGGCTGGAATGCCAGAAACCGGTCCTCGGAAGCTTGTTTCCGGGCCAGGGAAGACATGGCTTGGCAGTTCGGGCTGGACTGTTCCCATGAGGCACAGGGTCATACTGATTTGCATATAGCCATGTCTGAACTGGGGTGGCAGAGTGGGCTAAAGAACGGTGATGGATCAAACCCAGATCTTTTGACTGGGTGTGAGTGTTTGATTGATTCAGATGCTCCGTCCATCACCACCCCCTTTTGTACCGCTTTTGGCCCCATAAGTGTGGCAGGGTATGCTCAGACGTTAGTCCCTTGTTCACTTTGCCACTGGATTCAAGCAAGCAGGGCTGAAGACGGCTGGAATGCCAGAAACTGGCCCTCGGAAGCTTGTTTCCGGTCCAGGGAAGACATGGCTTGGCAGTCCAGGCTGGATTGTTCCCATGAGGCACAGGGTCAGACTGATTTGCATATAGCCATGTCTGAACTGGGGTGGCAGAGTGGGCTGAAGAGCGGTGATGGATCAAACCCAGATCTTTTGACTGGGTGTGAGTGTTTGATTGATTCAGATGCTCCGTTCATCACCACCCCCTTTTGTACCGCTTTTGGCCCATAAGTGTGGCAGGGTATGCTCAGACGTGAGTCCCTTGCTCACTTTGCCACTGGATTCAGGCAAGCAGGGCTGAAGACGGCTGGAATGCCAGAAACCGGTCCTCGGAAGCTTGTTTCCGGGCCAGGGAAGACATGGCTTGGCAGTTCGGGATGGACTGTTCCCATGGGGCACTGGGTCAGACTGATTTGCATATAGCCATGTCTGAACTGGGGTGGCAGGGTGGGCTAAAGAATGGTGATGGATCAAACCCAGATCTTTTGACTGGGTGTGAGTGTTTGATTGATTCAGATGCTCCGTCCATCACCACCCCCTTTTGTACCGCTTTTGGCCGCCATAAGTGTGGCAGGGTATTCTCAGATGTGAGTCCCTTGCTCACTTTGCCACTGGATTCAAGCAAGCCGGGCTGAAGACAGCTGGAATGCCAGAAACCGGTCCTCGGAAGCTTGTTTCCGGTCCAGGGAAGACATGGCTTGGCAGTTCGGGCAGGAATGTTCCCATGAGGCACAGTGTCAGACTGATTTGTATATGGCCATGTCTGAACTGGGGTGGCAGAGTGGGCTAAAGAACGGCGATGGATCAAACCCAGATCTTTTGGCTGGGTGTGAGTGTTTGATTGATTCAGATGCTCCGTCCATCACCACCCCCTTTTGTACCATCAGGATGTAAATGACATTTACTACTGCTGATGGTAGCATGTTGCCCTTTTGCCTCTTGCTGTTTTTAAATATATAATAGCTTTATAAAATATCTGAAACTCTCTCCAGCATGTGGTGCCCCATTATGAGGGGAAAATTTAAGTATGCAGTAATTAACAACCCAATAAATTCAGAGAAAATCAGTGTCGGGTTGAAGTGGTGCAGGTATTGTTGTACCAAAATTAAGCCTAATCGGAGTTCGCCTATGCGGAACTCTGCGGAGTGCAAAAAAACTGCCCGTCTGCAAACAGCGGAGTGAGTTAGATAAATGCCGTTCGCAGTGATTTTCAGTGCCAAGTGCTTGTCCGCACTGTGCAATCAACACAGACCGCACAAGTGGGCACTGCTTCCTTTCTGCCACTCAAGTAGATTTTTTACTCAAGCGGCAACATTCTCAACGCGAACGGACAGTTTCTCAACGCAAGTGGTTGTGAGCATACGCGACCACAGGCAATGAGAAATCTGACTGCCGCCCTGAAAAGTTTTGCCGAGAGGTTGACTTTCCACACTGGTACTCGCCAACTTGATGTTGACGATTGGTAACGTGAAAAAATCTCACAGGGAGGTGGATTTTCCTCGCTCATGCTCGCCAACTTGATGTTGACGAACGCCAGTGAGGAAAAAACTCTGCGAGCTCCATGTAACTTAAAGTGTGGAAAACTCTGCAACCTCCATGAGCGGAGTTCACCTCCTAGGCTTTACCAAAATCCTGCCACTAGTAATGAGGGCCCTGGGGCCTCATTTATGAGGCCTTGCATCAGTTTTGCGCTGCGGATGCGTCACTTTTTGTGACGCATCTGCGGCGTAAAACATGCGCCTTGTTGCGCCATATTTAAAAAGTGACGCATCTAGGTAGATGCGTCACTTTTTAAACCCCTGCACCACATTATAACTGCGTCAGGTATAATGTATGCAGAGGGGGCGTTCCCCCGCAAAAAGCCTCGTAATAGTGACGCAGTGAAATCTATGAGATTTCACTGCGTCACTTTTAGGATGCGGTTGCGTCAAAATCTTGCGCCTGCCTCACAGCAAGACGTAAGACTGACGCAAGCCCTTTCACATGGGGCTTTCCCCATGTGAAAGGACGCATTGCTGGAGATGCGTCACTTTTGTGACACACTCCAGCAATGCGTCACTTTTGCGCTTACAGATGCGTCAGAAATACTGACGTATCTGTAAGTCCTTGCGACATGATGCGTCATACATTAAATATGACGCATCATTGGTGTCGCAAGGAGTGCGCAGTGAAAAGTGACGCATCGCTGTTTTCACGCAGCGATGCGTCACTTTTCATAAATGAGGCCCCTGGTGTCTTAGTGCCTTATTACGAGTAGCCCCTGTCAGATGTTATAATATCACCCTTGATAATAATTTGACAATGAAGTGTTCAAAACCTATTGAGTCAATAATTATTGCCTTTTCTGACTTTCTGTGCAATAAAATGCAGATTTTGGTGATTACTGCGAAAAAAAAAATGTGCCGACAACAACAGGCCTGTGCCTCATATCAAATGACAAAAGGTTTGACCTGCCAAAATTTAATCAAGGGTGCAACCTGTCTTAGCATCTTGGAATTACTGAGTGCTATAAACATTGCACCGCTTATAATTGCAACTCATACACAACAGGTGTTTACGCAAGGATTGCAATTTCTCAGGTCAACTCGGTATTTGGGCTTTTGTGTATCAAATGAAGAAGCAAACTTACCAACGAATGTAAAGGAGCTTCAAAAAACTGAAAGTTGAATAAAATCTAATTCCAAGCCTTCATTGCTCACACTTAAATGATAATGTAACACTAATAGTAATTGGGGACTTTGTAGCTTGTGTTAGGGTTAGGACCTTGCTTTCTTTGTAGTTAAATTCTTTTCACTTCAATAGATAACATATTCTATAGTTCCATTGACTGAGTGCTTTTATATGTCAGTATAATAAGTCTAATTATAGCTAAGCATATATCACATTAATTATGAAAACGAACCATTTTCTTCCTGTTCTTATAAAACATTCAGATTCGCTGAAGTAGAGTTGAAATGAAAGGGGTACAATATTACAAGTGAACATTCACTTGCAGGCTTCTGAAATTCTATTATAATAAGGCGTTCATTAAATCCATCATTTTATTGATCATTTAAAAACAGGTGTCATAAGTGGATATGTTAAAATGCATTTGCAGGAGGAACACAACATAACAGTATTTACTGATTATGACATCCGTGTTGATGACACATATTCTTTAAGTATATCCGATTAGTTGAATGTGATATAAAGTTCAGAGAAGATATTAAAGTCTATCTTGCCGAGGGCAAACTTTGGGCAGCAATGTTAATTTTGTAGATCACGAGCGGCAATTAAGATTTAAAATTAGTCTTATGGTTGAGGAACAGCCATTGCAGTGTTTAAAAAGATTTTTTTTTAAAGTTGCAGACATATAAAATATGACAGGCTGTTGCTGGTTAAAGATTCTATTACAGCAGTTTTATGATATAAGAAGAATCCAACCTGGTTTATGAAGAATTGGTCGCAAAAAAAAACAGGCAGTGGCAAAGACAGGTCACAACTGTGAAAGGGCAATATATTTGATTTGCTAGTGCTTGTTTTATGATGCATGCACACACAGACATTGCAAAGCCTGCACATGCATATGGCCTCAGGTGTGTCTTTGAATGTGTAATCTAGTAAAGATGAGCCGTTCCCAGATGGCCACTGATGCATATGCATGCATTGCGACGATTGTGTATGTGTGCATTCTGAGGAATGCTTGTACATGAAGCCATTAGAAAATGGTCACCAATGTGTATGCATGTATATGTATGTGTTGTTATGAGTAAAAATGTATGCACCATGTAGCACAGTCAGAATTTTGGCATTTTAAATATTGCATTCCAACATGATCAATGACCATTTTAGTACAGTAAAGTAAAAGTAAAAAAGAAAGTGCATGTCAGTGCGAAGGAGCTAAGGCATTAGTCTTTTATTGCTTTGCAGCTGCTGAATGTCATCACAAGAAATTAAAAAAGAAGATAAAAAATGGAAGGGGGTAGGAAAAAGAGCACAGGGGCTCATGCGCTAGATAAAGAAAGTAGGACAGCATTTGGGTGGGTGGAGGGAGAAAGCAGAAAGAGAGCACGTAGCCCCAGAGCTTCACCGCATCCATCAACTGCTCCATCGAAACCACCACCTTCCCGACAACTGGAAACATGCTAAGATCATCACACTGCTGAAGAAGGCATCCTCACACCTGACAGATCTCAAGAACTTCAGACACATCTCCTTCCTCCCCATCTCAGCCAAGGTCACAGAGAAGGCCATCAACTCCCAGCTTTCAGATTTGATTGAAGAGAACCATGTCCTGGACACATGTCAATCTGACTTCCAAAGCAAACATAGCACCAAGACCGCCCTCCTCGCCGCCACTGACGGCATCCACTCCTTCCTCGACCATGGCAAAACCGCCTTCTCAGCTGCCTTTGATACCATCTCCCACCACACCCCAATCACAAGACTTCATGATGCCGGCATTCACGCTAAGGCCCTGGACTGGATCCAATCCTTGCTTACTGGCCAAGCACAGTGAGTTAGACTGCCTCCATTCCTCTCAGAACCTACAGAGATCAGCTGCGGAGTGCCCCAGGGCTCCTCCCTGAGCCCCACCCTCTTCATCATCTACACGGCCCCCTCGAGGCCATTATCAGAAACCACAGACTCAACATCATCTCCTATGCCGACGACACTCTCCTTCATCAACGAACCCACAGCCGCCAGAACCAACTTACAGTAGGATGAAGACCATGGCCACCTGTATGGAAGGTAGCTGCCTCAAGCTCAGCTCAGACAAGACCAAAGTACTCATCCTGGGACCCGCCCCTTCAGCCCGTGACGAGTCCTGGTGGCCCGCCCCCACAGTCCAACCCCCACAGACCAAGCATGCAACCATAGCATTATACTGGACTCCTCGTTCACAATAAACTGCCAGATCAACGCCGTATCCTCATCCTGTTTCCACACACCCAGAAAGGCATTCAGATGAATCCCTACAGAATTCTGAAAGACAGTCACCCACGCACTCATAACCAACAGACTCGACTACGGCAATGTGCTCTATGTCGGCATTACACAGAAGCAGCTCAGGAAACTATAGAATGTCCAAAATGCTGCAGTCAGACTGACTCTTGACCTCCCCCTCCACAGTCACACCACTTAATACCTCCAACAACTCCACTGACTCCCAGTCAACAAGAGAATCACCTTCACGCTCCTCCCACATACCTACAAAGCTCTCTGTGACACAGGACAGCATATCTGAACCACCACCTCTCATTCCACCTACCAGCCAGACAACTTCGCTCCACCCAACTTGCCCTGGCCACCATCCCACAGATTCACAAGACTAGAATGGGAGGAAGATCCCTCTCCTACCTCACTGCCAAGACCTTGAACACCCTACCCCTCCACCTCCGACATTCCCCGTCGCTGACCCAATTCAGGAAGGATGTCAAGACCTGGCTGTTTGACTGAACCTCCATGACCAGAAGGATAAGCAGCCTCCCCCCTCCCAGTGCCTTGAGACCCTCTCGGTGAGTAACCTCGCTTCACAAACCCCTGATTAATTGATTGATTGATTGATTGAATGAGGACTGTCAGGAAGAACAAGTGGACGGGGCAAGAGAAAGGAAATACATGCACTGATATGGAGTGCTGAAAGATACTACTCATCCAGTCATAAAACTGGGAGAACCAAATGCTCCTGAGTGAAACAAGCACAAGTATAGGTTAAAAAGCTGTGATGTGAGAGAGACAACATTGCCATCCAGTCACGAGCCAAGGATTGATCTTCAGTCCACTCTGAGGGGCATATTTATGAAGGTTTTGCATTACCCTTATGCCTCGCAATGGGGTGCATTGTGACCTAAACCTAAGTCGGATTTATCAAGCCATGTACAGCCATCTTTCATGGCTCTGCATGACTTAATAAATGCAGAGTAACACAATGCAGTGCAAATCACTGCATTGCATTACTCTGCCCCAGGGAGGCATTCTATCGGTGGAACGTGGGTGTTTTTCCTCGCATCCACCCATGATTTTTGGTGCATTTCCAGATTTACCAGCATTTTCAAACATGGGAATGCATCAAAATGCTATGCCTCCCAGGGTAGGCGTGACATGGAGAACCATATTTCTCCTAATTTGTTTCTCTTTCTATCTGTGCTGCAATTCAGAGAATTGTTTATTATGAGCAGAAAGTTGTTCCTCCCTGCACAAAAACAGCCCTGCCTGCAATACAGGCATCCTTGCACCATGGCTCAGGGGTGGCTGCATTGGCGCTAAGCTGCTAAAAGGACAACTGCTAAAGAAATGGACAGGAGTGTGTCGCAATATGTTAAATACATTGCATTCCTGCCCTTTCACGCAACGCAGGAAGGTGGCCTACTTTGCTACATAAAAGGTTCATAAATATACCCGTAGGTATTTATAAAGGATTGAAAACAATAGGCGAACTGCTTTCTGCAGCTAAGAGCTAGACATTTCTGCCATGTGATCGAAAGAGAAGCATATCCCAACTATAGGCGGCTCCGCACTCACTCAGGTGTGGTAGAAATTCTATATTAAAAGAACCCTGACACAAAATATGGTGCAAGGTATGCCGATTGGAAAATGTGTTTAACAAGCCACAGAGGACATCATATGAGGAAAAAAACTGATTCTGATAACATTTCATAGAAAAACTGAAGATCTCAATCACTTGAAGTTCCCCAAAAATAATGTTTGCCATCAATACTATTTCACCCAAAATAATTATGTCAGTCATAAATGGCTCACAAAAAAGGTAATTGTGATCACAGATACTTGCCATCATTAGTTGTCCAGGAAAGGGGCTGCAAACCACTATACATCATGTAACAAGAGATTGCTGCGTACTGCCAACAAATAGATTCAATCACGTAAAGTCACCAGAAAGTCAATGGTTAGGTGCTATCTGATGTCTGCAGGGATGTCATCAATTATTTAATTTGTTCTTTCTCCTTTAACAAGTGATTGAGGCCGTTAGCAGTGTATGGATGGAGGTTATTTTTGTTGTTCAAAATGACTTGGTCACTTCATTTCTTTTTAATTCGTTTTTTATTATAAACATAGTATCTCTTCAAGTAATGATTTTTAGAAAAGAATAACGAATTAAATATGCATTAGATTAGATTTTTTTCAGTGAATCTTTTGATTTTGTTATGGCATGCCTTACAATGTATTTAGAGATAGAGTGTATTGCCTTCCACCATGGCCTGAAACACAGCCCCCCTGCCCTCCAAGATTGCAAGGCATGCCTCTTTGTTGTTGCCTATTAGTAAACCCTGCATCTCATCTTCCTCCTCCCAGATCACAAAGGACCCAGCCTATGGTCATGTCTAGTGAGAAGTGTATTTATTGTCCAAGGCAAGGGTATCTGTGCCAGAGTCCATATGGTGTGCCCTTCAGATATGATTATTAAGCTTTGGGTTGTGATATTTGGCCACACCCTGCATCCAGACCACTTGCTTCCTTAGTGTCCTTTATCAATTTTTGATGAGCTTTGAGTGCAAGGTTTTGCTGTATGTCCAGGGTGCTTTTGAAACATAGTATAAGAAATGGCCTTGCTCTGTGCCCAGTCCTCCATCAAATATAGAACAATCTGTTTTTTTGGGGGGTATTGGGGCTAATCTTTGCCAAGGCCTGCGCCCAGAACCTCTCCATTAAAGCCTGCAGGGCATAGACTTCGTCCAACCTCAGTGGTTCTTGAAACACAGCAAGGACTTTGGCCATGTCTGTGCTAAAACCCATTCACCCAGAGTGAATAGGTCACAGTCTTTGACCATGGCCAATACCTCTGAGCTATTTATGTATCTTTTCCATACACTTAGGAGCAGATGTATCAAGGATTTTTGCATTCGCAAACGGGCAGAATCAGCCCGTTTGCGAATGCAAACATTGCTTTTCCGAGGCAGCAAATCTAACTTTGCGATTCGGTAACCTGTTACCGAATCACAAAATGGGTTTGCTATTCGGTATTAGGAAGGGACATGTTTAGGGCGTCCTTTCCTAATTCCAAATCGCATCGGTATGTATGAATGTTTTGTGACCACAATGGCGGTCGCAAAACATTTGCATGTTACAACCTACTTCAAGTAGGTCGTAACCCATTTGCAAATGAGAAAGGGTCCCCGAGGGACCCCTTCCTCTCTGTGAATGTTTGTAAAACCATTTTTTAGAGTAGGCTGTGGTCCCATGGACCGCTGCCTGCTCTTTAAAAATGAAAAGAAAACTTTTCATTTTTCGTTTTGTAAAGCATCTCGTTTTCCTTGATGTAAAACGGGCTGCTTTACAAAAAAAAGATTGCTTAATTTAAAAGAAATCACGGGCATGGTGGTCTTCTGATCTCAGCAGGCCACCATCCCAGTGATTTTTGCGATTCCTAGGGGGTCACAAATTGCGACCTACCTCATTAATATTCATGAGGTAGGTCCTTTGCGACCCCCTAGGAATCACAAAAGGTGTACTATACACCTTCATACAAGTTATTTTGCAATTCCCTAATCATGAATCCTTGTGATTCGCAATTAGGTAATTCCAAATAACTATCTAGATACATCTGGCCCTTAAAACCTACCTGCCAGTTCCCATGCTGGCAAGTGTAGTCTTCAAATATGTCCAGCAAAATCTGAGTGCAGGGTCCAGGCTTTGGGGCCTATTCACAAACTGCATTTTGTAGTATGTTTCATAGTACTGTAATAGTACCACTAACAGAAAATCTGAAAATTCTATTTACAAACCTACATGCGTAGGTTCCCCCTTCTCTTCTCCTATCATTTTCTGTGCAGAGACCCTGTCGATACTGCAGTCTCCATACAAGTGAGTAGACTTTTTAGTAGTAAATGTGGGAAAGGATGAAAAATTGGGAATATTTACAACAAAATAGGAGCGTTTGAGGGAAGAAAAAGGAGGGGCTACAGAAAGGGATGTGCACACACCCACAAAAGAGTAAGCTCATTCCTATTCTCAAAATGCACTTTTAAAGATACGAGCTAAAAAGGACCCAAAACAGTGATCAATTTACTCAAGCTAAGAGCTGAAGTAATTCCACCAGATTGCATGGCAATCACTGGTATTGCAACTCTTTCCCATAGAAAATAATGGAGTTAGGGACTTAAAATAAAAACTCCATTGTAAATAATGTTAAATAAATGAAATTATTAAAAAAACATATTTAAATTTAACATAGTTGAATACCCTTTCTATTTTAACTGAAATTACTGTAACATTCCTTTTTATTTATATGTAAATAATTTACTTTTAGTTCACTGTATACAATAGTTTTAATAGTTTTTAGCACGTAATAAAAATATATATTTATTTTAATTTAGATGGGAAGCTAAGGCATTATTATAATGCCGGTGGGACTGCCACCGACAGGCCGTTGGTGGTGGTCCCACCAACAGACAGCCCTTCAGGTTGACAACTGCATGCCGATGCAGGTGTTCGGGCCCTTGACTGCCGGGAGGTGGACCGCTGCCTCTGACAGGCTCTACGGTACCATCAGGGTGCCAGTAGGACAGTAATCCCTACAAAAAAGGCAGTGCCTGCGCAGGCACGGCGTTATGGATTACGATGTTCCATTCCGACAACCTTTTTATGGCTGTACCACTGCCATGGAAAGGCTGTCTGAAAGGGACTTTGGGGGCCGCAAGCAGGGCCCCCATGGCCCACTGGAATGTGGCCCTGGAGGGACATTAAGTGCCCCCATGCACATTCATGCACTGTGTGCCTGGCCCCACATGGGGCCTGGCACACAGTGCATGAATGTGCGCAAAGTGCTTTTCAACTGCTGCACCACAAGCCGCAGTGTTATTGAGCACTTTTCTGACCGCTGTGCTGGTGGTCCCATTGTAATACGGCAGGTGAGACCTCTGACTCCTTGTCAGGCGGTCCCATTCCCACTGCAATGGCAGTCGGTCGTCCAACCGACCACCATCATAATAGGCCCCTTACTTTTATAATTCAAACTTCAGAAATATTTTTTTTATTTAATATATTGAAAATGATTACATTTGAAATGTAAATTAAGTTAGTATTGCTGCAACATCCTAAAATATTTTAATCTTAAAACAAATATATAAAATTGCTAGACACCAATATTTTATATACAAATATTTTCTTCTATATTTTTAAGTATGACAAGCTTCTACACGTTTTCCCTTTACTTTACCATACTGAGATCTTCTCTTACATGTCAAACATTGCTAGTCGTAACTTTATACCATTTACTATTTTCTAAAACACAATATATTAAAGTTTTGCAGTACAGTGTAACAACAAAAATAATGCTTCATCTCCCAACCCTCTGACCTCCTCCGCAGCACACATTATTCAAAAGAGATCACATAGGTTCTTGTAGTCTGTCTCTTGATAGCCTCCTTCTGCCCCTTCCTTTTGCCCTTCAGACTCCATAATTCTATATCTCTTCATTAAGTTTCACTCATGAGGAGGTGACTGTGGCCAGCTCTTATGCCCCGGTAGTGTCCCCAGACGTCTCAGATGTTAAGGTGCTTATATGGGCAGCCTCTGACCTTGTTGATGGTCTGTTCTGTTATCATGAAATTGTCTAATTCCTTCCTCCACCAATGGGGCATCTTATTCTCGCCAGTATCAGGCAATATGCCTTTTCATGAGGAACAACTGGCTGCGGTGTAAAGGTCTTGGGATTTCATCGCAACCCCCTACATTACAACCGCTAAAGTGGAGATTCCTATAATCTCCCATTTCAGAATGCTTTCCAAAGTTGCTACTCGCGCCAACATTTTCCCGCCCAGAGGGCTGTCTCTCTAGTCAGATACCCCTGCCAGCCTATAGATTTTAGGGGTTCCCTCCAGAGCTGCAGTATCCGTCTAGTAATTTTCCTATTTTTTAAATAATCGTTAAATTAATTTAAAAATATTAAACTAAATAAATATTGTTTTTAAGACTTATTTAAAAAAGTACAAAAGGTTATGTCTAGAATTCATAAACATTCATTTAAATTAAAGTTACATTCCTTTTTAATTTGAAATGGTTATTAAAATATTTGATTTGATCAATAAATAGTATGCATTTTTTTATTTTATCATTTTAAACATAGAATTTAAAATACATATATTTTTTTAAAGTCAAAATAAACGATTTTAAATTAACATTATTTCCTATAGGGTTCTTGTTTGAGTTCCTTTCTCCATTATTTTCTATGGGAGGATGTTGTAGTATCAGAGGTTGGTCATGTGTGGTACCGGACTTACTACAGCTCCTTTATGTCTGGAGTAATTTACACTCTTAAATTTGGCTTCACCCACTATTTCACCCGGTCTACACTTTTAAGTAACTTTCACTCATTGGTGAATAGCCTAAAGAACTCAAAAGTGGAAGAGTAAACTTACACGTGTAGATTTACATATAAGATTAGGTTTGTGAACATAATCTTTTGCTTGTAATTTGTAACCTATGCGCCTTGCTCAATGCTCAGCAATGCTCAGCTGCTATGGATGCAAGGCTCAACCTTTGTTATCTGTAGAATTTCAGTGCACCTAGAAGTTACTTGGCTCGTAGGATGCCCAGTACAAGATAATCAATGTTATATTTATTGAGAACTCAGTGTTATGTCATATGATATAATTATTGACCATTTTATACATAATAAAGCAAAAATGTATTTGTTGTTTCACTGACTCAATACAGTTTTGCCAAGGCATTTTTTTGCTTTAAATGTGATTTATATATGACTCATAAAGAGCAATCTAATATATTTCACAGAAGCACATAAGAATTAAATAATGGGTTCAGTACCACAGGCTGTGTAGGGAGAGTCCACACAGAACTCATGACTCCTTAAGAACACTTATGGAATTGCATTATTTTATTGCTACCTCTGTAGGAACCTACTATTGTTGCACAGACCTTTACTAGAAGTCAACATGGAGTAAGCAGAAAAGGTGCAGTTTCACTTGCCATTGCTAAATGCACCTGTATTTTGAGCACAGCCTCTGTTAATATTTGCTAGGGGTGCTGCAATCATATTGTTTATTCCTAGCAAGGTTATTCTTTGTAGAGCATTCTTCTTTGGTTTCTAATGTGAGGATCCACCTATGCAAAGCATTTGTGAGCTACAACCAGCACAACACAACAGCAGACAGAACACCTGATTGCCGTCTAGGCCACACTGATACATGCCAGTTGAGTGAATACATAAAAAGCAACATGAGCCATCTAAATGTAACTCTGTGCACTCATTAAGTATTCTCTGATCAAGTGCATCAGTGTGTGGCATTCTCTGGGTGGACATGTCTGTCAGCTCCTTCCTTGAATCAACCTAAAATGGGAGATGAGGATTTAGTCTAAGTAACTGAGAATAATTTTGAAAAATAAGCACATTTTTCAAATGGCCCAACGTACATAGTGTTCCTCCATGTAGTGAATATCTTACCAAGTTTATAACTTACCCCACAATCATGCAAGCAGACTCTTTATAGGATTCGTGCCTCGAGGATTATCTAGCGTTTGTCTGTTTTTTGGCCAATTCATTTTATATTTTAAATATACCCTTCGGATTAAGCAAATCAAGACATTACTTTACTCATCTTTTCTAGAAACCCTCTAACAAAACATAACAATGTCCAGATCTTGTATTTGCCTCCATCTTGCTAGTAAATATTATTGAAACCTGACTGAATCAAGCTTCACCTTTGATGATAATGCTAGGGCTTGCTCTCCCTCTGCCTTCAATGATCTTTATTTCATTCATTCAATCAAATGAATCACCCAATCAAACAGACTTTATTCGGCTTTTGGGAAACAAAACCATAAAAGTTCAACAAATCGACGCATATATAACAAAAAAAAGAAAACCTCCTCAGAATAAATACAATGAGATCAATATTAAATTAACAAAACCAATTAAAAATACACAACTACAAAAAAAAATAAAAGGGTAATCTTACAGATACAGCAATCAGCCATAGATAATCCAAACGTTTAGTCACAGCTGGATCAAAGCCTAACAGCAGACTTTAGAAAGATAAGAACATAAAGTACAGTGTTAACCAAAAAGCATTTGTAAAAAGATGAAAACATGGCACACCTTGCTAAAATTAGCCCTTTTTAAAATGGGGACTTGCTGGGCATCTCATAAAAACTACAAAACATTAAAAAGGGGAGCATGTCCTGTGGAGACTTTCTGTCACAACCACTGGGCAAGAGATTCTGATCCTTGCTTGCCCCACGAGGATGAGTCAAAAGGAGATGAAAAAAATCCAACTAAAACCTAGTAAGTAGAAAGCGGTTGTATCTTCTTTTAACCCACAAAGGGTATGGCTCCGTTGAAGGCACACTTTTCAGCATAACTAGAATCACTCTTACACATTTTACCTGGGTTAATTAATAGATCTCCCCACCCAAATTCATGAAACAGTCCCTGATATATTTAAGCCAGGGGACATGATGAAAGTAATCAAGGGTCAGACAATCCTTTAAAATCTCTTTACTTGGATCAATCCTCATCCTAAACCAAAATTTCACCATAAGAGAAAGAGGGCAGTAACCCAAAATATAAGAGAGGTAGGCCACACCCAATTCTTCATGTACTACAAAGGTAGAAGTACCCTGGAGCACACTTAGTAGCCATCTCATAAAAGTGTTTTCTACAATTTGCGACTCGTCATGGGTAGTGTATCACAAATCTCACTTCTATAGGTTGCTTTGGATATACACTTGGCCCTGTAACTCTGCAAAAGAGCCCCAGTAGGTTTATTGTGCAGAGAGAAGCACAATTAAAAATGGCAGCATTGGCCCTCACAAGGTCATCTCTCTTTCTACAAAAAGTCATCTTTCTTTCTACAAATTAGAGGCCGCCAATTCAAGGCAGAGTCAAACAGCACCCAATAGATACAAAAAACACTACTTTGGGACTGGGGTGGTCCCAACCTTGAAGGTGTGAGATTTTGTTAAGCAGGGTTCCACCACCATCACATAAGATTTCTTCTTATTACCTGGCAGGTTCAAATCATCCATGAAGTGAACAAAAGTGTTTTGCAGCCCCCTATTTGTCGAGCCATAAGTACAGCGTTGTCAGCATACAGTAATACCGGCAGACTCTGCTGCCCCACCTAGGGGCCATCCAAATTTAACTCTGAAAGAACCTGCTTCAAGTTGTTAACATATAAGTTAAAAAGTAAAGGGGCCAGAATACAGCCCTGCCAGACCCCTCTGTGTAGTCAAAATAGCCTGGTGACCTTAAGATCTTTTGTATACCGAACCACCGCCTTAGTCTCTCTATGGAGATTCCTTAAAGAGAGAACAATGTCTCTATCCACCCCGATAGAAAACATGATCTGCCAGAGCTTGGTTCTGTTAACGTGATAAAATGCGAAAGACAGATCCACGAAAGCCAAGTGGATAGAACTGGAACAGGCAAAGGTATACTTGTTAAGTACCATATAAAGCTACAAACATTGATCGACCGTTGACCGTCCCGGGCGGAATCCACACCGCACTACTGATAATATATCATTGTCATCTGCCTATTCGGAAAGTCTATCTAGTAAGATATGTCAACCATCTTGACCACCAAATTGAGCAGGGAAATTGGCCTATAATAATGAGTGCTATCTCTGTCTCCCTTTTTGAAAACAGGAATAATGGTAGGTGTCACCCAGGAACCCAGGGGACCAGTCACAATCTCCACATTGCTGAGGGAGTATCCAAATATCCATATTACAGATATGGAGATTGGGAGGGATCCCATCAGGACCTGGATCCTTGTTTTAAGACAGACCTGCTATGCCCTGTCTTACTTCCTCAACTGTAAAGGAAAGAGGCTTTCCCTTCAATCAGGCAGTACCCCCATAGAAAATGGAAGAGGACTGATAGGTTTCCTCAAAATGATTTACCCAGTCATCTTCCGTGATATGAGCCTCCAATGGATCAGCGGCATCTGTCGCCATAAAAGTGCTGTTTATGATTCTCCAAAACTTAGAGTTGGTTTTCAGAGTACTAGCCTCTATAAGTTCTGACCAAAGTTCACCCTTTAAAACTGCCTTGTGTCTTGCCAATTCAACCTTATACTGGCTACTTCATTTCTTAACTAAATGGTGGTACCTTGGTTTAGTACTTCATGCTTTTTTCTAATTTCTTAGTGCGCAAAAACAATAAGTGTCAAACCATTGCTGAAAGAAATCGTGATGTTGCAGGGCTGAAGCCTTCAATAAGGTTGCTATTGTACTCGAAATTACAGTAAATGCCTCTATTATATTGGGTGGATCAGCCTGTTCATCTAAGCAGGTACAAATGTCTTTCATCACTGAGGGAACAGGGGATCATGAAAAGAGTCTGGAATTATCTATGCACACTTGAGTCTCCTACCTCCATCAACAGCCTTAATGGTCCCTCTGGTTCCTTCCCCCAAGGTATGTGCCCACATGGGCAAATGGGTCATAACACACAATGAATTATGATCACTAAAAACACTTGAGAGGAGCACACAATCCAAAATATAATGAAACAAAAGTGTGGAAACAAAAATAAAATCAATAAATGACTCACTGTCCCTCCCAGTAAAGGTGGGTTGATATATTTCTAATCTGGAGGCAATTTATTCATTGCCGAGATTAAATCAAACTCATTCACAATGACATTAGGATGACCTCCCTGGTGGGTGTGTTACAGAGGCATGTCTGTCATGGGAGGACTACCCATGGCCTGTGGACCTTCGGGTCTCTGGTCCGCACACAAGTGGAATTTAAAGTATCCTCTAATCATGGTGTTGGCACAATATAAATTAAAAAAAGAATCCAACAGAGAGATGTTACAAATACCCAGTGGTGAAGATGTATCATTATAAAAATTCAGCCACAGCACCTCACTAGACCTTCGGGAAAATAGCAGAGTCTACAGAGCAGACATTTCTGTGGGCAACATAACAAGACTGCATTGATTTGCTAAGTTAACAAAAACAATCAACCCTCCCCCCATTGATCTACCCCCCAAAGGTGTGGCAGGCACAAAAAAGTGTTTATATCCCTCCAAAAAGAAGCAATTCTTAATGGCCTAAGTTTGTGAAGGCAAATCACATAAACCTTTTAATAAACAACCAAATTGGGCCAATAAACTTGCTCACCAAACCGGCAATGTTCCAGGAAATAAAGTTACATTCCTAGCAATCAAGAAACATGGTGGCCGAGGGCCAGAGGAATTCCACATTAAAGAAGTAATTGTCTCTGATGGAACTGCCGCCGGCAGCGAGTCACAACCATCCATCAATGCTAATGGTGCAAAGCTATTTAAAAGAGTTATGTCAGGGGTGATCTCTTCGCCAGCTACACTGGGCATAGTCCAAAAGGCCTCATGTAACGAATGTGGCAAGATTGTGGTAAATGGTTTATTGGTCTATACAAATATCCCAGAGGGAGAGCCACAATGGTGGAGGAGAGACCACTGGGGGTGGACTGATATCCAGCTGCTAAGATTCTCTCCACAACAATAGGTCTGTTGAACTTAATGATGATACACTCTCCCTCACAGTTATTCTTAGCTCTCTCTACCCAGTTCACTCTACAAACCATATTAATATATATTTCCATCTGTATGCCTAAAATTGTGTTAAGGTTCAGCGAGTGCAAGACTTTGTTCTTGAGTTGTTCAAAATCCTCAGTGATTCCTGGTAAAAGCGTGGGTATATTCCCCAGCACCACTACTTATGGGGTTGCTTCCGGAAGTAAATGTAAGATGACTGGTCTTGAGCTGAAATTACTAGTTACACCTGAACGTGATGTATTTTCCTCTGCTCTGGGCACGTTTGGTAGTTTATGATTGGTAATTCCAGGTCTGTCATTAAACCGTGCTCCCCTGTTAAAGATACTTCCTACTCGTTGGTAAGGAGGTGTGGGCACACTGCATGGGTGGGTCTGATAAAAGGTTAAAACCATCAGGCTTGCCTCTTTTCACGTGTTCTTGGTCATGATGTCTCTCAGTGGTAGACTTACCAGAAGTAACATTGTTAGGGGTATATGTTACCGTCTGGCCCACTGAATGAATCTGATTAAGATTAACAAGTTCATTTTCTATTGCTGTTAAACGTTGCCTAATTGGGTCCAATTTGGCATCCATGGTGGCTAGCAAGGACACTTTAAGCAAATCCACATGACTAGCTAGTCAGATTTAGCCAGGACGTGTAAGTCAGATGAGTTAAACTGCAGCCTTTCAACCCTAGGGCACTTGGGTTTACTACCAGTCAAAGGGCCTTCCTTTTACCTCCTGATCCAACTCTAGGAACCTCTGCTGGAGCTACCGGAATATCCAGTAACAATTGGGCAACCTGGGCCCAGTAGCTGGAGGGAAAGCAGGAAAGGCAGTGAGTAACCAACTCTATTTCTTTATCAAAAACACCAGAAGCGCGCTGTAGAAAAGCATCCATGGTGGCTACTGATTTCGCAGAAGCCTTAGGGATAACCATCTCTAACTTGTGTGTCTCAGTGATCCAAGAGTGCAGCTCACAGACTATGCAACCGGGTTGTGAAACAACAAAAAAACAGTAAGAGCACATTAATGTTCACTAATATTTAACCCCTATAGCGTTTGGTCCATAAAAGTTACTATAGAGGACCACAAGAGAAGTTCCAAAATTGTACCCATGTTACAATAGGCTGCTAAATCCTTTGCAAACAGCTTTCCTTATAAGGAAAACAAACATGAGAACCACAATCCGCTGTGGGAAAGTATCAAAAATTGTCTCTACAAAGAAGGAAAAAAAAGACGAGAAGCAGTCCCTACCAGCTCTTCCCAGTTAGCCTGAATACCTCCAGACAGGATAACTGCAGTCCAGTCAGTTGACAAGATTGTAGATCACACTAATTAATTTGCAAAATGTATGTACCAAAGAAACAGGAATGGGGATGGTGGACACTGTTCAGCCTGCTGCAAGGGGAAACTGGTCAGAGCCCCTCCTACTCCTGGGAGTGTGGAATTCTGGGTCAGAGTCCCTGCCGCATTTCAGTAGAGCACCAACACTGGTAGACCAGACGTCCCGGGCCGCAGTAGGTGGTGGGTTCTTTTTAGCATGTGGTGTGGGGAAACTGGTCACTGGCCCCTCCTCCTCCAGGGAGCATGAAATTCCAGGACAAAGAGGCCCTGCCACAGGCCAGTAAAGCACCAACACCAGTAGACCAGAATTTCATTCAAAACTTTAACAACACTGGTATCACACTAATTCTGGACTAACAGTCTGTTCTCCAATTCCAACAAGGGCCACACAATCAGTATGTGGACGATCTTGGGACTGGTAGCTTACGTTTTTAGGTCTCAACTAGACAGTGCATGAGTTGTCTCAGAGGAATATGTTGTATTCAGTATGTGGGCTTCAGCCCACCCATAGGCTTCCCATTTGCTGGCTCCATCATGACTCTCATTTTCTTTCTCCCCATTAGTCCATGGCATGCATGCATCATGCTTCTTCCAGTGTTTATCCTGAGAGCATGGACCTATTACTGTCAAACATCCAACTCTCCCATTTTATGAATTGTTTTAGGATCTAATTTTGTATTTGTTTACGAGCACTTCACGCGAGTGCTCGTGTTTTCACTCGCTCTTAGCTCCGTTTCTGTAAACAGGCAAGTAAATCTTGTTCCTATCTTGTCACATTTGCTGTTTAGTCAAAGACAAAGGTCAACTGTCAGACGCTGTTTTTCGAAAGCGCCTGTTTACTTTTCTCTCTCTGACTTCAAAGTAAGATGATTTTTTAAAATTAATGTTCTGGGGTTGCTTTCCCCTCCCGCAAACACCTATCGCTTTGCTGCTTGACCCACCCCTGCACCCCCTCTCGCATTGCTACTTGTTTATATTCTTCAACTGTCATGTTTGCTTCACCTGCTTTACTTGATCCCCATCCTCTTTGTTGCTTACCCCTCTCTGCATGCAACTTCCACAAGTAGAGCAGGTACACAGCTCAGTGGTAGGCATTACTAAGAGCCATGATGCTGGTGATGTTGTTTGGTCCCCATCCTGTTGTACTACTAAGCTTCAGGAAATATGACCAGCCCATCATGGCCACCAAGATTAGGAGCCAAGGGAAAGTACTTCCTGCTGAAGTCCCTTTTTTATTATTATGGTCACTTGTTAGTGACAGCCTGTTTGTGCAGCATATCAGTTTTCATAGGTGGTTTTATACAATGATGTCTCTAGCCTGTAAGAGGTTTTGTTTTTGTTGTCCATAGTCTGCATCAGGATTTCCTTGTTCTTCTTCTAAGACCAATTTGTGTCCGGGTTCATCACGTCTGTTACTCTGATATCGCTTGGTCCTTTGAGGCTTCCACAGTACAAAAGGCCAGTCCAGTGTATGCTGGAAGTTATAACAGTTCGGCGGACCCTGGCATAGAGGTAGCTAGAACTACTACCCGCTTGGGTTCAAGGGTCAAGTCCTCTCTCACAGTCTCAGTGAGTCACAGTACAAGAGATTATCAGTCCCTAGCCACCCTCCCAGGAAAGCAGCCTCCGCACAGCAGACTGTAGGTACTACTGCTGCTTCTGGAACCGACCGGATCCTTGCAACTAGAGGAGGGGAGAATTTGGTGGACAGCAGGCTCAAGACGAGCTGATGAGACATGAGGCTGTCAGAATATACTGCAGCCTCTACTCATAGTTTCTAATGTAGATCCATCTTGTGTCTCCAATCACTGTGCCTCTCATAACTGTGTAATTTCTTGTGCAGACACCAAGCACCTCATACCTGACACCCTTTTGTGTTTTTCCTGTCTCTTGTTTCTCCTGCTGAAAGGCTCATCTCTATCAGTTTTCCTGCCTCCCTCTGTCTGCAACATATTTGTGTGCCCCCTGCGCCTCACATCCACTGTGTGCCATCATGATTGAAGGCTTCTTGTGACTCTGCCTCCACCCCTCGGCTGACACCTCTTGTGTTTAGTCTCCATAACAGGTCCCTTCTCGCTCACATTTTCGGGTATCACCCACTTGCATCAGGTTCCTGCCTTTTTCGTATGTGGCCCCAGCTTCCTTCTGGGTCACACCTTTTTCATAAGCCCGCTTTCCCATTTCTGGCTGCCATACTTTTCATATTCCCCTCTCCACCATTTTTGGCAGGCGGTCAATACTCTATGCTCAGTAATGTTAATGTGGCTGGAATTCTGTGAATCATACTGAGTGTAATTTGGTCTTGCATAAGAGTATGCATGCTTGTTTACTTACATGGGGGTTAAACCCTTCCCACTGCTTTCCATTGGTTGGCTTCATATTTTCCCTAATTTCCTTAATTCTCTTTGGTCAGAATGTCCCGGCTTCACATCCTCTCCATGTGTTTGTTGGGTTATAAACCTCTTATATATATATATATAAATATATATATATGTATATGCTAATCCTATGCTTAAAGACGTTGATAGAAAAACAGACATTTGAGATGAGCAGATCTAGAGTGTCGCTGTTGTTGAGAGTGCTCTAACAGTAGCTGCTTTCCACCTAAACATTAGAACTACCCAGAGTTCTCTCCTTCTTTTTTGTATATATATATATATATATATATACCAACCACAGCACTAGCAAAAGGAAGGCATGTCACCAATGATGTTATGGCCAGTACAGACACGGAATCTTTGACCAGCGACTAGAGCTTCGATTCAGACACACAAACAGCGCCAATAATAAATTTGGAAGAGGAGTTAGGTTTTTTAGTAGAAGAGAGATTACAAACATTGAGACCGAGACAAAGGAATGCTGCAAGAAACGCAAGAACAAAAGAAGACGAGAAAGAAGAAGGAAGCACAAACAAAAAACAACAAAAAAAGACAAAGAAACCGATGTGGCAACAGAAACAATAAATGACGACAAATCTATTATCAACTTGTCAGATACAATCTTAACTAAAGCGGAAGAACTACTTTTGTTTTCTCGGATTGAATTACTGTCCCAAACAACCTTTTAACTATGCATCTACTCACATAGATGTTTTCTGCTTCATTAGAAAACTAAAATTAAAAAAATTCTTCGCGTTGCAAAGCATTAAAAAATCTTTTGAAGCTGATTCTCGTTCTTCCGAGTTCCCCACGGAACAAATAGACCTATTATCCTCGGATGTTCCTACTCTCTTAACTATGCATGACCTTGAGGCTGCTACTGATTCTCAACCTATGCAGCAAGCTATTGATTCTAACACACAATCGAGACTCAACAAGATCAATAGGTTACAGAAAGGTGCTGGCATCACGCCCTTCAAAGCAAAATCTAACTTTATTCCACTTATGACAAAGGACGCTGTTGACACTTTTCATGACTGTGTGACGAACGACATAAAACAACTCTACAAAAGTTCTAGAGCCAAAAAAAAGAAAAAATATCGTAAACAAATGGAATACAACAATCTCATGAAGAAATTGAATGAGAACACTAATATTGTGATAAAGAACTCAGATAAAGGTGGCAATTTGGTCATCTGGCCCAAGAAAGATTACATCGTAGAAGCAAAAAGACAGCTGGCCGATACCAACTGCTATGAAAAGACAAAAGGGACTCTACTCAAGCTGTTGTCTAACTGGCGGAGAGAAGGTTTAATTTCGTTGGAGGAATTATAATTTATGAACAATGAATTCCCTGTCCTTCCAGTGCTTTATTTAATCCCTAAAGTTCACAAAGGTACAGTTCCTACGCCAGGAAGACCTATTATTTCGGCCATTAAGAGTACCAGTGAAGAGGTTGGTTAATACATCGATTTGTTCTTGCAGGATATGGTAAAAAGTTTACCAAGTTACGTTAGAGATAGTAGTGACTTTTTGCAGAAAATAGAAGACCTAGAATGGAATGATGACATCTTATTAATAACTTTAGACGTAGAGTCTTTATATACCAGCATTAATCATAGCCTCGGATTGACAGCTGTTGAACACTTTCTTGGAAAAAGACTAATTGAGTACTATAAACACAATAAGGTCATAATCAGTCTGATTGAATGGTGTCTGCATAATGATTATTTTCTGTTTGTAAATGATTTATTCAAACAACTCAGAGGTGTGGCGATGGGATCCTGTTTCTCCCCCAGCTATGCGTGTTTATACGTTGGCTGGTGGGAGGAACAGGTCCTGAACAAAGAACATCAGGTTTGGGTTAATGAAAAGATAGTAAAATATCTTCGTTATATCAACGATATTTTTATCTTATGGCAGGGTGATGAAAATGAGGCTTCTCTCTTTTTTGAAAGAAATCAACGATAATGTCCTCAATTTAAATTTCATGTCCCATATTAGTTAGAAAGAAATTGAATTTCTAGATGTGAAAATCTATAATAAAAATGCCAGAAAAGAAACCTACCGCTGGCAATACTACCCTACATGCCACCAGCCTACACCCTAAGCACACCATAAATAGCATTCCTTATGGAGAAATTCTAAGACTCAAGAGAATTTGTAGTACCACCAGTGATTTTTAATCTTGTTTAATTGACATGAAGGCTAGATTGAAAATGCGAGGTTACTCGGATACCAGTTTAATCAGGCCATAGCTAAAGCCAACTTGCGACCCAGAGAAAGTCTATTTCTTTTAGAATCTAATGATACTGAAAATTCCAACAATAGTTTGAATACCAAGGGGCGTGGCTTGGACGCCGATCGGGATGGCGGCGTGAGCTCGCAGCTCCGCGCGGAATCCCGCTAATACTCCTGATTCCTGCACCCTGGGCGACCCGTGGTCGACCCTCCTGCCCTACGAAGTGTGGGGAGACCACTGGGCGTTGATAGGAAGTTGCTGGGGGACCGCTGGCCTCGAGGAGACCCAGATGTACGACGACCGAGGTGTCACCGAGAGTGAGAAGAAAATGGCGGCGGAGCGGACCGGCGGCTCCGGGCATCGACATTGAGCAGCCTTGGCGCCGACTGGTGGGGGGCTCTGCAGCCGTGAGATCCAAGCTGTGGGGACTGTGGCGACAGTCCTGAAGATCGGGGGACAGGGAACCCGGCACCGCTCGGACTTCGGGGACAATTGCTGGCCGCTATCCCTTCTCCCTCCCCATCTCCTCCAGACTCCTGAGGGGGCAGGTCGGACGGTGCTAACCCACTTGGCCCCTGGAGCCGCGGGCATCGGCGGTGGCACTTGATCCTGCTCAATATTGGGAAGTTTGCGCCGTCCCACGAGTGCCGGGACTGGACGGGTTTCTTGGCCTGTGACGCAGTACCCTAAGATGGCGGCTACGGGAGGGCCGGTGACCGTGGAGCGCGGACAGGGGGACCTGGCGGCGCTGTCCCAGGTGGGCGAGACCCCCCCGCCGGTGTTGGACCAGGAGCAGCGACTGAACCGGCGCTTGGATGCCATACTGGACGCAATTACCTCGACCAAGGAGGCATTGCAGCAGGACATTGCGCAAGTAGCCACGGGCTGGGGCTATTGCGAGCGGACCATGCGAAGCTGGCGGATAAGGTCAAGGACCATGATCAGCTGCTATTGGACCTGAAACCGTCGGTGGTGACCGCGGAGTATAAGCTCACGGACATCCTGGCCCGGTTGGATTCGCTGGAACGACGTGAGGAGGATGCCGAAGGCCGCAATAGGAGGAATAACGTGCGGGTCGTAGGCCTGCCGGAACGAATTGAGGGGGAGGATGCGGTGGCCTACATGGAGGACTGGTTTCGAACTGTGGTGCACCAGAGGGGCTTACTCCTTTCTTTACCCTGGAACGAGCCCACAGGGTGCCAGCTCGCCCGCCAGGGCTTGGTCGCCCCCCCGACCGATGGTGGTGCGGCTCCGCCATTATAAGGACCGGGACCTCCTCATCCAGAGGGCTCGGACATCGGGCCCGTTTGAGGTGGAGAACAGCAGAGTTACAAACTTCCCAGACTACACCCAGGCGGTCCAAAAAAATAGAGCATCGTTTCTGGCGGTGAAGAAGGAGCTGCGAGAGGAGGGCATTCAGTACTCCTTGCTCTTCCCGGCCAAGCTGCGGGTCATTCTGGATGAGACCACGCACTTCTTTCAGACTCCGGACGAAGCATGGCAGTGGCTGGAGTCGTACAGAGCGGGGACGGATAGGTCTCACATAAGTAGGCGAGATCGGCCTAAACCGCCTCAGATCAGACAATCACAACGCATCCGGTCCCGCAATAGGCGCCAGCGGGAGAAACGGGAGGCCCAAATGGCTGCGGACAAGAGAGAAGCGCTCGCAGCGACGGCGGCCATCACGAGGTCACAGCAGGAAAGTGAACTGGTGGAGACGGACTCTGGCGGCGAAGGCAGCAGGACAGGAGAGGACCTTTCGGAAGCGGAGAGCTCGAAGGGGCCGGTGGTGACCCCTCAGACTTCTGATGGGATATTTCACGGTTGAGGCTGTATTGGGACTTGGACGAGATCTGATGGTAGGGTGGTATCCTGTTGGCGATGGGTGGGTTGCCGGGTAGGGTGCCGCGTTGGCAGGACGGGATGGGGAGCGCGGGGCGTGGGCTCCGCTAGCTGGGGTCGGCGATAACTCACCCCCCCAGGGCCCTTAAGGCCGTCTGTGGTGGCGACCACAGGTTAGGAGAATGTGTGGTTGGCTTGAGGTTTGGATCGGGGCTGACACTGGGTTTGTAGGCTCTGTCCTGGGGAGTGGGGTGTTTTTCTTTTCAGAGTTTGTTTCAGGGGGGGGCAACTGCTTTGATGGGGATGTGAACTGGCATTGCTTGACCTGGACTGTTCTCTGCTGGTATGGGCGCGTTACCTAGCTTAAAATGCCTAACGTGGAATGTCCAGGGGCTACGAACCATGGTCAAGCGCCACAAGGTGCACGCGTATCTGGTGCGAAGGGGGGTCCAGATTGCTATGCTACAGGAGACCCATCTGACAAAAAAGGAATGTGCTGCATTGCAAAAAAGATGGCGGGCCAGGTGTTCAGCACCACTTACTCAGCATATGCCAGGGGGGTATTGATATGGGTGAGAGCGGGGATACCGTTTCAGGTGCTGAACCAAGTGGTGGATCCTGAGGGCAGGTTTGTGGCGGTGGAGGGACGGTTGTATGGTAGGGATGTGGTTCTCTGTTGTGTGTATGCGCCAAATACTGAGCAGGCCTGATTCTTCGATGGCCTTTCCGGGTCCTTGGCCTCTTTCCTAGTGGGCCCGGTGTTACTGGGGGGGGATTTTAACTCGATTACGGATGTGGCCTTGGACAGGTCTCACCCTCCCCTTGTTGATTCCCCGGTACGCAAGTTAGCCATGCACAGGAAGGATTGGCAGGACAGGTGGGGATTGCTGGATGTGTGGCGGGAACAGCACAGGGACACCAGGGACTATTCCTTTTACTCAGCTCTCCATGCACTACACGTGAGGATTGATTCAGTGCTCTGTGGCGGGTCCCTGGCCCCATTGATCTCACACACGGAATACTTGGCTAGAACCATATCGGATCATAATCCCCTACTGGTACATGTCCAGTGGCAACGGGAGCGCTCGGCGATTCCAACATGGCGGCTCCGGCCAGACACGTTGGAGGACTCAGTGTTTAGTGAAGCTGTCCAACAGGGCATCGATAATTATTTCGGCGAGAACGAGGGTACTGCCACGAGTAGGTCCACAGAATGGGATGGGATGAAAGTGGTGGTGAGAGGGGTATGCCTGGGTCGGTTTTCGAATGCTCGTATGACTGTGTTGAATGCACTTGCGAAGGCGGAAGAGAATCTGAGAGATTTGGAGCGGCACAGGCCGGCCAGACCGGACTTGCAGGGCCGGTTGCTGGAAGCGAAGGAGGTGGTCGCTACCGAAACGGAACGGTTGAGGTGCTACGACTATAGGCAATACGCCATCAGAGCGCATGCTGAACGGGATAAGGTAGGCACGCTCCTGGCCAGACTTGCTAACCCTGAAATTAGGGGCTGCCCGGTCCTTAGCATCAACAACGCACTGGGGGAGACGGTATATTCTCAGGCAGCGGTGTTGGAGTGCTTTCGTGTGTACTATGAGGAATTGTACCAGAGTCAGTTGGGAGTGGAGGCCCAGGAAATTGCGGAGTACCTAGAGGCGAGGCAGCTTCCGGTCCTTGACGAGGAGGACGCGAAAGAGTTGGGCGGGCCGATCACGCTTACTGAAATAAGGGCGGCCATTAAAAATATGGCTCGGAATAAAACACCCGGGGTGGACGGGTTACCAATAGAGTTTCTACCAGCAGTTTGTAGATGGCTCGGCACCCAGACTGCTGGTGGTGTACACGGAGGCTTATGAGTCAGGGGGTTTGCCTGGATCCATGAGGGAAGCTTTGATTGTGCCGCTCCTAAAACCCGGCACGGATGCGACGGATGTGAGGTCCTATCGCCCGTTGTCCATGTTAACGGTGGACTACAAAATCCTGAGCCAGATTCTGGCTGCCAGGCTGGCTCCACACATGACTGGCCTGGTGCACAGGGATCAGGCGGGGTTTATCCCCACGAGGAGCACGGCGTTGAATATCCGTCGACTGGTTGGGATAATGGACGCTGTCCTGGATGAGGATGGGACCCAAGCGGTCCTATCAGTGGACATTGAGAAGGCATTCGATAGTTTGGAGTGGGTCTTTCTGGATGGAGTGTTGGAGAGGTTTTGCATAGGTGAAGGCTTCCGCCGGTGGACGAAGGTTCTGTATTCCTCGGCGACGGCGCGAGTACGTTTGGGTGGCTTGGTGTCTGCGGCTTACCCGGTGGGTAGGGGCACGAGACAGGGGTGCTCCCTTTCCCCCTTCCTGTTCGCCCTGGCGATGGAACCCTTGGCGGTCCAGGCTAGATCGGGAGACAGATATGCGGGGATAGACAGCGGCGGGCGGCTACATCACATCTCGCTGTACGCGGATGATCTGTTGCTGTATTTAGACGATACGGAGCGGGCCTTGGAAGGAGCGATGGACCTGTTGTCGGAGTTTGGCCAGTTGTCGGGCCTTAAGGTCAATTGGGCGAAGACCTGTGTGTTCCCGCTGAGAGCGGAATCGCCTTGCCCTGCTCGTGACATAGGGGTGGTCTGGGAGCCATCTTGCTTCACCTATTTGGGAGTCCGTATCTACCACGTGACCGCGGACCTATTAGAAGGCAATATTGGAAGGTGCATACGGGCGCTGAGGGGCAGTATGTCTTTTTGGTCGACCCTCCCGCTGACGGTACTGGGTAGGATTGCTCTCTTGAAAATGGTGGCGCTCCCCCGACTCCTGTACTATTCCTGGATGCTACCCATTTGGATTCCTCAGAGAATCTTTAGGGACCTGAGGACGATGGTTATTGGTTTCCTGTGGGGACATGGCCGCCGTAGAGTGGCTCTGAGCACGTTGCTACGCCCCAAGATTGAGGGGGGGATGGCTGTTCCCGATTTTGAACTGTATTACTTGGCGGCGCAACTCCAGGTTCTCACGCAGAATGTGGCCCGGGTGTTTAGGGGACCGGAGTGTGATCGAGAGTTGGGGATACAGCGCCATGTGCTGTCTTATATCGTTATGCAGCAGAGGCTGGAGCTGCGGGGCCTCACTATGGAGGAACGGACGCTCAGGTTATGCTGGCAGAAGAGTCTCAGGAGGGCGAGGGCGACTCGGCCTTATGCGCAGGAAATTCCGATTGGTATGCTGACAGCCCTACCACACGGGGGCGATTGGTCCCCTTTGCTGGAATGGGAGGAGGCGGGACTTCAGGTGGTGGGAGACCTGTATGTCGATGGGACTTTGGTGCCCTTCGGAGTACTTCAGGAACAGTTCGGGCTGTCTGACGGGGGTTTTCTCTTGCATGCGGCGGTGGTAGCGGCTATACAGAAGCATTGGAAGGGAGGGCTCATAGAACCGGACACAACTATGGCGTGCCAGTATGTGGTAATGGCGGCAGGCACCTTTAAGGCGGTGACCTGCCTCCATAACAGGATGTTGCACGAGGGATTGGAACCGCTCCAGGGGCTCAAAACGAAATGGGATGAGAGTGTGGGTAGGCCCGTTCCAGACACGGCATGGAGCCATATTTTACGGCGCACATGGAAAGGCACGAGGAATGCACGTTTCCAGCAAGTGCATTTCTTTGTGCTACATAGGGCCTATCTGACTCCGGACAAAATACGGCGGTACTTCCAGGTGCAGGACGCACGGTGCCCGAGGTGTTCGTCACCGGAGGCGGACATGGATCACTTGTTTTGGGGTTGCCCGCATTTGGAGGCCTATTGGGCAGAGGTGGGGGACCTTCTAAACGAAGTGACTGACAGGGAGGTGGACTTCGACATGGCGGCGTGTTTGTTGCTCTGGTTCCCGCACACCAAACACACTAAGGTGACGAGCAAATTTATTGACCTGGGTTTGATACTGGCACAAAGAGAGATCTCATGGCATTGGAAGTCCAGGGGCGGGCCGTCAGTAAGGAGGTGGAAGAATGAATTGCTGCGGTGGTCTGAATGTGAGAGTGTGCTCCGAATGAAGCAGGCTGTCAAGCTTGGTACTGAGAAAGCCTTGGATGCGGCGCGTGTGTGGGAACTGGTGGTGCAAGCCTTGCGTGATTCATTAGTAGAAGATGAGGACTGAGTGGATGGGACCTGTGGACACTGCGAGGCATACTAGCTCAGAGTTATCATTGACACTGTAGCGGGATCCATACTACAATTAGGGACAGGACACACACCATCAGCGGTTGCCGGGGAGGGGACACTGGGGGGTTGTTTAGTGGGAGTTTGGGGTGGGTTGGGAGCCAGGGGTTGATTGACCGCGGTGGCGATTCTGGGCTGAGAAGGGCCTGTGGGGCGTAGGTGGTGAGCGGGAGGTAGCAGAGGGGTGCGGGTCAGGTATGGTGGGCCCCATAGAGCACGGGGGGTTCGGGAGCGGCTTGTAGCACTGACCTGCATATGTGGGATGGCTGATGTTGTTATTTGTTGTGGGTGGGGGAGTAAAATGCAGATACGTAAAACGTTCTTTCGACCATTGTCCCGTAGGGACACTCACCGTGATGCCTTCCTGCTGTTTAGGGCACTACGCCGCCCGGCCTCCGGGATGCGGGCTGAATGGCTGTGTATGGTACACGTTCTAACGATTGAAGCGGGGGGACACCATGAGTGGACTGGTTGAGCAATTGTAATCTGTGTTTTCTAATTCTGCAATAAAAACAAATTAAAAAAAAAATAGTTTGAATACCAAAAATTACATTGTAAACAAAGAATGTCCAAGGCTAGTTACTGCGTTCAGTAATGAGGAAAGTAAAATCAGGACTATTATAAGGAAAAACTGGCCCATAGTATTAACTGATGTAGTACTGGGGTCTAAATTACCCAGTTCCCCTCTTATAACATTCAGAAGAGCTAAAAACATGGGGTCTACTTTAGATAAATGCAGTCCAAAAGTTAGACAGAATACTGTGTGGCTTCAGCCTGCACGAGGTTTTCAAAAATGCTCTACGTCCTGAGCATGCGAATTTGGTATTAACAAAACTCATTATCAAACACCTTTCAGTTCTCAAGATATAGCTATCTCTGGTAGTTTTAATTTCAAGACAGATCCTGCTGTTTATGTCTTGTCATGCACCTGTGGCTTGAATTACATTGGGAGCACCAAGCTGCAGGTGCATGTCAGAATTCTTCAGCATCTCAGGGCGATTTTACTCAATGATCAAGCCTATACGGTAGAGCAGCATTTTAAAAGATTTCATGACAATGACCTAGCCTGTTTGAAATATTATGTGGTAGGGGCTATTCCGAAATCACGCAGAGGTGGTAACAGAGAGCACAGGTTAAGGCAACTTGAAACCACCATGATTTTGGAATTTGACAGTAAATGGCCAAACAGGTTGAACAATACAGTAGACATGTACAATTTTTTACGATGATACTGTTCCCCGTTAATATTGTATTTTTGATTTCTATTTCTGCCATTTTACTGTTTTTTTTATTCATGTATGTTTTTTATATGTATTTTTTTAAATACATATATATATATATCCTTGCTAGAATATTATGCCCTGAAATAGCATATATAATATAATGGTGCTTTTTTGTATTGATCTCCTAAGCTGACTGTTTATGACTTTCCCGCTAGTCGCTAATTCATCAATTACTCCCTCAACTGCTTGTATAAATGAACATTTATCAAGATTAAAAGTAGAAGGGATAAATAGTTCTTTGTTTCATCTATACATTGCTCTCCACTTTTTTTTATCACTTTTTGCACTTTTTTAATTGTGATGATGATATACTGTTATTTATAGGATTTTAATAATAAAATTAGGTTACCGCCTATTTTTTTATTTTAATCAATAGCTATATTTAACATTTATCTCACAGTTAGCACTTTATATTATATTTGCACTAGTTTTTTGCACAGTTTTGCACAACAACCATATATGCTGTTTGTTATGTAGGATAATTT
Source organism: Lissotriton vulgaris (assembly GCF_964263255.1). Lineage (NCBI taxonomy): Eukaryota > Metazoa > Chordata > Amphibia > Caudata > Salamandridae > Lissotriton > Lissotriton vulgaris. Next base: position 694,042,253 of record NC_141691.1, on the reverse strand, counting down.
GCACTGTACCAAGATCATATCTACCATCTATTGCTGTCTGTATATTATAATGTCGATGATTTTATATCATCCTGATTGTCTTTATAGAGAATTCTAGGATTTATCCTTTGATAAATTATAATTTCTGTATTTATACAGATATATTTGGGTAGTACATGCATTTATGCTGTCATAATTACCTTTAAATATTCCAAATCTGTTTTTATACATTTTAGATTATGGCATTATGAAATTGGAAAAGAGTAACAGCATGACAGTATCTTTTCAGTGTCTATTGGTCACGTGACCGGCATTGTAATGGTGTGGAGGTGGACCTTCTTTAAGCATTTAAAAATACAATATGGTTGTAGCTTTCCAAATGTGAACAAGGCTCCCGAGCCCGAAACGCGTCGTTGCTGTTTTTTCACTTGAAAGAAACTTAAATAAACAAACTTTACCAGATCCTGTGGTCCGTCTCCTGCTTCTCCGGTCTGTATGATTGGAAGTGGCTCTGAAGTTTGTCCTGCATATATATATATATAAATCAAGAAACACTCCACGGAGCCGACAAGCAACAAAATCAGAGAAAACGGACTCTTGAGGATTTAAAGTTGCAGAAGGTAATTTTATTTAATTTTTCACATTAAGGTGATTGCATGTACAACCAAGACAGCCGGACGCGTTTCAGCGCACTCAGACGCCTTGCTCACCAGACTCCCGAGCCCGAAACGCGTCGTTGCTGTTTTTTCACCTGAAAGAAACTTAAATAAACCAACTTTACCAGATCCTGTGGTCCGTCTCCTGCTTCGCCGGTCTGCATGATTGGAAGTGGCTCTGGAGTTTGTCCTGCATATATATATATATATAGATATGCATAGAGAGTCCGTTTTTAAGATGCCAAGAATCAACTCTGAATGTCACAGAAAAGAGAACATGGCACATCAAATTCGATTATTTTGTAGCAGTTTTATTGAAACTTTAAGTCATAACACCAAGTGTACCAGCAGCGTGAGGTGGCCTTTGTGATTCAGCCGTAGCTCTCCACAGGGCCATATATATGTATATATTTTTATATATATATAGATATATATATTAGACTCGTTCTCTCCCGCTCACTCTCCTGCGCTCCAACCGGACTCGCTGAAGGACGGGAAACGGGCACCATGGATTTACGTGGTACAGTGATGTCACTGACCATGTCATAAAGGATGTAATATGTGACATCATCAGCAGTGGATTGCGGGCGCGCGAGATATAGTGAGTACAACTAACTATATCATGGGAATTTCAATGGTTCTGTATGAGTAAAATGTCCAGCTAACTATAACCCCCCTAAAACCTATGGTTTTTTCAGTGAATTTCTAAGGTTTTTTAAATGCTAATTCCTAACTATAGCAGGCCTGGAACCTATTTTTTTCAGTGAATTTCGAAGGTTTTTTAAAATACAATTTTTAAATGTATTAATTGTTAGAATTTCAGGGTCAATGCTGGGCTAAAAGATGCAGCACTGGGTTCTCATCTGATAACAGGTGAGAAAATCGTAATTTGTAGTTCTGCTGATTTTAGAGCAATATTTGTACATTTCAAAAATCAACACTTATTCTGGTGAAAATCACACAATCGATTCATATGGAAGGAAATACAAGTTACTGGTAAGTACACTTAGAATTACTTTTCAGGGTCAGTGCTGGGCTAAAAGATGCAGCACTGGGTTCTCTACTGATAATAGGTGAGTAAATCGGAATTCATCATTCGGCTGATTTTAGAGAAATATTTGTACGTTTCAAAAATCGACACTTAGAAACTTTACTGGTGAAAACCACACAATGGAATCCTATAGAAGGAAATACAAGTTACTGGTAAGTAAGCTTAGAAATGATGAATCACCGTGCAACTTTCAGGATAGGAGCGGATTCGAGCTGGCCAAAAGTTTTGAAAATTTCGCGAAGATTTTTCAATCGGTGCCAAAGTTATTCCAAATAGAATTTTGCGGATTTCCTATGCATAGTAGGTCCTAACTATATCTACCTACTGGCGACCGCCAGTAGGGTATATATATATATATATATATATATATATATATATATATATATATATATATATATATATATATATATATATATATATATATATATATATATATATATATATATATATATATATATATATATATATATATATTCACTGAAAAAACCATAGGTTATATACCATATATAGTTAGGGATTAGCATTTAAAAAACCTTATTTTACTCGCACAAAACCATTGAAATTCCATATATAGTTAGATGCACTAACTATATATCGAGGACCCGCAATGCACTGCTAATGATGTCACATATTACATCATTCATGACATGGTCAGTGACATCACTGATGACATCACTGATGACATCTCAAATGACATCACTGATGACATCACTGATGACAACACCGAGTGACTGTATATTTCTGTAAAGTTAAAATATGTCTTACATATTGAAGAATGAGTGGATGTATAAGTGTCTGGATGAAGGATTTAGTAGGTGCATGACTGACTGTATGAGAGAATTATTAAATGTGTCTCACTGAGTGCATGGGTTAGTGATTAAAGTGTCTTAATTTGGCAATCATTATTTATGTTCTTCTGTAAACTGCTGCATGTTTAAATCAGTAGCTATATCAGTAACTATATGGGTTATTGAATGGTTGCCCAAGTATTTGTATGGGAGACTGAGTATGTGTGTGGTTGGCTGGGAGGTGTATAACTCTGTGCATAGATGTGTGAGCAGTTGATTCCCTAGGTGTATGGGTTCAAAAGTGCATGTAGAAACAGCTGTATGGACAGTTGACTGTGTGCATGAGTATATTGGTGAGTGAATGGATATCTCAGTTCTACATGTCAAAGTAAGTACATATGTAAAACACACTCCATGTGAGAGTTGACATATATAAATAACTGAACATAAGAGCCAGTGAATGTGAGAGTGGCTGTGTGAATCATTGTGAACTTGTATCAAGGATTGTATAAGAGAGTAAATATGTGTTAGTATATGTTTGAATAAGTAAGGTGTGTATAACTGTATAGTTGAGGAAATGGAGGTGTGATTGATTCTTTGCATGACTGACTAGGTGTGTGGGTAACTCCATGGATGTGTGACAGTCTGTGAGTGCCTGTTTACACTGAGTGTATCTAAGGTTATATTAGAGTCTGAAGATGTATTATCACATAAATGATATCATCAGTGATGTAATCAGTAATGTCAAATGAGATGTCAGTGATGTCATCAGTGATGTCATTTGAGATGTCATCAGTGATGTCATTTGAGATGTCATCAGTGATGTCATCAGTGATGTCACTGACCATGTCATGAATGATGTAATATGTGACATCATTAGCAGTGGATTGCGGGTCCTCGATATATAGTTAGTGCATCTAACTATATATGGAATTTCAATGGTTTTGTGCGAGTAAAATAAGGTTTTTTAAATGCTAATCCCTAACTATATATGGTATATAACCTATGGTTTTTTCAGTGAATTTTCAAGGTTTTGTAAATGCAAATTCCTAACTATATATGGTCTATAACCTATGGTTTTTTCTGTGAATTTCATTGGTTTTTTAAAAGCTAATATCTATAGCTGTAAAATATATTCTTTATTAAGTGACGTATCACGTAGCCCGTGAGACGCCTCATGATGCATCGCATAACCGTGACGTATCGTCTCTGCAGTGCAAACCAAACCCAAAACGTAAGCGCGCCAGAACACGCTTAAAGATATATATATATTTTTTTAACCTTAATTAGACAAAATCCACACGTGCACATATCACAAACGTTCAAAAAACACAATATGTCGGACTCCCGTTACGCTGCCGGTTAGCTGCCCGGTTAACGTACCAGGAAGCACCTTTACCGCGAAAAATCGCAATTTTTTTTTTCACCCCCCAGGGAACTTTAATAGCCCCCTCATCAATCCTAGGGGTTCAGGAGGGGTTTGCCTTACCCCTTTCATTCATTTACACCTTTTTTTTTTCCACCTCTTGTCTCTCGATCCCACAGAGAGACAAGATGGCGGCCGCTCCAGACTGTTTACAATGATAACAGCCAATCAGCTTCTCCTCAGACTCCCGTTACACTGCCGGTTAGCTGTCCGGTTAGCTGCCCGGTTCGCGTACCAAGACGCGTCTCTACGGTGAAAAAATCGGATTTTTTTTTTTTTTTTGGGCCCAGCGTGGCTCTATAATATCCCCTCATCAATCCTAGGGGGTCAGAAGGGGTCTACCTTGCCCCTTTCCTTCATTTCCCCCTTTGTTTTGGCCTCCTCTTGTCTCTCGATCCTACGGAGAGACAAGATGGCGGCCGCTCCGGACTGTTTACAATGTTGACAGCCAATCAGCTACTCGTCAGACTCTCGTTACACTGCCGGTTAGCTTCCCGGTTAGCTGCCCGGTTAGCTGCCCGGTTCGCGTACCAAGACGCGTCTCTACGGCGAAAACATCGGAATTTTTTTTTTTTTTTTTTTGGGGCCCAGCGTGGCTCTATAATATCCCCTCATCAATCCTAGGGGGTCAGAAGGGGTCTACCTTGCCCCCTTTCCTTCATTTCCCCCTTTGTTTTGGCCTCCTCTTGTCTCTCGATCCTACCGAGAGACAAGATGGCGGCCGCACCGGACTGTTTAGAATGTTGACAGACACCGGAGAGCCAATCAGCTTCGCTTCGCAAAGTTCCGATAAGCGAAAAGTACGCGAACCGGAGCGCTGCCCGGAGCGCTGTTACAGATATAAATCTTGTTTTAAACGTTAATTTCTCAAAATTCACTGAAGCACATATATTGAGACCTAGCAAAGGCACATCGGGCTAACAGTCCCTACAATTTTGCCAAGTTTCGTGGAAATCCATTCAGCCGTTCGGGCTAAAAGTGAGTCCAACCGCCCTATGGAAATTAACATGGGAAAAACGTGTTTTGGGACCCCCCTTTTTTCTCGGCCCCCCCTTGACGAACCCCCCCCAAATTTCCAGGAGCTGCTCAGAAACAAAATGTGCCATTTTCCTGAAAATTTCAGCCAATTCCGTCCACAAACGCCAAAGTTATTAGGCATAGAATTTTCAAAAGTTCCATAGAGAAAAAATCCTAACTATATATACCTACTGGCTATCGCCAGTAGGTAATATATATATATATATCTATACTACTATAATAAAGGAAGAACTTTCAGCCTTTGAGGCGGGTAAATTCGGGAACCACAGCGCCAATCCACACACCCGATACACCGTTGGAATTGTCAGGGTGTGTAGATGGTTATAGGCTATATAAATTTTAAAAAAAAGTTTTTAAAAAAATTTACAGTAAAAAAAAAAGTAGTCCCTCCGAAGTAGCGCCGGCCGCGACGTGCAGGCTCACGCCAGGAGCGCAGGGATGAGCGGCGGACATGGTGCGGGGGAGGAGCGGTGACGTGAGGAGCAGCGGACAGGCCAGTGGCGGTGCGAGCAGCGGACAGGCGGGAGGAGCGGCGGCTGAGGTAAGGGGACCCATGTTGTGGTAGGCGGGGGATGGGCTCGGCGGGGGCCTGGGCTGCAGGAGAACAGAGAATGATCCTGTGTTTTTATGGTGAAACAGCAATCATTAACACACCTCTAGGCCAAAAAGATTAGCTATGATGTAAGCTTTCCCAGCCAATGTGCACTCTGTAGAACGGATTGGTCAGCTGTACACCTCTGCAAAGAAGAACAGACATATTTAAAGCAGTATATCAGCAGCGGACAGGCGGGAGGAGCGGCGGCTGATGTAAGGGGACCCATGTCGGGGCAGGCGGGGGTCGGGGCAGGTGGGGGACGGGCCGGGCGGGGGCCCGGGCTGCTGGACAATGTCGGGGCGGGCAGGGGTCGAGGAAGCCTGTTGCTGTTGGTCGGGACGGGCTGCTAGTATATATATAAATGCCTGTGGTGTTAGTTGGCTGTTGAGTGCAATTTTCAAAAGCTTTGGGGCATTGGTATACAATATATATATATATATATATATATATATATATATATATATATATATATATATATATATATATATTCACCTCCCAGGCAGAAAACAGAAAAGACTACCAGCGACGAGACTTGTGCAGACCAAAAGTGATTTTATTTCTCTGTCGCCCTCGGACTCGTTTCGCCTGACCAGCAGGCTTGTTCACCGAATATATATATATATATATATATATATATATATATATATTGTATACCAATGCCCCAAAGCTTTTGAAAATTGCACTCAACAGCCAACTAACACCACAGGCATTTATTTAATACGGAAACCAGCTAGTGTTCCGATTTAAATTACTTTGCCGACACGTTTCAAGGCTTCCACCTCTTTTTCATAGGCAATTCCAAAATGCAGTGAGCGGATTCCAAATCCTAATCTGGCAGTCTTTTATATGCTTCCCTCAATGGGCTTTGCTACGTGCCTTGCGCATAGAGCCTCAATTTTCACAATGCCCGATGGAACTTGCTGTTCTGATTTTAGAACTATTATTACTCACAGTGAGTTGCTCCCTGCATTCTGTATTTGGAACACTGTCATACCCTCCAGTGGGCTTCTGAACACTGTCGCTCTTCAAATTGTTCCAAAGTTGGCTGCGCTGACTGCAGCTTTGACACAGTTCATTAGCTGCTCAGCCTCTCTTCGTCTGAGATGGTTCACTTTTCGACGGCAGGACAGCCGTGTGAATTCCTGTTGTATACCAATGCCCCAAAGCTATTGAAAAATGCACTTGACAGCCAACTAACACCACAGGCATTTATTTGATACGGAAACCAGCTGGTGTTTCAATTCAAATTACTTTGCCGACGCGTTTTAATGCTTCTGCCTCTTTTTCATATGCAATTCCAAAATGCGGTGAGCGGAATCCTAAATCCTAATCTGGCAGTCTTTATATGCTTCCCTCAATGGGTTTTGCTTAGAGCCTTGCGCATAGTGCCTCAATTTTCACAATGCATGATGGAACTTGCTGTTCTGATTTTAGATCTATTATTACTCACAGTGAGTTGCTCCCCGCATTCTGTATTTGGAACATTGTCATACCCTCCAGTGGGTTTCTGAACACTGTCGCTGGTCAAATTGTTCCAAAGTTGGCTGCGCTGACTGCAGCTTTGACACAGTTCATTAGATGCTCAGCCTCTCTTCGTCCGAGATGGTGCACTTTTCCACGGCAGGACAGCCGTGTGAATTTCTGTTGTATACCAATGCCTCAAAGCTTTTGAAAAATACACTCAACAGCCAATTAACACCACAGGTACCATCCTTTCATTCATTATTAATTTTTGGGTGACTATGCCTTAGGCATATCACAGGTGGTTGCTTAATCTTAACTGCATATTAGTTTACTTATGTCATATTATAGAATCACTTGCACTTAGGGATATTCTGGTATATGGCAGAGTTTGTTCATGATTAAGTTGTGAATTATATACTTTGAGATGTTATGTTTTATGTGTACTAAAAGACAATATGTAACTGGATGTTTTCAACATATGTATAATGACAATGCATGAGCATATTCAGTGGGCCTATGCTTGCTGATGACATTTGCTGTCGGCATGATTTTAATGTCACAATGTTCTGATTTTTACTAGTCCCCTTTTGTACAAAGGCGATTTTTGAGCAAATATGGTATAGAGATGGAGTGTAATTAGAAACACTACAATGTGATTATTTATGTTACTTCCAGCCCTGAGGAAGTCGTGGGGTCACACCCGTATACGACGAAACTCGTTGGTGTAAGGGAGTGGAAGACTTTGAAAAAAGTGAAAATAATAAAAAGACTGGACAAGCACAGAAACACGAAGATTCATCTTTCTTTCTACATTATTGTATTATCATTTGTTTAGCAATTGGCGTGTGCTTCAGAAATTGTTAAATAACTAACACCACAGGCATTTATTTGATACGGAAACCAGCTCGTGTTCCGATTTAAATTACTTCGCCGACGCGTTTCAAGGCTTCCGCCTCTTTTTTATAGGCAATTCCAAAATGCGGTGAGCAGATTCCAAATCCTAATCTGGCTTTCTTTTATATGCTTCCCTCAATGGGCTTTGCTTAGTGCCTTGCGCATAGTGCCTTAATTTTCACACTGCATGATGGAACTTGCTGTTCAGATTTTAGAACTATTATTTTTCACAGTGAGTTGCTCCCCACATTCTACATATACATACAGCAGTCTGGCTGGGTTTGTGAGACTGTCACACAAGCGGTCTGAGTTCGTGTTATATCTATAATTTGAGATATCATCAGTGATGTCAATGACCATGTCATGAGTGATGTAAAATATGAGGTCATAAGCAGTGCATTGTAGGGGTGTGATTTAAAGTTAGCTCAGGTAGCTATAACTGCTAAATTTTCCTGGTTTTGTATGAGTTAAATATGAGCCTAACTATAAGGTCCATGTGACCTTTGGTTTCTTCACTGAATTACTAAGGTTTTTTAATACTATTCCTAACTATAATGTCCCTGTAACCTTTGTTTTTTTCAGTGAATTTCTAAGGTTTTCTAAATTTTATTTCTTAACTATAACATTCCTGTAACCTTTGTTTTTTTCCAGTGAATTTCTAAGGTTTTTCGAATTTGTTTTCTGCAACTGTAACTTGTAATCTTTCACAATGCTTTTGTGAGCACTTGTGTGGGTCTGTTAGTGGGTGTATTAGTGTCTGAGTGAGTCTGTGAGTGGGTGAGTGAGTCTCTCAGTAGATGATTGAGTGGGTGCATGAGTATGTGTGTGGGTCTATGAGTGGGTTTGTGAGTCCCTGAGTGGGTGAGTAGGTGCATGAGTGTCCGAGTGGGTCAGTGATTTTGTGTTTAAGCCTCTCAGTGGGTCTGTGTGTGGGTATGTGAGTTTCTGAGTGGGTGCAAAAATCTCTGGGTGGGTCACTGAGTGAGTGCATGAGTGTCTGACTTGGTCTGTGAGTGGGTGCTTCAGTGTCTGCGTGGGTTTGTGAGTGGGTATGTAAACCTCTGAGTGGATGATTGAGTGGGGCATGAGTGTCTGAGTGGGTCTGTGAGTGGGTGGGTGAGTGTCTGAGTGGGTCTGTGAGTGTGTATGTAAGCCTCTGGCTGGGTCAGTGAGTGAATGTATGAGTGACTGAGAGGGTCTGTGAGTGGGTGTGTTTGTCTCTGAGTGGGTGTGTGAGTGGGTGTGTGAGTGTCTGAGTGGGTCTGAAAATGGATGCATAAGCCTCAAAGTGGGTGGATGAGTGTCTGAGTGGGTCTTGGAGTACATGTATGAGTCTGTTAGTGGGTCTGTGAGTAGGTACATGAGTCTCTGAGTGGGTCTGTGAGTGAGTACGTGAGTCTCAATGCGTCTGTGAGTGGGTGTATGAGTCTCTGGGTCTGTGAATGGGTACGTGAGTATCTGTGTCAATCTGTGAGTGGGTGCATAAGCCTCTGAGTTGGTGAGTGAGTAGTGTGTGAGTGGATCTGTGAGTGAGCAAATGATCCTCTGAGTGGGTGAGAGAGTGGGTACATAGGTGTCTGAGTGGGTCAGTGAATGGGTGCATGAGAATTCGAGTGGGTGCATTTTCGAGTCGGTGCATGACTGTCTGAGTGGTGGGTTAGTGGGTACATGAATTTTTGAGCTGGTGTATGAGGGTTGCATGAGTCTGAGTGAATCTGAGTAGGTGCATGCATGGCTAAGTGGGTCTGTGAGTGGGTGCATGAGTGTCTGTTGCATGAATCTCTGAATGGGTCTGTAAGTGGGTGCATGGGCCTCTGAGTGAGTGGGTGCTTGAATGTCTGAGTAGGTCTGTGAGTGGGTGCATGAGCCTCTGAGTAGGTGAGAGAGTGGGTGCATATGTGTCTGACTGTGTCTGTGAGTGGGTGCATGACCATTTGACTGGTGAGTGAGTGGGTGCATGACTGCCTGAGTAGGTGTTTGAGTGGGTGCATGAGTCTCTGAGTGGGTTTGTGAGTGGGAGCATGAGTCTCTGAGTGGGTGTGTGAGTGGGTACATGAGTGTCTGAGTGGGTCTGTGACTGGGCATGGGAGTCTCTGCGTAGGTGTGTGAGTGACTGAGTGGGCCTGTGAGTGATTGCGTGAGTCTCTGAGTGGGTGCATGAGTCTCTGAGTGAGTATGTGAGTGGGTGCATGAGTTCCTGAGTGGGTGAGTGAATGGGTACATTAGTCTCAGAGTGGGTCTTCAAATGGGTTTGTGAGTGTCTAAGTGACACTGAAGGTGGTGTATAAGCTATTTGGTTTTAGTTTTTTTTACTAATCTTCACAAATTCATCGCAACGTAAAATCACAAATTCATCACTCCATTACATGAGGGTGCTTCGCTGATGGTGGCAGTGAATTTGCGAATATCGCAAGTTGGATAAAAAAAACTTTTTTCCTACATATTCTACTCATAAGAGTTTCCTCAAACACCCCTATATTCCACTTATGGGGTCAGGACACATCCAACCTAACCCTTTGTGCCACTATCTGCCGTTTTGTTTCAGCCCCAGGGACTATTATGATGAGGTAAAATGGCAGGCGCATATCTCTGCTCAAGTTGTGGCCAGCCAATGACAGCATTCCTGTGGGCACGCTTATTTGCAATTAATCGCGCAATCATCATGAATTAGCCACAAGTGCAGTTATCCTAATTTAGATTTCCTTACATTTCTCAACAAATACTGAACAGACTTGCACCGGATAACTGACAGCGTGATCTGCAAGACAAAATCTACCCTCCTGCCAAGCTTGGTGTAATTCCGTTCAGCGGTTCGGGCTGTAGTCATGCACAAATCTTCAAAGCTCCTATGGAAATGAACTTGGGAAACTCGCTTTTTTTGACCCTTTCTTTTTATTGGCCCCATTTGACAGATCACCCTAAACATTTCCATGCACAACAAGACTCACTATGACATTTTAGGCCTGATTATGATGCCGGTCAGACTGCCCGTCCGACCGCCTCGCCCACTGTCCTTTTCCGACTGCCAAGACCCGGAAAGCTCTGTGTGCCGTATTATGATGATAATGCTGCTACCCCGGAGATCTCATCATTTACGGTGCCCCGCTCCCCAGACATGTTATATTTTGGAGGAACTCAGTGAAGCCTGGTTGAAGTGTCTGCAGCCAATCAGAGCTATCTTTTTTTTGTGAATGCTTTGTGACCGTAGATGTCACTAACCTTTTCTTCTTAGGTTTCTCAAAAACTACTGAACGTATTTGTACCAAACCACAAAAAGCACAATCTGTGTAGCATCATCTACTTTTCTGCCAAATTTGGTGTCATTCCGACCAGCAGTTTGGTCTGTAGGATTGACTACGCATCCTATGGGAATTAAAATGGGAAAATACTCTTTTTGTCAGCCCCTTTTGTCTTGGCCCCACACTTGGTGGATCACCCCGAAAACTTGCCATGCACAACAGGTCTTACTATGACACTTTTGGGAAGATTTTGTGAAGATTCATCAACCGGAGTGAAAGATATAGGCAAGTCAAAAAACGCTTTTCCTATAGGAGCTAGGTCCTAACTATAACAACTATTTGCATATATATATATATATACATGAACAAAAGAAGAAAGTGCTGAAGCCAGATTCCTCTGGGCAGCCAAGTGTTTATTTAATATTGGCAAGTGGCAGCAATTCACAATCCTGACACATTTCGGCCTTTAGGTTAGCTTTGTTCACAGGTGAGCAACATAATGATATACGATACCCAGGTCCTTCTAAAACCAATTGACTGTGTCAGAAAGATTCACACAAGTACCAGAATGCACTTGTATATTGTCATAATCATCTGACTGCCATGCAATGTATCAGTACATGCTTAATAGCATCCAACCGCCACTGTCATATATAAAGAATCATGTTTCTTCACGTGCATGTAATTTCATCAAATTAAAGTGTCGATGTGCAGGTTAAAAGGTAAGTCTGGTCCATGTAAGTAATAATACCAAAATCTTTGCTCCTTAATTTTGCTACCACTTCTGATGTACTGCTTTTCATAACGCAAGAAATCAGGAATCATAGAGAGGAGAAAGTTTACCCCTCTTGTTTCCCATTCTCACCTCTGTGTTGCAAATGTCAGGTAAATCCTTCATGGAGGCAAGTGGGTCATGCCCCCCATATAACTCAGGCACAACAACAGTCTCCATCGAGCCCCCATTTTCCATGCGCTCCAGTTCCTGCACGCCATGGACTTAACAGCCCGTGCCGTGCAGAAACCTGTGTGGTGTTCCCATTGTGGTGCGTGTATCAAAAGCTCTGCCGCCTTTGAAAGTGGCACCGCCGCTGGAACCCCCATGCCTCCCATTGACCAGACCATAAAATTCCTTGTAATCTGGCCGCGGGTGCACCGACTCTTGGCGATGCAGTGGCTTGATGGTGACTGGCCGCGCGCCCCAGCATAGCTAAAAGTTGTAGTCAGGCCCTTAGACTGGATCAGGCAACTGGCACATTTTTACCCAGTAAACAAGTGAATGTGTATCCTACTTCTATGATTACCAGTAGTGCCCAGAATTACCAAATTCTCATCTTGCAGCCACCCAGCCACAAGCTGGCTTTTCAAACACTTTAGTGATTTTCTGCTGATACTGACATCAATGAACGCATGCCTGCATGTCCCATACTTGGCGGTCCTCACTCTAGCATGGCACAGATTTAAGATACCAGTTGCCCATGTTTTCTTCTCATAAGAAGGTGTAATCAAGCATTCTCTTTTACATGGCCATATATACCAATTACCTCGAGTTTTACCTTTAAAGTAGAGGTCATTCTTGTCCCTGTTATCAACCTTGCATCCATCTTCCAGACAGATCATACATGTAGGTCATAATTACACGTGTCAAAGTAATTCTAATGGGGCCAGTATCACCTGCTACCGCCCCATCGGAATAATTAGATATGCACTTCTGCAGTCTCTCACCTGTGGATTATGCCTCACTAGACAAAAAAAAGGGAAACCGTGAAATTAACAAAAGGATCACGTACTGAATTCATAATGCTCATGTAATTCTTCATTTCTGAGACTATCCTGCACGTGCAACTAGTAATTTAGCAACAGGTGTGACTCAATTTTCTTGGACTGCTCATTCGTGTTTAAAATACAATAAACACAAAGAGGAGAAAATTCATATGTATCTGGTGAAATGTTTTACTAATGCTGTAATTCAATATTGGATTTTATTATCCAACTATTACTATTTCCCTAAAAACATAACTTGTGAATGTTGTGTTCATGTACACAAGTGATATTTAGGATCACCACTAAGTGAAATTAAAAAGTAAACTAAAAAGAAAAAATCAGAGGTATATTCCTAGCCCTCTTTTTAGTCACTGCTTTTGGCTAGCTAAACTGTGTATTAATCCACAATGCGTATATATTTTCCTATTTTGGACATTCAATCACCAACCAGATAGACTTTGCAATTTCTACTGTGTGACAGTACGCAAAATGAATGAATTTAACTTTAATACAGCTAATCTAATTGCAAAACCTTCTTGAACTATTGCCATCTAACCCCCTGTTCGTTGAAAAAGCTCTCGGGTAACAAATGTCATTAGATTCCTTTTTTTCCTGATTTTGTCGAGAAAGAATGTATTATTTTTCTCACGTTTTCGAGAAAAAAACGCGAATACCATAGGACCCGATGTATCTGTCCGCACTTTAGATTACTTTTCAAAATCAAGTACTTTAAAAGGAAGTGCTGATCAGAGAGCAGCTTTCAAACTCTTGAATGGCTTTTGTAGTCCTCCGCTCCGCTCATGATACATAAAAGTACATATGTTTTTTTCAGAGAAAACAATATGTTGACATATGCTTGACCGCTTCAAGTTCCTTCGAGTGGCAGCAAGAGTAGGTCATTCTTACTGCACTATCATAAATGAAAACTATTGAATTATGAAAGTGAAGCCATGATGCTTTAAAAAGTCTTAGCACGGAGTGAAAAGTGTTGTACTGAATAGGTTTACTTTTTAGTTTACCATACCTGAAGAGTTTATTTCAAATGACTTTTTGAATCCTGTATTTGTGTTATGCCCCTATGAGCAGGCATTGAAGTAAATTAAATCAAAGTTAGTCATTCTGTTCAGTAATATATGCAATGGGCGGTAGGCAATCTCCTTCATCATACTTTCGAAATGTTTATGCACAGTAGCGGGCCGTGGTGGGAGTGCTGCCGGACGGTGACGTGGGGGGCAGGGTGTGGGGGGGGTAATAAAATCCGGAATACGGCCGAACAGAGGTAAGGAAATAAATAAATAAATAAAACGAATTTCATTGCGCTTGCTAATCACATGTGGCGATGCAGCGCGCGCAAAGAAATTAGTTTCATTTATTTATTTTTGTTTACTTACCTCTGTTCTGCTGTATTCTGCATTTTACTACCCTCCACCCTTGCCCTCCCCTGCCCCATGTCACCGCCCGGCAGCACTCCCACCATGGCCCGCTACTGTTTATGCATTTGTAGTTGTGAGCAACTCGGACATATTGCCAAGTTTATTATGTACCTAAACAATTAATACATGGATCAGCTGACAGGGTCGCTCAGTGAGCTGATCGCTTGCCACTGAGATAAAGCACTGACCTACAGTTCATGAGTTTGAATCCCAGTATTCTGCCCTTCTTACGTCTGTGCATTAAGTTAAACCATTACATTAAGCAATGACAGCAGTTGAGTAGAGAGCAGAAGAGTGGTACGGCGTGCTATTGAAAAACAAATTATTATTATCAGAAGTTATTAACAGCCAGTAACTTTTTATCTGTTGGTGGAGCTCACACTATGAAATAGTAATGGTAATTGTAATAAAGTTTATTGTTTTTAGTTATTAAACAATATTATATTGCAGAATATATATATATATATACATATATATATATATCCTACTGGCTGTCGCCAGTAGGTATATATAATTAGGACCTAGTTACCATAGGAAATTCCGAACATTCTATTGGGAGTAACTTTGGCGCCGATTGGGGGATCTGCCTGTAATTTTCCTTAAATTTGCCTCGCTGCGCTGCGCTCCTTCCCTGAAAGTTTGGGGAGATTCGTCAAGCGGGGGCCGAGAAAAAAGGGGGTTCCAAAACTTGTTTTCCCCATGTTAATTTCCATAGGGACATTCTGACAAGGCTACAGCTCGAACGGCTGAACGGAATTATACCAGATTTGGCAAAATGGTAGGGACTGGTATGCAGCAGTGCCTTTTGTATGTTTGGTGTAAATCCCTCCAGTAGTTCTTGAGAAAATTGAATTTGACATTTTTCAAATTACATTTTCTATGGGACCTTTAGACACGGCTACAGCCCGAACGGCTGAACGGAATTACACCAAACTTGGCAAAATGGTAGGGACAGGTATGCAGTAAGCATGAGCGAATTTTGCGGATCTCGCGTTCGCGAATTTTTCGGATTTGCGGATTCGCAATCCGCAAAATCCGCGAATTCCCGCGAATTTGCAGATTTTTTTTTTTTGTGTTCGCCCGTGTTTCTGCCAGTTCGCGAGGGTTTTGTACACTTTCGCAAATTGCGAACTTACCTGTCGGGTCGCAAGTTTCGCGAACTTGTTGTTTCTACGTGTCCAGCCTGTTTGGGACACTCTTCTTCATCACTGCCACTCTCTGTCACCACTGCCACTCTCTGACTACTCATGCCACCCTCTGGCCCACCCATGCCACCCTCTGTTTCATCACCACACCCTCTGGTTGTCCAGTGTACATTATTTTCGGCAAAGCAAAGCACACCTTCCCTGCCTCAAGTGACCTGAATTAATTTGGGGCTGATTCATGTGTCACAGAATATTTTTTTAGCTGGCACCTGCTTCCTTAGTGCGCCCTGATTAGTGATCTTTTGCACTTGCTAAGTGCTTTCATTGTTGCAAAATTAGTTACAACACCTGCCCTGCCCCAACTGACAATAATGAATTAGGGGCTGATTAATGGATTTTAACTTCCAGCCTGGCTCCTGCTTGTCTCCCTTAGCTGTAATTCAGGACCTTTGTGGCATATGTGTAACTATTCTGAGGTTCAGAGCAGGGTCACATAATAGTTTCAACTGGCAACTGAACTCTGGAGGGGCCCCTCAGGAAGCACTCCAGGAAATGGCTACTAATGATGAGCCTGAACTTTTGAACCTGGTAAGTAGTTACTTTCAGTTTTGCTAAGATCGTATTTCTGCAATTTTGCACTTATTCGCGGGGCGCGAACTCACGCGAACAGTGCGAGCAGTGCGAGCAAAATCCGCTGCTCGCGGATTTGCGGATTTTGCGGGAAATTCGCAAATCTCGCGGATTGCGGATTTCCCGAAAATCCGCAAAATCCGCGAGCGGAACGGATTTTCCGCCCATGCCTAGTATGCAGTAGTGCCTTTTCTTTATTTGGTGAAAACCCCTCCAGCAGTTGTTGAGAAAATAAATTTGAACAAATTATATATCTCTATGCGCTCAACATTCTATTGGGAATAACTTTGGCGCCGATTGAGGAATCTGTGTGTAAATTTCCAGAATTTTGGCCAGCTCCGCTCCCCTCCTTCCCTGAAAGTTTTGGGGGGATTCGTCAAGCGGGGGCCGAAAGGGGGGTCCCAAAACGTGTTTTCCCCATGCTAATTTCAATAGGGAGCTTTAGACACGGCTACAGCCCGAACGGCTGAATGGAATTACACCAAACTTGGCAAAATGGCAGGGCCTGGTACGCAGATGTGCCTTTGCTATGTTTGGTGAAAATCCCTCCAGTAGTACTTGAGAAAATTAAATTTGAACTTTTTCAAATGGCATTTTCTATGGGACCTTTAGACACGGCTACAGCCCGAACGGCTGCACAGAATTACACCAAACTTGGCAAAATGGTAGGGACAGGTATGCAGTAGTGCCTTTTCTATATTTGGTAAAAATCCCTCCAGTAGTTTCTGATTGGCTGGCAGTCGACTTTTAAGATTCCAAGCTGTCCAAGCCAGGAAGTGTTGGCCACCATCTTGTTTTTCAGGAGAACTGAGGCACAAGAGAGCTTAAAAACAAGAGTGTAAAACACGAAAAGGGGGCAGGGTAGAGACCCCCCAACCCTCTAGTGCTCTCTCAGGGGGGTCCCAAAAGGACCCCTAAGGGCAAAAAAAAAAAAAGCAATCACGGGGTACGCGCACCGTACACGTAGGGTACGCGTACCGTGCGCGTACCCCGCGATTTAAAAAATTTTCTTTGCACTTGGTGGTCCTTCTGGGACCCAATGAGAAGGGCTAGGAGGTCAGGGGGTCTCAACCCTGCCCCCTTTTCGCGTTTTCCACTCTTATTTTGTGCTCTCTTGTGCCTCACTTCTCCTGAGAAACAAGATGGCTGCTCAGGTGGTCCCAGAAGGATAATAACATATATAAACGTTATCCGCTAATAGAATTAGCATTTACAAAACATTTGAAATTTATTGAAAAAAAATATAGGTTTCACGCCTGATATAGTTAGGAATTAGCATTTAAAAACCTTGCAAATTCACTGAAAAAACCATAGGTTTCAAGCTTTATATAGTTAGGAATTAGCATTTAAAAAACCTTGCAAATTCACTTAAAAAAACCATAGGTTTTAGGCCTTCTATAGTTAGGAATTAGCATTTAAAAAACCTTGCAAATTCACTTAAAAAACCATAGGTTTCAGTCCTTATATAGTTAGGAATTAGCATTTTAAAAACCTTGCAAATTCACTTAAAAAAACAAAGGTTTCAGGCCTTATATAGATAGGAATTAGCATTTAAAAAACCATTGAAATTGCTCCTATATAGTTAGTTGTACTAACTATATTTAGCGCACCCGCAATCCACTGCTGATGATGTCACATATTACGTCATTCATGACATGGTCAGTGACATCACTGATGACATCACTGATGACATCTCAAATGACATCACTGATGACATCACTGATGACATCTCATTTGACATCACTGATCACATCACTGATTATATAATTCATGTGATAATACGATGCACCTCCTCACACTCTAATATAACCTTTGATACACCCAATGTTAAATACAGACTACCATTCTTGAAACCGTTGACACACCAATACCAGTTACTACATACGCACTCACTGATTCCTAGGTCTACACACACATTCATTCATTCACCCATAGAATCACTCATACATACAGTCACTCATCAATACAACACTATCATATGCACTCATACACCTATACAGATACTCACACACTGCCACTCATCCATGGAGTTACTCACACACCTGGTCAGTCATGCAAAGAATCAATCACACTTCCATTTCCTCAACTATACAGTTATACACACAACACCTTACTTATTCAAACATATACTAACACATACTTACTCTCTTATACAATCACTGATACAAGTACACAATGATCCATATAGCCACTCGCACATTCACTGGCTCTCATGTATAGTCATTTATATATGCCAACTCTCACATGCACTGTGTTTTACATATGTACTTACTTGCACATGTAGCACTGAGATATCCATTCACTCACCAACACACCCATGCACACAGTCAACCGCCCATATAGCTGTTTCCACATGCAATCTTGAACTCATACACCTAGTGAATCAACTGCTCACACGTCTATGCACAGAGTCACACACCTCCCAGCCACCCACACACACACTCAGTCTCCCATTCAAATACTTGGGCAACCAATCAATAACCCATATAGCCACTCATATAGCTACTGATCAACACATGCAGCAGCTTACACAACAACAGACATACTGATGCACACATTCAGACAGTTTAGTCACTAACCCATGCATTTAGTAAGACACATTTAATCACTCACTCATACAGTCAGTCACACACCTACTAAATCCTTCATCCACACACTTATACATCCACTCATTCTTCAATATGTAAAACATATTTAAACTTTACAGAAACACACAGTCACTGGATGATGTCATCAGTGATGTCATCAGTGATGTCAAATGAGATGTCATCAGTGATGTCATCAGTGATGTCACTGACCATGTCATGAATGATGTAATATGTGACATCATCAGCAGTGGATTGCAGGTGCGCGAAATATAGTTAGTACAACTAACTATATAGGAGTAATTTCAGTGGTTTTTTAAATGCTAATTCCTAACTATATAAGGCCTGAAACCTATGGTTTTTTAAGTGAATATATATATATATATATATATATATATATATATATATATATATATATATATATATATATATATATATATATATATATATATATTCTCCACAAGGAAAAGAAGTTGGATCGCACAACAAAACTTCTTTAAAGTGAATTAAGGCATTTATTTCGAAAAAACTCCAAACACTCCAAACCCCAACGCGTTTCGATCTCCAACTGAGATCTTGATATGTATATATATATATAGATTCATATTACATATTTTACATTTATTTACATATATATATATATATATATATATATGTATATATATATATATATGTCCATCCACTTTCCTCCAAAAAGAAAAGAAAGACCAACTTCAGGGGAGACGTTGGAGACACCTTTATTCAGGAAACTGATGGCAAAATGGAGTTCAAAAACACCCGCTCTGGCGAATGCATTTCGGCGTTATGTGCCTTCTTCAGCGCCGTGGGTGTAGCGTTCAAGAAGCAGGTGAGTATCCCAGAGTTCATATGTCCTGCCCAATCCTGCTTCTGAGAAGACTGCTCCGCCCCCTGAGGTGGATACCAAACGCCTTGACCTCCATGCAGACACCAGATGAACAGCGCCTACAGGTCCCAGCATGCACTTCATAATGCTGGTAGGAAATGCGTGGGGTGGAGCAGCGCCGAGTGGAGCCCCAATGTCCTGCCGTCCCAAAGTCAGGTGCCCCCTCGAGTCCCCAACCGCATCACCCTCCTTGTCGCAGGATTTCTTACAGCGGGGGCAAGGCTACGATGTCACCTCTCCCAGCGTGATGTCGGATGACACCAACACCGCTCCTTCTCGTCCCGGGCTTGGAGGGTGGGCTTTGCTTGTTCCTGTAACCAGGATAGGAGAAACACCGAAGTGGAACCAGTGAAAAACAAAGCTTCTTGTGATGCGGGGGTCTTTGAAACGCGACACTGGAAATCGCGTTATAGAATGTCCATCCACTTTCCTCCAAAAAGAAAAGAAAGACCAACTTCAGGGGAGACGTGGGAGACACCTTTATTCAGGAAACAGATGGCAAAATGGAGTTCAAAAACACCCGCTGTGGCGAATGCATTTCGGCGTTATGTGCCTTCTTCAGCGCCGTGGGTGTAGCGTTCAAGAAGCAGGTGAGTATCCCAGAGTTCATATGTCCTGCCCCATCCTGCTTCTGAGAAGACTGCTCCGCCCCCTGAGGTGGATACCAAACGCCTTGACCTCCATGCAGACACCAGATGAACAGCGCCTACAGGTCCCAGCATGCACTTCATAATGCTGGTAGGAAATGCGTGGGGTGGAGCAGCGCCGAGTAGAGCCCCAATGTCCAGCCGTCCCAAAGTCAGGTGCCCCCTCGAGTCCCCAACCGCATCACCCTCCTTGTCGCAGGATTTCTTACAGTGGGGGCAAGGCTCCGATGTCACCTCTCCCAGCGTGATGTTGGATGACACGAACACCGCTCCTTCTCGTCCCGGGGGTTGGAGGGTGGGCTTTGCTTGTTCCTGTAACCAGGATAGGAGAAACACCGAAGTGGAACCAGTAAAAAACAAAGCCTCTTGTGATGCGGGGGTCTTTGAAACGCGACACTGGAAATCGCGTTATAGAATGTCCATCCACTTTCCTCCAAAAAGAAAAGAAAGACCAACTTCAGGGGAGACGTTGAAGACACCTTTATTCAGGAAACAGATGGCAAAATGGAGTTCAAAAACACCCGCTGTGGCGAATGCATTTCGGCGTTATGTGCCTTCTTCAGCGCCGTGGGTGTAGCGTTCAAGAAGCAGGTGAGTATCCCAGAGTTCATATGTCCTGCCCCATCCTGCTTCTGAGAAGACTGCTCCGCCCCCTGAGGTGGATACCAAACGCCTTGACCTCCATGCAGACACCAGATGAACAGCGCCTACAGGTCCCAGCATGCACTTCATAATGCTGGTAGGAAATGCGTGGGGTGGAACAGCGCCGCGTGGAGCCCCAATGTCCAGCCGTCCCAAAGTCAGGTGCCCCCTCGAGTCCCCAACCACATCACCCTCCTTGTCGCAGGATTTCTTACAGCGGGGGCAAGGCTACGATGTCACCTCTCCCAGCGTGATGTCGGATGACACCAACACTGCTCCTTCTCGTCCCGGGCTTGGAGGGTGGGCTTTGCTTGTTCCTGTAACCAGGATAGGAGAAACACCAAAGTGGAACCAGTGAAAAACAAAGCCTCTTGTGATGCGGGGGTCTTTGAAACGCAACACTGGAAATCGCGTTATAGAATGTCCATCCACTTTCCTCCAAAAAGAAAAGAAAGACCAACTTCAGGGGAGACGTTGGAGACACCTTTATTCAGGAAACAGATGGCAAAATGGAGTTCAAAAACACCCGCTGTGGCGAATGCATTTCGGCGTTATGTGCCTTTTTCAGCGCCGTGGGTTTAGCGTTCAAGAAGCAGGTGAGTATCCCAGAGTTCATATGTCCTGCCCCATTGCTTCTGAGAAGACTGCTCCGCCCCCTGAGGTGGATACCAAACGCCTTGACCTCCATGCAGACACCAGATGAACAGCGCCTACAGGTCCCAGCATGCACTTCATAATGCTGGTAGGAAATGCGTGGGGTGGAGCAGCGCCGCGTGGAGCCCCAATGTCCAGCCGTCCCAATATATATATATATATATATATATATATATATATATATATATATATATATATATATATATATATATATATATATATATATATATATATCTATACTACTATTATAAAGTAAGAACTGGGAACCTTTGAGGCGGGTAAACTCGGGAACCACAGCGCCAATCCACACACCCAATACATCATTGGAATTGGCAGGGTCTGCAGAGTGACATAGGCTATATACCCCCAAAAAATATACGTTGTTTAAAAAATATACCTTACAAAAAAAAGTAGTCCCTTGGAAGTAGCGCCGGCCGTGTGCGCTAACGTGCTGACATCTTCAGGAGTGCAGGGAGGATACTACCATTGCTGTTGTTTTGTGTTGTCCTATGGGCGCTGGGCGCTGCTTGCTGACCCCCCTCGGCGCTTTACAATGGATGTACTCTCTGACTTGGATCCCCTGACTGGATGGAAAGTTTTACAGTGGGCGTCCACTGTCATATTCGTGTTTCTGTTTATGCGCAACCCCCTTAAAAACGGCGTTTAAGTTCCTGCTCGGACGTGAAACTGAGCGTTTGGTGCCACGGCAAACAGCTCGCCAAATACATCGCCGATGGGAGGAATGCGGGGGTTATTATTTACGTCTTCCATGACAGCCCATGAGCTGCAGTCAGGGCTCGGAGCATGATGTTCTGTTGCTCCCTTGAAAACATTTTTGCAAAAAGAGCAACTTTCCAACCTTCCGAACAGAGGAAGTGCTAATGCAGAGCAGTCCCGCTGCCTTTATTACAAGGTGGAAAGTTATAGTTTGTCTCTGGAGTAGCGGTGACCTCGTGCGTCCGTAAATGCCGCTCTGTTGGTTGTGTCAGTACTGTATCATGGCATGTGGGAGTAGATTACCATTTCTGTTTGTTTCCTGGCTTTTTTATAGTTGTGGTTTTACATGTCCTAATGTAAAACGGGAATGGGAACTACAATCCCCATAATACAACTTTTAACAAAATGACCGAACTACTCACGTGTGCCAGGTGAAAACATGGGCTCCATCTTAATTTACAGTTCGTGGTATTTTTCATTGTTTGGGACAGTTATGCTGTGCACATTGCTTTCTGTTGGTGGTTCAAAGGCTGCCCTCCAGAGGCGCAACTAGAGGCAAATTTCGGGGGGGGGGGCTTAGAAAAAATTTTGAGGAGGAAAAGTAACGCGGCGTTCAGCTAGAGGAGCGCGGATGACAGCGGCGGCGACAGTGGGGCCGTGGGGCTGAGACGGCGCGGAACCGACACCGGGTTCACTGAAATGTGCGGAGCCGTGGGGAGGAAAACTAATGCAGCATTCGGTGGGAGGAGCGCGGAAGAGAGCGGCTGCGAAAGTGGGGCTGTGGGGCTGAGACAGCTCCGGAGGAAGACGCGAGGTAAGCGACGCCCCTCGTGTAAAAAGGCTATTTTGACCGAGCTACACAAACCTGACAGCAGAGACCATAAATAACTGAGTACACATATTCGAGGGCAGTTTGTCGTGTGTGGTGCACGTTTATTAATACTCCAAGTCGCCGTCTGCTGCAGGCCAGAGTGGAGGATGCACCCTCTTTGGGGATTGAATGCAGTGACGTTTAGAGTTGTGCTGTGCGCCCCAGGCGCTGATTACTCTTGAGATTGTGTGTTGTCCTGACAGCAGAGACCATAAATAACTGAGTACACATATTCGAGGGCAGTTTGTCGTGTGTGATGCACGTTTATTAATACTGCAAGTCGCCGTCTGCTGCAGGCCAGAGTGGAGGATGCAGCCTCATTGGGGATTGGTAACTCCTAATGTGGTGTCAGAGAGAGTGAGGAACCAATAGTTGGCCTTCTGTTTGCACCTTCTATGAGCCGACAAGCACACAGTAGGATGACGCGAGGTAAGGGAAGCCTCATTGCCCCCGGACAACGTTGGGACGGGCTGCTAGTATATATATGCAAATAAATGTAAAATATGTAATACGAATCTGTAAATAATATAACATTTGGCAGTACATTAACTCATTAAATTAAATGTATATTGTTAGAAATGGGGGTCTCTAGTTGGCATTCGCATGCACCCTCTCCAAGTAGGGACCTTTCCTTCTAGTCAGAATAAGGGGGTTACACACCCAAGATATTCCCTGCTCTCCCCCTTGGTAGTTTGGCATGAATAGTCAGGCGTATCTCAAAGGCAATGTGTAAAGCATTTGTACATAACTGTAACCCAGTGAAAACGCTACAAATTAACATCACACCAGCTTAGAAAAATAAAGTACCTTGATCTAAACCAAACAAAACCATAACAACAAAAATCCAACATGCATACCTCAAAATATGATTTATAAAAGTTTTCTAGCAATTCTGTCCATAGAACTCCATGGATGCAGTAATTGTTCACAAATTACCTCAAATGTGTCAAAATCCACAAGCCAAAACAGCCGCAGAGGAGGAAAGCTTTGGAAAACATTGCGATGCGTCAGTTCCTGTGTCAACTGGGAGATGATAGGTCACTTCTGCTGCACGCAGGAGGGGTGTTGCGTTGAATCCGGATAGTAGGGGCAAGCGGGACTTTGCTATATTTCTGGTCTGTGGGTGATGCATCGGAAAAAACTGGCACACAGGTGTGAGGTTTGGAAATCCGGATGCGCTGGAGGTCGATGTGGCAGCGTGAAACAGGTGTCATGTCGATCTCTTCAGCTGCAGTCCCATGATGCGTCAATTCTTTCAGCCACAGAGAAGGGCCTGGTTTGGAGTCAGGGCAGGAGTCTCGGACTTTGGAGGAATGGTGCGCTGAGAGCTGCAGTGGTTTCTTGGGCCACTGACAGGCACTGCATGAATTTATTTGGCCGCAAGGCAGGAGCAGGTGGAAATTTCTCCCGCATGGCAGTGCTGCACAAGAAAAATAGGCACTAGAAGGGCAATGCGTCAGTGTTGATGGTTTCAAGTAGATCTTTGCAGTAGGAACAACCTCCAAGGGTTCAGAACTGGATTTGGCACCACAGAGCAGCTCAGAATTCCCAGCAGTGGAGTTCTGAGATGCTGCAGATGAGGTCTTTGTGGGCCCTGAGGCTTCTTAACAGGAGGCAAACACACAAAAGCCTTTAGAGAAACTTTTCAAGCATGGGACACAGCTAAGGTCCAGCCCCTTTCCTCTCCAATGCAGAAGCAGCAACTGCAGGCCAACCCAGAAAAGTAACGAGCGGCAAATGGGTAATACTCCTCTTCACAGCTCTTCTCCTTGGTAGAAGTTCCTCTTGATCCAGAAGTGTTCTAAAAGTGTGGAATTTCAGGTCCACTACTTCTACCCCATTTGGCCTTTGAAGTAGGTATTCTTCAAAGGATTGTCCTTGTAGTGCACACATTCTTGTCCTGCCTGTTCTGGTTCCAGACACACTCCAGGGGGGTGGGGTCAGCATTGTGAGAAGCCAGACACAGTCCTACTCATGGGCATGTGACAGCTCTTCTCACCCCTATAGCTCAGGATCAGCCTGGTGATGGGCCATCAGGATATGCAGGGCACACCTCAACTCCCTTTGTGTGACTGTCTAAACTAGAGTGAATGTACAAACAGGCCCCTGTCAGCCTCAACTAGACATTGATTCCACAAGCAGGAAGAGGCACAGGATGGTTAAACAAGAAAATGCCCACTTTCTAAAAGTGACATTTTCAAACACACAATCTAAAAACCATCTTTACTAAAAGATGTGTTTTTAAATTCTGAGATTAGAGAGCCCAATCTCCAAAGCTCTAGCTATTCCCAATTGGAAGTTACACTTTTAAAATGTTGTAAGGCAGCTCCAATGACAGTCTATGTGAGAGCAAGTCCTTGCAATAGTGAAAAGCGAAATTGGCAGTATTTCACTATCAGGAAATGCAAAACTCACCAGTACATGTCTTACCTTTCACATACACTGCACCCTGCCCTGGGGGGTATCTTGGGCCTACCTTAGGGATGCCTTACATGTAGTAAAAAGAAAGGTTAGGGCCTGGCAAGTTGGTGTACTTGACAGGTCGACATGGCAGTTTAAAACTACACTCACAGGCACTGCAATTGTAGACCTGAGACACGTTTACAGGGCTACACATGTGGGTGGACTTTAAAGGCCTTGGGCCCACACAGTGCACTTTAATAGGGTCTTATCAGTACATTAAATGTGCAAATTATAGAGAACCAGAGAGAATTACAGAGCATATTCACTTTAGCATTGATCAGCAGTGGTAAAGTGCCCAGAGTCTTTAAGCCAACAAAAACAGGGCACAGTAAATCGGAGGCAAAAGGCAAACAATTTGAGGATAAACCAGAAAAAAGGGACAAGTCCAATATATATTAAATAATAAAATAATTTAAATATTTAAAAACAAATCATAAAATAATTTTAAACAATGCTCTAAAACATACTCATCTTCACTAGTATTTTATTTAGTAATCAGTAAACATATTTAAAAGTTATTTATTTAATTCACATTTTCTACATTTTATGAAAACGTTTGAAAGCCTAATTTAATCATTTAAGCTAGGTTGATTTATTTAACAAATAATTATATAGATTTTTTTATAACTTAAAAATATATACTATATATATACTTTTAAAGATCAAACTATTTTAGTTAATTTAACATTAGTCCCTATTGGGTGCTAATTTACTCCCCTGCCTACACTGTTTTGTTATTGGAGTGTGTTTCAGTGCCAGTGTTTGGCCATGTATGGTGCTTGACTTACTCTTAGGCTGGGCCGTAGTACATGTGAACCTCAGAAATAGTAGTAACTATCCCCTATTTTCCTGCCAATCACCCTGGAACCTTCCCACATTTACTACTATTTCGAGGCATGCACAGCTTTTCACCACCATAGCGGAGAGATACTCACAGAAAAGATAGGTGAGGCGCAGGTAAAGATCTTTGGCATTAGTTCTGTGAGTTGCATTTCATAGTAGATGAAAAGTACTTCTGTAGTGCAACTTTACCTCTCTGTGCATTACCTTTTAGCCCTCTGGGTATTAGCCCCTGAAATTGTTTGAGCAGTGGGCGGTGCTGCGGCTGCTAGTAGTATGGATTATTGACCTCAATATTTGTCTGTTTTTGTGGAAGGACTCCATATACATGACACATTAGACTTCAACTTGACATGAGCATGAAAGTGATATTAATTTCTTTTAACGTGGATCTGTTCTATTACTCCCTCCTGACTGATGAGCAGGTAGCAGTGCATGGAAGATCATTTTACGTGAAGCCAAGTAAGTATCTGGGATTCGAGAATAGGGGACAACCATGGAATTGGAGTCTTTGAGCAATAGGAATAGTTCAATTCACTGCTCTCATTTTGATGTAGTCCTTGAAGGGCACATTAGAGTCTTTGTAGAAGATAAAGTTCTTGGCACATGTAATGAGATGGGGAAAAGCATTTATGGTTCATTTTGGCAAGATAAGTCTGGTTCTGTAAGTGAACTG
Source organism: Lissotriton vulgaris (assembly GCF_964263255.1). Lineage (NCBI taxonomy): Eukaryota > Metazoa > Chordata > Amphibia > Caudata > Salamandridae > Lissotriton > Lissotriton vulgaris. The sequence continues at coordinate 694,015,155 of NC_141691.1, read as the reverse complement.
TGATGTTGCTTTTCAGTGCAAATTCACCTAGGTTGGACTGTGTTTTAGGTATATCATGACTAGACTTTCCTGTTTTGAGTTTCTATTTTTGGTAAATTCTGGTGGGGTTTTTTCAGTGATTTCAATATCTTAAAAATAACAGTGGTTATCAATGGTTACACAATTTCGCGCCATTAAAAACAACAGAAATAGTTTTTTTCCGGTGTTTATGGAACTTTTTGCTTTTAATATTGCTTGCTTTCTGCACTGATAGTGCATGGTATATAGACAGTGTATGTACAGTGTATATGAGGTCCAAATGCATTTTTACAAATCAAACTTATCGAGTACACCATACAGTAATTCTTCAGTAAGTCTTTGGTCATGCACGCTCCCCCTTTCCTTTGCATATAAACTTTTATGTGTGAAATGGTCCTCTCAACATTGGCACTTGAGACAGGCAATGCCAAAATAGCCAATACACAATTTGATAACTCTGGCCACTTGCATAGCTTTCCATGCCAATACTAGTGCACCTGAAGATTGTGATTCTCTGAAACAGGTTCTGCAACATATGCGTTGAACTGGGCGCATATGCCCTCAGAGTTATTGTAGCTATCAAAAATGAGGCAGCACTTTTGAAACCCCTGAGAAAATTGTCCTTTACGGAAGGGATCTATAACTTGTGCAGAGTACCACAGTGAGACTTCACATGCCATGGTTGGTGAAGGGCTATTTCTCATACATTGTAAAATAAAAGTTCCTGAATTGCTCCTCAATATTTATTTGCTTACCAAGTGGCAAGCACTCTAACATGGAACATGTTGCAGTACCAAAGTCACTAACAGTGTCACCCAGCCTACTCTCAAGGAGATGTTTCACATCTACACAAATTATACTAAACACTTGGCAGACAGGGAGTTTTCAGACTCCAGTTTTTTTATTATGCCCACTACAGCAGTCATGCTTTCCTGTAGAAATCTAAGAATGCAGTAGAGTGTACTTTTGTTCACATCACTATCAATATGTGACCAAAGATCCTCACATTTCTTACCATTTGCATCATCACTCAGCAACAGTTCTGTAAATGGTTGCCACATGGATAATATAGCATTCACGGGCTCTAGAACTGAGAAGCACCAGCTAAGTGACACAGTTAGTATGACTCTTTCTTTGATGCCACATAAAGCACAAAATGAGAAATATTTGTGTTTTAGTTCCCATGCATAACAAAACAGTGCACCAGAGTGGACTAAATCCCGCTCGATCGCCCAGGCCATGGTCGGCCTGAAGGAGGGTCATCATCGCACAAGGTTATCGGCAGAGGTTCGTCAGGACATGCGCATTTGGTTGGCATTTCTGGCGGATTTCAATGGCCGAATTGTCTGGAACAAACCGGCGGTGTCCTCCGAGGAGCTGGGGCTGTGGACAGATTCGGCAGGGAGCACTGGTTTTGGTGCCATATTCGGCACGCGATGGTCGGCTCAAAAATGGCCATTATGGTGGCGTGAGTGTGGGCTGACAAGTAACATTGCCTTTCTTGAACTTTTTCCCATTCTTGTGGCCCTGAAAACTTGGCCTGAGGGGTTCAGAGATCACTCTGTGGTGTTTTGGTCTGATAATATGACCGTGGTTGAGTGTATCAATAGCCAGGCAGCACGATGCAAGTGGGTTCTGAGATTACTCAAAGAAATTGTGTTATTGTGTATGCAATTGAACGTGCTATTTAAGGCAAAACATGTGCCAGGGGTAATGAATAAAGCGGCTGATGCGCTTTCTCGTTTTCGTATGCAGGCCTTCTGGGGTTTTCTGCCCACAGCGGACCCGGTGGCGGCACCCTTTCCCGAAGCTCTTGGGTCTCTCGGTGCCCCGAACTACAGAACCTCGTGGGAGAGAGTTTAGCACCCAGGACAAGGAAGGCATATGAAGGGGCGTTCCGATCATATTGGGCCTTTGTGGGGGCTGCTAGGGGAGAGCTTTGGGGCCAAGAAGAACTAGTAGTAGATTTTCTGCTGTCGTTACATCAGGCAGGCAAATCAGTGGCTACGGCCCAGAGGCATCGGGCCGCCATTTCCTTTATGGCAAGGGCCCATGGGATTCAGGACCCGACCGCGTCTTTCGTTGTGCAGAAAGCGCTACGTGGGTGGCAACGCCTTGAGGGTCGCAAAGTAGATGCAAGGCGCCCGATAGGTCTGGATAGGTTAGCTCTGTTGTTATCTGTACTCCCTGCAACATGTTCATCCCTGTATGAAACAAGGTTATTCAGGGCCGCTTTTGTGCTAGCATTCCATGGGGCTATGCGGATAAGCGAACTAGTGGCAAAGAACAAGCAGGATACCATGGGGGGACTGTGCGGAGAGCACGTCCAGGTCAGGGGGGAGACAATGACTGTCTCGTTTGTGAGGTCCAAGACCGATCAGGGTGCAATGGGGGACGGCATAATCATACGAAGGATTCCCGGGTCTTCCATGTGCCCGGTGAGTTGCGTGGAGGAATATTTAGCGCAAAGGGTGGCATCATGGGGGGGGACCTTGTTGAGACACGCTGACGCCACCCCACTGACGAGGTTTCAGTTTCAGCGGGTGCTTGCGATGTCGATTTCTGCCGCGGGCTTGAACCCCGGCGAGTTTCTGACCCATTCCTTTCGGATAGGGGCTGCTACAGAGGCTACAGCCAGGGGTCTGAATGTCGAACAAGTTAAACGTGTGAGGCGTTGGTCCTCGAATTGTTATAAAAGGTATGTGCGGTTGCACATGTTGTGAAGCTGTAATGATGTACTCACGCTTCTTGTTTTGTTTGGTTTTCAGTTGCGCAAGCCTACGAGGCGGGGCGGACTGTGCAGTCGACCCAACACCGGGCCAGCGGTCAGACATCACCGGCTGTGAAAAAGGAGGTGTGGGTCGTGGGCCACTCATATGTGAGGCGTGCCGCGGACGTATTCAAAGCAGGTGACATGATTCACGTGGCTGGGGAATACGGGTACAGTGTGTCCTTCTACGGAAAGGGCGGGCTCTGTATTGACCAGTTTCGATCATATTTTGAGGGTTTGTTAGGGCGGACGAGGTCACCGCCGTCTATAATCATAGTACATCTTGGGGGCAATGATTTGGTGACCACTGGTAGACGACTTCTTCTTGAGGCAATGCTTTCCACGGTAAGTTGGTTAGCGAGGAGAGTTCCAGGGTGCACAATTGCATGGTCCCATATGATCCCACGGAAAGTGTGGCGGGGGGCTCTTTCGGTTTCCGCTCTGAATCATTCAGTAAGGAAAATTAATAATAAAATGAGTAGATTGTTCCGTTCAAGTACACTGCATTCTATTTCGCATGGTTGTATTAAAGGGGACAGTATGTATTTGGGGGATGGTGTTCATTTGTCCCGGGTGGGGAACGAGTTACTCATAGGAGATCTGATAGCTTGGCTAAGGACTTTATGACATGACCTTTAGGCAGGAGTGTTGTGGGGGGTCCGGATAGCCGGTCAACTATCCGGCCTGTGGCGGTAAGGTCATGATCGGTGAGCAGTAATTGGAAGATCCCTAGGGGTGGGCGTCACCCATTACGGATGGGAGCGCTCGAGGGAGGTGGCCATTGGCCCCTCAACGGGGAGGCGGTCCCTTCTAAGGATGGGCCGCCGAAAGGAAAGGAAAGGCGGTCAAGGCCCCTTCCTGGGTAGGAGGGGCTACAGCCCCCTCCTGGGGAATTTCCCGGGGCCAGGACATCTGCGACGGCAGATGTGGTAAGTGGTGTGGGGTTTGGGAGGGGGTCTACGCTACCTTCTAGATACCTCACACGAGTCCTCGGACGACCTTTAAATGGCGTCGAGTTTATTGAGGCCCCCGTCAAGTCAAGGGAAATTGGTAAATGCACTTGAGGTACGCCTCTGTGCGGTCGCCCCGGTTACGACCTTGCCGTTGGCCCTTAAACGTTAGGATGTACAATTTCAATTTAAAGTAAAGTTTTGTAGGATGTTAGTTCGGCTAGGTGAACCTCTGTATTAGAGTATATGTTAAGGTTAGCCAAACATCGCAAATGTGGAAAGGAAATTGTACATTAATATGAAACTGTTATTTTAACGTTTTTAATTTTGTTTCATATTTTAATAAATACGGCCGGGAGGGTCACTCCCTCCCGTCTTCCAAAAGTTCAGAATGTTTCCGGTTTCCCATCCTTGGGGATTGTGTTGAGAGGGGGTGGCGGGTATCTCAGCCATATGGAAAGGGGCGACCATTCGGTCCCCCCGAACGTATGGTGGAGTACCACGATCCCCCCGGGAAGCCATCTTGGGCGGGAGGCGAGCCTCGGCTGGTATGCCCGAAGCGGCGTAGCCGGGGCGCGCCTTTTCCCGCCCTGGAGTGGGCTGGCCTAGACACTGACGCGGCCGGCCATGCCCTTCGGGGCAGGCAGGGGCGGGTTTATGCCCGCCCTGAAGACGGATAAAAGGCGCCACAAGCCAAGAAGACATCCTCTTGTTCCTGTGCTCTGAAGCTGCACCTCCTCGCTGCACGTGAGCTCGAGACGGAACGAAGAGCCAATTTTGACCCACCCACCAGCCCCTGAGGACAGCAAGTGGTTTTGAATAAAGTTTGATGTGATAACTCTAATTTTACAGGTTGTGATGATCATCGTGATACCTTTTGAATATGCAATAAAGAATGAATAAATTGTAGTATGTTTTTGCAAATAAAGTAATTATGCACTAGTGTTGACCAGTAATCATGCCTTTTATAAGTCGTAATTGTTACTGTCTTTAGTAAATTAGTCAATTAGGAATTTAGTTAGAATGTCGTATTTATTTTGGTCGGGCGGTAAGGTCATGATCGGTGAGCAGTAATTGGAAGATCCCTAGGGGTGGGCGTCACCCATTACGGATGGGAGCGCTCGAGGGAGGTGGCCATTGGCCCCTCAACGGGGAGGCGGTCCCTTCTAAGGATGGGCCGCCGAAAGGAAAGGAAAGGCGGTCAAGGCCCCTTCCTGGGTAGGAGGGGCTACAGCCCCCTCCTGGGGAATTTCCCGGGGCCAGGACATCTGCGACGGCAGATGTGGTAAGTGGTGTGGGGTTTGGGAGGGGGTCTACGCTACCTTCTAGATACCTCACACGAGTCCTCGGACGACCTTTAAATGGCGTCGAGTTTATTGGGGCCCCCGTCAAGTCAAGGGAAATTGGTAAATGCACTTGAGGTACGCCTCTGTGTGGTCGCCCCTCACAAGTGAGGGGGATATGTCTGGTTTAGGGATCTTGACACCGGTTACGACCTTGCCGTTGGCCCTTAAACGTTAGGATGTACAATTTCAATTTAAAGTAAAGTTTTGTAGGATGTTAGTTCGGCTAGGTGAACCTCTGTATTAGAGTATATGTTAAGGTTAGCCAAACATCGCAAATGTGGAAAGGAAATTGTACATTAATATGAAACTGTTATTTTAACGTTTTTAATTTTGTTTCATATTTTAATAAATACGGCCGGGAGGGTCACTCCCTCCCGTCTTCCAAAAGTTCAGAATGTTTCCGGTTTCCCATCCTTGGGGATTGTGTTGAGAGGGGGTGGCGGGTATCTCAGCCATATAACAAGTGCCAAGGATCTGTTACAGGGAAGCACTTCAGCTCCAATCTTTGTTGAACTTGGTAAGAACTTTTTGCAGCAGCATTCCAAGTGACACTGCGTTCCATGTTTTCCAAAAGACTGGTGCATTGTTTTCACCAGTATCCCAGATGCTTTGTCACTGAACTCTTTTCACTTACACCTGTCACTATACCTTGCATTGACAATTCACCATTCTATCAATACTGACTCACCAGAAAAGGGGGCTGATGTATCATGGGGTTTACCCATTCTCTGTGGTTAAATGTGATGGCACATATTGGCAAAGATTCTTATGAAACCTACATTTTTCCTATCAATGAAAGACTCAAACATAGCCAAAACATTCAACATTGATTTCGATATTTCCTGATTTTCTACAGTTTATAAAATAAATAAACAACATCTAAAACATGATTCTAACCCCTGTATCTTTAGACCAAAGACCACAAAACTGAAAAAGGGATGAAGAAACAATATTTTAGTGACTTCCCTAAACAACAAAACTTAAGCAGAGTAATGTTAGCCCAGTCTTTCTTACTGCTACCTCATATATATGTTACATTGTATTGGCCCTTTCAGGAAGAAATAAAAATGACTCTTTCACTCCCCTTTTCCTTTCTTTGAATGGCATTTAGTTTGTGGTTGTGCATGTTTTTTTCAGTGTTTAGATGTTTATACTGGTGACGGCTATTTCCCTTCAGGTGGAGTTTTATCAGTTATTATAGGTTTAAACCTAAAACCGGACAGCCTAATCATGACATCCAGTATTAGATGGTGCCCATTCATAACCTGGTGAATTCAATGGCATTAGCTTACCAGATTGTGAGGAAGACTGATAAGTCATTGGTGTACCAGGGAAGGGATATAGTGTTTGGTGACTAAGGGCCAGATTTAGGTAAATATCATTTACCGATTCTAAAATACTGAATTTTACCGATTCGGTATTTAGAATCGGTAAATGATATGTAGCTAATGATTCGGTAAATTTTACCGAATCAGTAAGATTCGGTAAATACCGGATTGGTATTTACTGATTCGGAATTTCCCATTCATCCCTATGGGCCTTCAGGCCCATAGGAATGAATGGGAATTACCGAATCAGTAAAAACCGATACGGTAAAATGGGGAACACATTTAAGGGTGGAAGGGTGTCACTTTGACACCCTGTTGCAACCCTGAATAGTGCATGGGTGCACATGTGGCACACATACATGCCACTGTTAAAAAAGCACAAACTTGCTTTTTAACGGTTTTCGTTATTTACCACCAACTTGTAGTAACGAATCCTTACAAGTGAAAAGCACTCACTTGAGTGCTTCCTACATTAAGGATTCGGTAATTTGCCAGATCGGTATTTAAGAATTCGGTAATTTACTGATTCCTTAAATTACCGATTCGGTAAATTACTGAATCCTTAAATTAGGCCCCTACATCTGAAAAGCCTAATACCGGTCAGTAACGGACGAAATTCGGTAATTTCGGCCGTTACCGACCGGTATTAGACTTCCTACACCTGGCCCTTAGACTTCTAAGTGTCTAACAGGTTAGGAGTACATATGGAGTCCCAGGAATACCACATGTAATTGGGATAGGTTTGAATCATCAGAAGTGAATCACTTTAGGATAGGGTGGTGATGCCCATGTGAGTGGTAAGAATGGCTGGTACTGCAGTGTTGTTCATATATTAAAGGCCAGCAACAGATCAAGGAGCCTTGATTGAGATATTTAAGGTGGAATTGTGCACCTGGATGGTCACTGTGTGATTTCTGCTGTTGTTTGGAACCTAACCTAGAAGGAAGAGTGAAGTTGGTAATTGCAAATATGCTCTTAAGGACTACATATTTCAAGAGATTTCCACAGAAAACAGAGGTGGTTGACAAGGCAGTGGTTCGAGAGTTTGTCTGGTGTAAGGTGAGGTTTTTGATGAAGATATATGAGCAAGTCGGTTTTAAAAACATTATATTTGGGCATGAACTTAAAAAGAGAAATTTCCTTTTGGAAACGGTTGTAATTTAAGGTTACATCTTGGCACCATGACTCTTCTTGCTAAACAGCAACAGCATCAGTAATCAGTTATGTGACCTAGAATCAGATCCTCCAAAAATTGGCCATTCTATGAGTCTTATAGTTCTGTTTGCAGATCACAATGTTTTGCTACCAAATAATATTTACATATGTTCTCCAGCACCTTCCTAAACATATTCAAGGACTTTGTCTGAACAGGGTTTTACATAACAGAGCAGAACATGTGTCTTTGCAGTTGTAGGTAAGAAAAAGTAAAAACTATATAACCTGTATTTGAAGGAATCACAACTGACCACTATAGTCTTTCAACCACAGAGTGTTCTCCCACATGATATCAAGAGTGACTTCCAGGCGGACTGGATGGATCATTTTTGATTACTTTTAAATGCACTTACAAGTGCGGTATTACTGTACTATGGACTTTAGCATGTTTACCAATTCATTAGAACCATGAGAAGGTCTTGATACGAAGATAACTATAGCAACGTAATACGTAGGTGACCAAATTTCTGCAATATATACATTCATTCTATCAGCTTAAGGTATTAAGTCAGCATTGCTTTCTTGATGGGCTCAGCATTGGTTACTCTGGAAACTCACGATTTCCGAGTTCTGTGTAAGCCCATGGGACAAAGTACGAGTTAGTTCTTTTATTGGTCTCAAGTGGAAATAGATGTTTCTTTTAGCCACAAAAAATCCAATTCTGCAATAAAAAGGAATATGAGTATTTTCTCTTTTGACAATTTTGTTGTGTTGTGCTTTGTTACCTTTTAGTTGAGTTGCTTTGTGTTATGCTATTGTGTAATGTTCTGCTGTTTTCTATATAAATATTAACAGAGGCTGCTGCATTTTAAAAAAAAAGCAGCACATTCCAGTAAAGTTATAGTGGCAAACCGCCATTTGTCATTGGCTTCAGTTTTAAAATACTGCTGCTTCACCTTCTGAACTATTTAAGACACCAATCAGCCCAAAACTGTGGCACATCCAGTGTTCACTTTATACATCCGACCAGTAGTGGCCGGCATGGCTCGCTAGTGGGAGGTGCAGGGAGGGGGATACACCGGTGGGGGGGGGTCATAATTTAAAAAATAATGTAAAACCTACCTTTCCACTTGGTCCCGCATCTTCAGTGCTCCTGCTCTCCTGCTTTAGACAGGAACATCTAGGCTCCATCCCCTAAGCCAATCGCAACACTGCATGCAGCGTTGTGATTGGTCTGGAGCACTCAGCCAGGGCCTAGAGGGGTGTGCATGTTCTCCATGCAGTCGAGAAGGTCAAAGTGTGCATGACTGGTTTGGGCTGCCAGAGGGGGCCGACCAGTCTTTGCACACTCAGGAGTGGCCAAACCACTTCTCCCCGCTCCGTAAGCAGAGCAGAGCAGCTCTGCCCACCCGACTGCCTTCAAAAGCAAACATAAAATGGTAATAACTAAAAGGTATTACCATTTTATAGTTTGGCTTCTCGCACTGCGAGAAAGTAGTGGGGCGACGCTCCTCCACCAGAGCGGAGGAGCCGCACCTGCATCCGGCCCTTTGTGTCTTTGCTAGGGTGAAGATCGGCCTTTTAGTGTGCTGGCTACTTTGCCTTTGTTTCTCAACTATATGGTCACCTAGAAAGTGTTTTTGGCAAAACAGCCAGTTCCTTTCATATTTTAAATTTTCACACCTTTTCCAAAATAACTTTTAATATTGTGCTGGTGTTATGGGTTAAGATCTTAACATAGGTCTTCACAAATCACTAGAGGTGCCTTCTTGTTAACATAATCATAGGGATAGTCGGCGCAACATCAACAGATATTTGTTGTTTATGTCAGTATGGGAAGTAGCGTGGCACAGATTTTGATCAAGAACACTGTATGGTGCAACTTTATCCTAATCCTTTAGATAGCCCTGTGGAACAGCATGTGCACAGGCAGCAACTGCTAACTGTGCCTACAGCAAGATACTAAAACCAGGGCTGGCCTTTTTCCAGATTGCACCCCAGCCCAGGCGAAACCACATGTGGTACCCTGCCCATGCTTTTCACGTAAAAAAACTCCACCAATACTCTGCATGTGAACTAAAATGACAGAGATTCTCATACAATATCTTTACTTTCCACCCCTTACTTGCTTCACCGGAATCCTTCACAGTTGAGCATCTGCCCAGGTGCCATATTCAAGGCGAGGAGCCCAGATTGGAATGGGAAGGGAGGGAAGAATGAAAGAGAGCCCCAGTGCAAAAGATTACAATTGGGTAGTCACTTGGGTAAAAATCCACATTTCCAACAAAAAAACGACAGTCTCTTAGAAAGAACTTACTTAGCTCACAGAAAGGCAACCTGCTCCAAAAAATGTCACTCTTGAAAAGAAAAAATGTGGGACAAATTGTTGCCTCAATAAGGTATGAACCTACATTTTACTTTTTGGACATCCACATGTATTTGTAAATACTCTGTGGAACTGCTAACATAAGACTGCACTCAGTAGCCTTTCTGCAGCTACCTTCAACTCAGACACACAACTAACAGCCTTCTTTCTATTTATTTTGCCGCCACTCTTTGTCGGTTTCAGTATTTTAATGTGACAAGTGGGGCATTTTATGCCTCTCACCTTAATTCGTTTGACAAGTGTTGAAAGGGAGGAAGAAGGAGAAATGAGATCTGGTAAACACAAGCTCTAGTGGCCTTCAGAAATAAGGAATAAACACATGTTTCTTTTAAGCCTAGTCAAAGGAGCACCACAAAAGATATATATGTAGTCAGCCCTCATGCAGCCTGTGTGTGAGCCCAGCTCGCCAGTGTCCAGCTCTGACTACAGCTAGCAAAGTTGAAGGGAATCTTAATTTGCATAAATCAGGAGGAGCCTGAGCAGATAATAAATTCTGCCTTACACGTTGGATGGTGTTTTCTTTTATTCTAATTGGCAATCCTGAGTTTAAGGTGTTAGAATTGGGATTCCTCATTGGCTGAGGTATGCACCTAGGCCAGGCAGGAAGCAGCACTTTAGTTAGGGTAAGCTGGATACACACTAAAAGATAACCTGTGCTCACCCTTTGGTAGCTTGGCACAGAGCAGCCAGGCTTATCTAAAGAAATAAGGTCTAACGTATTTGAGCAACATACACACACAATGAAAGCACCACAAAAGACTCCACGCAGGTTTAGAAAAACAGAGAATATTTATCCGAGCAAATCAAAATAACAAAAATCCAATCAGTAGAAATTGAGATATGAATTTTTAAAGATAGTCTGCCACATGCATCAACAGAAGGAATAGCGGTTCCTAAATAGCGATTTTTAAGGAATCAGTATTTAGGAATCGCAAAAGCCTATGCATGTAGGAATTGCTATAAAAATAGCGATTCCTGCACATTCCTTAATTGCTACTCACAAATTGCTAGTCGCAATTAAGGAATGCTGTCCCATTCATTCCTATGGGCCTCCAGGCCCATAGGAATGAATTGGAGATTGCATGAGCAATTTGCGAGTTCCAGTAGGTACTCGCAAATTGCTCATGCAATTTCAAGGGTACAAGGGTGTCAAAATGACACCCTGTTGCACCCCTGAAATTGATCTGTACACATATGTTGCACACACATATGCCCTAAGGGCATGTGTGTGCGCAACATGAAACTTTGAAAAATGCACAAAAGTGCATTTTTCAAAGTTTTTGCAAATTACCATGAAGTTCAACTTCATGGAAATTTGCCACTCCTAATAGCGAAATCGCAAATTTTTTAACTTCCATGCATTGCATTTAAGGAATCCCAATTTAGGATTCCTTAAATGCAATTGCAATTTATGGAATCGCAATTTAGAGATTCCTGAATTTCAAGTTTTGCATTTGGGATGATGCATACCAAATGCAAAAATATCGGTTGCAAAGGGGCAGATTCTGAAAACCTGCCAGTTTGTGAACGGTTTTTCCTTTGAATCATGTGCCTGGATATGCCCAAACAGTGCTTTGAAGTCACTAGCGGTCAAAAGGTTACTTGAGGTTGCGAGCGACCGGTGCAAATCCAAAGTTCAAGCCGACCACGATGGAGGGCAGGCCGGCTACAGGACCAATGGTGGGCCCACCGAGTACCTTGGATGGAGCAAATCATTGAGGTTGAGGGCATGATGCTTCAATCCTTTCTATGCAGTCGGGTTGCTGCGTCATTGAGTTTCGCTGAGATGAAGGCAATGTGTCGTCGTTGAGCCACGCAGATCGTCATGATCGGGCCATGCAGGGCGTAGTACCGCTTTCGTCGAGCAGCCTCTACATCGTCCTCAAAAGGGGGTTGAATCAGGTCCAATCGGCGTAAAGGTGATTATATGTCAGTTTTGTAGCAAAACAGCTGCAAAACCTACTTCTGAGGCCCAGAACTTGGAGAGGGCACCCTAGGCACGGAACACCAACAAAATTTCAGGAAGCTTTTTTGTCTCTGTGACGTCAGAATACAGAAGGCAAGCCAGCAAGTCTAGCACTCCTTTAGCAGAGTCAGGAAGCAACAGTCTGCAGGGCAACAAGCAAAAAATAAGCCCTTCCAGAAAAGCAGTCCAGTTGAATCATTTAGCAGCACAGCAGTCCTTCTGACAGAGGTTCAGTTTAAGACTCAAAAGTGTATGATTTTAGGAGGTTAGAGACCCAGTGCGTATGCTCAAAAGTGCCTTTGATGTAGGGGGTGACTTCAAAGTAGCTTTCTGAAGTGCACAAAGATCATTTTCAATCCAGTCCTGTCTGTCCTATTATCTGTGGGGGGTAAATCAGTGATTTTTGTGTGGACAGGACACTTACACTATTGAAGTGTGCCAGCCCCTCCCATTCCTCCCTGCCCAGGAAGACCTATCAGAATGCAGATGAGTGCTCAGAATGCAGATGAACCTCACCTTCCTGTGTTTGTGGCCGTCTAGAGGGAATGCATAACGTGTGGCTCTCACCTGACCCAGACATGTATTGGAGGCAGGCTGTAGGGCAAAAAATGCAGCAAGTGCAGAGAAAAGTCCCCTTTCTAAACATAAAAGACACACAGATGATGGATGGAATGCAGAGCAAATCAAGCATTCACCCTCCAGTCAAGAGACTTGGGTTACATCCATTGTTCTTTTGCCACCATTTTGCCAGCCATATGTAAATCAGTCTTGACCCTGTGCCTCATGGGAACAGTCCAGCCCAAACTGCCATGCCACGTCCTCACTGGACCGGAAACAAGCATCCTGGGACCGGTTTCAGGGCATCACCCCTCATCAGCCAGGCTAGCTCGAATCCAATGGCACAGTGAGCCCAGGACCCACGTCTGGACATAAGACACGCAGATGATGGACAGAATGCAGAGCAAATCAAACATTCACTCTGCAGAGCAATTCAAACTTTCACCCATGGCATTTCTAAAACAGTAATGTTAAACCCAATTTCACCAATAAGGAGGATTTATCATTACATTCCAAAGATGTGAAACATGAAAAAGCTACTCCTCTCTGATCAGTGATTACAGCTTAGAAGTGTATTAAGGAATTTCCAATGCTGGCCTATGTGAGGGTTAGGCCTCACAGTAGTGAAATACAAAATAGGCTAATTGTCACTACCTGGACATGAAAAACATAGAAGTCAATGTCCTACCTTTTTCGTACATGGCACCCTGCCCTTAGGGTTACTTAGGCCTACCTTAGGGGTGACTTATATGTAATAAAAAGGACATTTTAAGGTCTGGCAAGTTGTTTTAAATGCCAACTCAGAGTGGCAATAAACCGCACACTTAGGGCCTGATTCTGATGCAGGTTGGAAAGCTTCCCTACCAAAACGGTTTGGAAATGGTTTCCGACCCACTCGGATCGGGAGAGTATGACCGATGGAGTACGATGCATCTGGGTGCTTCCAGATACGATTTGGTTGAACTCCCATTGACTTCAATGGGGGCATGTGTTCCTAACCGCATCATAATTGGGCCCTGGGTCGGGAAGACACGTTCCCAATCCGATTTGGAAGGAGCAAATGCCATTAGGAGGCCTTCCTAAACACATCAGAATCGGGCCCTAGGTGGGAATGCTTTCCTAACCGCATCAGAATCAGGCCCTTAGTGTTAGAAATAGGGGTCTCTAGTTGGCAATGGTTTGTGCCTTTGTCCAAGTAGGGACCCTTGCTTCTATTCAGGGTAAGGGAGTTACACCCTTAGACAACTCCTGCTCAACCCCTTGGTAGCTTGGCAGGAGCAGACAGGCTTATCTCAGAGGCAGTGTGTAAAGCATTTGTGAACGCATACAGTAATACAGTGAAAACACTACAAAGGACACCACACCAGTTTAGAAAAATAAGTAATCTTTATCTAAACCAAACAAAACTAAAACAACATAAATCCAACATACAGTTATCAAGATGTGACTTTTAAACGGTAAAAACGTTTCTGTTCTTAGCAAACATTAGATGCAATACTTTTAGAATTAAATCGGTTTTTATTGGCAGTACACATGGCAAATAGCATATAGAGCATTAGTGCAAACCTGTGGGCCGGCAAATTTGCAAACATGAAATAGAGGGCATGGTACATGGTCCAACCAACAAGTACACCTTTATATAACACAGCATGTCGCCTACAACCTATCAAGGGCCAGCCACGTAAGAGAACATGGAAGAAATGGCAAGCAGAACAGCGTAAAGATAAAAACAATGCCCGATCCAAAACACCACCTATGCTAAAGTAAAGGTGCCAATAAAACACTCTGTGGCACCTGCAAAGAGATGCAACACTTTTAACACAAAGTACCTTAGATGCATCAAAGTCATAAACAAAAACAGCAGTATGGAAGATGATGCATCAGTTCCTTACACACAGGGAAGGTGATGCGTTGGTTCTTTGCTCCAGGGACGGTGATACTTTGGTTCCTTACTGCCATGCAGGGGAGGTGTTGCGTTGGTTTCTTACTGCGGCCTCTGTGTTGTTGTAGACTGGGTGCCCCAGTGCGATGCGTGGGAATTCAGGGATGCGTCAGTTCTCAATATGGTGTCAGTGGCGCTGCATTGATCGCTCGAGCTGCAGTCCCCCAATGCTCCGGTTCTTGCAGTTACACCGCAGGGCCTGAGTCGGAGTCTGTGAGATTATCTCAGACTTCGGAGATCAGTGCATGAGACTCGACGTGCAGCAATTTCTCCAGCCACGGGCAGGGACTCAGTCTGTTTCTTCCAGAGGTCCAGTACAGGAACAGGAACCTCTTGGCACGTCAGGACTCCCAGCAAGGATGTTCAGAGGAGCTGGTGGTGAAGTCTTTGTGTCCCTGGCACTTCAGAATAGGAGGCAAGCTCTACTTCAAGCCCTGGGTGATCTTTTTCAGGCGGGATACACAGCACACAGCAAAGTCTTTGTCCTCTTCTGGGCAGAAACAGCCACTCCAGGCCAAACCCAGACAGCACACAGCAAAGGGGCAGTACTTCTCCTTCAGCTTTCCCAGCTGTTCTCTTTGGCAGAGGTTCCTCTTGAGTCCAGAAGTATTCTAAAGTTCTGGGGTCTGGGCATCAATATTTATACTCAATTTATGTTTGTTTTCTTTTGAGAGAGAGGCTCTGTGCTCAGTCAAAACCTGTTCTGTCCTTGCTGGTCCAGCTTCAGGTGGGGACAGCATTGTGTAAGGCAGAGCAGGCCCATTCAGGGGCAAGGAAATCTCCTCCCACTACTCTAAATGCTGCCCAGGTCTATTCAGCCCAGCCCTAAATCATTCAGGAAAGGTACCTCAACCCCCCACCCACTGGCTGTCTGAGACAATGCACATCCCCATCCCCTGTCAATCCCAAGCCAGACAGTCAATACACAAACCAGCAGAGGCACCCAGAATGGTTAAGCAAGAAAACACCCACCTTTAAAATGTGGTATTTTCAAACACAAAATATAAAACTCATCTTTGCTAAAAGATGCTTTTTTATATTCTGAGTTCAGGTATATGAAACTCCACTTCCTAGCTGGTCCCAATCGGAAGTTATACTTATAGGATGTTATAAATAAACTCCCAATCTATCCTATGGGACAGATACCCTTTCAATAATTAAAAACGAAATTCACAGTGTTTCACTATCAGGACATGTAGCATACATTATTACATGTCCTACCTTTCATATACACTGTACTCTTCCCACAGGGGTTAGTGGGCCAACCCTGGGGGTTACTCATATGTAATAAAAGGGATGGTTAGGGCCTGGCAAGTGAGTGCACTTGCCAGGTAGACATGGCAGTAGAGACTGTGCACAGGTTCCTTTAAGGCAGCGCTGAGAGGAGAGACAATCAGCTTTGCAGCTAGCCAGAGGAAAAAAGCTCGAGAGGAGCATGAGTCACTGATGGTACAGCTAGTACAGGTGGAGGAACAACATGTGAGAGACATTATAGATGGGAAAGAAGCTAATGAGAGCCTATGTAAGATTCTTGCTCTGAAAGCAGAAGTCTATAAGTCTGCTGCTCAGAGAAGTGCTGATGATTATCAGATACATAAGGGAAGAATGTATGAGACGGGGGAGCAGGCTGGCAAGCTATTAGCATTAAGGATCAGACAGGGCTTCAGTAGAAACTTGATAGGGAAAATTCAGGTGGGCAACCAGGAGTATACAGAGCCAGTAGATATTAAAAGGGTATTTAAGGACTTCTATCAAAAGCTATACCAAGAGGAGGCTAGGGCAGAGCTTGTTAGCTTAGCTTTTGAAGATTTTGGAAATATGCTGTCTCCCCAGGAGAAAGCAGTATTAGATAAGGATTTGGAATTGAATGAAGTGGTGAATGCTCTACAGAACTCAGCCGCTGGCAAGGCAACATAATATTCCATCAGAAGTATATAAGTGTCTACAGGCAGTGATAACCCTCGTATTGCTAGATCTATTTAGCTTTATAATATCTTCAGGGGAAACCCCAAACTCCTGGAAAGAGATGAACATAGCTGTCTTCCATAAGAAGGGCAAACCTAAGGAGGATCCTGGGTCGTACCGCCCAATATTTAATTTAATAATTTAATTGCGGTTTCTAACGTGCTAGAATCGACTCCTGAAGGAGTATCTCTGCGCAATAGACCACTGGGGAACCCGTCCTGGCTTTCCCTGTGAGATGGTCCCTACTGGGTATCTCCAAGGTAAAACTAGGCATCCCCGGCGTATGTGGGGGGGCTTTGTGGAGATGAGGCAAGCTAATGTCCAGAGTTGCCAAGTGTGATCCCTGGTTAGAGTAGGCACCGAGGTGAGAATTATCGAGTCCGCTGACCTTGGTCCACGACCCTGCCGCGTCGGGAATTGAACCCTGGTCCCGGGCCGTCCTCTGCTCCCGGGTCTGCCGCCTTTAACCAGTGAGCCACACCACTCAACAATATCACTCATAAATTCGGATACTAAAATATACGCAAAGGTTTTGGCTAATAGGCTGGGAGGGGTCATTGGCGGTCTGGTTTCCCCATGGCAGCATGGGTTTATCCCTGGTCGAGGAACAACAGACCATATAAGGTGGGCCATTACGCTGTTTGATGCGCTGGCTGTCACGGGGCGCCGGATCGCCATGTATGTAAGTCAGATTCTAGCTAATGGGCGGCGGGCCGGACAAAATTTACATCTCCCGGGGGACCCGCCAAGGGTGTTCATGTTCACCAATTTTATTTGCACTCTACATTGACCCTTTAATAAGAAATATATTGGGGGGTGAGGGCATTAAACCTGTGGTTTGCAGCGGGTTCGAAACCAAGTTTTTGGCATATGCTGATGACGTGGCAATTATGACTACTGAACCAGATACTGCTATGCCCGCTTTGAAGGTAATAACTTCAGAGTTTGGCCGGTGCTTGGGGTATCTTCTTAATGAAAATAAGACCAGGATAATCTGCTCAAATAATATTATAAAACGGGATGGTAGATACACGGATTCAGCAATCTACCTGGTGGTCAGAATCAGCCCTAAAATGGCGTCTGTAATTAAAGAAAATTTTGAGCCACTGGTTGACTCAATGACAACGGAGTTAAAAAGGATAGACTCCATTCACCTGTCTATAATAGGCAAAGCCAACGTGCTAAAAATGACCATACTCCCGAATGTTTTATATCTTTTTCGCTCAATCCCGCTTATGGTGGGGGAAAGTATGTTAAAATCTATTGAATCAGCTTTTATAAACTTCATATGGCAGTCTGGGAAAACAAGAAGATCTCTTAAATACCTGTCCTTACAGCAAGAGAGAGGAGGATTGGGGGTTCCGAATATTCGGTTTTAGTGGCATGTCTTTTCAGTCAAATGGTGATACTTGTGGACAGTGCCACAAATATCTCGAACAACTTACTTGGGAATGTTTATCCTCCATCTATCTTTGAACTGTTGCTGGGGAAGGAAGCAGTGGGTCGATATTATAATAAAAAAAGATATAAGGTACTGGACAGTGTTTGGAGGGTTTGGAAAGTGGTTCAGAAATCATTTGGAATCCTGAAATATAACTACTATACACCTCTCTGGAAGTCAAATCTTTTTCCCCATTTGAGTTGTGACAGATGGTGGTCATCCTGGGAGTTTCAAGGAATCAGTAGAATAGGGGACCTTTGGGATGGGGCCGCCCCACTGAGTTTTGTAGATCTGCAGCGGAAATTTGGAATCGCACCAAATCAAAGTTTTACCTTTTTACAAATCTTTCAAACTTTGGTAACTATCAGGCCCTGGGTTACCCCTGGAGGTATAATTTCTATCCTAGAGTATGTTTTGGCTGGGGGTACCAGGATTGGTACGATTTATGGGGACTTGGTCTCTACAATACAGGATGATATGGATAAGGTGGAGGCCTCTAGGACGCTGAAATTGAGTGATCCAGATGTGGAACTTGATAAAGCACTGCAGCTGGCAAGTAATCTTTTTCGCTCCTCGAACCTCAGAGCACAGCATTATAAGACACTATATAAGTTGTATTACACTCCGGCCAAGCTCTTTGATTCGGGGAGGAGGGACGACAATAGCTGTCCAAGGTGTTCCCAGGGGCCTGCTGGTTTGCTGCACATGTTTTTTGACTGCAGCACACTGAATAAGATAGAAACATTCTGGGAGGGGCTGCTAGGGGTAAAAATCACCCTATCCCCGGTCCTGATGATATTTGTAATAGATTCTAATTTGAGGTTGAAAAAGGAGGAGGAAGCATTTGTATTTATTTGTGTTGCAGTCTTAAAAATTCTACTGGCTGCTGGTTGGAAGGATTCCACAGCGCCTTCATTTCAGATGTGGCTGTCAAGGCTGTTAGGTATCCATAACATTGAAGCATCTTTATGCTCCTGAAGGGGTAGAAGGATGAGGGAGGTGGGGCAGAACATCTGGGCCCCCCTTAAAATATGGAGGGATGCTAGAGTGTAAACTGTAGCGTCTTTTTAATTATTTAGGAAGAATGAGATCCTTTGTATATCGTTGTATATTGATGAATTTTTCAAATTTCTTGGTATTTATTACTAAGTACATTATATTTATGACATATTGCTGTTTAATTGGAATATTCGTGTTATACTGATCTGTTGTATGCACCAGATATCTAATTAAAAAAGAGACTGTGCACAGACACTGCAGTGGCAGGCCTGAGACCCCTGGAAAGGCTTCTTGTGTAGGTGGCACTATCAGTGCTGCAGGTCCACTAGCAGCATTTGACTTACAGGCCCTGGGCACACACAGTGCACTGTACTCAGGACTTAGTTGTAAGTCAAACAAGCCAATCATGGAAACACCAATCCATAAACACAATGTGCAAGGATACCATATGCACTTTACAACTAATCAGCAGTTAAAGTGCCCAGAGTCCTAAAACCAACAAAAACATGGTAAAAAAGAGTAGGAGGCCCCAAAGCACAATTTCTGTGGAAAATCCCGCTGGAAAAGCCAGGTATAACACTCAGGCACTGCACTGGCAGGCCTGAGACAGGTTTGAAAGGCTACTTTTGTGAGTGGCAGAATTAGTGCTGCAGCCCAGTAGATGCATTTGAAATACAGGCCCTGGGCACTTGGTATACCACTTTCCAAAGGACTTATCAGTACAACAAATATGCGAATCATGTATACACCAATGTCATCATGTTAACCGCATCGCTGTGGCGGCTTTTCCCGCTGTGTGCAGCTATTTTCAAAAAGCTGCCTTACATGACGAGCTCAGCTCGTAATCAGCATACAAGCGCCAAAGCTGATGACGAGCTGAGCTCGTCATCAGCATCAAAGGGGTTAAGTGAAGAAGCATGTGCACTTTAGCACTGGTCAGCTGTGGTAAAGTGCTCAGGGTCCTAGGCCCCCAAAAATAATCAGCAAAAGGATGACAAGTCTAACAGAAGGAATTTGAGAAAGTATTTGCTTTCTACTGCGATGGTTGTAAAATAGGACATTCACTATACTATCTGTCTGTTGTTAATTCAGTTGGAGTACAAAATCCAGACTGCATTAGGCTGTCAAACAAACGTTCACGACTGGAAATAGTGTCTGCAATGACCTCTAGAGAGAAGTCACCCCATGTTCTGACAACCCTGGGCCATCACACAGTATGGCTGTTCTCAAAGAGAACTCCTCCTGAACAGTGTTCATAAGAAGACCTTAAAAATGCTTATTTGAAACAAAGACCATTTGCTGTGCCTCCCACAAAATCTTAATTTCCAAATACATTACAATGCTAGTGGAGGAGAAGAGAATGTAACTGTTCCACTGGTGATGTCCTTGAGTAATTGCAATTCAGCCAGCAGGCATAGGTAAATGCTGTATAGCAGTATATTAGCAGACAACTCAACTTCAGTCAACTATGCACATTGTGTATCATCAATGGCATAAAAATGGATATGTATACAAATTAGTCAAATCAAAGAGACTCAACACTTGTTTCCATGCTGTTCCACAGCCATATTAATTGCTGATAGTATCTACACCTAAAGGATGTACCTGTCCATTAACAATTAACTTGTTATGTTATGTAGATTTTTAGAGCACACTATCACCCGTGAGCAGTGCTTAATCTGAGCCGGTGGTTTCCGGCACGTAATTGTCAACACAGGCACTTATGAGGGTCTGCCACATGATGGAATAGTCTGTCTAATTTAACACCTTGGCTGCTAGGTGTTTTCCCCTCCTGTGCTGCAGGCACTCATTTTCCCATTGTTCATGACGAGCTCAGCTCGTCATCAGCACAGCTCAACCGTGCATCATGACGAGCTGAGCTCGTCATCAGCATCGAAAGGGTTAAAGACGAGCACAGCAACAGTTGTTAATTAATTCAATATGCATTTCAATGATTAATACATGCTGTCAATGCCATTCTGATAGATTAGGGCCCTAGAATAGTCATAATTGTCACAACTGTAGGAGTGTGATGGTTAGTAGTTGTGTTGTTATTGTAGTTGGCAGCTCTGACAGTGGCAATCGGCAGTGCTGGCAGAAGTAACCTCCTGATGAGGGCCGTGGCACTCATTTTTTTACCAACTGAGTGCTGTCCGGGAGGGAGCCTTGGTACTGAGCAGGTGTGAGCTCAGCCTCACCTAGGACATTGTGTGGTGCACTCGAAAAGCCAAGCTTTAGTTTCTTGCAGAATTTAAAGTAGTGAGGAGGAGGCTTTTATGTGTAGCAGCAGTTCTTTCCATGTTTTAAGGGTGATGTACAAGGCTTGACTGCCAGATCTTGTTTTCCGTATGCATGGAATTTATGCAAGCAGGAATCCGAATGGGTGGAGGTGCCTGGAAGGTTTGTGAAAGCAGATGAGATTATTGGGGTACGTTTATGAATGCGGAGCCAGTGGAGCTCCTTCAGGTGTGGTGTGATGCGGAAGGCTAAGAGTGATGCTGCCCATTTTATGTTTGTTTCATCTGCTCAAACAAATATGAAACTGTCCAGGCTACTGCACATGTTTTCAGAAACCATGGTCTTTTGTAGTCTGAAATATGTGTAAGCAGGATTGCTCAGTGTGTTGAACACTGGCTGATGAAACAAGCAGCCATCAGCAGGTTATAAGTTTGAATCGCATCAAGGGTCATTCAACCTTTCATCCTTCTGAGGCTGGAAAACTGAGAAGCAATAAATTGGGTAATAATACCAGTTATTTAGAGCACAGAGAAACGATAGAAGTGTGTTATGAAGTTCTACAGAAAAAAAATAGTTATTTTTGATTATAAATCAGCTGCAAGTACAATGCTGTAACTTTGTAGTATTGCTTGAAAGTGTAGTTACTTAAAATGAGATATTGCTCCTTGAGTAGCCATCAAGGAAAATTAGGAGGATCTGTTCTATACTGTCCCCCAGACATGGAGTGCTGGTCTGCGTCCTTTCCACAGTGAACTATCATCTCAATGTGCAGAAACCTCCCGGAATGACTGTTATCCTATAGCTTGTCTTTTTAATTGCCAAATCAAACAATGAAGCAGCTGCACAATTAATGTGACTTTCAGACTCAGTCATTAAAGGAAAAGTCAAACCGCTCTCTGCAGATATAATTAATGTGAGAAAGATTGTATTTTAACAGATATGCTGCAGTTAGGTGCAAAGCAGAGCAAGAAAGACGGAAGAATCCTTCCAAAAGCTCACTCGGCCCGGCAGGGCCGTCTCCTTCCATGCGCCTTCTCAGCTTTGCAGATAATCGTCTTTGACTCCAGCGGGAAGAAGGCGCTTCACATTTATGGCTGTAACATTTAATTGGGACAATATTCTATCCCTGGGTTTTGTTTCTTGTAAAAGCGGAACATGATGGTTGTGGGGTTAAGTATAAAGTATTAAGAGCTGTCAGTTCTCCACACCTACTTGGCCGATAATCAGCTGTCAAAACGTTTCTTTAAGGAAGTAAAGTACGATTTAACCATGGAGCCATGACATCGAGATGTTCCCTTTTTTGTTAAGGTTTTAAATGTGAAATGCAGTTATCTGGTGGCACACAAACTATTATATCTGTGAAACAACTATTTATACCTGATTCCAGTGCAGAATATAACTTTATATGAATTATTTTACTATTTGTATAAGTTTAACGCACATATTTTTTAATTATATAATTGTCCTTTTTACTGCTGAAATATTTCTTTTATGGTTTGCTATTTGTAAAACCGAATAAAGTATTTTGACTATGAACTTCATACCGGTATGTAATATTGTGTTTGTCAGACAAGCATCCATAGTTGTAACACCCAACTCCAAGATGACCTGTACAAATCTGTGAGAATTCACAATCCCTAAGAAAGTGTTTTAATCTTAAAGTGAAAAACTGGATGATCTCATAGCACCGAAATGATTACTGAAATCATCACCCGCCCTCTCTCCAGCAGCATGGCAAGGAATACCTTATGTCATCAAAGATGTCATTTTAACACGTCATGAGATGCAATTTGTGAGGTCATAAGCAGTGCCTAAGTGGGGACACATAGTTAGGACATAGTTTCCATAGGAATTCTGCAACATTCTATTTGGAATAACTTTGGCACCGGTCAACGAATCTTCGCGAAATTCTCCAAGAAGATGGCCCGCTCTGCCCCTATCCTGAAAGTTTCGGGGTGATTCGTCAAGCAAGGCCCGTGAAAAAGGGGGGTCCCAAAACGTGTTTTCCCCATGCAATTTTCCATAGGGACCTTTAGCCGCGGCTACAGCCCGAACTGCTGAACGGAATTACACCAAATTTGGCAAAAAGGTAGAGTTTGGTTCACAGTTCACGCTTTTTGTTAAATAGTGTAAATCCGTGCAGTATTTCCTGAGAAAATCAAAAGTAAAACATAGATATATCTATGGGCGCGTAGGGTACGCGTACCTTTACGAGCACGAGCTGCTTGCTAATTGGCTGTCAACTGTCTGTCAACACTCCAAACCAGGAAGTGTTGGCAGCCATCTTGTGTCTTGGTAGAACCGAGGCACAAGAAAACTGAAAAACAAGTGTGCAAAAGACACAAAGGGGGCAGAGTAGAAACACCCTGAACCCCTAGGCCTGCTCAGAGGGTCCCACAAGGACCCCCAAGGCCTCCCCCAATTTTCTTTTTTTTAAATCGCGGGATGCGCGTAAGATACACGTATCCCGTGAAAAAAAAAAACGAAGCCTGATTAATTTGTAATTAGCCCCCGGGGAGGCCAAAGCCCGGGGGCAATGTGTATAATTAAAATGGGGGGCCCAGAGGGGCCCCCCCAGCCCCGGGGACGGCCACCCCCGGGGCTTTATTGTTACATATGCAGTTGGCTCATGGCTCCCCCGGCAGCCCCAGGGACCGCTACCCCCCCCCCGGGCTTCTTTTTTATTACAATAATGGGGGCCCAGAGAGGCCCCGCAGCCACGGGGACCGCCACCCCGGGGCTTCTTTTAAAAAAGAAAACCTGTGTGGGGGGGGCTCAAGCCCCCCCCCACACGCCTCGGGGACAGCCACCTCCCCAGGGACCACCACCCTCGGGGCTTTTAAATGCTGGGAGGGGAGTCGCGTGGCCCCCCTCCTGGAGCCTTGTGGTGGCCCTGAGGACTGCAACCCCCCCAGGGCCACCACTGCTCCTGCAGTGTCCCGGGGTGCTTACCCCAATGCACTGTAGTTTTCAATGGGAGGGCGGGAGCCTCGCAGCTCCCGCTCTACGATAGCAAACTGCTTTGGTTTTTGGAAGAGAGAGCAGCAAACCTGCTCTCTCTTCCAAAAACCAAAAACCAAAAACCAAAGACTATTGCCTTTCTACATGGGGAGTAGTATGTTAGCTGCTCCCCATGATGGGGTCCCCGGGGCTAGATGTGGCCCGGGGGTGGGGCCACGTGGCCCCCCTTCCCAAATAATTAAAAAAATTAAATAACATTTTTAAAAAAGCAGGCAGGCCAGCCCTGGGGGATGTGGTCCTCGGGGCCCCAACAAATATATTAAAAAAAGAGGCAGAGCCCAGGGGGATGGGGTCCCCGGGGCTAAAAGAAGCTTCAGGAGGGGGGGGGGAAATGCAGCCCCCCTCCACATTAAAAAAATTAGGGGGCAAGCCCTTGAGGATGGGGTCCCCAGGGCAAAAAAAAATGAAAAAGAAGGGGGGCTACACAGCCCCCCTTCTTAAAAAAAAAAAGAAAGAAAAACACTGGCATTGCGCTGGAGGCCACGCCCCCTTCATGCAGCACTCTGCACACGCACCCCCTGGCGCGTTTGCAGAGGGGGAACAAAGTCCCCTTGAATACTGGGGGTCCCTGGGGGCCAACTAGCACACCAGGAAGATCCAGCATGAGCCAGGGGGGCTGCGTTGCAAAGTGGTGTTCGGAGGCCAGGCCCCTTTTTACGCCTCTCTGCAACACAGCTCTGTGACGCGTACTAGAGGTAGCTGGTGGGCTAGTTGCGCCCAGGGCACCCTCAGGATTCAAGGGGAGTTAATCCCCAAACTCAAAACGTGCCACGGGTGTTTTTGCACAGGGGTGAAGGCAGGGGGCGGGGCCTGAGTTCACCTGTGTTCAAACACGCCCTGTGGCGCGGTTTAAGTTGGGGAATTGATTCCTTGTCAATCCTGAGGGTCCCTGGGGGCCAGCTAGCCCATCAAATACCTTCAGTAAGCGCCACAGAGCTGTGTTGCAGAGAGGCGTAAAAAGGGCGCAAGTTATAGTTAGCTGAACTAACTATAACGGGGGAATTTCAATGGTTTTGTATGAGTGAAATGTCCAGCTAACTATACCATGTGTGAAACCTATGGTTTTTTCAGTGAATATATATATATATATATATATATATATATATATATATATATATATATATATATATGGTCATGTGATCAAGGCAGGGATCTGCCGAAACGCGTCGTGAGGACTGGTGAAATAAACTGAACGAAAGCACTAAGAAGGGTCTGCCTCGTTTTCTTTCTGACCCTATGGGAGTTGGTGGCTGAAGCGAGCAATTCCAAAAATATATATATATATATTGGGGTTTCAGGCGGCGCTGCTCCACCCGTCGCATTGCCTGCCAGCAGTTTCCTTTGCATGCTGGTACCTGTAGGCGCTGGAGGAGAGGCGTCCTGTAGGAGGCTAAGGCGATTGGCACTGACCAGTATGCGCGGAGCAGCAGTTCATGAAGCAGGTCACGGGACGATATTTAAATCGGCACACTCACCTGCTTCCTGTTCGTCACACCCACGGCGCTGAGGAAGGCTGAAATGATGCCGAAATGCATTCGCCACTGCGGGTGTTTGTGAGACTTCTTTGCCGGTGTTAGAGAAATAAAGCTGCCTTCCACGTTTCCCCTGTTGTGGCCTTGTCTTCCTTGGAAGAGTGTTCTGGACATTACCTCAGCGCGATTTCCAGTGTCGCGCTCTCAAGGCTTCCGCATCATCTAGGGTTCAAGCCCCACTGGTTTCCGCCTTCGTGGAGGATTTTCTGCTGTCCTGGCTACAGGAATGTCTTGAACCTGCCTACTCGCACTGGAGACGAAGAGGCGGAGTAGGTGTCTTCGACATCACGCAGGACAAGGCTACTTTGTTTTCCAAGTCCCCGCTACAAAGTCTCCTGTGTGGTGGTAGGAGATGCGGTTGGGGACCCGAGGAGGGGGCTTGTTTCAACTATACCGGACCTTGGGGTTTCAGGCGGCGCTGCTCCACCCGTCGCATTGCCTGCCAGCAGTTTCCTTTGCATGCTGGTACCTGTAGGCGCTGGAGGAGAGGCGTCCTGTAGGAGGCTAAGGCGATTGGCACTGACCAGTATGGGCGGAGCAGCAGTTCATGAAGCAGGTCACGGGACGATATTTAAATCGGCACACTCACCTGCTTCCTGTTCGTCACACCCACGGCGCTGAGGAAGGCTGAAATGATGCCGAAATGCATTCGCCACTGCGGGTGTTTGTGAGACTTCTTTGCCGGTGTTAGAGAAATAAAGCTGCCTTCCACGTTTCCCCTGTTGTGGCCTTGTCTTCCTTGGAAGAGTGTTCTGGATATATATATATGTATATATATATATATATATATATATATATATATATATAGTACAGCTCCAAACTCCACTTACACAGCGAGAAATTAAGGGACCGCACTCTCAGAGGTACTCAGTTCGTAATTTATTTTCGACTAAACAAGGGGCAGTCATGAAAGCAGTCATTATATCTGGGGCGTACAGCAGCACTTCCGGGTCATTTCAATAGAAATAAAAAACTAAATTTAAAGCAAAATGTAGCGGTGACAATAGTGAAATAAAGGCAACGTTAGAGCATGATCTGGAAATTGGAATTGCAAATAAAATAAAATAACAATATGACCAGCAGTGAATAGGCTGACATGATTCTTGCTTATAAATGAATAACTGCACATTTATAATTCATCAATGCACAATCTCAGTCCAAAATTGAATCAAATTATTTCAACCTTGATGTGATCCACAAAATTAATTATAATTAAGACCGTACTTAATTAAGCCCTGGATGGGCAAAAATTACTATTATGTTCGCTATGCACCTTATGGGGGCAAAAACACTACCCTTCCATTATTGAGCCCTGGATGGGCTAATATATGTTTATATATATATATATCTTCACTCCAAAAAACTAAAGGTTGAACTAACTGTTAAAGGGACATTATGGTTAGGTGAAAAGTTACTTAAAAATACTATTTTAAGCAAACAAAACCACTGACATTCATTAGTTATAGTTATCTCAAGTAGCTATTACTTGTGCCTTAAAGTAACTGTGACACCCCCCACTATGCACAGTGTTGTCCTCAATAATGTCATTTCAGAGGTTCCAGTGATGTCATCAGTAATGTCATAGAGCATGTCATGAGTGATGTAATTCATGAGGTAATTAGCAGTGCATGGTGAGAGCCGCCCATTTAAAAAAACAAAATAATTCTAGGGTGCATTGGTGCCCACCTAGGGCACCTCACAGCATTGTGCCCATTGTGGACTGTGGGAGGACTCCAGGGCCCTAGAAGCCTGATCTCCTGCCTGCAACCATCCCAGATGCAGCATGAGCTAGTATTGGTCCCATCGAGTGGAAGCCGTTTTCTTTTGCTCCAGTCAGACAGGAGCAATTCTCGGTTTCTGTGCCTGTGAGAGAGCATGCAGGGAGAAACATTTGCGCTCCCACCCACAGAATCAACTTTCTTCCCCTGCTGGGTGGAAGCACATTAGACTTCTCTGCCCAAGCTCTTGCAGACATGGAACCTATAGTGTTCCGGAGGTTGGGGTCCCCAGGGACACCAAGATGGAGATGGCCCCAGGGCCATACAATGGCTTGGTCATGGGGGCCACGTATACCCTGTCCCCTTTAATTTTAAGTTGCGGCCTTGGGGGAAGCGTTCGCAAGGGCTTGATTAAGGCTCAAGAAAGGGGATGCTTGCCTCCCTTCCCTCTATTTAAATGTTGTCCCAGGGGATGGAGTCCCAAAGGTTTCAAGGAGGCTTGGGGTGGGGGGGCTGCATGCCCCGTCCATAATTAAATAGATTGCGCCACCCCCGGGTCCTGGACCACACGGGAGTTGTTTGTTTAAATCAAAAGAGCCTGCACCTATTAAAAGCAATGATACCACTGATTTGCAGATCTACCACAAATTCACAGTAAAAACGTATTTTATTAAATTAATTTTCTGCCCCTAATCGGTCTCTCTTAGACCTCCTCACAGGGCCTATGTGGGCATGATATCCCTCCCTAGCCACCCTATATCTTCTCTTAACATTTCTTTCAGGACTGGGGTCCTAGTCCCTGAGTCTTAAAATGACTACCACCACATTTTTTTGATGTCTTGTCAGTCAGTCAGAACTTATTGTAAGATCTGTCGACTCTGTGGGGTGAAATATACAAAGTTGTTGAGTCTCAATTTCTGGACCAAGATCTAGCTTTCTGCCAAGTTTGAATGGATTTTGTTAAGCAGTTTTTGCAGTATTGCTGTTCATTTATACTATGGAAAAGTAAATAGGGAAAGCACGTTTTAGGATGCCCACACCACTCTTTCTCAGCCCTAGCTTCATGGATCACCATGAAACTTTCCAAGAAGGAATTGAGAAGGAAGAGACTTCTTTTTGGTAAAGTTTTGTAAAGATTTGTCAAACAGCACCCAATTCATAAGCAAGTAAATAAATGCTTTTCCAATAGAAATGAAGACCTAACTATAACTACTGGGATATATATATATATATATATATATATATATATATATATATATATATATATATATTACCCAGAGGCACTCATCACTAACTATAACTATGCAGTGGCGACCGTCCCTGGGATATGTATATAATTATATATATCTGCAAACAACTCCTGTTGCGAGAATCTACTTTCCCACAGCGAGCGGGAAAAAAACAGGTACGGACCACAAGCAGCTTGGTGAAATAAGTGCTTTTATTTCAGGATGACCACCTCTGCCATATATATATATCAAACAAACTCCTCATTACAAGAAGACGCCGACATCCTCGTTTCAGCTCTGTCAGGAGCCTTGATCACAGGTAAGCCTTTTAGGCATTTTTCAACTGACCACGTGTCTCTCATGAACTTAAGTAAAGCACATTTTTTTATTTGGTAGTTTTCTGGTCGTGCTCTTTGCATGAAAAGCGCAGAAAAAACCTTCAATTCTATTAACTTTATGCAGCAGCTTGCTTGTTGACATATCTGTTCATAATTAAAGCGCTACAATTGGCATCATATTTACTCCTGGTTTCAAAGTGCTAAAATAAATTATTGCCACATAACTGGTGCCACTGCTTTGCTTTTACTTTTCCTTTATGCGCTTTCATCCCTTCAAAAACTGCAGGCAGGAAACAAATATTCTAACTTTCTCCTTTACCCATCTCTCTTGTGAGTTCATATAGGATAACATCTTGTCTTTTTCCAGCTGTAGAGACGGGCGGGTCAGGCTCCTTTGAAACAATACCAGCAGTTAAATTCTTCATGTGCAGAGGCCCCAGACCCTGGCAGGGCGGCTTCGACGTGATGGGAACGAAAAATGTTGCGGGTTTGCGGGTTTCTAACGCGCTAGAATTGACTCCCGAAGGAGTGTCTCTGCGCCATAGACAGCTGGGGAACCCGTCCTGGCTTTCCCTGTGAGATGGTCCCTACTGGGTATCTCCAAGGTAAAACAAGGCATCCCCGGCGTTTGTGGGGGGCCATTGTGGAGATGAGGCAAGCTAATGCCCAGAATTGCCGAGTGTGATCGCTGGTTAGAGAAGGCACCAAGGTGAGAATTATCGAGTCCGCTGACCCTGGTCCACAACCCTGCCGCGTCAGGAATTGAACCCTGGTCCCGGGCCGTCATCTGCTCCCGGGTCTGCCGCCTCTAACCAGTGAGCCACACCACTCCCATCTACGTACACCAAATAAACTTCTCATTACAAGAAGATGCCGACATTCTGTTTCATAGGGTTTTAATCTCTTTATTTTTCTCTCTGGATATGCAGCAGTGCACCTCCAAAGTCCTAATGTGCTTCAGCTCTCTCAGGAGCCTTGATCACATGTAAGCCTTTTATCCATTTTTCAACTGACCACGTGTCTCTCATGAACGTAAGTAAAAACCACCCCCTCGCGGCAAACACATTGAGGATCGGGGGTGCTGCTGCCACCCCAAGGTGGTAGGTGATAGCAGGGGGAGGCTGCCACCCCAAAACGTATGCCGTCTGGGGTGGACTGCCCCCCATAGCTACGCCACTCGCATCACACACTTTGAATCACAAGATGTTAAGTTAACACCAATTTCACAGTTGTACAAATAACCTGTATTCCTAAACTGAGAATCCTGAGCACATTTCAAAAATAGCCTGCCTTCATACCCCTTTTTATTTATTTATAAGGTTTTACCTTTTGACATTTGCCTTATGAATTGATACATAATTGGTACATAATGAAAAATCAAAAGAGGCTGCAGCTTGTTTAGCAGGTCTGGGAATAGAATGTTTTTGGACAACCAATGAATACTCTATAATCCTATGTCCAGAAGAGCCTGATGGATGGTATATTACATGTGTAGTCTGGCAATTAGGACAAAAAATACAGATGAAATATTATCATCTGTTTCTGTTTTTTCCTACTTTCTTTCGTTAGTTTTTAATTTCAATGATTAATTTCTTCAAGAAAATCGAGAGTGATCTACACCAATGCCCCCTTGCTGAATTCAGAATGTTGTCTATATATCAGAAATGTACAACTTTCAGTGTTCCCCCTGCGTTTCATGCCTCTTTCTCGCACAAAGTTCAAATAGGCAGAGACTGCAAAAATAGGAAATACTGATAACACTTAAAAAAAAAATCTAAACTGTGGTCAAAATTTTTTTTTTTGTAGCACTACATATTCCTGTAAACTGGGAAGTGGGCAAGCTTAGCATGGCAAAATCTTTCGTTGATGTAATTCCTTCTGGAATGGAATTCTTTCTTTTCTGTTCTTCATGGAACAGCACATTTTTCTCATTTAAAAAGGCTACATTTTGGCTACTTTCTTGGTTCTTTCCAGAGGAATCCATATACTCTGAGTACCTTCACAATACTCAAAATGTGGCGGAAAGGACACAAATTTCGGCTGGGTATTTTTTATGGAAAGTATTTCTAAAGGCTTAACCATATACTGCTCCAAATATCAAAGAAGTGTTCACACAGGAGGGAAGCTGTTAGGGAGTCACAGCTGTTAAGCAGTTGCAGAAGTTTGAATAATAATGTTGTTTAGGATGTTTAATGTGTAAACAATGCCAGGGTTTCAGCTTCAAGGGAGTGCAAAAATGTTATAATATGCATTGTTTAGACATCATTGATTAAGAGGTAATGGAGCAGGAAAGAAAGGAACGAAGGTTACTGCTGAAAAAAGCAAGATAAAGGGAAGAAGGCTCTTGAGGGGAGAAAGCATCAGAGTGAAGGGACAACAGGGTCTGAAAGGACTGCAGCAGATCTCTAGCATTGAATAGTGCTTAAGCTAGGGATCTTTTAGCTTTTCTTTGAAGCTGGTGAACATACTGTGTGGTCTTGTATTTGTGGAATGTTTCAGTGTCTTACACCAGCTATCCATTGCTGCAATCATAGACTTGAAGCATGGTATATGGCATTTCAGCTAGAGCAAAATGCTCCTTAAGAGTAAGCAGTTTGAATGTGATGCCAAAGAACTGAGCAGAATCCTCCAGTGGTGCTGATGACATTCTTTTGACCCTAAATTAGTGGTCAAATACCTCCTTGTGAATTACTTGCCAAGCTCTGAAATGGTTTTGAGATGGGTAATGACCCAGGTCAATGTTCAGATGGGTTCTCAAGGGCTCCAAGACCCACAGGTAAAATAACCAGATGTGTGCATTCTGAAACATGCATCTTACTGCTTGACAGCCAGACCAAGTGTTTGTCAGAAGAGGTGTCTAAGCAATCTAAAGAAACGTTCATTTATTTTGAATAATGCGAAGACCAGGTTTTCCCATGTGTTTCCTCTTCACATAAAAATCAGCTGTATAATTGGGAACCTGTTGGCATCTTTTTTGACAGTCCCGGCATATAGGACACTTTATTCTCTCCCTAGCTGACGTGATTCATAAAGCTGCAGTGCTTAATTTGTGCAGGGGTTGCAGTTGGTGGAGACCAGGACTTATTTTTCCTCATCAGACTGTCAGCCGAAGCAAGCGAAAGAAAGGCCGAACATGATGAATGAAGGAGAGCAAGGGAAATATAGGAAAGCAGTGACAAATGGAGAAAGCAGGGTTCAAAAATATTCGAAAAGAACAGAAATGTTGTGTGGTGGAAGAAAGAAGCATGAGATGGAATCAAGACTAAGTAGTTTTGGCGTTCGGCTCCTAAGGACGCCTGCACCTATCCTTTTACAAATAAAGCTCTGTGTGCCATTGATTTGTGAATAGAAGGTCAAACTTTAGTAACTCTATTCTTTGCATTGAGGGCCTGGAGGAGCAAAGTGTCCCAAGTCCATGCATATCTAGTTATTCTACTCTGATTTTTTTCTTAGGATTATTTCAACCTGTGCAAAACCAGGACTACAAGTTCAAGAATTCTGAGAAAAACCCGAGATAGTACTCACTAATCATGCATGACCCAAGGAAACTTGGCTGCTATGCAAGATGGGGTTCAGTCGACAGTGAACATCTTACAAAGTCACTTTAAATTAACCTGAAAGTTAGGTTCAATCCTACTACATGAGGATGGTGGACAATTTGTTTAGAGAACTATAGTAATAGTTAAATAAATTCAAGAAATTCCTTCTGTGGCACCATGGTACGAGCCAAGCTGAGAATCTTTCACTATGCTCTCGGTGCTGCAATATATTTTATGGATGTTTCCGCCTTAATTGCTTCCTTTCATCTCGCTTCCCTGATGATCACAGGCATGCGATAATTGTGTCGTGCCACATGTGGCACACACAGGCATTGAACGGAGAAACGGAGAAATAATTGCTTTTTTATGTATATAAGGAATAACGGAGGCACGGATAGGATTCTCTGAAAGTACAGCTCGTACCATAACAGACTCTTAACTTGCTGTTGCTAACAGATGGGAAGCTAATGTACCCCTCTCGCAGGAAAGTCCAATTATAAAAAAAACTTAAGTGGTTCATTTATTTTCTCTTCCACTTTTATATTGTATCACTTTTATTTCAGGCGCCTTGGTGATATGGGCAGACTAGATTTAAATATCTGCCAAAAATTCAGCAAAATTCACAAAACTATTAGTATTTGTTGTGGAATAGTAACTTTATTTTTTCCAATCAATTTATTGAGAGCATTTTTTAAATTGTAGTTATATCCTCTTGAGATGGAGGAGCACTGCTCATATTAAGATGATGTACTGTGCATAGTGGAATACAGCATTGCTCGTTGTACGAGGGAATGTAGGGACCGACTTACACAGTTGTCCCCAGTAGACAGTGGTAGCTGGTATGGCTCGTGGGTGGCGGGGAGGGCTCAGGCGGTAGCAGGAGGGGTCATGCAGGGGGGATCGGAATAAAAAAAAATACCTTGAGACCGGGTCCCGCGTCTCTGCTCCTGCTCTCCCGCCTCTGACTCTGACAGGAACTGGAAGCAGGCAGCTAGGCTCCCTGCCCTAAGCCAATCACAATGCTGTAATGCAGCCTGCATGGAGAATGGGGAAAGTGCGCATGACCGGTTTGGGCGGCCCGAGAGACCAAACAGTCATTGTGAACTTAAGAGTGGGCAAACTACTCCTCCCCAGCTCCGAGAGCCGAGCAACCTCATTCACCCACCCGCCGCAAAGCTGCAGGACACGTAGCATAAAAAGATAATAACTCTAAGTTATTATAATTTTATGTTTGTCACTGCTTAAAAGCAGTGGGGCGACGCTCCTCCCCCATTGTGGAGGAGCCGCACTTGCCAGTAGATGAAGTGTGCAGATGCAAAAAATTTAACTGCGTGTAGATATTCACTAATCATGAGTCACAAAATCAGGACCAGCTGACATTTCTTTCCTAAGATTAGACTTACGCTTACAGACAATGTGAACCTTTTATGATTGTCCAGTGGAGTAAATCTGCGACAAGATGAGTCACAAAATATTACACAACTTGTTACACCTCAAAAGAGCAGAAGTCCCATGCTAGATAGGGAATGGAATGGGTTCAACCCTCATTGCCTATGAATGTGTAGATGAAGGGTTATCCTCACAGGAAAAATGAATAAGCTCTGGTAAAAAAATCCAATCAGTCTTGCTTTGCCAATGCTTTGTGGTAACCGCTATTGGCTTTGCCAGTGCATGATGCTTTTACATTTTACCAGCATTTACAAAGCACTGACTGGCCATCTTGAAAGATAAATTTTTATACTTTAAAAATGACCATAACGTGGCATAACAGAATATGTCAAGACTCAACTCAGCGGACATCTTGAAAGTACAGAAAATAATGTTTTTATACTTTTGAGGAGGCAATGTAGTGTCCGTCTTAAAGGTATGAAAACATTAGACAGGACAGGAACTACACGATAGAGTTATAGTAGAGGAAAAAGAGCATGACATAGTGGAAGGTAATGGAATGTAGGAAGAGAGAAAATAAATGTATAGAACATACTGAAAAAAGGATAGAAGAACTAGGATTTAGGGGAAAAGAAGGAAACGGAGGGGAAATAGCAAAAGAGGAAGAGGAGTTGTGGAAAGATACTAGGGCTCAGATTTGAAAATATTTTGCATCAGGTTTGTGTTACTTTTTAAATGCAGACTCAATCCAAAGTGTTGGGTTGCTATTTGTTGGATTGTTACCCAGAGTAATGCAACAGAGTGTAATGCGCTGCCTTGCTTTAATATGCACCAAGAGGCAATCCATGGGTGGTGCATGGGAATTCTTGTGCATACACCCATGAAGTTTGATACTAAACCATATCTACAAAGACTTATAGACATATATCTGGCCCAGAGTTTTGCCTTTCTTTTCTGAATCCTTTTTTGTTGGCTTTTAGGATTTTAAACCTGCTAACCAGATATGAAGTGCTTGTGTTCTTACTTGCAAGCATCGTAAATTTGGTATACCCCTCATTGGATTATTTATTACTTAAATGTCCCTAGTATATGTTACAAAATGCACCCAAGGCCTGTAAAGTAAATAGAACTAGTGGGCTTCAACACCCATTGTGCCACCCAATTAAGTAGCACTGTAAAACATGCCTCAGCCATCCACTGCGGCCTGCTGTGGAGTTTTTAAACTACCATTACGAGCTGGCAAAATAAGCCTATTTCCAGGCCTAACCCTTATTTTTTAATACTTACATGTCACAGCTAAGGCAGGCATTAACAGCTCATAGGGCAGGATGCATGATATTTGAAAAGTAGGACATTTGTATTTAGGTTTTACATTTCCTGACAATTTAAAACCTCTAAAGTTGTTGATCAGTATAGCAAGTCAATCTCTTTCATAGACTAACACTAGGTCACAATATTACAATTGATAAGTGATAGTGCCAGTATCCAGGGTCACATCACTGTAATGACTCTCCTGTGGTGTGATGCCTATTTCTTTCAGACATGGGAAAAAAGGACCTTGGGTGCGAAGAAGTATGTTTCTTTGCTTAGCAGGATGGCTTGGGGGTGTTGGACTCAGCCCTTCCTGACCTACAGAGTGTAGCCTGCTGTTCGTTACCCTAGACAGATTGGAACCAAACACAGGGGAAATGGCAGAACTGACCAGAACCAGTTCAGGGGTAGACAAAGAGAGAGACTCCCATATACTGGCACCCTCGTAACCTCTCATTAGAACATTCCTGGATCTGTGGAAGCTTCAGAAGCAGGACTGCCATGCTGTCTGAAGAAGGAAGACTGAACCTACATGCCTTGAACCAAGGATCCTCATAATGGGCTCCAAGGGTCAGTTTGCTGTCCTCCTGTTTGAGCCAAAGGGACACAGCAAGATTCCAGGGGCCTTTCCTGCAACAGCCAACCTGACCAGCACTAACTGGACCTGCCTAAACCCTGATGCTGTCCTCTGCTGGAGTGAGTACTGAGGTGCCCATCAGGTCCTAGACCCTTGACAGGCTTTGGAAAGTCTTCTCCTACTTGCAAACTGCAAAGAGTGAGCCACAGGTGAAAAATCCAGACGTTTTGGGCTCTTTGCAACTATGAGCGGACTCTTCATGTAAGCAATGTCTGCTGCATCTCTCACAAGCGTGAAGTTCTAACAGTGATCTGTTCTTCACACCAACAGTGACTGCACACATCTCCCACCAACTCAAAGCTCCAGCATCAAACCTGCTCCTTACACCAACAATGCGCTTTTCTGCCTCAGAGACCCGCTGTGAGGGAAACAGCTCCAGGGACCCCCGCACCGCTGTGAGGGCAACGGCCGCAGACACCAATATTCCTGCAGCAAGGGGCAGGAACCAGGGACCACAACTCCCAGCAGCCCCCTCCTGTCGCAGGACTCAGCGTCATCTAAGCGCTGCTACACGATGCCACATAAGCGCTGCTCAGCTCCCGCAGCGTGGGGCGCGCTTTTCTGCCTCAGAGACCCGCCGTGAGGGAAACGGCTCCAGGGACCCCCGCACCGCTGTGAGGGCAACGGACGCAGACACCAACATCCCTGCAGCAAAGGGCAGGGACCAGGGACCACAACTCCCAGCATCCTCCTGCAGGACTCAGCTTCATCTAAGTGCTGCTACACGACGCCATATAAGCGCTGCTCAGCACCCGCAGCGCGGGATGCGCTTTTCTGCCTCAGAGACCCGCCGTGAGGGAAACAGCTCCAGGGACCCCTGCACTGCCGTGAGGGCAACTGCCGTAAACACCAACATCCCTGCAGCAAGGGGCAGGGACCAGGGACCACAACTCCCAGCAGCCCTCCTGTCGCAGGACTCAGCATCATCTAAGCGCTGCTACACAACCCCACATAAGCGGTGCTCAGCTCCCGCAGCGCGGGACGCGCACGGGCAGCCCATCCTTGCCCTTCACTGACCTGAAGATGCCGGGCTGGGCCACCTCCCTTACGTCCTACATCTATAACGGGTAAGCGGAAACATCTATGTACCCAAGACCAGAAATTGTTAAAAGCAAAAGTGCTTAGAAAATTGGCAACTATTATCTCATATCTAACTTCGGCGGTGGGTGTGCTAAACAAGGAAATTGCGAATGCAGAAAAGGAACTGGGTCTGGGCATGAGCCAAGAGACAGACACAGGGATCGTTAAATCCGATCATTTGGTAAAAACTCCCGTCCCTGTGGAACCTGTTGTCTTGTTAACAACTTCGCTGGGTGCTCAAGGTACAGTAACTACTGATGTCACTGAGACAAGGGGGATGGTGAACGTTACTAAAAACACTTTGCCTATCCAGGAACAGGAACAAAAAGGGCAGACCCCGGGATTCATCGTGAAAAAGAGATCTACTAGAAAACTGGGCAAACGGGATAAAGGCATAAAAAAAAGTAACCCTACCCAAGGGACTGCTGTCTTGACCAGTATCGCTAAAGATAATATTGATACAATGAACACTTGTGTAGCTGTGAGCGTATGAACTCCTTTGTAACAGCCCGAAGCCTTTATACCTCCCTCCTAATCCAATTAAGCCTTCTAAACCTCAACTAGACACTAGGCTATGTTCTAGAGAGGTCAACAGGGGTGATCTTTCAACTTCCCCATCACGAGTGAGAGTTGTCTCAGGTGCCACGGATAGAGTTAGGGGTTATCGGGGCTCCCCTGGGAGTGGGGGGAACTCCAATGGTAGTGATAGGAACCCTGTGGCTTTATTAGATTATCCCCATACCCTGGTTAGCAGGGAGCTCCCCGCTTCACATGAGAGGCATTCAAAAACTAAATATCAATCTCCCCCCACAAGCACCCCCTTTGGTTTGGTCCTCGTAAGGGTTCCACCACCTAGTGCTAAAGAGAAAGAGTCCACTCCAGACCTGTTATTGAAAGCTAAAAAAGGGTGTGATCACTATTGCACCGGAAAAACTGAGATTTCCTCTAGTATTATTATGGCCAGACTGGTTGGGTGGATAGGCAAATCCCCGAAACAACTTGAAGGGTATTTAGTTATTGTCAATTTTAACAAATCTGGGGCTGCCGATAGATTGTTCTGGGACGCTTCAGACGTAGAGAAGCGGAAGGGGGGCATTAGGGCCCTGCCATTGGGATTCTTCTACCCCCCACTTAGACGCCCAAATGCTTCTGTTAAGTCCCATCGAGAGGAGGACTTGAGGAGGCCTCATCAGGCTTTCCAAAGCCTTGGAGAAGATAATGCTCTCGAACTTCAACTTGAAACTCCTTGTGACAGAGACATATCTTCTCCACAAACCCTTCATACACAGACAGGTCATATAGGGGTGGGTTTAGCTCTATCTAACAGGTTCTCCTCATTGTCCCAGCTAGATGAGAATTATTGACTAGAGACTTCCTACAACTACTCTTTGGAATCTAGTCATAATCCCCAAATTACTGATATTGCCGTTGCCCCTAGCTGTAATATCATTAGCTGGAACATCACTGGGCTCAGGTAAAAAAGGGACGATTTGATTTGGCTTAAGGTTATAAAAAAATATGACATTATTGCGCTCCAGGAGACCTGGGAGAGGGAGAGCAATTTCTGGTTAGATGGGTCTAAATCATATTGTTTGCCCGCTCGACCTACCCCGGCAGGAAGAGCCAAGGGAGGTTTAATGCTCCTTTTTTCCCTAAAGATAAAAGGGATTGTAAAGCTGTTGGAGGTAACCTCTCATAACTGTTTGATGCCAGAATTAAATACTCCTAATCACCCTAAAAAATTGTTAATTAACTTTTATAATTCTGGGGAATGTGATTCCAGAAATGAACATCTTACTTATTTGAAATGTTTTTTAGAAGCTTATAGACTACAGCAAACCACTTTTTATTATACCATACTTATGGTCGATTTTAATGTTCACCTATGTGACTTGAACTGCCGAATGGACGCCGCCTTTGGTCCAGATTATTCATCGCTACCTCATTTTGAGCATACATCGAATGGGGAGGTTCTGGAGGATCTACTGTTAGGAGCTGATCTATATGAACCGGGTTTTTATGACCCAAGCGAGAGGGTATCAACTTTTGAGGCCAGGGGTAGGGAGGCTATTATTGATTATATATTTTTGTCTCCCTCAATGCTAGAGTTTGTAGTATTTTATAATGCAAGGCTGTCTCCCTTTATTGATCATAACACAGTCATTCTGGAGTTAGATAAAGATAGGGATCTCTTGTGTTCCCCTGGTAAGGATAGGGGTATCAATCTCGTGGTAATCAGAGACCAAGGGAGGAGACTAAAATGGACTAAGATAGTCCCTGAATCTTTCTTTGGCAATTTATGTATGAAGGCTAAAAACGACAACGCAAAGTGCATGGATTATTCCACCTCAAAGGACAAGGTCATTAGAGCCTTTGAAGTTATTTGTGGCCAGGTTGTAACTGACCTGACCATTTTAAGGAAGTCCAGGCCTAACCCAGGGGAAAGATGGTTTGATGGTAAATGCACTAGGGCCCACCAAAACTTAATGGAAGCCCTGAAAAATAAACCAAGAGACAGGGAGCAGATAGTTAGCTTTAGAAAAGATTATAAACCAGCAGTATATACCAAAAAAAATGAGATTAAATCAGAGGCCTGTAATGATTTAATGTCTGTTGAAATATTAAAGGACAGCTCAAAGTTCTGGGCTATTGTTAATAACCTCATTTTCTCGGGGCAGGATAATGGTAGCCTTGAAACTAACATTCCAGAGGAACAGTAGCTATCACATTTCGAGGATATTTATGGGTCAAACGAGGCTCATGAGCCCTTTACAGTTTTAGACACTGGTGATGACTTACCTCTGTTGGTTTTTAAAGTGGAGGACATCAAGAGGGCAATAATAGACACAGCCAGTAATCAGGCACCAGGCCCTGATGGTGTGCCTGCCGACCTTAACAAGGGTTAGCCTAAATTTGGGGTTAAAATTCTAGCAAATGTGTTTAAAGCCACAGTATGGCTTTAAAAAAGTTGACGTACCATGGACCAGTGCCTTAACCTATATTTATTGACAGGCAAATACACCGTAGCAAAAAAAGGTTCCATGTACATGGGCTTCATCGACTTTTCCTCAGCTTTTGATCTGGTGAACAGATCTAAGCTCTGGTCCATTTTACTAGACATAGGGATTGATTCTTGTTTAGTTTATTTTTTAGCAGACTTACATCGGGACCTTGCGGCAGCTGTTAGGGTTACTCAGGATGGAAAATGCACACACCACTTTAAATCCGGTAGAGGCATTCGCCATGGCTGTATATTGGCTCCTTTACTTTTTACGCTTCATATGAACGCCCTAGACAAAATTCTGGATAAGGCCAGCCTGGTCATCCGGCGTGTAGTAAATGGGACCATTCCAGTCCTCCTATACGCAGATGATGCCGTTTTATTATCCCGAACTCCTATTGGCCTTCAGAGACTCTTGGACGCCTTTGGGATTTTCATGAAATCCCTGGATTTGGTGGTTAAAATCTCTAAATCACATGTCCTGATAATGGGTCAACGAAAGAATAAAGTTAAAACCTTTTTATTCAACGGGGCTGAGGTGACTAGATTGACTGCTTTTACATATTTGGGGTTTTTATTTGACGACAGATGCTCTTGGGTCCCGCAGCTTAAAGCTAAAAAGAATGCAGTAGTGAGATCGTCGTCGGCGCTACTGGGCTTTGCGCGTCGACTGGGAGCCAGGCCTTGTGAGGCAATTCTTGCCGTCTATAGGTCGAAATGTTTGGCTACCACTATATATGGTGCTGCCATTTGGGGATACAAGCAAATGGCAGGGGTTCTGATGGCTGAAAATAAATTTATTCGCTCTCTTTTGTCTGTCCCCCAATCAATCCCAACTTTTTCTATTCATCAGGAATTGGGGATGGGGTATGTGACTGATTTGATGAGATTGGCTCCCTTGGTCTGCTGGATGAAAACTTGACTCAACCCTGGGCTAACGTTGAATCATCAGACTCTAAGGTATTGTGTTCTTTTAGATAAAGCTAGCAGTATCCAGTGGTTGAGATATGTCAAGGGCATGTTTATCAGATTAGGGTGTCCTGATATTTATAATACCCGAGAAGGGATCAAGAAAACTGATCTAAAATGGGTGAAATCACAGTTCTTGAACTTATTTATGTTGGAATGGGAGGATCAGGAAATAAAAAAAACTTTGGTTGGGTCTCACTACCTAATGACCTTCTCGCCGTCAATAGAGCCCTATTTGAGAATTGTGACATAGCCCTTCCATCGCTGGCTTTTGACCAAGTTTCGATTCAATTTAATTCACTTTTCCTTGGGTAACCTCCCTGGTTGGTGTAAACCAGAAGATAAAGCCCCGTGTAACTGCGATAGTTTTTCACCTCAGGATACTATGCACTTTATAATGTTTTGCGATTTTTATTCTGATATCAGGAAGAGAGTTTTAATTCCGCTCCTGAGGGAAAAAGGCTTTTTTCAGGTTAGACCAGCTCTGATGTACCTACAGTTGTTAGACAATACCTGGAATATCTTTAACATTGCTCGTTTTCTCGTTACTGCTGTCCGCCTCAGGAAAAAAAGATTTCCTGTGATGATTGAAATATGAATTGCCCTGAATTTTATCGTACTGTAATTGTTTTTATTTGATATATTCTTTTAAGCCTTAATTATTTATATATTCTGTGTTGAAACTGTATATACATGTTTATGTCGCCCATTCGTATTCAAAAGATGATATTGCTGTTTTGTGTTTTGTGTCTTGTATTGTACTTTTAGGATTTTAATTAATCGAATAAAGTGGCTTGACTTGACTTGACTTGGCACCAACAATGATCCCTTTGTGGCCCCTGCCAATGGAAAGCTTTGGCTGAGATTCCTTGACTGGACTTGGGCTGTGTGGGAAAGTAAACTTTTCACAGGGACAAACCTGGTCCCGCTATCTGAACCATGATCTATCCTTGTCGGCCTGAATTTGTGACTTTGACCTATCCTAGTGCAACCAGATAACTGCAAGTTTTGATTTGTGCTTTTTGACGCTATTTTCACCTGAAACTTTCAAACTTAATTACTCCCCTTCCACTTATTGGATTTTTGTTGTTTTAGTGGCCTATTACTTATTGAAATGTACTCTACTTTTCTAAAGTGGTAGTGGTTTGGGTTCCTTCTTGAGTTGTGTTTTCAGTTTATTACTTCATGAGTGTTGCATAAATACGTTATGCATTTCTTCTTAATTTAGCCTGACTGCTTTCATGCCAAGCTACCGGAGGGTTAGGCAAAGGTTTATTTGATATATTCTTTTAAGCCTTAATTATTTATATATTCTGTGTTGAAACTGTATATACATGTTTATGTCGCCCATTCGTATTCAAAAGATGATATTGCTGTTTTGTGTTTTGTGTCTTGTATTGTACTTTTAGGATTTTAATTAATCGAATAAAGTGGCTTGACTTGACTTGACTTGGCACCAACAATGATCCCTTTGTGGCCCCTGCCAATGGAAAGCTTTGGCTGAGATTCCTTGACTGGACTTGGGCTGTGTGGGAAAGTAAACTTTTCACAGGGACAAACCTGGTCCCGCTATCTGAACCATGATCTATCCTTGTCGGCCTGAATTTGTGACTTTGACCTATCCTAGTGCAACCAGATAACTGCAAGTGTTGATTTGTGCTTTTTGACGCTATTTTCACCTGAAACTTTCAAACTTGATTACTCCCCTTCCACTTATTGGATTTTTGTTGTTTTAGTGGCCTATTACTTATTGAAATGTACTCTACTTTTCTAAAGTGGTAGTGGTTTGGGTTCCTTCTTGAGTTGTGTTTTCAGTTTATTACTTCATGAGTGTTGCATAAATACGTTATGCATTTCTTCTTAATTTAGCCTGACTGCTTTCATGCCAAGCTACCGGAGGGTTAGGCAAAGGTTTATTTAGTGACTTTTGTGGCTCACCCTGACAAGCAGTCTGTTTAATAACTTTACTTCTTACAATCTGCAAAAGCAAAAATAAAGGTTGTTAGACCTGTTAGATAGGGTGGTCTTCCCCAAACATTTAGCCTTCACCCGTCCTATCTTTGATGAATTTGTTTTTGTTGGACTTAGGACTCAATGGACTTTGCCATTGCTAACCAGTGCTAAAGTGCTTGTGCTCTCTCCTTTAAACATGGCAAAAGTTGCTTACACCTGGTTGGCATATTACATATTACATTTACCTTTAAGTCTCTAGTAATGTGGTATACCATTTACCCAGGGCCTGTAAATTAAATGCTACTAATGGGTCTGCAGCACGTTTTCTACCATTTATTTAAATAGGCCCTTAAAACATGTCCCAGGTCTGCCATTGCAGTCTGAATGCAGATTTAAACTGCCAATTTGACTTGGTAATATAACACACTTGCAAGCCTTAAACTCCCCTTTTTATTGCATATATGTCACCCTTAAGGTAGGCTCTTACGTTTAAGTTTTACATGTCCTGGTAGAGAGAAACTCTTAAAATTGTTTTCCACTACTGTGAGGCCTACCTCTCCCATAGGATAACAATGAGGATAGGATAGGATATGTATTTATAAAGCGTTCGAATGCCGTGGCGTCTTGGTGCTAGTGTATGTGGAACTGGTGCAGCCTATGTTACAAGGACTATTTTGAGGCAAACAGACAGGTCTTTAGTTCCTTCCTAAAGGATTGTCTGTTAGACTGAAATCGCATCGCTATTGGCATTTTATTCCACAACTTTGCTGCACACTTAGAAAAGGTTCTTCCACCCCATCTCACTCTCCTAATCCTATCAATGTGGAGAAGACCCAAATTGCTGGATCTTGGGGCAGGAGCTGGGGTATAGGGCCTGAACATTTTTTGGATGTTTTTGGCTCCCACCCCCGTAAAATGCTTTGTGTACCAGGCACAGAGAAATAAACAGTCCATTTAGTCAATAAAAAGGATAAGGATAGCTGTGTCATCATGGGAGGCTGGAGATTGAAGGGGGAAAGTTAGGAGGTAGGGGAAGACCGAAGAAGGAGAGGGGGGAGGAGCAGGCATGTAGGAAAAGGCAGTGATTGAAAGGGAGCAAGTAAAAGGAGGATAGGGAATGGGTAAAAGGGAAAGGCGAGGGAAACGGTACAGGAATGATGTGGTGAGAAACTTCATACTGTCCTGGGCGTGTTGTGGTTACCTAACAAGAGGC
Source organism: Lissotriton vulgaris (assembly GCF_964263255.1). Taxonomy (NCBI): domain Eukaryota; kingdom Metazoa; phylum Chordata; class Amphibia; order Caudata; family Salamandridae; genus Lissotriton; species Lissotriton vulgaris. Next base: position 693,971,163 of record NC_141691.1, on the reverse strand, counting down.
CGGAATTAAGGACCCCAGTATTTGTGGAGTAGGTGACGCTTGAGATCTTTTTTGAAGCTGGCGTATGAAGGGTTGCAACCTAAATCCTTAGGGAGAGAGTTCCAGTTGGAAGGAGAGAAGCCGGAGAAAGAGCGAGATTGAGTGGATTTCTTGTGAACCAAGGGAGGGAACAGGGTGAGGGAATTAGAGCTCCTCAAGTCTCTAGAGCAGCCAGCTTTGTGAAGTTTTTGTGAGAGATAGAGTGGGGTTTGAAGATGTAAGGATTTTGTGTAATGCACGCGTTCTTGTAGGAGGATCTGCCTTCAATGGGAAGCCATTGGAGATTTTTGAGGATAGAGGAGATGTGATCGAACCTCTTGTAATCCGAACTAAGCCTGGCCGCGAGGTTGAGGACAGACTTGATTAGGGCTAGATGGACTTTAGGTTTTCCGGCGAGTAAGGCGTTGCCATAGTCCAATTTGGAGAGGACAAGTGATTGAACAACGGATTTAAAGTCATCAGCAGGAATAAAAGGTTTGATTTTTTTTAGGTGAAGTAGGGAGAAGAGAGCAGCTTTAGCTGCGTGTTTTATGTGGGGGGAGAGGCTGATGTTTTGGTCAAGGCTTATTCCGAGAAATTTTCCTGAGCTAGAGGGGGGCAAAGAGCAGTTGAGGATTTTAAGGTCAGAGAACCAGTGTTGGATGGGGAGCTGGTTGTTTTTGGGGGCAAAGAGAATGACTAAGCCTAACTGGTCCTTGAGGGTGTTGAGTAAGGTTGAGTAAGGTAGAATGGTTGACAGTATCAAAAGCAGCCGAGAGGTCGTGGAGGACGGGAAGGGATGCCTCCCATTTGTCGAGGTAGTGATGGATGTCATCAACAATATTGAGTCAGTTATGATGGGTATATTAGCCCACCTAATCACGCACTGTTCACTTGGTGCTCCGCACCTTTTTCTCACCTATTTGTGCTTATTCTAAACTTCACATTTTTCTGTTGCTACAGATTATTTTATTTAAGTTTCACATCGAAATTAGGCTATTTACTTCACTTTTGCTATGTACAGTATTCAAATAATATTCATTTACAACAATTACTTTTCAAAAGAAAACATTTTTTGCTCTGATTTTTCAATTAGACATTTACATTACAATATAATCACAAACCTTATATATGCCCAATGCATTTCGGCACCTAACTTGTGCCTTCATCAGAGGCCAATCTGGTTCGAAAACAACCTTTCTGAAGTGATATAACCTCTTACATCTCACAGAAACCGTTATTTTTCTGTCTCTTTCTTGTTTCCAAAATTACGCCACTCGTTATGTTGTCTTCACTGTTATCTGTGATTATGACCGATTTTCATTGAAAGAAACCGCTATTCAGAGTCAAACGCTATCTGTGATTACGACCGATTTTCGTTGAAGGAAACTGCTGCTTAGAGTCAAACGCTGTCATTCTCCGTGTCAACAATATTGAGCCTGACTGTAGTGTGTCCAAGAGATTGAATGAGTGGATGTGTTTGTCCAGTTGAAGCAAGGCGCATTTTTCGATGGCCTTGGATAAAAGGGGCAGATTCGAGATAGGACGTAAATTGTTGAGGTCATTAGGATCAGCATTGGGATTTTTGAAGATGGGAGAGATTTTGCCGAGCTGGAGGGAGACGGGAACGCAGCCAGTGGTCAAGGAAGAGTTGATGATGGAAGTCCAATAAGGCGCAATGATATCTTGAACAAGGTTGACGGGGAGCGTGGAGAAGTGTGGCTCACCGGTTAGAGGCGGCAGACACAGAAGCAGAGGTCGGCCCGGGACCAGGGTTCAATTCCCGACGCGGCAGGGTACGGAACCAATGTCAGCGGGCTCGATAAATCTCACCTCTGTGCCTCTCTAACCAGGGGTCCCGCGCTGCAAATCTGGGCAATAGCTTGCTTAATCTCCACAACGGCCTCCTCGCTGCCCGGGATGTCTGGCTTCACCTTGGGGATGCCCAATAGGGACCATCTCACAGGGAAATCCAGGACGGGTTCCCCAGCGGCACACAGCGCCAAGAAACCCTGGGGTGAACGTGTGCTCTACAAATTCATACTAACATAACATACATAAGGTGTGAGAGGAGGGTTTAACTTTAGTGATGATGTTGAGGATTTCTCGTTCGGTAACTGCACTGAAATGAAGCCAATATGTGTTATTTTTTAGCTGAGGCCAGGAAGGTAAATGTTCAAGGGGGGCACCGGAGGGCTGGAGAGGGATAGAGTCAAGAGGGGGTGAAGGAGTCCGAGGTGACTTGGGTGGTAGGACATGGCGTGAAGATGTGCTCTTTGGTAGGGGTGTTAAAGCAAAGGATAGATCAATCTTGGCAATTTTCTCAGAAAACAAGGAAGCAATTTCCTCACATCGATCGATAGAGGTGGTAATGGGAGGGGCAGAAGCAGTTTGGTTTTTGATAATGCTGAATAGTTCCATGGATCTATTCTTGGCTCAGTCAAACTGGGCACGGAAAAAGTAGGCCTTTTAATTGAAGATGTGTTTCTTATAATTGGCCCTAGCACTTCTGAGGAGGACAAGATTAGAGGGGGAGGGATGATGTCTGCACGTGCGTTCGGTCATCCTGAGTGAGTGTCTCTCACTGTTGAGATCAGCGTTGAACAAGTTTTATGGGGGCATGTTTTTTGGGGATTTTAATTTGGCCGAGCGATTTGGACTAGGACCTCAGTGATGGCTTGGTTGTAGTGGTCAGTAAGGTCATTAGTAATTAGTGAGGGAGGAGGAAGTTGGAGTTTTGCTTTGATTTTATACTCCAGTTCATCCGAACGAATCAAGTGAAGGTTTGTGGTTAATTTCTTATGTTTAATATTTATGGGGGAAGGGAGATGAGCAGCGCTGTTAATCGAGAAGAGGATGAGGTCATGGTCGAACCAGTCAATCGGGACAATTTGCAAAAGGGAAGCCAGGTTATTGCTAGTGATAATAGCATCAAGAGTTGCCCCTTTGGAATGCGTAGGAGCATGTCAAAGTTGAGTCAAGTCTGTAACGTCCAGGAGGTCATTGAGGGAGCAAACCGAGGGATCAGTCTTGTTGTTCTAATGAATGTTGAAGTCACTGAGGAAGATGTTGTTGGTGTTGGAAATAGAGGCATGGGACAGGAGGTCAGAAAGTTCCTTGAAAAAGGGCAAACGGTCACCAGGGGGATGGTAAATGTTGTGTAGCCAAATAGATGGGGCTCCCTGACCTTTTAGTTCGGCTCCCATGTATTCGAAGGAGGTTTGGTCAGAATTCTTGGTAAGGGAGAGTGGTGGTTCATTTTTTATAAATAATGGCTAGACCCCCCCCCCCCCCCCCCCCCCAATTTTGTCCAGTCTATCTTTTCTGAGAATAGGGAAACCAGGGGGAGAGCATTTGAAGAATAGAGGAGAAGAGAGCCTTGAGCCAGGTTTCAGTAAGGAAAGTGATGTCTATAGCTTCATTAAGGATAGGTTCCGAGATTTCAATTGCATGTCGAGCAGCCGATCTACAGTTCATCAGCATGCAATTGAGGGGTATATGGTTGATTTTGGGGGAGTAGCCTGAGTGGATAGTGGAGAGTTGTTCTGGGGGCCTGGGCGAGCCAGGGGAGGTAGGTATAAGGCTTGTCCCCAGGATCACGCCAATAGTGGAGTGAGGTATCAGCAGATCTGTAGGAGCAGTGCGTTGTTGAAGAGGCATGGGCGAACCAGTGGATGAAGGGAAAAGCTTACAGACCGGTGCCCTCAGTAGAGTGGTGTAAGGCATAAGTGGGGCCAAAGTCAAGCTACAAGATGGATAATGATTGTTTAAGTCATCAGTGTTAATGGAGGTGTGAAGGATCGGAGCTTGGGAAGGTGCATGGAGACAGTTACCAGGAAGTTCATCATCAGAGGAAGTACATCCCTGAGGCGGGAGAGAAGGGTTCGTAGGTGGAACGCCAGGAGAGAGTGTGTGATTGGCTGATATGGTTACAGAGAGTGCATTAAATTTTTTCCTGAGTGATGAAAGCTCTGATGTCAAGATGGAGAGGTGAAGATCAATGTTAAGAAGTGATTGGGATAGAAGCGTGAGAGGTAAGGAGGAGAAGATGCCGGAGAGGAGATGGGTATGGTCCGAATTAGCCGGGGGTGTAGGAGTGGGAAGTATACATGGAGGCCACCCAGGGGCATGGGGGAGAGGGGTGTTTGGGCTCGTCGATTGAGGACGGATTGTATTGTGGGAATCAACATACCCAGAGGTCTGGTGTGTACTCTGAGAAGATGAGAGGGAAAGGGGCAAGTGAGGAGAGGTGATCCCATCTGTTTGGGGTGGAGCGTCCTTAGGGTAGGAGGAAAATGTTGTCCCAGGCAGAGCAGAAGGGGAGATGATGATAGGGGACTCAGGGCGTATGGGGGTCAGGGTAGGAGTATCAGTCTGCGGGGGATGAGAGGGGTGAGAGGAAAGAATAGAGGGGTTGGGGTTGGGTGGGTGAGTATGAGAGGTAGGGGAGAGGGTTATGATGGCCGTGAGGGAGGATGGAGAGTCAGGTAAAGGTGGAGAGGACAATGGGGCAGGGGGAGAGAGGGGGTAGAAAGATCATGCGGAGGAAGAGAGGGCATTGCGGCAGGGGAAGAGAGGGATTGGGTGGATAAGTTGGAAGTGGAAGTGTCGAGCGAAGGGGAGGATGCTACGGGAGCAGATAGATCAAAGGTCAAGGATTGGGCAACTTCAGAAAAAGCAGAGGTATTAATCAGTGATGGAGTTGACATCATAAGAGGCAAAGTCAGGAGTACTACATGTGAGTGTGAGGCTGGAAGAATTGGAACAGGAAAGACTACTAGATCATATAAGATGTGGAAATGGAGCTTAAAGAGGGAGAGTTGGTTTTCTGAGGCTTGATTGAGAATATTTCAGAATTTAAAAATGGAAAGTGGAGGAAGGAGTGGTGGATAGCTTCAAGCCATAGGGGATTTTGCAAGATTTTGTGATGGGGAGGTATTGAAGGAAGATTTGTTTACATTTGGAGGGGCGTCTGGAGTAAAAGATGTAATTGGTTTTGATAATGGTGGGGAGACTTAGGTAATTGTCCACAAATAAGGTTTCTTGGTGACGAGTTAATAGTTTGTGTTTGAAGTTCTTCTTGGCATTTTTGGAAAGGATGGGTGGATAAAGGATAGTCCACGAGTTAGAGCCATACCTAGTAATGAGTTTATCCTGTGCCGTAGGGGTGTGGTTGGGAGGAGGCATGGTAATGTAGCTAGGGTGGAATAAAGTGTGTCTGCTACAGGACCTTGAGTACTGGTGGCTTGAGACAGAGAGGTGTTGGAATAAGGAGGGCTATCCAAAGATTGCGAAAGTAATCTGGCTCATCAGGACAGAGAAGGCGAGGTTGGAAAGGGGAACAGTCAGGTGGGGAGAATGCAAAATAGAGAGAGGTGGGAGGAGGATGAAAGGGAGGAAGCAGGACAGGATGATATTAAAAGGCAAAGAGCAGTGTGCAAAGCCATGGATAATTAAGAAGCAGGCAATGTAACAGTCAGGTAAGAGCAGCGTGAAATACAATGGATAATTCAGAAGCAGACAATATAACAGTAAAGGATAGTTCGAAATGGGAACCGAAACCCCTAATTCTAATAAAATGAAATACTGTTAGTACTGCTACTGGCAAGGTAAGCCTAGAGAAAGGAAGCTGTGAGTGCAAATACCATATGAGGTTACAAATGATAAACTGTTGAACTAGAGACAGGCAAGGTAACCATAGGGCAGGATCAATATGAGTACGAAAAGCATATGAGGTTAGAAATGTCAAGAACATAAACATAGGACCTTGACATTCAAACATTGACAATAGATCAGGGAATCATAGGTCCCGCGTTCGAATAAGATAAAGTAAGAATAGCAGCGGGCAAAGAAACTTTAGAGATGAATAGTAGCGAAAAAGGGAGGAAAGATTAAGGTGTCTGTATCGCTTAAGGTTTAACAAACCAGGCGATAGTAGCAGGTCATGAGACCTTAGTGATGTAAGAGCAACCAGAAGAGGTAGGTCAATAGGTTAGTGACAGAACAGGAGAAGGACTACAAATTGAAAGGCAACAAGTAAGGAATGCATACAAATATAACAACCTCTCTTTGAGGTAGACCACAATAACTAAATAAAAGGGGACTTATTGCCCTATAGATGGAAAACCTGAGAAACAAAAATGAGTCACAGGACAGTCAGGGAGTTACTGTACACTAAGTGAAGTGGAATATCTGGGTCTACAATATGGGAGAGGCAGCAAAATAAGGGAATATGCATAAATAACAATACAGGGAGAAACAGACAAAAAAATATCAAAACAGATTACAATTACAATCAACAAACCGGACTTATAGGGGAGCTGGAGGATCAAATAAAAGGCAGAGGGAGATAGAGGGGTCAGGATTATGAATAGTATAGGATATCAGAAAGGAAATATTAATCACTGAACAGTTAATAGCAGATAAGGGAATGAGCCTAAATTACAAAACGGAGATAGGGACGAAAGACACACTATAGAAAAATATCAACACATTAAAGATACAACCACCCAGCAAGAAGAGTTCCTCGGAGGAGCAGCAGAGGAAGGACAGGAATACGTAATGTAAAAAACACCAACAGAATCAAAAACAAGGACCCATTGTTAAAGAGGATCATTGGCAGTAGGGCGCAACAGTGTCTTGTAGCTGCTCAGTCAGAGAACAGAGAAATCTGGGGGGAAGGATGAACTCTGGGTAACATCTTAACTGGAGACCGATCCCAACAGCGACGGTATCGTGTGTGAAGGGCCAAAGGCACCAGACATCAGGATCACTTCCAATAGGTGCACAGGAAATCAACACAGGGCCAGTTGCGACACCAAATGGACAGAGTAGAGGGCTGTGGTATGAGTTCAGCAGCAAAGGCAGGGAGCCAGCGGGTGAATGTGTACCCCGAATTAAAGGGTTATTGTGGGAGCCTTTTGAAAATCTAAAAAACAAGCAGCGATTCCAAATAGGAAGCGTAGTGGGCAGTGTTACGGGCGCAGCCGCGAAGGCAGAGAGCGGGCGGGAGAATGCAATCAACTTCTCCAAGATTTTAGCTGCTATAGGCAGACCAGTTATCGGGCGGTACTTCTTGGGCTCCGAGGGATCTAAGGTGGGCTTTTTCAAGATAGGCCTAATCGTGGCATTCTTCCAGGAAACTGGGTAGCGACCTGACTCCAGCACTTGGTTTATTAACGGAGTCAGTTCGTCTCCAATTCTACTTGCGGGCAGATGCATAATCGTGGCAGGGCAAGGGTCTTTGGGTGAGCCCGATTTTATGGAAAGGAGGAGTTTACGAACCTCCTCTTTTGTGATTGCTGGGAAACTTGATAACCTAGCATCTGTTATATCTGCCTCCGCCTGTAATTGATCTGGCTTGTCTGGGCCCATTCGAGTATAAATTACTTGGACCTTATTCTGGAAAAATGTTGCCAGTTTGTTGCACATACTTTGGTCTGGTTGGAACGTGCTTGCCTGCTGAAATTTGGAGAGCAGAGTAACCGTTTTAGAAAGTTCCTTAGAGGAATTACCAGCTTCCTCAATCTTGGTAGTATAGAATAGTCTTTTTGCAGCAATAATTGGAGAGTATTGGAGAGCAAGATTACAGGTTATTTTCTTGTCTTTACTATAATCTTGTCTCCAAAGACGCTCCGCTCTCCTGCAGTTTACTTGTAAGCCCTTCAGCTCAGAGCTATACCAAGATGACGAAGGCTTCAGTCTCCTGACTGTCAACCATTTTTCAGGGGCCACACGATCAGCTGCTATCAGGAGCCATTCATTGAACCCAGATGCTGCCTCATTAATGTTCTTAGCCAGCGATAGGCGGACTTGACCAAGAGCTGTTTCTAGATCATTGGTTTGAACTTTGTTCCAGAACCTGGTTTTTACCTTCACTGGTTTCATTTGAATTTGGTGAGTTGGCAGAGTGACCCTGATATTGAAATAGATCGCATTGTGGTCTGACCATGGGAGGGCTACCATCTCGACAGACTAGTCTCTGCATTACTAGAAAAGACGCCATCTAAAGTGTGGCCTGCCTGATGGATTGGTTCCAGAACTAGCTGGCTAAAGCCAAAAGCTGCCAGGTTGTCTAGTAGTCTGCCTGTATCTGAATTATTAGATAATTCCAGGTGATAATTGAAATCACAGAGAATAATAAAAGGGTGAGAGTCTATAGAAGATTCTAGATGCGTCATTAGTGCCTGCAAAAATGTGACCTTAGGTCCAGGTGGATGATAGATCAGGAGTTCCTGAAAGTTAAAAAGGTTATTGAAATTAATGGTGAAGTACAGTGCTTCCGCCAGTAGATCCACAATAGCTTCTACTCGCAATTTTAGATGTTCCCGGTGAATTATCGATATGCCCCCTCCTCTACCTTCCTCCCTATCCTGTGAGGTGACTGCATAGCCCTTTGGTAGCACTATATTCCAGTCTGGCCCGAGGCATTATCTGTCCAAGTCTCAGTCAGGAAAATTATATCGGGTTTTGTACTTTGAATCAGGTCTTCAATCTGATATTTGTGTCTCCCTACAGACTATACATTCACCAGAACGCATTGCATGTGCTGTTCCTGAGCTAGCTTAAGGCCTCTATGCTTGACTTGCCTGGGGGCATTGCTGAGTATATCTCCCGCATCTCTGTCTTTCAGAGCTTCCGACATCTTAGCATTCGTAAGTCTCTCCCTCCTCCCAACTCGGTCAAGGCTATTGGCAATGCCTTGACTCAGCCGGAAAGAGCCTTTAGGGCAGGCAAGTTCACCTAAGTTCTTGTCTTGTAGAGCCATGCAGTTTGCATGAATCTAAATCTAGATCTAACAACGGCTGTCTGCTGTATGTCTCAAGTTTTCCACGGCCAGGGGTTCTGGCGCTGGTCGTATGCCCCACTGTGCCTTCAGTAGTTTCTGATGAGCAGACAACTAGCGCGTCAACCCCTTGTGCAATATTGATCCGCCTAACATCCGGGTACCATTGGGGCCGAGCAGAAAGTGCAGGAACTAAAAACACGGAGTGGGAGCAGCCAAGTAAAAGCATTAAAGCAATGTTATCCAAACAATTTTAAAATGTCATCTAGATTAGACCGGGTTAACTGATATAGCAGCAATGTGTGCAAAAAGCGCAAAGATGTCTAGCAGCAGGACGCAAATAATAGAGGGCAGGCGGCAGCCACAAACCCTTACACCGTGCGTGGACGCCCCAGTGTGCCTTAAGTAGTTTCTGATGAGCAGACAACTAGCGCGTCAACCTATTGTGCAATGCGGACCCGCCTAACATCCGAGTACCCCCAGGGCCGAGCGGGAAGTGCAGGAAATGAAAACATGGAGTAGGAGCAGCCAGGTAAAAGCGTTAAAACAATGAGCAGCCTTATTACATTTAATAAGTGCTAACTTTTGATTTGCAACAGGTAAATATTTCATGTTTGGCGTTTGAGAAACTGTAATTAAAAATTCTCCTTAATGGTAAAGTCGGATTTTCAGTTCCATTTTTGAAAATGGAACTTTTAGAACGTGGTCATTTTTCTGCCCTAACCATTTGCTGACTGCAGTCTGCTCCTGGATCACATAACTGAGTGTAGTTGGCCTATTCCTCTCAGACAGCCACAAAATAGAGATAAGGTGTGCCTGGATGGGCAACCAACTGGCAGGATTGGGGGCGGAGCTGGGCACACTCCCACTTCCAGCTGAATAGGCTGTGCTCTGCCTTCATACAAAGGACTTGTCGCCCCTGCATTGTTCATGCAGCCTACTTGGAGCCAGGACGGGGGGGTCAGGAAACTTCAAACACTTCAAAGGAAATTCACTTGAAACTTCTCCTACTTCGAAGGAGGAGCAGGAATAAAAGGGGTCCCACTCTTCAGTTCACTTATCTGGACCTGTGGAAGGACTATCATAGGACCTTGAGAATTTCTGGCTAAAAACTGCTCTGAGAACCAAGAGAAGACCAGGACCAACCTGCTCACCTAAGGTGCATTACTGGTCAACCTGACGTTGTGGTAGCTCCCACTACAATCTTCTCCACAGCAGCAAATCCTGTTCATCAGACTTTTTGCAAAGGGCTATCTGGCCTCCGGGAACTCTCATCAGCTCAAGCTTCCAGCTTCGTCCCACTGGAGATTTGCAACTTCAAAAAAAAGACAGGCCGATTACGATGCCATAGGAAATGGCTCCCACCAAGGGTCGGAACTGTTCCCACGGCATCATATTCTCCTGTTTGGATTAATTTCCAACCAACCCATTTTGATGGAGTCGGTCGGAAATTAAGGCAAATAGGATTTCCAAATGGCTTACGACGGGCTCAGTGAGCCCGTCTGCCATTCGGAAGAGACCTGTAATCTCACTTTGGGAACCCCAGCAGGCCCACCATGGGTGCAAGTCCTCCAGATGGTGGCCTAGAAGGCACCTATGGTACCCCCCTGTTGATCCCTGCACCCGGTGGCAGGCACCTTGAAGTGCCTGCCACTGGGTGTAGGGATGAACTGCACCTCTGCTCTTCACAATGAGAGCATGCATGCTCCTATTGTAAAGAATAGGATTGCGACCGAACAGTGTACGGTCGCATCCTACTTGCTGGTTTGGGACCGCTTCCAGATGGATGTCGGACAGACTCAGGTCCGTCCAACATCAAAATCGACCCCTAAGTCTGAACATATAAATTTTCACCATGACTTTGTCCAGCAGCACCTCCCCGATGATGATACTTCTCCTCGAACACCCCCTGCAGCCTTGTTTCAAGTAACTTTACCTTCTTAGAACACTTTTCCTCAAAATGTATTCAAAGTCCGAAGTTAAGCACTGACTGGAACCAATCTAATTATTGTATCTGACTCGCGGTCAGCCACATTTTTTTACTTTGACCTGGTATCACCTGACTTGTTGGTCAGAGTTTCTCGCTTTGATCTTTTAAGTGCTAGTTTTTACCTTAAATTTAAAAAAGTCATAACTTCGGTTTACTGATTGGATTTTTGATGTTTTGGTGTCCAATAATTTATTAAAGTTTACTCAATTTTTCTAAATTAGTGTGGGATTTTCATTGTGTTGTGTTTTCTCTTTATTATTATTTGAGTGCTGCATACATTCTTTGCACATTGCCTCAAAGTTAAACCTGAATGCTTTTGTGCCAGGCTACCAGAGGACAAGCATATGTTAATTTAGTGAATTTTGTAGTTCATACTGACAGGGATTGTGGCTGTTACTTGAACAGGAGTCACCCCCACTTCACCGAACAACCCTATTTCTCACAAGGGGCAAAATGGCCAAAGCCAGTGCACTAATGTAGGCTTGTGCATGCATCATCATACATGCGCTTATATGCCACATGACACTGCCACACCCACTATTTTTATTTTTGATTTATCATTCCAAGATGGTGGATGTCCATTTTGGAGCAATACATTAAAAAATAAATAGTGAACCACAGTGCACTATAGAGAAAGGGTTGTCCCTGTAGCAAGTGACAGTTCTTAGGGACTTCAAAAACGAAAAAATACAAATGAAAAAAACAGGGTGTGTCATGAGGGCAAAGGTGGAATGGGCGGAAAACAACCTAACCCTGCAGAGCTGTGGATAATAATGCCAGAACATGGAAGGTACCAACAAGTACTCAAGGGAGAGAGCAAGAAAAGGCATGCACTCCGACAAAGTGCTGATAGAGAAAAACGTAGTTCCCTGAATGTCAACAGTGGAAATATATAACTCTCCAATTAAAACTTTGTACAACTGTTGGCATCAGGAAAGGGACAACCAGAAGATGAAGAAGAAAAGCCAGCCAGTAAGAAACAAGCAAATAAGATAGACGAGAAAGACACCCGTTCCTGAGTAATGGACTGAACCAAAGCTTAAGGTATGTATTGGAATTGTACATACTAGTTATTTTCACAACAGACAGCTAAATCAGCCTTTAGAGGAGACATAAAAAGAGTATTTAGTCCATCCTGTGAGTTTCACCTTTTGATTCAGGATGCCTATTATCTCCTGGAAATGTACCTGAAAGCCCTTTCAGTGTAATGTTTTCCTGAACTAAATCAGTGAGATGTCTTTGCTGAGTAATTTTTAGGTTAGGACATTGAGGCATCTTTAGCTGTTTCTGCAGACTCATGTTTTTCTAGCTCCCTAGGCCTAGCTCCCAGTAGCATTACAAATAGATTCAAGTAATTGACCTGTGCCAGTCAGAGAAATCCTCCCGACACTAACCCCTCAGCTGACATTTTATCCAATTTGACCATTGGTGAATGGAATGTGTGAGGATTAAGGTCCAAGATTAAGGATACTAATATTCTGACATATTTCCAGCACTTTGAAGAGTTAGCTCTTCAGAAAACCTGATCAGTGTCCTTATTGCCCCTTCCTGATTTCTTGAAATTCTATATCCGGAAGGACAAAGTGGCCACAAACAGTGGACCTAGAGAAGGCTTGGTGATTTACATAACAACTCAATGTAAAAAGTGAATGAATGGACACTATTGGAAAGAGAATACAGGCAGTAAAACTAGAAGGATGGTAATACAAACGGAAAAAAAACCTCCAATAATAGTCAATATTTACCTTTAGAAAAGAGAAAACATGTCACCATAATGTGTCATATGTCCAGTGCAGACCCATTGTTGTTTTTGGTATGTTAGCTTGAGCATGTTGCAGACTGCCCTCTGCTTTTGCACACTTTACTATACAGATTAATTTTGTTTTGTACCACACTGTACTTTCACAGAGAACCTGCTGTTGTTTCCACATTCTGTCCTTTCGTGGGATTTAGTCTACACACCTTAGACAAGGTCAAACAACAATGCTCCTTGTTATTTGGTTCTGGTCAACCCTCAGCACCGAGACAAAACACACAAATGTAGCTGTTATTTGGGAACATGTACTTTGTCATATAGCTATGCACAGAATAGGTAACAACACACTTGGAGAGGGATCTTTCCAGGGATGAGATCGTGCCAGCACCTGAGATGTACAACATTCATCTGTGCATGATAAGGTATGGGGTATGCTGACAACACCCATAGATCTTCTGATATATGATCACTTTGCTTCTGTAGAAGGGGAGATGGTTGGGCACCCTTACTTATATAACAGCAGCTCCTTTTATAAATTATGGACTACTTACTATGCTGACAGTATTTGTGTTAGGCATTTTCCTACTTATTGTGGCACGTATACTGTATATGAGCACAATAGTTAAAATAAACATTTTAAACTTTTCTTTCTCTGTCAGATCTGATTGTGAACGAGTATGAGTGTGAGAACAAAAGCGTGTGTCCTGCGACTGCGATTGAGGAGAGGATCGGGTGTGTTGTGTTCTGGGATGTCTAATCACTTACTCCTCTGTAAGTGAGTAAGAGAGCAAGTGAGACACTAAAGCTAGTCTTCCCAGGCTCGTGGGTACTCAGGTGGTAGGATGACTTAGTCCCTGCCTACTAAGGTTCGATGATCCCAAGCACAGTTCTGTGACTTCGCAGATTTCTGCAACACATGGTGCTCAGATGCTACTCTCCAATGATTTGTATGGAAACCTATTTTCCCCAACATTTCACGGTGAAAATATTTTTGCCCAAGAAAATGTCTGAGAAATCCTGCAGAAGGTACCTCTTAGAAGGAAACGGAAGGAATGCAATAGGGGAAAAGTTGGAAGGAACCTGCATGTTGCTCGATTAAAGAGAAGACACAGCCGTTACAGGTAAGAGTGTTAAGCGGTGGGCGGAACGAGGTTGGGGAATCCGACATACAACAGAATAGGGAAAATAAAATAAATAAATGAATACACCTCACTGCATTGCAGAGTCGGCCATGCAGTGAGCGCAAAGTAAGTGGTTTTATTTAAATATTTTCCCTATCCTGTCGTAGGACGACTTCCCCCGCCCCGCCCCACCGCTCTTACCTGTATCCGCCATGCCTGTAACCTAAAGAGGCTATGTTGGAATACACACGTCTCAGGAGGTAACGGAAAAGTGTGGCAAACTCCTAGAGGAGAGTAAATGCCTACAGAGCAACAGAATTATAGTCTGACAACAATTTGTCACCACAATTTATCAACATAGCCAAGTAAATTTAAGTTGTCATGGGTATCTGGTCACAAAATCCACCTGGATGAACAGATGCCTCAAGGAGATGAGGACGACAATTAACAGAGAATTTTTAATATTGTACCAACATTGCTCGGGACCCTTAGCAAAAAGCAATAGGCAAAGGTAATCAAGATTGCAGGGGCTAGAGGGTCTCCTGGACCAAACAGCTTGCCACAGAATATTTAGAAGACCAACCGTCAATGCTAGGCAAAAGGAACAAATCAATTTATACACCACTACCTCACTTGCAGTATAGGTGCTGGAATCATGGAGAGGATCTGTTAGACCTGGCATCATTGGCATGAGTCTCCCTTCCATTTATACTGATTGCCTCCTCTGTTTTGATATGTTTTTGCTGGTTATATGCTTTGGGCACGGTGCCACTGTTATTCAGTGCCACAGTGCAAGTGCTCCCTTTGTTAAATTCATGTACTAATTTGTGAATCCATGATTGGGTTATTTGATTTACTTGTCAGACCCTAGTACAGTGCACCATGTGTGCCCAGGGCTTGTAAATCAAATGCTGCTGCTGGGCTTGCAGCACTGGTTGTGCCACCCACAGAAACAGCCTGTAAAGTGTGTCTCAGGCCTGCCATTGCAAGGCCTGTGTGCAGTCTGTGACTGCCATGTCGATTTGGCGAGGGCACCCACTTGCCAGTCCCTAAACCTTCCATTTTCTTCATGTCAGACACCCCTATGGTAGGCCCAAGGGCAGGGTGCATTGTAAGTATAAGGTAGGACATGCTCTGGTGTGTGTAGCAAATCCTATTAGTGAATTACAGCCATTTTCGTTTTTTTACTATTGCAAGGCTACCTGTTCTCAATAGGCCAGAATGGGCAGTTAGATTATTACATCTTATAATCCTAAATGACCCAGGGAACATGGTAGAAATTCGAATTTAGTATGCCTGAACTCAGAATGATAAAATACATCTTTTAGAAAGGTTGATTTTAACATTCTGTGTTTGAAAATACCCCTTTTTAGAAAGTAGGTATTTTCTTGTCTAACTATCCAAAGCCTGCCTCTGCTAGGTTGTGTATTCATTGTCTGGAGTTTGAGTGACAGGGCTGGGCGATTCCAAGAGACAGAATGAGTCAGCCCAGTGGTGAATAGGGAGATCTGCATCTAGATGGGAGGGAGGGAGGAGTTGCACCTGGGACCTGAATAGGACTGTGCCTTCCCTCCACAATGTTGGCTCAACCTCCTGGGGTGCGGCTGATGTCTCTGCCCTGCACTGTGAAAGAAGAGAAGGAATCATGTCAACAAAGTGCTCCAGGACTGTGCTTTCCCTCCACAATGCTGGCTCCACCTCCTGTGGGGCGTCTGGCAGTTCTGCCCTGCACTGTAAAAGAAAAGAAGGAGTCCTGTAAACAAAGTGCTCAAAAACTGGTTTGGACTGGGCAAAGGCCCCTCTGCCTCCAGAGAACAAAAAGAAAAGCAGTGTAAATATTGGGACTCAGACCCAAGATCTTTAGACACTTCTGGGAACAAGAAACCTTTTGCCAAGGAGAAGAACCAAGGAAGCTGCAGGAGTTTTGGACTGCCCCTATGCCAGTGTGCTGTTTGCTGGGTTGGCCTGCAGTGGTTTCTTTATTGCCAAGGGAAAGGAGAAGGAACCTTTTAAGGACTTTCATCATCTACAGAATATTTTCCAAGGGCTTGCATTTGTGCTTGCCTCCTGCTGAAGTCTCAGGGACAAAAGACTTCATCTCCAGCTCCCCCCTGAATTTCCTTGCTGGGAATTCTAACTGCAGAAGCCTGCGTGTCGCTGGGAGCTGAAAGCGCGACGCAACAAGAAGAAGCATGCCGCCGCTGAAATTGTTGTACCTCCAGAGAAGCGTTCCGCATCTCCCAGAAAGCGTGTCTTCATTAAAGCTGCCTGGTGTCGGTTCACCGGAGAAGCATGACACCATCGAGAGAGTCGCCATCACATCACCAAAGGAGCGTCTCGCAGGGCCTGTCGCGGCTCTAAAGTACAGTAGTTGCAAGGCTGCCAGGGCGTCTACGCATCATTGTTGCATCGTCACATCAAGAGCGCCATCTTCTTGCATCGCACCAGGATGATCTCATTGCATTGAGGCGCCATCTTGCGCATCGCAACCGGACCGCACGCAGAGAATCTACGCATCATCCCCGCACCGATAAGGATTACAACGCATCCCCTACTCTGCGCAATCATTGAGTCGTGACGCATCATCTCCCCTGGATCACGGAACCGACGCATCTCCCCTTTTGCGAGCCTTTTGTTCATTTTGTGTTACGCATCCAGGTACTTTGTTGAGAACTTTGTCGCATTTATCACCAACTTGAACTAAGTAACTTTTACCATCTTTAAGTCAATTTTAAGTACAGTATTATGGATTTTTGTCGATTGTGGTCTTGTGTTAAGTCTATATAAAGAATACTTATTTTTATAAAACCTGTGTTGTGTCCCTCTGTAGTGTTTTCACTGTAGTACTGTGTATATTCACAAATGCTTAACACACTTCCTCTGAGATAAGCCTGTCTGCCTGTGCCAAGCTACCAAGGGGGTGAGCAGGGGTTATTAAGGAGAGTAATCCCCTTATCCTGACTTAGAAGTAAGGGTCCCTATCTGGACAAAGGTGTATACCATTGCCTACTAGAGACCCCCAGATCTAACAGGATCTATAATACATCCAGCGGTATTTTAGGGGGTTCAAACACTAATCCAGCTAATTATAGATTTGTAGCCCTCCTTGATATTGAGGCCAAACATTTTGCGAGCCTGCCCCTCCAGGACCTGGTAGGCTGGGCAAACAACTTGAAAATATTTCCCGTAAACCAGACAGGGTTTCCACCAGGGTGTGGCACTTTATCAAATCTCCTAACCCTGTAAATTTGCATGGTAAGATCTTTCTCTGCCAAATCAATCACTTTTGCCTGTTTTGTTTATTTCAAGGCAGCATTTGATAATGTTCCAAGAAATCTGTTATAGACAACGTTTTGTGACCATCGTATTCCCCTGCACTACTCAGAACCATCCAGCTCGTGTATAAAGACACTTGGCTTTGTGTAAAACTAGGTGATGCTACCAAATGGTCTAGAAAAGTCTATATTGACTCTGGTCTTAAGCACGGGTGTGTGCTTGCCTCTCTGCTGCTTAACCTTTTTATTACAGACCTGTCAACTGAACTTAATAAATTTACCACACATGTCTCGAAACTAAATGGCAGCACTCTCAAATCTACTCTACACTGATGACCTTCTACTATAGAGCAAGACACAAAGACTTCTTGACACTTTGGATGTCTTCACCACCGATTCTTAATTGGTGGTTACCCTTGATAAAACAAAAACCCCTAAAATAGTTAGGAAAATCAACATCCAGGGTTCATGGCATTTTAATGGCAAGAAATTGGAAAATTTACTACAGCATAAATACGTGGGAGTAATTATCGACAATAGGGGCTCATATATAGGGCATAGACTCTTAATGAAATCTAAAACACTGTCTTTAAGACCAGCATTTAACATCCTATTAAAAGCATTGTGGGCCCCCAACATTTATCCCGCTTTTGAAAGTTATGAGCGCTAAGTTGTCCCCATCCATCAGTTATAGAAGTGATATTATGAAGGGTAAATGCACCTCATAACTGGACCGTTCATTCGCCCAGACTTACAGGTCCATTTGTGGACTTCTTAAGTATACAGGTCAGGCCCAAATACGCCTTGAGTTTGGCCTGGTCAAACAGGATCTCATGAGTAGATGTTCCTTTTCAAAAAATGTGCCACAGGCTTCGAAATGCAAAAACGATCACCATGGATCATCTCTATGGTACAAGATGACCGTGTCCTGCCAATCAATGCCCTACAGATTCTACCTAGAGGAAGCCATAAGCACACATACGGCCGACTTCCTATGGTCTCAGGAGTTATCAAGTACAAGCATTAAAACAACATTTAACAAACTAATTTGAAAGCACTCTAAGCTGGAGGACAAAGCTACAGTGGCTAAACAGGGTTACGCTTGGCAATTTATAAATATGTGTGCTACCTTCAAAGCTCTACCCTACCTTGGACATTTCCTTTTCCATAGTTCTAAAAAAGCTAATTAATATTGTGGAAACACAGAGGAATAACTTCTTAACATTCTGAGTATCTGCGCGGCACTATTAAACTCATGCTTCTGGTATTATTCAATCAGCTCTCAGTGTGGACTAGTGGACTAGTAGGCAATCCATAATTAAGGTGATGAATCCAAAAAACACTAGGCTGAATGTCAGCTTTACAAAATGTATGCTTATCTTAGAAAAAAGGCAGGTTAAGCACAAGTGAACAAAAAACTGACTAGACGCAATTCGGAGATTGACCAAGTCATCTAGAGGTTATGTTGCACTTGAGTATAATGAATAGTGGTGTATGCATCGTGATGCAACTACATCCCCAGGTGAGGCACTCCGATAACGTTCAATCACTGATTCAAAACGTTGTATCAAGGTGTAGAAATTTAATCATAGTTCATAGTAAATCAATCCATTGATATTATGATCATATCAAGTATGTTGACGTTGGTGTAATGAATTCAAATCACAAAGATAAGCTGGGAACGCCTCCGATGCATTTCGGGCGGGTAGACCTTTATCAAGGAGCGCTGAAAGGGAGACAAGATGCCGTGAGGATAAGGGAAGTAAAACGTGGGTAGTAGCGATACTTATTACGTGCCGATCAATGGTGAAATCTAAGAGGCTCTGGGAGTAAGTGAAGGAGGTGATCAGAACTGGGTGGCGTCAGCGCGTGACGAAGATGAGAGGAGGTGAGGGAGCGGGTTCGGGGTGCCGCCTGCGCGTGCAGCGTTAACTCAAACTTACTTCTGAAAGCGGGTAGTGAGGCTCACTACTCCAGAACTGGATAAGCTGGACTCCTAAGCGGTGCGTGGTCGCAGGACAGCTAAAAAGCTAACGGGTGGAGCGAGAGGGTAGAAAACGGACTAAAAATGAAAGATGGGAAGGTTAGGGAGTTACATGGGGGCCATCTTGGAACGGGGCAACATAGGGTAGGAAGGTAAGTGGGAGCAAGAAAGAAACAATGCAGTAAAGTACATTAGGATACAAACAAGGAAAATGGTTCAAAGATAACAACTGTACTCAATACGATCATTGAGACCATGAGGTTTTAGTGTTTGAAGGCGATAAATCCATTCGAGTTCTCTTTGAAGGAGGAATTTGCGGATGTCAGTGCCTTCTGTTCTGACAGCTTTTTCTAAGACAATGTATTGGAGTTGTGCGATGGTATGGCGGGCTTCAGCAAAAGGCATGGCAACGTTGGATTTTTCATATTTCAAGCGTATGTTTGACTTATGCTCGTTCAAGCGCGTTTTGATTTTCCGTACAGTTTTACCCATGTATAATTTGCCGCATGGGCATTTTAAGGCATAAATCAAGTTTGAGGTGTCACATGAGGCGTTGACTTGGAGCTTAATGGGGTTCCCTTTCATGGGGTGTCTGATAATGTTCCCTTTGATGACGCTATTGCAATGACTGCAATTCAAGCAAGGTTGAGTGCCTTTATATTGAATAGGATCAGATGTGGGTTTGGAAAGGATCTCTTGAATGTTCTTGCTCCTAGAGTGTGCAAATAGAGGCGGATTATGGAAAATGTCCCTAAAGTCGGGGTCCATTTGGAGAATCGGCCAATGTTTGAGAACGATTTTTTTGTACAATGTGCTGGATGTAGAAAATTTAGAGACAAGAACCATGCCTTGTTCATCTTTACTGGGTTTTTTAGTCAAACTTTCCTGTCGGGAAATTTTAGCAACTCGACTTTGTGCATCATTAAGGGTCGTTTCAGGGTACCCCCGATCAAGAAAGCGTGTGTGCATTTCTTTAATGCGAGTTTCAACCGTCTGTTCATCCGAGACTATGCGTTTGACGCGTAGCATCTGTGAATAAGGCATATGTCTTTTGAGAGATCCCTGGTGGAAGCTGGAAAAGTGCAGGGTATTATTGCGGTCAGTTGGCTTCCTATAAAGGTCAGTGCTGAAGCCATTGGGAGTGATTTTCACATTGACATCTAGGAATGAGATTTCAGTGTCACTGATTTGCCAGGATAATTGGATGCGCTCATCCTTCGTATTGAGTTCCACTAAAGCGTCATTCAATGATTGTTTGGTGTTGCTCCATAAGAAAAACAGATCATCAATGTATCGGACATACATTCTCATGTTCTTTTGAAAGGTCGCATTGGTATAAATGTACAATTTTTCGAAGTTTTCCATGTAGATATTGGCATATGTAGGAGCGGCACAGTTTCCCATCGCCATCCCGGATAACTGTAGGTACCATTGGTTGTCGTTCTGAAAGTAGCTATGGTATAACATGTATACCATAAGTTCCATGATAAACGATTGCATTTGTGGATTGATGTCACTGTTGAGAAGGGCTGCTTCAATGGCATCAATGCCCCCCTGATGGGGTATTGATGTGTATAACGAGTTAACGTCTGCTGTGCATAAGATGCATGATTGGTAGTCTTGAATTTGAACTTTTGAAAGCTTAAGTAGGAATTCGGTGGTGTCTTTGATATAACTGATGGATTTGGTGACAAGTGGCTGAAGGTATTTGTCGATAAATTTGCCTGTGGGCTCATGTATTAATCCTTTGGTAGATACAATCGGTCTAAATGGTGGGTTGTGGAGGTCTTTATGTATCTTGGGACTCATGTGGATTGTTGGACTCTTGGGAAACTCGAGCAGAAGGAAGTTCTTGGCACGATCTTCGATGACACCATCGCGGTGTGCTTTAGTGACTATGTCCTGTAGGATATTCAGAAATTCCCGAGTGGGATTGTTGTCAAGCTGCATGTAGATGGAAACATCCTGTAAGTGTTCTTGGAGTCGTTGTATGTACATTGAGGTATCAAGGATGACCAAGGCGCCTCCCTTACGCTTGGCAATTTATAAATATGTGTGCTACCTTCAAAGCTCTACCCTACCTTGGACATTTCCTTTTCCATAGTTCTAAAAAAGCTAATTAATATTGTGGAAACACAGAGGAATAACTTCTTAACATTCTGAGTATCTGCGCGGCACTATTAAACTCATGCTTCTGGTATTATTCAATCAGCTCTCAGTGTGGACTAGTGGACTAGTATGCAATCCATAATTAAGGTGATGAATCCAAAAAACACTAGGCTGAATGTCAGCTTTACAAAATGTATGCTTATCTTAGAAAAAAGGCAGGTTAAGCACAAGTGAACAAAAAACTGACTAGACGCAATTCGGAGATTGACCAAGCCATCTAGAGGTTATGTTGCACTTGAGTATAAAACATCTAAAAAAAGTTGCAATGCCAATAGTCATATCTACCTGGAGTCATTTCAATATCTACAAATCTTTGACTCCAACAGGCCCTGCTTTAAGTCCTATAAGAGAGAAAAAAAATTAAGAGGCACGAATCGAATTGTAGTACTTTAGGAGCTCTAATACTAGCACTAAGCACTTCATCTAAGGCTGCAATATAATATGTTTCATAAGCCTAGGGGGATATTTACAATAAAATGTCAGAGCACAGTGTTACTCCAAAATTGGTAATGCCGCTCTTCGACATTTTTTGTAAATTCAGGGATGCACCATATTTTCAAAAATACAGTGCACCCCTGCTTTTTATTACCTTTAGTTGGTGCTAAAAAATCTACCTGGCACCAGCACAGGCACCCTTGTGCCATGTTGCAAGAGTGCCTGCACTGCAGGGGTAATTGTTTATGTGCAGGAAGGGGCACCTTCCTGCACATAAATAATCTATAACGGTGATTTGCTGTTCCTATGTGTGCTCCAGAATGCAGCAAAAATAAAAAGAGCAAAATACGAAGATACATTAATATTTCTCCTCCTATCGCCGCCTAGGACCAGGTTTTATATGGCCTTGATTTTTGGCGCTGCCCCATCCTTGTAAATATGGGGCAGCATCAATAAGCAATGGGTGTTGCGGTTGCACGCCCACTGCAACATCCACTGCATGCTCCTTTCATACTAAGTTAAGCCTGAAAATGGGCCTTAATAACAAGGCAGCATTAAGCCACGTTAAGTGGCTTAACGCCGCCTTGTAAATAAAGAGAAGGGGATATTGCCATCCTAGTGTCACTAAAAATGACGTTCTGGTGGCGATATTCCCTTGTAAATATGCCCCCTAGAGTCACTTTACATCTCTGAATCATTGGGCTGATAGACTTATGGATTCTAGTTTCAATTTACAGGGTAACGAGAAACTACACTGTGGCACCCGACTATTATGAAAATTAAAAGGGTCTCCTTTCTTCGCCATTTTAATCCTGTAGCATTTTCATAATTATCAAACTTTTATTTTGAGTTAATTATCGAATATTAGATTGTATTGTTTTTTGTCTTCTTTCTCCCTTTTATTTGTCTTTTTAAGCACATGTAACAGACTTCATTGACTTGCATGGGTTACAATAAACTTGAAACTTGAGCTGCAAATGAATTTGTACCTAAATCAGCCCTGCCAATATTCCCAGGTCCATGCATGATAAATTTGTTACTTCGAGTTCTGGAACTATGGTTTTGTTTATTCCAATATGAAACATGACCACAAGTTCACGCATTCAGGGAAACTTCGAAGCAATGTTAATTATGAGTGCTAGTTAGTACAACCATTGTAGGAGCACAGTTAGTGTGGCCTTATTCAGTAACGATATGCTGTGTGCCTTTAGGGTTGATTTAGATCACTTTTTTCTTCTTTCTTTATCCTCATTTGCCTTTTCACCACCCAATACTCAACGAAACCATGACGAGCTTTTCCACCTCATTTACTTGTTTTGAAAGGATTGGCATACACAGCACTAGATGGAGCTGAGACTCCCCTCCGGGCATGGCCCACTGTACGAGAGGGACAGGGAGTCTTCCTCCAGCGCATATCAAGCCTTACCCCAAATCTCAGCGTAGCCTAAGAAGATTTTAACCAGCCGAGGTAGGCGGAGGCTTAATCATTGTATTTATAATAAATCAAAAACAAAAGACCCCTTTACCCTCACCCAAAACACGCCAAAAAAGGAGTCCAAAATGTATATCTCTTCTTCGTCAGATCCGAAAAATCCAATTTAGCCATAAATCTCATAGCACTTAACCAATCCAATTCTGTTGGGGAGACCGCTGAAACCCACAATTTACAAATCTCTCTTTGTGCCAAGAGTATAGCATAAAAAATAAGCTTTGCATTATCGTCTGAGCCCTTACCTTGCAGGTCAAGTCTCCCAGATAAAACTAGCTCCAGGCTTACCTTGATCTGCAGGCCTAATGCCCTCGACAAACAGCTACTCAGGGCCTCCCAAAACTCTTTGATGTTCGGACATAGCAGAAACATATGCAGGTCATCTTCTTTAGGGCTTTTACACTTGGGGCACGCCACCACACCACCTGAGCAAAATTTGGAGAGTCTTCGAGGAGACCAATACGCCCTATGGATCGTAAATTAATGGTTCCGCCTTAAATTTGCAGACTTTACTATTTTATAGAGCATAGACATTGTTACTTGCCATTGGTCTTCTGTAGCAATCTCCAACAAGGAATCTCCCCACTGGATCTCAGGTAACTTGAAAGGGCTGTCCTCCATCTCTAACATCAGCCAATACCACAACAAAACTTATTTTTTAAATGCACAGTTTGAAAACAGCTTCTCCTCCATCTTGTTGTAAGTTCCAATTTGATCCCCCACTACCACCGACCAGCTCTGGATCTGCAGATACTTAAATCTAGAAAAGCTACGGCCCCACTCTTGTTCACAGTAACTCCAAGAGACCAACTTCCCATCCGGGAATAGCTCCTTCCATCTCTAAGGACCCATCTCTCTAAAGGTCGGGCCAATGTGTCCTTCGACCAGAGGGGAGAGCCTGGCGCATCCCAAATCGATGCCATCTGGCTAAAGTATGGAATCTTTAATGCCCTCCTAATTCTAAACCAAGTTTCTGCTAAGTCCCTTAAAACCTTTAACATGACCTTTTTAAAGAATTTCGGATCAGCGAATTCATATAAAAAAACGTTTTCATTAAAGTTTTCCTTTCTAAGCATTGCAGAAAACATTTTTCCTATCACCGTGTTGTTCGGGATGTCCAACAGCATTCTGCTGTTTTTCAACAAAAAGGCCCATGAATAAAATTGCATGTCTGGGGCGGCTAAACCTCCCTTCACCAGTCTTCTTCTAAGCTTCTTCCAAGACAGGCGTGAACCTTTCGATGCCGACAGGAACGAACTGATCTCGCTCTGTAGTTTTGCAAACCATTCCTTCTTAAATGACAGGGGAACTGTTTCGAACAAAAACATTAACTTCAGCAGAACCATCCCTTTTACCAAGTTCGTCCGACCAAACAAAGGAAGTGGTAGATGTGTCCAGCCTCGCAAACTAGCACTTATCTCTTTTTAAGCTCAGTGAAGTTGACTTTAGTCAGTTCCCCAATATTCCGAGTAATACTAACTCCAAGATATCTCATCTCGTTTTTACATACAGTACCCTTTGTGTTTATATTCCATGCCATAACTTCTGTTTTCTCCTTATTTATATCATATCTGGAAACAGCCCCAAGCCCTTTAGTTAATTCTAAAAGACATCCCAGTGACTGGTGTGGATTAGGGGTATAAATAATAATGTCATCTGCATATAGACCGATCTTTTTAGACCAACCTTCAAATTCAAAGGGGACAATATTTTCAACAGATCTTATCTTACATGCTAGGGGCGCTATGTATAAGTCAAACAAAAGTGGTGACAAAGGGAACCCTTGTCTCGTACCTCGCATGATTAGCACTGGCGGAGTGAGTATCCCATTCACTAACACCTTTGACGAGGGGTCTGATATATGGCTGAAAGAGATTTACTGAGATTCTGCCCCAAATTAAGATGTTTCACTAAGGCATGCAAATACACCCAATTCACACGATCAAACGCCTTGGGGGCATCTAGGGCGATAACTGCCAAGGGAAGATCATGGGCTGAGGCCATATCTATAGTGCCAATAAGTGAGAAAGTCAACTCTTTCAAGTATCTACCCTTTATAAAACCTTTTTGGTCCTTGTGAACTAACTGTGGAATAACCCCATTCAATCTATCGGCCATAATTTTAGCAAAGAGTTTATAATCGGAGTTAAGTAATGAAATGGGTTGATATCAATCCATACATTTTGGTGACTTCCCTGGCTTAAGTATTAATGAAATATTCACCTCATTCCAAGAAGGGGGCAGAGACGCATCACCCAAGAATATCTGATTAAACAGCTGACATATAATCGGTTTTAATATCCTAACCAAAGATTTATAAACTTCAGCGGGAAGGCCATCTGGCCCAGGTGCTTTGCCTCTTTTTCCCCCCTTAATAACCTCTTCAACCTCCAACTCGGTTATCTCCTGATTTAAAACATCCTTAAACTCATCTGGTAAAGGCTCCAAATGTTCCACCCAACTCTGCACCGCCTGCTCTTCGACCATCATATCATTATTATTAAGTATGGGCAAATTTTGCGGATCTGCGGTCCGTGAATTCGCGCAAAATCGAACAAAAATCTGCGAATTCCTGGATTTTCCCGCGAAATCGTGGTTTTCTTTGCGATTTGCACTATACTCAACTGGTGTACTTTCTACTGGCTAATCAGTAAGTGCTACCTCGTTGGGTAAATGTATAGTGCTTTTCCTACACTGCAGCTGCGTAAAGGGCCAGAAGATTTGTCTCCACTGACCATGTGTGCCTGTAACTTTGCCACCGCACCAAAAGGCGCCGAGGTCCCTTGAGTGAGCTGTCCATCATAGTGGGGAAAGGACGGGAAGACGTTTCATACCGCTAGTATGTAGTGGTGCGGGGCCGAAGGGCGGAGGTTCAATGCATGTGTATAAAGGGTCAGAGAGCGAGCAGGGCATCATATGAGGAGGAAGCAGCCTCCTGGTCACAGGAACTACACGGGGATCACGCTCGAGAAACTCATGAATGCAAAGACCTCCCCGAAGAATTACAGCTAATTTTCGACGGCAGAGACGGGGTTAAAGCACACTTACCCAGCCTCGACCGTGCTCACTAATGTTTTGGGCTGATTAAAAGGTTACTGAATTTGAGCCTCAACTCAGACACCTGCTGCTTCTGTGAGTGCCTCCTGTTGAGGTTTAATTTTTGTGACAGGAGCCTTATACCAGAATGAATCCTGCCCTGCATAGTTATCCACGAAGATACCACTATGATGGACGAAGCTGTCCATCATAGTGGGGAAAGGGCGGGAAGACGTTTCATACCGCTAATGTGTTGTTGCGGGGCCGAACGGGTGGGGCTGCTATGCATGTTCACATGCCTCTTGTGTATAAAGGGTCAGAGAGCGAGCAGGGCATCATATGAGGAAAAAGCAGCCTCCTGGCCACAGGAACTACACGGGGATCACGCTCGAGAAACTCATGGATGCAAAGACCTCCCCTAAGTATTACAGCTAATTTTCGACGGCAGAGACTGGGATAAAGCACACTTGCCCGGCCTCGACCGTGCTCACTAATGTTTTGGGCTGATTAAAACGTTACTGAATTTGATCCTCAACTCGGGCACCTGCTTCTTCTGAAGTGCTTCCTGTTGAGGTTTAATTTTTATGACAGGAGCCTCGTGCCAGAATGAATCCTGCCCTGCATTGTTATCCATGAAGATGCCACTATGATGGACGAAGCTGTCCATCATAGTGGGGAAAGGGGGGGAAGACGATTCATACTGCTAGTGTGTGGTGCAGCCGAACGGGCGGGGCTGCTATGCGAGTTCACATGCCTCTTGCGTATAAAGGGTCAGAGAGCGAGCAGGGCATCATATGAGGAGGAAGCAGCCTCCAGGCCACAGGAACTACACGGGGATCACGCTCGAGAAACTCATGGATGCAAAGACCTCCCCGAAGTATTACAGCTAATTTTCGACGGCAGAGACGGGGTTAAAGCACATTTGCCCAGCCTCGACCGTGCTCACTAATGTTTTGGGCTGATTAAAACGTTACTGAATTTGAGCCTCAACTCGGGCACCTGCTTCTTCTGTAAGTGCTTCCTGTTGAGGTTTAATTTTTGTGACAGGAGCCTCGTGCCAGAATGAATCCTGCCCTGGATAGTTATCCACGAAGAAGCCACTATGATGGACGAAGCTGTCCATCATAGTGGGGTAAGGGCGGGAAGACGTTTCATACCGCTAGTGTGTGCTGCGGGGCCTAACGGGCGGGGCTGCTATGCTTGTTCACATGCCTCTTGTATATAAAGGGTCAGAGAGAGAGCAGGGCATCATATGAGGAGAAAGCAGCCTCCTGGCCACAGGAACTTCAGAGGGATCATGCTCAAGAAATTCATCGATGCAAAGACCTCCCCGAAGTATTACAGCTAATTTTCGACTGCAGAGATGGGGTTAAAGGCAAGCACACTTGCCCAGCCTCGACCGTGCACACTAATGTTTTGGGCTGATTAAAACTTTACTGAATTTGAGCTTCAACTCGGGCACTTGCTTTATTTATATCTGTAAGTGCTTCCTGTTGAGGTTTAATTTTTGTGACAGGAGCCTCGTGCCATACTTGTAACTATTCTCTGACCCTGCTCCAAGGGTCAGAGCAGGGTCAGAGACTAGTTGCAAGTAGGCATCGAACTCTGGAGGCGCCGCTCAGGAAGCACTTACAGGGTTACAGCAGGTGCCCAAGTTGAAGTTAATTTCTTTGTAACCATATTGTAAATGGTTACAAAGAAATTAGCTTCAACTTGGGCACCTGCTGTAACCCTGTAACCCTGTAAGTGCTTCATGGAAAATTTGTTCCACTCGCCGATTCGAGGATTTTTCTGCAATTTCAAGAAATTGCAGAAAATCTGCAAATTCCACGAGCGGAACGAATTTTCGGCCCACACTTACTCATTATAGACCTTCACAAAGTACTCATGAAAGGCAGCAGCTATTCCTTTGTTATCTGTGATCATCAACCCCCTCTCTACGCTCTTTACTTCTTTAATAAAATTCCGAACTTGGTCCTTCTTTGTCTTCCAGGCTAACAGTAACCTCCAAATCGAACCCGATATGCTGTCCCCTATCGCCAACCAAAGAGTAATCGCTGAATGATCAGAAAGGTGTACTCCAACATGGCCCACCTGAACAGACTGAGTCAACCAGCCTAGAATCTACCAGAAAGTAATCAATTTGAGATTTATGGTTGTATTTTTTATTATAGAACGTAAAACCTAGCTGCTGTCCAGACCTGGATCTCCAAATATCACACAGCCCTAGCTGAGACATCATCACCTTAACTTTGTTTGACATTCTAGGGTTCACAGCAGCTCTGCTCCCTTCAGATCGATCCAACTTGTGGTCCAGGACAGTATTGAAATCTCCTGCCATAATGATCTGTCCTGAAAATTCAATAACTCTCTAGCCAAGTATTTCAATGGACCTATATCACCTCTGTGTCTGTCTCCATTACTCAACAGTTTTTGATTACATGAGAATAGTACCATTGAAATTACTTTTTTAATGCGAGTGTCTCCTTCCTGCATCACCCAGTTCCTATCTCTCCTGCTTGCAACACAGGCACCCTTGCACTATGGTACAAGAGTGCCTGCGTTGGTGCTAGACAACACATTGTGTGCAAGGGCTTGGAAAAGGCAGTAATGCGCCATATTGTGATAAATTTGTTGATTTTTGCCTTTTCCCTGTCATGCAGCATTGCAAGGTTACTTGCAGGACTGGGCTGCGTCACATGTACATAAATATGACCCTCAGTTTATTGAACTCTGAAGGATGAGTGCCTTAGTTGGCACTGCTAGGGTTCATACTTGGAACTACACGTTACATTCTGATGTCAGTAGCAAGTTCTTACGTTACTAAGCCAGTTGCATGTTGTCATGCTATGCGTTATGTTATGATAGTTAAATGTTTTGTGTCAAATCAAAGTCTGTAAGACAGGTGTCTCCAACGAGTAGCTCATGATCTACCAATGACTTTCCAGCTACCTGTGAGTAGTTCTCCAGTGTTCAGTCCGGCCTACTAATATAGAACCTTTTGCTTGGTTGAACTATTATATGTATACTATAATTTAAAAGCATGTTCTCAAGATAAAAATGAGTATGTTCAGAACTCATAATCTGATCTTTGGCAAAAAATAATTGTGTTCTCAAAATGTTTTTAAAGCTATTATTGAGTTGGTGAGGTTTGTTACTGATATTATTACCTTAGTGCCAGGGAGATTGCAGCTATGGCTTTTTATGTATTACCCATGTACAGTCATTTCAAATTCTCAAAGTATGTTTTACATTAGTGATGGAAACCCTGCCTTCTACACTGATGTGATCATTGCTGACTATCTTGAATGGGGTGGTCACTTTTACATCACTAATTTTAGTAGCTCGACTGATTTCCATTGAACCTCAGTAGCTGTAGACTTCGTGTACACCTGAGGTGGAAAGCCGGGTGTTAGGCTACCTGTGTCTTAATTTTAATTTGGAAAGCTCATTTAAATCTGATTTGCGCCGTATTTTTAACAAGATCTCGTAATCCCCTCACATTGTGAAACAACTTACACTGACCCCTACGAACGCAGCCGAATAGGTGCTGGGGCTGGAGACGCCAGAAGAGTGGTTTGTGGCGGCCATATTGGGGGAACAAGTAAGTCCCAGCGCTCTAGCGCTGCAGACGGGACTACAAAAGAAGGCAACGCGAAGCTCGCAAGACTTCGTGTACACCTGAGGGGGAAAGCCGGGTGTTAGGCTACCTGTGTCTTAATTTTAATTTGGAAAGCTCATTTAAATCTGATTTGCGCCGTTTTTTAACAAGATCTCGTAATCCCCTCACATTGTGAAACAACTTACACCGACCCCTCCAGCCGCAGCCGAATAGGTGCTGGGGCCGGAGAGGCCAGAAGAGTGGTTCGTGGCGGCCATATTGGGGGAACAAGTAAGTCCCAGCGCTCTAGCGCTGCAGACAGGACTACAAAAAAAGATGGCCACCTTTCCGCGCAGCGGACGCGCGCAGCGGACGCATGCAGCGGCGCCGAAATCGCGCCGAAGTCAAGCCAAAGTCCTGCCCGTCTGTGCCCGTCCGCACTGAGGCCGGGCCTAGGGCCAGAAATCCTGCTCAGGGATCTATACACATTCCACCACCCAAAGATCTTATCCTATCCCTGAATATTCACTCTAAGCTTTGTCCTCAAGCCCTCACTGTGGATAAGTGGGCAGGTCCCATAGGCTGTCAACAATGTAAACAAAACTTAGAACCCATCCAAACACGATGGAGCAAAGAGACAGGGAGAACCCTGATATTGCCCAGGCTTTACCCCAGGGTTTTTTAATACAGAGGTTGGCCAGCGTGGAGGAGGGTTGGCAATTATCCATCGTGATACCCTCAAATGTATCACTATGGAACTACCAGATATAAAAGGAGCAGAATGTCTTGGCTTTAATCTCCAAGCCCATGATTCTTTTACTTTTGCAGGGGTACTGATATATCGACCCCCCGGACAAGCAACCCAGTTTTTAGAAAGTGTGGGGGATGTACTAGCCAATCTAACTCTTCGATTTGCTAACTTTACCTTGCTGGGAGACTTAAATCTCCATTTGGATAGTGTCAGTGACTCAAACGTATTGTGTTTGAAAGAAATCTTACACATTTTAGGACTTACGATACAAACAGAAGAACCAACGCATACAGCTGGGCATATCCTGGATTGTATCAGTTCCAACTTGAACACAATCAAGGTTGAACCACCGTTAACCCAAACATGGTCAGACCATAAGTTTATTGGCTTCAGCCTCAAAGTTGATAATCAGAAGGAAACTAAAAAATTTACTTCAGGCAATGAGACTTCAATCCCTTGCTGGGGGAAAATCAAAGAACACCCAGATCTGAATAGCTGGGTGGAGGTGGATAAACCATCTTTGTCAGGGGACGTGACTATTGACAATGAGCGTTATGAGGGATGGATGAAAACTATTGGGGAAAGAATGAAAACCCGGGGTACGAAATCCAAAATTAGACAAAGAAAAAAATCTGCCCTCTGGTACACAAGCTCACTAAAAGTAACACTGGGAGAAGTGAGAGCATTAGAGCGTAAATGGCGCCACCACTATAAGAGTGATGACCGGGAAACCTATAAAAAGTCCAGGAGGGATTATCATGTCTTAATAAACATGCCAAAGCAATTTACTACACAAATCTGATTGAATCTACTTAAAAATAAGCAAAAATAAATATTTCAAATTGTATATAGTTTTAGGAACCCCAAAATACTCTCCCAGGAAATTCCGCCATCCCAGACCCTCTGCGATGAAATAGCAATGTTCTTTGAACAGAAAATCACTAATCTTACAAAAGATTTCCCACAGATCGACCAAGAAGAATTAGATACAGCATATAAAGCTCAAAAGGAAAGACCTGGTATTACAAGGTGGGAAAGCTTTGCCATGATTAGTCTGGATGAATCTTCCCAAGCTATTTCCAAACTCAATTCAGGCTCACCTTTTGACCCCTGTCCTCCGGCACTATTAAAAGTTATAAAAGAGGAAGTCAACCCAGTGATTAATTTCATTCTTAATTCATCATTACAAACAGGAGATATTCCAGCATGCTGGAAGGTTGCAGCTGTTAGACCCCTTCAGAAAAAAGCTATTCAAGATCCCACAGTACTATCTAACCTACGACCCATTTCGCTCCTCCCAGCCGTATGTAAGCTTGCAGAGACCTGTGTTAATAAACAGCTCACGGTATATCTGGAGGGAAATAATTTTCTTCATCCAAATCAAGCTGGCTTTAGGACCCATCATTCGACAGAATCTGCCCTGTTGTTTTCCACGGAAACAATTAGAGCTGCATTGGATCAGGGCAAAAGAGCAGTCCCGATCGTGCTAGATCTATCTGCAGCATTCGACACGGTGTCCCACGCTATTTTGTTACATCACCTAATGAGTGCAGACATAGTGGGCACCGTTTTGAAATGGTTTAACAACTTCCTGACGCAAAGAAAGCAGATCACCATGCTGGGGCAGTACTGTTCTGAAGAAAAGAGAGTCCAGTCAGGGGTGCCTCAAGGCTCTAGCTTGAGCCCCATCTTATTTAAACTTTACATGGTCCCCCTGATTGAGCTCATTTCCTCCTTTAACATCAGCACAATAGCATACGCCGATGATACCCAATTAGTCCTAATATTAGATGAGAACCCGGCACTTTCTGAGTGCTCTTTGAGGGATTGTTTAAAGGCAACTTTTGACTGGATGAATAATAATCACTTGAGATGCAACACTGCCAAAACAGAAATTCTACAGTTTGGTCAAAACAATCTTTTCTCTCCCCAGACCTGCTGGCCGATAGAGGCAGAGGCCCCGCCAAGTACCATCACAGCTGCGCAAAACCTGGGAATTAAATTTGATGAGACATTATCCTTTAAACAACAGGCAAGAGAAGTAGCGGGGTCATGCTTCAATATAATAAAGAGCCTTAGGAAATTTCTTGACCTTCTCCCCTTGTCTGCCAGACGCAGTGTAGCAGTGGCATTAATCACATCCAGGTTGGATTACTGCAACAGTCTGTAACAGTCTGTATGCAGGGGCAAATAAAGCAGCCCTGCATAGGCTGCAGATGGTCCAACATGCTGCAGCAAGACTAGTTCTTAGATGGCCCAGAAAAACCTCAGCCTCTGCAGCACTGGATGTGCTTCATTGGCTCCCTATCCAAAAGCGTATCCTGTTCAAGGTCCTAATAATTACTTTTAGGGCCTTCCATAAACAAGGCCCACAATATCTGCTCTAAAATTTCAACCGTTATCACCCCACTCAAGAACTTAGATCTTCAACAGCCAATTTGATGGTCGTCCCAAAGTTCAGACTTGCTACAAGAGGAGGAAAAACTCTAGCAGTTAGAGGGGATAACGCTTGGAATAAACTGCCTCATCAACTCCGTGCAATCACTTGTGAAAGGAAATTTAGAAAATCCCTTAAAACACAGATTTACAGTTTGGCAGATACAACTTGTAAAAGACTGGTCTAGGATCCTCACGGCAACGCGAGAATAACAACTTTTACCATCCCTGAGTACACAAGTCAAAGCGCCAAGATGCTCCCTGGAGTGATAGTGCGCTATATAAATCCCCTCTCACATCACATCACATCACATCACAGCTCTTATTACAGAAAGGGTTGAAAACCCCTGCTCTAGGGCCATGCCGACACTGACAGCACAAATCCAGCTTTTCCAAATTTAAGACGCTTAATCAAATTTGCCTGTATGGTTTGTTAAAAGAAGATGGACAGCTCCCAATACTTTCCTGAAAGACTGCTAGTTCCTTTATTAATATTTGTCTACGTAAAGTCCTCCATCTGTGGCGGGGCAAAGGTTTATAAAATACATTTACACACTCACAATCACAGTAGCCCCTTTTTTGGCATCTACGTGTACTTAGTAACATTTGTGGAAGTTAGGGAGAAGTGCTTGTTTACAAATCCTATATTTCCCAGAGTGTATGACTTTGAAAACCACTTCACACATAATTGCAAATGCCTTGCTCCTCCTCTCTTTATAGTTGTAGATGTGCTGAAAGCTACTTGCACCTGTGAATTACTGGATTGATCTCATATATGACTACATCATTGCTGTTCTGGGAGCCAGTGACATAGCAGAAAGGGGTTGGGTGCGGTGGCAAACGCAGGAATATCACGCCAGCAGCCCACCCTCACTCTTATAGCCACCGCGAGGCAGGAAAGGCAGGCACCACCCCGGGAGGCAGAGTGGATATCTATGCCACTGCTGGAAAATTAATTGCTCAGTTAGTGGCAAAGCCAATAGCACTGTTAATAAATGTTAACAGGAGGCCATAAAAAGAAAATACCTATTGGCTTTAAAAATGCTTATTTAAAAATCAGAGATGGCAAACCATGAAATCTCAACTGAGAATGCCTCACATGTTGGTCCATGAATTGTTGCTCCTCAACTGGAAGTTTTTGATGTAATTCCAGCTATCTTTTTTGAGCACCTTGTGGGCTTTGTAGCATATCTTTATGCGTCCATTTTCGTAGCTGCCCTATAACAGGTACTGTTAGAATCAGTAACATTTCTCTGAGGGCCACTGTTTACAAGAAAAATTGATACAGAGGTCCTTGCTGAAGGATTATAAGCATGCCATCTTCCAGGCGAAATCCCAGTATTTTACTGACAAAATCAGGTCCACCGATAATTTATCTAGCATGCTTTTTAAAATCATTAAAGAAATTACCGAACCCCCAGGAGCCAAACTCCTTAATCCTTTCCAAGACTTCTGCGATGATATAGCTCTTTATTTTCAGCAGAAAGTCCTGAAGATTTTTCAAAAATTTTCCTACTCTGTGGAAACTAAGCTTGCTATGGGTGGCACTCTGGTAGACCTGCCTACTACGCCCAACCTGGCACTGTTTCCAGCTATTACAGTTCAGCGTATTACAGAACTCCTTCTTGGTCTTAAATCTGGGTCTCCTACTGATCCTTGTAGAGTTTCCACACTTAAGCTTGTGCCCGATCTTATAGCAGAGTCTTTGTGTAAAATTATTAATAACATTCTTTTATCTGGACATTATCCAGTCATCTGGAAGGAAGCCACTGCCTCATCCCTCCTTAAGAAATCTAATGCCGACCCCTTAGAATTAAAGAACTACAGGCCTATTTCTCTTCTCCCCGCCCCTGCCAAAATGTTGGAAAATGTATTAATTCTGAACTCATTAAATTGATCGAAACACACGACATTCTGGATAGCTCCCAGAATGGGTTCCGGGCAGGACACAGCACCGAGTCCACCTTGGTTGCAGCTTCTGACTGTATCCACATACAGGTTAATCAGGGCGGGTCAGCTGTGCTGGTCTTGCTCGACCTTTCGGCAGCATTTGACACCATAACCCCAGTTCGCATGATTCAGCGACTGCAGGATGTTGGTGTAACGGGGAAGGCCTTACAGCTCCTTCAATCTTTTATGCACAACAGGACTAATGTAGTCAGATACGGCAGGTTCAAAGCAAAAATCCTTCAGTCTTCTTTGTGAGTCCCCCAGGGCTCTTCGTTTAGCCCTACTCTTTTCAATCTTTATGTGACCCCCTTGGCTTCATTGGTGAGATCTTTTGGCTTCCAAGTCCTCTCCTCTCCTCTGGATGCAGGACAATTCTCTTAAAATCAACACAGAGAAAACTGAAGTTTTTGTTTTTGGTACTCAGCCCCTATTTTGGTCTGCCGTCTGGTGGCCTGATACCTGTGGCCCTCTTCCTGTTCCGGTAACAACTGCCAAAAACCTAGGTGTTATTTTTGATAAGGGGTTCGCCTTCGACGCCCAGGTGAACCGTACGATTAGCACCTGTTTTTATATTCTTAAAATGCTTAAGAAAGTGTTGCCTTAAATTCCCCAAGATCTAAATCGACCCACCATTATTGCCTTAGTCACCTCACGGCTTGACTACTGCCATGCCTTATACCTTAATATCAGTAAAGGCTCATTGAACAAGCTGCAGGTTGTTCAAAATGCTGCGGCAAGACTTATCCTGAACATTCCCAAATATCACTCCATCAGTGAAGGAATTCGGAACCTACATTGGCTTCCAATTGGGAAGCGCATCACCTTTAAGAATTGACTAACTATTTCCATACTTAACGGCCTTGCATAGGACCTAGAGGCATCGATTCTCCACATCAGTAAATCCTTTCTTTCCCTATAGATGTTGTGTCTCACTCATCTGGATGTTTTTAGAGCTCAGAGTTCCAGAGCCCATGCAGCACATGTAAGCAGCTGAGAGTCCTCCCTCCTAAGGGCTTCCCGCGTCCCACATGGTCTTTGCAAGTCTAGATTGTCAACACTATACCAATCACGGAGAGAAATCAGACCAGCAGCGTGACATAATACTGAGCAAAAACCCCTGCCGTGAGCAGGATACCCAGATTATAAATATAGAGAACATGTTAACTGTACACTCAGGACATTTGTTATTTCAAAGCTGCTTGGTAGAATTTAGATTTAGGCAATGCCATTTTTAGGTTTGGAGTTAGCCAAGACCTTTTTATTTCACTGAAATAATATGTATAATCTACTAATTTAAGCCCCTTTTATACAGTTCTCTTCATCCCTTTCTCTGTTGTTGTGTTGTTCACATTTTAATTCCACCCACAACAACACACAGCAAAGGGTCAGCCTACTTTAAGTCACTGACTAATTTCATTTTTAGTGACTGCACCTTGCTGTTTACAATGAGCACATCTGCACACAAGGTAGTACCCCTCAGTGCCCTTGTTTTTGTTTTTACTTAAGTATTATTAATTTAATCAGTAGGATACTTTTTCCAGCTCTCTGTGTAAGCACAGGGCACATTGCAGCTTTATCAGTTCCTATCTCTTGCCAATGCTGTTGCAAATTCCTTTGGAAGTTACCTTTGTTTATCTCAGTGCTGCTATTTCACAGCATACCATATTGGGTTCCCAAACTCGGTTTCATCAATGGTTCTTTAAAAAAACGCTGCCTGGTGAGAAAACTAAATTTTGTTGTGTTAAATGTGCACCAAACTTGTTACACTTTTATTTAAATGAAGGTGAGATGTAATTTGAGCTTTAGTATCCAATATTGCATACTGTGAACTCTCTTTCCTTCCTTCTTTCCATCTTCTTTCCTTCTTTGTTTGTTTCGTTTTCCTTTTCTCTTTTTTTGCATTGCTTCTTTCCTTCTTTTTGTGTTCTTTCTATCTTTCTTACCTTCTTTTTTGCCATCACTCCCTCTTTCTTTCCTTCTGGGGTTGGCTCTTTCTTTGCCTTTTCTTTCCTAGTTTCTTTTGTTCTTTTCTCCTTTTTTGCTTTGTTTCCTTTTTCTTTCCTTCTGTAATTCTTTTTTACATTCTTTTTTCATCTTTACTGGTTTCTCTCATTTATTCCTTCTTTCTTTCCATCTCTTTTGCTTTATTTTCCTTCTATTTTTTGTTGTTGCCTTCTTTCCTCTTTTTTCTTTCTTTCTTTCATTCCTTTTGCCTTCTTTTTCTCCCTTTTTGCTTTTTCTGCTTCTTTCTTCTTTTCTTGCCTTCTTCATTTTCTTCATTCTTTTTCTGTTTTCTTTTTTTCCTACTTTTCTTCTTTCCTTCTTCCTTTCCTTTCCTTTCTTTCTCCCTTTCCTCCTTTCCTTTCCTTTCCTTTCCTTTCCTTTCCTTTCTTTTCTTTTCTTTTCTTTTCCTTACCTTTCCTTTGCCTTCTTTCTGTCTTTCTTTCCTTCTTTCTCCCTATGCTCTATTTCCTTCTAGCTTCCTTTTTGTCTTCCTTGCCCTCCTTCCTTCCTTTTTTGTCTTTCTTCTTCCCTTTTTGTCTGGCTTCCCTCTTTCCTTTTTTGGTTTCCTTCCTTCCTTCCTGTGTTTATTTATTTTATTTTTTTATTAAATAAAGACCTGGTCATAAGAGAGAATAAATACATTTCATCCAATCTTATGTCTTAAGTTAAAAAAGCAATTACGACTTAGATAAAATTCACTTTGTAACATCAATTAAAAAACAGCAGTACGGGGGCGTGGCTACGCAAGCGGAGATGGCGGTCGCAGCTTGTTAGAGCTCCCGCCGGCCCGCCATTAATCCTTCCTGATATCCTGGTCCCCGACCCCAGAACCCACAGCCACAACGGGGCGGTGATTGCCGAGAACACCTGGACTCCTCCGGTGTGCCCAGCGGAGGTCCGGCGTCCCGGAACGGGACGGAGCCGCGAGGTGCAAAGTGCGGCCTGGTGGGCGGAGGTGCAGCCGGGACCTCGATTTTGGCGCTCCCCGGCCGGGGAGCAGTGCATCGCCGGGCCTGGTGACGGCCGCGACGCCCGGAGACCCGAGGGGCTGGGAACGCGGGAGAGTCTCTGTGCTCCCTCTGCCGGGGCCCAGACCTACACGGAGGAGGAGCCGGGGCAGCGGTCGACCGAGATCGGCTGGAGAGGCCTGGTGGCCCAGGCGCAACCGGGGCCCCGGTTTTCGCGGCCCAGTACTGGCCGGGTCCTGCAGACGAGGCGGAGGTCGGGCGCCCTGATACTCCTGAACGGCGGTGATTGACCCTCGACGTGGGCGGACAGTGGAGAAGCTGGCAGCAGCCGTGAGTAGTGCCCCCCCCCCCCCCCCAGGCCGAGGGAGACGCCAGCGCTCTGGCGCGACATACACAATAACTATCCACCCTTCTGGGGGGGGGCTGCTGCTCAGAGGTGACCCTGCTCCTTGGCGGTCACTGGGGCCGGCCACGTCCTGACCAAGTCATTGGGTTGCTTCGAGACAGACCACCCGGGACCTGCCTCGGGGCCGGACACTGTCCTCCCTTGCCCTCCATAATTGTCCACCCTTCTGGGGGGGGCTGCTGCTCGGAGGCGACCCTGCTCCTTGGCGGTCACTGGGGCCGGCCGCGTCCTGACCGAGTCATTGGGCCGCTTTGAGACGGATCCACCAAGACCTGCCCCGGGGCCGGACGTTGTCCTCCCTTGCCCTCCATAGACCTTAGCAGGAGCGGTCGTGGCTCGGCGCCTCCTTCCATCGTGAGGGCCCCCCCCCCCCTTTTTCCTTTTGCTTTTTGGCCCTCCGCAGTCATGACCAGGGGAGGT
This sequence comes from Lissotriton vulgaris, assembly GCF_964263255.1. Classification (NCBI taxonomy): domain Eukaryota; kingdom Metazoa; phylum Chordata; class Amphibia; order Caudata; family Salamandridae; genus Lissotriton; species Lissotriton vulgaris. The sequence continues at coordinate 693,932,569 of NC_141691.1, read as the reverse complement.
GGTGGCCCCGCCAAGCAAGTGACTATCGACAAATTCACCGGGCCCAGTGGGGGCGCTGGCTCATCCGGGGGTGCTCCGCCTGGAGGGGGGCCAGACAATGCAGCCCTTATGGCGGCCATTACTCACTCGAGGGACATACTAGACGCCAAGATCGGGGCAGTGGGCGCGGATGTAACCCTATTACGCCAAGACCTGAGGAACGCAGTGGCGCGCATCACAGAAACCGAATCCAGGGTAACGGTAGTGGAGGAAGATGTAACTACCCTTAAAAAGAGAATGGCGGCGATGGAATCAGCGCAGCGGATCACGGCGCTCCGGGTGGAGGATGCCGAAGGGCGGGCGCGCCGCAACAACCTCCGCTTTGTTGGCTTTCCGGAGCGCTGTGAGAAGGGCAACATGGAGCTCTTCCTCACACAGTGGCTGGAATCGTGGATGCCCCCAGGGACGCTGTCCACTTGCTTCATCATCGAGAGAGCTCATCGCGCCCTGACGCAAAGGCCACCTGAGGGCGAGCGGCCTAGGGCGGTGATCGCCAGACTACTAAATTACCATGACAGAGATGCTGTGTTGAGGGAAGCTAGAATCAGGGACGCCCTCCTCTATGAAAATCATAAGATAATGATTTTCCCTGACTATACCAAAATGGTGCAACAGCAGCGTCATTCCTTCATGGCCGCCAAGGCAAAATTGAGGGGTCTTAAGCTCCAATATTCCCTGTTGTATCCGGCACGCCTGAGGGTGATTTTTCAATCGCGGACATTGTTTTTTGATACGCCGGAAGACCTCTTCAAATGGACGGATGAAACGGTGCGGATTAGACCGAACTCGCAACCGGGGCTCAATCCGGGCTCTCCAGAGGGCTCACCACGGGCTCAGCAAGACCGGACGTCGAGGAGGAAGGGCCGAACCAAGCGATCCAAATCGCGCAGACGTGCGGCCTCGGTTGATGGCACACAGACCAGTGGCAGGACCGAAGACTCCGAACAATCTGGGACAGACCACTAAAACATTCCAAGGCCCTGCCTTTCCATCTCTACTGTCACGGCTGTGACTTCTGGTTGGACTCATCGGGTCGTCTGGGCCTTAATGACTGCCCGGCACTGCTGCCGCCATGGGGCAGTACTTTTTCTGTCCTCTAATTGAGAATGGGGCTGTGGGGTGGGGGGTCGGGGACTGCGTGATGGTGGCTATCACTCTCCCTCTAGAGAGAGAGACTCTGTGGGAGGGGGAGTAAGCTTCCTGTTCCGTTTGGGAATGTTGGGATCCATTGGTATGGGTGGGCCCGGGCCCTATGTTCTGGTCTCGGGACCACCCATGCCGCGACAGGTACTTCAAGGTTCTTTGAGGTATAGGGTTGGGGGTGGCGGGATGAGGGCGGTCGGGGTTAGGGCCGCTGAGTTGGGGATGGGGACTGTTTGGGGTTGCGGGACCGTGGGGTTGGGGACCGTTGTCCTTGGGGTTGACAGGGCTATGCATGTGTGTGTTGCAACGATGTTCCATATGACGTGTGGTGGGTGGCGCGGGAGTGGAGGGCTCGGGTGTTGGATCTTAATGGACCATGGCTGAACCGATTCGTAGACTTCCTGTAGATACTATACGAGTGATTACGTGGAATGTCAGGGGGCTTTTAGATAAAATCAAACGTGGGGCTGTGTTACGCTGGGGGAAGAATGAAGCTGCAGATGTCCTTTTACTTCAAGAAACACACATGATGGGTACAAAGGCTCTGGGCCTACAGAGATTTGGATATCAACAGGTCTTCCATGCCGGGTTTTCCAGGGGGTCCAGGGGAGTCGCCATATTGATTCACCGCAGGGTGGCTTATATCCACGAGAAGCAGTGGGTAGATCCTCAGGGTCGTTACCTGTTTATTAAGGGCAGGGTGGGTGCGGAGTCGGTGGTGTTTGGCAGTGTTTACGCCCCCCCCCCCACTCCAGTGGGCCTTAGCCGAGAGGCTGTTTGCTGTATGGGAGGACATCTCGGGACCCTTAGCAGTGATTGGGGGAGATTGGAACGATGTGATGAATGTAAGCGTGGATCGCCAGAGGCGCCTAGGGGGATCTGAGCTCCCGCCCCCCTCCCCTTCGCCCTCCAGACTGCGTGCAATGAGTGAGGGGTTGGGCTGGGTTGATGTGTGGCGACATATGCACCCCACGGCCCGGGACTATACTTATGTCTCGGCTGTACACGGCTCCTTTTCGAGGCTCGACTGTGTGTTTGTGCCTCGGGACTATTTGTGCAGGGTGAAGAGCGCGGACATCTTACCGAGGGGCCTGTCCGACCATTCCCCCGTCTCGATTGGACTGGAACTCCTTCGGAAAAGACAGCCGTTTCGATGGAGGATGTCCTCGTGGCATCTCCTTCAGCCGACATATGCTAACCATTTACGTGAAACGATTGACCATTTCTGGCGGGAAAATCTAGTGGAGGGCGCTGATGTGGGGATGGTGTGGGAGGCCATGAAGCCTACCATACGGGGAGCAGATATTGCATGGTGCTCGGCGGCCCGTCGGAAGCGTCGAGAGCAGGTTGCAGAGGCGGCTGTACGGGTAACGGCTCTGGAGCGAGAAAGTCGTGAGGGTGGTGATGTAATCGGGCTACGTCTGCTTCTACAAGCACAGCAAACCTACGGGTCCCTCCTGATGGATGAGGCCAAGCAGGCGTGGCTGGCCACCAGAAGTAGGATATATCAATGGGGGGACAAGTCCTGCTCCATGCTGCATAGATTGTGCCAACAACCCTTTCAACCCCTCCTACTGCCCGGTCTCACGAATGGTGGTGGGGAGGTTATGACCGATCCACATGAATTGGCTACGAGTTTTGCCATGTACTACTCCACCCAGTATGCCCCGCGTGACCGGTTGTCGGAGGACGACTTGGCCCGATTCCTTGAGGAGCTGCCGCCCGTGCCGATATCTGATGAGACTAAGACGGCCCTGGATGCTCCCCTCACAGCTGAGGAGTTGGGAGATGCTTTGGGGCAACTTAACACTGGCAAGGCCCCCGGCCCAAATGGCTATCCTAGCGAATTTTTCAAGAAATTCCATGTTCAGCTTGGATCTTATTATCGCCGGGCGCTGGAAGCGGCGCGTACCAGAGGGGTGTTGCCCCCAGATTGGCGACATGCCGAAATAGTGGTCTTCCTGAAGCCGGGCAGACCCCCAGACAGTCATGACTCATATAGGCCCATCTCTTTGATTAATGTGGAGGCCAAGATTTTGGCCAAAGCCCTGGCGAACCGCCTAGCTCCTCTTATCACCGACCTGGTCCATCCTGATCAGGCAGGCTTCATGCCACACAGGGCAACGCGACATAATATCCGTCGCGCTCAGGCGGCGATTGACGCGGTTGAGACTCTGGGGGACCGGGCAGCGCTGCTGCTGGCCGACATTAACAAGGCCTTTGACTCTGTCAGCTGGTCGTACCTGTTTGCCTTGCTGCACGGCCTTAACCTGGGCCCGGTCTTTCTGTCATACGTCCGGCTCCTCTACACCGACATCACGGCCTCGGTGCGGGTCGCCGGGGCTGTGTCCGAAACGTTCCATATCGGCCGCGGGACCAGACAGGGTTGCCCTCTTTCCCCCTACCTGTTCGCACTGGCCATGGAGCCCCTAGCTGCCAGAGTGCGCCAGGATGCGCTGATACAGGGCTTTCAATGGACTGCCACCCTGTCTGACAAAATAGCCCTGTATGCGGATGACGTCCTCTTTTTCCTTACCGACTTGCAGCACTCGGGCCCGCGTGTCCTGGAGGTGATGCAACAATTTGGGGAGGCCTCGGGCCTATATCTGAACCTTCATAAATCCACATTGTGGGTGCTAGGAGGGGGCGCCTTGGCGGACCCCTGGGCCTCAGGGCTGCGGGTGGCTACGACCGGGCTGAAATATCTCGGCGTATTTCTATCGACCTCGGCAGCCACTGCTTGGGATCATAATCTCATACCAGTCTGGGAGAGGGTACAGTCGGACGTTAAGACTTGGTCTCGGATGCCCCTGTCCATCTTTGGCCGCTCTGCCATTTTTAAGATGGTGGCGCTACCACGCCTCTTGTATCAGCTGCAGAACCACCCATATCCTGTCCCACCTCAGTGGTTTCGACAGGTCAATTCTCTGCTGGGCCGCTTCCTGTGGGCCGGAGGGGCCGCCAGGGTTGCGCTACGTACGTGCTTTTTGTCCACCTACGGTGGGGGCTTGGCCACGTCGGATCTGCAGTCCTACTATCAAGCCGCACACCTCCTCATTCTAAACGACTGGTGGTATAGCAATGGCGAAGACCCAGCCTACGCCCTGGAACGTGCCTTGATGGGCGACAACTCGCTCCACACCATCCTCTACTCACCCCGGTTGCGTCGATCTCTGCCGAGGGTTACACAACTTGTCTTTGCGGTGTGGCGGCAGGCCCTGCGACGCATGGGCTGGTGGGGCAGACTGACCGCGGAGACGCCCTTGTGGCGTAACGGCTTGCTACCGGAACTGTCTAAGCTATCAGGTTTTGATGGCTGGGACGCGATTGGTATTTCGCAATTAGGCCAAGTGATGTCTGGCACAACCCTCAAATCCTTTCAGGCCCTTCGCACCGAGTTTGACATGCCCCAATCTCAATTTTTTCGATATTTGCAATTCCGGCATGCGCTGCTGCCCAGTCTCACCGGCATTGACTCCCTTCCTGACTTCAGCCCGATTGAAGCTAAGGTATTCATGGGCGATCTTGGAGATAAAAAAGTTTCACGCATTTACCAGACAATGGTCATCCATTGCTCCTCCACCCTCCTTCCACTGAAGGCGGCCTGGGAGATGGACGTGGGTCAGCTGGATGAGGATGATTGGCGTGAGGCCTTGGAATCCCCGAGGGGTGCGGCCATTGCCGTCCGATTCCGATTAATCCAATTTAAAATCCTGCACAGAGCCTACTATACCCGCGAGCGTTTGTGGAAGGCGGGACTGATAGAGTCCCCGGACTGTCTGAGATGCGGGCTGGAGAGGGGTACGTTGCTCCACACGTTGTGGTCGTGTCCTAGATTAGTTGGCTTCTGGAGAGGTGTGTGGGACTGCTTGTCGGAAGTGTTGGGATGGACCCTCCCTCGTACCCACCGTCTGGGTCTGCTACATATTCTAGAGGGGGTTGGTGGCAATATGTACAAGAGACACCTGCTCCTCCTGGGGCTGGTGGTGGCCAAGAGAGACCTAGCCCGAGTATGGAAGGACGTGAGACCCCCCCCCCTGTGTGCGTGGAAGGCTGGCATAGACTTCTGCATGGGTCTGGAACGACCGATCTTTGAGGCCCGAGGGTGCCCCCGTAAGCACTTTAAGATATGGAAGAGATGGGCGGACTACAGGGGCCTGTCGCTGGACCCCCCAGTGGAACCAGAGGAAGATCTTTAACTCCCTGTGGCCGGACGGCCCCGTTCCCCCCCCCCACACACACACTTACCACTTTGAGAATTTTCATCGACACCGTCCATACACACATGCATAGGGTTAGGGTGGGATTCAGGGGAGGGATCCGGGAGTTGGGGATGAGTGGGTAACTTAGTGATAAAGACAGAGATGATCGTTTCTTATAACCTTGTGCTGCAATGATTATTGACTGAATACTCAATTCTATTTTCTTGATTGTATCGGAATGTCTGATGGTGCCTTCCCGATTGTGGGGGTCCGTCTTGTTACATATGCTCATCTTTGTCAATAAACTTGTTGTGAAAAAAAAAAAAAAAACAGCAGTACATAGAAAATAGAAGCCAAAGGAAGGCGAAAACATAATTTACAGATATATACAGAATTATAAACGGGGTGATATCCAATCCGTGATTGGTCTCCAAATATTCTGTCCCCACTCCCTCATCACTCTTCCTCTACATTACATTTATAAAGTGCATATTCAATATTATAGATCCCCAAAAGCCTTGCCAGCCACATCTGATAAGAGGGGGGGTGATACATCCTTCCAACCAGTGGCTAGCAACAGCCGTAAAACCGCTACAGATATAAATATAAAAGCTTCATTTTCTTTGGTAAGGCCCAGATTACTATCAACTCCAAATATCATTAGAGTAGGGGAAAGGTCGATCTTAAAACCTAGCAGCCCCATCCAATATCTCCCCCTTAATAGTAATTAGCTTATCACAGTAATAAAACATATGTAAAAGGTCAGCTGGGCCTTCCAGGCATCTAGGACATTTGTCATCTCCTCTTTTCCCCCATCCAAACAGTTTAGCAGGGGTGAAATACAAATTAAAAAGTATTTTATAGTGTTGGGCTTTTAAATTTGAGGACCGGAATACTTTGCTTGATAACTGCAGGGATTTATATAGATCTGCATCAGGATCAGCCAATTTGAGAGCCCAGGATTTTGCGTTCTTTTCTAGGTCATCATACAGACTAGCAATCAGGATACCATACATCATTTTAATCTTAGATCCGCCTTTCAACAGATAGTCTATAATACTAATCTGGCCTCCTGGAATAATCCGGAGCCTGATGTTCTTCAATACACCGGAGATTTGTAAATACTTGAAGGTCTGATTTACTGGAATTCCAAATTTCTGCTGTATTTTCGAGAAGTTTATCGGCTTCATAAATATCTCCTATTCTCCCAATCCCATGCTCTTCCCACAGTGCCCCCATATTATCATAGCTAATCTGAGGGAAAGTGCTGGAATTCCACAGGGGGGAATAGTAGTTGATTTTAGGAATTGCCAGTGCTTTTCGAATTTTTGCCCACATTTCCCAGAGACTCTCAACTACCTTATAGCTCGTCTTCTTATAGTATTGCCTAATATTTCTGCGCAGTAGTAGACCAAGTGCCTCTTTACCCAACAACAACTCATAAATAGATGGTATATCCTGATTATAATATCGAGTGCTAGATGTTTCTGTTGCTGGTTCAAATAAAATCGCCATCTGGCTCAGCAGGCAGGCCCAATGATGAAATCTAATATTCGGAATCGCCAACCCACCCCTTGACTGGGGAAGTGACAAAAATTTCCCTGAACGTCTAATTTTACCATATTGCCCAACAAAGTTTAGAAATACTGACTCAATTGAGTTTAACATAACATCATCGATCAAATAGGGAATTGAGCGTAGAAGATAGAGTACTTTAGGAAGCATAGTCATTTTGAGTACGTTTTCTCTCCCAATAATAGAAAGATGGATAGCATCAATTCTCTTGAGCTCTCTATTTATTGTTTTTACCAATGGATTAAAATTATTTTTTACGGTATCCGTACTTACAGAGCTAACCCTTGTTCCTAAATAGACTGCTGACTCCTGGTATCTTTGATCTACTTTGGGGATATTATTGGTGCAGATTATCAGCGTTTTGCTTTCATTAAGAAGATACTCTGAACCCCGTCCAAACTCCTTTGCAATACCAGTCATCACTGCTATGGCTTCCTCTGGTTCTGGCGTGATAATAGCCAGATCATCTGCGTAGGCTAACAGCTTTGTTTCGTAGCAACTACAGACCACCGGTTTGATTACTGCACAATCCAATATATATCGTACCAGCAGGTCAATGTACAACGCAAAAAGAATGGGTGAACAGGGACACCCCTGCCGTGTCCCTCTTGAGATGCAGAAAGGTTCTGAAGAACCTCCCATTAATTGAATCCTAGCTTTTGGCTGAGAATACATTACCCTAATTGCTCTCATAATTTTGGGACCAAAACCGCTTTGACCCAATATCCCCCACAAATAATTCCACGCAACACGATCAAAGGCCTTTTCGGCATCGAGGAGGATCATGGCCATCCGCCCCCCGTGATAGCATGGACATCGAACAGTGAGATGGCACGTCTAATATGATCCATGGTCCCCTGACCCGGAATAAATCCATGCTGCCACGGGGAAACCAGATCGCCGATGACCCTCCCCAGCCTCTTGGCCAAGACCTTTGCGTATAACTTGGTGTCCAAATTTATGAGGGATATTGGGCAGTAAGAGCCAGGTTTCTCTTTCGGTTTACCCTTCTTATGAATTACAATGATATTGGTCTCATCCCATGAATGTGGAACCTGGCCAGAGAATATAATGCCATTAAAGAGGTCCAGCAAAATGGGAGCAATTTCCTTCTGCAGGGTTTTATACACTTCGAGGGGAATTTTGTCCAGTCCTGAGGCCTTCCCTGGCGCTAGCTCCTGGTGTGCCTCTATTAGTTCCTTGGCATTTATATCTATATCAAGCTGTTGTATTTCCGTACCTACCAACTGAGGGCCATTATCCCTAAATTCGGGGTCCGGATAACCAGGTTGTGACTCTTCAGTATATAACTTCTGATAGAAGTTTCTAAAAACCCTTAAAATGTCTTCTGGCTCTGAGCGCCCTCTTCAATATCAGTAATTATATTACGATTGAAGCCCTGCCTTATTTTTAGTGCTAGAAGTTTCCCTGCCTGTTCCCCAGTCTCATAGAGTCTACCCCATTAAGTCTGGTAATCATCCGCCGCTTTTTGTGCTATCACCTTAAATAACTCAGCTTTTATGGCCATAATCTTCTGCCAGCTCTCAGATGCATCATTTCCTTGAATAATATCTTCAATATGGCGTTCTTCTCTCTCCACTAGCTGGGCAATTAACCTCTCATTATCCTGGGGCTCTTTTTTCTTAAGGTTTGCAGCGAAACTTAAAGTTTCCCCTCTGAGAGCGGCTTTAAATGCATCCCAGACGCTATTTCTGCAGGCACTATACCGATTGATATCGATAAATTCTAATGTCCATTTTCTCAGATGCTCGTCAAATATTGGGTTAGCTAGGAGCCTTTACTCAAAGGACCAATTAGAATGAATCCTAGAGGAAGTACCTGTATCATAGTGTAAGATAAGTGTATTGTGATCAGATAAAAGTTTAGGTAATTTTTCAATCGTAACCCTATTTAACTCTGTTGATGTTATAAAAAATGATCCAGTTTAATGTATTTTTTATGCGGACAGGAAAAGTAGGTATAGCCCTCTTTATACGGCTCCTTATTCCCCCAAACATTCACCAGCCCATGTGATTTCACCAGTGAGCTTAAAGCCCGATATACCTTGGGTTTGCGGCCAGTATAAGTCGTTTTATTAATTAGATCGGCAGAGATATTCAGGTCTCCGCATAAAATTATTGGAGCTGGCCAGTTTGCTAACTCTAACTCTATCACATTAAGGACATCGGGATCGTCCAAATTTGAGCCATAGATTGTGCAGACTGTACCTCCTGATTCCAACTCCACCAGAGCCCATCTCCCTAACTTATCTGACATCTGGCGTCTAGCTTTTACTCCATTGGATTTAGCCAATATTGCTACACCTCTGATCATTGAAGTTTGCGTAGAACAGGTCAAAAGATCATACCCCCTAAGTTTGAGTAGGTTTTTTTTGGACCAGGGAATATGGATCTCTTGGAGGCATATTACATCCATTTGATTTGACCTAACAAAAAACTCCAGATTTTGCCTCTTCCTCCAGTCATTCAAACCCCCTATATTCATTGTGCAGATTTTAGGCATCTTTCAGTTCTAATTCATTTCCTGCTATTTTACCAGTATAAATCATAATTATCTCTTATACATATACAAAGACAAAGATTTCTCTGTTTAACTGACATACCAGGAATTTTTCATTTTCCCCCCCTTTTTTAGGACTCTCCCCCTTCCCCCACAAACCCCCCTCCCCTCTCAGTCCCCCCAAACCCTCCCTCCCCCGCCCCACAACCCCTACTCTGCTGAGGCGCTCAGACCTTGGTCTGGGCATGTGATGTGCACCCCAGCAGCAAGCTAAAAGCACATGAGTTCCTTCTCTTGGGTTTTTTTTTCTCGAGGCCTTAAATCCCGATCTGACCAATACTTCATAGTATACAAATCAGCCACCACCCGTGCCCCCCCACTCATTCAACTGCACCCCCCGACCCCGTGTTCCGCCAATAATGACATCCATTCAACTGCAACCAAACCTACTCCAAGAAGGAAAAAGAGAAAAAAGAGACAAAGCCCGCCAGATACCCATTGAGACCCCCCCCCCCCTGAGGTACAGGATATTTTCAACATGAGTCTTTCAGCTATACCATTCCTATTTATTTACAGTCTCTAAAAAGTCCCTAGCTTTAATCTCAGAAGAGAAATAATGTGTTCGTCCATTATGAAGTTCTTTAAGTTGAGCCGGATTAATAAGATAAACTTGAATATTTTTCTCCTGAAAGGGTTTTATTATTTGCCTCAGTCTCCAGCGTCTCTCCACTGTTGAGTGACAGAATTCAGGGCGAACAAAAAACGAAATTCCTTCGACTGATCTCCTTGCCTCTGGCCTAGGTTTCTCTGAGATGGTTTGTCTTAGGAGAAAATTACCTAAAAAGATTAGGATCGCCCTGTGTTTATCACCTTCTTTTGCATGTGCTCGCAATTTAAACGGGGTTCGATGGTTTGTCACTAGGTTTGTCACTCTTTCTCTTGTGTCGGTGCAAGATTTGGAGAGTTTTCTTACTGTCCCTTGAATCTTCCTCGTCGTAGCCTGGACTTTCCTACTATCCTGGCGCGTTTCCTCCCATTGGGATAGGATAGCCTGGTGTATTACTTCGAGTGTCAGTGAGGCACTGCTAGTTTGTGGCTGCTGTCATCCGAGCCTTGAGCTGACAGAGGGGTATTCGATGAGTAGTCCCACTTCAGGTCTCTCTTTCCATATCCCTGGCCAGCAACAAAGTTATATTTTTTAGCCCTCATGGGGGGATCCCGTTCAATTTCTTCTTCTATGTCAGAGTCTAAATTGCTTGAACCTGGGGAGGAACTTTGTTCTGACCATTCCCCTGCATCCGAAATTGAAAAGAAGCAATCACTTGGCTCCTTATCTCCCTCAACTGTTTCTTTATCGCTGAGCATCAAATCCGTAGCCTTACCATTTATTTCTTTCTCAACAGCCATCGGGTAAATATCCCCATTTTCTACAGTTTCATTACACATCAACTTTTCTTTCCTAGCACTTTCTTCCATGATCTGGGCTCCAGGTTCAGTAGCCTGTAAAGGGACTGCTGTAAAACCAAATTCGTCAGATTTATCCTCTAAATTGACCCCGGCATTGACCTTATGTGTCCCGTCCCTATCTGGAGACCATTCTCCTTCACCCGGGGCTATTGGTGATGTTTCAGCTGGCACCCCTGGGGGAACAAACACATTCAAGCTCACCTGCATAGCTTCGTTTTCTTTTGGCGACTCCTTCTCTGTCTGTGTCTGTGCTCGCGGGTCTCTCCCGCGTGTAAGCATCTCCGCTATAGAGGCGGAGGACGTACGGTTCTTCAATGAAATCCCGCTCTTTACTTGTCTCGCCATACCAGGTGAGGAATTTTGACCTGCTCCAGCCGCCACCGCCCGTTCCCGCTGTTCCTGGGCCGAGAGCGCTGAAGCTGTCCGTGCTTCCCCTCGAGCTTTCTGGACTTTCTGGACTGTAGCTACACCCTTTGCCTCCATGGGTTTTGTGGTAATCCTCGGAGCCGCGTTTTTTGCGGCTGCGTTTTTCGACGCCATTCTCTCAGCAGGACAGCCGCTTTCAGTGGCCGGGCGAGTCAGCTGCTGCAGGTAGCGGAGAACCACCTTCTTAAAACAACATCGTCCGAGGCTGCACTGGCACACCGCGCTGCATAGACTCCGAGACCACAGCATGGAATACGCGGAAGTGGTAAGAATCTTTGTTGCACCTAAATTTGCACAAAGGTGGTTCGTGATGGCTGTAAGTAGATTAAGGAGCTCTTTCCATAAGACTGCCTAACTCGTAGCTTGCTGCTGCCATTAACGACCTCTACGTGGTCGCCATCTTGCCCTTCCTTCCTTCCTTCCTTCCTTCCTTCCTTCCTTCCTTCCTTCCTTCCTTCCTTCCTTCCTTCCTTCCTTCCTTCCTTCCTTCCTTCCTTCCTTCCTTCCTTCCTTCCTTCCTTCCCCCCTTCCTTCCTTCCTTCCCGCCTTCCTTTTCGCTTCCTTTCTTTCTTTTTTTATTTTCCAAAGGCAAAAGGCTGGTAGCCACTACCAGACAAACTGGCTTTTCTTAGGCCTGTGTTAGCCAAGACCTTTTGATTTTACTTAAACTATGTAAAGGGGGTTTAAGACAGACATAATTCATTAGTCTGGGATAGTGTTTTGCACATTTTTCTTTCACTCAATCCAGCAAGCATCAAGGGGCAAAGCTTCAGCTCACATCATTATGAGTTATGGCATGCTGCCCTTTCAAAAGGAGCACATCCACACACAAAGTATTTCCAGTTAGTGCAAGGGACTACTATGGCAACCTGTACTTTTTAGAGATCAAAAGTTGTTTTGCCTTTAGCCGTTTTTTTATAGATGTAATTAGGGCTCTGCAGCTCCTTGAACAATGAAGCGTTACAAAAACCATTACCAAACAAAACAATAATCACCAAGAGGCTGGCGGCCCACCCTAGACATGTTAGCTTTGCCAGTGCTTGCTAGGTTCTGCTTTAGCCAAGACCTTTTGAATTTAGTAAAATTATGTGTATAATGTACTTATCATAGCTTTCAAACATCTTGCTTCATCTATTTGTCTATTATTGTGTCATTGACATTTTTCTCCCATTCACTATAGTATACATTGTGAGTGACAGCATTCTAACTTTCATACGGAGCACATCTACACACAAAATAGTTCCTTTCAGTGTTAGGAATGTCTATGACAATGAGTGCTTTTTGAGACAAATTTTTTTTTGGTTGCTATTAGCCTGTTTTTTTTGTTTTTTTTTATTAACGGGGGCTTAGCAGCTTCCCGAACAATAACGTTTGTGAAAAACCATGACAAAACAAAACAAGCATTGACTATGACAATAAAGCATTGGCCTTGCCAACGCCTGTTTTAATCTTGTTTGAGTTTGTAAGACAGTTCATTTCACTGATAAATATGACCTCTAGTGTTAGCATTTCAGTTTGGGGTTTTTGTACAAAAGTGTAAATGTAAAGACCGCTTTCATCCAGGAACATATTAGGGAGAGCTAGCGCAGCAGAGAGTAAGAATGCTTATGGTTTAATAGTTCCATAAATAAATAGAATTATTTACACTTAAGCCTTGATGTGCATAATACATGTTCGAGAACTGCTATGTAGTTTGTGACTTACCTGGAATGTCTTTGTTCATCCAGATTTGCATTTAGGTGGCACTATAATTATATTAGAACCTTTATTGTGCAGCGTTTTATTTATGGTTACTTTGTTGTAATCCGTTTAAGCTCCGAGGTCCTACAAATAGTCCTGTGACTAGTCGTCCGAATGATCTATGGAATATATAACCCCCGCTATGTTGCATACATTATATTACATGACATTTTATCCTATCTACTACATCATGACACTTCTACATTGCAGGTTAAGAGCAACAAGTGAAAACATTAGTTAATAGGATAAGGTATGCTTACCATGCCAATATTCAGTGGATGCAATATAATTGTAGGTCAGTAACAGTGACCTCGATACAATTGTTATATGGCTGTTAGGGTCATTCTCGACATTGCTAAGTTAGTATGAGCTCTGCTGCCATGATGCTGCTTTTACGCATGTTACTACATAACTTTATTTTGCAAGACTCTGTTTGTGCCTTTCACATGAGAACTGTCTGCTTTCTGCATTCTCTGCTGTTTTTGGAGTTTAGTCTGAACATGATGTGCAAGGTAGATAAACTGCCCCTTGTTATTCTTTTATGGTCAGTCCCTAGCACCTAGACAAAACATGCTACACACAGCTGAACTGCTGGAAAGCTCGTGCTTTGATATTACGGGGTTGCATGTTGTCCACATACACCTGGAGTGAAACCTTTCCTTGGAAAAGAGCTATGCTGTTCCTATGATGTAAACCAACCATCTAGGCTCCAAGGCATGGGGTCTGCTGGCAAAGCCCAGGGATCTTTCTTCATATATTAAACTTCATCCTCCCAAGGGGAGAGTGGTTAGGCCTTATAGTCCTTTTTCCACTGTGTACATGATGGCAACCCCCTTCATATTCTATTGTATTGTAACAATGCTAACTGTGTTACGTTTATGCGTTTTCCTGCTGATACTGGCTAGTGTACTGCCCTATATAGCACGATAGTTAAAATTAAAATGTTGAACTATACAGTGAATCTGACATTCCTTATTGTGGAAAAGTACGAGTGAGTGAGCGAAAATGTATGTCTTGCTACCTCGACTCCTGAGTCAGGAGTGTTGTGTTCTAGGTTGTCTAATCATTTGTAGCTTTATGATTATGTAGGAGAACGAATGAGACACTATAGCTAGTCAGTTTGGGAACTTTGGGCACTTAGGTGGTTGGAAGATGCAACCCCTATACACAGAGGTCCTGTTTTCCTGTGCAAAGTTCTGTGTATGTGCAGATTTCACTCAACACAATGTCATACGATCATATGGAACATTAGTCTTTGGTGAAAAGAGGTGTGTGTCCAATAGTCGCCAAGAGTTCTGCAGCAGTGGTGGCTCCTCCACAAAGGCGGAGGAGCGTCGCCCCACTGCTTTTCAGCAGTGTAAGCAAGGGAAAATAAAATGTTTATCATTTTATTCTTCCCTGCTAAGGCAGTTTTGTGGGCATGGTGGGGCTGCACTGCTCTGCTCACAGAGGAGGGGGAGGAGTAGTGGGCACGCTGTAAGTCCGCATGACCGTTTGTAGGCCGTCTTGGCCGGCCAAACAGTCATGCACACTTAGCATGTTCACCACCAGGCTGTATTATAACCTGGGTGGAGAATATAAACTGGCTCGTAGTCCCCGCCTGAGTGCCAAACTGCGGCACTCAGACCAATCACTATGCTGCTGACAGCGATTGGCATAAGGGAGCCTGTGTGCTTCCTGATTCCGTTCCTGCTGAACTTGTCGGAAAGAGACGCAGAGAGACAATGGTGAAGAGGTAAGTTTTTATTCATTTTTCTACACCCTTCGTCACACCACCTCCGATCCTCGCCAGCTGCCACTATTCTGCAGCCATTTAAAACAGAACTTATTTGGTCCTGTTAATGTTGATAATTATAACTGGCTGGTTACATAGGGCTTTATACATGAGTATTGACACTTATTCGGCCTGTAAACACCAGGCATTATCAATGAGCGTCACACTGCAAAAAGATAAATGCTACTCTCTGACATTTCTGGTACCTAATAATTACTCTGCCTAGCTCTAGAGTTAATACAACTTGCAAAAAAAGTAAGAAGTTACATCTTGATGTAAAGCCATATTCATTTGTCACAGTAAAATGCATGGCTGCATTCAGAATTTGGCGCCACTCTCATTGGTGCCCCTTTGTGAGTAATGGGGTGAGAATATTTCTATATCTGGAGAAAACCAATATAAAAAATAATTACTTTTATATAGTGATTTGTAGTGCCATTCTGCCATTTATATTGCTTGTAAAAGTAGCATGTGTCACTACTCACTAATTTGTTCGACGTGTGAGGGATATGAGGCTCAGTTAGCCTTACTGTTGTTAGCTCACTGAGCCACTTTGGCAGCACCTTGCTGGTGAAACTTGTTCTAAAAGTTTTATGGGCAACTTTATTTCATAAATACAAAGTTTGGAAGCCCTGGGTTGACCTAGAAATGCAGTGAAGGCAATCAAAGACATCCAGATTCTCAATAGATGGGGATGAACTCTGCAAGAGCATGATGTTAAAAATGTGAAAAGGAACGCTGACCTTAACCATTTTAACACAATTCAGCTGAATAGTTAAACAAGATGAAATCATCCAAACAGGAACTTCAGTGTAAACATATTTTTTGCCTGAATAGTGTCATTGAATCGTTTTGAAGAAGCTGACCAGGAATCCATCTGCAGGCTTCTGACAAAATAATTAAAACCTCTTCGAGATGTCTGATGAAAGCAACCAATTTGCTGATAAAGAAGATTGTGATCAAGTGGAATAAGCCATCTACAAAGATGATTATATGCTGTAATTCTGCGTCTCTTCTTCACTCCCCGGCCCAATGCAGCTTAGGCAGTCATGTCGCGTGCGCTGCTGTGTGACTGGAAGCCAGATACAGTACGTACTTTTTCAAAAGATTTCCGATGCTTCCCCCATGAATAATGCATAACATTATTCAGCCCTACAAATAGCAATGAATGTAATGAGCGCTCATTCATCCAAATTATCATTAGAGAAAACTGTATGCAAAGCAGTTTCCTGTTTATCATTTCGGCTGGTGTTTGACAGAAGCAGGCGCTACATGTGGGTGAATCTGTACAGTTCTGATGCTGGTGCCGGTGGCTGCTGTTACGCCATCGCACCGGGAGGCAGACATCTAAAGGAAGCATGAGCCTTTTTTTACCCTGATGTTTATTTGTTGGGACAGGAATGTCCTCTACATGGTGTACAGTCGCGTCACCTGCTCTGCTTGCCCAGCTGCAAGTATCTGGTATCTCAGCGGCATATTAGCAAGAACTTCGTTAAAATTATTGCCGTTTTAGCGGCAGGAAACTGCCCTAAAACGGCGATAATGTGCTTGCTAATATGACTTATAGAATTCCAATAGAAGCCCAGGTTAGATGTCCTGCACATCTAACCTGGGCTTCTATTGGAATTCTATAACGCATATTAGCAAGCCTATTGGCGCCGTTTTAGTAGCAGTTTCCTGCCGCTAAAACAGCGGTAATTTTAACGAGGTTCTTGCTAATATGCTTCTCAGTTTTTTGGATTTTGGCACCAGAGTCACACTAATTTTGCGTGTGAGTAAGGATTAGGCATGCTTGGTGACAAACGTCTGGTCCTGGACTTGTCGTGGATCTGGCCCCGGTGGTGGCACCAAGCATGCCCTCAATAGTGGCAGGGGGTTAGTGCCCAATCACAAGTTCATGCATGTACCCAGTGGTGGCAACACATCGTGTCTAGTAGAGATCGTAGTGTGCCCAGGCCTTTTTACCAATGTCATAAGATTGGAAGCCTACTAGCTCACGTGTGCGAATTCCCGCCCGTAATGACGAACCTGGAATCCAAGCACGAGATCCAGAAAACATGGAGAGATGTGTGTGTTGCATATATCAGTGATCTACACACTCTGTATTGGTATGACTGACCCCAGAGGGTTTCATTTTGATAACTTGGTTGTCCCTATGCACAAGATAGGGCTGAGGTCAATGTCACGACAGTTGGAGTGCATTGATGATGTTTCTGAGACTGGAGGGCGGGAACCCAGACACTTAAGTAGGAAAAGAAGGCCGGTTTCCTCTTTGATGCAGGAGTGCCGATTATACTTCCTCCATTTCTGTCCTTTTGGTGGATGGTATGATTTAAGTGTGAGACAACAGTTACTGTTGTTGGGGTGTGAAGGGTCTTTTGAGAAGGACCAGTCTGTGCGTCTGTTGTGGGTGCTCAAAGTTGGAGACGACCCTGCTGCAAAGAGCATCACTCAAGCCAAAGGGTGAGCCCGGAAGATAATTGAAAAGGACACATGAAAAGAGAACAAACCCAAACTTGACCTGAAAGTGCAGACTGAGAATATGTATCTCCTGTCTTCAGTACCTGTTTCAAAATGGGAGGTATTTACCCACTCACTATTCCAGTTCAAAATTGTCTCTAAGAATGGGTCATGCACACAGTGCCAAGGGGACTACTGTGCATCAAGAGCTGATATCTGCCTGACAGCCGGCTTCTAGAAGTGACATCAGCTGTAGTCTGATCTGGAAGAAGAACTGCCTGTCTGCACCTGAAGCACCCAAAGCGCTCAGCCTGAGTGAGAGAGGAAGGAGCAAGCCAACCCTGCAGAGGAGCTGACTGTTGGGCTGGACAGAAGCGGTTGATCCAGTGCTGGGGTACATCCACAAGAAAGTCACAAAAGAGAGTGTCTGATGTGCTCCCAGCTTTGAGCCGGTCACCACTGCACACACAGAAGCATGCTTAAGAGGGACTTGCTGTCATACCCACCATCATGACCATGGCACTTGTTTGAGTGTGCCTAATCAGCCTGCTCAGCTGAAGGAGGGGTTGACATTGCACTGCTGCACCCGTTATGGTGCCCCAAATGACTGTTGTCATCATAACCATGATACTGATCAATTCATGGCCAAGCGTTCTTGGTCACCAAAGAAGAATCCTACAACCTGCTGTGCTTGCCTGGGCTCAGCCTCCATAGCCCAAAGGACCTTGAATCTGCCAGGGAGCTGCTGTGGGACCAGTTCCTGGAAGGAGGACTGCTGCACTGCTTTATCCCAGAGACCTCCCAGCAACTAGCATCAAGACTCACAAGTTCAGGGGAAGTGGGCTCCTGCAACCACAAGGCCAACCTGTTTCTGACACTATCAAGCTCATTAAAGGACCTGGTCCAAACACAGCCGCCACTGCTTGCAGGACACTCATGTGCATCCTGCGCCCTGCACACCCAAAGCAGTGCGGCTGCTTCACTCGACTGCAGTCTGCATCCCTCCAGTGAGCACATCCTGTAAGCCAGAGGTTGACATGAGGCCTACTGCCACCCAGAGACAGGTGAGATACTGAACTGAATTGCTGAAGCCTAATCAGAGACGCAGAGATACTAGAGGTAAGGCACTACTTGTGCACGGGTTACAGCACTACTGGGCTGCCAGAATATAGAAAGAAGTAGGAGGGGAAGGAGTACTGTCAGAGGGGACACACTTTCTTATATGTATTAGCTGCAAACTTGCCTATGGGGTGTCTGATACTCTTTCGTTCTGTGTAGTGTGTTTTGTTGAGTAATAAAATACTTTCGTTTTTTAAAGAGAAACACTGGACTGGACAATCATGTTAACGTGCTTCTGCTTGTTTCATGAGTTCTGAGCTTTTAGTACCCCCACACTTCCCTGGGAAGCCCGCGACTGCTTGCTATCGCTACTACTGAGATGCAGGTGCTGAAGGGGTTGTACTTGGCCAACTTCAGTTTGAAACCACTATAGTAGGGCAGATACCGGTACAGTAGGAGCAAATGACCCCATCTCCCACAGCTGTGGCCCAGTTGCCCATGTCTTCTTTGTGGTCAGATATTATGGTTACAGTTACTGTTTTTAAATTTAAAAGGGCATTTGTGCTCAAGAGGCATGCACACATATTAACCAACTGATGCAGGCCAGAGCAAATTGTTTGTTGCTAAAATGTGTGTGTCCAAATCAAAACTCAGCCCATAAACCATTTATTAGCTCTCTTAGCCTGAAAATGTGATGTAGTTCCATCGAGGCAGTTGCATGTCATTTCCACTGTTTGGTATTTTCCTTAATCTTTTGCAAATGTGACTGTGGCACCTAAAGCTTTTGTGGAAATCAATCTCAGGACCAGACTGTTCAACACTATTCTAAGCTCTCCTTTCTCACCAAAGACTGGAAAAGGGGAGAAGAAATCCATATAATTAATCAATCACAGTTTTACGTTCTGGTCCCTCAAGCACACGTTTGTGTGGTTCCTGAGTGGTTTATCCTACATGCAACCTGCAGGCTTCATTGCCAGATGAGTCTGACATTTAAAATAGTGATGTCATGGTTATTTGAAAGGGACACAGCATACACAAGATGAAGCAACTACTTTCATAAAACCTGCAGTAGTGGTCACATTTTGAGTAGCATCCCTTATCCCAGATGTGAATCATAATTGTGAACAAGCTTGAAATATCAAAACAATGCCATTTTAATGCCAGATGACATAGACACATTCCAAAAGACACAGTAAAGACATCACACATCTCCCAGTAGTGGCTCGTGGAGGGAGTGCTGCGGGCGGTGAGGCGGGGGAGAGCCAGGGTGGGGGTAGTAAACTCTGGTTTACGGCCAACCGGAGTAATGTAAATAAACAAAAAAATAAATAAAACAAATATCATTGCGTGCACTGAAACGCATTTGGCTTTTGTAAATGAAGGAACACCCTCTGTTGATAGCGCTGGTGCTTTAAGTGCGCCAGTGCTATCGGTTTTATAGAAGGGCATGCACAGGTGTCTGCGCCTCCTTCTATAATACCAAAGTTCCCCCGGGGCGCACAAAGTGGGCGCAAACACTCATTGCGTCCCGGGGCACCTTATGTAATACGGCCCCAGGAGGTGTGCAGTAGCACTGCGAGAACTGATTACATTCAGACTCCCAATCGTGTAAATTGGGGGCCATGACATAGAGAATCTAAAATAATGAGTGACAACTGTAATTTTGTTGTGAAAATGCTTCAACTCGTAAAAAATATAAACTATATTAAGCATTATTAAAGTCTGTGGAAGAAGTAGTGGTCATCGGAGTGTCTAGGTCATTCCCATTCTCCCTGGGACACCACGTTCATTGAGTCTTACTGTTAGTCACGTGTGATCTTTTTCTCCATACATCTTTTTGAAATTGTTTATGTGCACATCTCACACATGATTTTTTACCTCTTGAGCACTGCCTTTGTGCTTTCTTCTGTCAGTCCATTCTTTCACCTCTTTCACTTCACCATCCTCCCCATGCAGACAAGCACCCCACTTACCTGGTGAGACTTAATTTTATTTTCCTTTGGTTGTGTACCTACATCACACACTTTCCTATATTTACAAATGACTTATGTGACCACTGCACTATGCACTCTGCAGAGAAGCAAAGGATTGGATGTGCATGCAGTCTGGACACCTTTCTGATACACTGATATGCACTGTAACAAACTCGATCTGCTTTTATCCCGCTCCCTAACTCTCACCCAGATACCAGGAGATGACTTAGTACTGAGTATGCACTATAGGAAAGGCATATGTGGCATGAAAAACCTACAGAAATATAGCAGCTGGAAGAAGCAAATACATAGAGGGAATGCAAGGTGAAATAAAATGTTAATAGGGACTGCCTCTCTGACATTAATTACCTTAAATGCTATTATACTCACTGTTGGGAAATCAATCATTGCTGTTTCCTATAAAGTTTAGAATATGAAAATAGGGCTTGATAGAGATCCTGGGACCCCTTTTCAAAGTTGACCGTCTTAAAGCCCTACAAACAGGAGCTAATGACAGAACAAAGTGACGTTATGCAGTGCAGCTTGTTCCTTACATTCACATTTATGTCTCGCACACTGCGAGCAGCATGATCACGGATTCTGCATTTAGCAAAAGGGGCTGTTTTTTGTGTGCATGCTTAAACATTCCTTTTAAAAGCAGCATGTCAATGCACACTCAAAATTAAGCAAATGCGCATTTCAACACAAATTAAATTATTTTATATTTTCCTTCTTAACACTGGTTGGTGGCATACACTCTGGACATAAAGGGGGAGGCAGCTACCTGGAAGGTCCTCCTGCACAGAAAGGAGGCAAACCAATCCAGGGCAGAGCCCGTTATACCCACCTCCTCCAAACGCCTCAGCAGGATCTGGTGGGAGACCGTGTCAATCGAAGCACTGAGATAGAGCAGAATCAGTGCCGAAGTATGACCCTCATTCAAGGCCCATCTCAGATGCTCGAGGACAGCAAGAAGAGCAGATTCCATGCTATGACCGGAACAAAAGCCATTCTGAGAGGGGTCAAGTATGTTGTTTTCCTCCGGATACCCCATCAAGATGGTATTAACATAGGCCTCAGAGATTTTAGAGACCCAGGGCAGGAGGGAGCTGGGGCGGGAACTCTCCAGTTTGGTTGCATCCAAGTTCGTTTTTTTAGCCTGGGATCCACCCTAGCATGTTTCCAAGTGCTCGGCACCACAGCCATAGAGAGAGATGAGTTAATCACATGAGTTAATGGAGGAATGAGCACAGGTAAGATTTTCATCACGTAAGCTGGCTTAAGAGGATCTGATGGGCAACCAGACTTGACTTTGCTGCATAGCACGGACAACTACTCTTGGAAGGTGGCAGGGAAATTAATCGGGGTGCACAAAGTAGGCGGACGAGACACAAAAACAGAACTTGACACCACCTGAGGGAAGGATTTATAGATCTTCTCCACCTTCCCAACAATGAAGGAGGCTAGAGAATCACATTGCTCGTCTGATGATATCAGAATAGCAGTCTCAGCTGTCGATGATTTCAGCTCTTTCATTATCGAGAAGATACTTTTAGATTGATTAGCACTGCTCTTGATCTCCTCTGCATAGTAGGGGGGCCGTTCTGACTGGATAGACCTATGATATTGCTTAATCACTATGTTATAGGGCTTCTTTAGATTAAGGCCATAGTTCCTTCTCCATGCTCTCTCCAGCCTTTTACACTCTTTGCGCATAAAAGTGAGCTTTTCGTTATACCAGGGACTAGATTTGGTACTGCTACTTTTAAACCATTTTACTGGAATAAGATAGTTGAGGGCACCAAAGATCCAGTCAGACAATAATTTATCCGCAGAAACTGGATCGACTGGAAGACTGGGTGCAGATGAAGAAAGAAGATCTTGACATTGCACAATATAAAGTTTGTGCCAAAGGCGCCTGAGTAAGCACTTCTGAGGCACCCTGTTCATGGGCACAACCCCAGAAAGTGTCATTGTTATAAGATAGTGATCTGACCAACACATCGGGGAGGGAGGGTGGACGGTCAAAAGAGCAAGATTAGTAAAAACTGGGTCCAACATATAGCCGGCATTTATGAATAGGCCCTTGTACTAGTTGGAATAACTGAAATGCCGCAAGAGCAGCCAGAAAGTTCCCCATGTCAGTTGTGGGTTAAGAAGATTTATTACAAATTTTAAATCAAGTACAGATACACGACTCTAAAAACCATGCTATACGAAATACAGAATAGCCACGCGCAGTCCTAGCCTGTGGAAGGAATTATGGTGAACCTGTGTAAGGCAACAAAGCAATTCACTGACACAACAATCCGAAAGAATAAAAGTAACACTTGATGCTCAGAGAAGAGACATAAGTTCTGTTGTCTATGCATGAATGAATCTAGTCTACCTAGGATAGAGTTCCTACTAAAGGATGGTTTGAAAAATCTAAGAGTTTCAAATCAGACATATCCATAGAAGTAATTAAATTCAGACAAGAGAAAATGAAAGCGGAGAAGGTGTCAGTGTTTCAGAAGCTTAGTAAAGAGCCTTATGCGTGTCATTAAATAAGTGGTAGCCAGAGCCACACTTAGGAAAGGATCAAAACAAACATAGAGGTCTAAACCTCTCAAAATCCAAAGAAAGGTAGTCCCTAAAGGGGCAGAGAAGGTTCGAAAGAGAACTCCTAAAGCGGGTCTGGAAAAAGGGGT
The DNA here is from genome assembly GCF_964263255.1 of Lissotriton vulgaris. Lineage (NCBI taxonomy): Eukaryota > Metazoa > Chordata > Amphibia > Caudata > Salamandridae > Lissotriton > Lissotriton vulgaris. The sequence goes on along the minus strand of NC_141691.1, from coordinate 693,909,501 downwards.
TCTGAAGTCTGATGAAGTGAACACTAAACTATAACACACATATCTTCAAGATAACACCCTCTTTGTATGGGTCATCAGGGGTCCATTGTTCTTGTCCTTCTCTCATGCTGCAGATTGCAACATCAGGGAAAAGTCTCCCTCTGGACATGGGAACAACATCTCCATCTCACACACAGATTGCATCACAACATTGCTAAATAGGCTTTCAGTTAATCTCTGGTTCCCCATGTTCTTTCATCAAAGTCTTCTTCTCAGGCTCTCCCCTCTATCTCTAGTAGAGTAATGTATATATTTTACAACTAAAAATGCGAATGAACGCCTGTAAGAAAAGTCACATTAGTAGAAAATGGAAAACAGCATTTATGCAGCACAGTGAAATACAGGCCTACTGAGGATAACTTAAAGCATTAACTCAGTGGTGCACAGTTAATATTTCTGCACATTAAAACACAAATGAACATAAGGTTCTAATGCATTAGGTTCATGTTATCTGTAACATTCAGTGAGTCTAAAAACCATGTATAAGTATGGCTAAGAACAACATTTAAATCAAAATATGAAGTATTAATACACACATTACATAATTCTTTGATTGTTTTAAGTGATATCACATTCTACATGTCTAATGTATGATTTCTATGTAGTTTGCTAATCAACAAATGTTATTCAAGATATTAAAGCACACATTATGAAAGTCTGATTTCATCTATCTAGTAAGTACATTATCTACTAAGTAAGGGTAGTTTATTACTTTCTCATTAGATTAAGTTAAAACACATAATGAGAGAAAATCCTCTCATTCTACAGCGAATGCGCTCTTTAAGAATAATGTCAAGTACAACACTTACATTAATCGTTAAACAACATAAGAAACGTGCTAAGTCAACGTTCATGTTATTATGTATCTGTTATGTCTTTGTAACATATTTGTAACATATAAAGGATGGTCAATTTTGCGCTTCACCACACGTGTATTTAAGGATCCATATTTTCATTTGGGTGCTGCAAGTAGGGCTGTGTAGGCACTTTTTCCAAATGCATAATGGCCGCTGCAAAATCTTCGGAAAGAACTGAAAGTGCATCATGTATTTTTAATCACAACACTATTCTAGAATTCACGATCAAACTAAGAAAGGCAAATAAAGAACCCGAGCGGATATGAGTCAGCATTATTTCTGTGCAGAGCTCTTTAACAACACTTAAGTCTATTAAATTACAAAATTTAAAAAAGTAAAAAACCTCGCAAAAGATAAGTATGCTCATATAAAAAAAAGCTGAAAACTGCAGGGATAATCAATACCATTCTCAGTGATTTTACAATTATCTTTACTACTAAGCTCGGAAACACGCAAGCTTTTTTGAAATAAAATGCAAGATAAGTGCTGCTGTTCATTCTACATCATATGGCAAGCATGCGGCCATACCAGCTTCATGTATTGGCTTACGCTGTATCATAAGCCAGCAATGTAATGTTCTTGTTCTGGAAATAACATCCATGGCAACAAAATAGAGTGGCACAGTAATTGAAATGTTTACTTGATTTTTTTTTCTGAAGCCCATCATGCTCAATTGAGAAACAGTAAAGCATCCTGACAGGTCTGGAGCGAAGCCATTCTATTGAATTACCATCAATGAGAACTGGATTAGGCAGTCGAACTAATAGCATCCATTTAGCATCATTAATGGTAATGACACCGTGGCGATGAAGTTTGCTTCTTAACACTGAGTAAAATGTTCTTTAGTTATGCTTCAGGACTGTAGCCAAGGGCTGTTTAAAACGAGTGTGATGCTTTAAAGATGACAGGGCCTATTACCCCTTGTTTACAGCTCTATGATTAACCTGTTTTGATTTTAAGTCTGCATCTTTGGTTGCAAATGTATTTGTGCAGGATCTTAGACTGCAGTTTTTTTTATGGTATCCCATCCTAAGAGTAACGCCATATTTAATAGCTACTGCTCCAACATACCCGACTTAAAGGCAAACACTTTAATAATCCTATGCATTGAAAACAATGCAGCATCATTTACCACCTTTGAATAAATACGTAAATACTGCAGCTCATAGTTCTCGGTGGTACATTATGTAGCGTAAATCTAGGAAAATTAATAATTTCTGCGTGTATTCCATATTTTTTGGAGTTGTTGTTCTTTGGATCCAGCCAGCTGGCGTTTCTGACTTTTGGTTAGGGAGGTGTGCTAAACACTTCTCCCTGCATGCGCCTTTACTTGAAATAATGGTAGTCGGTTAGCTGTATGAATTGATATAGTTCACTTTTGTGTGTCATCATCAAGTGTGCACAAAGAGCACAGCTTGCATATCAGCCATTTATCCCATGTAGACCACTGTGGGGCTTCTGCCACCCTCAGATGGGATCTACACCTTCGCAGGCGAATGGAAAACAATCCAGACTAACTGGGCCTGCGTGTGAATCAGGCTTAGCAGAATTCCCAGGTGAAATGCTGCTCTGCCTGTTCAGGACAAAGCAAGAGATCGACTGTTCTCCTTTCTCTCCAACCGGACCCAGACGGTTACACTGGGCAATTTCTATTCTGCTCAGATGACATTACCTTGCGGTGTTCCACAGGGCTCATCCCTAAGTCTGACGCTTTTTAATATCTATGTATCGGACTTAGCAAGAGTCATCAAGGCGCATGGGATGGGCCTAACATCGTACGCTGATGATACACAGCTGGTGCTCGCTATAAAGAACAATGGAGAAAGGATGGCAGCCAGCTTCCAAAAAAGCATGTTGGCCATCAGTAGTTGGATGGCCAGCAATTGTCTTAAACTTAACTCCGATAAAACGGAGGTCATGATTTTTGGTAAGCTCTCTCCCATCTGGTCTAGTTCCTGGTGGCCATCAGATCTCGGTCTTCCACCAAACCCTGTCTCTAAAGTAAAACACTTGGGAGTTATATATATATATATATATATATATTTTAATTTTTAAAACCTTTATTTAAAAACAATGCATACAGCTATTCAGCCTTACATCCCGGAGGCGAGGCAGCAGAATGGAACCAATGAGACAAAGTGCAAAAATCAGTACATCAGGACGAATGAAGGTTGATTTTCAAGTTTTATGAAGTAATGTAGAAGAAAGGAAAATAAAAGGGGGAAGAAAGCGCCGAAACTGGTGCAAAGAGAGAGGCAATAGAATGTAGGGTACAGTGAGGCGTAGTGAGGGGGTCGAGAGGGCACAGTGAACACTGATGTGTCCAGCGGAATACAATACTGGAAATGGGGAGGAGAGAAACACAGGATGGCAGCATAAAATTCTACAGTTGGAGCCAAAGGTTACGGTGATAAGTGTTCCTCTTGCGGTGCGGGTTCCGGGGGTACGCAAATGTCACCTCTGTACTCATTCCAAGCCCCCCACATTTTCTGCCACTTTTTAGGTTTACCCCTGGCAACATACACGGTCTTTTCCCGGAACATGCACCAGTCCATATTGGCCTTCCACTGTACAACCTTCGGAGCCGTCGTGGCTCCCCACTTCTGTGCGATGTCCCGTTTAGCCACCATGTTACCAAGGGTCACCCATTGGGTCTGGGCCACGTTGTGATCTGTCGGACCCCAGATGTTTAGAATGCATCTCCTGGCTTCCGCATGCACTACCACCCCAGTCACCTCGCTCATTATCGAGTGCACACGCCGCCAGTAGGAAGTTATTACAGGACATTCCCATAGAATGTGCATGAAGGTGGCGAGGGCGCCACAGCCGCGCCTACAAAGGCCATCAACGGAGCAGCCCATGTGCACCAGTCTGGGACCAGTGACATAAACTCTGTGCAAGATTTTGAGCTGCACCAGCCGAAGACGAGAGGAGATAGCAACCTCCTTAGGGGAGGACACCGCGCTCTGGCAGTCTTCATCATCGATCTCTATACCATCTCGCACCCACTGGTCCCTCACACCCAGGAGGAGATCTGTACGGACGTTGATGAGTTTCTTGTACGACAATGAAATGGCACTGTCTGGAATATGGCCGTCCAGCACCCTATCTTCCAAAGGAGAACTGTCGGGAATCATCTCCCCTCCGGCATAGCGGACAGCAATGCGTGTCTCAGCTGAGCATACCGGAAGAATTCCGTTCCACCCAGCTGAAACTCCGCTTGTAACTGTGCGAATGTTTTAACCATAATTTGTACCAAAGCAGACAAAGGCGGTGCAATTGTAATAATGGACCGAGCACAACATGAATTGAAAGTCATGGAACACATAGGAGACACAAACATCTACTTGAAACTTGAACAGAATCCGACAGTTGAATTCTCAAAGAATTTAAAAGAAATAGTGGAAAGAGCACACGAAATGGGAACAATCAATGACAGAACAAAAAAAATTCTTATTAAAAGCAAACCCCAGAAGCCCTACTCTAAACATGGTCCCAAAAATTCACAAAAATTTATACGACCCACCACTTCGACCAATAGTGTCCACTCGAAACAGTATACATGAACCAGTAGGTCAACTACTAGACAAATATCTGCAACCTGTAGTAAGAACCATGTCAACATATGTAAAGGATACCACAGAGTTCTTAACCAAACTTAAGACCATAAAACTGGATCCCAATGACAACATAATCCTATGCACAGCAGATGTAAAATCATTATACACCAGTATACCACATTCAATGGGCATAGAAGCCATAGAGAATGCACTAATGAACACTGATCTTGATGTGAACTTTCAAAAATTCCTGATGGAACTGATGCTTTTTTCTTTGTATCAAAGTTATTTCAAGCACAATGACCAATGGTACCTACAACTGGTTGGGACAGCAATGGGCAATTCGGCCGCGCCGGTCTATGCCAATCTTTTCATGAAGTTTTATGAAGAAAAGCACATATTATGCAACGAACAATGGATCAAAAATCTAAAAGCCTTAATTCGCTATATAGATGACATTTTCATTCTATGGTCCAGCACAAAAGATGAACTACAGGAGGCTCTCCTGAAATTCAATCAAATTGATGAGAGAATACAATTAACCTGGGAAATATCAGAGACCACTATTGCATTCCTAGATGTCACAGTCATTCGCACAAACAAGGGGCTCACAACCGATCTACACATCAAAAGCACAGATCGCAACAATATGCTTCATTATAGCAGTTTTCATGAGCACAATCTAAAGAAATTCTTACCTTTCTCTCAGATGGCCAGAGTCAAAAGAATAACATCTGAACATAGTACATTACAAACAAGACTAAAAGAAATGGAAGACAAATTCAAACAAAGAGGATATCCGCAACACATTCTGGACCAATCTAAATCCAAAATTGACTTAAAAGACAGAAGCACTCTTCTACAACCGAGTCAAAAGAAAGAGCAAACAAGAATTGTTGCCATCTCCAAATTCTCAACTTCGAGTTACAAATACAAAAAAGCTATCCTCAAACATTGGCAAATGCTTATGTTAGAACCGGATTTCAATCAGAGTTTCAAGGAATATCCTCTATTCGCATTTACTAGAACCAAAAATCTAGGAGAAATGATTCAACCAAGAATTTCTGTCTCTGAAACCTATCATGGAACCAGACCATGTCATAATTGCGGACATTGCAATAACGTAATAAAAGGCAATAAAATCAACCATCCAATGAAAGGACAAGAAATCAAATTGAGAGTCAATGCGACTTGTGATTCATCTAATATCATATATGCCCTCAAATGCCCATGTGGCAAGTTATACGTCGGGAAGACTGAACGTAAGATGAAAATCAGACTCACTGAGCATAAATCTAATGTACGTTTGAAGAATGCAAAATCAACAGTTGCAATGCATTTCATGGAAGCTAAACATAGCATTGCCCAGCTCAAATTTATAATCTTAGAGACCATCAATAAAATAGAAGGAAGAGACAACACCAAATACATTCTCCAAAGAGAGAATTACTGGATTTTCAAGTTGTGCACGCAAAAGCCATTTGGGCTGAATGACAGAAACGAATTCTCATGTTATTTATGATACGTATTGTAAACATGTAAATTTGCCCCGATGTCCTGTTAGCTTGGTTCTCCTGTTTAGCATTTACCATATCTTTATTAACAGTCATCCAAACACAGTTCTTCAATAGCACTACTGACTGAAGCATGTTCCGGAAGATCTCTTTTTACACACACCGGTTCGATACTACGTCACTCAGTTGAGGCTTATTCTCACCACGTGAATTTCATTCACTATTTTCATCTCATGATCTTTATTTACGCATGTTCACATAAACCAGGCTTACATACATTTTTGACGCTGACCTGCACATCTTTATCATTTAATGAGCAAGTACACATAGTAAAACGAGTCGCATAGTCTTTTACCCATTTTCATTAACCACGTGATCGGCATCGCGTTTCAATCCGTGAACCGACCAGCAACATTGTTGCATTTAGAAATCACAAACTACCGTGAGCACGGACCCTCGGACGAGCGGCCAGACTCACGTTTGAATTTATCGACAATCAGGTCAGTGCATTCCAACAAGACGTAGCAGCCTTAATGCTCTTCGCATTTTGCGTGAATATCACACACTACAACCCGCGTTTTCTTTATCTTTACCACAGCATTAACACATCGGTTAAGCCGTGATCGAACCTACAGACATGTGAGTTGTTTATTAATGTACAGTTGACCGACCGTGTACTTGTGGCTCCGAATGAGCTTTTTGATTCAAACAATTGCATAGAGATTTGTTCTATTACATAGAGACATGTTTTTGGAAATCAGGAGATGTATAATTGAATGAACTGTTAAATGTTATAAGAAAGATGGTAATTTAGAATATTTCTCTTGTTACAGCATTATTCCCTGATGAAGGGCATATAGCAGTGCCCGAAATGCATTGGATACTTTGAACTGTAATGATGTCTGAATAATTAAGATGTCACTCATGCTTACCAATGAGTGAAAATATGAATTGAAACAACACGTTTTGAATCATCATTTAATGAACTTTGGAAGAATAAAAAGAAAAACTTGAAACATTAATCATTGTGGAATCCTCTATTTATTAGAGGAAATTAAGGTGTTCCCAAGGGGATGGTCCCAGTGTTCCGCTGGAATCACATTTCAAGTACTTATCAATGGCGTTTTTAGGGGTATTAACGCCACCCTAGGTGAACCCAACTGTACTAAATCTTCGCTTACAAGCTGTGCATCCCATCCTAACACTAATTTCTAATGTTTTAACCTCGCCACGCAGCAACATGTCCTCCACCCTGGAGATGCCAATTAGGTCCCATTTATCGAAGCCCTTGGTATGCCACAATTTGCCCAGGATGTCCGAATTGTACAACGGGGTCGCCTTCGTCAGTCTATCCGTCCATCCCTGCGCCTTAGTAATCGCCCTCCAAATATGGACCGCGGTTTTCGTTGGACCAGACATCCGCCTGTCGAGTGACCTCGAGTAGAGCGCCCTGTGGTACTTTCCTCCGCCCAGTAGCCATCGAACCATGGCATACCCCGGGTTGGCCACCGGACCGTATAAACCATGGTTAATAGCCGCACACTGGGAGGCCCAATAATACCTCCGCACATCAGGCAATGCTATCCCCCGTCGTACCACGGAAGCGTGAGCTTCGTGATAGCGATTCGACGGCGGCCATCCCAAAGTAGGGCGCGTTGTAGACTCTCGATCTCACCGAAGTATCGAGCTGGGACCGGGTCTTGAGTATTTTGCAGGGCATAGAGAAACCTGGGCAAGGACATCATTTTAAACAATGCCGCGCGCCCGAGCAGGGAGAGCGGGAGTTTACGCCACCCCTCCACATCACGCCGAAGGCGGAGAAGAGGGGGAAGCAAGTTGTGCTCATAGCGCGCTTTGGGGTTAGTGGAGATGTAAATCCCCAGATACTTGAAGCCCTGGTTCGCCACCTGTATGCCACAACCCCTCGGAAGGCGAGGCGTTCCCCCTTTCAGGACGTACAAGTATGACTTGGACCAGTTAATAACTAGGCCGGAGTACCGCCCAAAGTGTCGCAATACGTCACAGGCCACAATAAGGGATTTGCAGGGAGAAGTGAGGTACAAAAGAATATCATCTGCGTACAATGACACCCGGTCCTCGAAGTCAGGGGCCCATCTGATACCATGTAGGTCGGGGTGGCTGCGTAACCAGGCCGCTAGCGGTTCAAGCGCAAGTGCGAACAGGAGGGGCGACAAAGGACAGCCCTGCCTGGTTCCCCTCCGAAGAACAAAGGGTGCGGAAACCCGACCGTTGACAGCTACGGTAGCCAACGGTCCGGCGTATAGAAGTTTGACCCACCCCACAAATTCCGGGCCAAAACCGAGCTTCGCCAACACTGCCCACAGGTAACTCCACTCGAGTGAGTCGAAAGCCATCGTGGCATCCAACGACGCCAGAACAGCTGGCTTCTCAAGCGTATGGGCCCTGGCCAGGGCACCGTGAAGTCGACGCAGGTTAAGAGCAGTGTTGCGGTGCAGAATAAAGCCCGACTGGTCCGGGTGCACTAAGTCACCAATGACGCCAATCAGACGGTTGGCGAGCATTTTGGCTAAAATCTTAGGCTCCGTGTTCAAAAGAGAGATGGGGCGATACGATCGGCACAAGTCTCTTGGCTTCCCTTCCTTATGGATAACCACGATGGTGGCCAGCCTCTGGTCGGGGGGAAGCATGCCAGCCTCCCGCGCCTCAAGGAACATATTCCGCAAGTGCGGGGAAACCACATCCGGCTTGATCTTATATAATTCTACCGGAATACCATTAGGGCCAGGCGCCTTGCCAGTTCTCAAGGAACGAATTGCAAGTGCAACCTCGTCCGCAGATATATCTCTGTCTAGGTCATCTCGATCTGCGTCCGACAGGCACGGGAGATCGATATCCGACAGGAAAGCACCCGAATCGGCCTCAGACCGGTCGGAGACAGAGGCATAAACGCCCTGGAAATAATCCGAAAATGACTCGGCAATGGCGCTCGGGTCAGTGACTAGCACTCCATCCTCCCCCAGTATCTCCGGGACAACACGGCTGGCCCTCTCTTTCTTATCAAGCCAGGACAACAGCTTTCCCGCCTTATCACCGACGTCGTATATCCGACCCTGCTGTTCTCTGCCCAGGACGAGAGCAGCGTCGGTGGCAAGGTCACGATACTCCGACTGCTTAAGGGAGAGAGTGTGCAACAGGTCTGGCTCAGGGCACTCCTCCAATCGGGAGTCCAACTCCATGATCTCTGCCTCGATATGCACCATGTCGGCGTCTCTATTCCGACGGGCTTCCACTATGAGAGTAAATGCCTCACCCCGCAAGACCGTTTTAAAAGCCTCCCACAAAGTGGCAGCCGACGTGGGGGGCGCTAGAGGGCGCACTGCGGAATGGCCGCACTGTCGTGAGGCTCCCGCTGCCCGGAGCTATTATCCGCCTAGGTATCCTGATTACCATCGCTGCGCCCTGAACTGACCCCACGGTTCGGTTGGGATATCGGCTGTCCACCCACGGTCCAACTCCTGAGCCATTCGAAGGTTGCTGGCCGAAGTTACGAGGGTCCCAAGTTTCTCCGACTCGCGCTCTGGAAGTCTGGTGCCCTCTTGCCCGGCGTCACTGTTCATGCCAGTCCGGGGCTCTGCACGTGGGGTGTAGGCCTAGCTCCGCCCTTCTCCGCCAGGCCCGATCGCTGGCCGGGCGAGACGCTTGGCTCTTCCTTGTTGTCGGACTTATCTCTCGGCTCTCCCATCTGCCTGTCCAGATACCATCGCCCACGGAGGCGCAACGGATTTTATACTTGGATTCTGAGGGTTTGCCCCCTTGGGCTGGGAACGAAGACGGCCATTGCTCGTCGTTGGGAGTGGCGGGGCGTGCTGGCCTGCTCGTGCCCCCACGATTCGAGCTGCTTTCTGCTTGGCCGGGTCCCTTGTCCGACCTGTATCCTGACTCCCATTTGCCTCGTTCCCCTACTGTACCACCGTTATGGGGAAGCCGGACACTAAACAGTCCAAACTGTCCTTTGACTCTGGAGGGGCCAGGCGTGGGGCACGTTCGCTCCAGGAAGCTGGGACTTCGCGGTCCCCCCCCCCGAATGTCGCTGAGAGTGTCCCGCACCCACCTCCACCGGACTTCGCCCAAATGATGCAGGAGATGAGGCAGGGGTTCGCCACTATAGTGGACAAAGTGGACAAGATATCGTCGCGCATGGATGCGGTCGTTCAGAAATTGGACGTGCATGAGGAGCGCTTGACGGCGGCAGAACAGCGCATTTCGGACCATGATGACACGGCGGCCACCCATACCACCCAACTGGCGAGAATGGACAATATCTTGCGTGTCATTGCCGCCAAGAACGAGGAGTTGGAGGCGAGGAGTAGGCGCAACAACGTGCGCATTGTAGGTGTACCGGAGTCCACGAATGTGGGCAAAATGGAGACTTATGTGGAGAGGCTACTGGTGGGCGCCATTGGGACGGAAGTTTTCTCGTCCCAGTTCATCGTCGAGAGAGCGCATCGGACGTTGGGACCTCGTCCGGCCTCTGGGGCTGCACCGCGTCCCATCATTGCGCGCCTCTTGAATTATCGTGATCGAGACGCTGCTCTTCAGGCTGCCCGCACTAACAGGGCTCTCTCCTTCGAAGGGGTGTCTTTCACCATGTACCCCGACTTCACACCGATGGTGCAGGACCAGCGTCGGAAGTTCTTGGGGGTGAAAAGGAAGCTTCGGGACCTTCAAGTGGACTACGCCTTGCTTTATCCGGCTAAACTTAGAGTGACGCATCAGGCTAAACAACATTTTTTCACCAACCCACAGCATGCTGAGGACTTTGCGAAGCGCCTCCAGCGCGAGCGCGCTGCTGCGGATCGTGGGGACGATCGAGATCCGGAGGGTGAACATTCGGCTGCTGAGGAGGAGGTCGCCTGATTCTGGTGACTTTGGACTTTGTCTATCTTCTTCCCGGTTTTTGGAGTATTGTGGACATGTATCTTTTGTATTGAGACCTGCTGGCTTCCTTCTCAGTATTTGCGGCCTAGCTATTGTCCGTTTTTGATTTTTTTGCTGATGCGTGGGTCGTGTCCGTATTGTGATGAGTGAGTGCGTTTTGCTATTTTTGTGGGGTTGGGGTGGCACCGCAGGATGGTGTTATGGGATGTCGCGCTCTGGGCACCCACCCCCCCGCGCTGCGCCTGGGGCCGCCTGATACTCGTTGGCGCGGACACTGGCGTGGCGTGAGGGAGTGGCGTCGTGCACCTCTGGAAGGTTCCCCGGAGGGTGTGCCCCATGTTTACCTTTTGTTTGGATTCTAGTCCTATGTTGGTTGACTGGATGTGTGTTGAGGGATGGGGGGGGGGTGTACGTGGCCTGATAGCTGGGGTGGTGTCAGGTGGGTGGATGGGGGGGGGATGAAGCTGTCCATGTCTGTTTGCCTGGGACTTCTGGTTCGCCTTGGTAGCTGCTACTGTTGTTTGAGTGCACGGAAATGTCGTGGCGCCCGCTGTCCAGGCTGTTCCACTTTCCTATCTTACGGGACGGGTTCTGGGACCCGGGCTCCCGTCCATTTTGGGCCCGAGTGCGCCGGCCGCCATTTTAGGCTGCCACGTGCCGGGGCGCACTCTGCGAGCGTAGCACGTGTGCGAGATGTGGGCCGTGTGGGATGGCTTGGCGGCGCGTGGCGCGTAGTCTGTCCTGAGTGCTTGCTGCATGGATGGGTCGGTTGGGGGGGAGTTGTTGTGTTTTTGTTTGGTTGTTTTGGAGATGACTGGGAAATGTATGGAGTGTATGTGGGGGTCTGCCCGTGCCCTGGGGCGTGGACCTATCGTTGGCTGTTGCTGGTGGTTGGATGCCCTGTATTTGGTCATAGGGTCCCGTGGGGCCCTTACTGTATGTGATGTCGACTGCTGTTGTAGATCAGATCTCGATTTTGTCCTGGAATGTACGGGGCCTTAATGATGCCAGGAAGTGTCGCAGTGTGATCCAGTATTTGGACAGGCATGCTATTCATGTTGCTTTTCTCCAGGAGACGCATCTGCGCCCCGCTCCCTCCCCCACTTTCGGCGGAAGGTGGGCTGCGGCCAGGGGGTTTGCTTCATATTCTTCTTATGCTCGTGGGGTTGTCATCCTTGTTAAGAGGTCGCTTGCATTTCAGGAACTTGGATCTATGGGGGACCCTGAGGGGCGTTATGTGCTGCTGTGGGGACGGCTTGGGCAGAACACTATACTCTTTGTTAATTGCTATGCTCCCAATGTTGATACGCCAATCTTTTTTGTCACTCTGTGGGGTCATGTCCTTGCAGTGGATGCTACTCACATTGTGTGGGGGGGTGATTTTAATTTTGCATTTCAGGCCCAGTTGGACAGATCGGAGGGTAGCCCTCAGTACAATGTACAGGCTAGGGATGTGCTGCGGGGGATAGTGGAGGAGGCTGGGATGGCTGACAGCTGGAGGTACACCCACCCTGCCACTAGGGAGGGCACTCATTACACCACACATGCTCGCTCATGGGCAAGACTGGACTATGTATTTCTCTCTAGAGGGTTGATGGCTGGCCTAAGAGGGGCTACACATTTGGCTCGGACGTATTCAGATCACTGTCCGGTGAAGGTTGATTTGTCCGTCCCCGGGTTACACAGGCCGCGCCCGCCTTGGCGTTTGTTTCCGACTGCTTTGCTTGACCCGGTGTTCAAGGAGGAACTCGGTGCGGAGGTGGAGGCGTTATTCCCTAGAAACAAGGGCTCTGTGGAAAGCATTGAGGTCATTTGGGAGGCATTCAAGGTTACGATCCGGGGTGTCACTATTTCTAAAAGTTGTGGAGTACTCCGTCTGATTGTTCGGACCCTCGAGAGGTTGGAGGCTGATTTGCGAGACTTGGAGCGCAGGATGCAGGTGAATTCGGACCCCGCTCTTTTGGCACAGTTCCGCACTAAGCTCTCCGAGTATGAGGAGGAGGCTGCTCGAGAGGCTAAGCATAGGGGGAAATACTGGACGTCGAGGCGATACTGCGAAGGGGAGCGACCCGGTAAGGTCCTCGCTGCCCTTACTAGACATCCTAGGCATGGGTCGGACGTGTTGGAATTGGTGTCTCCGGATGGCACTCGCTGTCGAGACACTTCGGAGATTCAGCGCACTTTTATTGATCACTATGCACACCTTTACACGACACAGCAGACGGGTGAGACTCGATACGGGGGCTTCCTCGATGAGTTGGCGCTTTGTTGGCTATCGGATGGTCATCGGGAGTTCTTAGGCAGGCCCCTAGAGGTGGAGGAGGTCAGGAATGCCATCATGTCTCTTTCTAATGGGAAGGCCGCCGGGCTGGATGGCCTTCCTGCTGAATTTTATAAGTGTTATATTGACATCATGGCCCCTGTGCTCCGTGAGGTGTTTGAGGAGTCTCTGGAGGAGGGACGCCTACCGGGCTCCATGCGGGAGGTCGCCATCACGTCGCTGCTCAAGCCGGGTAAGGATCCACTGGATGTGGGCTCCTACAGGCCCCTCTCATTGCTCAACTGCGATGTTAAAATTCTCGCGAAGGTCTTGGCGGTGAGATTAGCCGAACTCATGCCCGTCATTGTGTTGCCTGATCAGTCGGGATTTGTGCCCGGCCGCGCCACCTCTCACAATCTTCGCACTTTGTTTTCGCTTGTGTCGACCATCGATCCCACTGTCCCGGTTGCCGCTATCTTTCTTGATGCCACTAAGGCGTTTGACTCTGTCGAGTGGGGCTACCTTATTGATGTTCTTTGTCGGATGGGTTTCCCCAGGATTTTCATCTCTTGGGTTAAGCTTTTATATACTGATCCGATGGCGAGGGTAGTAGTGAATGGGGTGCTGTCCCCCTCGTTCCCTCTCACGAGAGGGACCCGACAGGGTTGCCCCCTCTCACCCCTCTTGTTTGCTATCGCCATTGAGCCGCTAGCCTGTAGGATACGTCAGTTTCATCAGCAGAGTGCCTTTAATTGTCTTCAGCGGCAGGTCGGCATTTCTTTATACGCCGATGATGTCACACTCTATGTCAAGGACCCTGAGAACAACCTTAATTCGCTCCTGCGGGAGCTGGTCGCTTTTGGAGGTGTCTCCGGGGTTCATATCAACTGGCGGAAATCTCAATTTTTCCCCCTCACAGCTGCGGTGGCCAGGTTTCCCCTTGACTACCCTCTGGAATGGTGTGACTCGGAGTTGCGATATCTCGGTATTGTCGTATCCTTGGATAGGGGAGACGCGGTTCGGCTCAACTATGGTGTGGCCATTACTAAACTGGCGGATGATGTCACCAGGTGGATGTCTTTACCTCTCTCCATGGCCGGTAGGGCGTCTCTTATCAAGATGGTAGTTCTGCCCCGCTTTCTTTATCTCTTTCAAAACCTCCCATATCATCCTGGTGCTTATTTCTTTCGTAGACTTCGTTCTGAGCTTCTGCGATTGTTCTGGGGGGGCAAGCAGCCACGGGTGGCCTGGGCTACCCTTACGTTGCCTTATGCTGATGGCGGTTTCGACGTCCCTGACTTTGAACTTTATTATCTCAGCGCTCAGGCGCATTATGCCTATCATTGGATGCGCCCCACGCCGTTCATGCCCCAGATTGCTGCTGAGCATTGGGTCGCCCACCCGCTCCCACTGGAGGGGATGGTTTTGGGCAAGGTGTCAGATGTGGAAACGCCCCGCACGACGGTGACATGCACGGTGGATGCTTGGAAGCGGATGGCTCATTTGCTAGGCGTTTCCTTTCTCTACTCGCCGGCCTTGCCACTGTCTTATCATCCGGATCTGTCGCTGTTGTTGGAGACGGGGTTTCAGCGAATGTGCAAGCGGCTAGGTGTCCTCACGTGGGGCGACTTGTTTCATGAAGGTGCCTTCCGTACGCAGGCTCATTTCTTCGGTTCGGCTGCTTGCTCCCCTCTAGACCTGTTCTACTTTGTCCGCCTGCGGCAGGGCATGCGTGCTCTGCTACCGGACTACCCTTCGGAGCCTGGGGTAACCCTCCCCCTCCATGTGCTGCTGGTTTCAGATGGGCGACACCTGGTGTCGAAGTTATACGGGGCTATTCGCCGACAGCGATCGGTCCCGACCAATCGGGTGCGCGAGCAGTGGGTTGCCGAATTGGGTGCTCCTATTACAGACGAGCAGTGGAAATATTGTTGCGGGCTCACGGCCAATGTCTCTTCTAGTTGTCGCCTTAAAATTATCCATTACAAGTTTGTTCAGAGGTACTACTATACCCCGGCGAGGAAACTGCGGTTTCATCTGGCGGAGGATGACAGGTGTGCTAGGTGTCGGGCGGAAGGCGCTGACTTTTTGCATTTGGCTTGGAGCTGTGCGGGGGTTTTGGAATATTGGACTCAGGTTCATGAAGCCCTGCAGGTTATGGCGGAGGATGGGGTGGCGTTTGACCCCTTAGTGATGTTACTTGGCTTCTCTAAGGACGTACCTGCCTCTCACCGTAGATTTGTTGACGTGGCCCTGTTGTTGGCTAAGCGTAGGGTTGCTTGTTGCTGGGGTCGTGGTAGGGTGCCGCGCTTTCAAGACTGGGTGACTGACCTCATTTACTGTCAGGATCAGTATAATATCTATTCTGACTTGATGCCTGTTCGATGCAGACCAAAGGATTTTTGGAGTCCGCTCCAGGTGTACCTCCTGACCAGGGCTGCGCGGGACTCTGATTCTGAACCTGAGGACCGTGAGGGGATAGGTTGATGACAATGTGATGGGCTGGGATTTTACACGACTCCTGCTGTTCTTCCGATATCGGGGGGGGGGGGGCTGACTGTCTCCTTTTCCTGCGAGCTATTGGGGGGTGGGAGTCTCCCTTCGGACATGTATTTTATCGGGAATCCAGATTGTATCCCTATGCGGCACCCTTCTTTCCTGTGCTCCTCATACTTGTGTCCCCTCTGGCTCACGTGTTCTCCGCTACTGTACTGTATTCATATTGCATTGTCTTATTGGCTCGCCTGCCCATGCTGGATCATTGTATTTTAATATCTCCTGCACATTTCGTTGTTGCTCCTCGTATTGACTGATGCCCTGCCCTGTACTTCCTCGTGTCTCCTTATATATTTTTTGTATGCTTTCTAGGCACTGACGTACCACTGTAATAGCCGAATGTGATTGTATGTTTTGAATGTACACTTCCCTTGTACCTGCTTGTCTCCAAATAAAGGTTTAAAAAAAAAAAAAAAAAACAAAGTGGCAGCGGACGTAACCGACCCTACATTCTCGGTGAAGTAGAGTTCGATAGCCTTGGCCAGGAGACCACGAGTCTTGGGGTTTCGGAAGTACCACGGATTGACCACCACCGGTCGCTCCGACACTACAATATTAAAGTCGAATGAGACACACAGCGGGGAATGGTCCGAGATACCCCTGGTCAAAAAACGGGCCCCAGAGATAGCCGGTGCGTGAGCTGCCAAGGCAAGAACATAATCGATCCTGGAGAGACTACCATGAGCGCCAGAGTGAAATGAATATTGGCTCTGGGTGGGATGTAAGAGTCTCCAGCAGTCGACCAACCCCATAGTGTCAAGAAAAGTGGGCAACCACATTTGCGAGCTTCGGAGGTCTCTAGGCGGATGTCTGTCCAAGGATCCGGAGCAAACAGAATTAAAGTCACCCCCCACAATGCGCAACCCTGCTGGCAGATTCAAAATGGCGCTACCAAGGTCCTGGAAGGTGTTGTTTTGCAACCCTGGAGGGACATAAACCGAAACCAATATCAGGGCACGCCCCTCCCAACGCCCTGAAACGGCCACGAACCGCCCCCTCTCGTCGACAATAGTGGAGTCAATCTCAAAAGGGAGGGACGTGCGCACCATAACACCCGCCCCCCGGGACCCCGAAGAGAACCCCAAATGAGCCACCATTTTGAAACCCTTCCTGTTGAGCGCTCTACACGTATTCCCAACCAAGTGTGTTTCCTGCAAGAGAACAATGTCAGACCTATGTCTTTTAAGCAGTTGCAATACCACCCCTCTTTTGATACGATCACCCAAGCCATTGACGTTCCAACAAAGAACTTGCCATTTCCTACCCCCCATCGTCGTGTCCCAAGGCCACTCCAACCCCCAAAAGCCTCAACCACAAATGAAACAGGACAAAACATATGACCCATTGCCTAAGGAAAGGAAGAAAGAAACAGAAAGAACACACAAAACCTTCCCCAACACCACCCCCCACCCTGCACCCCTGCAGCAGACTGAAAAGCCCCCCCAACCAGCAGTGTGCCTGTCGCCCCATAAACTAAGCTACAAAAAAGACCCTAGAGGAGTAAGGAACCCCCGCGGTCCCCCCCTGCCACCCTCCATGAGAAAATAGGATATTCCAGGTAAAAGTGCAACATCTTGGCATTATCAGTCACAGTCAACGGGCACACCAACTGCTAAAGGCAGTGCTGGAAGCACTATTCCTGAGGATCAGGACCACCAGAGGCGCCTTCGGAGTGTTCCTCCTGTTCCTCTCGACGGTGTGGCAAAGTGTCCAGCCAGTCACTCACAGTCTCAGGCATATCAAAAAACAGGGCTCGGCCATCACGTTCAACTCGCAGCTTAGCGGGGTACTGCATAGAGTACTTCAGCCCCAAATCCCTGAGGCGCCGCTTTACCCCCGCAAAGCTTTGGCGCTGTCTCTGAACAGCCCTGGTGAAGTCCGGGTAGAAATTCACGTCAGTGTTCTGGAACTTGAGAGGCCCATGTCGCCTCGAGGCCTGGAAATTCACATCCCGATCTCTAAAATTGAATAAACGGGCGATGATGGGTCTCGGTGCGACGCCCGTCTTCGGAGGGCCACCAGGTATCCTGTGGGCCCGTTCCACTGAGAAAAAATGACTGAGACCTGCCGGAGCGAGATGGGTCTTTACCAAGTCCTCAACAAAGAGGTCGACGGCCGCTTCCTTCCCACCCTCCGGCACCCCAATGATGCGCACATTTTGCCGCCTGGCACGTCCTTCGAAATCCTCCAGCCGCCTCGAAAACAGGTCATTAACCGACCGCAAGGTGCGAACCTCCGCCCGCAGGTCTGAAACATCGGTCGTGAGGCTGGAGTTCTTGATATCGAGAGACTTCACTCGATCATTAGTTTTGCCCAGGTCGGCCCTGATCAAGTTGATATCAATGGCCAGGGTGTCCACTTTATGCGCCAGGACCTCGTGCTGCTCAGTCCTGATACTTGTGATAGCCCCCATGATGTCGCGCAGAGTAGGCTCCGACCCCTCGGGCGAGCTTGTGCGTAGGGGGTCCTTGGACTGAGCAACTACAGAGAGTGAGGTCCGTTGCTGGGCGTACCGATCGATCTTGTTTGTCTGGGGTTGGACCGTCTTCCTACTAGCCCGGTTCGCCGTCCTATCGGGCTCGCCCCTGCCAGCCATGTTGGGTCCGGAGAGAACAAAGGGCGATACGGCGAAGACACTGTGGGCATTCAAGCAGACACAAAGCGTAGCTACCACGAGAGCCAAGGCAGCAACAGGCAACTCCGCGGCTACGTGCACTCCGCCAGCAGGAACAGGAGACACTCGCTCCGCATATCAATCATGCGCCGCGTCGTCTCATTCAGCGGACACCTCAGGGACAATGGCGCATCCCTGGCACAAAGTTCAACACGACATAACTTTGCCAAGAAATGTCGGATTTAGAAACGGAAAGCGGATCCCGTGTCTGTGACCATTCGCCAATTGAAATCCACCGTCGTGAATCAGGATTTCTTCCAGGATGTGTGCGGAGGGTCGGAGGGTCCGCGGAGCTCCGAGCTTACGCGGCCATCTTGCTTGCCCGCGAAGCTCCTCCCTCTTGGGAGTTATTTTTGACGACAAACTGACCTTCACACCCCATGTGAACGCAATCGTCTCTGCATCTTTTTACAAACTTAGAATAATCAAAAAGATCCTTCCATACCTTCCTCCCAATTCAGGAAGGACTCTGGTCGCTGCCTTTGTGATGTTCTCTTTGGACTACTGTAACGGACTCTTTGCCAATGCACAACAAAAGGTCACTCAAAAACTGCAATCTGTGCAGAATGCAGAAGCCAGAATGCTCTCAGGAACCCCCACATTCAAACTCATTGCACATGTAATAAAAAGTTACCACTGGCTCTCTGTGAGGAATCGAATAAAATTTAGGGCACTGTGCATTGCCTATAAAGCCTGTCGAAACGTAGGTCCACAGTTCCTTCTAAACTCTCCAGTCATCCATACCCCCAACAGGCCACTCCGATCTTCCAATGCATACCTTTTGTCAGAGCCACGGACCAAAACTGCCTCTTGTGGCGTCCAACGTTTTGTTGTCTCAACGGCAAAATTGTGGAATTCTCTCCCGTTAGAGAGCAGATCTTGCCATACCTTGTTGGCCTTCAGAAGAAAAATAAAGACCTGGCTGTTTAATCAATAATTCTGCTTCTCTATCTTACATCCGTAGCGCCGAGACGCCTCCGGGCATTTGCACGCTTTACAAGGTTAAAAAAAAAAATAATAATAATGAATGGCCCAGTATGTCCGTACCTGGCTTTCCTGGCTGTGGGAACAACGGACACAATTTCACCAGCTAAAACCTTTTGCTAGTAAAATTGCACCTGGCTCTGTCTACAACAGCAGCCAAGCCTCAGCCCATAGTCTCTAGCAGGCTTTTTCTTTGGCAAGGGTGAACATGCAATACACCAGTTGCCAAAACTATTCTTTTCTTTTCCTTCCCCACCCTACCAGACTGGGTATAGTGGCTCCTCTACCCTGAAGGATAGCCACTGCACCCATTTACCACCTTCTCGGCGGAGATGGTTAATGGGAGCATTAAGCACCTTGGAATACTATTCAGAATTCTGCACCGAAATTCTCTGTCCACACATTGTATTCCCCAATCCAAGGGTCTAACATGTAACAGATTAAATTAAATGACATGGATAATGGTAATTCTGGCCAGTCCAGTTCAGTCCAGTTTTTGGCATTTCAATGCTACATCTGTCATTAAGTACACCGGCTGTTAATAGACCATGTGAAAGTAAAGATAAAGTAAAGATAAACTACATAATGGTAAGATTTAAAGATTGTCATCTGGACATACTGGCATACTGGCATGCTTGTAAAGGTAACAGGGGGCCAAGTGCTATATTCTCCTTTGACGCTGCAGTAGCAGTCATAGAAGTAATTTCACCAAAATGCAAGGGGTAGCGGAAGTGACATCACACACCCTTTGACCCCGATGACATCAACGTAAGTGATGTCACATGACCTTTTACCCTGATGATATCACAGGTTTTTTTTTAAATATATATATGTATGGATCCAATATTCATATTTACAAACCTAAAAATTGCTAAACTCAATTACATTGTTTCAGATGTTATGTGCAGGAAGGCTTATGGTGCTTGTGCCTTTCATATCAGAAATGTTATACAATGTAACAAAACAGTCCTAAAAGTCATCTCACTCAAGCCTGAAAAACTAATTTTCTTCAGTTCCCTTGAAAAGATAAACAAGGTCATGGTTGAGTCCTACCCGTTAACCCTCTGTTTTTTAATTGTCCACAGTTTCCTCTTAGTTCTAAAAGTCAAAACGATACTGTTGCTGTTGACCATGAGCGGAAGAGTGCCTCTATGAGATTCCCTAGGAGCGGGCTGCCTGGACAAAGTAAAGAGCTCTGGCAGCCCTGTTTCCCCTCTACTCTTAGCACTACTCTGCAGCCTCCGAGGCTAGGGGTCGCAAGGAAAGTGCCATGGGTAGCAAAGGGGCAACCCAGGGTTCGCAGGTGCGACCCCTAAATGACGTCCCTGGTAGCAGTACAAGGTATTAAAGCATGCAGTATTCAAAATACTAATTTTTTTCATTTTAGCTTATAAGAAGCTAAACAAATGACATACTGCTAATTGGTGAACATAAAGAGCATTAGTACAAGTAGGATTTTATTTTGTATGTTAGTGCATTACTGTCTTCCAGAAACCAGCTTAAAACCTTGCTGGCTTGCTCTCTGCATCTAAACCATAATTACATTCTGACACATCTTTATGATTCCAGCAAAATATTCTAGAGATATCAAAGAACCCACGGACATAGGTCTCTCTCAGGACAGCTTCCTTCCTGGAACAACTCCCTTCTCCCCCACGTGGACACTGTAAGTCAAGACAGAATTAAAGTGTTAGAGAACTTTCTTTCAGAAGAAGAGTTACACCTAACAAACAGCAGCCACCCAAAGGGAAGCATCCAGCCTTTTGTATTCATACCTAAATGCCAAAGGAGAAGAGTCCACAGTGGTTTATTTAAAAATAAGAGATTATGCTGACATCCAGAAACTTCAGTCTGTGAGACTGATAGTAAGTGCATGCCTAGGACGAGCGTACTTCTCTTTGATCATAAAGGGAGTGGAAGGAACGGGCTCTAAATAGAGCTACTCAGCTAGAGCGGTAATCATAGACAAAGTTCAATTTTTCTTTTTTTTAAAATAGGTGTATGGGACTGGGTTTGTCATAATTCATAGGAACTGTTGGAAAACATGGAATGGGCTTGTGCAGGGATTTTATTATGATGCGTTAAGGGAATTCTACTAATTACTTGTGAGTCAACCCTAGTCTTTTCTGTGCTGTTAGATTTTAGGAAGACAAGAAGATGAAGATGACTTTTAGATATGTACTCTCTACCTTGGTAAAGACACATGAATGCACATTCCGTCCCTTGGATTTTATACTATGAAGAGCATAGGAGCATTTCTCCCAATGACCTCCCATGGAGAAAGTGGGTGCTTGAAATATCCAGAAGACCCTACCTCTTTATGAATATTCTTAAGCTTGCGAAGAAGAGAGCATCCAAGAAATAGAGTCCACAAAAGGGGTTTCCTGCACCATCCTGGAGAACCCCAGCAAGAGCAGAGTTTTGAATCTGTTACTGGCTAGAAATGGGTGGGGAAACCATGTTTCCTATTTGGACCATTTCCTCTTGCCAAAGGACCAGTTTCTGGGAGTTATGTGACACTTGTAGCAATGGGGTGTGGGGGGGCCCAATGACAATAGCAATAGCAACAATGCCACTGTTAGTAGTAATAAACCCAGTAACAACGCTAATAATGTCAATAATGACAATAACAGCATTTTGGATCGAGAGACCTCCCCAAGGTTAGGAGAGACGGGCCGAGCCGATTTAATGGATTGTCATGTTCCGAGTGACTTGGCGTTGCCTGCACCTTTTTCCCTGGTTCTGGATCCTCCACTGGCTCCCCCACTCCCTTTTGCCCCTCCTATTGTCGCGTCTGGGTTGAGTTTGCAGTCAGTCATCCAAGGAGCAGGTTCAACAGCAGCAGGTCTAATGGCTGGGGAGGTACAGGCACTGCCTACGACTCATCCCATGTTTCGAATACGGATTTGGTCACTACACTTCAGACTTCCTTTCAGGCAATGTTTTCAACTTTGGCCGCAGACATTAAAGAGGGCTTTGAGACCTCGGCATCAAACCAAGCTGATATCCGCTGCTTTTGTGAATCTCTTGATAATAAGCTTGGCGCCCTTACCACTAGGACAGAAGTCCTTGAGGATAAGGCTACAGAAGTGACCATCAACATGGACGCTACAAAGGCGGAAATAGCGGGCCTTAGACAAGAGAATCAGAGTTTGTCCGATAGGATGGAGACGTTAGAAAATAACGACCGGAGGAACAATTTGCGCATTCTGAATATTCCAGAGGAGAAAGAGGGATCAGATATCAAGCAATTTGTGGTTTCTCTGCTAAAGGAAGCACTGCGAATAGACCTGACCGAACAGGAAATAGCCTTAGACATCCAGCGCATTCATAGAGAGCCGTTCCGAAGGAACCCCCAGAGGGTAAAACCTAGAAAGGTTCTGGTTAACTTTCTTACCTACTCGGTCAAAGAATCCATTTTGAATATTGCGCTGAAACAGAAGGTCGTAAACGCTAAAGGGTTCAATTTTCAGATCAGATCAGATTTATCCAGAACCACACTCGACACACAATAGAAATGAATAAGAGGCAGGCTTGAATGTGCTGATCAGATTTTATTCTTCAGCACAAAAAAACTCCAGCCACAGGTATTCACAACAGTAGAACTTCCTTGGCCTTCTCCTCACATTTAAACCATGCATTTCTCACACGGAACCAACAGAGAAAGAACAAACCAAACATCATAGAATGTGGAAACTAGAGGAGACTGCCACTATTAACCAAACTTATTGAAAGTAATAATGAATATGCCACACCAATCAACTGCAATTGAAGAATGTAAACCTGTAGCTTCTACACATCCATCCTCCATAAAGTCAGCCATGAAGGGTAACTAGGGTCCAGTCAACTACATCTCATGGCTTAGCCTTGATGGTTTTTTACTATTGGTTGCTACAGTATCGTTTTTCAAAACATTGAGGGGGATATTCACAAGGACTTATCTCTGATTTATCTCCACCTTAACGCATCAAAAGTGGAGATAGATTTAACACCCCATTCACATGCTGGTGCAAACTGCAGACATCGCCAGTATTCCCGCAATAACTGCCCCCAAATGTATCTCCACGGTGGACACTACCAACTAACCATAATGAGATGCAGAGTAGAAGTTTCTGTGCAAAAACACACGAAAAAAACCACAACACCACTTTCACAACTAACTGCCAGATCTGCGATGCAAAACAAAAACAGGCGATAAGCTGCGGCAGCAGCTGGGTAATTAACACCTGCCTTTTGCTGGTGTTAAGTCGGACTTCTACCCACAGCATGAAAGGGAGCCCAGCCAAGAGCCACACCTGAAGACCCACAGATGCCATGGGGACAATGATCATGCAGCTCCGATACCCATGAGGGCCACTACACCCCGCCCCCCGAACATACACATAACGTGCACAACACAAGAGCCCCAAAAAGTGCATGATTACACTCAGTGCCAGAATAAATACACACATGTGTGGCCAGAGGAACGAGAAACAGTCACACAGCACTGACGTAACAACCAATAACATTATTTAATAGCACCACAAAACACCAATGCAGAAGACTCCTGTTGGGTCCGTCGGGGACCATCTCAACATCACAGCCTGGAAAAGAAAGCACAAAATCAGGACGTGTGTCATGCGCACAACAAAGGAGCGAGACACAGAGAAACCACGAAGGAAAGTAAGCCAGAGAGAGAAAGAGAGGGAAGGAAAGGAAAGAAAGGGAGAGAGAGAGAGAGAGAGAGAGAGAGAGAGATAGTGAGAGTGAGAGAGAGAAGGAAAGGAAGGGAGAGAGCGAGAGACACCACCGCCCATGTGCACAGATGCCCCACTGTTCACCTGCTGCCACCGGTGTGTCCACCAGTAGACACACCACGTGTTCGTCCAAGCTCCAGGCACCGGTCTCGGTCCCGCCACCATGGCATGGTCCACAACTTGCGGGACAGCCCCGCGGCCCAGCAGGTCCCACACATGACGCTGAGTCCTGAGTCATCATTGACGGAGACCTCATCAGTGCACACGTTATCAACGCAGGCTGCACACCCGCTCAGCTATTTCGGTGTTACAAACCCTTTGCAACGCCAGTTAGCGCCACATGGTGGTAGGCCATTGATGGCCACAAGGCTTCTGGTGCCGCTAACCCTGTGCAACGCCAGTCAGCGCCACGTGGTGTTAGTCCTGTGACGGCCGCAAGGCTTCGGGTGCCACCGACCCAGTGCGCAACAACTCATGGGGCCTTTATGATTGAGAACCGTGGCGCATCCGTCATCCAGTCACCACTGGCAGAGGGGAATGTGACATAGTCGGCCCCTTATATTTGCAGAGTTACATATTTGCTGTGACGCCTGTGCCATTGGGTATGGTGTGTACGCAAACCTGGCCTCAGGGAGTGGCTGTGACCTTCTGACAACTAGACCAGTGGCCTGCACACCACCAGCGAATACGCCTGCAACATGTAGCTATGTGGGTCCCCCTCGGAGCCTAAGCAGAGTGGTCTGGCCTCGCACATGATGGAACAGCTCAGGGCTTGCAACAATGACTCGGGGGCTCTGGGCGTGGTTCAGTCCATGTTCGGACAAGGAAGTGACTAATGTTTGTGTCCCTGTTGTAGTGTCCATGGCACCCGGAACCAAATAGGCAATATAGCACACTGTAACTGGCATCCCACTATGTGAGCACCATTACTGTAAGGGAAATCACTGTCCCTACATTCATCCACACATTCATACATGAATGGTGAAAGACATGACACAGCAGTGCATCACTGGATGTTTATTGCACATCCAGTTTTGCAGCTGGAGCTGTACAGGGCCATGCCAAGCATACTGTTGCGTGTTTATCTAGGTTCCTGATCGATACTGTGACCTTATGCCCCTATTCGGCTATAAATCCATTTATTCCCTATATTGGCATAACCGTTCAAGTGCGATTTTCTGAAAAGTCATCTCTGGCCTCACACGAACAGAGCCACATTCCAGCATGACTCTCTGCCACTTCCTTTGTGACCAATTAGTGCAATGACAGAGCAGCAGTCACTATCTGATATTCCTAGATAACACTCCGAGTTCTTCAACAAGATAAAAACTTAGCAAACCTGGAAATCCCCGCTTGCTATGTTTTGATTAGTAATGGAACTCTAATGAGCAACTGATAACTATCACTTCCTAGTGACATCTTTAATTGACGTCTTATGTCCAGCAAACTTGCGTCAAACCCGGCACCTGTCAGGTATAAATATTACCAACGTTGCCTTAAGCAATGTTCGTTGCCTGTTGCTGATGCCAGCTGCCTGCATGACCCTGTGTTGGTAAATCTAGCACTCTGTCGCTGCAGCCTGCTATCCTGTGGTGGTGAAGCTGCTGATTACCATTATCGCTGCTACAGCGCGAACTATGGTGCAGTACGCTTAAGGAGCTGAACAGCCGTCCTCTGCGAAGACATCCAGCAGATTCCAGCTGCCCGCGGACGCTGTCACCCCTCCTTCCTCGACGCGCTGAAGAGAAGCCGCTGCCTTTCTCGTGCAGAGAAATCCAGTCCCGGCGCTTCCGGTTTACCCTCGCGGGTGACTGGGATATCGAGAGAGACCCCTGAAGGAGATACCAATCCTCCATCATTCTATTCAGAGGTATGGTGTTGACTAAACCCTTAGACGAGAATTCTTGAAACAAACCTTGGCAAAACCAACTTAACTTAAAGCAACTTACTTACTCCCCTTTCACGTGTTAGGCTTAGGTCAGGCACACTGGGGTAGGCTTAGTTAGAAGCACCAGTTGAGTATGTTAGCCTAATGTATATATGACTGTATATATGTTTTATTACTTTTAAACCATTGTATGGCTAAGAAACCATATCAATGCTTTTACAGTTCTATTTCGCAATACTTATCTTACTGTACGTAGTTTTTATAATAACAATTATTGCAATTGTGGCAATACATTTCTCTTGTATGAGAAGAAAGACTGTTCAATAAATGTTAACCCTTTATTGATAAACGCCCGTCTCTCTATTCTCTACATCTCGTGAAAGTAAACTGCACTAGACTGACTGAGTGAAATCTATGTCTATTGTTTCACACGACCCTAGAGATTGACTCTTGATCTGAGGAGCAAAGTTGTCATGTTGCACGGTTGTTGGAAAACTGAATCCCTTCTTGTCTGTGCCAAGGAAGCTGATCACTTCCTATGCAGAGAAGAAAGTTTCCAGTGACCTCTGAGCTAGTTGGTAACACAACCCAATTAAGTTTAGCATAGTCAGTGGAGGCCTGGAATATCCGCAGTTCCACGTCGATACTACTGTTTATGTTATTCCAATGCGCAGGGCCTAGTGGGAAACTAGGAACTACACTACATGGCGCCCAAACGTTTGGTAAGGCGATAAACTAACGCAAGACTTGTAGAGTAACTCAGTCGTGCATATTTCACACCCCTTTCTCCCGTAAAATACTCCAATAGACGTCTGGAGTGGGTGAAAGGTTAAAATCCGCCCGACCTTAGTAGGAAGAGATTCCTATGTAAAGCTCTGGTTTATTCAACGTTGAAGGATACAGTGTTCCAAAATATTGTGCATCTAATCTTTGTCTCCTTGGAGACCTGCTCTGCAAAACCTGCATTTATACAATGTCAGTAGAAAATAACGGAACCACTGGGGGCGCAGCAGATGCGACTCAGCAAGGTCCCGAATACACAGACCCGGATGCAATAATCATCCCGGCACATTTAAGAAGATCTATAACTTTAAACCTTATAGAGAACGGACTGACACCTCAAGGTGGTACAGTAATTTTCGTGATAGAGGCTCACGAGTATCGGCAGACAGAGGTATTCTATTCATGGATAAACTTTTCAGCGGTAAACGCTAGAACAAAAGAGTTTCACTATTACAAAATAGAGGAACCTCCGGGAGAGTACGCTCCTTTCGAGGAGATTGAAATCCCACTTAAATTTCAAGAGCACCTGCTCTGGTTTAATGGCGCCCTAAAACACAATGATCACATAACTAGGCTCGGTCCACTAGGTAGACCAGGAGCCACGTGGCCGGTTCTAGCCAGCTACACACCACATCCTGACATTGCAAAAATGTCTAGAGAAGAGCTGTTAGTACAGCTAAACACATTAATAAAAATACATAGGCAATTAGTCCAATATGTAATGCGGACTGCAACAGTCCAGCCAGCTGTTAATACACCACAGCTGACCCCTCATCAGGGGAACACAAATAAAATTACACCACAGAACATACAGTCATGTCTTGGTAAAACACCCGTAAAACGGGAACAAATTCCTTTCTGGTTAGCCCAGAAAATCACTCAAATAGAGGCAGTATTTCCTGATACTACCCCTATAGAGAAACACAGAATCTTGACCATCTGCCTTCCTATGGGAATCGCACCACACGTGGAGGACTGTGACACTTGGGGTAGAGTCTTTGCTTCCATTTACACAAAAACACACGGTGTTCCGTCTATGGCGGTAATACCAGAAGTGCTAAAACAGATTCAAAATGAATTCGGTCCAGAGCCCGCTTTAAATCTAGGTATGAAATTACTGAAAGACTTCAAGCAGGTCACGGCTATATTATTAGCCAACATAAAGGGAGAAGCAGCATCTGTGGCGATCCGCCAGAAGTTGAAGGAAACAGATATAAAAGATCCTGTTGAGCTTGCAAAAATCATAGAAAAATGCTATGAAGAATTAGGTAGAGACAGCTTGGGTGGAAAACCAGTTAAGCCCCAACTGCTCGAAAATCCTGAAAAATTATTTATTAAAAATAATTCAAACACTCCTAAAAAGAGCTGGGATGGAAATAAACAATCCACTCCCAAGGAAAAAGTTTTCCAGTCCAGAGGAAGGTCTCCTCGACGGAGGGAAAGAACTCCGACTCGAGAACGCCAGTCTCCCCAGAGGGAGCCCTCTGAGAAAAGATATAACCTTAGAAATAGGGATAATCTGAAAAAACCTGATAGATATCAAAGTATTGATACACGTCCCTCTCGATCTCTTCCACAGAATTCGGAAAGAAGAGGACGGTCAGACCCAGGAGAGCACACCAAGCCCAAAGACAAGGAACCTGCTCAAAATAAGAAATCTCAATTTCAGACAAAGAAGGTAGCCAGTATTAGAGTAATCAACCATGCCGAGAATACTGAGGACACAGTTGAAAAACGGGGAGTGGGCATTGACAATGTTGGACAGTGCAGCAGAAATCAGTATAGCGCGCAAGATCTTGATGAGTCATCTGGAGACAGTGGACACGAATGAATTCATTCAGGTTGAAACTGCTGACGCCAGACTTAGCGAGCCCCATAAAATATACGAAATAACATTGCGTATAGAGGGTGATAAGCTTAGGAAAATTAAGGGTCTGTTTTGGGATAAGCTCTCAAAAGGCTATGATATTCTGTTAGCTGAAAAAGATTGGCCTCCAGAGTTTGTCAGGGAGTGCCCTCGTGGCGAAGAAGTGATTATGCCTGCCTTCTCGAATCACATACCGATTCACAAAAAATACACATATGCAAGGAAATGGGCAGTAGCCCAGGCACCTGCATTATATAAAAATCATGTAGGATGGGATGAGGATTCACCGCCTCACAAAATCCAATTAAAAAGTGAACCAACTGCCCAACGGCAGTATCCCATAAAGCAAGAAGCTAAAAAACAAGTCAGGGAGATCTTAGATCAACTTGAGTACCAGGGGGTGATTGAAACATGCACCTCTCAAATGAACAATCCTTTGTTTCCTGTCTCCAAGCCAGACAATTCATATCGTCTAGTTTTGGACTACAGACACCTTAATACATGTTGCAAAACCTTTGCAGTACAAAACTCGCATAGTGCAGCCCTAATGAATAACATAGTTAGGAAAAAATACAAAACGACATTAGACATATCTAATGGTTTCTTTTGTCAAAACATTGCACCAGAAAGCAGATATTTGACCGCTTTCTCCGCATTTGGGTCACAGAAAAAATTCTGTCGACTCCCACAGGGGTTCAAGAACAGCCCAGGACTATTCTCAGCCAGGGTAACAGAGTTACTACAAATATATGATGATGAAGCATTATCTTACGTAGATGATATTTATCTCACAGACGACTACTTGGATACTCACTTGAAAAGAGTGAACACCATTATACTTGGGTTCGCAACAGAGGGTTACAAATTCAACTTTAAAAAGTCCCGAATTGCCCATCTGACAGTACTATTTTTAGGGTACGAATTATCAAGTGAAGGGAAAAGCCTAGCGGACAACTTCTTAGAGAAGTGCGCTGTACTCCAAGCTCCAAAAACGCTGAAGAATTTACAATCCATTCTAGGTTTTCTGAATTTCGGAAGAACTTACATACTAAATTACGCAGAGAGGGTTAAACCTCTCTACGAACTAATTAAACCTGATTTAAAACAAATCAATTGGACTCAAAAACACACAGAAATTTTGAGATCACTGCAAACAGACATGTTAGCAAAAACAAAATTAGATACACGTGACAACACGATCGATCTTGTAATCCGAGTCATCCCAGGAAGATGCGGATTCACGTACCTAACCTCTAATGAGGGAGAAAAGGTACCAATTTCAATTAAATCTCACTTGTACACACAAGCAGAAAAAACATTCAGTCACACAGAAAGAACTGTGAACGCAGTGCAAATCGCATTAGCAAATGAACGAGAACTAGCACACGGCAAACGGATTAATATCCTTACAGCGGAATCCGCCTTCGAGGCGCTATTCAGCCCAGTAAACCTGCCTACAGTGTCACTG
Organism: Lissotriton vulgaris; assembly: GCF_964263255.1. Lineage (NCBI taxonomy): Eukaryota > Metazoa > Chordata > Amphibia > Caudata > Salamandridae > Lissotriton > Lissotriton vulgaris. Next base: position 693,879,395 of record NC_141691.1, on the reverse strand, counting down.
GATCCGAAATGGATACAGTGCATAGATTCTCTAGGAGCGGAAGACGTGAAATACTATTTCGCCCCGCAATACGAAGAACTGAATGATTTAGAATATGAAAAAGAATATCCTCTGCCAATCGAAATTCTGCCTCTCCCACAATACGCCTGTATAATCTATACAGATAGCTTTGTACAGCATTTCAACGTAGAGAGAAAATCCTACGATGCAGCATGTGCGATCATTAAAGGTCGTTGGCTGTGCGGTAAATTCAGACCGAAAGTAACAAAAACTGAATCTGTAAGAAACTGTTCGGTTCAGAGAACTGAAATCAGATCTTTAAAGATGGCGCTCGAAAATGCAGAACGTGAATTCCCGACACTTATAGTGTGCGATTCTCATTTTTGCGTCAACTCTTACAACAATAAACTGCAGAGTTGGATCGAAAACGACTACAAAGATGACACAGGTGCCACAATAAAGCATAAATTGCTCTGGAACGAGGTAGCTCTTTTACACAAAGAACTACAAAAGACTCACGTGATTCACGCACAGAGTCTTCAACGTGATGGCGTTCACGTTGCAGGGAATTCATTGGCTAATACAGCCACCGCGGAAGCAACTAAACCGGCTTCCGTAGCCACAAAAAAGCGTACAGATAAGTACATAGACGGGGAAACCATGCTGGCAGTAAAAACGACCGTAAAAGGCGACTGTGCAGCATTACCCGTAAACTATCCACTCAATTATGCATACATAATCGATGCAAACTCCGTTCCTTTTGCTCGAATCCCTGGAGTGGGGGATAGAGTAATTCCAAACACGAACAGGAGAATATTTTTAATAGCAGACGCACACATGGGTTTGGGTCTAAGGCACAGAGAGATCAAGGAATCACTGACTGAATTACAATCAGTATTCTGGTGGCCGGGAATGAGTGTAGAACACCAAATATATGCAAACAACTGTGAAAACTGCAACAGGGATCGCAGTAGCGAACCCTGCTACCGGCTACCAATCAGAAAGAGCGTAACGCTGCCTACACCCCATCCTGCGTCCTATTAACAGTTAAGACGAAAAGCACTTAAAAAATGAGGCCTCCAGCGCTCGGCTGACGCTAGAACGGTTATAAAAGATTTGCGAGTCTTTATCGGCACATACGCAATTACCACGTTCCATTCTGACCAGGGTCCTGCTTTCAGCTCTCGAGCCTATAAGGAGGCCATGGCTAGCATGGGAATTGGGTTGCGGTATTCTTGTCCGTCGCACCCGGAAGGGAATAGTGTGGTAGAAAGAAAAAACCGTGACATAAAGCAATCTATAACAGCGAAGGTATTAGGTTCAGGCGCTGGGTGGGTCAAACATTTAATAAGTGTCCAAACTAGTCTTAACAACATGCCAAGAAATTCTCTAAAAGGTTTCAGCCCATACGAACTATTGTTCGGAATTAGAATGCGCGTTCAGGACCTCGATAGTCAGATGTCAGTGGTGCAAGAAAAAACAACAGACTTTGATGTAAAGGATCATTTGGCTGTTTTACAGGAACTGAATGAAACAAGAAAATCATTAAGCAACATAAAGTTAAAGCAACAGCCAAGTACCACTGACGAGGCACCACCCGCAACAGCCCCAGCAAGGCCTGTCTGGATTCCAAAGATTGGGGATCTAGTCAGAGAAAAGATCGCGGTTAAGAAGGAATTTGGGCCTTCTTACAGAAAAGCAGTACCTGTCTTAGCAGTCACCGGAACAAGATCAGTTGTGCTACCGCCCCTTGCTGGTAAAAAGGAGAACAGAGTCGTGTCTATCGATCTGGTAAAACCACAAGCATGTGGCCTATAATCAACAGTAGGCCCAGTGGACTCCCAAGAAACAACAGAATACCCAAACTTGCAACAATCCAAGAGGTTCAAACAGAAAGACTAATCACATTCGATCAGCCTGCAGTGCACAATGAAGGACTATGCAATAATGCCATGGAACTCGTGCCTCTTGAAACACAGATTGAAACAGTTCGTCAAGAAACAACACCAGTCTACAATGATGTGGCATCAGAAAGTGCTACCGAGAGACAGATTGAAAGAACAATCCCATCAATTGACAGAACTGCCTCTGGTTATTTCATCAACTTCGACAACTTCTCTGAAGATTTAAATGACCCCGAAGTGATGCCAGAAACAAAAAAGACTTTTAAAGAAAAAGCAACGGAACTCTTTCATCAACTGAAGGAAATCTACCTCATTTCCCCTTGGCTAGAGTTCTGGTTCGGTCTAGGTGTATTTTTCCTCCTGCTTTGGCTCATCATGGTACTGTGTTTGGGAAAATTCATTGAAGGAAAATATATTACAATGGACACAGCAAGTCAGAACATCAACCTAGTCCTGAAACCACACAGATCATCCCACGTGAAGAAAAGAGAACTGTCAACAGTAAATGTCACAGCAATTCCAATACCTGGTGGGGTAGTATGGGAGAAAACAGACTATGAGATATATGGTCCGGTCGAAATCCTGAAGTATCCTCATCAACTAAAGGTTTCCTTAAGTGACTTTTTGACACCTAGTACATTCTCTGATGATTGGGACTTTACCAGTATTAATGACATGATGTCTGATTTAGTAATGTCAGCTAGATTCACAGATCATGATTATTTACAAGGTTCATCTAGTTATGAGCAGTTATTCTGTTACACCCACTATGGGAATCATTACTTGCATAAATCTGCACAGCCTAGAAATGTTTTTATGTATAATCAATGGGAACATTGTTCTACACCACCTAAAAGCAGTTCTAAAGCATTTTTTGAGAAATTCAAATACTTCTGAGGGTTTAACACCAGTAATGCAGAAACGTTTTATTATAAACTGTTAGATAAAACAGGAATGAAAACAATGCTGACAAATTCTAAATTGATATATTCAGAAGCATTTTATGACAAAATGATGACATTTGGTTTTGATTATTGGAAGAATAATATTGAAACGAAAACAATTTGGGGTACAAAAGATTGGCAGGTGCAAGGCATTGAAGCACTATTTAGAACCTGCATGATACCAGAACAAATGTTATTTTTAAATGACACAATACACCAAACATCTTGTCTTGGCCTAGCTAAGATCAAAGACCTTAAAACACCGTCTATACCAAAGCCAATACCTGAAAATGCAACCACTGATATTGAGTTAGACGTGTCACATATTTTACATTTCAACAGAACACATCCTGATTGGAAAAATGGTTAATCTGGCCTACAGACACAAATAGCTGTCAAGATAGATTCCTGAATAAAACACAGGGGTTAAAAATGACCAGATTAGACTCGAGATATTCCCAGAGACAACATCCAGGGATTATAACAACATACAGTGTAGGGAAACTCTTCCTAGAATGGCTAACCTCGTAAAACACTGGCTGAAATTAAGCAACACTTGTCTTTACTAAAAGATGGTGCTGATTTGCGCGATTTCATTCTTGGACCACGCAAACAGCGTCAAAAGCGTTTCATAGCGACCTGTATCTATGCTGCTTACGACGAGGCTTGGAAAGTAAAGCAAATTGAAACTGCTGAAAAAATACGAGAAATTGATTGTATTAATTTGGAGAAATCACTTTCTGTGGTAGACAATGGGTTAATGACTCTGTCTTCCAGAATATATTCTTTGGACAATATTGTATCCTCTGCCTTTGATGTGATAGACAGAGATTTGCTAATGTTACAACATGGCCAGTCTCAATTACGCTCTATTATAGAATTAGCCTGGACGCTGCAAAATCTTCGTTCAGGCTATGTGCCTTGGCGTTTAATCAACACGACGTCATTATTTTCCAGTTTTAACCTTACTGATAAACAGATCAGTTTGGCACAGAAAGGAGCATCGAAAAACTCGAGAGATTACCATTGACAATGTCAGAGAGTCCTGTCATTGAATGGATAATACACGGAATTATCACAATTCCGATAACAACTTTCCGATTTAAAAAGTGCCTTGAGTACATACCTGCTGGCCAATATGAACAATTGGGTAAGGGATATGTAAAATCACAATGGAAATTACCATACACTCACTCTTGCTATAGTGACAGTGACAAAAATGTATTTCTTAGTGGTGAGAACTGTAAACACTCACTAAGCGGTATACTTTTGTGTCAGGGTATTAATTTACACGGAGCATGTGATGGAAATTCAAACAACCTTTCATGCCACCAGCTAGTCACACCTGCAACTCAGATAGAGCCCTTCTTTATGCAACTCGCAAACGGGAGTTACATTCTTAGAACGGATCACAGATGTTGTGGCCTGACGCCAGGGAAAAGTTATCTAGTACAAGTTACGTCCATGGTCAAATGTTGTATGCAAGCATTGTTCCCGAGCGGGCCTCCAGACATAGTGACTCCCCTCTGGCCTCGTCTGAATCTCTATTCTATACGAATTGATACATTAAGCAAAATGAAATCTGTACTTTTACAGACAACAGTGCCTATAACGTCATCTAAAGAGACGTATGATCTTCTAGTCGCAAGGACAGCTACTGAGGTTCATGACCTTTTATCAACAAATTGCCCCGTGCATTTCGTAGAAATGTTCAGCCAACTCCTTAACATGTCTAGTGCAACAAGCATCCCAGGCATATTTAAGACAGTCTTTACGGGACTGCTAACACCCTTCCAGGCAATTTTGGGAATCTTTCCTAATTTTGTGCACTCCATTTTTGGCGGCATACCACTATTTTTGGGACTCGTTGCAGGGATTCTATTTTTGACCCTCCTGCTACGTTATGGCAAGCCTCGGCTCAGACATAGCTCCCATGGGAATGGAAGAGACAATCCTAGCAATGCGCTACAGGGACAGGATAACTAACGTCCTCGGATTGGCCAGGCTGAGAGATCTAAACATGACCTGGTTCCTTTCATTCAGACCGATATGGCAAAATTGCATTTTACCTGTGCTACGGTGTATGCTTTGCGGCGATGAATGCGTGTTGGACATCTGTCTTTCACTTCCATCAGCAGTACCAATGGACGTTGATACTTTGCTCAGTCCAATAACGGCTCACGCATTGTGTTGTCCCCAGCGGCTACCAATCCTGATGACGGCATTCGTGGAGACTCCTGTACTACAGCCAAGTGGTAACAGTGGAGCGAGTGACAAAAGCAACATCATTCAGGTACAACGTTCTGTGAGCATTGCTGGTCCTGCCTTCGATGACAGCAATCATTCTCACACCTGCCAAGTTACAGCGCTATCTAATTTGGTTGAACTATCACCTGAATTTGTAGACCAATTCTTTGAGAGCCTGTCTGATACGATGTTCTCACCCATAGAGAAACAATAACTTTTGAGAAGCTTTCCGACACACAGCGTTCCAATGAACTCTGAATTCGGCCTTCAGTTTTGATCAACAAAAACTGCCAAGAGCTTTGGAAATCTATTTTCTTTGAATTGGACAATTTTTCTAATATTGACCCTTTTTGGCACGAACAATTCTTTGCTTAACGTAAAAACTATTCTTAGAGAACAGAAGCTTCACACTTCTATTTCTAAACACATCTAGAGACATAACAACATTACACCAGCCTCTAGCACACATGTTATTACAATGCATTTTTATGTGATGATTTATCTCGCTTTTCTTCTGTCAGAGATACTTCATGTGTAATTCTTTATGCATAATCGTTCATTGATTTCATATGCAGTAATTTTTTGAATGATTACTATGCTTTAAAAAAAAACAAAAAAACGTACAGTACCTAAAATTCCATGTATTACAAGTACGCCTATTTCGAAAGCATTTATGTATTTTGGGGTGGGCAATGTTACACATGCATCTAATTGCTTAGTTTTAGTAATTTTGATGGACATTAACACGTGGAGTGGGTGTTGCGTGTTTATCTAGGTTCCTGATCGATACTGTGACCTTATGCCCCTATTCGGCTATAAATCCATTTATTCCCTATATTGGCATAACCGTTCAAGTGCGATTTTCTGAAAAGTCATCTCTGGCCTCACACGAACAGAGCCACATTCCAGCATGACTCTCTGCCACTTCCTTTGTGACCAATTAGTGCAATGACAGAGCAGCAGTCACTATCTGATATTCCTAGATAACACTCCGAGTTCTTCAACAAGATAAAAACTTAGCAAACCTGGAAATCCCCGCTTGCTATGTTTTGATTAGTAATGGAACTCTAATGAGCAACTGATAACTATCACTTCCTAGTGACATCTTTAATTGACGTCTTATGTCCAGCAAACTTGCGTCAAACCCGGCACCTGTCAGGTATAAATATTACCAACGTTGCCTTAAGCAATGTTCGTTGCCTGTTGCTGATGCCAGCTGCCTGCATGACCCTGTGTTGGTAAATCTAGCACTCTGTCGCTGCAGCCTGCTATCCTGTGGTGGTGAAGCTGCTGATTACCATTATCGCCGCTACAGCGCGAACTATGGTGCAGTACGCTTAAGGAGCTGAACAGCCGTCCTCTGCGAAGACATCCAGCAGATTCCAGCTGCCCGCGGACGCTGTCACCCCTCCTTCCTCGACGCGCTGAAGAGAAGCCGCTGCCTTTCTCGTGCAGAGAAATCCAGTCCCGGCGCTTCCGGTTTACCCTCGCGGGTGACTGGGATATCGAGAGAGACCCCTGAAGGAGATACCAATCCTCCATCATTCTATTCAGAGGTATGGTGTTGACTAAACCCTTAGACGAGAATTCTTGAAACAAACCTTGGCAAAACCAACTTAACTTAAAGCAACTTACTTACTCCCCTTTCACGTGTTAGGCTTAGGTCAGGCACACTGGGGTAGGCTTAGTTAGAAGCACCAGTTGAGTATGTTAGCCTAATGTATATATGACTGTATATATGTTTTATTACTTTTAAACCATTGTATGGCTAAGAAACCATATCAATGCTTTTACAGTTCTATTTCGCAATACTTATCTTACTGTACGTACTTTTTATAATAACAATTATTGCAATTGTGGCAATACATTTCTCTTGTATGAGAAGAAAGACTGTTCAATAAATGTTAACCCTTTATTGATAAACGCCCGTCTCTCTATTCTCTACATCTCGTGAAAGTAAACTGCACTAGACTGACTGAGTGAAATCTATGTCTATTGTTTCACACGACCCTAGAGATTGACTCTTGATCTGAGGAGCAAAGTTGTCATGTTGCACGGTTGTTGGAAAACTGAATCCCTTCTTGTCTGTGCCAAGGAAGCTGATCACTTCCTATGCAGAGAAGAAAGTTTCCAGTGACCTCTGAGCTAGTTGGTAACACAACCCAATTAAGTTTAGCATAGTCAGTGGAGGCCTGGAATATCCGCAGTTCCACGTCGATATTACTGTTTATGTTATTCTAATGCGCAGGGCCTAGTGGGAAACTAGGAACTACACTACAATACTACACAATATGGGCCCGTGGAGGGCCAGCCAGAGTCCATCTGGGGATGACAAGTACTGCGGAAGAGGAAGGGTACAGCCCGCAGTTTGGTCGCTGTGTCATTGGTCATCAAACAGGATATGGCAGTTCATGTTGCGGTCTAAGGTGAGTGCAGCGGAGTGCATTGGGGTCAGTGGAAGGTCATGGGGCCATGTGCGGCACCAAGCAGAAACAGGCCAGGTTGCGGAATGAATGCTAGTGCCTCCTTCTGAACACATGCCCATCCACGTCCTCGTACTTGGTTGTCTGCTCTGCCCCACCTGTGGGTGTTGCAGTACCGGCTGTGGCACTGTGTGCCACAGACAAATCAAGGGCCGGAGGAGGATTGTTGGCCGCACTGTGTGGCAGCGCCACTCCTTGTGGCAGCAATGCGATGAGGAGGATCTGCAGGGCATGGTAGAACCCAGCTTCATTTTGCTGATTTGCAGTTGTGGCTGCCATCCTTACCGCCTCCATCCGCACCATGTCCTCCATGAGCCTCCGCATGTGTGTCATCTCATGACTGGGATCGATGGAGCCAGTCTGAGCGGACAGGTGTTCTTCTCTCCGCGTCATGACTCCAGTGATGTCAGTTAGGGCTTGTTGGAGACCATGGAGCGGGCAGTGGGTGTCAGTTAGGGACTGGAGCTGGTCTCTGATGGGACCTAGACACCCATGGATGGCGTCCAGTTTGGTAGCCATGAGGCCAAACCCTCCCACACCTGCTCAGCCGTCTCCCTCTGGCACTCCAGCACACGGCGTTGGAAGGCCATGTGTTGTTGGGAGACTTCCAGGGCTGTGGGTGGCTCCTACTGGGTGCTTTGGGTAGTGGGTGGGGTCTCCTTGATGCAGCTGGGCTGCCCTTTTCCTGGAGGTGAGTTGCGGATTATGTCAATGATTTCTTGGAGTGCTTGGGTGTCGCTGCTGGGGGTGTCCTCCTAATCATCAGTGAAGAGTGGCTAGGACTGCTGTGCAGGAGGTGTTGACGGTGCCTCTGCAATGTGAAAGGGAGAAGGTGTATCACAATGTGTCCACATGTATGTAGCCGCATGGTACATGTTGACATTCAGACAGGGTGGCATTTTAAATTATGACAGTCTGTGGATCAGGGCCATGAGCCAAAGTCATTGCGGGTGTGCACTATGCTCTGCTTGATTGGGCATGTGTGCCATTGTGACCTTCTTCACCCGTCCCCCAGTACCTGCTGGTCACTCACCCTTTTGTGGTTGTGTTGTGTTCTGTTGAGCAGTGTCCGGTCCCCCGGCTCTGGCCACAGTCTCCACACTGATGACTGTCGACACCAGCTCCTCCATGTCATCCAGCACGAGCTGTGGCGCTACGCTCCCACCTCCAGTCTGCATTGCTGCCTTCTGGTTGGCTGCGAGTTTCTCCTTTGTCTTGCGCTTGATGTCAATCCATCGCCTCTTGGCCTTGTCCATTGACCTCTTGTGTTCTCCAACGGCATTCACCTTGTCCACGATGTCCCGCCATATCGCATTGTTGGTGCCCAATGACAGGTTGGAGGTGACGAACAGTTGTTGATGGTGTTCCATCACCTCCGTGGCCAGGATCCTGTTTTTCTGGAGACTGAACTTCGTCTTCCTCTTCTTCTTGTCCTTGCCCTTCCCTGTCCCCGAGGTCCCAGGCTGGTCATCTGGGGTGCTTGTGGGGTTGCCCTCGTCCTCTGTGTCTGCTCCGGCTGCCTCCATGGTGCTTGGGTGTTGGTCAGTTTGTGTTTGAGTGTTTTTTCTACTTCATAGTGATTTTTCCTACCTGCTATGTGTGTATTGCAGGCCTGGCGCTGCTTATTGCTGATTTCCACATCGCGCTTTGGCCCATTGCATGTTTTTTCGCATTGAGGTTTGTGTTATCTCTGTCGTGGTGGTTGTATCACAGACATTGGCCGCGTTATTGGCGGACTATCGCATGGTACCGCCGTGTTGTGAATTCCACGTTGACACTGGGTTATTTTCCCACGATAGGCTGCGATGTGTAAAGGTGCGTTAGCATTTTTTGGTGATTTGTAGCACACGTTCTTGTGAATATACCCCTATAACTTCTGTTCACCTTAACAACTGTTTTCTCTTTTGGCATATTTTTAATCCTTATGGTTTACTCATGTTTACTGAATGTGTTTGCAAATTTTTATTCACTTATTGACTTTAAACATGTTTTTAGTACTTTTGTATATATATCACATGATTTTTTTCTGAGGAAGACCTTTCCATTTGTGCCAGGCTATCGAGAGTAAACTCGCCATTCCCATTAGACACCAATGTTTTCTTCAGGGTGTTATGCATGTTGGAGCTCACCCACAGCTACATCAAGAAGAATTCTCTGCACAATATTTTTCTTGGAGTTAGCATTTCAATTTAATTTGATTTTAAAAAAACATTTATTAGGCTAGAAGAATGTAGTCGTACTCTATGTTGCTTCAATATGAATGAAAGAATATATATGGCCCCCAATAGGCAATTAAACTAGGAGGTACTGCCTTATGGATAGCTTACATGTTTGGCATAGGTGCCCCTCTAGGGGTATTTGAACAGTATTTATTTAATGACAGTTTTAAATTGTGTGAAACAGGCCTTACAGTTGAGCACTCTACACATTAATGAATAAGCAATTAGTTACATGGTAAAAATGCCATGAAATGTTTATCTTAATGTTGAACCATTGTGTTGGGATTACAGAGGTAGAATAGTGAGTGTAGTACATAGAACATTGGGCTCATTACTGTCTAGTGTGCCATGGTGTCCATTAAGTGGGTCGTTGGTGTAGGAACAGGAGGGTCTTCAACTCCTTATGTAATGTTTTGTTTAAGGTCATAGCTTTGGCTGAGGGTGGTAATAAATTCCAGATCTTGGATGCACTTCATGCAAATGATTGTTACATAATGTTTTCTTTCCTGAATGCTGGAGTTTGTAATAATAGTGTGCCTGAAAGTTTGAGAGTGCACTCACCGCCAGATAAGTTTATTATACTGGCCTAATAATTATATTTATAGTACAACCACTCTTGCAGGATTTGCCAATTTCCAGTATTTTCTTCCTTTGTTTTATCCTAAATTAATCTGCACTTTGGATATGTATTCCCGCAAAGATAATTATCTTCAGAATTGTTGGACCTGGCCCTTTTTGCAGTGTTATCCCCAACTTTTTTCGCTTACTGCCTCCTATTTTTTCCGACCTGTTTTTTTTGGTTTTAGTACTCTGGCCATTTTACACTGCTAACCAGTGCTAAAGTTCATATGCTCTCTGTCTAAATTACATTGGTGATTAGTTTATCCATGAGTGGCATATTTGATTTACTATTAAGTCCCTAGTAAAGTGCACCATGTGTGCCCAAGGCCTGTAAATCAAATGTTACAAGTAGGCCCGCAGCACTGATTGTGCCACCCACATGAGTACCCCTGGAAACATGTCTCAGACTTGCTACTGCAGTGTCTGTGAGTGCAGTTTTAAACTACCATTTTGACCTGGCTACTGTGCCCACTTGGCAGGCCCAAAAATTCCCCTTTACAAGATATATCTCCCCTACAGTAGGCGGCCCATGGTCGCCCCACGGGCAGGGTACAGTGTATTTCTAAGGTAGGACATATGCTGGTGTGTTTACATGTTCTAATAGCGAAATACTGCTAATTTTCTTTTTCATTATTGCAAGGGCTATCTTTCCTATAGAGTAACATGGGGACTGCCTTGAAATATCTTTTAAGTGTCTTTTTCCATTTGGAGTAGATAGAGATTGGAGTTTGGGGTCTCTGAACTCAGAATTTAAAAATACAACTTTTGGTGAAGTTAGTTTTTACATTGTGTTGTTGAAAATGACACTTTTAGAAAGTGATCACGTGGGGGCGGGTTTGCGCCCCACTCCGAACACACAGCGTTAGATGCATAACAACGATGCCAGACGTTAATCGAATTTATCAGTGTTGTTTTATTTCCATTTAATCTTTCCATGTATAACTTTGATCATGGTTTATTCAGTCACATGTGGGACGCACTATGTTAACATATAATCCTTAACGCTTTAGACATGCCTTGACGAGCCTTATTCTATAGCATGGAATGCTACATAGATTCTCCTTGATTAAATCTTTTTCACCCAATGCATTTCGTGCCTCTCATGGCACTTCGTCAGGGGTTAAACTACAAATTTAAAAACACAATTATTAGGCTACATCTTGAAATGGTTCGTATTCATCATATTTAACATCCTATGCACAACATATCAACAATAAATGCTTAAGACTAAAGTTCACCCCGTGATCGACGTTTTGCCCGCAGAATTCATAATAATTGATAATATGAGTTAAACTCCCCCTATTTTCTTACGTGCTTATTGTCAAATGATCCCCAAAATACCTTCAAAATAATCCCATCAAACAATATAAAAGCTCCCTTATCTATCCCTCAAATCCCTCATTGCAAAATAAGTTACACAAGCCCATACCTCGAGTGATTCAATGACTGCCTCTTCTCATTTCAAACCACATACTGAGTGTTCAACCCTCTCCTTCAATTATAAACACCTGTGTTGTATTCTCAGATCCTCCTGTTTTTAACAAGTCCCACCCCTTCAGTGATAAAAATACAAAACCCACAATGCACTGATGTTGTTGTGAAACTACTGATGCTGACCGTATTCACCCTGCAGAATTTCGTGTTGTACCCTTCCTTTGACATTATTGAAAAATATATATGTAAAAAACCTGGAAGTTAAATTAAAGAATTCACCGCCCACCCATAAATGTTCTTTGTTAACGTTCGTCACATCTAGCATTAAGTTGTAGCTGACTACATTATGTTGTTCCTACAAAGATAAAACATCACATCATTCCAATATAACCATAAATCCAACTGATGTTGATCCGCATTCTGTTTTAAAACAGCAGTCCATGTTAATCCTTGAATGGAGGCTGTAAAAGTAGTCCCGCAAGTGACAATCTTTGGTTGGTTTGCGGGTCTTATTCCATGGGTGCTACTCGTCGGGTGGACAGAGTAACTTTTGATTCACAAAAAACAATGGTGACAGAGTGCACACCTTCTTTTCCATGTTACAAACGCGTTCATATTTAGTGAAGTTTCGCGTGCTGGCCCGGAATCGTGGACTGTCCTGCCACGTCATGAATAAAATCACTGGAGCACGTAGGGGCGGGTTTGCACCCCACTCCGGACGCACAGCGTTAGATGCATAACAACAATGCCAGACGCTAATCCAATTTATCAGTGTTGTTTTATTTCCATTTAATCTTTCCATGTATAACTTTGATCATGTTTTATTCAGTCACATGTGGGACGCACTATGTTAACATATAATCCTTAACGCTTTAGACATGCCTTGCCGATCCTTATTCTATAGCATGGAATGCTACATAGATTCTCCTTGATTAAATCTTTTTCACCCAATGCATTTCGTGCCTCTCATGGCACTTCGTCAGGGGTTAAACTACAAATTTAAAAACACAATTATTAGGCTACATCTTGAAATGGTTCGTATTCATCATATTTAACATCCTATGCACAACATATCAACAATAAATGCTTAAGACTAAAGTTCACCCCGTGATCGATGTTTTGCCCGCAGAATTCATAATAATTGATAATATGAGTTAAACTCCCCCTATTTTCTTACATGACGTGGCAGGACAGTCCACAATTCCGGGCCAGAACGCGAAACTTCACTAAACATGAACGCGTTTGTAACATGGAAAAGAAGGTGTGCACTCTGTCACCATTGTTTTTTGTGACTTTTAGAAAGTGGCCATTTTCTTGCTTAGCCATACTGTGCATCTGCCAGTCTGTAGAGTACACATTTCTTGATTGGCTAACAGTTAGGCTCTTGTGCATTCATTCCAGATAGTCACACAAAGGGAGCTGAGGTGTGCCTTGCATATCCTGATGGGCCATCACAAGGCTTATGGGCCTTCCTGAGCTAGAGTGGTGGGAGGAGTTGTCACCGACACCTGAATAGAGCTGTGCCTGTCCTCACACAAAGCTGTCTCCACCACTCTGTGGTGAGTCTGGATCCAGGTCAGGGAAAGGCAAGGCCCTGGGCACTACGAAGAATTTCCTTTGAAGTTTGCTTACTTCTGCTAAATACCAGATCTTCGTGAGTTCCACTTATTCATGGAAAAACATAGACCTGCGCTAGTGTTTCCTACTGAAATCTGGGCTGATTCTACCTGTAATGTAGATATGCAGGCAGCACTGTCATCGAGTTTTAATATTTATAAATGCGATAGAGAACTTAAACGTGGAGAAGGATTAGCAGTTACTGTTAGAGAAGACTAGAATCCAGCTGGCAGCCCTCTCTCCTCTCCTTTGGAAAAAGAATCTCCTTTGTTATAAAGATCAACAAGCAACAATAATTCAAGGATATGGTGTTATATAGACCACCTAGTTCCAGAAAACAAATTCTTCAGGAAATAGCTAGCCTTCTGGAGCATTCTATCCTTGAACCCAACTATACGGTTCTGGGCAATTGCAATTATCATCTAGAGGCAATTTCAGACCCAGATACCTCAGCACTTCTGCAAACTTTCTCAGCATTAGGCTTAGATCAAATAGTACAAGAGTCAACACATCAGGCGGGTCACACCTTGGATGGAAGTTTTACTACTAACCCCGACCTAGTCAATGTAAAAACATCTTAAGTAGCATGGTCCAACCATAGAACAGTCTTCTTTGAACTGTCTCATCTACAATTTAATTCTAATATAAAGAAATCACCATCAACTTTCCCTTCACGAGCTTGACGGAATGTATAGCCAGACCATCCTAATAAAGTACTGGAGAATACACCCCTAGTTCTTGTAATATATGTTGAGGCAGCAGCCAAACAATATAATAAGTGGCTGGAATTTGCTTCAAATCAAGTAGACCCTCTTCCCCATGGTTCTCAAAATGTAGAAAACAGGAAAGAAGATGAAGAATGGCCAATAAAGAGGAAGAGAAGGCAAAATATCTACAATATATAGCAATTTATAAAGATCTTATAATGAAGGCCAATGCATCATTCTTTACAAAGAAGATTAAGGACGCTAAAGACTTGTTTAATGAACTTTTTTGGACAATCACAGAGTTAACTAATAATTGCAACAAAAAATCCCTGACTGTTAGTGAATTATTTTGTGATACTCTGGCAAAGTTCTTTTTAGAAAAAGTAGAAACAATTATTCAAAAATTCTCCAATTCTAAACCAGCGCCCACTATATTATCCACCAATATGCCCTTCGAGACAACAAAAATTCTGACAGAATATTTTTCGCCCCACCAAATCAGGACATTAGAAACTTACTGGAAACTTCTCCTTCGTGTTCCCCATATGATCCTTGCCCGCACAACATAGTTAAACTGGCAGCAGAAGTTATTGCGTCTAAATTAATGCTTATTTAACAAGCCATGTGTAAAACGAGCATCTTCCCAAACATTTGGACGAAAGCAGACCTGACAACTCCCTCTAAAAACCATAATGATTTGGTAAGTATTCTTCTTTGGATTCAGTGTTTCAGTCATAAGGTGAACACCAGTGTCGCTGAAACTTTAGACCTGCTTGTGAGTGTGTTTGATGTCCAGTGAGGTATTGTTGTATCAGTGTAGCCCAGCAATACTGTCCCTGCTGGCCACTACTAGAAAAGGCCCAGATTGATAAACTGCTAAAGGAGGCCACAACTATGCATTCTCCAACACTTTCTTTTAAGTTCAGGTATTTATTTGTAGGGGGTATTGTAGCTTTCCATGTTTCAGGTCACTCACTCATATGAAAAACTGTTTAAACATTCTCAAATTAAAAGCAGACAAAGGTTGTACTTCATGTTTATATTGTACTTCTCACCAGTACTCTTTCTCTAAAGACATTAGTTGACTTCCTAGGCAAAGCAGAAAACACTGAAACTGTTAGGTGTGAAATTTACGATTTCAATTTTACAAATAAGAACACAGATACATTAACTGCATACATGAACCATAACATCAAACTCCCCATTCTGAGGGGGATGAAAAATGTGAAATCAGGCACAAACTGGTGTTTGAGATCAAATGAGATTATGACCATGTACAAATAATCAAGGTGGGTACTGTTCCTTCCCTAATTATTATACTTACCTAGGCCTTCTGCATCTTCTGCAGTAAGGGCCTAAGTGTAACCTTTTGTTATTTCACCTTTCTACCTTAAAGTTAAGAAGTTGTATTTCCTGAAAGCTAGAATAAGGATTTAGCTTAGGAAGAAATTTGCATGATATTCGCATACTAATGTACTTGGTTGAAAATCCCACTGCTGCATCCTTAACTGACCTTCAGTTCTGGCTAATTGGATACTGGGTAAAACAATTAAGTTGACAGTTAAATGCCCTTCTGGTTAGCTTTGCTTGGATTTGTTACATTTATAAGATGTCAATGGAGGGTAAAGAAGGACCATTTGTCTCAGTTTCAGACTGTGCTTACAGTTCTCACAGTGATTCAGTGTCCACCTGCATTAATCCATTCTTATTTTGGAAACAATTGGCACTCCATTTAATCCAGTTATTGGGCCTCCCAACTCCTTTTTCCTGATACTGGTCTCCTTTTTCCTGATACTGGCCTGTTCATTCTTTGAAGGTTGAAACAACATCAACATTGGCACTTTTTGAACCAGGGAGAAATCCCTACTCATCTGTTTGGAGTGTTTGGGCTGCACGTCTTACTCCTGATGGGCTTCATAGCATCCTGTTTGTTTCTCCCACTTTGTGTATTGATCCTCTGTGGGATATGAAAGCTGATTTGACCTTCCTATTGTTATCCACATTTGAACCAATGTGTTGTTGCCCAATTAGTACTCTCCTTCTGAAGATAGTACTATTAGTGGCCCATAGGGCCGGAGAACGTCAGGTCCTCTGAGTTCATCTGCCTTTCTTGGTTTGACACCTAGCTACATTGTTCATCTGTACCTGCTCCTCCTTCCTATCAAAAGTGGTATCTGCCTTTCATAAAGGCTAGCCTGTTGCTCTTCTATGTTTCTTGCATCCTCCTCACCTAACCAAGCTGGAAGAGCATATGCATAGATTGTACCCCAGATGTACAGAATCCTACTACCTCAGCCACACTCAAGAGTACAAATTGGCTGATTAGCTCTTTGTGAAGGGTACCTGATCCAAGAAAGGCAAGGCAGTGGCCAAATACACCATTTTGTGGTTGGTAAGATGTGCTGCTTCTTAGCAAAGAAAGGTCCTCCTGAGGGCATTAGCAACCACTCCACTAGGACCATGGCTCTTTTCATAGCTCTCACAAGAGGAGTCCTTGTGCCTTGTATATTTTTGCGAAACATTACTGCCTCACAGCTCAAACACAAATGTACTGGAACTTTGCTAAGGTTGTGTTGTGTGACCTCCTTGATCAATTGTCACTACTCAATCTCACCTCACAGGAAGTTCTTACTTTTGGATTCATGCTTAATGGGAGAAGCCTTCACGAAGATGTATACATCATAAGAAAGTTGATTGACCTTCGAAATGGTATTGGTGGTGGACCCATAATCTTCCTACAGATTCTTCACTGATCTCCATCCTACCTTGTTACGTTAGTGCATAATAAGAACTAAGATGTGCAATCATGTTATATGTTGTTATTGTCACTGCTGTTGATGCTTTTTCGGTTCCTCTCCACATGCCTTGATGGGGTGGTGAAAAAGTACCAGAAACTGACACCAGTGCACCAATGAGGGATTTATATATATATATATATATATATATATATATATATATATATATATATATATATATATATATATATATATATATATTACCTACTGGCGATAGCCAGTAGGTATATATAGTTAGGATTTTTTCCCTATGGGATTTCTGAAAATTCTATGTCTAATAACTTTGGCGTTTGTGGACGGAATCGGCTGAAATTTTCAGGAAAATGGCACATTTTGTTTCTGAGCAGCTCCTGGAAATTTGGGGGGGGTTCGTCAAGGGGGGGCTGAGAAAAAAGGGGGGTCCCAAAACGCGATTTTCCCATGTTAATTTCCATAGGGCGGTTGGACTCACTTTTAGCCCGAACGGCTGAATGGATTTACACGAAACTTGGCAAAATTGTAGGGACTGTTAGCCCGATGTGCCTTTGCTAGGTCTCAATATATGTGCTTCAGTGGATTTTGAGAAATTAACGTTTAAATCAAGATATATATCTGTAACAGCGCTCCGGGCAGCGATCCGGTTCGCGTACTTTTCGCGTATCGGAACTTTGCGAAGCGGAGCTGATTGGCTCTCCGGTGTCTGTCAACATTCTAAACAGTCCGGAGCGGCCGCCATCTTGTCTCTCGGTAGGATCGAGAGACAAGAGGAGGCCAAAACAAAGGGGGAAATGTAGGAAAGGGGGCAAGGTAGACCCCTTCTGACCCCCTAGGATTGATGAGGGGGATATTATAGAGCCACGCGGGGCAAAAAAAATTTTTCGCCGTAGAGACGCGTCTTGGTACGCGAACCGGGCAGCTAACCGGGCAGCTAACCGGCAGCTAACCGGGCAGCTATATCTGTAACAGCGCTCCGGGTAGCGCTCCGGTTCGCGAACTTTTCGCGTATCGGAACTTTGCAAAGCGGAGCTGATTGGCTCTCCGGTGTCTGTCAACATTCTAAACAGTCCGGAGCGGTAGGGATTGTTTGTTTGATGTGCCTTTGCAAGGCCTCAAGATATGTGTATGTGTGGATTTTGTCTAATTAAGGTTAAAAAAAATATATATATCTGTAAGCGAGCTCCGGCGCGCTTACGTTACGGGTTTGGTTTGCGCTGCAGAGGCGACGCGTCATGAGACATGGTCAGTGACATCACTGATGACATCACTGATGACATCTCAAATGACATCACTGATGACATCACTGATGACAACACCCAGTGACTGTATGTTTCTGTAAAGTTAAAATATGTCTTACATATTGAAGAATGAGTGGATGTATAAGTGTCTGGATGAAGGATTTAGTAGGTGCATGACTGTGTGTATGAGTGAGTGTTTTAATGTGTCTCACTGAGTGCATGGGTTAGTGACTAAACTGTCTTAATTTGTGCATCATTATGTCTGTTGTTCTGTAAACTGCTGCATGTGTTGATCAGTAGCTATATGAGTAACTATATGGGTTATTGATTGGTTGCCCAAGTATTTGTATGGGAGACTGAGTGTGTGTGTGGGTGGCTGGGAGGTGTGTGACTCTGTGCATAGATGTGTGAGTAGTTGATTCAGTATATGTATGGGTTCAAAAGTGCATGTGGAAACAGCTGTATGGGCGGTTGACTGTCTGCATGAGTGTATTGGTGATTGAATGGATTTCTCAGTGCTACATGTCAAAGTAAGTACATATGTAAAACACAGTACATGTGATAGTTGACATATATAAATAACTGTGCTTAAGAGCCAGTGAATGTGTGAGTGGCTGTATGGATCTTTGTGAACTTGTATCAGGGATTGTATAAGAGAGTAAATATGTGTTAGTATATGTTTGAATAAGTAAGGTGTGTATAACTGTATAGTTGAGGAAATGGAGGTGTGATTGATTCTTTGCATGACTGACTAGGTGTGTGAGTAACTCCATGGATGAGTGACAGTCTGTGAGTGTCTGTTTACACTGATTGTATCTAATGTTATATTAGAGTGTGAAGAGGTTCATCGTATTATCACATGAATGATATCATCAGTGATGTGATCAGTAATGTCAAATGAGATGTCATCAGTGATGTCATTTGAGATGTCATCAGTGATGTCATTTGAGATGTCATCAGTGATGTCATCAGTGATGTCATTTGAGATGTCATCAGTGATGTCATCAGTGATGTCACTGACCATGTCATGAATGATGTAATGTGTGACATCATCAGCAGTGGATTGCGGGTGCGCGATATATAGTTAGTGCAACTAACTATATATGGAATTTCAATGGTTTTATGCGAGTAAAATAAGGTTTTGTAAATGCTAATTCCTAACTATATATGGTCTATAACCTATGGTTTTTTCAGTGAATATATATATATATATATATATATATATATATATATATATATATATATATATATATATATATATATATATATATATATATATATATATATATATATATATATATATATATATATATATATATATATATATATATATATATAATCTGCTGGAAGGAGTTGGGCCTTAAACTGCATGACTCCACCTGGCAATTTATGGGAACTATTGCTGGAGAAAGTTTTCTGATCAGTCCTAAGAGCTGTTCTTGAGGTGAGGAATCGGCTTGACTATTAGATATCTATCTGAAATATCACTACTGATTTAAGTACCATTTTAACTCTGGTCACCTCCCAAACTCCATGGCTTCCCTCTGTCTATATGATCCTTGTACAATGCTTTCGTCAACATCAGTTTTTTTTACTGAAAGTCTCACCATCTCAATACAGCCACACTTCTGGTCATCCTACATACATGCTATATACATGCTTATAAATGTTGAAATTCTCAATGTTTCAAGCTAACATCAACCACTTAGAATAAAAAAAAGTCTAAAACCTTGATGTTCTCAAAATATCCCCTGTTGGATGGGCAGCAGACACTACTTCACTGCTAGGACTCTCTTAGGGGGTATATGTGTGCTCTACAAGTTCACAAATATATCTAAAGTCTGAAGACGAGAATTGGAGAGATACACTCATTGGAGATCATGCAGTAAAATTCAAATGTGAAATATTGTATTTCAAGATAATGTCAAAATATATAAAGCTAGCTTTCCATTGTCTGGAAAGAACTTCAGAAAGACCAAAATGAAATGGAGGATATCAAGCCGAGCGACACATATGAGGTGCGAGTGCACAGATATAAAGTTGCAGTGGAACTTCTACTGACAATTAAACACAGCACAGGTGCCAAATGAATAATAGAAGTTCCCCTTGCTATTCATTGGGGAATGTGGATATGTAGGCTGTTATTCTGTATGATTACATAAGTAATTCTCTCCCTCACTACTTCACATAGGTTAAACTGTGCAATAGCAAACCGGATGTAGCAGACTAGTCTTACAAATGCCTAATGATGGAAAATCAAGTAGAACACTTTGAACCGTTAATACTCTTAAATCAATATAAATGCTCCATTCACCTCTATTACCATATTTTGATGCACAAATTAAGAAAGTAAGCAGTCTACAAAAATTCCCATTTGTTCATTACAACAAGAAGTTATTAAGTAATTTTCAACGGTCTTCAATAATGTACAGTACAGATAGGATACCGTTGTTGATGAGGACAAGTTTACAATGGTGTTCAAATTTCTTTATTGTGAATTTACTTAACTATTATGATATCATAAAGGGATAAATTATGATGAAATGGCTCAGCTTAATTATATCATTTACGTTTGTATATTGTAATTGTGTATGCCCTGTACATAAATGCAAAGGTGTATGGTGAAAACATGCTGATTGAAGTGTCATTGATGTCCAATTCTTTTTTAAACTGTTAGATTCAAGCTATCATTCATAATTATTTTATTTTGTTGCCAAATAGATCTGAACGAGACATACTGGATGCATGTAAGGAAGGAACGCTCATCGGATACTGTCCACAACAAGATGCCTTAGATGAGCTTCTGACTGGATGGGAACATCTCTATTACTATTGTAGGCTTCGCGGAATCCCCAAGCAATATATCCACAAGGTATGCATTTTTTTCAGAGCTGATCAAAAGGGTCTAATGTTTTGTGTTTCTCAAAAAAGTACTGAGATGATTTACACAAAACCAAACAAAAAAATGTGCCTAAGTAAATTTCTACCAAATTTGGTGTAATTCGTTTAAGCCATTTTTCTGTATCAGTGAGCAGAAAATTTACTGAGAATTAAATGTGGAAACCTTTTGGAAATTCTCCTTGTTCTTGCACCTCACGTGACAGATCTGTTCAAAAGCTCAACCTAGCCAAAGTTATTAAGAAAACAAAAACATTTCTTTGTTATGGAAACTCTGACTCAACCATAACTAAGCTGGTGCTATTGCCACCAATGTTATAGATATACACATATGCATTTATTTCACATTGATCATGTTACAACCTGGGGACAAAATGGACTGCCATTTTCTGTTTGGTGGCAACAGTTACTGGAAATTTCATCCTGGGAAATATCAACAATATAGGGTGCTTTTTCACCAAAGTGGTATTTTCGGCTTCCTCATTCCGAGTTCAGTGGGTTGGAATAAGGGATACTCCTGTAATATCTAATGTCCCACAACCCTCCAATCCATCCTACATCACTTGGAATTATGTGGCTTTTTCCAACAAATAATTCAACAGGTATTACCTGATGAAATTTGTGCTGGAAAAATTGAAACATTTTGCACACTACTTATAATATCAAATTGGGGTTAATGTGTCACTCACAAAAACTGTGTAGAAATCTCTAATTGAAGTCTTGACTATGGATGTCTTTTATGTTTACAACTTCACCCTGGACTTCGCAAGGCACTTCTAACTGCAAAGACGAAACAGGCTAGAGCAATGACATCCTGAAATGGAGCAACCTAACACAACTTGTCTGGGAACCACAACTTAAACTGATGTACAGTAACACAGTTATTCTAAAACTACAAGATTTCTGGGTTTATCCAGTGATACCAGTATCCCGCTTCATATTCTGGCAAACACAAGTTGTTTTTCCTGCAATGGAGAACAACTGCACAGACCCAGAAATACCTGGTCATTTTATGTGCATTATTTCCCCATTTCAGAATCAACAGAGTGGACATTTTCCTCCTGCTTGGAAGAGGTAGTAATTGTCAGTGGGCTGGCTTGTGGTAAGTGGGTGGATGTGGTCGGGGTGCCTGGTTATCAGGAAAGGATTCAGCCTGACCGAGGGGAGCAGGTTTTCTGAGTTGTCTGAGTTTGCACCAGTGACATTCCCGGCCCCTGGAGAGATTTTGAATTTCAGGTGGCAACATTTCACAGATGTAATGCTTTGGAGCATAGCCATTACAATTAGACAATGGTATATTATTAATGGTTACTTTTGCTGCCACCCATGTGTCAGAAATTTGAGAGAATACTGTAATATCTAGGGCTTTATTGCTTAAAATTATTAAACCATTCTTTTTCTCCGAACCTGGAGAAAAGAAAACATCTCACATACAAATTCCTTTAAGTTTCTTAGCGTTTAACTTCATTACCTGAGTTTCTTGGAGTAGTGCAACATCAGGTTTTAGTTAGGATAAGTCAGACAAAACCTTTTGTCCCTTGATAGGGGGACCTGAAACCATTTAATGAAATTACTCTGAGTGCCATTAGAAAGCACATTTTAAACTTATATAATCTGCTCATAAGGAAGAATAAAACTAATAAAGTGAGTATAATTGCCCTATGAAAAGAGCTACCAATTATAAGGAAGATAAAGGTGAATAGAACGTAAATGCCATGCATAAATAGATATGTGAATCAGCCCGAAAATGAGATGAAATGAAAAATATTTCTAAAGCATTTTGGGCCCGATGTAGGTAGCCCTTTACCGATCGGAATCGGCCGAAAATACCGATTTTCATCTGTGCATGTACACTTGTGCCATGTGACAGACAGACGTGCCCTTAGGGCATGTCTGTGTGCCACATTGCACACATGCCCGTTTTGGGGGTGCTAGAGGGTGTCAAAGTGACACCCCCTGCACCCTTGCCAAATTCGGTATTTACAGATTCGGTAAATACCGATTCGGTATTTGACTTTAATCCTATGGGCTTCAAAGGCCCATAGGATTCAATAGCAAATACCGATTCGGTATTTACCGAATCGGTAATTACCGAATTTGTAAGGAATCGGTAACAATTCCAGATGTTGGGACCTACATCCCATTTACCGATTTTGAAATACCGAATCGGTAAAATTCAGTATTTCAAAATTGGTAAATGGGATTTACCTACATCAGGCCCATAGTTACCCCAATGGGGTTTTCCAGCCATAGCAAATAGAGGACCAACGAGAGCCAGGCTAGGCTTCAAAAAGCCATGTCTTCACTATCTTTCGAAACAGAGGCCGAAGTTGCATAGTCTCTTCTTCTGAGGCAAGGAATTCCACAATTTCTATCCCAAGAAAGCAAAGGAACGATCTATTTTTCTTACCAACCTAATTTTGCGTCCGATGGCCAGATTGACTGTGCTTGAATGTAATTCCCGTTTGGAGGTGTAGAGACGGATAAAAGAGAATATACATAAAGGGCCAACCTGATACATGGTGTTGCATACGGTAAACAGACAAAATAAAATATCGACTCCAAAATATTGAATGGACAAAATATTGACTTCAAAATATAGAATGGACAACATATCGACTAGACACAATATAGTCATCAAAAATATAGTTTTAAAGGTAAGTAATGTAATATCAAATTTTATAAATATAGAGAGTCAAAACATCCAAGTGTATAATATAGGTTATTGAAATTATCTATTTTTTAATAATATCGAATTTTTTATAGTGTTTTGTATGTTAGTTTATGTGTGAAAAGTGTATATTTATGTTATAATTTATTTTAAGTAATGAATTTTATGTTAATTCTGTAGCGGGTTGTGGGTTTATAGGGGAATAGGGTGGGAAGTAATTTAATTATAATTAATTAAATAATGTAAATTATTTTCTGTATTTTTTAATTAATTGTTAATTAATGTTTAATTGCTAAATAATTAATTGTTAATTTGTAATTAATTTGTATTAATATGTAATTAATTGTAATCATTAATTTTAATTTGTATTTTTAATTGATTAATTATTATAATATATTAAAATGGTAATTACTTTTAATTAATTTGTTATAGATATTAATATGTATATATTTTAAATAATATATGAAGTATTTACTTTCCCTACTAATGCACTCACTGGAGTCGGAATAGTAATTTTTACCCCTACTCTATCCAACGCTTTCCCTACTGTTGCACTCACGGAGTGGGAATAGTAATTATTACCTCTACGCTATCCAACGCTTTCCCTACTGTTGCACTCTCTGGAGTAGGAATAGTAATTTTTACCCCTACGCTATCCAACGTTTTCCCTACTCTTGAACTCATTGGAGTGGGAATAGTAATTATTACCCCTACGCTATGATATGGTAAAAATATTGTGTTCATTTAATTAATATCATGTGTATAAATATATTTATGTTTTAAAAAATAAATTAGTTTTTTTTTACTTAAATTAATTATTTTATAATTATACGGTTATTTAAGAATTTTCCAGTATTTTTTAGTTAATTATTTTTAATATTTCATTTATTTTAAATTACTTTTATTACATTTACAAAAATTCGATATTTTGACTAACTATATTATTTTTAAACAATATTTTTGATTCGATATTTTTGTACTTACCTGTTTGTAGATAGGATTTCAATATTTTGGTAGTCGATATTTTAAACTCGATATTTTTAATGCCTATATTTTTGTAGTCGATATTATGTCAGTGATCCGTTGCATACATTGCATAGGGACTTGTTTTTGGTACGATGGAGCACAGGAAGCCAGTGTAACTGACATAGATGTTGGGAGACTGGGGTATTAAGTGGAGTATGGCATAGAAGGTGAGCCCCAGCATTCTGAACTGTTTGCAACTGCTTTCGCCAAGACTGTGTAGCACATAAGTATTACACATTGCCACAGTCCAGCCTCGAATTTATCTGAACCTGCAAAATTGTTTATTGCATCTTCATGGGTAGGTACCATAGAATCTTTCTTAGGCATCTCAGCAGTCCCAAGCAGCACACTTCTGCCTTAATAATGTGCCTCTCCACGGTCAGTCTGAAATCCAACCATAACCTAGATCTTTATTCAACTGACTGTGTATAGTACATGTGCCTAATTCAGCTGGCCAACAATGCAGGTTTAAAACTAGCAGGAACACAAAAGACAAATAGATTAAATAAATACCAAAATAACAATAAAAATATAACGACATAAACAACATACTTGAGGGTGGTGAGATCACATGCGGAAGGAGTTTTGACTTGCTAATTGTGTAGAAAAAAATAACTGATAAGTCACGAGTTAGAAGAACTTGATATGTCCATTTCTTCCTCTCTGCAGCCATTCAAGAATTTCTGTATTAGAGTTGGATCTTCATATATTGTAGTCTTATTTTTATAAGTGACCTTAACGAAACAAGGATGAAAAGGTCCAAATCAAATGTCAAGACATCGAAAAGCAGAGCACAATAGTTTTTTTCCTTCTGTCAGCTGTAGATTTTGCAATCTTGTGGGAAAAGATTTCTTGGCCAAATAATCCAGTCTTTACTGTTTGCTGCTTTGAAAACCTTAAGCCGGTCAGTGTATTCCAGAATGAAAAGACGAAAGACATGGATTGCGATCAAGCCTATGAGCCCACTAGATGTTTTAGGAAATAAACTCTGGCATCTCTAGAACTTTGTGTATGATGGGCTGAAGAAAGAAAAAGTTGGTGCAAATGTTGCAAAACTTTTTAACAATACTAATGTATTCTTTGTACATGAGACCAGCGCCACCGCAACACTGCTCGACAACCTCGCCAGCCTCGGACTCAAGCAACTAGTGAACTCCCCCACTCACCTCGCTGTCCACACCCTCAACGCCATCTTCTCAGCCAGCAACCACAGCCCTCAAAACCGCCACCCGTGAATACCATCAGCAGATCCGGAACACCAAGAGGACATCGCTCATGGAACGACTAGACAACAACACCCACAACAGCAAGGAACTCTTCAGCATTGCCAAAGAGTTCTCAAACCCTGACGCCAGCAACAACGACATCACCCCTATGCAAGACCTCTGCAACACCCTCGCCACGTTCTTCCACCGCAAGATTGCAGACATACATGACAGCTTTGGACCCCAACCCCCACCTCTGGATGCCAGCCCAACGACCCCCTCCACTACCATCAACTCCTGGACCCCTATCAGCAGTGAAGACACCATCCACGTCATGAACACCATTCACTCCGGCTCCCCCTCCGACCCTTGCCCCCATCACATCTTCAACAATGCCGACGCCATCATTGCACCCCACCTCCGGAACATCATAAACAGCTCCTTCACGTCAGCTACCTTCCCGGAGAGCTGGAAGCACGCTGACATCAACGCCCTCCTGAAAAAACCCACCGCAGACCCCAGGGACCTCAAGAACTTCCGACCGATCTCACTTATTCCCTTTCCGCCCAAAGTCATCGAGAAGACAGTCAACAAACAGCTGACCACCTTCCTCGAGGACAACAACTCGCTCGACCCTTCCCAGTTCGGATTTCGAGCAAATCACTGCACCGAGACCGACCTCCTCACAACCACAGACGACATCAGAACCTTGATGGACAACGGAGAAACAGCCACCCTCATCCTCCTGGATCTCTCAGCAGACTTTGACACCGTATGGCACCGCACCCTAGTACACCGCCTCAACAACACGGGTATCCAGGGGAAGGCCCTGGAATGGATCCCCTCATTTCTCACCGGCAGAACCCAGAAAGTCTGCCTCCCCCTTTCCGCTCCCCGGCAACCAAAATCATCTGTGGCGTATCCCCCAATGATCCTCACTCAGCCCTACACTCTTCAATATCTACATGAGCCCCCTCGCCACCATCGCACGAAAACACAACATCAACATCATCTCCTAGGCCGACAACACCCAGCTGATACTCTCCCTCACCAAGGACCCAGCCACTGCCAAATCAAACTTCCAGTAAGGAATGAAAGAAGTAGCAGACTGGATAAAGCACAGCCGGCTCAAACTCAACTCGGACAAGACGGAAGTCCTCATCCTCGAACAATCCCCCTCTGCATGGGAAAACTCCTGGTGGCCCTCGGCGCTGGGCACCGCACCGACACTCATGGACCACGCACGCAACCTGGGCTTCATCCTGGACTCCTCGCTCACAATGACCAAACAAGTCAACGCCGTCTCATCCTCATGCTTCAACACCCTGCGCATGCTCTGGAAGATCTTCCGATGGATCCCCGCCGACACCAGAAGAACAGTCACCCAGGCCCTCGTCACCAGCCGACTGGACTACGGGAACGCCCTCTATGCGGGAACAACGGCCAAACTCCAGAACCGTCTCCAGCGCATACAAAATGCTTCCACACGACTCATCCTCAACATTTCTCCCCGCAGTCACATCTCAACCTACCTGAGAAACCTCCACCTGCTCCCTGTCAGCAAAAGAATACCGTTCAGACTGCTCACCCACGCACACAAAGCATTCTACAACATTGGCCTGGAATACCTCAACAGCCGACTTACGTTCTACACCCCCACCCGCCAGCTCCGCTTCACCAACCTTGCCCTCGCCATCATCCCACGGATCCGCAGAGCCACCACCGGAGGAAGATCATTCT
The DNA here is from genome assembly GCF_964263255.1 of Lissotriton vulgaris. Taxonomy (NCBI): domain Eukaryota; kingdom Metazoa; phylum Chordata; class Amphibia; order Caudata; family Salamandridae; genus Lissotriton; species Lissotriton vulgaris. The sequence goes on along the minus strand of NC_141691.1, from coordinate 693,851,670 downwards.
CCTACCTGGCAGCAAAGACCTGGAACTCCCTCCCCACTCACCTACGACTGACCCATGACCACCTCAGCTTCAGGAAGCACCTCAAGACCTGGCTCTTCGAGCAGTAGCAGCACCCCGCCCCCCTGCGCCTTGAGACCATAACGGGTGAGTAGCGCGCTCTATAAATATCTTGATTGATTGATTGATTGATTCTTAAATAACGAAGCCTAAGGAATTGCTATTTAAGACACAGGACTCATGGTACATAACATTTTGTAATATCTAAGTAGCAAATCAGTATTATTCTCTATTTAGGAATGAAAAAATATACTTGTTGTACTTGAGGCACACAATTTATTACTGTACGCATACCCTTAAGCTGCTGGGGATGAGCAGGAGAAGGGGATTCTTAAACTAACTCTCAGACCACAGCACTAGATGTGTCTTATAGTGCCTTTGCACTGCTGGGGGGTCAAGACTGCCAACTCCATAATCTCACTTGCCCTGGAGGCCGGAAGAGCTGATACTTAAATGTGCACCGAGACTGCAGCTTGGTACGGCCTGTGCCCCTTCTCTTTCATCCTTTGTTCTAAATCTTCTTTTATATTGGTCATGGGCAAACACAAAACCTTAGCCACTTCATGTGCATCAACCATTGGCATCAAGGGAACCACAACTGACACCTTTTTAGCAAGGGCAGTTGGGGTGAATTCTAAAGAAATTGAGCTGGCAGAAAGGAGGTTCTCTGTTGATTGCAACACCTCACCTGCCACACTATGTACACAGCAGGCATTGGACAGAGCTGCCATTCGATCATTGCATATGGCTCCTCAGTATTTCCCACAACTAAACCAGCGGCCAATGGCAAAAGAAAGGCAGCTCGTCCTCTAAAATCCCAGGATAGGGTAGTAAATACTTCCGCAGAGCAATTCAGCCTTCCCATTTCAAAGGAATTGCAGAAAAACACATTTTGTTCTCAGTCTGTTCCACAAGTGCTTTTGCTCCCATTATCTGCTAGACTGGGGAAAATTAAGCTAAGACTGGCGAGGTCAGGACACTCAGATGATGTTACAGCAAATGTGCATAATGTGGGAGTGAGGATACATGACTCTAATGCTGTTAATTCAGGCTCTCATCTGATTATACATAGTGACTTGGTGATTTAGGGCAGTGGTCGAATTGCATTAAAATAAAGTAAAGGGATCTTTGATATTGTGTGTAATGGGGCAGGGTCAGTGCATGAGGGGGCAAGGTCAAAAGTGTGCTTAAAAAATTGCAAGCAGCTTGCATGTTACTGCTCGGTTCTGAGGCAATACTCCATCCATGGGAGTTAACTTGTAAGAAAAGGTGGAGAATGCACAAGCTGTTAGCCATTTGCAGGCTATGATTTTGGAACGGCCCAGACATAAGCCAATCCAAAGCGGTGGGATGGGTCAGACCCCACAGAGTACGTACAACGGATGAACTTACAGCTGCGCGTCTAGGCTCAACCTAAAAACAGCTTTTTTGCCAATGTAAAGTTTATGAGAATGGGACTTCAGCATTCCTACAATGCTCTGGTTCACAGCCGCAAATGTGTGTAACGTCATGAGCATTGGTTTTAAGAACTGGGGGAGGGGAAGAAAACTTCAAGGGGGGGGATTCCTACCTCACAACTTTTTTAAATGGGGGGATAATATCACCCCTCCCCTCTACCCTCCAATATCTTAAAGTGAAAACTGAAGATTAAACAGGGGCAGTCACAACAGGTTTCTCTGAAGTCCTGCTACACATCACATACCTCCTTGAATCAGTGTGATTGGTGGAGCAAACTCTGCTGTGAGGAACGGGGAGGCAGTCGGTGTTCTTGTTGTTTTATTGATTATTTAGTTGTGGCCACTGGCATGTTGAACCTCTCCTAAAATCCCCCTGTGAAGCCAGCAGTGTAACGCAAGGCGGGCGAGGCAGTTTTATATTAACTGACTGAGAAAACGACACCATTTTCTGAAATGCTTAAGCCCCAATGACAGCAGTTAAATAATCAGCAATAACAGCGAGGTCTCTGAGCCCCCGCAGAGTCTGTTCTTCCAGTAGGCACTTGGAGAAGGGTGGCATGGTTTCAGACAGGCATGTTGTTCTCTTTGATTTCCAGCTTCTCTTTAAACATTAAAAACAAATGCACAGCTTCACATCTCATAAGTATGCACATGCATATATGTGTATAGTGCAAGTCTGATTTAAGGAGTGATAAATGTATTTATTGGACTTTGTATACCATCACTAATTAAATACATTAATAGCACTGATCTTTTGTGTTACAAAAGAAGAGAGAAATGTGGGAATACAATCTCTGCCTGAAATGCACAATGTGCAACCAAGAATCCTGGGCTCAAATCCCAGCTTCTCCAATTGACCAAACGGTGTGATCCGTGGCCATTGCTTTACTTCACTATGTATCATTTTCTTTAGAAAAACAGTCTGAGAGCACCTCGAAGTAATTCAGTACAAGTTCTCATTATTACAGAGTTAATATAAAATATTTTTGCTTCGCATTTCATGACAATATAAGCTATTTAAAACTGAAAGCATGACAATGTGACACATTTTGGATAACTAATGGCAATGACATCAGCCTTGGGTGTATTCTCATATTTTAAAAAAATACAACAGTAAGAAATGTATAAAACGCATGACTTACTTTGGTTACATAGTATGACAGCTCGGCTCGTGCTTTAGTTATTAGAGCCAAGCTAGCAGGCGCGGTTCCTCCATTGGGACGTGGGGGCGTAGCCCCCCCTGCCGCCCGCAGCTCCCTCAGCGCTTTTTAGTTAAGACTGACAATCATGTCAATGAATCAACATGACGTCAGACCGCCCTGCCCCTTCAGAGTCTGACGGGGTGGGCGGTCTGGCGTCATGTTGATTCATTGACATGATTGTACAGGCACCAGGCAGCCAGCAACACAGGTGTGCATGAGTGGGGACGGAGGGTGAATTTTTACCCGTGCCCACTCATGCGCACTTGTGTTTTTGCTTCGTTGCGCATGCCCATTAGGAGCCCTAATGGGCGTGCTGCGGGCGAGAAGGTACCTGTGCCCCTGGTGCCAGGATTGGCCGAGAGGGGCTGTGAGTCGCAGGCTTAGCCCCTCTCGGACAATCCTGGCGCCAGGGGCGCTGTGAGCCTGTGACGTGAGGGGAGCAGAGCCCAGAGGTGGTGCGGACGGGACAGGCAGCAAGGTAAGAGTGTGTGTTTTTCTTTTATTTTAAAGTGTTTGGTGCGAGCATGCGTGTATGTATGAATGTTTGGTGGAGAGTGTTGCGAATGGATGTGTTTGTGTGTATGCGTGTCAATTGGACACTGGTTAATTACATTAAGATTGGGCACGCTGCATTTAAAACTTGCCTTTCCATCTCCAGGGTGAAGGAAAGGGGGTCTCTCGCCATGTGGATGCAAGGGGCTTTCTATACAGGACAGTTGCCACAATATTATATTTTGCACTTTATACACGGGCAAAAACGCTCCTTTTTTGGTATTGATCTTATGCAAGTCAAATTTTAGAAACCATAAAGTGGGGTTCATACTCTTGCAATCTTTGGGCTCGAGGGATCAGTATTTTTCATTATTACATTTTAAAAAATGTGCCTTCTACAACTGGAAATGCTACAGTACCTTTGGTATCATTTCAATGGATGTATTTTAGTATACCCGAGTTGTTTTAATCGTTTCTACGAGTTTTGCTTTTAGGCAACAGAAACAATGCCACCATCACCTGGCTGGACTGGACTAGGCGGGAAAACAAGCATAAGGCCACAGAAAACTGGGGTGAAAACTTTATACACATTTGTTGAACCTGCTCACTATCATTACAGTTCCCTTTGTCCAGACACAATCAACATACATTATAATGCTATTATTCATGACTGCAGGGACGCCTGCATAGTCAGTATGTTTCCGTAAAGGGCTACTGACTGATCAATGGGTGCAGGCAAGATGACTGCTCATGCTCGCTCGCTACGGTGCAGTATGCAAATCAGTTTACGCCCCACCACTTTAAAATGTCACCAGCCGCCTGCAAGCCAAAGCCCTGGCACGGTTATTTCCAAGGTAGTCTTAGAGAGAGAGAAGGGGCAGAAGCATATCCCACTGATGACTTAAATCTAATCCAAAGAAACGTGGTCAGCCAGAGCCCTACAAAGTAAGGGAAGATGAGAGCAGGTACAGCCAAGGGGAAAACAGCATGTGGGGCAGTCTGCCACAACTCCCGTCATGCCTAGTGGGTTAGCACAAAGTAGTAGCAGATAGGTAAAGTAACTGCTCTGAATTATTGAGTTATAGATGGTTTAGAGTCAGGGTAGTTTGTATGAATCCAGATCATGGAGAAAAAAATGTTCAGTTCCCGTTTCTGCACATTCACCACCACTTCCAACGGGAATCAAATGACGTCAGCAGCAGTGCCATATCCCAGGATACTGCTACAGGCACAACGAACATTGAGCTTTTGGGACTCTGAATGGAGTATGAAGCTGCAGACATAAAAGAAGGACCATGCCGTGCTCGTGCCGGTTCATATTAAAACCAGCATGTCATGAAACTCAAGGCAAATAGCGGGAAGTCCGGAGCTCCAGCAGGTGCCGGCTGCGGACCCACGGATGTTAACATTGAGGCTGCACTGGGCCCCCGTTGCTCCGGCCGGGCAGGTCTGGCCCCACAGAATGAGAAGAGGGGCTCACTTTTACTCATTGCTGTTTTCGCCTTGGTGATCTGTGCGTGCCGGGAGCTGGAGGAGGTGAGTGGTCCGGGTGCAGCAGTGGAGGCAGAGAGAGAGGTGGGCGACTGACTAAGGTACTGAGTTAGCAGAGCGGGGCTGTGCAGGAGGATTGGGAAGGGGCGGTGCCTGTGATGCAAGGCATCGTGCGCATATCAAATGTAAATGACTGCGCACTACTTTAAAAACAAGCATTTGCAATGCAATGGAACTCACATTTACGCAAGTCAAATTGCATTTGAACCGGCAGTACGGGTGGGCAAAAAATCACGAACAAGAGTGTGTGGTGGGAGGGGGGTGGTGAGCCGAGAAGTAACAGACTACGGGAGGGGAGGGGGGCATCCACGGGAACAAAATAGTTTTGAAAGTAATGGGGCCATTTGTCATGGAAGTATACAAATGACGACATGGACGGGCCGTCAGAATTTAGGATATAAGCCAATCATACAGACAGGTGGAGAGTGGGCGGAGCTTCCACACAACTTCCAAGCTATAGTGAATACTGCATGGTTCACAAAGCTAGCACCACATGCGCTGCATTGCTAGGCGAGACCTAAAAAAGGACTTTGCTGATGCTTCAGGCTGGAGGGGGTAATACGTTCCCAGTTATGCTTCCCTATGGGGCAATATGATTCCTCTAGCACCTGTATTTCTAAATGTGATGGTCATTCAGTCAAAACATTACTGCACTTTGATTACTTCTGTAGGTTTAATAGTATTTATTTAAAGAGTTTTTTTAATACCTTTGTGGAAGAGGCGTAATTATACTCAATGTAAACCTGCCTTGTGTTTTTTGCAGATGCTTAATGTGGATGCAGCCTGCTTTGTTGTTGGGTCCATTGTAAAATCTTGTTAGTAAATGTAGTAGGTTGCATTAGCGAGCATGCAAGATGTGACGTTTAATTGGCTGATCTTGTACTAAGTACACCATCCAATGGTCTGCTTTTGTTTTCTGCAGTCAAGTCATTTTTTTTCACTACCCTTGTATGAATCTATAACAAGTTCATGCTTGAATGGAAATGTTATCACTTTAAAGTAATTTTAATGTCAAGACATAAAACAACATCCTATTAAAATATGCATCTATTTCCCTTTTTAATGCTACACAAAACAATTAGTTTTTCATTATAATGGTGTGCAGAATTGCAAACAGAAGGAGCTATATTTTTTCCGTTCTGAGAAATATATTAATGGATAATTGGTATATTATGCTTTCAAATGTAATTACCTGCCATCAGTGGAAAGTGACAATTAAAATTCATTTTCCCAGTTAGCTCTTTCCTCATTCTGTATGTAACAGATGATTAAAATGACATTTTAACAGATAGTTATTCATTTTATATGTAACCTTATCCTACTACAGTATTTATTCTCTTGGAAGGTCCGCCCTCGATGAAAGTAATCATTATTAGGAAGAAATGAACAGATAGAAATATCCAATTTGCATGATTACTATATGGCACCGAATTTCCGTCAGAGATGTAGTTTTGTTTTTTGGGCAACTAGCACAGATTGGTTTGTTTCTATTTGGTTTAATGAATATTCAATGTATGCTAATTTATTTATCAATGATATCACCATGGATGCTGCCATATGTCCATCTCCATAGTTTTATCCATCAAAATGGTCAAACAAATGCTAATTTTAATCAAATATATAGCTACTGCAATGTACTAATATGAGGCTATACGTACAACACTTGCATTGCAGAGGGTGCAGTGTTTGCAACATGCTTGTGAACATTTGATTGACAGAAGTGCCAAATGATTTATTAGTTTGGTGAAGGACATTACTGCCCAATTCACAAAGAAAGTTGATAATGTCCTCCTGTCTGGTTATTCCTATTTTAAAAGCAAAATAAAACTTCCTTGAAGTCACAAAGATGCACTTCTGGGAAGCTGAATCTGTTGCAGATTCCTAGGAGTACTCATAAGCTACACACTTGGAAATTTAATAGGATTATATTTCCAAACTAATAATTATAGTGTAGTCACTTTATTTCTTTTCTTTCTTCACAGCCAATGCATTTTTCTCCTGGGGAAGCCATATCCTTAGACCCGCCCCATCCCCACCCTGCTAATATAGCTATTCAACCGTTTTCTGAATGGAAAATCACTCTCACTGAATTGATGAATACCCACAGATTTACTAGTCTGTGGAAATTGACCAAAGTGTCTGGGTAACTGTAGTAATCCACACAGGAAACTTCTTATAAATTCTTGAAGTATCTTTAATGAAGTATAAGTTAAATGCAGCAACCTTCAGCAAACCCATCAAGTACTGGTTTACATTAGAACATTCAGGGCCAGATGTAGGTAAATCACATTTACCGATTTTGAAATACTGAATTTTACCGAATCGGTATTTCAAAATCGGTAAATGGGATGTAGGTACCAACATCTGGATTTGTTACCGATTCCTTAAAAATTCGGTATTTACCGATTCGGTAAATACCGAATCGGTATTTGCTATTGAATCCTATGGGCCTTGAAGCCCATAGGATTCAATTCAAATACCGATTCGGTATTTACCGAATCGGTAAATACCGAATTTGTCAAGGGTGCAGGGGGTGTCACTTTGACACCCTCTAGCACCCCCAAAACGGGCATGTGTGCAATGTGGCACACAGACATGCCCTAAGGGCACGTCTGTCTGTCACATGGCACATGTGTACAAGCACAGATGTGCATGTACACAGGAATCGGTATTTTACCATGGATTTGTATTCCATGGTAAAATATCGATTCTGAAAGCCATGTGCCAATGGAAAACTGGCTACCCACATATCAATCTAGCATTTTCGGTAATTTGACCGAATCGGTAAATATTACCGATTCGGTAAAATTACCGATTATGTGCACCTACATCTCCATAGCCCTTTACCGATCGGAAACGGCCGAAAATCGGTATTTTCGGCCGATTCCGATCGGTAAAGGGCTACCTACATCTGGCCCTCAGTGTGGTGCAATTCCACTGCATCATATAATTCTAAACATTACCACATATATTGCCCCCTATGGAATCTAAAAGGAAAAAATAAGAAAACATTAGGAAATATACAATCTGTATACATAAAATAAATAACATAAAACATATTACAAGAAAACATTTTTTTTCCTCACAAATTGCCATGCATATAAAAACATATTATTACAGATGAGATACTTTACACAAACTACCAAAACTCAATTTCCTGCCATCGTCCAGTTCAGCCACAGAACCCTTAACAGAAACAACTTTATTCGGTTGAGAAAACTTACTTTCTCCCTTCCTTACAAAACCAAATTTTCTCACAACAACCCAATCACCTTCCATAAATCCTAAATCCTTAACACACCTCCTACTATCAAAATCCATCTTATTGCGCCACTGACTATCAGCAACTCTTGACCTCATCCTTTCCCTATCAACCCAAACCTGATTTTTTTCCTTCAACCACATCGGAGACTCCTTCGTACCCGGTTCTCTTCCTTTCAGGGCCACAAAAGGAGAAACTCCAGTTACCGAATGAGGTGTTATCCTGTGACCCCACATCATTCTTCTCAATTCATCTTTCCATGATAAACCATTAGCTAAAGAAAGCTGAATACAATCCATTACCATTCTGTTTACCCTTTCCACAAGTCCATTGGCTTGCGGTCGGAACAAGGCCACTCTCTCATGACTAATCCCAAGACTAACTAGGAAACTAGACATATCTGAAGAAACTAACTGAACGCCATTATCAGTTACAAGAGTTTTCGGCACCCCTTCTTCCACGAAAACTTCCTTTAAAAATGTTATCACATTCGCAATGCAGACTTGCCCCATTGATTTGCAAGTAAACCATTTGCTATGGTAATCCACCAACACAAGTAAAAACCGATTATTGCTTCCTAACTTGTCAATCGGACCCAAAACATCCAAACCTAGTTTCTCCCAGGGTTTCATAGGTAGATCCACACATCTCAATGGGGGATCTCTTGTAACCTTTACCTTATCACTGTTTCTGCAAGCATGACAATCTCGCACTAGATCTTCCACATTCTTGTCCATCTCTGGCCACCAATAAGATTCTCTTAGTCTACGCTTTGTCAAACTCCTACCTAAGTGTCCTTCATGTACAATTCTCAACAACTTTGATCTCAACGATACCGGTGGAACTATCCTATTTCTTCTAAGAATTGTGTCACCTTGCAAGCTAAGTTCATCTTTAACAATACCATATTGTCTATGTACTGTTCCTTCACTGGATTCCTCCCAAGAACCCTTAATTAATTCTTTCACCTTCTTGTATTCCTCATCTTTCTCCATAGGCTCTCTCCACTCTTCCTGACTAACAGCAAATTCACAATCAACACTAACAACAAAATCTTCCAAAATTTCCACACAAGAACCATCATCCACCGGCATTCTAGAAAGACAATCGGCAATTACATTTCTATTGCCTCGCACATACTCGACTACAAAATTATAGTCCAAAACAGATAGTAACCACCTTGATATACGAGGAGTCACACTTCCATCTAAACCCCGTCCTCCTTTAAAAAGATAAACTAAGGGTTTATGATCCGTTTTCACACCCAAAGGTAACCCCCACAGATAGTATTTAAAATGTGTTATTCCCCAACAACACGCCAATGCTTCCTTTTCTATAGTAGAATATGATTTTTCTTCACCCTGTAACCTGCGTGAAGCAAGCCCAATGATAGTCTCAGTAGCATCTGATACTTGTATCAACACTGCCCCTAAACCAACATTACTTGCATCAGTGACCAAAATAGACTTCTTCTTAAAGTCAAAATGTCCTAATGATGGGGCATTGGAAAGACTATCTTTCACTTTAACAAAAGCATCCTCACATTCAACATTCCATTCAAATATTACTCCTTTTTTTAAAAGAAGCCTCATAGGTTCAACCAAATCAGCAAATTTAGGTACAAACTTAGAACAATATTCAACAAGACCTGAAAATGACTTCAATTGTTCCTTATTAATGCGAGATGGAGCGTCCCTCACAGCTTTCACAATACTACTTTTTGGTCTTATTCCATCTGCTGATATCTGATGACCCAAATAGTTGACCTGATTCAATCTTATTTGACATTTCTCTTTTTTTATTGTCAAACCATACTCTGAAATTCTACGCAACACTTCATCCATCAGCTGATCATGTTCCTCAAATGAACTTCCCACAATCATAATGTCGTCTTGAAAACACAACACTCTGTCCAAACCTTTCAAAATATTCTGCATAATACGTCGGAACACAGCAGATGCTGAAGCCAACCCAAATGGCATTCTACGATACCGAAATGCACCGAAAGGTGTCACAAATGATGTTAATGGACGTAAGTTCACCTGATGGTAAGCTGAGGACATGTCAAGGACACTGAAAACTCAACCCCCACCCATCCTACCTAGCATTTCTCCAATATTGGGTAAGGGTTGTCTATCTACCCAGATAATTTGATTTAAATCTCTTAAATCAATACATAAGCGAATTTTGTTTCCTTCCTTGGGTGCGACAACAATCGGAGATAACCATTCCGATGATTCAATTGGTTCTATCACCTTAGCCTCCAACAATTTATCTAATTCCTTGCTAAGTGGCTCTCTCATCACATGTGGTATTGTCCTAACCTTATGTACAATTGGTTTAGCATTGTTTTTCAATATAATACGATGTGAAAATCCTTTCAACATACCCAACTTATCTGAAAAAACATCGGAATGCCTTTCCATTAACATTTTCCCCCATTCATTGTTCATCTCCCACATTTTCCACGTTTTGTTCAATAACCATTACAGGTTCAACAGCATTCGGATTGATTACAATGTTCAAATCCTTCTGATGATGCCATCCAAGTAAATTAGATCCTTCCTGGGTAATATATACTCTTCCGTAGACCCCATTATTTTTAAAAACAATATTCGTCCATTGCATTCCACGAATATTAATTCTTGATCCACCATATCCTACAGCTCTCACATCTGTTGGTAATAGATCTTTCAACTCTCCACACAATTTTTCTTGGAAAGTCTCTTTTGATACCAAAGTAAAAAGGCTACCGGAATCTGCCAAAAGACTTACAGTTCCTTTTCCTAGATTGATTTCACAATGAGGTTTTTCCAACTTTTCCGTACTTTCTCTCTTTAGATTTGTGCGAACCTTAGCAGAATCATGCTGTTCCACTGACTCTACAATTTGTAAAGAATTTTCCACCATTTCAATAGATAAAAATAATTCTTCATTGTGTTCTTCCACATTCTCTATTTCTTTAATACTAGCATTTCTAGTGTATCCCTTCGACCTACATGCCTTTGCCAGATGACCTTTTTTACCACATATTCAGCATGTTGCATTCCTTGTACCAAATGAAAAACTTGAACTTACATGTCCTGGACATCCACATCTATAACAAATTATGGGTCTCTTATCATTTGTTTTGGATACATATTCATTACTTTTATTTAGAGGTTTTTTAAACACTTCTTTTTTTACTTCCTTGACTTCCACAGCAGTCTCTTTAGTCGATACCACCATTGAATTTTCAGAAATCCCTTTACTCTTATCGATTTCTTTGACCCACATATCAGTATTTTCCATGCTTCTAGCAATTTGTATGGCTTGTTCCAAAGTAGGATCTTTTGATAATAATTTCTCTCTTATCCTTTTGTTATTCGTGCATCTCACAATTTGATCCTTTATCAAGGAATCACACAAACCTTGAAATTTGCATGTAACAGCAAGACCACGTAAAGCTGCAACATCATATCATATGGTGGAAGGTTGCACCACAATTGTCCTCTGCCAAGTCCTCGTCGCCAAAATATGTAGTAATCCACACAGGAAACTTCTTATAAATTCTTGAAGTATCTTTAATGAAGTATAAGTTAAATGCAGCAACCTTCAGCAAACCCATCAAGTACTGGTTTACATTAGAACATTCAGTGTGATGCAATTCCACTGCATCATGACTGCATCATATAATTCTAAACATTACCACAGTAACTAATTCCAGAATGCCATTAAGAACTGAGCTTCGGAGAAACCTCATCTGTGCTATACGTGTCCACACTGGTTCAATGACATACTCCAAAGCAGATATTATTCAAGCGTTTACCATGTATTGTGAGACCCTTTATAAAGTACCAATGAATGAAGCCACTAAGCACAACTATGACTAGCTAGAGATAATCCCCACCATATCCATAAACATAGACCAAGATCTTCCCATTCAAAGAATTTAAATATATTTGCATTTCAATAAAGAATAAAAGACATTTTGTACCTACAATCAAAATTCACAAGTGCCTTTATTTGGAATGGGAAGATCTTGATGGATTGTTTTGTTTTGTAATGTGAATACGGTTTACTAACAATCATTACTTATATTATCACTTACTTGAGTGCTGGGCCAACTTTTGTCTATGGTTGTGAAATTTGTATTTTGTGTCTACCTCAGTTGCAGGAGCATGACAATAGTTCTGATATCAATGGGATATTGTTTCAGGTCCTGAGTTCAAAGATGTGGAAGGACTGACTTCCTGGAACTATCCCTGGTAGCTCATATTTTTCTCGCATCAAGATATGTTAAGTCTCTGAGTGTGGTGTTGTCTACATGAAGTAGTTGTGTTAGTAACAGGTTTTATGGTATCATATCTAATGTCCTTGAAGGTGAGGCAGATAATCTTGATGATATTATTGTCTTTGACTAAACATGCTACCATGGGTAGGATGCAGTTCAGGATGCCAAAGTGGTATCTGGAAGTGCCATTAAGCAGAGAGTTGCTTTTATCCTGGTGGGAAAGGACCAGAACTTAAACTGCACTTCTGAAAACTGTAAATTCTGAAATTGACTTCTGGAATGAAACGTATCACTTTCATTGTACAAACACTAGTGCCTTGCTGAGTTGGTTGCCCTGGTGATTTTTCATTCTTAAGGCTGAACCAATGCCCAGGGATTTTCTATTAACTTTGAGCTGAGTGGTGAAGCAATCCACTTTCATATGAAAATACTCGATTTGAGTCTGCGGTTGCTTGGTGCTGTTGGTGAACAGGAAGAAGTCAGTTAAAGTCATGTTAGTCTTTAGGTATATAACTGAGATGGAGTGCTAGAGTAGCTTGCAATTAGGCCTGGGAATAATTTTGATTATACCAGAGTAACTGGAGTTATTCCGGGTTACCCTTTGATGTGGAATTATTGATAACTAAGCAATAACTCCAACTGGAATAATGAGTAATTTTGGGGGGGTAGATAGCACAGAAACAATTAATTTAGTGACACCACCCAGGGTCAGTTATCCTGCTGTCACTGCCGCCCGACCTTTACTGTCCTACACACTCCCACAGGCACCATCCCCTTGCCAGACGTCAACACCACCGAAGCTCTGAGATGCATCCTCCTCAATGTGCGCTCCCTGCACAGGCATGCCATAGAGATATGGGAACTCCTCGACACCCTCTTGTCAGACGTCACCTTCTTCACGGAAACCTGGACCAAGGCCTCCTCTGCCCCGAATATCGCCACCCCCATCCACGATGGATACAAGACCTAGAAGAAAGACCGCCCCAACTGCCCAGGAGGAGGACTCGCCATCACACACAAGAGCTCCCTCCGACTGACCACCTCCTCAACAAGAAACCCCGTCCACAACAGAGCACCTCCATTTCCAGTTATAGACCGGCCCTAGAGTCATACTTGCAGCACTCTCAACTACAGGCCCCCTGGACCATGAACCGCATTCACCACCACCATCACCGACCTTGTCACACCCCACACCATCACCTCCATGGACTACATTCTCATTGGAAACCTCAACTTCCACCTCGACAACCTCAATGATCCCAACTCCTCCACCCTCCTAGACAACCTTGCTAACCTCGGACTGAATAAGCTTGTCACCACCCCCACTCACAAGGCAGGACACAACCTCGACCCCATCTCAGCGGGAGGTAACAACATCAACTTCAGCCACACCACGCAACCACCTTGAACAGACTACCTCTGCGTACACTTCTACTTTATCAAACCCACTGCCCCAAACCTGGACTCCGCCCACCATGCAGGAACTGGAGCAAGGTCACGAGGAGCACCTCATCTTCACCCTCAACCGCGACGTCTCCTCCTCTTCGACCGACGCGAACCTCGCAGCCAAAGAACTACGCAGATGGATCTCCAACTGCGCAGACGAACTCGCAACCCTCCCCAACCCCGACAGACAACACCCCAGGATGGCCACCTGTTTCACCAACGATATCCAAGAATCAAGGCGCACATGCAGAAGTCTCGAAATGAATTGTTAAAACAACAAAACACCGGAAAACAACACCACATACAAGAATTCCATGACAGAATACCACCATCTCATCAGATCAACCAAACAAACCTTCATCCAGAAAATCATCCCCAACGCCGGCAGCTCGAAGGAACTCTTCAGCATCATCCAAGAATTCACCAAAACCCTCACCAAGGCCACATACATCACCCCTTCCCAGAACCTCTGCAACAAGCTCAGCTCCTATTTCCATCTGAAAATCAAGGCCCTCTATGACAACTTCAACAAACAAACTCTGTACTGTGAAACCACGCCCCCTCCAACAACACCAGCCAACCCACCATCTCCGCCTGGACCCCACCCATCACCAAGGACACCGAATCAAACATGAAAGGCATCCACTCAGGAGCACCCATGGACCCATGGACCCCTGCCCTCCGCACATCTTCCACAGAGCCACAGCCGCCATCGCACCGGAACTACGACGCACCATCAACACCACCTTTGAAACCTGCACCTTCCCCGACAACTGGAAATGTTCAGTACTAAAGCCCCTGCTCAGGAAACCCTCAGCAGACCCTTCCGACCTCAGGAACCACCGACCCATCTCCCTCCTTCCCTTTGCGGCCAAAGTCACCAAGAAGACAGTCAACGCCCAACTAAAGACATTTATTGAAGTGAACTCCATCCCTCGACCCCTCCCAATCCAGATTCCGAAGCAACCACAGCTCAAGACCACCTTACTTGCTCCACAGACGACATCCGCACCCTTCTCGACCAAGGCCACACTGCAGCCTTGATCCTAATTGACCTCTCCGGAGCCTTCGACACCGTCTCTCAGCGCACATTCGCCACCAGACTCCACTATGTCCGCATACTGCGAATCGCCCTCTAATGGTTCTGCTCCTTCCTCACCAGCAGGACCCAATGAATCAGACTGCCACCTTTCCTCCCTGAACCAACAGAGATCAACAGCCGAATGCCTCCGGGATCGTCACTCAGCTCCACACTCTTCAACAACTACATGGCCCCCCTCACTGCCATCGTCAGACAGCACAAACTCAACATAGGCTCCTACGCCGATGACACCCAGCTCATCCTCTCCCTCACGAAGGACCCCATCACCACCAAGCTCATCTTTCAGGAAGGAATGAAGGACGTTGCAACCTGTATGAGCAGCAGCTGGCTGAAGCTCAACTCGGAGAAGACAGAGGTTCTTGTCCTCAGACCCCTCCCACTGCATGGGACACCACCTGGTGGCCCACCGCCCTCTGCAGCCCGCCCACCCACTCCCACCGACCACGCCCAGAACTTTGGCATCGTACTCGGCTCCTCCATCTCCATTACCCGACAGGTCAACTCCGTCCCCTGCACCTGCTTCAACACTCTCTGAATCCTTTGCAAGACCTTCAAATGGATCCTCCCAAGTCAAGAAAAACCAGCACTCAGGCACTCATAACCAGCAGACTGGACTTTGGAAACACCCTCTACTCTGGAATCAACAAGTCTCTGCTCCACAAACTTCAGACCATACAGAACACAGCAGCCAGACTCGTCCTCGGCATCTGTCGACAAGAACACATCACCCAACACCTGTGAGACCTCCACTGGCTCCCGTCGAGAAGAGAGTAACCTTCAAGATACTTACCCACACCTTCAAATGCCTCAACAACACCAGACCCCAATACCTCAACAAGAGAATCTCCTTCCACGCACCCAGGAGTAACCTCCAATCCGCCGACCTTGCCCTCGCTGAAATCCAGCACATCTGCAGGGCCAGAAAAGGTGGAAGGGCCTTCTTCTACATCGCAGCCAAGACCTGGAATGAGCTCCCAATCGACATCAGATAAGGCCCCTCTCTGAACAGCATCAGGAAGACATAAAGACCTGGCTCTTCGACAAAAGGGCGCAGCTTAACACCTCCCCCCTACCAGTGCTTTGAGACCCTCTCGGCTGAGGAGCGTGCTTTACAATTCCCTGATTGATTAATTGAGTGTGAGTGGCTGCTGCTGCTCGTGCTGCTGTCCATGTTTACATTTAGTGCTATTTCCTTAGCATGGAATGCATCCTTGCACTGAGAAAACAGTGCTAAATGCCTGCAGTAATATGGGGAAAAAATCCTACTAGTAGAGCATATTTAGCAAGTGAGAGCAGCTGCTCGAGCTGGTATTCGTGTTCTGTTGGATTTAGCACTATTCCTTAGTTCACTATGCATTCTCGCGCCCATTTGGGATGGGCAATTTATGAGCTACGAAAATAGCACTAAATGCAGAATTACGAAGTAGAGAGCTTATGCAAACTGATAGATCGTCTGGATCCTATCTGTATATGTTCGTTGTAATTGGCATGGTAAGAGGCGAACCCATACAGTACTATGGCAGACAAGTCCAGGCGTGATTCCATAGTTTGGATCAGTTCTTGGTGGCTGACAGTGTCAACAACTGCAGAGAGGTCACACAAGATCAGGAGGCAGAGGTTGTTTCTGTCATTGATACAGAAGTCAATATCAACTACATAAGATTGTTCTAGCTGATCTGCTCATATATCGGGGTGAAAACTACTTTTTGCATAATTTTTGCTATGAAGCATAGATAGGTGATTGGTCAGACATCTGCAATATCATTTCAAAGCAAGGGTTTATTGTTTTTTGCATTTTTGCAGGGGAAGAATCTACTCTGTCTTGATGGCTCCAGGAAGGTTTTTTGTTTGCATTGTGAAAAGTCTTTTCCTGAAGGTGCTGCTCAAAACACAAAATTTGAAATAACGTCGTTGGCTAAGAGAAGCCTTAAGGATGTTGAGAACTGGTTTATGGGTTCTCTACACAGAGATTTTAGGAAGGATGATGGAAGAATGTCATCTTCATAGGAGGTGGCTTTGAGTGAGTTTAAGATGTTGGTCGATTGGGGTGCCAAGAAAAGTCACTCCACTATGGGTGGTGCTATGAAGGAATGAGGTTATGTGACATTGTTTGTGACTGTTTTGTGATGTTGATGTGGGATTTTGATGTTCTTCTCAGGGAAGAAATGGATGAAAAGACTGCATTTGTCAACTGATAGTGGGATTAGGGAAGTTTGAAAGAGGTGTTACACAGTGTTTGAAGTCTTCGAAGAGTTCTGTTTTTCAGGTAGTTGATTCATTGACCCATTATTTGAAATCTTTGAAGAGCACTCTGTTTCAGTAAGTTTATTAATTCACTGTAGGACACGCGGAGGACTTCAAAAGACTGCAATGTCAGTTTTTCCCTTTTTGGTTAATCTTTTTGTGGGTAGTGGATTTTATATGAGAAATGGTGTAGAGGATGGCAAAGTAAACAATCTCATCCATGCTAGTGGTTGAAGTCTTTTTTGGATGTAGGATGTGTTTTCTGTAAGGAGGCAAAAATAATGACATCTGAGATTTCTTCTATAAAGTTCCAATTGGGTAAGGGAAAATCTATAGATTTGATGGAGGAGGAGACTTTGGTGTTACTAGTTTGCTTATGATGCAGGACCAGAGTGTCATGTGGATGACATGACTTCCTTTTCTCTTTTGTTTGCAGACTATGTGTTGGCCGCAGTTATCTGCAGGGATGAAATGTCAAAAATGGATTGTGGAGGTGTATTTGAACCATATTTCTATTTTGCTAATTAAGATGATTTCATCAAAGTCAATATGATGGGTGGCCGAAGAGTGTGCATTGATGATCTTGTGCTGTACATTCAATGTGGTTGGATTCTGATTCACTGAGAATGGGAAGAGAGCATAAGATGAGAGCCTGTGAGTGATTCTGTGGATCTTTAGGCAGGTGTGGGTGCATCCTTGATTAACTCCAACTTATGTTTTCTGAAGAAGGAAAGGCACCTTGGGAGTTGGGATTGATCCACTTCTGTTGGCTCCCGTTGACAAGAAGTATGGGCAGTGAAGCGATGAATCCTTCAGTTGTGCATTGCTCATATATGTCATGCCACCACAGCACTGTCTTTTAGATCCATTGTGCTGCCTGGGGTCCTGCTACACTCAAGATAATGGAGCAAATGGATGATTATGGGGCTAACAGATGACAGGCCATGCACGATGGGGACTGCATGGCCTAAAGTTTTGCCCAGTCAGAGAGTTGGGTGAATATCATAAAAACCCAGAAATTAATGAAATAGCAAGGGTTAAAGTGATGTTATAGTTAGGTATTCTAATAATATAAACAATGGGGCTTATGTACAAAGTGGCGGAGTGTGTCGTTAGCCTCCTTGGCTTAAAGACATGGTCCGCCATTTCTGAGACGCAGGGCTGCACCATATTGTCTGCTTTTCCCCCTGCGCTGGCACTACGTTTAACAGCCTAGAACCAAATCAGGCACCCTTACACCATAGTGCAAGGATGTCTACATTCAGGGGAAGATTGTGTATGTACAGGAAGGTCCCCCTTCATGCACATAAACAATCTTTAAATGCTGCTTTTTAACTTCTATGTGTGCTGCTTAACGCAGCACACGCAGAATTTGCAAAATGGCCTTTTTAATGATTGTTTATGTGCAGGAAGGGGGACCTTCCTGTGCATAAACTGTCATTGGTCTTTTGCTGTTTTCATTTGTGTTACACAATGCAGCACACATAAAAACAGCAAAAACGAGGAGAAATAAAACTTGCAAGGGTAAGACCAGGTTTTCCCTGGTTTTAATTCCGGTGCTGCCTCCTATATACATCCCCCTTGTTAATAGGAGGCAGCGTCAGAATCAATGGGTGTTGAGGTGGAACGCCCACAGCAACACCCACTGCCCTCCCCTTTCACGCTTAGCCTAGCATGAAAGGGGGCATTATTTACAAGGCAGCGTTGAGCCACGTTAAGTTGTTTAATGCTTCCTTGTAAATAAGGCGATGCCCCGTCGCGATAGGGGCACGTACATATGCCCCAATGTTTTAAAAACAAAAGAAAAACTGACATTCACCAGGTATGCTTTACTGACCTAACTATAACTTACACCTCCACCATGCACTGCATATAACCTCACATCACTCATGACATGGTTAATAATATCATTGATGATATCACTGATGATATCATCTAATGGATATGGCTGTTTGCTCTAAGCTTTTAATTCTTGAAGTCATTCAGCAAGGTACACTTAGAACAAATATTCCATTACATCTGTAGTACTAATGAAAGTATCACAACGAGCAGAAAATGCAGAACATAAAGCATATCTGTAAAACCACCTCCATTAAGTAGTTATTATGTTCATGTTTTACAGGTGTTTAGATCAGCTAGAAATGTAATGGCTCTGAAGAAACTAATGACAGTAGCATCTTATTAAAGCTTGAATACCGCACAAAAACAGAGAATGGTTGCTTTTTATCTTAATGATATGTGTCTGTTAAACATCTCATGTGACTTTGAATTTTTAAGCCAACAACTTCATTCCCATATATTAGCCAATTCTAAAGCAGGCAGTACCAGTCCCTATGGATATCCATCTATAGTATGTAAAAATACCTTACACATGTTCCTGAAATGAGCAGAATGGTGTGCACCATTTTAACAACACTTACAATAATTCTCTGATTTAATCGTCTGTAAGTCCAGAAGAATGCATGTCTCAGAATGTTCATTGAACCTTTGAAAATAAATATCTGCAGTTTATAAATGTCCAGTTTTTATATAAATTGTCTGTAGCACAACATGACAATACTTTATTACCATATACACGGACATCGACTGGGGAATAACGTATTTAAACGAGAAGATTTAGTTTTTCTCACATAATTTAGTGACAGGCCTTTGAATTAAGGCACAACCTTAGGGAATCAGTGAGTATGTGTGAGATAAATTATAAAATATATATTAATGCAATGCTTTCATTATAAGTAAAATGCTCTTCAGATCTACATGTCGGAGTTGTACGGAGTTTTCACCATTTTCATGGACATACCACACTTCACAGGCATAAGGAATGGACATGGAGTCTGTGGAGACCCATAACATGACTTTAGAAGTGCCAGAAATGTTAGCATCCTTCCCATCCCATCAGGATGCCAATTTACATTGAATATTACAAGTACTACCCAATCCAAGATGGGAGAGGAGTACTTCCAGGTCCAGCAGGAAAGAGACAGTATTTGACCTAGCACAACTGAGAGCATCTCATCTGGCATTTGTGCTTCTTGTTCGGTTTCTTAACTCTGGAACCAGTTTGCACCCAGACCTTCCTTTAGTTGCTCCCTTTGGTTACCCCCTGATGATATCCGATTAACCTCTCCACTACGTCATTCCAGTTTCCTACTGCTACAAAATAGCACTTAGGGTCCATTTGCTACCATCTCTTTCTCGCATCTGAGCCTTATTACCGGAGTGTTTACTCATGCTGCGGGTGACAACTTACACTTAGCCTACAGTAGCGAGTACTATCAATTAACTTGACACATACCAGGAGTAGCTCTAGTAACATACATGTTTTATTCATTTAACTTTCCCTAGCCAAATGTGTTCTCATGAACTATACTTTTGCAATCCATTCCACATCTGCAAGCCTCGGTCTTGCATAAATTTGTCAATCATTCATTATGAACCTTATAAGACTGATGGGTGTCAAAAATAGATTGGGGTTATAAGCCTATATTTCTCATGCTGTCCTTAAAGTTTTTATAAGTTCTCCTGAAGATACTCACTGCAGGGTAATGTAATTTGCAGGGTCTCTATTAATGACGTAATAACATCATTTCAGGTTTCGAGGGACCTTGTTAGCCGCTTGCATCTTGGTGGTCATGTGGACAAATTAGTCAAGACCTACAGTGGCGGGACAAAGAGAAAACTCTCCACTGCCTTAGCTCTGGTTGGCAAGCCTCAAATACTGTTACTGGTAAGAGAACAATTGAGTTTAACTAATTGCTTATTTTGTAGCATGAAAGCCTAATTTCAGTATGTTCTAATGCAGTGTTTCCCAAACTCTGGGTCGTAGCTGATTTTTGATGGGACGGGAAAGTCAGAGCACTAAATAAAGCTGTTTTATTCTTTTAACATGGGGATTGGAGTTAACTTTTCTTTCTGTCACTGCAAAGTGAGAGGACTTTTTAAAAGAAATGATGTCACAATGCAGGATGTTGTTTTTTGCAATACTCAACAAAAAAGTAAATGCTTGCAAATGAACTGTATGCATACAACAGTTAGGAAAGCAAAAACAAGGCACTGTGTTTGTAATTCTGAAGTTCCCTGTAAACAGGGATTTTATTAGGCTCAAAACAAATCAAGATAACTTGGTGATGCATAAATAATCACAGAAACCTGATTTCCACCCGTTATCATTTGCATGCTATATAGTTTTATCAGTTAAAATGTATGCCTGTGCAAATGTAGTGGAAATTTCAATTGAAAATATGTTTTCTATAAATAGCAGTGTGATACCACACCATGCTTTAGTTACATTAAAAAATATTCCACCTCATGTCTGTTAAAGGTAGGTGGGTCGTGAAAGTTTGTTGTTTTAAAAAGTGGGTTGTGATTCTAAAAAATGTAGTAATCACTGGTCTAGTGTATTAATTTTCTCTTATTTGTAGAGTTTACATTTTTTATTAAGGTTACCATTACAAAAGTCATAACGCGTTACAAGAAAAAAAAACACATAGACCTCGTGCTAACTGTAATTTCTACAAGCATGATCTGTTGAAGCAGAATTTCTGTGGTGAACCATCAGATGTGATTCTTTAAAACATCCGAAAAGGATTGACCGTGCATCAAGCACATTAGCAACTATATTCCGACCACTAGTCGAAAGGTCATAGGTCACCCGAATCGATTTAAATCTTAAAAGAGCACTAATAAATATCCTTGAAGACAAAGAATGAACGCTGGACGAGATTTGGACTAGAACTGGGTATCAGGGATAATGCTCAAAATTGGAGGAAATCGAAGTTCCCTAGCATCTTGAATGGGAAAGCCGATTTGATTAGATTGTGTTTAGGAACTCTAACATTATGATGCCAAACGAGGGCTTCAGAAAAATCAGAGCATTTGAGAAAATGAGTAGAATCCCACATTCTGTTGCTATATTGTTGCATGGTTTGCACTAGGCATTCTTGAATCGTGCTAGTGTGCTCCGACCCCGGTCCACCGCAGCTGACGCTGATTGAGTGGTGGGCCAACACACCCCCCTGGCACATCGACGCTAGACGGCAGGCAGAAGAGCATTTAAATATCTATGAGACGGACACACAGCGGACTTCTGTAAGTTCTGCTGGCGCCAATGCTGGATATTTAAAAAATTTGCTTTTACCTGTTTTATCCTTCTGTCCACATTCTGCTGCTATTTTGTTGCATGGTTTGCAATATGCATTCTTGAATCGTGCTCGTATGGCCGGGATGCCCGCCACCCCCTCCCAACACCAATCCCCAATGTATGGGATAAGTCGGACACAGGTTTGAACTTTTGGAAGGCGGGGGGGAGTTACCCCCCGGCCGTATTTATTAAAATATGAAACAAAATTTAAAACATTAAATAAAAGTTTCATGAATTATGTACAATTTTACATTTATTACATTTCGATGAAGACATGTTCTTTGGCTAACCTTAACAGATCTCTAATACAAAGGTTTCCTAGCCGAGTCTAGCATCTGAAAAATGCATACATTCTAAGTTAAAATTGTACATCCTAGCATTAAGGGCCAACGGCAAGGTCTTAACCGGTGTCAGATCCCTACTACCAAAATCTCGCCCTCGCGGTGTGAGTGCCGCATGCGCAGAGGACTCTACCCTCATTGCCAACTGTAACTTCCCTTTGTCGTGGGGGCCCCCTTTCCACTCGACGCCATCTTAAAGGTCGTACGAGTTCCCGTGTGAGGTATTGTTAGAACCGGCTGTCTCTAGTTGGCAGAGGTATACACTCCGGACAAATAGGGACACTCCTTTTCTAGTCAGGGCAAGGGGATCACACCCTTCGATAACCCCTTCTCACCCCCTTGGTAGCTTGGCAGAGCAGAACAGGCTTATCTCAGAGGCTGTGTGTTAAGCAATTATGACCACGTACAGTAATAAAGTGAATACACTGCAAATGGACACGACACAGTAGTATTATAAAAATAAGTATTTTTATATAAGACTTAGCACAAGACCAAATAACGGCAAAACTGTACACAATCGGAATAAATACGTTCGGGAAGGAAAAAGGATAGTTCAAAGGTAGTTTCTTCTTTAGCATAAAAGTCTTTTAGTATCAAGCAAATCTTCTTCTTGGAAACACAGTTCTTAGCAACAGGGTAACTCACACGGGAGCTACACAACGTCGAGGCAAAGTTAATCCACAGGTTCGGCGTCGACCGCGGGGAGCGCTGCGCCGGGCCTGGAGTCACACGGACCCCCAACAACACAGTACCTTAGGAAAATGAAGCACACGATGATCAGCGGCGTCGAGCACTCCGGCGTCGCGTCTCGGTGTCGATCAGGCCTCAGCAGGCGTTGTCGATGATGCAGTTGCACAGAGTGAGCAGCGCTCACGGCGTCGAAGGGCACACGGTTGATGCGATCAGCAGCGGGGCAGACACGAGGTCCTCTGGAGTTAGAGCCGTACTCCTACTCACTGGCGTTGCTGCTGGCGTCGGTTGGGCCCAGCGTCCGATCGTCGTGGTTGCTGGTTCTTTCAGAGGTGCTGGATTCACACTTCCAGCGGATAGCACTTTTTAGCAGGTGAAGTCCTTTAGCCCTGTGACTTCAGCAGGAGACTGGCACTCTTCCAGTCCTTGGAGATTTTCTTAGCAAGCGTGAGAGTACACACACAGTTCCTCTCTCCTGGTTCCTTGGCAAAAATAAAGAAGCACTGCAGGATTCCCCCAACAACAGCACACTGGCAGAAGGGGTAGGCAGTCCTTTAGATCAGCAGGCTTCTTGTCCTTGGTTACAGGGTTCCTTGTCAGAAGTGATCTGATTTCCTAGTTCAGGGGTCCTCCTCTTATACCCCTTTTCGTCTTTGATCCCTTTGTCTATGCCGGGGATTTCCCAACATCCTGGGTCTGTGGTGGGTGGAGCTAGGCAGTAGCACCTGGCCTATTCATTGAGCCGGGCCGGGTCCTCAGACGCCCCGCAGGAGGTGGAGCCAGCATTGATACTGGCAGGAGCAGAGCTATCGCCCTCCTGGCAGGAGGTGGGGCTAGGATCGTCCATGGCAGGTACAGAGCCATCAGTCGCTTGGCAGGAGGTGGAGCCAGCATTGTATCAGGCAAGGCAGGCTATCAACAGCTACTCTCCCCCTACTCTCAACGTAAATGTCCCACTCATCCCACACTGACTCATCCAGACCTCTTGGAGCCACCCAGCTCCTGTCACACACACGCAAGACCAGCAGAGACCAGATATGGTTAGACAAGAAAATAGACACTTTCTAAAAGTACTATTTTCGAACCCAGAGTCCAAAAACCATCCACACCAACGGATGCGTAATTAAACCCCGAATTCAGGGATACCAAACTCGACATTGCACCGTACTCTCTGAGCCAGCTAGGATCATAGCATTAATAATCCCGGCGGCCCATTCTAAGCAATGGAGAGCAGGCTACCTTGCAATAGTGAAGCACGAGGATGGCGGTACTTCACTATCAGGACATGCCAACTTGGTCAGGCGTGTCCTTCCTTATCCTTACAATGCACCCTGCCCACGGGCCTACCATAGGGGTGACTAACATGAAGTTAAGGGAAGGTTGGGGGGCTGGCAAGTAGGTATACTTGCGCAGCCTGCGTGACAGTACAAGACTGTACGTGGGTCTCGCAATGACCGACCCGTAGACATTCTTTTACAAGGCCGCTCCTGTGGGTGGCACAACACGTGCTGCAAGCCCACGAGCGGTATTTGCATTTACAAGCCCCGGCACTCCTGGTGCACTCGACTAGGGACTGACAGTAAACCAAATAAGCCAAACATGGATACAATAGACACATCATTTTAACATAGGGAGCACTTGCGCTATGGCACTGATCAGCAGTGACACGGCGCCCAAAGCATATACCAGCAAAACATCGCAAAACAGTAGAGGCAAACAGAAAAATGGAGGAGAGACTCAAGCCAATGATGTCAGGTCTAACACGTGTCCCCTCCAGCTGAAATGTGGGGAGAACTACCCTTGACCTAGGGAGTCCTCAGCACTAAGGCGGAAAAATCTGGACAGACCATCAGCATTGGCGTGATCTGTACCAGGGCGGTGTTCCACCGTAAAGTCCATCCCCTGTAGAGCAATGGACCACCTCAACAGTTTTGGATTCTCACCCCTCATCTGCATCAACCATCTGAGGGGCGAGGGGCCTGTGGTCTGTCTGAACCCGGAAGTGAGTCCCAAACAGGTAGGGTCTTAGCTTCTTCAGCGCCCAGACCACAGCAAATGCTTCTCTCTCTATCGCACTCCACCTCGTTTCCCTGGGAAGTAACCTCCTACTGATGAAGGCTACAGGCAAGTCTCGGCCCTCTTCATTCACCTGAGCTAGAACAGCCCCCACGCCATGCTCTGAAGCGTCCGTCTGAACAATGAATTCTTTTGAAAAGTCGGGTGCCTGGAGTATAGGTGCTGTGCACATTGCAGTTTTCAGGGTGTCAAAGGCCGTTTGACAGGCATCAGTCCAGATCACGTTTCGTGGCTGCTTCCTGGAAGTCAGCGAAGTCAAGGGGTGCACAATGTTGCCGTAATCCTTGACAAACCTCCTGTAATAACCCGTGAGTCCTAAGAAGGCTCTCACCTGTGTTTGGGTTTTGGGCGGGGCCCAAGCCAGGATGGTATCAATCTTGGGTTGCAGGGGGGCCACCTTACCGCTCCCTACTTGGTGCCCCAAGTACACCACAGAACCCTGCCCAATCTGGCACTTACTGGCTTTGATTGTGAGGCCTGCTCCGCGCAAGGCCAACAACACTTCCTGGAGGTGGCGCAAGTGTTCCTCCCAGCTGGCGCTGAACACTGCGATGTCGTCCAGGTAGGCGGCACTGAAATCCTCCAGTCCAGCCAAGACCTGGTTGACCAACCTCTGGAAGGTGGCAGGGGCATTCTTCATCCCAAAGGGCATCACCCGGAACTGGTATAGCCCATCTGGTGTGGAGAATGCTGACCTCTCCTTTGCCCCATCAGTCAAGGCGATCTGCCAGTACCCAGACGTTAAGTCAAACGTACTAAGGTACCGGGCAGCCCCTAACCGATCGATGAGCTCATCAGCTCTGGGGATGGGGTGCGCGTCAGTCTTCGTGACTGAATTGAGCCCTCGGTAGTCCACGCAGAACCGGAGTTCCGGTGAAGCACCAGGCGCTGCAGCCTTCGGGACCAAGACCACTGGGCTGGCCCAAGGACTGCTAGAGGACTCAATCACCCCTAACGCGAACATTTTGGAGACCTCCTCCTTAATGTACGCTCGGACCTTGTCAGTCACCCTGTAAGCCTTGTGCTTCACAGGAGGGCTGTCTCCGGTGTCAACGTCATGGACACACCAATGCGTGACACCCGGAACCAAGGAAAACAGATCCGGGAATTGTCCCAACAGGTGGCGACAATCCTGTTTCTGCTCAAGGGTCAGTGTGTCAGAGAGGACCACACCATCCACTGACCCGTCTTGCTCTTTAGCATACAGGAGGTCAGGAAGAGGCTCACTCTCCTCCTCCGTTCCATCATCTGTAGCTAGGAGCATGCCCACTTCGGACCTTTCTAAGTGGGGCTTCAAACGGTTGACATGCAGGACCCGCAAGGGGTTCCTGGGAGATTTCAAGTCCACCAGGTAGGTGACATCGCTCTTCTTCTCCACAACCTTAAACGGTCCAGTCCACCTGTCCTTGAGCGCACAAGGTTCCACAGGGGACATGACCCACACTTCCTGACCAGGTTGAAGCTCTACCAGAGTGGCATTCCGGTCGTACCATCGCTTCATCTCCTCCTGGCTGGCCTCCAGATTTGCCTGAGCAAGTTCTCTGAAGCGCCGAGTCTGGTTCCGAAAGGCCAGCATGTAGCTGTATACATCCTGGGGAGGTTTCCTGGGAGATTGCTCCCAGCCTTCCTTGACCAGACTCAAAGGTCCTCTTACCAGGTGACCGTATAAGAGCTCAAAGGGGCTGAACCCTAGAGCCTTCTGCGGCACCTCACGGTAAGCAAACAACAGGCATGGCAAGAGGACGTCCCATTTCCGCCTCATTGGTTCTTCAAGACCCATGATCATGCCTTTCAGGGTCCGGTTCAATCTTTCAACCAGCCCATTTCCTTGAGGGTGGTAAGGAGTGGTGAACTTGTAGGTTACCCCGCACTCCTTCCACAGAGACTTCATGTAGTTCGAAATGAAGTTGGTTCCTCGGTCGGACACCACCTCTCTGGGGAACCCCATCCGGGAGAAAACACCCATCAGTGCCCGTCCCACCACGGGGGCCGTCACTGTCCTGAGAGGGATGGCTTCCGGGTACCTTGTGGCATGGTCCACCAAGACCAGGATGAACCTGTTGCCTAGGGCTGTCTTGGGGTCCAGGGGCCCAACGATGTCAATACCCACCTGGTCAAAGGGGGTGCTGACCACTGGAAAAGGTTGGAGGGGAGCCTTCTGCTTCCTTCCGCTTTTTCCACTTGCCTGGCAAGTGCGACAAGTCTTGCAATGGATGTCTACATCCCTACGCATCTGAGGCCAATAAAAATGGGTGACAAGCCTGTCATAGGTCTTGTCCTGCCCCAGATGTCCAGCTAACGGTAGGTCATGAGCCAAACCCAGTAGGAAGGCTCTGAAGCGCTGGGGTACCACCAGCACACGGGCTGACCCAGGCTCAGCAGCCTTAGGCTCGCTATACAGGAGGTCGTTCTCCCAGTACACAAAATGTGACCCTGACTGATCACCTGAGGATTGGGCTGAGGCCTGCTGCCTCATGCCCACAAGAGAAGGGCACACTTTCTGTTCCGCACAGAATTCCTCCCTGGAGGGACCACCATCCTGCTGCCAGTGGGTCAGCTCGGGCAGATCTCCCAGTTCGGCAATTTGTTCCCCTGTGGGCTCCAGGGCATCCCCCTCAGGGTCTACCTCCTTCTGGACCACGGGAACAACGGAGGCCGGTTTCTCGCGCCTCCTGCCTCTTCTCTTCACAGCTGGGTCCTGGGCCGTACTTTCAGGCTCCGGGACCCCATTAACACCCTTACTCGCTGTCATGGATCGAGTGGTTGCACACACCCACTCTGGCACACCCAACATTTTCAAGTGCGCCGCTCGCTCCACCTTAGCCCAAGGGGAGTCTTCCAAATCATTGCCCAGGAGACAGTCGACAGGCATGGCGGGCCTCACAGCAACCTGAAGAGTACCTGAAACTCCCCCCCATTCAAAGGAAACCTGAGCCACCTCACACTCTTTCTGGGAGTTATCGGCAGCTATCACGGGGTAGAATGCGTGGGGAACCACCTGCTCTCAGGACACCAAGTGACACTTGACAGCTGTCACACTCGCTCCGGTGTCTCTGAGGGCTTCCACTCTATGGCCATTAATGGTCACCCACTGCCTATATTTACTAGTGTTACTAGGCAGAGGGGGTGGAGGGACCATTTGCATGTCTCCTAGCGAGACCAGGGACATTTCTGCGGGACCCCTCCCACCATGGACAACCATCTCCTCCCCTCCCAAGGCTACACTTGCCAACTGACGAGGGGGTGCACGCGGCGGTGCATTGGAATCCTTTTTGGGACACTGGGGGTCATAAAACCGGTGTCCCACCTGCCCACAACCGTAGCAGGTTAGGGGGCCCCTATGAACAGGTTTACCCGTCGGGGCCCCTGACTTCTTCTCAGGGGGAGGCTGGGAACCTTTCCCTTGGTTCCCTTGGGGATTACTTTGGGGCCCTTTCTGAGACTCCTTCTGTTTACCCTTGTCCCCCCCACTCTTCTGCTGGGGACCCTGCCCACCTTTGGCTGAGTCTCCCACTGGACCCTTGTGGACCCTGGTACTGACCCAGCGGTCCGCCTCCTCAGCAAGTTTTCTAGGGCTAGATATCTTGCTATCAATCAGGTGCTGGCGCAGCTCTGGAAAACAGTTATTAGACAAGTGCTCCCACGCAAACAAATCATAAAGAGCTTCATAACTTTCCACTTTGCTGCCCTTTACCCAACCATCCATGGCTCTGCAAAAATAAGACACATATTCAACCCACGTCGTACCAGGCAACTTCTTACATTCTCTAAAAGCTTGTCTGTACTGCTCGGGGGTTAAACCATATCGCAACATCAAAGCATCTTTCATATGAGCATACGACATCCTATCTGCAACAGGCATGTCTAACAGGGTATCTCTTCCCTCATTCACAAAGCGACCCCACAACCCCGCTCCCCAATTCTTCACAGGGACCTGGTGGGCCAACAATGCTAACTCATATGCTTTAAACCATTGACCAATATCTTCATTCTTATTGTAATCTTTGATCACATCTTTCGGGAAGTAAAACTTACTTTCTGCAGGCTCAGATGGAATGCTGCCACCAGAGGGATTCAACTCTAACTTTTTAGCTTGGATATCCAGTTCCCTCAACCTGGCTTCACGCTCCAAAGCTAACTTCTCTCGTTCAAACTCTAACTTTTTGATCTCCAAATCAGCTTCTCTCCTACCTCTTGCATTTTCTAACTCCAACTGCCCATTTATCTTTAGCCTTGCCATCTCCATGTTGTAAGCTCGCTCTTTCGCCCTTTCTTCTCTTTCTTCAGGGGAAAGACCTTTGGAGGAAACACTGCTTCCGGGAGAGGGCACAGGTCCATTCACTGGCACCTCCTCATCCCCTTCCTCTGTGGGTACCACCACCACATCAGAGGGATTTCTGGACTCCCACCAGGCCTGTAATGCTTTATAAAAATCATCTTTTCTCGAGAGGCCGGTGGTAGGAACTTCAAACTGGTTGCAAAAGTGTTTCAGCTCATCTTTCTTGTATCTCTTTAGCTTACTCCTCTCGAACTCTTCAACAACAACGATAGCAGGGGCAGTGACTCCGTTGTCACTCATGATGAAACTGGCAGTGTTCAGAAAATCAAGTTTCAGGAAAGCGGAGAACAAAAATAGGATCCTTCCGAATTAGATTGTGACTGCGTTATGGTCTGCTTTCACTACGTAGCGCACACTAATCACTGTACATGGGTCATAAATGCAAGGTCCAAATCCTCACCGCTGACCCACCAATGTTAGAACCGGCTGTCTCTAGTTGGCAGAGGTATACACTCCTGACAAATAGGGACACTCCTTTTCTAGTCAGGGCAAGGGGATCACACCCTTCGATAACCCCTGCTCACCCCGTTGGTAGCTTGGCAGAGCAGAACAGGCTTATCTCAGAGGCTGTGTGTTAAGCAATTATGACCACGTACAGTAATAAAGTGAATACACTGCAAATGGACACGACACAGTAGTATTATAAAAATAAGTATTTTTATATAAGACTTAGCACAAGACCAAATAACGGCAAAACTGTACACAATCGGAATAAATACGTTCGGGAAGGAAAAAGGATAGTTCAAAGGTAGTTTCTTCTTTAGCACAAAAGTCTTTTAGTATCAAGCAAATCTTCTTCTTGGAAACACAGTTCTTAGCAACAGGGTAACTCACACGGGAGCTACACAACGTCGAGGCAAAGTTAATCCACAGGTTCGGCGTCGACCGCGAGGAGCGCTGCGCCGGGCCTGGAGTCACATGGACCCCCAACAACACAGTACCTTAGGAAAATGAAGCACACGATGATCAGCGGCGTCGAGCAATCCGGCGTCGCGTCTCGGTGTCGATCAGGCCTCAGCAGGCGTTGTCGATGATGCAGTTGCACAGAGTGAGCAGCGCTCACGGCGTCGAAGGGCACACGGTTGATGCGATCAGCAGCGGGGCAGACACGAGGTCCTCTGGAGTTAGAGCCGTACTCCTACTCACTGGCGTTGCTGCTGGCGTCGGTTGGGCCCAGCGTCCGATCTTCGTGGTTGCTGGTTCTTTCAGAGGTGCTGGATTCACACTTCCAGCGGATAGCACTTTTTAGCAGGTGAAGTCCTTTAGCCCTGTGACTTCAGCAGGAGACTGGCACTCTTCCAGTCCTTGGAGATTTTCTTAGCAAGCGTGAGAGTACACACACAGTTCCTCTCTCCTGGTTCCTTGGCAAAAATAAAGAAGCACTGCAGGATTCCCCCAACAACAGCACACTGGCAGAAGGGGTAGGCAGTCCTTTAGATCAGCAGGCTTCTTGTCCTTGGTTACAGGGTTCCTTGTCAGAAGTGATCTGATTTCCTAGTTCAGGGGTCCTCCTCTTATACCCCTTTTCGTCTTTGATCCTTTTGTCTATGCCGGGGATTTCCCAACATCCTGGGTCTGTGGTGGGTGGAGCTAGGCAGTAGCACCTGGCCTATTCATTGAGCCGGGCCGGGTCCTCAGACGCCCCGCAGGAGGTGGAGCCAGCATTGATACTGGCAGGAGCAGAGCTATCGCCCTCCTGGCAGGAGGTGGGGCTAGGATCGTCCATGGCAGGTACAGAGCCATCAGTCGCTTGGCAGGAGGTGGAGCCAGCATTGTATCAGGCAAGGCAGGCTATCAACAGCTACTCTCCCCCTACTCTCAACGTAAATGTCCCACTCATCCCACACTGACTCATCCAGACCTCTTGGAGCCACCCAGCTCCTGTCACACACACGTAAGACCAGCAGAGACCAGATATGGTTAGACAAGAAAATAGACACTTTCTAAAAGTACTATTTTCGAACCCAGAGTCCAAAAACCATCCACACCAACGGATGCGTAATTAAACCCCGAATTCAGGGATACCAAACTCGACATTGCACCGTACTCTCCGAGCCAGCTAGGATCATAGCATTAATAATCCCGGCGGCCCATTCTAAGCAATGGAGAGCAGGCTACCTTGCAATAGTGAAGCACGAAGATGGCGGTACTTCACTATCAGGACATGCCAACTTGGTCAGGCGTGTCCTTCCTTATCCTTACAATGCACCCTGCCCACGGGCCTACCATAGGGGTGACTAACATGAAGTTAAGGGAAGGTTGGGGGGCTGGCAAGTAGGTATACTTGCGCAGCCTGCGTGACAGTACAAGACTGTACGTGGGTCTCGCAATGACCGACCCGTAGACATTGTTTTACAAGGCCGCTCCTGTGGGTGGCACAACACGTGCTGCAAGCCCACGAGCGGTATTTGCATTTACAAGCCCCGGCACTCCTGGTGCACTCGACTAGGGACTGACAGTAAACCAAATAAGCCAAACATGGATACAATAGACACATCATTTTAACATAGGGAGCACTTGCGCTATGGCACTGATCAGCAGTGACACGGCGCCCAAAGCATATACCAACAAAACATCGTAAAACAGTAGAGGCAAACAGAAAAATGGAGGAGAGACTCAAGCCAATGATGTCAGGTCTAACAGGTATCTGTAGGAAGGACAGCGTGGACTTCCCCCCCATCCCCACACTCTCTATCCGCCGTCGCGGATATCCGGCCCCCGGGAAATTCGTAGGAGGGGCATCTAGCTGCCTCCCCCCGGGAGGGGCCTATGGCCGTCTCCCCCTAGGCGACCCATCCTTAGTGGGTGCCGCCTCCCCATGGAAGGGCCCAATGGCCGCCTCCCCCCGGGCGCTCCCATCCATTCTGGGTGGCGCCCCCCTCTATGGACCTTGAAATTACTGCTCACCGATCATGACCTTACCGCCACAGGCCGGATAGTTGACCGACTATCCGCCCCCCCCCTACTCCTCCTAAAGGTCATGCTTCCTCAAACCCCTTAGCCATGCTATGAAGTCTCCTATGAGTAAGTCATTCCCCTCCCTGGACAGGTGAACCCCATCATTCATATACATGTGATCGCCCCGAATACACCCGTGAGGAATACTATGCAACTGCGAAGAGCGAAACAATTTACCAATTTTATTGTTAACCCTTTTCACTGATTGGTTCAGCGCTGACACCGAAAGGCCCCCCCGCCATACCTTCCTGGGGATCATGTGGGACCAGGCAATCGTGCAACCCGGGACTTTTTTAGCCAACCAGCTAACAGCCGACAGGATGTGTTCTAATAACACTCGTCTACCCAGTGTCACCAAGTCATTGCCCCCAAGGTGTACTATGACTACAGATGGCGGTGACCTTTGCCGCCCTAAAAGACCCTCAAAAAACGATTGGAATTGGTCAAAACAGAGCCCGCCCTTCCCGTGGAAAGTCACTCTGTACCCGTATTCCCCAGATGCGTGAGTCGCGTCACCTGCCTTGAATAAGTCCCCGGCGCGCCTCACATATGAGTGGCCCACGACCCATACCACTCTCTCTCCAGTCGGTGATCCTTGACCGCTGGTCTCCTGATGTTGGGTCGACTGCAAAATCCGCCCCGCGTGACAGGCTCGCGAAACTGTAATTCAAACAAAAGACAAGAAGCTTGAGTGCATGTCAATTGATCTTTACAACATGTGCAATCGCACATACCTTTTGAAGCAATTCGAGGACCAACGGCCCAGCTGTTTTACCTCCTCTGCACTCTGACCCCTGGCTGTAGCCTCAGTAGCAGCCCCTATCCTAAAGGAGTGGGTCCCAAAATCGCAAGGGTCCATGCCCGCGGCAGCGATTGACAGTGCCAGCACCCTCTGAAACTGAAATCTCATCAGTGGGGTGCCATCCTTGTGCCTAAGCAAACTCCCCCCCATGTAGCCGTCCTTAGTGCCAAATATTCCTCTAAACACTTTATCGGACACGTGGGGGACCCTCGCGCGCGCTGCACGATCACACTATTTCCCATAGCTCCCTGGTCTGTCTTGGACCTGGCTATCGAGATCACCATCGAATCACCCCTTATGTGGACGTGATCCCTGCACAAGCCTCCCTCCATATCTTTCTTGTTCCTTGCGACGAGTTCGCTCACCCGCATAGCCCCATGGAATGCCAAGGCGAAAACTGCCCGGAACAGAACTGCTTCAAAAGGGGAGGAGCACGTCTCATCCAGCTTTGCTATAAGTAGAGACAACCTGTCTAAACCAATCGGGCGCCTCGCATCCTGCTTGCGGCCCTCGAGGCGTTGCCAGCCGCGGAGCGCCTTCTTAACCAAAAAGGAACCCGTCGGGTCTTTTATGCCATGCACCTGCACCATGAATGAAATGGCCGCCCTTTGCCTATTGGCCGTCGCCGCTGATCGGCCTTCCCTGTGCAGCGCTACCAGGAACCCCAGGAAGGATTCCTCCTGACCCCAGCTCTGTCTCCCTGTCGGACCCAAAAATGTGCAGTAGGAACGAAACACTCCTTCGTATGCCTTCCTTGTCCTGGGGGCTAAACTGGCTGCCACGAGGTCTTGTAATCCGGGGCACCGATTAGCCATAGTGCTTCGGGGAACGGTGCCGCCACTAGGTCCGCTGTGGGTAGGTAGCCCCTGAACGCCTGCATATGTGAACGAGAAAGTGCATCAGCTGCATGATTCAGTACGCCTGGCACATGTTTTGCCCTGAACAGTACATTCAATCTCATGCAAAGTAGTACAATTTCTTTCAACAATCTCAAGATCCACTTGCAGCGGGCTGCCTGCTGGTTAATGCACTCAACCACAGTCATATTATCAGACCAAAACACCACTGAGCGGTCCCTGAAATCGTCTGGCCATGCCATCAGAGCAACCCAAATGGGGAATAGTTCCAAGAACCCAATGTTACCTGTCAGACCGCTGGAGTGCCACCACGTCGGCCATACTTGCGCCGACCATCGGTTACCAAAGATTGCTCCAAATCCCACACTCCCAGCTGAGTCAGTCGACAAACCTAGTTCATCTGAAGACGCTGGTGGCTTGTTCCACACAACTCGACCGTTGAAGTCCGCCAGAAATGCCAACCAAATGCGCATATCCTGGCGTACCTCTGCCGACAGTCTCGTACGGTGGTGTCCCTCCTTGAGACCAACCATAGCTTGTGCAATAGAGCGTGAGAAGGGGCGGGCCATTGGTATCACCCTCAAGGCAAAGTTAAGCTGACCCACTGTTTGCTGTAACTGGTGCAGGGTCACTTTCTCCTTGCTCAGGCTTTGTGTCAAGGAAGCCCTAAACTTGTCCACCTTTTCGATCGGTAAACGGAAACATCCCTCCACAGAATCGAGCTCAATTCCCAGAAACTCCAGTGAAGTAGATGGTCCGACCGTCTTACCTGGTGCCAATGGGACTCCAAACTCCCGCATGAGGATGCAGAAGTCCTGCAGCGCCTGCGCACATTTCGTATCGCCGGCTGCTCCCAGGAACAGGAAGTCATCCAGATAGTGCATAAATGCCTATGCCATGTGGCCTCGGTGAATGACCACTCCAAAAAACAGCTGAACATTTCAAAATAGGCACAAGAAATAGAGCAACCCATAGGCATGCATTTATCCATGAAATAACTCCCCTGAAAAGCAAAACCTAGTAATCGCTGATCTCGCGGGTGTACCGGGAGCAGCCGGAATGCCGATTCGATGTCTGATTTCGCCATCAGCGCTCCGGGGCCCAGGTGATTTAATATGGCCACGGCATCGTCGAACGATGCGTACCGCACTGAACAAATATCCGGGTCAATGGCTTCGTTCACAGAAGAACCTTTTGGGGCAGACAAGTTGTGAATGAGTCTAAACTCTCCCGGGTCTTTCTTTGGGACCACCCCTAGCGGAGAACACACGAAACCCGCCACCGGCGGGCGATGAAAAGGCCCCGCCACCCGCCCCAAGCTGACTTCTTTGGAGATTTTTCTTGCAGCTACACTTGGGTTATGTTGGACAGATAACTGATTTTTACAAAAAGAGTCCCCCCGAAAATCTCCCGCCGGGATGTTGAAGCCATAATAGGAATCCCTTCCTCAACACCCCGGCGGACACATGATCAGGGTATTTGTTCAACCAAGGGGTCAGTGCCATGATATCGACATGTGTAGGCAACCGGGTACAAAGTACCACCTCACTCCTGCTTAGACCACCCTTTTCCGCCCATTCCACTGTTTTTTGATCTACAGCTACTCTCCGGGTGTGAGGAATTCCCACAGCCCGCACACGCATGCCGGAACCTACATGTTCCCTGGGGCCTGTTACAGTTGCCTCTATTGAAGCCCCAACAAACCCCCCGCTTGCCGCCACTCCCGC
Organism: Lissotriton vulgaris; assembly: GCF_964263255.1. Classification (NCBI taxonomy): domain Eukaryota; kingdom Metazoa; phylum Chordata; class Amphibia; order Caudata; family Salamandridae; genus Lissotriton; species Lissotriton vulgaris. Next base: position 693,815,654 of record NC_141691.1, on the reverse strand, counting down.
CGGTCTTGGGCTGATATTCCCCACCGGCGCCCGCTCGAAAGGGCACCGCGGGTTTTTGGCGGACTGACCCAGACCCGCTCCCGCCCGGCGAGGACGTACCTGCTGCCCCAGGCAAGAGCTGCTTGTGCCATGACACCGAGTCGAGGCAATCCCAGGTCAAAGTCGCATCAAACTCTTTCGCTTTACGGAATTTCATATCATATCCTTTCCACTCATCCCCCTCATACATGGTATAAAAATCCATAATCCTATTCTGATAACAGGTCAACTCAGTCATAACTTCTGGTTTGCGTTCCCTCATGACTGCCGTAAATATCGAAAAGGCCTTGACCCAATTTGCTACGGTCTCATCGACCCTAAATTCCGCCATCTTGGCCCGCCATACACTGGGGTGCCACAAATCCTTCTGAGATTTTGCATATTCCATCTCGCGATGGTCAGTCAACAAGGAAAACATATTCACATATTTCTCCCCCCATATCAGTTCCTTCGTGGCTGCAGGGATGTGCTGGGCCACCCTTTCACGCCTTGAAGGTAATGAACCCTCCCCTGCCATTGGCAATGTGTGCTTACCAGGTTGGACCGTCGTGTCTGCCACCTTTTCCCGGCTAACTGCAGGTCCTCCTGGCGCCACCTGTGGAGGAACAAGAGGAACATTCGCCGTCGCGGCCTCTCTCGACTGCCGTAACTGCTCGATTATTAGCCTAGCTTCCTCGGCCGGGTCTCTCGCGGCCACTGCCCCCCCCGCTTTCTTCTTGAGCCAGGGCAACACTGCCGCTAACTGGATGGCAAGCTCCGGGGGCATCTCCTCGTCATTAACAGGGGTAATTACAACCGGGATTGGTAAACCTATATCTGGGTTTGGTACCGGGCTGACCGCCGGTGTAATGGGGCGACTGGGGGTACCTCGGGAACCGGATCTTCCCCAGAAACCGCCCTCCTCTTAACACGCTTCGCCCTACCCTCAGGGACTACTCCCGGCAAGACCGGGCCTATTACCTTTTTTGGGCGGCCTGAGCTGTTCTGGGCCGCTAACTGTTTCTTAACTTCGGCCAAACCCCGGCCGATCAAGTCAACTTTTCCGAGCTTTCGGTCCATGCTCGCCATTCGGTTCGACAAATGGCGCAATACCTTCTCCATCTCGGAGCCCTTTCCCGCTTTCTTGCCGGCCATGGCTTCGAGTACTCAGCTCTAGTTGGTCAACGAGGTCCTGGATCCTTCGTACTCCAAATAACTGAAAGAGAAACAACAAGATTACAAGTTCTCAAAATTGCCGCTTGTTCCGTCGAGGGCTCACGAGCAACGAGTAGGTGCAGCCTTCAGAGCACAGGAACAAGAGGATGCGTCTTCGGATTTTCGCTCTATTTATCCAGCTGTGGGAGGGCGGGGACCCTCCTGCGGTGCGCCTACTGGGCGTGGTCTACCATGCGGATGTCTAGGACAACCCCTCCTTGGCGGGAAAAGGCGCCTCCCGGCTACGCCACTTCGGGCATACCAGCCGAGCCACGCCTCCCGCCCAAAATGGTTTCCCGGGGGGATCGGAGCACCCAACCATACGTTCGGGGGGACCGAGTGGTCGCCCCTTTCCATGTGCTCTGACCCCGGTCCACTGCAGCTGACGCTGATTGAGTGGAGGGCGGACACACGGCACAACACACCCCCTGGCACGTCAGATGCTAGATAGCAGGCAGAAGAGCATTTAAACATCTATGAGACAACACTGCCCTGAGCGCTGCTCTTTTATTTATTTAATTTTTAAAGTTTTATATAGCGCTAACTTGACCCGTAGGTATCAGAGCGCTTTACATGCACACTGTAAAAAACAGAAGGACATAACATTACATTGTAGGCTGGCAGTAAGGAAGCAAACCAGAGATAAAAAAATACAGCATGATAAATTAAATAAACAGTGCATCTGCGGGGGAGAGAACAATAAAAGAGAAAAGGTAATTAACATAGTCCGGTCACCAACTATCCTTGATTGTCAAGAGAGAGAGGAGTCAACTCGGATATTGAAGTTTACATTAGATGACCTTGGTCAGGAAAGTATTTGTTAAGGAGATGAAGTTTCAGGTCCCTATTGAACAGGAGAAGGAGGGGTTGCATCTGAGGACTCCAGGTAGAGCGTTCCACATCCTGGGAGCGTTGAGTTCTTTTATGCCCGAATGCCTTCGTTGATGAATATATTAACAGCTTTATTGAAAGGTCTTGTATCAGGTCGTTACTGTTATAATTTTGTATATGTGCAGCTATTGAGCCAAATGTACGCCTTCATTATTTTGGATCTCTATCTGTGCTGCCTGTGGGAAGGACGGGGGGAGGGGGGGTTGGGGTTTGGTTGGTTTCTATGACTTTATTGTAACAGTATTCTTGTTATCTGATGTCATTCTTTTGACGAAAATCAATAAACAGATAAAAAAAATAAAACATCTATGAGACGGATGCGCAGCGGACTTCTGTAAGTTCTGCTGGTGCCGATGCTGGATATTTAAAAAAATGTGCTTTTACCTGTTTTATCATTCTGTCCACATTCTGCTGCTATTTTGTTGCGTGGTTCGCACTAGGCATTCTTGAATCGTGCTTCTTGTGCTCCGACCCCGGTCCACTGCAACTGACACTGATTGAGTGGAGGGCGGACACACACGGCATGACACACACCCTGCCACGTCAGGTGCTAGACGGCAGGCGGAAGAACATTTAAACTTCTCCTAGACAAACGCGCACTCTGCACTCGGGCGGGGCTCAGGGCCAGTCCCCCATGTCCTCTTGCTCCAAGGATGTTATGCTACCCCAGAGATACACTAATGAAACTTGATCCACTGAGGGGTAAGGCGAGTTGCCCCAGATTCCCGCCTAGTATGCACCCTAAAGATCAAGCAGCCACTTGCACAAAGTGCTTGTCGCCTCTTCCACATATTATGGCTCTCACCATTAACCAGCTGCCCAATTTGACAAGATGCAATCACAGGCAAAATGACTTGCCTGTCGTTAAATGTCTCCTTCTTAACGCCAGGTCTCTGGCCAAGCACAGTCTGGAATGTGCTCTCCTCATTGAGGAATATAACATTAAGATGGCATTCATAACCAAGTCCTGGACTGACGATTCCTCTGGCCCTGACATTGTAAAAGCATCTCCCCCAGACTGTCTCTATCTCACCCTTAATAGACAGTTAAAGAGGTCTGGCAGTCATTTATCACAATAGTCTAAAGCCCTCCTTCTGCACAGCCTCCAACTTAGCGTGTGAAGCACTGTCAATTAGTGTAAGAATCTCTTCCCATGACACTTTCAAAACCATCCTCATTTACTGTCCACCAGGTCCTAGGGGCATATTTCTGGATTCCATCGGCACTCTCCTAGAGGAAGGGCTGTGTGCCTCCTCTTTTACTGTGATGGGGGACTTAACTTTTTATTTGGAGTATCCTCTGGACCCGGATAACATGAGGTTGAAGGAGATTATGAATGGAGGAGGCCTAGAGCAGAGGGTAACCAGTCCTATGCATGTAGCCGGACATACCATAGATGGAAATTTTTCCAACCATTCTAGTCTTTCTATTATTGAGGTATTACTACTTACTTGGACGGATCATGCGGCGATTATTTTTACGTTAGCAAAAACTGCTCACTCCCAACACAAATCAAAACCTAAAGACAAGATAGCCGTACTGTCTTGGAAAAGCAAAGATAGCCTTGAACTGGAGAAAATCTTAGTGGCAACCACCCGACTCTCCCAGTGGAAGTGGAGGAGGCTACGGCCCCTTATTCGGGATGAATTGAGGATGCATGTAACATCTTAGCACCGGTTAAACTACACATTCCTAAGCGAGCTCGTCCCCTCTACCCCCTGGTTTTCGGAAAATCTACAAAAACATAAAATGGACTGCAGAAGGGTTGAACTGGCATGGAGAAAGGGGTACAATTTCAATAAAAAAGAGGCTTATAAAACAAGCCTCACAAATTATAAAACATTACTTATGGAAACTAAACAATTACACTTTGTGAAGAAGATCAACAAGGCCAAAGTTTCATCGAGACAATTGTTTAAAACTATTATCAAATTGACGAATCTGGCTAGACTTGTAACACCCAGCAGTTCCACCCTTTGTGAATCACTAGCCCTCTTCTTTAGAAATAAGGTGGAAGCCATCTTTTCCTCCTGTTCGCAACAGCAAAAAGGGGAATGTTGAGGTCGTAGTTAGGCCAGGGCCAACTGTGATAAATTCTGTACCTTTGTTAGAGGGCTTCACACCGCTCGAGACGCAAGATTTAGTTAATCTCCTAAAGGCAGCTCATTCTGTGTCGCCCGTGGGCCCTTGTCCAGTCTCAGTGATAAAAAGTATCCCTAAGGCCATTGCCCCCATCCTTACTCCTTTGCTTAATACCATCTTAAATGCTGGCCATTTTCCTAGGTCCTGGAAATCAGCATCAATACTTCTGCTGATAAAAAAAAATGGACCCTTTGGATCCTGACAGCTATAGACCTATCTCACGCCTCCCATTACCGGCTAAAATGATCGAGAGGGCTATGAATGTACAACTCAGCAAGTTTATTCAGCTCAATAATGTGCTAGATCTCACACAATTCAGTTTTTGTGCTGAACACAGCACAGAGCTTGCCTTGATCAAAGCTACGGAGGAGGCGCAAGAGGTAATGGACCAAGGTGGCACAGCAATTCTGATCATGCTTGATTTGTCAGCAGCCTTTGACAAGGTCCACCATGAAGTTATGATGGACCGGTTATTGGCTGCAGGGGTGCAGGGTAAAGCCTGGACCCTCCTGAAATCTTTTATGGCAGACAGAATTCAGACGTTGGACTTTGGTAGACATAGATCTAGGCCATTTTCTTTTCCTTGCGGGGTCCCACAGGGCTCCTCGCTTAGCCTCACGCTTTTTAATATCTACATGGCCCCACTGGCAGCACTAATAAGATCTTATGGGCTCCAGCTAACTTCTTATGCGGACGATGCATAAATTGTGTTGTCCATACAGCGAGACAAGGAACTGGAAACTGGGCTAAAATGCTGTGAATGCATGAAAGCCATTGGCGGCTGGATGTCCTCAAATTGCCTAAATCTGAATGCCGGCAAGACAGAGGTCATCATTTTCGGCAATAACCCCAACTACTGGACCCCTGAAGAAATGGGAGTTTCCCCTGCCTCACCAGGAAAGCTAAGAATTTAGGGGTGTTTATGGACAATAAATTAACTTTTGGGGAACATGTTAGTGGAGTTGTCTCAACAAGCTTCTACCTCAAAGTTTTGAGAAAAATAAAATTATTTTTACCGAAGGAAAGTTTAAGGACGGCAGTCACCATGCTCATCTTGTCCCGGCTGGAATATTGTAATAGTCTCTATGCGAACATTCATAAGAAACATCTATACAGACTCCAGCTGGTGCACAAAGCTAGGAAAAATGATTGTGTCCCAGCCATATCTGATTTACATTGCCAATTTATTATCAAAAACAATAACTTGCTTTGAGCCGATGTCTCTAGTACCAATGTCAATTACCATATGGAGAACATTCAAACATCTATTTCCGACTGATTTTGCAATTACATGTTAAACCAGATAAGGCAACATTAATGAAACGCTGCTACAATTGCTAGAATGTATGAATTCTAATATACTCCAGCTACTACAATTATAGAGAGTTTGAATATCTCCTTTAAGTACCTTAATAACACCTAAATTATATGAGATCTGCTCTAACTAAGGTATTGTTAGTAAAAGCATAAATTGAACAGTCAGTCCTCTTTCATTCAATACTTAATTTACTGGATTAATATCAGGCATTCGTATCGTTATCCATGTAGGAAATCTGCCTTTTTGCACGTGTCCTGATTTTTTTTTTCCTTTTTATGGACCTGAAAATCTGTGGGGCATATTATCAAGCCTGTGCGCTAAAATTATCGCCGCTTTATCGGCCGAAAACGGCCGATAAAGCGGCGATAATGGGCTTGATAATATGCTCTGTGGAATTCCAATCGAAGCTCATGTTAGATGTCTTCACATCTAACATGTGCTTCGATTGGAATTCCATAGAGCATATTATCAAGCCCATTATCGCCGCTTTATCGGCCGTTTTCGGCCGATAAAGCGGCGATAATTTTAGCGCACAGGCTTGATAATATGCCCCTGTGTTTTTGAGCTCGAGCATGAGAGTCTACAGAGCAGCTGTCACTTCGTGTGCCTTTTTCTAACCATGACAACCGTTTTGACCACAATTATTGGTTTATCTGATTTTTGTGGAAGTCCACCACATAAGTGCACAATCTGCGCCAGCTCAGTAAACATTAAATACAACTTGCTGGCCGTAGCAAAGCATTGTGCCATTCACATGTAAACAAAAAGAAAACAACATAACATGTCTTCTGAGTTGCAGCCTAGTGGCAGTTTAGGCCTAGCTTAATTGCGGGTGTGCAATTTAACCCGCCGTTTGTCATATTTATATTAAATATGTCAGCTGTCCATTTACCTTGTAACGGCTGCATTATGTGAAGGTTATTTGGTCCTGTTTGCATGTTTGTTAAGGTATCATGGGCCGCATGTCATCCTATTGTGTGATTCTGCACTAGAAGTAGAACCAGATAAAGCCCCACTATTTAAATTTGCTTTTAACTAAACCGACATTTTATTCACAAGACATATGGTTGATTGGAGAAATTAGCAGATTTTATTTTTATATGTCATAGGAATTTCTTTTCTAAAGGTTGATATTGTTTTCCGAAAACAGTTTAAAAACTGTTTGATGAGTTCCAAAGCCAATTTGTTAGCCTGCAGTTAAATGTTAATGACATTCTTGTGTAGCTCCCAGTCATTTTTATGAGGCGCAATCACTTTTGAATTGCCCACGAATTTGAGCCTCTCCCAGCCCTCTCCTGTGCGACAGCTGTCCATCATAACAGAATGAAATTGATGAAAGTCTTGGGCAGACTAAACTGCCAGATTATCTTTGGCTTCTGTTGGGAACTTCTTTTTAGAGAAAGAGGGACACTTATAAAATGCCAGCCCACACAAAGGGTCTTCTTGCCTTTTTTAGAGGGCAACCACTTGCCAAAAAGGGAATGTCAAACTGCTCAACAGGAGCAAAAAAAAAAGAGTCAAAATTTGGGCTGGGGAAGGCACCAGTGGTTTTCTCTTGTTCGGACAATGTTCATAATACTTTGTTCACCGTAACAAAGTAGTTCATCACAGTCTTTACATTTGATCGTGATTCCATTAAAAACAGGCTGAATATTAGGAATCACGTGTTCAGAAAGCCCCCTCACCGATGATGTCGTTGGTCCTCCAGTCGAAGTCGAACCATCCATCCTTTGGAGCATCTCGTGCCAGAGCTCTGACATTCTCCCGGGCATAATTCTGGGGGGGCCTCCTCTGGACGTGCTGAATCGAATTTCTGAAACTGTATTTCCTTGTAGGGTCACCCCGTGAAAGGACAGTATTGCAAATTTTTCACTCTACCTTAGGAGCATTCACTTTAAATAATAATTTTTTTTGCCCTTCAGGGTCCTTTTATTTATCTGCTGGTATTTTGAAAAACTTCCAAATGAAGTGCTCCTTTACCCTGGGCTGAGGAGCCTCTTCTTCTATGAACCCATTCGAGTCCTCACTGCTTCTAGTGGGTCTAGCAGCCATTACAATCCCAAAAAGGTTGAGCAGAAACAAACAGGTCTTGCATTCACAAAAGTCAAAGAAGAAGTGAAGGAAATGGGTGAGGTTTTCATTCTTTGTAAAAAAAACTGTTAGCAACCAAGGAAAAGTGCTAATTTAAGGTCACATGACTTGACGCGCTTACGCTGCGCGCACCGAAGCGCTTCCAGGGGCGCTTACTATTATTATTATTATTATTATACAAAATGTATAACGCGCTCAGTTACCCATGAGCATCCCGGCGCGAGACAGACCAAGGAGGAAAGCTGAGTTCACACGCTACACTGGAAACAAGTGAGTCTTCAGAAGTTTCCTAAAGAGTAAGATCCTGGGCTCTGAGCGGATCTTAAGGGGCAGGGAATTCCATAAAGTTGCCACTTGCACTGAGAAACGCCTGCCCCCAGAGCGAGCCTTCCTTACTCTGGTTGACTGCAGACGATGTCCTTGATCCGAGCGCAGAGGACATGTGGGCTTATAAGGACGTGCTTACGTGGCACGAACGTAGGCGCTTCCGGGAGCGCATACTCGGCACGAACATGGGCGCTTACGCGGCGCGTCTAAGTGACGTTTTGCTAGCTTTACGGAAATGCAAAATCATATCTATTCTGAAAATCAAAAATACTACTTTTATAAGTCTAGTACTGAATGTCTTGCATTATTATTTAGGTTTCATACATATTTTTTTTACGAATGCAGAAATGGCGCTCTTGCTGCACTCTCTGGTGAGCTTACCGGTGCGCGCACCCGGAGCGCTCCAAGGCAAAATAATACCGGCAAGCTCACCGGTGCACGCACCCTGAGCGCCCCAGGAAAAAATTATTTAAAAAAAGAAAAATTCAATGCAAAAATATTTTTTATCAATAAATTAATAATAATTAATAGTTATACAAAACAGCTAATAAAAAAAACCACTACAAATCGTAAGTTACAAACTCGATATACAAAGGAATTCGCTTTTAAAAAACCTTTGAAATTCCCTGAAAAAAACAGAGGATTCACAATCGTTATAGTTAGGAATTAGCATTTTAAAAACCTTTGAAATTCACTAAAAAAACCATAGGTTTCACAATTGTTATAGTTAGGAATTAGCATTTAAAAAACCTTTGAAATTCACAGAAAAAACATAGGTTTCACACCAGTTATAGTTAGCTGAACATTTTACTCATACAAAACCATTGAAATTCCCACGTTATAGGTAGTTGGACTCACTATAACTCGCGCGCCCGCAATCCACTGCTGATGATGTGGAATGGAATGGAAATTGCACTTGTATAGCGCATAGCTACCCGGAGGCCTCGCAGCGCTTGTGAATGATTACTTAGTGCGGGCTTGGGGTAGATTAGCAGGTGTTAGCAAACAGGTGCGTTTTCAGGGCCTTCCTGAAAGACATATGGTTGTTGTGTTCCCGAAGAGAGAGCGGGAGGGAGTTCCAAAGTCTCGCCGCCGTATGAGAGAAAGAGCGGCCTCCCCAGCGAGCTTTCTTGATTTTGGTGGACGTTGCCAGCTGAAGGGTGCAAGAGCGAAGGGAACGGGACGGGACATATGGCGTAACCATAGGGTGTAGAATTACAGGGCCCGTTCGATGGAACGATTTGTGTAAAATACACATGGCTTTAAATTGCACTCTTGCCGCCACAGGGAGCCAGTGGAGTTCCCTTAGGGCGTTCTTAGCTGACTGCCAGCGGGGGATGTTGTAGAGTAGGCGCGCCGCACTGTTTTGTGTGACTTGGAGCTTCTGAGTAACGGAGGTCGGGGCTCCCATATAAAGAGCGTTCCCATAGTCCAGGCGGGAGAGTATCAGGGCCTGGACCATGATCCTCCTCGCCTGGAATGGGAGCAAGGGGAGCACCTTCCGCAGCATCCTCATTAGCCCAAAACAGGTGGCGGCCGTCTTGGTAGCCTGGACCGAAAAATCAAGTGCTCTATCGAGCCAGATCCCAAGGCTCCTTATCTGGGACTTGGGGACTGGGGATGGGCCTAAACATGGTGGCCAGATGGATGCAAGGGCAGAGGGAGAAGGGTTGCCCAGTGAGATGATGTCTGTCTTCTCCCCATTAAGCTTTAAGCAGGAAGATTGCATCCATTTGGCGACAGCCTCTAGACAGGGGCCTAAGGTGGGGGACGATCCCTCAGAGTGGTCTAAGGAGACCACCAATTGGGTATCGTCCGCGTAGGTGACAATACGCACACCAAAGGGATGGACTATCCTGTCCAGAGGTTCCATGTAGGCATTAAAGAGGGTAGGACTTAGGGAAGAGCCCTGGGGGACCCCGCACCTAAGTGGGTGTTTGGGAGACACCGCTTCACCCTCAAAGACTTGGAAAAAACGCTCATCCAGGAAGGATGTCAGCCATTCTAGGGCCGCGCCCGACACGCCCATGCCCGCCAAACGATGTAATAGCGTGGCATGGTTAACCGTGTCGAACGCGGCGCTGAGGTCAAGTAGAATGATGGCGACTTTTCCTCCCCGATCCAGCACCGCTCTTGCTTCTTCCGTTACCGCAAGGAGGGTGGTCTCGGTTCCGTGCTGAGGACGGAAACCTGTCTGAGAGGCACGCAATAGGCTATTGGACTCTAAATAGTCCATGAGGATGTTATTCACGTGCCTTTCAAGCAATTTACTCAGCCACGGAAGAAGAGAGATGGGGCGATAGTTTGGCCAGTTGCTCTGGTCGAGGTTGTTTTTTTTTAACAAAGCCTTCACCATCGCACATTTCCAAGATGGTGGAACAGATTTGGAAGAGATGGACGCGTTGAGAACTTCTAAGATGACTGGACGAACAACGTCCAAGACCTTGATAAGGGTCTGAGGAGGTGCTGGGTCGTTGGGAGAGCCGGAAGTGATCTTAGGGATCAGTTTGTCTAGTCCAGGGGTGTCGAGAAGTGGGATTTCCTCAAGCTTACAAGGAACAGAGGGATCAGAGGTGATGGGGGATTTTGGATCATCCGTGATGATGTTAAATGAGGAGTATATGGCCTGAATCTTTTGAGAAAAAAAGACGGCCAGATCATTACAACGGTTTTGAGCGCCTTCAGCAGAGGGACGCTCAGCAGGAGGCGAGATAAGGGATTTAGCGATTTTGAAGTTTCCCTGGGGGCATTCGCCGCCGCATTGATTTTCCCTTCATAAAAAAGAGCTTGTGCTGTCTTTATTTCCATTTTATAGATTTTTATGGCAGCCCTATACTCAGCTTTTCTAGGTTGAGAATAGTCCTGCCTCCAGGCTCTCTCAAGTTTTCCGCAGGCTGATTTCCTGAGTCTGAGGGCAGGTGTATACCATGGGGCAACTTTAGGTCTTCTTATAGTGTTGCAGGCATGTTTGGGAAGGACCTGGTCGAGGGTACTGGAAATCCAATGATTAAAATTATTAGTTGCCTTACTAGGATTGGTTGCCCTTGCAGGTGGATTTTTGGCGAGGGCCACTTCCCAATCAGGCAAGGGAAGAGAGGGCCATTTCCTACCTCGGTGCTTGATCAGGTTCTGAGAGGAAGGGGGGGGGGGTTAGTGCACCAGGTGAAGGGAATTAAAAAATGGTCGGTCCAGGGTAGGGGAATCGGGGTCTCCACCAAGAGGTTATCTATGTTGCTGCAAATGTGGTCAAGAAGATGAGCTTTGTTGTGTGTAGCATGAAAGCCCTTCTGGCATAAATCCATGGCTTGCAGGTTGGAACAGAGATTGTTAGCCGATGAGTTATAGGGGTCGTCTAAATGCAGATTAATATCACCAAGCAAAGTGAGATTGGAAGAGGTCAAGGCGACACTTGCGACAAGATCGATTATCTTGGTAATAAAGTTATTGAGGGGGCCAGGAGGGCGGTATGCTAGGATGCCCGAGAAGGTGGTAGTGGGAGAAAGTTCTAGCGAGAAGTGGAGACTCTCACAAACTGGTGTGGTGGTAGGAGTGACGCGGCACTTATAACCGTCCCTGTATATAATAGCCAGTCCACCACCCCTCCCAGTCTGGCGATCTGATCGTTTTAGAGTATACCCTTGAGGGGTGACCCATACTGCCGTAGGGTCTTTATCAAGCTGGAGCCAGGTTTCTGTTAAAAACAGGGCATCGGGGTTAAGTTCTTCAATCAACATGTACAGTTCGGTAAAGTGTTTCGGTAAAGACCGACAATTAAGGAGAAACATTCTCCATTTGTGTCCAAAGGACGGATGACCGCAGAGTAATGGAAGGGGGCGCCAATTACAGACCTTACAATGATAATCAGTATTGGTAGGAAGAAATGAGTGGTTACAGGACGACTTGATGGGAGGGCGTAAGGAGAGAAGCATAGAAGAGTTGTAGGAGAAAGTACCTGCCATGATGTCACATATTACATCATTCATGACATGGTCAGTGACATCACTGATGACATCACTGATGACATCTCAAATGACATCACTGATGACATCATTCATGTGATAATACGATGCATCTCCTCACACTATAATCTAACCTTTGATACACCCAGTGTTAAATACAGACTGCCATTCTTGAAACCATGGACACACCAATATCAGTTACTACATATGAACTCACTGATTACTAAGACAACACACTCATCCACTCATTCACCCATATAATCACTCATACATACAGTCACTCATCAATACAACACTATCATATGCACTCATACACCTATACAGACACTCACACACTGCCACTCATCCACGGAGTTACTCACACACCTAGTCAGTTATACAAAGAATCAAACAAACTCCGAATTCCTCATCTACACAGTTATACACACTAAACCCTACTTTATTCAAACATAAACTAACACATAGTTACTATCTTTTACAATCACTGATACAAGTACACATTGATCCATACAGCCACTTACGCGATCACAGGCTCCCATGTATAGTCATTTACATATGCCAACTCTCCCAAACACTGTGTTTTACATATGTACTTACTTGGACATGTAGCACTGAGATATCCATTCACTCACCAACACACCCATGCACACAGACAACCGCCCATAGAGCTGTTTCCACATACACTCTTGAACTCATACACCAAGTAAATCAACTGCTCACACATCTATGCACAGAGTCACACACCTCCCAGGCACCCACACACACACTAAGCCTCACATACAAATACTTGGGAAACCAAACAATAACCCATATAGCCACTCATATAGCTACTGATCAACACATGCACCAGCTTACACAACAAAACAGACATAATGATGCACACATTCAGACAGTTTAGTCACTAACCCATGCATTCAGTAAGACACATTTAATCACTCAGTCATACAGTCAGTCACGCACCTTCTAAATCCTTCATCCAGACACGTATACATCCACTCATTCTTCAATATGAAAAACATATTTAAACTTTACAGAAACACACAGACACTGAATCATGTCATCAGTGATGTCATTTGAGATGTCATCAGTGATGTCATCAGTGATGTCATTTGAAATGTCATCAGTGATGTCACTGACCATGTCATGAATAATGTAATATGTGACATCATCAGCAGTGGATTTTAAGGGGGTGTGGTTATTGGCACTGGTACAAAGGGTAAATTTGGGGTTGCCTGGGGGTATTATAATATATATATATATATATATATATATATATATATATATATATATATATATATATATATATATATATATATATATATATATATATATATATATATATATATATATATATATATATATATATATATATATATGTATATATATATATATATATATATATATATATATATATATATATATATATATATATCTAATACCAACTCCACGATGCCAATTAGCAACAAACGGAGAAACAGACTCTTGCGATGGCTTCAGTTGCAGGTATTCATTATTTTCAAATCATCAAAAAGTGCATTTGCTGTGCCCAAAATACCAGACGCGTTTCGGCGAACTCAGTCGCCTTGATCACTGGTTCTTAGTCCAAAATTCTCCTTTCACATTTAAAATCCACATTCACCAATCACACTTCGCGGCTGTCATCAGACTAATGCATAGACATAGAAAGCAGATTTCGTCTTTCGTCAATGTCAACAACGGGAAAACACTTCTTCATTACAGCAAAGTGAATGGTTAATAAACAGAGCAAAATTCTGTAAACATTGTACATCATATCAAAGCAGCAAAAACAATTTATATCTACACAAATGCACAGAAGCTTGCCGCCAGATGCAATTTCCTAATCTCTTTGTTGTGGCCACACTGCCATGAGTATTTAGGTTATTCGGCCACTGCAATTGATGTATTATATCGATGTTCACACTCCTAATGTCCCATTAGTGAACATAAAAACCATCTAAGTATACAATTATAAACGTAATCCCTACTAATGACAGTTAAAGTGCATGTGCTCTAGTGCTAAAAAATAAAGTGTGATAAAAACTCCCAGCACGGCATACTCTGTTCTGCACGTGTTGTGGCCCTTGATGTTAATAGGGATTATGTATGTATATACACACACAAAAACAGACACAGCCAATTACTTACCTTAACCACTTCTACCAAGTTTATGCCTTTACCACGCATGCCTTTGCCTTGTAATGGCATGCGTGGTAAAGGCATATGCATGGTAAAAGTGTGCGTTGTAATGGTAACTCGTTGTAACAGCCCTTGTGTTGTTACAACCACGTTGTAATGGCATGCTTTGTGTTGGCATGCGCTATAACGTCATATATTCAATGAGAGACCTTCACTTGCTATCTATCAACAAAAGAATTACATTAGTTCAAGTGCCTCAAGCACGTCTACAAATCCCTCCACAAAGCCAGACCTATATAGCTCAACCACCACTTCTCCTTCTACACTCTCCCCTGACATCTCCACTCCACCCAACTGGCCCAGGCCACCTTCACACATATCTGTAGACCAGTGCTGGAGAAAGATCCTTCTCTTACCTTCTGGAACTCCCTGCCTCTGAACCTCAGGCAATCACCATCACGTCCGCAATTAAGGAAGGACATCAAGACCTGGCTCTTCAAATCAATCGCAGTTCCCGTCACCTCAATCCCCCACTCTCAGCACCTTGAGGCCCTTACAGGTGAGTAGTTATGCTTTAAATACTAATTGATTGGAAGCAATGGAGCAGAAAGAAAGGCTTAAAGCTTATCACATCATAAGACGCTTGCTTTTGAATTTGTATTTGCACAATTAAAAATTTAAATACCGCTATTTTGTTTTTATTTCTTTTTATAGTGCTACTCATCCACATGTAGGGTGCCAAAGCGCTTTAGATCACATGTACACATATATTGACAATAAATGAAGAGTGTAAATCAATGTACAGGTTGTGCTTCAATAGTAAGTGAGGGTTACAAGGTTGAAGAGCTGCATGCTGTTTATAGCTCACTGTGCTATATTGGAAGGATTAAAATGTATGAACTGTACATAACAAAATGAGCTATGCATTAAAAGCAGTAACCCACTTATCCAGCTTCATAAAATAAAAATCTGTCATTTGCATATTACATTGCATATTACATGATGTGCTTTGCATGAGACACATTAACCCTTGCAAGTTTATTTAAATGCACTCATGAGTCATGATACTAGACTGTGTAATATGCTAAAATAATTACAAAGCAGCATATTTAAATAATGCAAACATTGCAAAAATAAATTAATAGTGCAATAATTAATACTTCACACTTACCCCAGTAATCAGGCAGCTTCTGTCTTGGTCAGTCAGCTGGTTGATGGTGTCAATGCTAGTTGCTGGCTGGCTGTGCTTCTCCTGTTGTTGTCCAGCAGCTACTGGTTCAGAGAGAGCTGAAACAGTAGAGCTTTCACTCTCACTTTCAGGCTGAAAGTGAAAGCTCTACTCTGTGCAGCATCTGACTCCATGAGTTAGGTTTCATGACTCTATGACATAATGAAAATGCTTATAGCGTTTTATTTTTTAAATAAAGTTAAAAGTTAATATATACAATAAGCATTCAGTGTAATGATTATTTAATTTAAAAAATAACCTTTGTCCAACTGAGTCGTCTTGAGATGGGTGGGGTCAGTTATGCATGACCCCACCCCATCCAGTGATGACTGATCAAAGGGTGAGGTGAGGGTGTACTCATCATGCCCCAACCTTCCTTTAGAGCATTCAATGGAGCCTCTGGCTTATACTGTACCTGCCCGAGGCTGCTGCAAATTTATGACGCTGCCTTGCGTCATAAATGGGCGGACCCCAAAAGGGTCTATAGTTTTGTTGCGGGCTGGCACCTAATGCGCCCGGTGTTTGCATTAGTTTATCTTAGGTTGTGTCACAAAACACCCCACACGCTGCCTCCCTTTCCTTCCTGGCCTGGCTGTTGCTGCAGTGACGCCTGCTCGAGTGCGTCGTAAACTGCACAGGCAGGCAGCAGAACTCGGTAGACGGGGCTCTGCTCGGCAGTACGGCTCAGCATTTAAAATGGTAAGTAACATTGCTGTTACTTAGCATTTTAAATACCTTGCTCAATGTGGATGCCGGCCGCGTTGATACGGAGGGCGGACCCCCGCCGCCCTTGAAAGAAAACTCCAGCTGGTTAATGCACATTTGGTTGTAGTTGCACAAAGTACATCTATTGCAGTTCCGGATAGATTGTAGCCCTATCAGAAATGGTAAGATTGTCTCTGTGTTGTTGCAGTAAAGAGGGGATATTTGGAGTCAATTGCCTGAGGGGGGAGGAGCCCTTGTATTCTTGCTATAAAAGCGTTGCTTGACTCCGGCAGTCCGGGATGTGCTGACAATGCAAGGCAGCTTCAAACCCCAGAATTCATACAGAGCCAGTTTCCTGAGGGGGAGGAGCCCATGATTCATGCTTCTTAACCGCTGCAGATGGGACACGCAAACTGCGCCCAGGCAAAGAGAAGGCCTGTCATCGTCCGGTGGAGGCTAGGTCGGACCACCCCCCTTGATTCTGCTATGAAAAGGTGATATTACCTCAACTCAGAAGTTGAGAATACAATCACAAACCAAAAACATTGTTATATTGGAGAGTGTTCATTTATATGCATGAATTAGTTACTGCTTTGGCTATAGTTTTTATTTTGCTTAACTACATTGGAAACTCTCAAAGGATAACATGTTAAAGAGAGTCCTCAACTGCATGCAATGGGTAAGCGGAACACTAAAGTACACAAAAAAGTGATGGCTGGAATGTTTGAATTAACCTCAGCCACTTGAAATTACAAAGGTCCAGCCCAATTCATTCATCGGTATTTGGACACTGTGTCTCCCCAGCTATAGGCAAATCAGTCTTGACTGCTCAAATTGGAACAGTTCAGCCCAAACAGAAAAGCCAGGTCCTCCATGAACAGGAACAGAAGCAACTCTGGACTTGTTTTGCCCAAGTTATGGTCTCATTAGCTTGTATCAGGTTAGTTCCAGTGGCACAGTGTGTACGGTACCCACATCTGGGCATACGTGTCCCACTTAAGGCAACACACTAAAGTATACAAAAAAGTGATGGATGAAATGCTTGAGTTAATCACAGCCACTGATAATTACCCGGGCTGCATCCCAATCTATATATTATTTTGCATACCATGCCACCTCAGTTTAGACCCAGCTATTTGCAATCATTCTAAATCCTGTTTGAATAGAAACAGTCTAGCCTGCACTGCCAAACCAGGACCTACTGAACCAGCACACAAGCAGTCCAGGCCAAGTTTCGCCCATGTTATGGGTTCATCAGCCGGGTATAGCTTGGTTACAGTGACCCAGTGTACAGGGAACCCATTACTGCGCATACCCGTCCCACTTAGACCAACATATAAAAGTATAGAAAAAGTAATGGATGGAAAGCTTGAATTATTCTCATCTACTAGTAATTACTTGGTCTGCATTCCAATCAATCATTATTTTGCACACAATGCCACCTCACTTTAGACCCAGCTGTATGCAAATCTTGACCATTGTTAGAAATGGGGTTACTGATTGACTGGGGTGTGAGCCCTGGTCAAGCAGCAACCATAATCCTAGTCAGGGTAAGGCACAAGCAAACCCAAATTAACCTTTGTTCCACCCATCCCCCCCCCCCACCCCCCTCCCCCAGTAGCTGGAGACAGAGCAGTCCGGCTTAACTTAAAGGCAATGTGTTAAGTATTTGTGCAAACCTTCAAAGAGTAAAACAGTGAAAATACCACACAAAAAGGACCCACACCAGGTTACACAAATAGAGCAAACTTTTATAAACAAACCAAGACCAAAATGGCAAGAATCCAATGAGTAGAACCGGAGTTATGAATTAAAAACAATTAATGGAAATATAGCGCATAAAAACATTCTTTCTCAAGTTTCGTGCCAAAAGTCCGGTTCGCATAGGAGAGGGTTGCCGGGAGCAACAAGGCGGCTGCAGGCGGCGGTCAGCATGGCGCAGTGTCAGTCCATGCATCTCAGATGTGCGGGCTAGAGCTTCCCATTGGCAGACTTCTGCAGGCTGTCGATGCTGCTGTGCCAAGAGATGGGCTGGCAGGGGCTTGTGATGATTTTTGGTGTGAGGGGTTTAGTTCCAGTGCAAACGGGCCCGATCGCAGTCACCAAATGTCCAGCAGCTTGATTTAAAGATTTCATGAGTCACACTTAAAGACCAGGACCTGAGAGGCACCACTTGCGGGTCAGGAACTCGTTGAATACAGGTCCAGGAGCTGTTGGGGAACCTTTTATGTCCCAGACGATCAGATCAGGAGGCCAGAAGACTAGCCCATTAAGTCACTCTGGGGTCCTGGGTTCAACATGAAGTTGCAGGCCCAGTTCTTCTTCTCCAGGCAAAAGGGCATCAGACAGCAGGTCAGCACAGCAGGGCAGAAGGTCCTTCAAATTTTGTAGTCCAGCAAAGTGGCAGTCCTTGTAGCAGCACAGCAATCCTTTTTCCTGGCAGATGAAATTGCAGAGACAAGGTATTTTAGTTGTAAGTACCAGTTTTCATTAAGGTGAATCACTTGAATTTATTTATGAAGGGCAGCAATAAGCAGGCACTGGTTTGACGTCAGAAACTTTGTGCACATCTTGGAACTTTGCAGCTTTTTACTATCTTTGGCACATATGGTCACACACTTCATTTCTTGTAGTAAGACTGTTTTAATCTCTGGTCTTTTAGGCATGACAGTTCACTCTTTATTCACCTTTTTGATTTTTCTTGGTTGGTCTAGGGTGTGTTACTCAAATTATATGCACTTCTTCACACAGAAATTGTATTCTTTAACATGCATGTGACCACTTGATTAAGTTGTTCGCTCAGATAATTTAATACATGGATAAGTGATATTTCCGCCCCCTAATTATTGTACATTTATATTTTTTATATCGGCCCCCGAGAAGGGACAGAAAACCCAAAATGCATTGGGCAATACTATACATGTGAAGCAACACAAATTCCTGTAACTAAAAATATTATTTTGTTAAATAGGCCATTAACTCTTTGATTTACATTCATTGTTCATTGTTGAATACACCACTATCAAATGTTAAGATGAATGAACATTAGCAGTGACATACTGTTCTTGAATTGTCACATTAAAAATGAATACAGAAGATTAAGGTGGTGAAAGCTATTTTTGATAGAGTCTTAGAGCTGTGCAGCCAGGTTACAAGTGACTTGTGGTACTTGAAGCAGAGAAAATGTTTATTTTGCCAGATCAGCATGGCAGGTTAAAACTGCACACACGGGCTCTGCTATAGCAGGCCTGAGACATGTTAAAAGGAATACTTAATTGGGTCGCACAATCAGTGCTGCAGGCACACTAGTATCATTTACTAACAGGTCAAGGTGACATTGGCTTATACCCAACTGGCATATTTAATTTACTTATAAGTCCCACTCAATACACTCCCACTGCACACTTAAATAAATAACCTGCTCCGTTGTAATCAGGCGTCGAATCACACCTGAGGCACACTCGGTGCCTGGAGTGGGGCCCGATGATGAAGCATGCCACCAACTAGGTTGGTGAGGGAGGGCTTTCTTATAAAACCAATCGGTTTTCTCATGCAGACACATACAACATGTACATTGTCTAAGTAGCTAGTTTCTTTTTGATCTTTGCATATCCCCTGGGGAAAGGAACTAGCTACCCTAGTTCCTCACTATCTTCTTTGATTCCCAACATGTGCTCAGACACTACTACAAATTGCTAATACATTCATGCACACAGAGGAAAATGTGAAGTCACCATTTGAGTACTATGTCATCCCATTTGCTTAATCACACCATCATACAAGCTGTGACATGGCCACCCACATAAGTATATAAGTGAAGGTAGCGTTGATTATATAAGAATAAGTGAGTACAGTCAGTTGGGAGATATGGTTAAGATAGTGCCCTAACTTTTGAATTTGATATATGTGTAGGTTTTGTGCTGTAGCCACTATCACACTCCTGTCAACCCTAACTTCTCTTTAACTTTAGTACCTCCATGCAACTAATTGTTCTTTTACTGTTTCTGCATTCTGCATGGAAGCTTTCAATTAAATGGAAGCGTTGGGTCAGCTCAACCACAGCTTATCTAAGTGTTATGATTTAGCCCACCTGAGAAAAAACAATTTAGTTAGACAGTTCAATTTTGAGGGCCAATCAGTCTTTTAGCACTTACTTTGGTGCAACGACTTGTGGGTAAATTGGTAAATAATAATCAAAAAGAGTCGAAAGGTTAAAAAAAACACATTGATAAATAATCACACATATTCTTTACAAAGGTTAAGTAGCAGAATGGTAGAAACGACAGTCATGTCGCAGCACTCGGTGTGTTGGGTACAGGCGCTGAATTTGAACATTTCACTACGCAGTGAATGCATATTTAAATTAGAGCTGGGAGTTGAACCACAAATACAGAGAAATGTTAATTACATTAAAAAAGAACATGACTTCATGGAAAATAAATCAAATTTGATTAGGATAAATAGCCACAATCATAATATAACTTTAAGACAGCAAGATGTTTGTTTTTGGCCCAGTGTGTCTGGAAGGACTTGCCTGGTAAAGAATGGGAGAAGGAGAGCTTATGGTAGTTTTCATTATTTTCTTAATGTATGCAAAAGTGGAAAGCATGGTCAAGTCAATGTCGTTGGTCATGAGATGATCTAATCTGTGAAGGACAACTTGAATGATGTTGTGTTGAATTTAGCGATCATAGTATAAAGTATGAGGGTCCTTAGCTGTATGCGCTTATTAGGGGGTAGTATGTTAAGTTGTTGGTGAATTCAGGTTTGATATTTACTATTGTTTGGAAGTTAAATCCAAAGCTTTTTGAGGTATGAACGCTGTGTTGCCCATGTATAAGGCACAAGAAGCGTAAGGCAATGGCCAATTGGGAATCATGGGTTACTTTGAAGCCTTTCTTGAGTTCTAGGGGAGGTCTAAATTCTGAACATTATATTGTAGTGAAAGAACGAACTGGTGTTAACCTTTTGTAACAGTCCCATCAGATTTGTTTCAAAATTGTTTTTGAAGATAGTAGAAAATGAACAGGTGTCACTGACAAGTGTTAGTTTGAAAGAACACCTGTGATACATAAGACGATGTTTAAAACAACAGTGGGTGCAATTAACAGGCTTAAACATAACATTTAAAGAGAAAGATTATGCCATACTAATTAAACACAAGCTTAGTTAAATTAAAGGTTTTTTGGGGGGATGAGAGGTTGAAGTGCCTAATTCTATGGCAAAATTAGAATTTACCTTCTACACTTGTGATACCAGTTTGATATGGGGCAAATAACAATTGTAAAAATATTCTAGCCAATGGCTTTCCTCATTTGTTAATTGCATGTGGAGAAATGGTTGACAGGAACATGTAAGATGGGAGTCTGTGGTTCTCAGATTGATCTTGAGTTGGGAATTCTGTTTCTGAAGAAGAGTAGTTATTAGCAGTAGTACCTTGTGAAAAAATAGGAGAATATGTCATTATGGGGTTAATAATTCGCCAAAGTTCATAATGTGGGCAAAAGTGTGTATTGTTATGTAAAAGTGCAGAGGAGTTATCCTTGTACAGTGATATTTTGCTGTGTGGTGACAAATCTGTTCACTCTGAGAAGTTGATGAGTAAAGTGAAGTAGATGGCCCTTGAGGGCAATTTAGGAATATTAACCTAGCATTGAGCCAAAGTGGAGTATTGGTAGACATCCTTGGTTGGTTATGTTGAGAATTGTGTGAAGTAGTGTGTTGATGCACCACAAGGAACAAGCTACTAATTTGTCGTCTTTGCATTTTGGAAGCTAGCACTGGTGTTTTGGGGGCCACCTAGTACCATAGCAGCTAATCAGTGCTATTCTGTGGCTGAGGTAGATGTTTACACAAAGTGATTTGAAGTTATGTTCATTTTAGAGCTTGTAACTTATGGTGATACTATGCTATTTTGGCCTTGCTGAAAGGGATGATTTCCTCAAGGATATCTTTCAGACAATATGTGAAGTTAATTTCACAACACCTGTAAACATGTGTTATGTAGTAATTTGGATGGTATTTATGTGTAGTGCTGTATCATGTTTAAGCCAACTGGTTAATCGAAAGAAAATACAATCTTTGTGAAGTCGATTTAGTGTACAGTTGTTCTAAGATTATTTTGGTGGTAGGATTGAAGGTGATGTCGGGACACATAAAACAACTCTTCAGTCTTCAAATTGATGATCTCCTTTCAAGTTAGTTTTTCAGTGTAATAAACGACTCTATTGTGCACCATGGTTTGATGAAGAAGCATATTGGGTAGAAAATTGTTGTTCAGAAGTTGGATAAGAATGTTACATGAAAAATGTAACAAATGAAGGTAAAAATAGATATAACAGGATATTGTTTAATGGTTTCAGGTTTGCTGTTGAAGACATGGTACCTGTCCAGGATGCAATACATGAAAGAATGTACTTGCCTAAGTATATGGAAATCGTCACTGTGCACCAGGTTAAATAATATTCTATTAGGGTGTTTGATAATGAATGGTGGAGTGGGGAAAGGATGACAAAGTTTGATAAGGGAATACTAATTGATGATGGTAATAAGTGAGGTAGGAGTTCATTGGTCTAGCTAGTTACAGATGACTAGTCAGGTTTATTTGTATTCTCTAGGTATTCAGTCTTGCAAAGCTTTTAGTTTGTGTATACATTTTGTTTTCTTGGTGTGTTCCTGGGGTCTGAGTGGTACTTGCCTATTGGGTGCCTTTGTCTGGACTTGGATTCATGCACAGATTATCTCTTAACTTTGTAAAACGAGTTTCTTTCCCTTTGCCTATTCTGAAACATGGAAGTTATGGCCAGATAAATCTATATTTTTGGGCTGAGGGTATCCATAAGATTTGTCAAAGATCTTGCTCTCCCCCAGTTTGAAGAAAAATGGCTTCTTCTGGCTTATATACCAGAATAAATATTGGCAGTATGACAGCAAATACCGAAACACGAAACATGATTATCAGGATAGCTGTAATGGCAAGGTACATCATTTTATGCACTCATGAAGATGTGCTTATAGGATCTGAGAACGAAAAGGTTTGTTTTATTCCTAACAGTGTGACAGGTGGCCATTTAAGAAGCCATTGGGTCCTGGCCATGTGATGGGTTTGAGGGCCTTAACACTTCCGCGAAAGTCTTCTCAACCCGGAAGTGCCATTTAGAATATGTTATGGCTAAGTTAATAGGTAAAAGGGACAGTAAACAATCTACTCCCAGTCTAGAATGACAATCTTGCTTCACACCACCATGACTCATGGCATTTCTTTCATGTGTTCTTTAGAGTTTTTATATATATTGGTATGGTCATTTCTCTCTGATCATTTCCCCCTAGAACTGTTTGTGTAAATGTAGGAGAGACCATGCACTTATGTTTTAAAACTATCCCTGCCTTCCACTGAAGCGCAGCTTGAACTTTAAATTCTTCGGCACGCAGCTTAATGCATAACTAATGCTCTAAGTGCCCAATATTCACCCAATACATAATTTTCTTCCCAATGTGCCTTAATGCATTTTTTCATACATTAATATTCTTCATACATGATTCTATATTCCTCAGACCAAGAACGGAAAGAAAGTATAATGCAAAAATTGCAATTTATTCATACTAATGGCCTTTCTTCATGCTCACAGGGTTCGAAACACCTAGGGATTTGCTCGCATACTTCTATTTTTATGCTGCAGTCCCTGAAGTTTTCTTTTTAAATAATTTGAAAAACAGGCTGTTCATTAAACCGATAGTTGAAAATGTGATGTGCACAAAGGTAACGCGTTCTCCGAGTATTCACATGGTGAGAAAGTGCATTTGACATTTTATGAGCATACAGGAAGATTACTGTTTAAGTTAATGCAGCTTTAATTCATATTCTGAGAAAATAAATATTCAGCAGGTTTCTTGGGGTTATCAATGTCTCTTTTGCACATTTCAGCAATGAAAGACGTTGTGATCAACATATTAAATACCAAAATCCGCACTTTTTCCCTCGACGGAATTATGTTTGTTCACCATTAAAGCATTTTAAATCAGCAACTTTTTTTTCCGAAAAGGGACCATGGTTTGTAAATGTTCGAACAATCCTAGACCTAAGAGAAGACAAATCTCCTAAACAACGATGATGTAATCACTTAACTTTATGCCTCGTTCAGCTAAATGTGACTATCTTTTGGAGTTTTTCTGATGGTTTCAAGAATAGGCTTCCCCGTTATACTTATGTGTAATTGGTATTCTAAAAAAAAAGTTGAGTGACAGATTACAACTGGTCTGTGCCACTATCTTTGCTTTTTGAATGAAATATTTCATTTTCATAATAATCTACAAATACATTTGAGAACCTCTCATGCCTGAATTAAACAGATTGACGTATTGTCTATTATGTCAAGAAGGTTTTATGCTAAATTCCATAGAGCTTTTCTGATGGATTCTTCGAACTATAGCTTTTTCACCTTTAGATCATTCTCCACGAGCCAGAAACTTTGATAGCAGTGCTTCAGCACCGCTAGTTGGTTCCATGTTCCACCCCGGAAGTGACGGTGCAAAGCTACATATAAACACTACCCCTGTTCATCTACATCATGTGCTTTTTTTCACCATGTTTGTACTTAGATCTAGAGCTCCGCCTCCTTTTTCGTGGGTTCATAAATTCTTTCACATTCTTATTCCAATGTGCATGGGAATGATGTCCACACCAAAGAAAATAGAGTTCAAACCGTGCCGTGAGTGTTAAAAACTGATGTGGGCGATAGACCCACACAATGTGTGCCTCTGGTGTTTGGGCACAACTCCAAGTAGAGCAAATAATGTACCCCTATGCCCCCGTCTATCTGGGACCGTGAAGCAGAGCAGTCCATCGTAAAAAAACTTAAAGAAGTCAGGGACTTTGGGTAGGTTCCGGTGCTGCTCAAAGTCGAAGGCACCAACCCATTCCAGTTCTCGAGACCGTTCCTGCAACAGGTCTTCTTCATGTCTGTCATCCAGTAAATCGAAATGCAACTTGAAGAAGACACATAGGAAGTCAAAGGAGGTCTCGACCCTACCCTGCCACTCCAAAGAGGAGTCAGGAGGGCATAAAGATTACAGATCAGAGAGCTGATTCCACTACTGACCAACCAATGCTCCGAATTTCTGGAGCCATCTGTAATGCTGCAGCATGTTGAGGCCTTTTTAGGAGGCCGCGTTACATGTTATAAATTGGGTCTCTAGTTCGCAGAAGTTCGCACCCTGCCCAAGTAGTGACCACAATCCTAGTCAATGTAAGTCAAATATACAATCTAAATGAACCTCTGCTCACCCTCTAGTAGCTTGGCACAGAGCAGCCAGGCTTAACTTAAGAGGCAATGTGCGCTTAAATGACAGTAACACAGTGAAAAAACTAAACACCAGGTAAGAAAAATAGAGATTGTTTATCAGAGTAAAACAAAACCAAAACAACAAAAATCCAATAATTATAACTTGAGACATGAATTTTTAAAAATTAAATCCCAAAACAGTGCTAAGAAGTCAATAGCACTAAAAGGTTACTTGAGGTTGCGCCAGAGTGAGGTAAATCCAAAGTTCCAGGCTGACCACGATGGAGGGCAGGCTGGCTGCAGGACTTACACAGAGCCTGCTGAAAAACGACCTTGTATTGAGCAAGCGTTAATGTCGAGGACTCACTATGCCAGTCCCGTTTCATGCAGTCGAATCAATGCGTTGAAGTCGAGCTTTGCAGTCGGGACCTTGGATCAGTGGTGTGTATTCATCAAACCTTACAGCCTGGTCCCACGTCGTCATGAAGCCATGCAGGGATGTCCTAGTATTGTCACTGCAGCAGCATAGAAATACACAGCATCAGGTCTGATCTGCACAGTGGTGATGATGCGTCGATTTTAGAGCAAAACAGCTGAAGAAACCACACCTGAGGCCCAGGATTGGAGGGGCACCTCAGGCAAGGGAGGACTCACAGATGGCAGAGTCCAGCAGCTGAAGCAGAGTTGAAGGAAGTCTTCTATCTCCCTGAGACATTTCAAGAACAGGGGCAAACCTGCAAGTCCTTAGAGAAACTTAGGTCCAGTCCTTCTCACTCCCAGGCAAGAAGCAGCAGGCCAAAACAACAGAGCAGGTAGCAGAGTGGCAGTCCATCCTACAGCACAGCAATCAGCAGGCCTCTCCGTCTCTCAGCGCCAAGACGCCTCGGCATAAGAGCGCTCTAAAAATAATTCAGTCAGTCAGTCAGGCCAACACAGCAAAGCCGTTAGCAAAGTGGTAGTCCCTCCTGCAGCACAGCAGCTCTGCTTCCAGGCAGAATACCCTTGGTTCCAGCAAAGTTCTCTTTTGGTGTTGTGAGGGGTCCAGTACTCATATCCACTGGGCCTTTGAAGTAGGGTTGACTACAAAGAGGCCTTTGAAAATCACAAGGTCCCTGCCCTTCCTGCCCTGGCTCCAGACTCACTACGGGGGAGGGGTGGGGGTGCAACTCTTTGTCTGGGGACAGGCACAGCCCTAAACAGGTGCATGTGTCAGCTCCTCCTTCCCAATCTACCCCAGGAAGGCCCACCAGCCTAGTGATGGGCCAGCTCTCTTTGTGTGACTGTCTAGAGGGAATGCACAAAGCTCGACTGTCACTCAACCCAGAGGTGTGTTCAGAGACACCTAAAGGCACAGAATGGTTAAAGTAAGAAAATGCCAACTTTCTAAAAGTTACATTTTAAGACTTAAAATTTTTAATCCGACTTCTCCATAAGTAGTGATTTTAAGTTGGGAGTCCAGAGACACCAAACTCCAAATCTCTAACTCTTCCCACTTGGAAGATACACTTAAAAGATGTTTCAATTCAATCCTAAAGTTAACCTATGAGAGAGATATGCCTAGCAGTAGTGAGAATCACATTTAGCAGTTTTTCATTACCAGGATGTGTAAACCTCAAAAGTACATGTCCTACCTTTTAAATACACTGCACCCTGCCAATAGGGCTGCATATGGCTGCTTTAGGGTGATGTATATGTAATAAAAGGAAAGGTTTGGGCTTCGCAATTAGGTTAACCTGCTAGGTCGAAATGGCAGTTTAAACTGCAAACACTGGCTCTGCAGTAACAGGGCTGGGCCATGTTTAAAGAGCTACTCAAGTGGGTGGCACAATCAGTGCTGCAGACCCACTAGTAGCATTTAATTTACTGGACCTGGGCACATATAGGTCACTTTACTGGGAACTTATAAGTAAATTAAATATGCCAATTGGGGATATGCCAATGTTACCATGTTTTGAGTACAGACCATATTTACATTAGCACTGGTCAGAAGTGGTAACGTGCCCAGAATCTTGAAGCCAGCAAAAATGAAGTCAGCTAAACAGTAGGTCAGAAGACAAAAAGTCAGGGGGAACCACAGCAAGTTTAACTTTGCACATTTTGGCAATCTTCTGGCTCCTTCTGGGGAGCCTTTGAGTCACAAGGATCTGCAAGGGCCTCCAGTCAGATTACCATTGATGGGTCCATTGTCCCTGCTGTATGACTCCCTAAAACATACCTTGGGTTCCACATCAACTCCGTGCCAACTTCCTCTCTCGCTCTAAAGCATGCGCCAATCCCTTCTTCATTGGAGCCAGTACTGTTATAGCTGGTGCTGGAGTTTGAACCCTTGCTGACTCCAGTGTCCAACCCCGAGCCAAATCCATCTCGATCCCTACTGAGGTCATGCCTTGACTTCACTTCAACACAGCCAATTCACATATGATATGAATCAAACAAGCCACTTCTTCTGCCAAGAGCTGTCCTCAGAGGATCCATCATCTTGTGGCTCGGATTCTGAGACGAGTTTTCCACCACCTTTAAATGACAATGGTGATGATGGAAATGATTTGCCCCCATATTATAATGATCACAGTATATTTATATATAGACTTGCAGGAGACTGGTGAGCTTCTATACACTGATTTACATGCAAATGGTTTATTGTCTCTGTACGTGTATATGATCTAAAATGCTTCGACACCCTACACTGCTATGAAAGGCTCTATAAACCAAATCAGATACTCATGAGAGAAGGGTTATTGAGAGCTGAGAGACACTGTTGGAGGATGATAGTGAGGGACTCATTGATAATTTACTATGCTTTAAAAACGAATGCAATTGAATATATAAAGAACAATGTGTTGTAGAATGCACACTTTTCCCCAAATTTTCTAGGGGGAAGAACCCACCCAACCCAGTGGTCAGGCTCACTCGCTGCGTGCACTCGTTCACTATGCACTCTATGTGGGCCTGTCTGACCAAATTTGCCAGGGCTGCTTTGGGTTCCCAGACCATCCCTGGTTGCAATGTTTCAAAGCTCAGCCCAAACAAGCACCGAACGGAGCAATGAACAAATTAGTTAAGAAATCAACATGCATAGATGCCACACAGCTTGGATGCTGAGATTTCGAGACAGAATGATGCAACTCACAGTTATCGTGTGCTGTAGACAAAGCAATATGTTAGAAAAGAAGGTGCATAGATAGCTCCTTCATAACCCTGTGCAAAATACACAGAAACGAATCACGACACAACCACTTATGGGCTACTGGAAAGGAAAATGCCATGTCTGATGACAAACGTAATTTCTTTCGATCTCTGTGTTGGAACGGGGGAAAACTAAACTTCCTTTTAAAGAGTCTTCCGAGAAGATAGTTTTACTCAAGTATCTACTTTCCACCCACTATTAATTATATATGTCATAGATTCAGATAGTACATTGTTCAAAGCCAAAATAAATATTTTTATTTTGGGAAGCAATTTTGTTTATCCTACAGAAATCAACATTTGAAAAGAAATCCAATCTTTAGTTTAGATCTAGCGTTACTGTATACAAATAGATTACATATACACTGATTGCAAAGGAAATAAACAACATTGAATTTGCCAACATAGAAACAGTAATATTAGTCGCAGTCGTGAAAAAGCAAAATACAAACGAATATAGGATAAAAACGAAAGATCAAAAAGAATAAAAAAAAGGTTAGCAAACAACAAAAGAATGGTAAAAACTTAGGGCCAGATGTAGGTAATCCCACTTTACCGACTCTTAAATACCGAATCATACCGATTCGGTATTTAAGAGCAGGTAAATGGTATATAGGTAATTTTTGGGTAAAAATTACAGAATCGGTAAGTTTCAGTAATTACCGAATCAGTATTTACCGATTCAGTAATTGCCATTCCTTCCTATGGTCCTGGAGGCCCATAGGAATGAAGGTCAATTAACGAATCGGTAAATACCGATTCGGTAAAAGGGTGAAACATTGAAGGGTGGCATGGTGTCACTTTGACACCCTGTTGCACCCCTCAATTGGGTATGGGTGCACATGTTGCAGACATACATGCCCTAAGGTCATGTATGTCTGCAACATGGCACTGTTGGAAAAGCAAATAAAATGCTTGTTGAAAAGTTTTCATTATTTACCACCAACTTCTAGTTGGTGGTAAATAACGAATCCTTAACTAAGAAATGTAGTAACTTAAGTGCTTCCTACATCCTGGATTCGGTAACTTACCGAATCGGTATGGTAAGAATTCGGTATTTTACCGAATCCTTAAATTACCGATTTGGTAAAATAACGAATCCTACAAAAAATGACACCTACATCTGGAAAGCCCAATACCGGTCGGTAACGGCCGAAATTCGGTAATTTCGGCAGTTACCGACTAGTATTGGGTGACCTACATCTGGCCCAAAAGGATGTATGTTATTACCACGCGCGCGTTACAACGACGTACCATTACAACGTGGTTGTAACAACGCAAGTCGTTACAACGACTTGCGTCGGGGGGGCGCAAATTTAAAACATTTAATTTACTATTCCAACACCAGTCCCCATGGATAGTAGGGAAGGTGTTGGGATAGTAAATCAAATGATTTACTATCCTTGAGCGCCCCCCAGCGCAATTCGTTGTAACAACTTTTGTTGTTACAACCGCGTGGTAATGGTACGTCGTTGTAACGCGCGCGTTGTAAACGTTGCATACCGGCCCAAAATGCCACTGGTAGCCTCCAAGTGCACTTATTTAACTTGGACTATATGGCTTTCAACAAGTTACATGATTTTTATTGAAAATGAGTGTTACTTTTGTTGTTTTCTTTGACGAGGTTAGTTCTTGGCACAGAACGAATACACAGACACATTTTACTGCTCTCTCTTAAAAATATATGTTTTTGGGACATTTTACAGGATGAACCTAGCTCTGGAATGGACCCCTGCTCTAAGAGATACCTATGGAAAACAATCCTAAAGGAAGTACAGGATGGGTGTGCTGCTGTCCTAACATCACACAGGTATCCTGAAATGTACTTGTTATGCTAATATTACTGTGATAACAGTTTCCATTCTGTAAAATCAATGCGTGTGTTTAATCTTAACTTATCACATCTATAGTTTGGTCTTCACCCACGTCGTATGTGCAGGAGCATAATTCTGATTGATACTTCTACCTGCCTATTCCTCACCTTGTAAACATCCCCAGGACTGGATCTGAAAATGTTGCTTTTATTCTCCGGCGCATTGGGTACAACTTCCGACATAATGCCATCTGAGCCACATTGTGCCAACTTTGCACCCTGATCTGTTTTGCTTGTCCCCACATTTCAACTCGGACCCAAAGCTGCTCTTCATGTCGTATTTTCTTGAAAGGAAAAACATATTTTCCAGTGTCAGGCAAGATGCCACCACCCAAAAAATTGTGTGATGCCCTCTCGGTTCTGCAATGAACATATGTTCAGTTCGGACACCCACGCGGTCTGCCTGTGTTGCTTGTAGCCCAAGCATGGCTTCCTTCTTGTGGGATCAATGCAGCCGTATGCATGCAAAAGCCATAAAGTAGCAGGATGCAAAGTTATTCATGGTACGAGTGATGAGTGCTGGACTCTGCAACGGTTGAACCCCAGTTCAAGACCAAAGCTAAGATCATCACCCTCTTCTAAATTGTCAAAGAAAAAAAGACAATCATAAAAAAAAGGTGTTGGTAGGACAACTCCACACCCAGATGCTGCTCTGGTACCAAACCTTCTTCTAGCATCTTCAAAGTTCCTGGCGAAATGCACCCAAACACTGATGGAGATGGCTCAGATAATGATGCAAAGCTTCACAGAAACTGAAAAGATCAAGTGGTCAAGGACTGGCAGGGTGCTCTGAATCAGATCCTCAGAGCAGGCCATGGATTCAGTGGCAAGGCCTATAGGGTTCTTCTGCAGTGCTGAGGAGACACGCTCAACTTCACTCTGTGGGCTTCTTGGTGGAGGTCCAGACAAGTTTAATGGGCATACCTTTTGAGCTGTCTTGCCTCTTTGGCGACAAAACTGTCTCAGCCCTTGAGACTACAGCCTATTCCTTGAGGTTCAGATTCCCTGTCTGTCAGTTCAACATTTAGTACTGCTAAATTCGTCGTAGTTCAAAAGGTTCGCCATTTTGACACTGTCAACCTTTTCAGTCCATCCAGCAGCCAATCTAGTTCCTATGTCAGTACAGATGTCATGGCAAATCCAAGGACAGGCTAGGAGAGCAGCCCTTTCCCTCCTCTTCCTCCTCTGCACCATCTGTGGAGAGGCTTTAGTTTCCCATTGAGGGAGCATGGGCGTCCTATGGGAGGCAGGGTGCCGCTTCATCTAGAGGCCTGCTTGGCCATTATGATGGCCCAGTGTAGCGTACAAATTGAAGAACGGAGCTATGCCCCTTCTTTCCACCAAAACACTCCCTCCATTCCCCAAGTTTCTGCCTATGAGTCAAGTGAACAAACTCACATTCTCCAGCAGTAGGTGGCAGCGCTGATGCAGAAGGCGCAGTGGAGCTGATTCCTGACCCCAAGATTGGGATGGGATGTTAATCTATGTTATGTTATGCTATGTTTGTAGGAAGCTGACTGTGTATATACACTGTACCAAAATAAGGACTAGTGTGCACAAAGTCCATTGGATCCCCAGAGGACAAAGTAAATAACACTAATGCTCTCTTTTGTGGGAGTGTGGGCGAGCAGTTAGGCTTATCAGAAGGCAGTGCTCAGCATTTGTTGTACACAAACAGGCAAGTAATGATTAAAACACTCAATGACTTAATCCAAGACCAATGGTTTGTAAAAGTATTACTTTTTGTATATTTCTTTTTTACTTTCCTTTTATTGAACATTTTCCAACTGAACAAAAGAAAAAAATACCCCCAGTCGTTCAGAACAGTGTACAGTACATTCAACACACGTTCACATCATCATATTACATCATATATTGGCAGTTAGTGTTACACATCAATTTCATCCTAGTTTACAGTCGTATTGATTCTTGGACATTTCAGACCTATGTGGCAGCATGTAATATATACGCATGGTGGTTAAATTCCTACTACACTAATATCCTTATTTGCCAGCATATGCGCCAGAACAGGGACCCACTTATGTCTTTAGCTTGTCATTGGGTCAGGGTTCCCCCATTCATCCTCGTGTTTTCAAGACCCCGCGCTATCCTGTCTGTTTGTGGTGACCCCTGTTTCATCTGATGTAGAAAGAAGGTAAGCTTTGAGGGGATCCCATGTATCTCTTGGCCTGCAGGTAGGTGGGGGTAATTCTGCATACGTAAATGATTGTTCCTGCCACATTATCAGACCTTGCAGCCAGTCTTTGAATTTAGGGGCCCGACCCCTACCCCATTTACATGCAACTTTGCGTTTTGCTATCAGAAATCCCAGAGCCAAATATTTCTTATCTGCAGTGTCAACTCCATCTGTGTAACCTAGTATGGCACAAGACTGAGATATCTGAAGTGATGTGCCCACCGTCTGTGTCATAGCTTTAAGTATATGTTGCCAGTATTCATATATTACTGGGCATTCCCATGCCAGGTGTAAACATCCAGCCCTATCTGAAAGAGACACGTTAGTGATAGATTCCTTACCTTGGAATATCCCCAGGCGTCAGACTGGATCCGGAAACTTTTGCGTAGCAGTACCCTTGCGCGTCAGTAGGCGACGTCTGCGGCTCCGCGTCCGTCGTGGGCGCCGTGATGACGTCGTCGGAGTACTTAGACGCCGCCTCCGCGTGCTGACGTCAGTTCTTCTTTTTTCCGCGCCAGCCAGCGCAGATCTGGAAAAAGCAGTAACCCAGTCAATTTTTGACTAACTTTTTTTGAGATCATTTTGATCCTTCTCGAAGTCTTGCGACTCCGATCGGTGCCGTAGGGATGCCTAGTTTCAAGCATTGTGAAGATTGCGACCGCACCATGTCGGTCACGGATCCTCACCACCTGTGCCTGACTTGTCTAGGCGTCGACCACGACGACAAGGCCTGCTCCAACTGCCGGGCCCTTTCTTCGAAAGCCAGGCGGGAGCGGTCCCGCAGGCGACTCGAACTCCGGCAGTTGGCCCCGCGCCGCGTGAGGTCCCGGTCCCGGTCCCACGGGAGGTCGAGGGACAGGTCGCGGGGACGGAGCCACCAAAGCTCTGGGAGTCGGCACCACTCCTCCGGGTCGAAGTCGTCGTCAGGTAAGAAGCACAAGAAGTCGAAGAGGCGTCATCGCTCTTCTGACTCCCCCCGACGCTCGCGTGACGCGGCCGGGGGTTCGGGTAACACCGCCCACGCAGCTCCTTCGGAGTCGCGGGCGTCACGTCCTGCCCCACACCCTCCAGTCCCTGGGCGAGACGTGACGCCGGAGGAGATTGAGCGCTTCCTCATTGCCATGAGGTCCCTTTCTCCTCCGATGGGCTCCACGGCACCTCCGGGCCCAGCGGACCCGTCTGGGGCCCCTAGCGGGTCGGGTGCTTCGGCCCCGACGCCGCCGGCGCCTTCGGGCCTGGCGCTGCAGGGTTCAACGGTCCTGACACCGCCGGCTCCTTCGGGCCCGGCGCCGCAAGGTCAAGCGGGCCCGACGCCGCCGGCGCCTTCAGGCCTGGTGCCACGGGACGCTGTTGGACCTTCCTCGGGCTCTGGATCGTCACCGCTGAACCTTACGACCCCCCCGGCGTCGGTCCGTCAGGTGTCGCCTCCAGCGCCGTCCTCGGGCGGCGCCGCCCCCGATTCCTCCTTTGCTCCGGTTCCGGCGTCGGAGCGGCGCCACTGGGCGCCGCATCCGATGCCGTTTGGAGATTTTCACTTCTATGAACCGGCCCCATTGATTAACATCAATGGGGCCGGGATCAGTATCAGGAGATGGGTGATGAGGAGGATTGGGAGGGGTCTGAAGACCCTCTGACCAGGGAGTGTCAGTCTCAAGAGGACTGGGCAGGAGACCTTGGGGATGCCAGTGGTCTGGACACTTCACTAGACACTGGCTTTGTCTCACCCCCTACCGTGGCTACGGAGGAGGGGGCAACCTATAGTGTGGTGTTGACGAGGGCTGCCTAAGCCTTGGGCCTTGAGCTCCCCGTCGCGGCCATGAGGACTAACCTCCTCACAGAGGTCCTTAAACCGCAGTCAAGCTCGACCGAGCCTCTGCTGCCCTTTAACGAGGCCTTGACCGACGTTCTTTTGGGCACCTGGTGCAGGCCCGCTAGGGGTTCGCCGGTAGAGATAGGAACGTGGCCAGACGCCACCGCCCGGCCCCGGGCGACCCATGTTTCCTGTCCACCCACCCCACCCCACCCCCGAGAGTCTGGTCATCCAGGCCTCCAATTCCCAGACCGCATTCCCGTCGGCTCCGCCAGACAGGGAATCCAAGAGGTATGAGAATTATGGAAAGAAAATATTCTCCTCCCTTAGTTTGGGACTGCGGTCTTCCAACACCGCATGCCTCTTGGGCCGCTACACCCACTCTCTGTGGGAGACGGTGGCAGAAGTGCTGCCAGAGTGCCCGTTGGAGGTACGGGCCAAACTCGGGCAAGCCCTTGTGGAGGACCGAGATGCAGCCAAGTATTCTATCCGGTGTGGGCTGGATACCACCGACTCGCTGGGCAGAGCAATGGCAACGACGGTGGCAGTGAGACGCCACGCCTGGCTGAGGTCCGCCAACTTTTCGGCAGATGTCCAGAACACTCTCATGGACATGACGTTCGATGGCCGTCGCCTTTTTGGCGACAAGGCAGACATCGCGCTTGAGCGCTTTAAGGACTCCAGGGCTACGGCCAATTCCTTGGGCCTCTCGGCCCGCGCCAGCAAACGGCTGCTTTTCGCTCCTTTTGTGGCCAAGGAAGGGGCGTCCCCACACGTGCCGCCAGCCACTCGCCGCAGCCTAACATCCAGCGCAGTGGCGGCCGTGGGAACCACCGTGAAGGCGGTCGGGGACAAAGGCGAGGTCAGTCCACACCTTCCCCCACAGCATCCGCCTCTAAACCCTCCTAGTCCGTGCTTTCAGGCCCATGTGACGCCAGTGGGTGGCAGGGTTCGCCATCACCACTCCCACTGGGGCACTATTACGTCGGACAGGTGGGTGCTGCAAATCGTCCGAAGGGGCTACTCCCTCCCCTTCGAGACGACTCCTCAAGCCATGCCACTGCAACACCACCGCGTATCGGGGATCACTTGCGGCTTCTGCAGGAGGAAGTTCCTGCCCTCTTGGCCAAGGGGGCCATCGAGCGCGTTCCTGGGCTGGAAGTAGGACGTGGTTGCTACTCCCACTACTTTCTGGTACCCAAGAAGTGCAAAGGGGGCCTACGCCCTATCTTGAGGAACGTCAACGGCTTCCTCCGGAAGGAGAAGTTCAAGATGCTGACTCTGGCTCCGGTCCTAGCTGCCCTGGACCCAGGAGACTGGATGGTAGCGTTGGACTTGCAGGACGCGTATTTCCACATCCCCGTCCTGCCGGCCCACCGGCGTTACCTGCGGTTCACGGTAGGCCACGAGCACTTTCAGTTTACCGTGCTCCCCTTCGGCCTTACCAGCGCCCCACAGGTGTTCACGAAGGTGATGGCGGTGGTCGCAGCTCATCTGCGCCGGTTAGGGGTCTCAGTCTTCCCCTACCTCGACGACTGGTTGTTGAAGGCGGGCTCGCCCCAGACAGTCGGCCACCACCTCCAAACTACGGCAGACCTCTTGCACCAGCTGGGGTTCTCCATCAATGTGCCGAAGTCACACCTGTGTCGCTCTCAGAAGCTCCTTTTTATCGGAGCGGTTCTCAACTCGGCGCAGTTTCGGGTTTACCCACCCGAACAGCGGGTTCGGGATATACAGGCTCTGATTCCAATCTTCCAGCCTTTATCCTGAGTTTCGGTCAGGTTGACGCTGCGGCTTCTGGGGCTGATGGCCTCCTGCATCCTTCTGGTGCATCACCCCCGGTGGCGGATGCGGGCTCTGCAGTGGGACCGGAAGTTTCAGTGGGCCCAGCATCAGGGCAACCTGTCCGACCATGTCCTGATCTCGGAGGGCACTGCGAGACAGCTGCAGTGGTGGCTCACGGACTGCGATTGGGTAAGCGGCAGATCCCTCTCCCTTCCCGAACCGGAGCACGTAGTTGTGACGGACGCGTCCCTCTAGGGCTGGGGAGGCCACATGGGAGAGGTGGAGATCAGAGACCTCTGGTCTCCGGTGGAGTCCCGGCTCCATATCAACCTTTTGGAGCTGCGGGCGATTCGTCTAGCACTGAAGGCATTCCTCCCCTCTGTCCGAGGGAGTGTAGTGCAGGTGTTCACGGACAACACCACCGCCATGTGGTACTGCAACAAACAGGGTGGGGTGGGCTCATGGACCCTCTGCCAGGAGGCTCTGCGCCTCTGGCAATGGCTGGAATATCAGGGCGTGACTCTGGTGGTTCAACACCTGGCCAGTTCTCTGAACGCCAGGGTGGACGAACTCAGCCGCCGGTGCATGATGGATCACGAATGGCGTCTGAACTCGGACGTGGCGCAAGGTCTCTTTCTGCAGTGGGGAGAGCCTTGGTTAGATCTATTCGCCACCGAAGAGAACGCGCAATGTCATCAGTTCTGTGCGTTGGAATTTCCAAGGTGGCACTCGCTCGGAGACGCTTTTCGTCGCGAGTGGAGCTGCGGTCTGTTGTACGCCTTTCCGCCTATACCACTTCTGCCCAGAGTGCTGAAGAAGATCAGGCGCGACCGGGCACAAGTTATCCTTGTGGCTCCAGGCTGGGCACGAAGGTACTGGTATCCTGAGCTACTCAGTTTGTCAGTCGATCCGCCGGTTCGCCTGCCTCTTCAGGAAGACCTTCTGTCGCAGCAGCAGGGGACGGTCCTCCACCCGAACCTGTCCAGTCTCCACCTCCATGCTTGGAGATTGAGCGGCGACAGTTGAGGCCATTTGACTTGCCTCCTGAAGTTTGCAACATCATTCTGGCAGCCAGGCTTCCCTCCACAAAGTCGGTATACGCCTGCAGGTGGAACAGATTTGTGGCATGGTGCACAGCAAAGGCTGTGGATCCCCTTAATGCCCCTCTTTCTGAGGTTCTCCTCTTTCTTCTTTCTCTTGCCCAGCAGGGCTCTGCTCTGGGCACTATCAAGGGCTACCTTTCTGCTCTTTCAGCCTTTCTGAGGCTACCTGATCAACCTTCTTTGTTAAAGTCCCCTATCGTTAACCGATTCCTGAAAGGCATCACACATACATTCCCTCCTGTTCCCTTTGTGATGCCTTAGTGGGACTTGAACCTGGTTCTTACATTTCTGATGTGCGCTCCCTTTGAGCCACTTCACAACTGTCCTCTTCGCCTTCTCACTTTGAAGACTGCCTTCCTGGTAGCCATCACCTCTGCCAGGAGAGTGAGTGAGCTCTAGGCTCTATCCTGTTAACCTCCTTTCCTTTCAGTCCATCCGGACAAGGTTGTGTTACGGACAAGGCCCTCCTTCCTACCCAAGGTAGTCACGGCCTTCCACATTGGGCAATCTATCACCTTGCCCACCTTCTTTCTGCCTCCGCATCCCTCGAGAGAGGAAGAGAGGCTCCACCGTCTGGACCCAAAACGTGCGCTCTCATTTTATTTGAATCGCACACGGCAGTTCGGGGTGGATGACCAACTCTTTGTTGGTTACGTGGGCGCTAAGAAAGGGAAAGCGGTGCACAAGCGGACCATCTCGCGGTGGATCATCTTGTGTATCCAGGCGTGTTACTCCTTGGTTAAGAAGGAACCCCCTGTTGGGCTGAGGGCTCATTCCACTCGAGCCACAGCGACTACAACTGCCTTGGGCCGAGGTGTGCCCTTGCAGGACATTTGCCAGGCGGCTACGTGGGCCTCACTGCACACGTTTGCACAACATTATTGCCTGGACAGTCAAGTCCGGAGGGATGGCTTCTTTGGCCGTTCCGTCCTCCAGGACTTTCTGGTGTGATTATTGGTTCGCAGACCCACCACCACGGGGTTGGTATTGCTGGGGTATCTATTCTAAGGTAAGGAATCTATCACTAACGTGTCTCTTTCAGATACACAAGTTACTACTTGTGTAACGATATATCTGTAAGAGACATTAGTTAGTGATAGATTCCTTACCGACCCACCCATCCTCCCCGTTCTGTGAACCGATATCTAGGGTTAAGGTCATCCCCTTTCAGGGCCCTAGTTTCATGGCACCAGTGTTGGTTTTTGGCATGGCTCTGCGCTTCTGGCGCGGAAATGCTGTGTCTAAGAACTGACGTCAGCACGCGGAGGCGGCGTCTAAGTACTCCGACGATGTCATCACGGCGCCCACAACGCCGACGACTGACGCGGAGCCGCAGACGACGCCTACTGACGCGCAAGGGTACTGCTACGCAAACGTTTCCGGATCCAGTCTGACGCCTGGGGATATTCTAAGGTAAGGAATCTATCACTAACTAATGTCTCTTACAGATATATCGTTACACAAGTAGTAACTTGTGCGTCTCTTCCGCACCTCACGCATTTGTCATTATCCCGTAGCTGAAATGTATGCAGTTTGGCAGAGGTGTAGTATAAACAATGTAAAAACTTATAGTGGATCCGTCTTAGCCTGCTATTGGCTGTGATAGCCTCTTACAGCAAAATTCCCACTACTTGTCTGAAACTGTTGCGCCAAGGTCAGCTTCCCATTCTGAGCGTGATGATGATTTATAGGGTTTAGTTGCTTTTTGTGTGTTGTGGTAGAAAAGCAAAGTCACAAGTTGCGGTGGTTTGGTTTGTAATAGCTCATGTAGTGGTGGGAGAACTTGACGTTCATGTAAAAATTCTGGTGTGGCAGCCCGGACCCTTTGTCTGAGTCTGAAAAACATAATTAATTCCATGTGGGTATGATGTCATTGAAGAACTGTTCCCTTGTTGGGAATCGCCTATCTACATATAGATCTCCCCAAGTCGTTATTTGGAGTTTTTCTAGCAATTGTCTACATTGTCTTTTATAGGTGACCTGTAAGTCTGTGTAGTGCACCAGGGGCAAACGGGGAGAATATAGCATCTGTCTGTCCAGCCTGGTGGCTATTTTCCTACAAGCGTAGTTGGTACATGCAACTGTAGTGGGATTGGCATCCCGCTTTTTGAGGTGCATGAAAATGAGACCAGTCACAGGAGTGGGATCTGTGTATCCCATTTCGACTGCTAGGGGTTGCATAAAGGGGGGTGGATGGAACCAGTAGGTTGCATAGTGTGCTTGTGCGCAATAGTAATACAGTTCAAGATTCGGTACGTCAAACCCCCATGTGAAAAAGGGAGAGTCAATATTTCCCATTTGAGTCTTGCTTGTCAACCCCCCCCCTCCCATACTAGCCAGATCATTTGCACTCTCAGAGCCCTGAAATAGGGTTTACCATGATTATATGGGATGTTTGTAAATAGGTCGAGAATTTTGGGAATTATTACCATTTTTACTAACGAAATCCACCCCGCCATGGACATAGGCATTGCTATCCAGCAAGTGATGGAGTCTGTGAGGGTATCTAGGTTCCTACCGTAGTTAGTATGCATCAGTTCGCTTTTGTCTCTAGTGAGCTTGATCCCTAGGTATTTAACCTCCTTGCCGCACCATTCTAGGGGAAAATCAAGTGTGTAGGGTATAACCTTGTCGGTAAGCGGGAATATGGTTGATAAACTCCAATTAATATGTATGTCTGAGTATTCCCCAAAGTTGGTAATTTCACGTAGAAGTGGATTTAGGTTGCCCTGTGGGTCTTTAAGGTAAAGAGTTACATCATCCGCATAGAGAGATATAAGAAGGTGTCTGGTAGGGTATGCTAGTGCCCGTTCCTTATGGTGTTGCCTCAGCTTTGCCGCAGGCGGTTCTATGGCTAGGGCAAATACTATTGGAGATATAGGGCAACCTTGCCGTTTTCCCCTTGTGATTGCAAACAGAGAGGAGTGAGTGCCACTGACAAGGACAGAGGCAGTAGGTTGACAATATAAGAGTTATATCCATTTGAGTAAACCTGGGGGCAGCCGCATATATCACAGAGTCCCAATGAGATAATCCCATTCTACAAAGTCGAACGTCTTGGTGGCATCCAGAAACAATGTCACTGCGGCTACGTCTGGGTCAATGTCTTGTAAGACAGTAAATAATGTCCGGAGATTATGTGATGTCGCATGCCCAGGTATGAACCTGGATTGATTGGGTAATACTAGTCTGTTCATCAATAAATTTAACCTGTTTGAGAGGGCCTTGGCAAGGATTTTGGTGCCACAATTATTCAACGAGAGTGGGCGGTAAGATTAGCAATGTTCGGCTGGTTTACAAGGCTTAAGCAAAGAAATGATCATGACCTCTCTCATGCTTAGTGGGAGTATACTTTCTTAACTTGCCTCGTCAAATACGTTTTTTAATATGGCGACTAGCTGTGTTGCATAGGTTTTATACACCTCCACTGGCAGCCGTTGGAACCCAGAGCTCGACCAGACTTCATTTGCATACTGGTGGCCATAATTTCATCCTCCTCCAAGTCCACAGCTAGGAACTCTCTCTGGGAGTCTCCCAGCCAGGCCAGAGCAGTGTCTTCAAAATATGGCTGGAGATTTAGGGATTGCCCCCTATGTGAGGTGTATAGGGCTGCATTATAGGTCATGAAGGTGTGTAAGAGGTCAGTAATATTTCTGTGAATTGCTCCCTCGGATTCATGAATTTCGGTAGTGTATTTGGAGAACCTAGTTTGCTTGATATAGTCTGCTATGGCTTTACCTGGCCTGTCTCCATCTCCATATCTGCATGCTTTGTGATATTTACTTCTGAATCTGCATGCTTGTTCTGCTGTCTCGTTGTACTCCATTAATTTGTCACGTAGCGTGACCTTTGTGATTATCTCTACAGTAGGCTTGCACATTTCTTGTTCTTGTGCTTCTATCTCAGTGTCAAGCTTGCTAAGCTGTGTGTGAATATCTCTTAATATTCTCCCCCTTTGGCAATGCTGGACCCCCCTACGGTGATAGCAAATAAATTGCTTTATACCCGACAGAACCACTGTTTTTGGTCAACTTTAGAACCCAGGTTCTGAGGGTTACTGAGATACCCCATTATAATCAATGGATATCTAGTGCAGGCGCATACCTGCAAGGGTGCTCATACACATTTCTGAGACCTTACCAATAATATACTATGTCAGACAAAGAAACAATGTCATATACAGAGGAGTATATTAACAAATTAATTCAAGAGCAAGCAGGGTTTGACTACCTAGCTACTGGCCTAACACCCACTGACACTACCTTAAATGATAAACTATCATTACCAGAGAGACTAGAGAAGAAATTAATACGTACAAGACTACACGGTCATCTAATAACAAAGTACCTACAGGCAAATATAATCCCCAAAGAACTACAAGTTCGAAATGAGCCTGGAATATTTATAGAACTTCCAAAATTCCAAGAAGGATTTAGCTTCGTAGCAAACAACTGCTCCAGACACTGGGCTTTGGAGTACGTGAAGAAATTGACCCAACAAATAGGCGAATTGAAAAAGGAAATTCTGGAGGACAAGGCCCTAAAAAATGCCAAAGAACCTTTAGAATGAGCGGAAAAGGCCACAGCAGAGTTTAATACCATAACTCTAAACAAAAAACTAGGCAAACTATCTAAAGACATTAAAGCATATGACAAAAAAGTGACCTATCCTTACATCTTTGACGAGTAATACATCCAAGACTCACAAGGCTACTACACCAATCGAAATCGACAAAACTCAAGGAGATTCGCAACCTTCTACGACTCTTTCTTTGGCAGTGGAGCGGACAGTGAATCAGAAAGTACAA
Organism: Lissotriton vulgaris; assembly: GCF_964263255.1. Classification (NCBI taxonomy): domain Eukaryota; kingdom Metazoa; phylum Chordata; class Amphibia; order Caudata; family Salamandridae; genus Lissotriton; species Lissotriton vulgaris. The sequence goes on along the minus strand of NC_141691.1, from coordinate 693,773,561 downwards.
ACCAAAACCCAGACCAAAGTGGTTTTCAGCAGGGAAGAACATACCAACAACAAGACCCTTCTTTTCCACAAAACTCTACATACCAAGTAGGTGCTCAATACCAAAACTCTTCTTACCAAGCAGGTGTGCAATATCAAAGTCCCTCTATGTCTTCATCTTTTTTAGGGGATCCTACATGGAACAGCAGAGACCCAAACTGGAGACAACCTCCCAGATGGAATCAAGGGAGAGGCAACCGTCAGAACAACACCAGAGTTTGGTTCCAACCTCAACCACAACAGAACCACGGCGAAAGCAGTACCAGATGCCAGACATACAGATGGTAACTACAATACTGGATGCTGACACTCCAGTCACAGACCAAATAAACATAGAACATGACGATGAGTGGATCTCCATGAACAAGAAGGACCCCATTGTGAACATCTCAAACTATACCTTCCCGGCAAAGGTCATCGAGAAAATCGCCAACATACAACAATGCTGAAGTGGGTGTTGGAGTGATCGGCCCATGTGAGCTCTGTGATGTGGCTGTATCTGATGCAGTAGCTGGAGGTGAAAAAGGGACCAGCACATGGCCTGTGGTGTGTGTAAAGTAATGGTTGATGTAGGGTAATCAACTGCTCATATTGTTGAGGAGGTGTGCGGTGTTGTTCCTGTCAGGGTCGTCAATGTGGAAATTTAGGTCGCCAAGGAAGATGTATTACTTGGAGTCTGTGGCTAGGGGCACAATGAAGTCTGCATGGTGTTGCAGAAGCAGGACCACAGGCCTGGGGGTCCATATGCAAAGATGCCTCTTATGGTTGTATTGTCATCTGTGTGAAACTTGCATCTGAGATGTTTCAAGGGGATGGTGGTTTGGTCGGTATTGGCGATGCACTGTATGACCCTATGAGAATTGGGGGTATCTAGTTGGCAGTGGAAAACACCCTGTCCAAGTGGGGACACTTCCTTCTAGTCAGGATGAGTAAAGTATACACACCTAAGTTTGCCTGTGCTCACCCTCTAATAGCTTTCCACAGAGCAGTCAGGCTACACTACAGAGGCACAGTATAAAGCATTTGTAAATAACCCACTGTAACACAGTGAAAACCCCACAAATAGACACTACACCAGTTTAGAAAAATAAAGCATCTTTGTCCAAACCAAACAAGACTAAAACGGCAAACATCCAACATACAGCGTTCAAAAGATTGTTAGAAGGTAAAAACAGTTCTGTCCATAGGAAACTATGGAATCATTACTTTTGTTGCAACGTACCTGGGATGTGTCCAAAATCACAGGCAGGATGGGCACAGGGAAGGTGATGTGTCAGTTCCTTATGTGCAGGGAAGGCGATGCGTCGATTTCTTGCTCCAGGGGAGGTGAAGTGGCGGTTCCTTACTGGAGAGGAGGTGATGCATTGGTTTCTTCTTGTTCAGGGGGTTGATGCTTCGGTTTCCTACTGCAGCTCCAGCCTGGGTGTAGATGTGGTGCCCAGGCACAATGCGTGGACATCTGGACGCACTGGAGGTCGATGCGGCAGTGGTCACACAGGCGCTGTGTCGATTTTTTCATCCACAGTCCAATGATGCGTTGCTTCTTTAGCCGCACAGCATGGCCTGCATCGAAGTCGGCTCAGTGATCTTGGACTTTAGAGATGGGTGCACTGGACTTGGCGTGCAGCAGTTTTCCTGGCAGCGGGAAGGCACTCTGTTGATTTCTTCGGCTGCAAGGGGCTGTGCATCAGGATTTTCTCGGTGTAGCATCAAATAAAACAGCTGATATACGAGCGAAGCATTGATTTTGCAGGTTTCTTCAGATGTATGTAGATCTTTGCAGCCAGAACAACCTCCAATGGCCCAGAACTGAATTCGGCACCACAAGGCAGGCCAGATCTCCCATCAGTGGAGTTCAAGGATGCAGAAGGGGAAGTCTTTCTGTCCCTGAGGCTTCAGAACAGGAGGAAAGCACACACACGCCCTTGAAGAAACTACACGAGCAGCAAAACAGCAAAGTTTAGTCCTTTTCCTCTCCTTGGCAGAAGCAGCACCTGCAGGACAACACACAGCAAAGAGGCAGTACACCTCCATGCAGCTCTTCAGCTCTAAAGATCTGGGGTTTTAGGTTCAATACTTACACCCTATTTCTGATTGTAGTCTATGTTTTAGAGTCCCTGAGCTCAATACAAACCAGTTCTGTCCTCCCTGGTCCAGCTTGACCACAGGGGGTGGAGACAGCATTGTGAAAAGAAGACACATCCTATTCAGGTTCTAGTGAAAACTCCTCCCACCAAGTGCAGAAAGATCTATTCAGTCTGGCAATGAGTCACCCAGGAAAGGCAGGACACACCCCAACCCCACTTGTGACAGTCTAGAGTGAATGCACCTCCTCAGCTCCTGTCACTCAAATCAAATCAAATCAATCACACTCCTGTCATCATGTGCTCTTTCAGAATCAAGAAATATCACTGCCCCCTCCATACCGCAGGCACACCTCACTTCAGAAAAAAACAATTCCAGCTACATTGGAAGTAAATACAACCTAGGGTATGATACAAGTAGATCCCCATTTAAGTGCTACAACTAAAAATGTAGTTCTAAGAGTCAGGATGGACACTATAACCCCTTCCCTCCTCATGACGGAACCACGCCGTCATGAGCCACAGACGGCATGTGTTCATAACTGCGTGGTTCCGTCATGCTGTGGCCACTCCGCCCAGGCGGCACTGATTCCCCGCCTGTGTGGGCGAATTAGTGAGTGGCAGAGTCGTGACGGGACCATGCCATCATAAGCACAGCTCGCCTGTGGCTCATGACGGCGTGGCGGAGTCACGAGCATGGCAGCACTGCTCTCACCTCCAACCCCCCGCGCCGCGGTAGAATTACCGCCACGGCCAAGGGGTTAAATATACACGGATATCGTGATTTTCATGAGATAAGCAGGACAGCTACTGCTCAGTTGATATGCACTTCACAGGTTCATAGAGCAGACAGATTCCTTAGATAATGAGTCCTACTGACTGAGATCTATATCAATATATGATGGAAATGCAAACAATGTTGTCCCAAAATGTGTGTCGATTTTTGAAAAACTTTTTTTTTATTTTATATTTATAAACTTCATCCCTTATTAAAAGTTAGCTGTGCTATAAAGAAGACAACTAATATTTTGCCTCGAAATACAAGATTTTCGTTTTTAGAAGATACACTTTTGGTCCAAAAAGCATCCTCTTACCGTTTTTTTTGTTGCTAATTCCCACATAGGCATACATACTGCTTCACAGCTGTGTCAAGAATAACAACATTGTATTAAGCATGGCTAACTTTATTTGAATGTCGCCATAATGCATGGGGGCACCAGTATGCTAAGGGTGTCAACAGCCTAATACAGGTGGGAACCATTATGCCAAAAACTCTCAATATGATATCCAAGTCTGCCATTAGGCAAGGGATGACCGCCGTGATACCAGAGACATTGTTGTGTCAAAGGTGGTCACCATTATCTTGGTAAAGGCTGCCATGCTGCCATTATGCCACGTGTGACCATGAGTTCACCATAAATGAACACCTTTATAGCAAGTGAGTAAACAAGAGGCCAAGAATGAGCATTGTCATGCCAGAGCCACATTTATTTTTATACGGGTACACATCATAAAGCGAGAGATGACCACCAGCAGGTAAGAGTAAGCCACCATAAGCCACCATAATGCCATAAAAGACAGTGTATGTCCGAGAGGGTTACTGGATACCATGGGTGGCGCCAGATGCCATGGGTTGTCAACAGTCATGATATTAAGAGGTTGGCATACGCCACACCAGGCATGTCTAATCTTATGATATAGAAATAAAAAGAACATGTAAATTTAAATAAAAATACATATATATTAGCAAATAAATAAAGAATTTCAACAGACACACCTAGAAACATAATAATATCTAGAACAATAAAAAAATTTAAATACTACCTAAATACAATTATCAATCAATTAATACACAACTCAAATGAAACAAATCATTTACATATAAATAATCCATTTAAACAAGCATCCAATAAATTATCAATAAAACATTTAAATAACATAAATATTAATTACAAAAACATAACTTAAATAACTGCCCACCCTATTCCCCTACAAAATGCCCACCCTATTCCCCTACAAACCCAGCAACCCACTACTAAAATACAAATACCTAGTTAAACTCTAAAAAATACAGTATATGTTAAAATTAACAAGGAACACTTTAAAGAATAAATGAACAATTAAACAATCAAGCAATTTTCATAGTGATTATTCAATGAAATTTGTCATTTACATAAAAAATAACATTACACAAATACATGATAATTTAATTACCTTTCCTTCCTACTCCACTAGAAACACAGCATCCTGCTACTAGTTTATAATTGATCAATTAAATAAAACATAATTAAATTACATATTAAAATGTACAATCTATATTTGAAGTACTTAGAATAATTATACTACTACTAATACTTGCAATAAATATGCTAACTTACACATATATATATATTTAAAGTACAACTATATTAAATAATAAATACAACAATATTCTTAAAAACGATGTTATATACAAAAATGGCATCATTTTCTGTTTGACTAAATGTTTGTAGTGAAGATATTTTTGACCAAAAAACACATCTTCCAATATTTTTGAATTGATACCGGTGTAATTCACAAGCATAGCGTATAATGCACTTGTAATATGGTGAACAGGACATCAGCCACATTTAAAAGGGAATCTGTGAGATTGAAGCAAGAGGTCCAACGAAAGTCAGAATTCTCCGCCCTGGCTTCATCAGGCTCCACAATTAAAAGTCCAGTTTCACACAGATTGCTGATTCCTTTCTCCAAGGTGCCCTCTTGCCCTGAATGTCCTTGTGTACCTTAAGAAGCCAGCTTCTCAGCCCTCTTAAAAACAACTTCCAGAGCTTTTAGTTCAAGCGAAAGCAGGATACCAGACCTTTCTATTTCTCATGTAGCTTCTCCAATATCAAGTCATTGATCTTTTTGCTAGTTGGAAGGAGCCTCAAAATATTGTGGTTAACTTATTGTTAGTTCTAGCGAAGTGCCTATTCTGGACCCTTCTGACAATTCGTGTGACTTATTGCTAAAGTATTCTCAGCAAACTTTAATCAGTCAAAAGTGGGAGTAATGTGTCTCAATTCTGAAGCTGCCCATGCCCATCAAATATTTTGTCCAATAATCTGAAATGGCTCACTCTCTTCACTAGTGGACACATCTGCTGAATCTTGTACTATCCCTCATGTACCCCTCTCTGTGAAATGTCCAGTATGGCCCATGAAAAAACAGCTTCAAAGGCAGACTCACACTATTTCTTCTATTAACATACGCATGCATTTTGCAGAAATGCCTACCTGTCTCCCCTTCTCAGCCTTCCCCTTACATTCCGTTAAGTGATAACAGATGGTTCCTAAGTGCGGGGTGTTCTTTGATTATCTTCCACTTATCCTACTGGTATAGATCTCCCAACACTGCTGCTGCCCAGGAAACCACGTTCGTTTTCCAGGAAGTATCTATTAAGGATCATCCACATCTTTTCCTGGGCTGCTCTGGAGTGAGGGAAATCTAATTCAAGTTACTGTGTGACACCAGGGCCTGGCAGAACCATTTTGGGTGAGGGCATGGGATAGGCAGAGATAGATAACCTTTCTAAAATCAAACACTTTAACCAGACAACTATGCTCACAAATTACTTCATATCTAATACTGTTTAAAATGTTGCAGAGGTGGTTAACTAACTGGCACCTCAACCAAGATAGGCAGGGTGGACACAATGCAGACCATGGTAAATGGCAAGATTCTTTAGGCCTCTGAAGTAAATACCATTTTCAACTTCTTTTACTGCAGAGGGATTGCATGTCACCTACTTACATGTCTCACTTCTATGTATGGTGCATTTAGGCCTCGTGGGCCCCAAAGCACCTTTTACGAGGGATCTAGTTAATGTTGTAAGTAGACTTTTAAATGTGCAAAAAGTTGTATTAATGTGCCTGCTGCAGCTTTGGGCTAAAGCAGCTCAAGTTTGCCGAGATGACATTCATGCCACCATTTTAAAGTTGCACATGTGGTAGTGCAAATGCACACTGCATCTCACAACTCACAACTGTCTTTCATGACACCTGTACAATTTGTATGCATTTTTATTGTGGCTTTATCTAAAAGTGAGGTGCACCAATTGGGACTAGTCAATGACTTACCAAGTTTTAGGAGTCACCTGCACTTGGAGTTGTTTAGAAGCTTTTAAGTGCCTAACTTAAAAAAAATAGTAAATCAATTTAAACAATTTAGTGGTATAATGCACAAATGTGCAATCTCCTGCAATATATTATATTTCTCTCTGCTTTGTTCTCTTGTGCATCCATGAGTCATTCCGTTCCAAACATTGACTTTATCAAACGTTTGTGTTTTGGATTCCTAATAAGTGTAAAAATCATCTGATGATATATCAGATATTTTGCATGCCTCTTTTATATCTGAAGACATGAAGTGAACAATGGTTCCGTTTCACAAACCTTAAAGAACAGCTTGACACACCTTCTCATTATTACCCTGTTCTGGTGCTTTTGTTAGGAAAAGAGAACTACAGAAATGTGCTTAGAATCCTCAAATAATTCATTTCCTAGAATGTTTCAACCATAACTTTAAAAAACCTGGTTTTGTAATATAGATTTATTAGATATGATTGTTCCTAGGCTGTATGTATACATGGTATACACTTTCATGATTCACGACCAAGAGTGTTATCAATGCCCACCTAAGCGGGGGAAGGGGTGGGGGGGTGACACAAGGAAGTTGTGTTTGACATAAACTGTTATTGATTTTTTGTTTATTCCTGCTCTGAATGTAATTCAAAATGTTAGTCTTCAAACAGATGCTCATAAATACCAGTAATAGAGCTGCTGGGTAAGATGCACAGAAGAAGAAAGATGAGGAAAGCGATGGATGGATGGATGGATGGATGGATGGATGGATGGATGGATGGATGGATGGATGGATGGATGGATGGATATATGGATGGATGGATGGATGGATGGATGGATGGATGGATGGATGGATGGATGGACGGATGGATGGATGGATGGATGGATGGATGGATGGATAGATGAATGGGAAGATGGATACGAACAAGAATGGATTAAGTGAAGGACAGATGAATGGATGGGTGGGGGAAGGAAGGAAAGATGGATGGATGGTTGGAAAAGGCAAAGAGAGATGGAGAAAAGGCAAGATGGATGGATGAGAAAGAAGGGTGAGAGCTGGAAGGATGCGTGGGAGGATGAGGAAAGGAATAATTAAATGGAAGAAGGGAGGAAGGGAGGGGGAAGGAGGGAGGGAAAGAAGGAGGAAAGGAGGAAGGGAAAGGAAGAGGGGAAAGGAAGAAAAGGATGTATGATTGGAAAAAAGGATGGAGAGAAAGAAGGGATGATGGCTGGATGGTTGGGTGGATTAAGGGATGAATAAAAGAATTCTCCTTTTCTAGAGCATCGGTTCCCCTTCACAACTGCATGCAAAATATATAGCTTTTTAGCCACCCTTTTTCACAAGATGTATTTGAAATGAACAATTCCTCTCTATTTTTTCGAAAACTTATTTAGGAGTGACTTATGCAACATCCCTGCGACAAACAGCCACAGCTGAGAGTCCTTGGTAAATGTGAATATTTCATTAACCTTCAGATAGAACTCCCTGCGACATGGCTACCTTTCTGGATAAAAAATGTTAAGAATTTGGTTTCTCCTAATATTATGACCAGAGAATCCTGATTTCATTAAAGATACGGAGGCTAACATTATGCATATTTCTTTTAATGCCACTTCAAGCAGCCATTTGAAAGTAATACATCATAAAGTAAAGATCTAAAATAGAATTTTCATGTTGTACAATAGCCATGCACTTAGATTGATCTGCCTTTTTTAAATGCGAGGAAATACGTTTTTACTGTAATCAAACAATTACACTTTTCCTCTTAATGTAATTTATAGATTCCGAACACGAGAGTGTAGCTGAAGCTGCAAGGCTGCTTGGGAGAAAGGTAGACAGACTTGTATCTCCAGAAGCAAGCTTTTATGGGTGCATCCCTGCCCCAAGCCAACTAAGCAGAGTTATGTGAAAAAGAGAAAAGATTAGTGATCTGCACATGTACCCCCTATGTTTAAAAGTGCAGTGTTGAAAAAAGGTAATATGTGTTAAAATAAATTGTTACGATTGTCAATAAATAGTGAATCCAGAATCGTTCCTTCTTTCGTCTTAATATATCTAAATAAAAACAAATATACAAAATGTATTAATACTGTTTAGTATTTACCAATTAACCTCTAGAAGCTTATTATCCACTTCCAGGAGGGAAGGATTGGGATTATGCTAGCCTCTGTCTCTTAAATGAAATCCAGGAGAATTAGGAGAATCGCAATTTCATTACAAGACCGAAAGCTACCATTATGTATGAGGGTAGCATTGTAGAACTACGTCAGACATGTGTTCAATAAGTTTACAATAGTGTTTCGCAAAGGTGTAGGAATTAGACCAGTCAGTGGCTTTAAGGATATCATCTAGTGTACCCCCTTTCCGAAAGGATTTGCTAAACATAGCGCCCCTTAATGAGTGTGCTTTAAATCTATTAAGGTCTATGCCAGATAATTGCATTGCCAATTTAACCCATCTAGCTATAGAGGTAGAAGTAATGGGTTTGAAGGGTTTAACAAAGGAAATAAGTAGTGCTTTAAGCCAGTAGTGCAATGACCACTCATTCTTGCATCATATTCTTTCATACAATCTACCACAAACATTTTTTTGCATGCATGAAATCTTGGGTAGAAGATCGTGTCGAACATGGTTTTGGTCCTTTTAATAATTTCAAATTTGACACCAAAGGCGTCGTAAATTTTGTTAGTTATTTCCAGTGCCCTAACATCTGATACTCTACGGCAAGATATTAGGCATGGGAGAGATGCTAGTTTAATGGAGAGTTTTTTATTATCTAGCAATCTGTTATCGGGCCAGTTAGAGAAAAGGTCAAGTAATAATTTGACATCCCGAAGTATTTGGTAATTAGGTTTAGGGGTCGTTTTATTTTAGTACTTTTCATGATTCTACATATTATGGTATTTTTTCCTATAGTTCTCCCATTTAATAGAGCATGACCTGCTGATACAGCTGACCAGTAGCAGTTAATTGATCTGTAGGTAAGCCCCCTTTCAAATTGTTCCACTAGTGAGTTTGCTACATATACGATAGGAGCCTCCACGGGATCCAGGTTCCTTTCCAGGCACCAATGAACCCATGTTCTCCAGATGCTGTTGTAGCTATAGTGTGTTCCTGGCCCAAGATTCTTGGAGGAGTGTTGAAGCCTGCCTCGAAATGTTAGTGATTTCATGAGATCTCCTGACACTTTCCAGGCAAGAAGGTTCAAAGTCCCGCTCTGGACTAGAGAATGTTCCCAACCGTCTATGTCTCTTAACAGGTCTTGTGAAGCTGGGAGTAGAAAGGGTGTTTTAAGCAAACTAATTCCAAGTTTGTCGGAAACCATGGTTGGGATGGCCAGAATGGTGTTATTAGAATAATCGAACATTGCTCCTGTCTCAATTTCTGGAGTACTCATTGGATCATCACGAGAGAGGATAGGCATATCAGCAAATCGCTTTCCATGGTTGGAAAAAGGCATTGACTGCCAGATCACCCGGGTCTGGCATCCAGTTGACCCCACTTTATCCCCCTGAAAAGGAAGGAGGAAGTGAATTGGTCCTTACTTGGAAGGTTGGTGGAGATTTGACCTCTAGCTCAAGCTCTTTTTCTCTTTGGGTAGAATGAAGAGGAGAGGTTCGCCTGGTAGGGGTGTCCGAAACCTCGCTGTCTAAAACAGGGTCTTTTGTAATGACGGTTGATAGAGTGACCCCTTTTGCCAGCCCTGGCAAGAATACTAGGGTTAAAGACTCTGCACATATTACTTTGAGCCTTATCTAATGCAGTAAAGGCTGCCATGTATTTTCCCAGGCTTTTAATCATGTCCTTCCTGAAGAGGAGTCCTTTGGGGTTAGCCGAATGCTCCTTATCAGCCATGTCGCTAAGTTTGGGGTCTATCTTGATCAGAACAACCCTTCTCGTCACGGAATTAATTGCGGCATTCACATTTCCCAGAAAGATCAGGGTCCTTTGCCTCCATCCTCTCAGTGGCTCGAGGTTTAAAGGGATACCTTTAATGTGGTTTTGTTCAGTTAGATCGATAATTCTACAAAGAGGGCCTAGTGTGAGAAGCATGCAGTCCTCACATGTCTTTAGGAACCTCTCCATGCCCTTCCTTATGTCCCTGCCCGACTTAAACAACAATTTAATAAGTTCTGGGTTCAAGATAAGTGTGAGACCTATCTTGTCATAGTTCTGGGGCATTCTGCATATAAAATGTTTTGTGTCTCTCTTTCCAGGGGGTTTCTTACACATCTTTTAATGAATTTCGCTACGTGGGTCTGTGGCCACCATTGTGTGTTCCTGGGGTGTTGGTATTTGTAGGAAGAAAACATTCCCTCACCCAGAGGGTTAATTACTATCTCTATAGAGGAGGAGGGTAATTCTTCTTCTGAAAGAGGGAATTTTAGGTCTGTTTCATCTGGGTCAAGTTCAAGGATATACTCGATTGACTCAGGCCTCCTTTTCATTCTAAATCAATTTCTTGAGGGTCAGAAAGGGCACTTTGATATTGTGTGCCACTTGGGGCACTCTGGTAGTTTGTGCCATTTAGGACATCTGTAATTTTTGGGGCGCGTAGGCCTCCGTTATAATTTGAGGTGTTTAGTCCTCCTTTAAAGGATGAGGCGCTTTGACCTCCCAATAAGTTTGAGGTTCTTGGACCTCCCGATGTGCTCAGTCGGCTCAATCTTTCAATATTATTGTTTTTCTTTGACCTTATTCCCCCACCTTTAGTGTAATTATCATTTCGCCCCTTTTGGGGGGTCAGAGGTGTTGTTTTCAACTTCAATTAAGCTTCTCTTGCCTGCCATAACCTGGCTGATGGTCTCGCACATGCAGGTGCGCATTTCTTGTTGGATTAACTTCTTGATCTGCTCGTTGTCAAGATTGGAAATGGGGAAGGCAGGAGCCTGGGCATCGTCTGATTCAATGTCAGACATGGTGTAATAAATACCACCAAAGTTTTTTAAAACCTTCTATAGTAGGGAAATGTTCAAGAGCTGAAACTTATATATAGGTGAGCAGTTAGTCCAGATTGAAATGAGTATATATGAAGGTAATATTAATATTAATAGTAAGGCTTTTCCAGCCTCAGGCATGTAGAGAGGTACAGCTGATCACTCGTGTCCCAACCGTCGTGTTTCTCCGATGCCGGGAGTTCGTGAGTGATCAGCTGGTTGCTACCGCGTAGCCTTGGCTACGTGCTTTATGACGCTGCACTTGTAGGTTGTTGACGGCATCTGACCCCCTTTTTTTTATTTTTACTTGTGCTGGGGTCGCTCGAATCTTTCCTAATTTTTCCCACTTCTCTCTTTTTTTAATTGTTATTTTCCCCTTGAAACTGGCTCCGCATTCAGCCTGATGCGTGCGTTATGCACTTCACGTCGGAGGGAGCAGAACCAGTGAAGACGCATCGACCGGCAAGGTGAGGAGCGGGCATGGGTGTGAGCGTACCTAAAGTCTAAAGGTACAATGTCGGCAGTGTCGGAAGGACTTGTTTGCCTCCATTGGTCGGTATAAAGCGGCAAACGAACTGCCCTCAGTTTAGGATTTAGGAATGGTAGGGGTAGGGTAGTCTTCGTAAATTGGAACGCATGGGCAGGGCGGCAGAGATTTGTTCGCTAGATAAAGACCGAAAAAGTACAAAAAAAGTGTAAAATATATCTAAACAGTTTATCTAAATGCATAAAGCAGTCACATTTACAACACAAACAGGAATACATAACCTAGGGCAAGTAATCTTAACATGGTTAGTGAGAGTGACAAAAAGTAGTACTTATCTGCTTGAAGCCGCATTTAAAAGAGGCAGATCAATCTAAGTGCACAGCTTTTGTACAACATTCTAGATCTTTACTTTATGATGTATTACTTCCAAATGGCTGCTTGAAGTGGCATTAAAAGAAATATGCTTAATGTTAGCCTCCGGTCTTGTAATGAAATTAAAGAGTAAAATGCACCATGTGGTGAAAATGTTTTCCAAAATCAATTGGAGCAGAGCACTTGCCCTAAATGAGTGCCAGCCTCACTCACTCGCTCAATTCCATTTTAGAAAAGGCTTAAAGTGGAGGGCCTTTAGTCTTCCTGCTACTCCTTTCTTCACGATTATGCAGTACATTGTAGTACACAATCTTTGTGAAATGTATGATAATGTCTATATTGTATTTAAGTAAAATTTATCACATGGCAATGAAAAGCATGTATTTCACAGTTCATGAATGTGTGTTAAATGATGTAATTTTCACAGAAGAGTGTATTCATGTTTGATCACGAATGATGCCAAGTGCCAATCACACATTTACAGCTTCACTATGACCGGTTGTATGCACGGTGATTTACAATAAACAAGGTGAAGATCAATTGCTCCTTGCACGAGTTAGGGTTAGAAAATGGCCTGTTTGCAGCTCAGCATTTTAACTCTGTATATTTTTCTTTTGATTATCCAGCATGGAAGAGTGTGAGGCCCTCTGCTCAAGACTCGCTATCATGGTCAATGGAAGCTTTAAGTGTCTCGGCTCACCTCAGCATATCAAAAACAGGTACAGGAAATACTTAATACCATCAAGTTCACAGACATTTCTTTGTGATTGGTTCTGTGAAACTGCTGCTGTTTCTTTCATCATAATATTTCTACTCTGGATTTTTTTTTATCGTGGAAAACATAATTTACTGGTATACCATACAGCACACAAAGGAAGTATAGCCCTTCTTCCAACTCAGGGCCCGATTCCGATGTCATTAGGAAAGGCTCCTAACAGCATCAGGATTCTCAAAATCGGCTTCAGAAGCTATGAACGATTTGGACGAGTTTCCAAATGAGCGATTACAATGCTCTCAATGCTTCTTGACTGTCTGACTCGGTTTGCGACGTTGTTCGAAAACGCGACGTCATCTGGATCCGATTCGGGCAGCGCAATAGCATTGTATTCTGAATGAGCATTTACAATGCACAACTCCGACAGCTGTCTGGAGTCAGAGTGTCCGACAGGAAACAGCTGTCGTAGTTATCTTTGGGGGCCTGTAGCAGGCCCACCTCCACCTGAGGCCTCCGGATTGTATCCGTGGGAATAAACAAGGTAGACCCCTTTCACACCAGCACAGTATGGCAGGCACCATGGGGTGCCTGCCACAGGGTGCACAATTTTCGCTGACTCTCCCCTTTTAGAAATGGGAGCCTTTGTTCGCGTTCGGAACACAGACTTGCATTGAAATCAAAGGGACTCTGAGTGAGTCATACATACACATAGAAATCGCTCGCTCGGAGTCCAACGGATCCGAGTCGTTCGGAAAGCCCTTCGGTGCCGAGTCGTCCTAAAGGCTTTCCTAATGACATCAGAATCGGGCCCATAGGAGTTCAATCTGAAGACAGTCATAAAGGTAATTGCTCCCAATTTTACATTTAAAGTTGTGTGAAAATATTTTCACTCTTGTTTTTTCCAGCACGTCGAAAGGAGGTCGGAAGGTTTTGCAAAACAAACTCAGCTGGCTAGCCCTAATACTGCCCTCTGAAATTCATATTATGATGGGAATAACACACTAGGAAACAAGCACTGGCACAGCCAATAAGTCTTGCTTTGTGAACTTCTGGCTTGGCAAATGAGTTTTAGTCATGCTGCTAAGCATCCCAGTTGCTGTGCTGCAAGGATTAAAAATAAACCCCCCAAAAAATTGATACAGATGGCCACATCTGTTTGTAGGTGCACGTGCTCAACGTGGAAGTCCGCACCTACAGAATGATGTGATTTTTTATTTATAGTAAAGAAAACAAAGCTGTGGTAGGACGCAGAAACAAAATAGGGAACAACACAGGAGGTGTGTGCCTCACTTGTTAGAGGCGGCAGACCGGTAATCAGAGAACGGCCCGGGACCAGGGTTCAATCCCCGACGCGGCAGGGTCGAGGACCAGGGTTAAACGGACTCGATAATTCTCGCCTCGGTGCCTACTCTAACCAGGGAACACACTCGGCAACTCTGGGCATTAAGCTTGCCTCATCTCTACAATGGCCCCCCACAGACGCCAAGGATGCCTGGTTTCACCCTGGAGATACCCAGAAAAGGACCATCTCACAGGGAAAACCAGGACGGGTTCCCCAGCGGTCTTCAGCGCCAGGATACTCCTTGGCGTCACAGTGCACTTTACAAGTACACCCACATTTACATTTACATTTAAACAACTTGAGAGGGGCACATAGTGAGACAAAACAATGCAGGAAAACACAGCGACACAGAGAGGCGGAGCAACACAGAGACAGGGTGAGCACAGAAGCACATAGTAAGACAAAGCAGTACAGTGATGGAGAAGTAACACGAGGGACAGAAACAGCACTGGAGGGGTAGAGAAGCAAACTGATGGCAGAGCAACCCTGAGATGGGGTAGTGAGGGTGGTGCAGTTTGCATAGAAGCACATGGTGAGACAGAGCGTCATGGATTCTGGGGGTGTGGGGCAGAGCAACACCCAGTAAGACAGAGCAACACAGAGGTGGGTGCGCAGACTCACATGACGAGATAGAGCATTGGGGGCCAGAGAAGCACACTGCAAGAAAGAGGAACACAGAGATGAGGAGGGACAGGGTGGCACATGAGGGATCCAGCAGAAAGACTCACACTCACACTCATACGCTGACAACACCCAGTTAGTTGTGTCAGTTTCATGCAACCTTGAAGAGACAGCTGAGCATTTTAATAGCTGCATGACGCAGGTAAACCTGTGGATGCTGTCTAACTGCCTAAAATTGAATGGCGGAAAGATGGAGGTTCTGCCTTTAGGTTCTGACACATCATTTTGGTCACCTAGCTTGGGCAACTTCCCAGTTCCAGTAGAAAAGGTGAAAAACCTAGGTTTCATTTTTGATGACAAATTGACATTCAAAAATCAGATCAGTACCCTCACCTCAACTAAAAGCACTGGTTACAGCATTAGCCTTGTCAAGACTGGACTATGGTAACGCGTCAAACATGGGTATCCAATAGCAGCATCTAGAGAAGTTTCAGTGTCTTCAAAAGGCGGCAGCTAGATTACTGCTGTATATTCTTAGGTCCCAGCCTGTCTCCCACGGTTTAAGAGCCCTGCACTGGCTCCCGGTGGACTGGAGGGTTAAGTTTAAATCCCAATGCCTACCTTTCAAAGTACACGTGTATTCAACAAGGACCCCCTGAAGATTCGGATACAATAGTTCCTAGGCCAGGGAAATAAACTGTATGACAAAAAACAACCTAGGCAAGTTGCCTAGGTTGTTTTTTGTCATACACCTTTCAAAGTACTGCACGGGCCGGTCCTCAACTCTTGAAGAAACATCTGAACTGGTACAGGCCTTCCAGAAGTCTAAGATCTGCACATGGTAAACATCTTCAAGCACCTAGGTTCAAGAAAGCTCGCTGGGGTGGAAGACGCTTTCTGTTAGAGACAGTTAAGACATGGAACTCGCTCCAAGTCGGCATAAATAATAGTCATATGTTGCTATCTTTCAGAAAATCGCTGAAAACTTGGCTCTTCTCCAAATAACATGTCATCTACAGTTACATCAGCAACCTTACTGGACTCTCTGGTATCAGTCCTAGATGCTCCTGGGCATTCGTGTTCGATATAAATGCTCAAATCAAACCAGATTCCTTGACTAAAAAGAAAAAAGTAGCACCAAAAAACTAGCAGAGTAATCGGAGTAATTCCTCCATGCTCCAGAGGAGGGACAAGTGCAGCCCACACATGCCTTAAATAAGAGGGTAGTAAGCTAAAGTGTCAGTAATGCCACCCAACTGTGAACAATGGAGGGGCTCTGTGGAAATTTGAATACGGTCCAAACAACACCTTCAAATAGTATGTTTTTCACTTTTATGCACTAACGAAATGTCTGAGATGTTAAAGGTTATTCCAATTTATGGAATTTCTTATTTGGAACAGTATATTGACAACATATGTCTGAGGTTCTTTGTGCAGATGGAATATAGCCTAGTAACTCCAGCTGGACTGTGACTATTTAATGAGATCTGGACATCCACTGTAAATCAGCAGCTGTCCCATTCTACCAAACTCGAGGGCTGCCTGGTTTACTGTTTCGGACGGCCCGATCTGTTTTTAGGTGGGCATTTCAATGAACGTCTGCATTGTTGTGGGCAGGAAAATCATCAATGATCCCTAAGTGCAAGTATACATCTCAATGTACGTCTTGGCAATGACTTATGTGTTTCAGAAACAAACCACTGTGTTTGTTTCCAAAGTGCATAAAAAATGCCCTGAATGTCGCCATGACATAACAGAAAGACCAGCACTCATTTTCAACAAAAGTGTTACCTCATCATATAGGCGGGAGCACTTCAACATTTCCTTGGCATGGTAAGAAATGTAAATATGTTAGGCAGTTCTTTGCAGTGCTACTGCCAGCCAAACATAGATCTCCATCCCATTGAAAATAACTCCCTTAGTTGAACAGGTTGATGCCCTTCTGTAGCATCACAAACTAAAACAAGCATTGGTAAATGCATTAGGTTTTGCCTATGTGCTTAATTATATTTTTTTGCTGCAAGTTGTGGCATGGTGAATAGTTGTGCAAAATAAGTTACTGAAAGTCAGACTTTTTTTTACGGCCAATTAAATACAAAGTGTCTGATCAACAAAGAAATGTAGCTGTGCGTGCTAAGAAAATATTGGACAAACATCAAATATTAACACAAGTACACAAACAAATGTGTGCAAGCCAGGAAAGTTAATTAAAGGCTCAATAAAATACTTAAAGTATGTAATAAACAAAGTAATGTAGCAGTGTGTGCTGTGTTAAAAAGTCGTAAAATGTGTTCTTTAAACAGCACAAAGGTTAGGTAAAAGTTAGAAGGTATATGGCTTCAAAGCACATGATAAGCTTAGATGTCCTAAATTGCTGTACAATCAACAGAGGTGAGTGAAAGTACAGGACTAAATATGTGCATATAGGGAAAGTTAAATAAAGGCCCAATGAAAAACATTTGTGTTGTATATGCACAAATACCAGATACCTGGTAAACTCCTGAGGCACAGCCGGGAGATTTTAATCGCTAGAAAATTCTGCTTTTAAATTGTTGTATACTGTGGGGCATATTATCAAGGGGGTTTATCTCCGCTTTTTTGGCTTTAAAAGCCAAGAAAGCGGAGATAAAATTATCTCCCTATTACCAAGCTGTCGCTAACACCAGTTAGTGACAGCTAAAAGGAGATAGCGACCATCTTGGGCCCCGCTTTGCATGTCAGTGATATTTATCACTAATGACATGCAAAGTGGGCGTGCCAAGATGTTAGAGACTGAAAACAGTCCCTAACATCGCTATCTCCTGTTACCAACATTTGGAGATATTCGCGCTAAGCGCGAATATCTCCAAAAGCTAACACCTGCCCTGAGCAGTTCTTAGCCATGTTATCCAATGGGAGGTGGATAACATGGCTAAGAGCATTTGCTCGATAATGCATGAATATCGCTGACTTTTCAGCGATATTCATGCATTGCGGCCGTTTTTTATCGCATTTGCGATAAACCTTGCTAATAGCAAGGTTTATCTGCGATAAAAATCGCCGATGTGCGGCGATAATTTTTGTCTCTAAACAAGTTAGAGACAAAAATTATCGCTGGTTGTTGGTAATATGACCCTGTGTTTTTACTTACTGCTTCACTAAAAAACGCTGCTATACTTAGGCACTTTCTCGGACTTGACCTCCCCGCCCAGCCGAGGTCAGCGCTGACGCGGGAGAGGGAATCCCGGTGCAGGCACAGTTCCCGCCCGCCGTGGAGCCAAGCCCCCTTGATCTAAGCCACGCCCCCTACCAGTACTTAACGCGCTGAATACGAGCCGCGCTCAGATACCTGGTAAACTCCTGAGGCACAGCCGGGAGATTTTAATCGCTAGAAAATTCTGCTTTTAAATTGATGTATACTGTGTTTTTACTTACTGCTTCACTAAAAAACGCTGCTATACTTAGGCACTTTCTCAGACTTGACCCCCCCGCCCAGCCAAGGTCAGCGCTGACGCGGGAGAGGGAATCCCGGTGCAGGCACAGTTCCCGCCCGCCGTGGAGCCAAGCCCCCTTGATCTAAGCCACGCCCCCTACCAGTACTTAACGCGCTGAATACGAGCCGCGCTCAGATACCTGGTAAACTCCTGAGGCACAGCGGGGAGATTTTAATCGCTAGAAAATTCTGCTTTTAAATTGTTGTATACTGTGGGGCATATTATCAAGGGGGTTTATCTCCGCTTTTTTGGCTTTAAAAGCCAAGAAAGCGGAGATAAAATTATCTCCCTATTACCAAGCTGTCGCTAACACCAGTTAGTGACAGCTAAAAGGAGATAGCGACCATCTTGGGCCCCGCTTTGCATGTCAGTGATATTTATCACTAATGACATGCAAAGTGGGCGTGCCAAGATGTTAGAGACTGAAAACAGTCCCTAACATCGCTATCTCCTGTTACCAACATTTGGAGATATTCGCGCTAAGCGCGAATATCTCCAAAAGCTAACACCTGCCCTGAGCAGTTCTTAGCCATGTTATCCAATGGGAGGTGGATAACATGGCTAAGAGCATTTGCTCGATAATGCATGAATATCGCTGACTTTTCAGCGATATTCATGCATTGCGGCCGTTTTTTATCGCATTTGCGATAAACCTTGCTAATAGCAAGGTTTATCTGCGATAAAAATCGCCGATGTGCGGCGATAATTTTTGTCTCTAAACAAGTTAGAGACAAAAATTATCGCTGGTTGTTGGTAATATGACCCTGTGTTTTTACTTACTGCTTCACTAAAAAACGCTGCTATACTTAGGCACTTTCTCGGACTTGACCTCCCCGCCCAGCCGAGGTCAGCGCTGACGCGGGAGAGGGAATCCCGGTGCAGGCACAGTTCCCGCCCGCCGTGGAGCCAAGCCCCCTTGATCTAAGCCACGCCCCCTACCAGTACTTAACGCGCTGAATACGAGCCGCGCTCAGATACCTGGTAAACTCCTGAGGCACAGCCGGGAGATTTTAATCGCTAGAAAATTCTGCTTTTAAATTGATGTATACTGTGTTTTTACTTACTGCTTCACTAAAAAACGCTGCTATACTTAGGCACTTTCTCAGACTTGACCCCCCCGCCCAGCCAAGGTCAGCGCTGACGCGGGAGAGGGAATCCCGGTGCAGGCACAGTTCCCGCCCGCCGTGGAGCCAAGCCCCCTTGATCTAAGCCACGCCCCCTACCAGTACTTAACACGCTGAATACGAGCCGCGCTCAGATACCTGGTAAACTCCTGAGGCACAGCGGGGAGATTTTAATCGCTAGAAAATTCTGCTTTTAAATTGTTGTATACTGTGTTTTTACTTACTGCTTCACTAAAAAACGCTGCTATACTTAGGCACTTTCTCGGACTTGACCCCCCCCGCCCAGCCGAGGTCAGCGCTGACGCGGGAGAGGGAATCCCGGTGCAGGCACAGTATAGTGCTGAGATACTCTCGGGTGATTACGCGCTCTATAAAAACCTTAAATAAATAAATAATAAATTAAATAAATATGCAAAGAAATTTAGACATGTGCACTGCACAAAAAAATTTCTTTAAATGTATCTGAAAAAGTTAGCAGACATTAGTTAACAGAAGTCCGATCTTGAGGTACCCTTGGGAGTCCTTGGGGCGCCACATCCTCGAAACTCACATCCCCCCGCTCATCCCACCTTTGCCACAACTCCCTGCCTCCTCTCTACTTCGCAGCCTTCCCCCCTCTACACAGCCCCTCATGACTCCCCCCCCCCCTTTTTTCTCTCCCCCCCTGGCCCTCCTCAGCCTCCTCTTACGCCATTCCCGCCTTCTTCCTGGCCTCCCCTTACCCTGATTCCCTCCACCATGTCCCCTTCCCTCATACCCCCTCTTCCCCACAGCTTCCGCTCTTCCCCCTCCTCTCCACTTCCCCCTGACACTTAGGTATGCAGACCCCCAAAACGTGGGGAACCACTACCACAAATGCCACCACCCTCTATGCATTATTGTGGGGAACTCATCCTTCCTCTCTCAACGGTGGACTATGGAACCCACTGGCCCGATATCAGGGGGTTCCTCCCCTTTTCCAGTAAGTGCCCCCCCAACCCTGTTGCCCACACCACCCGGTTATTAGGGATGCTTTAAAACAAGTCTTTGAAGCATAAAGTTTGAAAAACAAGAACAAGAAGAAATCACTCAAAAAGAAGCAAACATGCAGTTTCCATGAGAAAAAAAATGTATTTCACCTAAAATGTATTACAAGTCTATTGGACCTTCTCTAAAAATTATCAAAAGGTAAACAAACTGTTAGAAATGGGATTTCTGGTTGGCTAGGGCATGCGCCTAAGCCAGGCAGAAACCACCACTCTAGTAAGGGCAAGGAAGTTACACACTGAAGATAACCCCTGCTCACCCCCTTGGTAGCTTGGCACGAGAAGTCAGGCTTATCCAAGAGGCAATGTGTAAAGCGTTTGTGCAACACACACACACAGCAGCAACACACTAGGCACACCACAAAAGAAACTTCACACAAAGTTATATAAAAAATAGCCTTTGTATTATCCAAAACACATTAGAATCATATTCACACATTTTACACTGTGCCAACTGGCACTTGGTAATATTCACAGGGGATTATATACATGACCAAGCCAATTGGGCCACAGTCAGGACCATTAGAAAGCACAAGTAGTAAAAATAACACCACCAGTAACTACTGGTAAAATACTGTACTCAGCATTATCACTAGCAACATAAACGCATTACGTCTGCATCACATCAGGCATAAACACATTATGCATAAATCACATTTGTATTTGTCTTTGTAAAGCGTAACAATCATCCGGAGGATATCACATCGCTATGCTAGGACTTCTAGATTGTATCTGAGTGGTTCATGAGTGATTCATGAGGTTGGCCAGTATTATTTTCTGGAGAACAGATGAGGCTTAAGTTTTTTCCAGAAGACAAGATAGTTCTCTGTGAGGCGGAGTTCTTGTGGTAGGCCATTTCAGTGTTTAGATGCCAGGTATGAGAAGCTGCAACCCTCTGTTCTGGTTTTCTTAATGCCTTTTGTTCTGTCTAGAGCTAGGGACCGCGATCTTAAGCACCTAATGGATACATAGAATTTAACTTTCCCCTGTAGGATGAGAGGCCCCCGTTGGTGCAGGGCCTTGTGTGTGTAGCTGAGCAGCTTCAATTTCTCTCTTTGGCGCATTGGCAGCCAATGAAGTAGTTTCAGGCACTCAGATCATGAACTGAGTCTGTCTTTATTACATACCAGTTTGGCAGCGGCATTCTGCACCACCTGCAGTTATGTGAAGGGGTAGTCTGCCATGCCCATAAATAATGCATTACCGTGATTTAGTCTGCCGGTAAGTAATGCCTGCGTGACAGTTCTCCTACAAGCTTGCGGGATCCAGGGAAATAGCCTTCCTAGAAGCTTCAGCATTGCGAAGCTTCTTCCACATAAAACCTGCACATGGTCCTGCATGGATAGGGTATTGTCCATAAGGACCCCCAGATGTTTTGCGCATTGCTTTGGAGCTGGGGCATCCCCCAGTGTCTGGGGCCACCAAGTGGAGTGCCAGACAAGTTCAGCTCCTCCAAAGAGTAAAAGATCGGATTTCCCTGCATTTAATTTAAGACAATGTCCTGCCATTCAGATTGCCATCTCCGAAAGACAATTATTTAGTTTTAGTCTTGTGTTATCATGCTGTTCTTCGATGGTTATCAGCTGTTCAGTATCTTCAGCATAGGAGCAGATGCCAAAGCCCCACTTCTCACTGATTTTTGCCATAGATGACACATTGCCATTAAAGAGAGTGGAGCTCAGGGATGCCCCCTGAGGAACACCATAGCTGATGGGTTTTGGTTTAGATGAGAACACCCCCATTTGTACTCTCTGTGTTCTATTATTTAGGAAGGAGCTCAGCCATTTAGGGGTGCACCGTAGTAACACTCCCCAGGTGAATATATCACCTTTAGCATAAACGCATTTTGCATTCCTATGGTGTCTTGCGCCCTACCAGTGCACACAAGTACTCCAAATAAACCCAGGCCAACGGGACTTCTCTGGGGCTCAAATGCCCTCTTTGCCAAATGTCAGGACTTGCAATTATAGGACCTTTCACAGGACCTCTGGCTGCTTTGGCAGCAAAAGCAATGTGTGTAGCACACTGGAGGTAGGAGGTGCAACTCACCCCTTTCTTTTCATGAAAAAGAATGGCCCCACGTTGCAGCTGCCAACGTTCTTGCGGTGCAGCTGAAGAAATAAGCCTGGGCACTACTGTGTAATGATGTGATGTGCATGCATGCATACATTATGATGTCAGACAGGAATGGTATGAGGGAGGTGTTCCAGGAGGGAATGTTAGGGGTTTTTAAGTAATACAAGTTCAGTTATAGTTAGAGACTTGAAGTATTAAGAGGCTAACATACATGTATGCCAATAAACAATTAAGAACTCACTTGAGGCTTCTAGTAAGTCATTATACACTTTGCCCTTGAAACCCCACTCCGGGACTAGGTAAAATCAAAGTGCCTCCCTTAGTGTAGCTGCCCGCACTCTCATGGTGCAGCTGAAGACAACCAATAAGCACTGGCACCAACCGTGCCCAATTTGAGCTCCAACAATGCTCTCAGTACAGCCCTACTCACCGGGACTCCTTATAGACACCTCTGGTCTCAGGGTGAAGGCAGGACTTCAGGCACTGACAGCATGCCTCAGCAGGCCCTGCTCACGGGATCTCTCCAGACTTATTGCAGTTACTGGCGATCTTGGTAAAACCGCCTCTCTCTCTCCACGAGACGGGGGAGGCAGCGATGGAGCCCGCAAGGCTCTGGCTATTTGGACAACACGCGGAACTCCCACATGCACAGGGGACCCCACCTTCCTCCGGTCTGACATCCTCTTCAGCTGTGCAAGACTCCGGCTCTCCTGCCGGCTTCGCTTCCTCACTGCCCTCAGCATTGTAGGTCTCGCCCACAACCAGGCGGGCACTTGCCTGACTTCTGCCTATCGCGTTGGCAGCTGCTTTTCGCCGTAATGCACAAATGCGGGGTGGCTCCCGCTTCTCAGGGCATAAACGCGGGGTGGGTTCCCGCTCAACAAAAATGCAACAGGATATGCTTATTCCGGCCAAGTGGAGTAAGACTAGATCCAGTCCTTCTAGCCCTTGGTATGATGAATCTCTTAAAATACTTAAAGTCTCCTGTAAAAAGGCAGAACGCGCGTGGCGTAAATCTTATGATACTGACCTCAAGGCGGCCTACAGGGCCTGCACTAGAGTGTATCACCGGGCCATATGCGTAGCTAGGGCTGCTTTTTACTCTCAGGAGATAAAGAACAGTACAAACCCCACCAAGGTCATCTTCAGAGTGTCTAAGGACCTTACTAGCAAGAGGACCGACATTGCTATTATTGAACCCTCCATGGCACACTGCGAGGACTTAGCCTCGTTTTTTGTAGAAAAGGTGGAGGCCATTTATAGATCATTCTCTCAGCTTCCCATCAGGGAGAATATGTCTACATCTTCGGTTCCCAAACCTCTGTTGATTATCCCCAGTCCGACTCTGGATGAGTTTTTAGCCTTGACGACAAAAGTCAAATCCGGGTCTCCGGATGACCCCATGAGACCCATTCAATTTCGGGAACTTGCTGAATGCTGTTATCCTGCCTTGCAAGGTCTTAATAATTTGTCCTTTAGCACGGGCAGTGTTCCTAAGGCTTGGAAACAGGCGACGGTCATCCCTATCCTTAAAAAATCCACCCTTGACCCGACTAAGCCAGAACACTATCGGCCCATTTCCCTTCTCCCTTGGCCAGCCAAACTAGCAGAAGCGCATGCTAATCGTATTCTATCATCTCACCTGCAGGAAGCGAATATACTGGATAATTCCCAGAACGGATTCCGTGCAGGTCATAGCACCGAAACTGCTCTTTTGGCTGTGGTGGAGCACATCAGGAAGCTGTTGGACCACGGCCAGACGGCGGCACTGATCCTTTTGGATCTCAGTGCCGCTTTCGATACGGTGTCCCATCAGATTCTTTTACATCGTCTGATGGAGGCTGGAGTTGGAGAGGTGGCACTTGAGTGGTTTCGTTCCTTTCTTAAGGATCGAGGCTTCAAAGTGTCTACACCCCCTTTTGTTTCTGCTTCTCGCCCTATACTTCAGGGTGTTCCCCAAGGTTCGGCTCTCAGCCCTACCTTATTTAACTTATATGTTCAGCCATTGGCGGAGGTAGCCCATAGTTTCGGTCTCTCCCTAGTGTCATACGCCGATGACACGCAGCTGGCGGTGGCACTCAATGGTGACTCCAACATGGATGCCCCCACCTTTCAGTCTGCTCTAAAAGCTGTTGCTGGCTGGATGGCGAACAATCGACTCCAACTTAATGCCTCTAAGACCGAGGTCATTATTTTTGGTAGGGAAAGTGGGTTATGGGGAGATCAATGGTGGCCATCTGATCTAGGCCCTGTTCCCACCCCCGTGACTGAAGTCAGAAACCTCGGGGTGTGGTTTGATGATAAGCTTTCTTTCACCTCCCATACTAAGCATGTGGCGGGCACATGTCTAGGGACTCTGCAGTGTCTTCGACCAATTTTTAAGTTTTTGGATGCGGAGACCAGACAGATTATAGTCCAAGCTCTGGTTCTTACCAGATTGGACTATGCCAGCTCTCTGTTTTTGGGTCTAAATCAGGCCGAGCTATCCCGCCTTCAGAGGGTCCAAAATGCGGCGGCCAGGATGCTTGTCGGCCTCCCGAAGTTTGTCTCGGCTCGTCGAACCATCCAGGATCTCCACTGGCTACCGATAGAGCAAAGAATTAAGTTTAAAGCTTTATGCTTAACTTTTAAAATTCTTAAATTAGCCTCTCCTCCTATTCTTTCACAGACTATCCTGCCCTATGTCCCTGCTAGAACCCTCCGCTCTGCTGGATTAAACCTTGCCATTGTGCCGCGGTTTAAAAAAGCTAGAATGGGTGGACGCTCTTTTTCAGTGCTGGCGGCTGCCCTCTGGAACTCTCTGCCGGCTCCTCTTCATTCAATCCCTGACTTGCTCCCTTTTAGGAAGGCTTTAAAGACCTTCCTCTTCTCTACAGTGTAGATCCTGTTTACTTTTCTTTTTCCGATGTGTTGTGTTCTCAATGCTCCAAAGTGCCGGGACGCCACTTGGCTGCGGCATCCTCGCGCTTTACAAAATAAAATAACATAACATAACATAACATATAAACAAATGTGGGGTGGGCTCCCTCTCTACCAGAATGTGGGGTAGGCTCCCGCTGTCCTCTGGCAATGAGGGGAAATCCCCACGTCGGGATCTCTTCCGGGCACTAAGCAGCTGTAATGGCGGGCTCCGCTCGCGTTGCCGTCTTCTCGTGGGTTTGGCTCGTGGGTTCGATCTCTGTCCACCTCACGAGCCAAAGCCCGAGCCTAGTGTGTTTACTTTTAAGAATATGTATACACGTGCCACGGCCCGTGTATACCCTGTTGTGCTTTGAATTACTTCCCTCGCGCATGGACGGCTGAGTCTTTCCGTTTGCCATTGTAACCATCGGCTTCACGGAGACCAGACGTCCATGACGGGTGGAGTCATCTTTGAGAAGAATAAATTCACTTACCTGAATCTACTGCCTCATCTACCTTTATTACATATTTTGGCGACGAGCGGGAGACTCCACCCCACCCACGCTGACCTTTTTTCCGGATTCAGCACTTCGTCAATTTCGTGTGATGTCATTGGTCGGATGAAACTACCAATCATCGGAGTCGCCCTTCCAAATTTCGTCTTTAAGCGACTCCTATTGGGCAGTTACAATCACCTTTCTTCTCGATCAGCCTCATTGGATGTTCCTGTTAACAACAACTTTATTGAGGTATCGATGAAGACTGAAGACACGACAAGGTACTGTGTTGATTGAAAGTATTTATTTAACGAGCGCAGCTTCAACGATACGCACGTTGTGATCGGAAACATTGCGTGTCTCTTCAGCGACACGCACGCTTTCGACATACAACGATTTTGATATTTATTTAAACAATTATCCTTCGCGTATTTTCTTCAACGACGTGCACGTTATAGTTTGATTGAAATCTTTGTATTGCGCGTCATTTCCAACGATGCGCACGTTGTTAAATAGTCATTTAACTATTGCGTGTTACTCCAGCGACACGCACGCTTTCAACAGATAATCACAGGGTAATCAAGGTTGTGCACAGCGTATCTTTACAGCGATACGCACGATTTTCATTTTTAAACTTGCATATTTACAACGTTATAGACGTTTTTGAAAACATTTATCTCGTTATTTAAACAGCATTTCCACATCTTTAAAATCACATATGCTTATGCTAAAACTGACATCTTGTTGGTGTTAAGGTTATTGTGATTTTAGATTTATAAACCTCATTCATATTTCTGCACTGTTTTTTTAACATGGCTAATAACCAGTGGCATCAGATCACTCAACCTCCACCTTTCTTGAGTAAACCAGGCACTCCAGACATAATTTGGTCTGAGTGGTTCGGGTTGTTCGAGAATCATTTGATTGCTATTGATGCCACTGATTATTCTGACAAAAGGAAATTCGCTATCCTTTTTGGTTGCTTAGGACAAGCTGGTCAACGAATTTTTAAGAGTATTGTTCCCATAGCACCTCCTATTGCACAAGATGAAAGTGGGGATAATCTTTGGAACGTTTACATTGAAGCCATTGCAAGGTTAAAAAAACAATTTTGTGACGAACCTAACATTATGTTAGAGAGGCACAACTTCTATGCCAGGAAACAAAAAGAGGACGAGAAAGTGGAAGAGTACATCGCTGCACTCAGAGTTTTAGCAATCACTTGCAATTTCGAACCTTCTCCTGATAAATTTATTAGAGACCAGTTCGTATTTAATTGCGCATCAAGGAAGATCAAACAGAGAATCCTGGGGTGCAAGAACCCATCTTTAAGTGAAGTCATAGACCTTGCTCTTAGCATTGAACGTTCTACATTAACCAGCAAAGTTGTTATGGACCAACCTAAACAAGGCGTTAATGCTATAGACTGCTATGACTCTGATGAAGGAGAAACTCTCTGTGCCATTGCTAATAAAGGCAGAGTTCAACCCAATAAATTTAACCAAAGAAAAAAAACTTACTTTTGTTATAGGTGCGGTTCAAAGGATCACATTGGGAACGCCCCAAATTGCCCTGCTCTCAAGAAGCGATGTTCTATTTGTAAAAAAATTGGACATTTTCAGGGGGTTTGCAGATTCGCGAAGAAACCTCCGAATGTTAATATGGTAGACTTCGATACATGTACTGAATCTTTTAAGAACATTATTGTAACTCTTGATGCTAATGGTGACATTGATTCTATTAAGGGTCCACTATGTGCAGCTATTATTGATAACGTACACCTTCAAGTCATGGCGGATTCAGGCTCCCCATACACTATCCTTAGAGACTCAACCTTTTACGAAAAATGGGACAAAAGAGTCGAACTGATTGAATCTGATGTTAATCCACTAGCATTTGGGGAGAAGAATATTAACATGCTAGGGTATTTTGTAGGATTAGTCCAATGCTTGGGGAGGGAGACCGTCACTAAAATTTATGTAGCAGAAAAAGGCAAAGACATCGTGGGCTGGAAAGACTTAGCCTTGATGGGTCTTTATTTAGTTCCAGGTGATGAGAACCCCATTAAAGTTGGGAAGTTACCTACCTTTAAAACTGATTTACCTATTGCTGTAATTGATGATCATAACGCAAAGGTTCAAGAAATTTTGGCAGAATTTAAACCTGTATTCATGGAAACGGTAGGGAGTGTCAAAGGATTTGAGCATAAGATTAGACTGATACCCGGGGCACAACCAGTTAGTCATAAAGTTAGAGCTGTCCCACTGAGTGTCAGATCTGAATTAAAAATGATGTTGGATGATTTGTGTAAACAAGGTATCATTTCCCCCATCAATTCTTCACAATGGGTCGCACCAATTGTAGTCGCACGCAAAAAGACTGGGGAAATTAGATTATGTGCGGACTTACGCTCATTAAATAAGAACATTATTGTTGACTGTCACCCGCTACCGAGAATCCACGAGCTTCTGGCTAACATAGGCGACGCTAAATGGTTTTCTTTGATCGATCTGAGGTCAGCGTACCATCAGGTGTCGTTAGCGAAGGAATCCCAAGAACTTACCTCTTTTATTACTCCTTTTGGAGCTTTCAAATTCCTTCGCCTCCCTTTTGGGTTAGCGTCTGCTGGAAGCGTTTTCCAGAAGCTGATGGATGTGATGTTTCAAGGCATAGCGGGTGTGCAGGCATACCTTGATGACATCCTGATTTTTGCCAAATCATTAAATGAACACGACGTTATTCTTAGAAATGTGCTTTCAATTTTAATGTCTAGGAACATGACTGTTCGCGCAGACAAATGCAAGTTTGCAGTTAACAAAATTGATTATCTAGGGCATACAGTATCGGACCAAGGTATCACTCCCAAGTTTTCAGTCATTAGAGCCATTGAAGACGCAAAACCTCCTCCTGATAAGGATGCCTTACGGTCCTTCCTAGGACTTGCAGAATATTATGCAAGGTTTGTCCAGTCGTATTCCCAAATAGTGGAACCTTTGAGAAAGCTTTTGAGGAAAGGGTCTAGTTTCGTTTGGACGCAAGAGTTAGACAAGGTTTTTTGTGAGATCAAGAAGATGATCGTTTCTGCTAAAGCCATACATGCCTTCAGAGAAGATGCCACCTCAGTTATCACTGTAGATGCGAGTATTTCTGGTCTAGGG
Source organism: Lissotriton vulgaris (assembly GCF_964263255.1). NCBI lineage: Eukaryota > Metazoa > Chordata > Amphibia > Caudata > Salamandridae > Lissotriton > Lissotriton vulgaris. The sequence goes on along the minus strand of NC_141691.1, from coordinate 693,744,607 downwards.
GCAGTTCTTACACAAAAGGTGAATGGTCAGGAACAAACTGTGGCATTTGCATCTAGAGCACTCAAAGAGTTCGAACAGAGATACAGCACTATCGAAAGGGAAGCTCTAGCTTGTGCTTGGGCGGTCCACAAGTTTAAAATGTACATTTGGGGTAGAAGATTTGAGTTGGTCACAGATCACAAGCCACTAATTTACATCTTTGATAAATCCAGTTCAACGTCCATGTCAGCTAGACTGATGAGATTAGTCTCGAAATTACAAGAGTTCAATTTTTGTGTTAAGCATATAGTTGGTGGCAAGAATTTTCGGGCTGATTGCCTATCTAGAATGGCTATGGAGAAGGACGATGAGGAGGATTTTCTTGTAGAGGACGTCGAATGTGTTACCTTTGTGGATGCAGTGGATGAAGTTAGTGATGTGATTTCTGAGGGCGATTGGAAGGAAGCCACCGCTTTAGACAATGTGTTGTTAAAAGTGATAGAATTTACCACACGGTGTTGGCCTGAACCGAGAAGTCTGAATGGCGATCTACGCAGTTTTGCTCAAATTTCTGAGGAACTGTCTGTTGAGAACGGTGTAGTACGAAGAGGTGAGAAATTTGTCCCTCCTTTTAAACTGCGGGAGCCTATTATTAATAAGGCTCATCAAGGACATCTGGGGACAACTAAAACCTCTATGCGCATTAAGCAACACTATTGGTGGCCCTCAATTGATGTCCAAGTTAAAAATTTGATTGACTCGTGCCCGGAGTGTTTATTATCCGATAAACATTGGCGCACACTGAAAGTTCCCCTGCATCCCACGGATTTTCCTAACTCTCCCTGGGAGAAAGTTGGGGTGGACTTTTCGGGACCATATTCCATTCTTCAGCAGGAGAATAAGTACATTATTCTTTTGGTGGACTATTTTTCAAAGTGGATGTACTTTGATTTTGTTAAGACTCCTGATACAGATTCCACAATAACCTTTCTCAAGAGGGTGTTTGATTTGGAAGGTTCCCCTAAGTTCGTTGTCACAGATAACGGAACTCACTTTGTTTCGGATAAAATGTCCAAGTTTTTGAAACAATTAGACATCAAACAACTCAAAGTCTCCCTTTATTCACCAGCTTCGAATGGTCTTGTCGAGAGGGGGAATAAAGTGATCAAAGAGGGTGTTCAGACAGCGATTTCTTGTGGTTACAATGTGGTTGAATTTGTAAAGCAAAAAGTATGGCATTATAATACTTCCCCTCATTGCGTGACTGGGGTCTCCCCGTTTTCCTTACTGAGAGGTAGAGAGAATCGTTCTGTCCTGTTCCCTTCCTGGCTGCATCAGGACTCCGCTGGTAAAACTATCGATTTGGATTCTGTTAGGAAGTCTGTTCTAGAAAAACAGAGCCAAATGAAATTACAGTTTGATGGTACCACAGATGGTAAATTGGTGGACCTGCTAGTTGGCGATTGGGTTTTAATCAAGAATCCAGGTAGGGTAGTTAAAGGACGCTCAAAATTTTTTGCACCCATCCAGGTAATTAAAGTGAGTAAGGGGGCAGCCTTTTTGGGGAAAAAGGGTTGGTGGAACAAACGCCAGCTTGTGAAAGTCTCTGACCACCAAGCAGAGATTATCAAAGGAAAGAAGCATAATGGTAACCCCGGTAATTTGGATTGGAGTTTTTGGATGAGTGCTCCTTCTGTTTCTGGTGTTCCTAACCATTCCTTCCCACAAGCCCCTCAGTCTTCAGAGCAGCCTTCAGGGGAGGTTCCTTTGGATCCTCCTAACGTTGTTGTTACCCAGGATGTCCCTACTCACACAAAAGTTTCTTCTTTCGGCAGACACATCAGGGCTCCTGAGAGATATAACGAGTTCATTAGATTTTAGGCATTTGTGTTACCTGTGTTTAGATCCATTTTATTGCATATGTTTTTTCTTTCCATTTTTATTGACTGTTGTAAGGGGGAAGGTGGTGTAATGGCGGGCTCCGCTCGCGTTGCCGTCTTCTCGTGGGTTTGGCTCGTGGGTTCGATCTCTGTCCACCTCACGAGCCAAAGCCCGAGCCTAGTGTGTTTACTTTTAAGAATATGTATACACGTGCCACGGCCCGTGTATACCCTGTTGTGCTTTGAATTACTTCCCTCGCGCATGGACGGCTGAGTCTTTCCGTTTGCCATTGTAACCATCGGCTTCACGGAGACCAGACGTCCATGACGGGTGGAGTCATCTTTGAGAAGAATAAATTCACTTACCTGAATCTACTGCCTCATCTACCTTTATTACAGCAGCCCAGCGCTCCCAGTTTAAAATATTCCTCTCTACTTCTGGCAAGGGTGGAGTCCCCCTCTCTGGGATTCCAGCAGCAAAGATGGATCACTCAGACCAGAGTCCATCAAAGCAAAAGTTGGGCCCAGGCAGGCCAGCTCATGGGGCCCTTCAGCAGGGAGGCAGTCCCTCGTGGCGGTTCCTCCTGGGGCCCAGCAAGCACAAGTAGCACCCAACACAGCACAAGGAAGCACCCTCCCATGGGGTCACAGCTCCAGTATATATACATAATTTCTCTTTATCTACCCTGGCAAAGGGCAGGGGGGAACCAGTCTCAACTGGTCCTGGGGGGTGTTGAAGCACTTTGTTTACCAGGCTTCCTCCCTCCTTTGTCAGATGGGGCTTGGTCCTTAGACACACTACAGGGTGGCGGAACGAGCAGGCACAGACCTATTTAGGGTCAAGGGACTACTCCTACTACTCCAAATGCAGATCTCCTATTCACCCTAGTGCTGACTCAACCTGCCCACCTCACCAGCCCCTGTCACTCCAGAACCAGACATGCAATACTCATCAGGCAGACAGACACATAAGACACAGAAATGCCAACTTTTAAAAGTGGCATTTCTAAAATAGTGATAATAATTCGGTGCACACCATTGTTCAGCATTTATTATTACTATTCTAAACATACCAAACTTAACCACTCTGCTCCTCTCATATCAGGAATTACCACTGAAACACTTATCAGGGAATCCCCAATGTATTCCTATGAGAGGGCAGCCTCACAGCAGGGAGAAACCAAAATGGCTGTTTGCCACTACCAGGACATGTCACACATTTAAGGTACACGTACTACCTTTCACCTACAATGCACACTGTCCATAGGGATAGCTAGGGCCTACCTTAGGGGTGACTGACATACAGTAAAAGGGAGAGGGGTGGTCACAGATGTGGCACACACTTTAGGTGTCACATCACAGCGGCAGTAGTACTGTGCGCACAGGCCCTACAATGGCAGAGGCCTGAGACAGGTTTGAAAGGCTACTTTTGTGGGTGGCGCAATCAGCTCTGCAAGCCCACCAATACCATTTAATTTACTGGCCCTGGGTATCTGAGATACTACTTTACAAGGGACTGACAGGTAAATTAAATACGCCAAACAGGTGCAGACCAACTTACCTATTGTGGAGAAGTGTGGCTCAATGGTTAGAGCGGCAGACCCTGATGCAGAGGTCTAGCCCGGGTCCAGGGTTCAATTCCCTGCCTCGGCGGGACTTGGGCCCAAAAATTCCACGGACCTGATAATTCTCGCCTCGGTGCCTATTCCAATCATGGAGTCCCACTCTGCAACTCTGGGCAATAGCTTGCTTAATCTCCACAACGGTCCCCACAACGCTAAGGATCCTGGCCTCCACTTTTGGGGTGCCCTGGAGTGGACGCCTCACAGGGAAAGTCAGGATGGGTTCCACAGCGGTATTCCTACAAGCGCCTTGAGACCCTTGCGGGTGAGTAGTGCGCTATACAAGTATCAATTTACATTTACATTTTCAATTTACCATGTTTACGACAGAGAGCACACGTACTTTACACTGGACAGCAGTGCTAAAGTGCCCAGAGTCCTAAAACCACCACCACCATGTCAGAAAAATGGCTAGGAGGAAGGCAAAAAGTTCAGGGATGACCCTGCAAAAAGGCCAAGTCCAACACAAAAGACCGGTGTTTTTTTTCTGAAAAAAGGTTCACACTGTACCACTCCAGTGCTGTTAACTCAGCTCACCAACACACCAATGTTGGTCACCACAAGACATGCCCGTGCCTGAACAGTGAGAAATGACATACAACACCATGAGATGCTTAAGAATAATGCTGAATGTTATACCATATCATGTCACTTATTAGTGGGACAGCACATGACACTGTATTGAATTTCGTCTGCCCTGATGTGGGACGCAATGCTGATTTGTTGTTTTTGATTCTGGACTCGGGGAGTCAGTGTGGAGGGGAAGGAGCGGACTCCCACAGAGATGCTCCGTTGACTACTGGGAGCCCGTACAAAGAGGTAAAAGCATTGCTAAATGCAATCATTTTTACCAAGCATTGGTAATCACATTGTAAAAAAAGAATAATTGCATTTCGGGCTTCGGAGCGTGGGAAAGTTTAGTGTGCAAGCCAGGGAAAGTTAAGTGAAATACGAAAATGTAGGAGAAATGTAGGCAGGCATGTTGCTACGAAAATAATTCTTCAGATGCATCCGCAAAAGGAGTTCCCGCCATCAACGCAGATGAGAGGCGGATGAGAACGAGTAATCACACCTTGGGGAACAGAAACAGAGAAGCACACCCAAAAAGTAGGTATTGGGAAAGGAAATACAAAGGTCAACCAATAGAAAGAAAGGAAAACTAAAGTGACAAGCACGTGGAAAAATAGGAAGAGAAGGCGGGGTGAAAGCCCCTTTTAAGATACATTGAATGCAATAGATTTCGCAAGCACAGCGCAAGCGCTGTGCAGGCGAAACCTAACAATGATGGACTAGATGGCCAACTAGAGAAAGTATGGCAAGCTAGAGAAAGTGAGAGTGTGGTATAACATTCAGCATTATTCTTAAGCATCTCATGGTGTCGCACGTCATTTCTCACTGTTCAGGCACGGCATGTCTTGTGGTGGCCAACATTGTTGTGTTGGTGAGCTGAGTTAACAGCACTGGAGTGGTACAGTGTGAACCTTTCTTAGAAAAAAAACACTGGTCGTTTGTGTTGGACTTGGCTTCTATCCATCTCTTATCTGTTGCTTACTTGTTTCTTTTTCTTCATCTTTTTCATGAGGTATACAGCAACATACAACTACTAGAAAATCAGACCACTCTCTCTTTATTCATGAGATGCAGATTACAAACAATGTTTAAATCTCATACCAGGGAAAGCCTATGTACACCCTGCAGTTGGCAGCCTGCCGCCTTTCCTCAGTGTAATGACAATCCAGTGAATGTAGCTGTGCTTCCCTTTGCCACAGGCGCCACCTACACAGTGCATACATTTTCACTTTGTTATTTAAACCATAACTCATCGTCTGTCCACTTCAGGAAAGAAGTAGTAAAGCAGTAGGTAGTGCACTACTTATAGGACTTGGGTTCTGGATGCTGAAAAGATACAAGACAAAAATGTCAGGATTTGGTGTTCTCATTATTTAAAAGGATGTAATGAAAATGTTTGTTTGCACTCAGTACCCGCAGAAGTGATCTGACTGCCAATTGCAGTTAATTAAAATTGGACCACCATTGCGCCCCTCGGAAAGACATAAATGGCATGCAGTGAAACCGTACGTTCAAAGTCAAAAACTTAAAAGCAGCCAAAACAATTGTAGAAAAGTAAAGTAAAGAGAAACGTGTTGACCTCATAAAGAAGAGATTAGCATTTTTTTTCAAAGTCCTGAATTAACATACTCCGATCTCATTTGGCTATGTATTTATTGTTCCGGAGTAGAAGCCATATGTGCCCTGATTTATGCAGAAAAGATGATTAGAATCAAGTATTCTAAGGAGAATGGTCCCCTATGTCTATTCCAAGGCCCTCGTTTTGAGTCAGCAGGCAAATCATGGTAAAACGAGCAACTTATTTAATTTATAGACTGCAAACAGCTACCCATGGTGCAGCCTGGTCTGAGAGAATGAATGTCGAATAACAATGGAAGAGGCTGAGGGATAACCTGCAAGAGTGAACTAATAAGGATTAAATAAGAGGGTTTGAAGACTAGGTCCAGAAGGGCTCTAAGTTTGAGCACCTGTTACTCCGTGACCTAGTGGTACAAACTCAGAAAGCACGTTCCCCAACAGTATGGGCCCGATTATGATGTAGGGCAGATCTCCACCGACTGGCTGTCAGTGGCGGTCTGTGTGACATCTGTGGCTGCAATCCAAATGCTGCATCATGAAGCGGTCGGTTGGAGTGCAGCGGTCGGAGGGACCGACCTACGCCTCCAGAAGGCTCAAGAAGCCTGTCGGAGCATCGGTCGGAGCATAATCCCAACAATTGGGGCAGTGCCTGCGGAGGCACCACCTAGGGATTACGATGACCCTTTTCCCTCTGCCTTTACATGGTAGTCTGACCGCCGTGTAAAGGCAGATGGACTGGAACTTTGAGGGACCCTAGCAGAGATCCCAACCCTAGTGGACCATTGCTATGGGCCCAGGGGGTCATGTGTGAACTCCCCAAACATCCATGCACTGTGGGCCAGGCAACACATGAGGCCTGGCACATGGTGCATGGGTGTTTGAGAACTGCCCTTTTCCACTGCGGCTTGTGCTGCTACCCTTTTTTCTTGGTCACTGCACAAGCTGCAATGCAAAAGACCAGTTTTTCTACCGCCTGCACGGTGGTCACATTGTAATCGTGCAGGTGGTGCTAGAGCGCGCAGTTTTACCCAGGTCACCCGAGTTACCAATTCCTTCACACGCACTGGGCCCTTGGCGTGAAAAGACACTATTTATTATTTCACAAATTTTATTGGGTGATCCGGGTGAGGATTTCTCCTCCTGCACGCTGCTAAGAGTAATAAAATTTGGATTTACCTCTGCTTACCATGTACCCGACTTACCACAGGCACAATTCTTACGACGGACCTGGAGCTATTAGGGAAAACAGTAGACAGGCCTAACATCCAATACACTTTAAAATCAGTAATATACTTTCCACAATTCTGTAAAATGACCACAGACACCTGATGAAGTTAAAATATTTATATAGGAATTCAAAGAGAAGATGCCAAGATAATAAGCGATACACAGAGTAATATATCAAACATTAAGATCAACACCAATAGGTAACTTTGTATCAAAAATAAGACCATTAGGATATATGGGAAACTAAAGGTAGACGTTTTAGAACAAACTAGTCACTGCAATTTTATACTAGAACGTAGAATTGGGGATGAGACCTAGAACATGTACTTAACCTAAGTATTTGAGCTATTCTTGCTAAGTTCACTGCAAACCACTAAAGGAAAGGGGAAAAAACGGGAACATGCTATGGTTTTATAAAATCAATGAGTTTCTAAAGGATGGGGGGGAGAGAAGGAACCAACTAAAATTCAGTCACATATAATTGCAATGGCAATAAAGCAATAACACAGGTATCAGATAAAAGAGAGAGAGAGAGAGAGAGAGAGAGAGAGACGTAAACCCACAATCTATATTTACCTAGTTCAGATTGAAGACCAACCCTGGCCACGGGTCAGTTGGGAAGACGGGGACAGGGACCCTCAGAAAAGGAATGCCAGAATGCGAGCAGGTACAGCTCACGGACAGTAAGGACAGGATACCCCTCAGGTTCAGGTCAAGGACTGGGCCTCCCAGGGTACGACCAACACCCACAGCTTCGGACAGCAACGCCTGCGTTACCCCCTCCTGCAAGTAATCCGCCAGAAACCCCGATTGGATTTTCGAATTCCCCAGCAAAGTGCTTCGCCAGCACTTAGGATCTTCCACCCCTTAGGGGATTGTGGAAAGTATGGACAAAGTGCTCCGCAGCGCTTTCGGAATGAGCACCTATTGAGATCGTAGGGTCAGTGACAGGTCTGCTACTCGGACAAGTCGGACAATTTTCCTAAGCTAAACTAGGGTAATTATACTATTTTGGGGACCCTTAGACCACCCACTAATGTTGCAAGTGACAGTTTCCCACATTGTGATTGGTCAGGAGAGGTGGTGCGGTCATTACCACCTCCTAGAATTCAGCTTTCACATGTTTAATATTCAATTTTATACACCCGCCCCCCGGGTTCACGTTCCCATGCATAGAATACAGTAGTACAGGACAGTTTTACAATAGGTAGCAACAGTATTGCTTCTTTCAAGGTAAGACTCCGTATTCCCAGCGATGTTCCCAGGCGCATTGTGCTTCAGGAGCCAGCTGGCTAGATTTAGCTTCTGCGCAGTTGGAACTTTCTCCGGTCATGTGACGGTACCCAGCAGAGCTTCAAGTATGGCTCCGCTCATGATCGCCCCAGCCCACAAAGACGCGGTACATGAAAAGTAAGCGAAAACAAATTAAAATCATACATAAAAATGATCGCACTGTATACCAAGCTAAAACTTAACCAACCCTTACTTTATAATGACTATTGCGTTAAAGATTAGTGCGAAAAGACAGATAGGCTAAAGCTGCTGCAGTAAGCAAAGAGCGTGGTGAGAGACAAGCAGCCATTTTTAGCATCAATGCGCATGAGCACAGAATCCCTCCAGAATGCGAGTGCGTCACATCACATGGGTATGACCGACGCATGCGCAGACTGAACTTCGGCAAAGCAGCCATTTTCAGTGCAAGCTTCGTTTTAGTACGAAAAGACAAACAAGCAAGCATCCTAGGGACACCCGCGTGTTGGGAAAACCGCTTTATAAATGACGAATAACGAGGTTAATATTATTATGCAGTTTAGACAAGGGTTTTGCATACGAGCAAGGCGTTTACGGGCAAATCCTTGCTCCATCAATCCCCTCTTTGATGATATTTACTATCATCACTACATGAAGGAAACAGATGCCAACTTTTCTCATTCATCCACATCACTCATCCGAATTTCAACAAATTTGTCGTTTAGTTTTCTTGCAGCTTCTCTATGAGAGTGGTCATTTTTCGCCTTTTTGTAAATTGCACTCTTCAACTCTTCTAATTCTAAATCATCAATATTTCTTTTCACCCCCCTCGGATTTACTGTATATTTCTTTTTGTACTTTTGACATTTGCAGCAGATAAAAATGATCAATACAACCACACCTATTATAACTATTGGCATCAGTATTTTCCACAAAATATTTCTACCTAAGTTAGTAAACCAACTACCTATAGAGGAGAGACCTCCAGTCAGTCTCGTCCAGGCACTGTCAACCTCCAATGGTTTGAGTTCCCTTTCCAAATTAGTTATGTTCTTCACATATTGTTTTAATTCGATACTTTTATCAGGAATGTAGGTGCAACAATGTTGCGCTTTCAGCATTCTACAGACTCCGCCCTCTTTTGCTAATAGGGTGTCAAGGGCAAGACGGTTTTGTAAAACCATTGATCTGATCGCAACCATTTCAGTATTGACCAGCAGGAAACCAGCAGCAGTGTCCGTTGATAACCGGTCCACTACTGTAGACAGTTTGCAGATTCTATGGGTGTTCAGAACTACCCCCATTCCAGGTATCAGTGCACTAAAGATATCACCTACAATTTCGCCTACACTTTCGCGTCTACTACGCACTAAGCCATTAGTTTCATCATCGCTTCCAGCTGCGTTATTCACATGGTATACTTTCGGGAAAACAATGCCAAAGTAGCAGCTTCCATACCAGTGATCTGGCAATTTGAAATAAGCCTTGTTCCCACATATATAATATATTCCGGGAAACACAGGTTCTGACCCATTTTTGAATCCCCAGCCTCCAATTACCTTATAATTATGTTCACACTCGCTGGAACCGATGAATACATTGTTATAGTACTCTGTCTTTTCCCTATGGATACAAAGTTTCCCCTTTCTTTCAAAATCCAGCAACAAGGCAGGACTGGCTTCGCCTTCTCAGGTGTTATCCATGTGCTCAGCCCACCTAGGGATTCTATCCTTCTCGTCATTTGCCTTCTTCTGAAACTTTTCTCTCCTTCTGTCTGCCATCTTTATAAACATCTTTTCCTGCTCTTGCAGTGAACAGGTCAGATTGTCTTCTCTTGCTTGATCTAAGTCTATGTTACCTATAGTCAGGAAATATTCTCCCATATAGCGGGTCACGTCACCTGTAGTATGTACACGGTTCAAATGTCCTCTAACAGGAAGTTCAGAAAATACTACGTCATCATTTGAATAATAGTACTGCAAAGTGCTTCTATAGAACAAGCTAGCTAATATACTACAGGAGATTCCATAGGTCAAAGGTAGATGGTGGTATGTCACGCCTTCAGCCACTGATGTTGGTAGCTTCATGCAGACATAACAGTCCTCTATTTCCATAGCTTCTACATAATGCACTAACAAGTTAGCAAAAACATTTAGATGCGTTCTGTTCTTCATTTTGTGAAAATGCAGTCCATCCTCATCTGGTGCTTCTAAATTAGGTCGTGTGTGTGTCAGTCCTACTCTTTTGTCGCGTCTTTCTAGTCTTCGTGGTGTTTCTGCAGTCTGTACAACCCCTACATCTACTGCTTCGGGTTCAGTAGGGGACAAGTTTGGATCTCTACTTATCATAAAGGGTAGAAAAACTGTTAGTCCTATCCACATTACTATTAGCATAGCTACACTACACAAGCATATCTTACAACAGGTTTTGAGACACCCACACCGGGATTTCCCAGAGACACTCGGATCAGACATTTTTAGCTTACAGGTGGCTTTTGCTACCCCTCTTCGTTCCTTTGTACCAAAGGCTCACTTCAGGGGTTCTCTTACGGAGGGTCTTCGTCCGAACTCCGATCAGCAATGGACTCGTTGTCACTGTTGCCACTGTGGTGTGGCTCGTCAATTTCTTCCAACACAAAGTACGTCCACTCAGGGCTCCGATACAGTCGGTTCTGTTTCTTTATTCTGTCGCTTTTTCTCAGCGATTTGCCTTGGGCTGCACTTCTTTCACTTTGAGCCCTTTTTCGGTCTTTATCGTTTTCTCCGACTGTCTTTAATCTGAGCCTTAGTCTCTTGACGTATCGGGGTTCACTTCTTCCTCCGTGCCTCCCAGTGGTTGAGGAGACTTCGCCTTCCTCGTGTACTCTTTTCACTTTTTGATGTGGCACTTCTGTTTCCCTGCCTGTCTGACTGGTTCCAGGTCTTTCGTCTATTTCTTCTGCCTGGTCCCTATTCTGTCCCTGCTCAGATTCAAATCGCACTTTCTTTTTATTTCTGGTTACTGTTGTTTCTGTTGTCTGAGCACTTTGATCTAGTTCTATCTGTTCCTGTTCATGCTCTTCGATCTCTTCGTTTTCTTCTGCATGAACGTCAGCTCTAACTTCTAACTGTCCCTTTCTCGGCTCCGGAGTTTCAGGAGGAGTCTCGAGATCTTGGTCTGACCCTACTTGGCCTATGTCCTGATCAGGTGTGTTGTGGCTTTCGTTGAGCTGACCTGCTTCTTCTATTTCTGACTCACCTGGGCTATCCCACTCACTGTCTAAGTAGGAATATTTCCTGGTTCGTATTGGGTCATGAACTGGTTCGTCGGCGGGATACCATTCAACGTCTCGACTTGTGCTCGGCAGTTCGATGTCAGCTAGTTCCGGACCTTCCTCCTCGGAAGTCTCTTCAGCTGTGCTGCCTTCAGCTCCAGTCGCGTTTTCTCCAGATACCCGCTTTGTGTGGCTGGCGTGGATCCACTTCGGTACACCAGCGCACTTCACAGCAGTGGTAGTGACGAGGATCACTTGTCGTCGCTTTCCCCACCTTGGCTTCAGGCAACTGCTCCGGGTGTGTTTCTTTAACACCACCCAGTCTCCTGGCTGCAGATTGTGTGCTGGAGTCTTTGGCCACTCGTCTTCTGTCTCTCCAATCTGCTGAGAGAGAGAACGCACTTGGTCACCCAGCTGCTTGCAGTATTCTAGCACCATATCATCAGAAATGCTTAGCAGTTTGTTTCCGGGTACCCATGCCTGGCGCATCACTCTTCCCATCAACACTTCATGGGGACTTAGGCCAGTCTTTCGATTCGGGATACTTCTCAAACTCATCAGCACCAGGGGTAAAGCTTCTATCCAGTTCATTTTTGTGGAATCACACATTTTTCCCAGTCTGGACTTCAGAGTGCCATTTATTTGTTCCACTACCCCAGAAGCCTCTGGGTGGTAGGCACAGTGCAATCTTTGCTTCATTTTGAAGGCTCTACAGAGTTCCAATAGGACATCGTTGGCAAAATGCCCACCTTGGTCTGTTTCGATCGTCTCTGGGATCCCATACCTAGGTATCAACTCCCTGAGCAACAATTTGGCTGTGGTGATAGCGTCATTTTTCTTAGCTGGATACGCTTCCACCCACCTGGAGAATAGACATACTACGACTAAGACATATCTATATCCTTTGCATCTGGGCATGGTTATGAAGTCTGCCTGCATTCTAACGAAGGGACCTACTGCCTTTCCAATAGTACTCTGTTTCACTACAGTCTTCTTTCCTGCATTGAATTGCTGACACACTAGGCACCTCTGGCAAAGCCTTTCCGCCTGGTCCCTGAACTTTGAATTACAGAACACTTGTTCAAACACCCGACACATCGCGTCTCTTCCCATATGTGTTGGCTCATGTATCATTCTGATCATGGGGTCGATCAAGCTATCAGGCAGTACAGGCACCCCAGCCGGATTTACCACCACACCATCTTCTCGCAATTCGCATTCCTTTGCGGCCCACCTGCCCTTTTCTTGCCTGTCTGTGGCTTGTTGTATCTCCTTTAATTCTTCCCACGTTGACACATTATCAAACAACATAAGTTGGCAGCTGGTTCTATCCCACAGGGCAATTTGCAGGGACATCTGGTGACGGGCACAAAACTGTGCAATTTGGTCAGCGTACCTATTACCGGCAGTCACGTCATCATTTCCAGATCTGTGAGCCGCACACTTGACCACAGCCAATTCTTTGGGCAATTGGATAGCTTCCAGTAAGTCATGCACTATTTTCCCATTTCGGATGGGTGTGCCAGAGGAAGTCATGAATTCTCTTTGTAACCACAATTGGCCGAAGTCATGAACAACCCCGAAACAGTACTGACTGTCTGTGTAAACAGTAATTCTTTTGTTTTTTCCCCTCTTACATGCTCGAGTTAACGCGATGAGCTCTGCCACTTGTGCAGATTTCACCTCGCGCATGTAAGATGCCTCGACGACTCCTGTCAGTGTAACCACAGCATAGGCAGCACTCAGACTCCCACTTTCATGTCTCAAACACGAGCCATCCACAAACATTGTTTTATCCCCGTCACGTAGTGCTATTTCACGAATGTCAGGACGGGGCTTGGTGCTGTATTCAGTCAGATCGATGCAATTATGTTCCCCGCCCTCATCAGATTCTCCATCCAGAGGGATAGGTAACAGTGTCGCAGGATTTAGGACATTGCACCGGGAAATAGTTACATTTTCAGCACCAATCAAAATTCTCTCATACTTAGTCAGCCGACTAGGTGTGAGGTACTGGGTCTTAGTTCTAGTCAGTAGGATGACAACAGAATGAGGAACATAGACAGTGACGGGATGTCCCATGACAATGCTCTCACTCTGTTCCAGACTGACGCAAGTAGCAGCAACGGCTTTCAAGCATCCAGGCAATCCAGCGGCCACTGGATCTAGGGTGGCCGAAAAGTAGGCTACTGGTCGTCTGACTGATCCGTGCTCCTGGGTCAGGACTGAAAGAGCACAATTTTCTCTGGTGTCACAGAACAGTTCAAAGGGTTTAGTGTACTCAGGCATACCCAATGCAGGTGCGGTACATAGACAGTTTCTCAGAGTTACCCAAGCATTCATGCTTTCACTGTCCCAGTGGACGGGGTCTTCCACTCCTTTCTTTGTCATATTTATCAGGGGTCGGGCTAGAGCTGCAAATCCTACAATCCATTGTCTGCAGTAACCCACAACTCCCAAGAACATTCTCACCTCTTTCTGCGTTCTGGGCAGTTCCATTGCTTTAATTATTTTGATCCTTTCGGTAGTGACCTTCCTGATTCCTTTTTCTATCTGGTGCCCCAGATATTTTACTGAGTTTTTACAGAATTGTAATTTGTCAGGCGACACTTTATGTCCTCCTTTTCCTAGGTGATTCAGCAAGGCAATTGTGTCAGTGACACAGTCAGACTGGGTTTTAGATGCCACTAACAGGTCATCTATGTACTGCACCAAAACAGACTCTCTTGGCAGCACTAGGGATTCAAGGCACCTTTTCAGTATCTGGTTGAAAATCGATGGACTTTCGGTGTACCCCTGGGGGACACGATTCCAGACATAGATATGGCTGTCAAATTCAAAACTGAAAAGGAACTTGCTTTCGGGATGCAATGGGATGGAAAAGAATGCGTGGCACAGATCGATGACAGTGAACCATTCTGCGTTCCAGGGAATCTGGTAGAGTATCACTGCAGGGTTGGGTACAATAGGACAGCAAGGCACAACAATTTGGTTTACCTTGCGCAAATCTTGCACCACCCGGTACTTCCCACTAGGCTTTTTGATCCCAATGATAGGCGAATTACAGGGGCTGCTCAGCACTTCTTCTATTATTTCTGCTTCTAGTAGCCTCGTGATTTCAGTCGCTACTCCTGCCTTCACTTCTGCACTCATTTTGTACTGTCTGGTTTTGGGGTATACAGCATTTGTTTTTATTGCTATTTTAACTGGGTCCACATTTGCCATCAGGCCTACATCTTTTCCTGTGAAATCCCACACTTCTGGTACCACTCTTAGCTGGAGTTCCTCAGGTAAATCCTCAATTGTCAAAGGCTTGATATCGGCATCTTGTCTGACTAACATCAGTTTGTACAGGCCATCTTCATCGGGGGTCTGAATTTCAACGCCATTTGGTGTGCAGTAAATGGTACAACGCATCTTGCACAACAAATCACGTCCCAGTAGATTTACAGGACTGGAATCACAGACCACAAATCTGTGCATTTCCTTGAAATTTCCTATGGAAATCTCCATTGGCTCAGTTACAGGGGTACTTATTATCTGATTTGAGACGCCCACTACTTGGATTGCTTCTCCCGAGAGGGGTAGGTTAGGAACATCCACTGTTCTTACAGTAGATCGGGTAGCACCAGTGTCCAACAGAAAGGTGACGTCTTTGCCTTCAACCTTTCCTTCAATGTATGGTCCAGTCTGGTCTACCGGTAAGGAGGCGCCAAGTACGCACTCCTCATCCTCCCCTCTCAGGCCCCGTCAATCTTGATCTTCACAAAGGAAGGTATCATTTAGCAAGTACTGTGGAATGACTGCATTTCTTCCACTCTCAACCTCCCATTCTTCCGCCCTCTCATTCTGCTGACCCTGACTCTTAAAATTCTGTCTAGGAGCGCGAGGTACTGGAGGTAATTTTACCTGTTGCTGGGTTTTTCTTGTCCCCTCTTTCGGCACCTGTGGATTTAAACCATTTACAGGGGCATTACCGGCCTGTAGGTGTGGACACTCGTCTCTCCAATGCCCCATCTGGCCGCACCCATGGCACGGAAACTTTTTCATGGCCTCTTCACGACTCATTTTAGGTCTGGGCTTTCCTCCCCCCCCAGAATTGGTATTCGGAACATTATTATCAGAAGTCATTTTACTTAACTGTTTTTCTTGCTGTTCAGCTAATTTCACCTGTGCCCACATCACTTTCTCCTTGAGGGCTTTCTTTTTATTTTCGATTTCATCTTCGCAGTATTTTGCATATTTCAGGACATCATCTATGGGTTTTCCCTGCCAACTTATTTTGTTATCTCGAATCCATTGTGAGATTTCAGGCCTTAATCCTAGCACAAACCTATAACTGAAATGCGTCATGTCTTTCATGTCTACATTATCGATACCACTGTAAGTTTTGAATACCTGCAGTAACCTTTCATAAAATGAATGCACCGTTTCATCACGTTCTTGGGTGGTTCTATCTATACGGGTCCAATCTGTCTCCTTTGCTGGCACCTTTTTCTTAAGGTACTGGATGACCTGGTCATATTTCCTCATTACATCCGGTGAAGGGGCCCCCGTTCTCTCATCTCTGGGATATTCATCATTCGGCCAATCAATTTCTATCTTACATTCGGTCCACAGATCTACAGGGACCACAATGTCGAAAAACCCATCCAGGTCTTTCAGCAGACATTTCTGAACTTTTATGAAACGTTCTACCTGTCTGTACCAGTCAACTGGTTTTTCACGTAATTTCGGGAAGTCGTTTGTAAATGACACAATGTCTTGTCTGGACCAAGGGACATGGACATATTTTCCTCCCGGGACCTCTCTCATGGGGCACAATTTTTCTGTTGGGGTTACTTCCTTTAATACGAATTCTGAAGTTACGGACCCAGCCCTGCTGCCTTCCTTTTTCTTTGCCCACCGTGTTCTCCATTTCCCCACTTCGCCCCATTTCTGCAGGATTTTCAACAATTCTCTTACTTGGATCTGCTTTCCCATCACATTCAGGCTTTCTAAATCCTTGTCTGAGAAGTCTACTCTGTAAGGTTTCTGAAGAATTTTGGAGCGACTAACATCAACTCCCATTTCTGTGGCGGCATCCATTATCTTTTCATGGAGCACCCTAGCACTCCGGGTAAGATTTTTACTGATGAATAGTAACTCTTCTTCATTATACGAGCTCAGGCGCTCAACTCCCACGTTCCCAGCCATCATTTCTTCTATTTCTATTCTTAATTTATATATTTCCAATGCTTTAGGTTGGGGAGCGGTCTCCTTCTCTATCTCCTTTGTCCATCTGTCTAATTCTTCAGGGGAAACTAAAGAGGCGTTCCTAATTCCAGATGCACTTTCAATCACCACTTCCTTTTGTCTGGGCTGACTTCTTGTCCCTACTACACTGGCCCTAGACTCCCTTATGGGCAGATCCATCAAACTTCCAGATTCACACTCACTTTCCTGATCTTCATCTATGAATACTTCCTTCCTCGGGGTCTGGAAGCTGGGAGTAGGCAGTATTGGGGTGATAACAGGAGGAAGGGGACTAATCAGGTCATTTTTATACATTGGGATAGCAGGACCAATAGTTACCGGAATGGTCAAGGAATCAGGATGGGGATGCATCTGGGCAATGGTTCTGACTAATTCCTCTCGCTGTTTAGTCAGGGCTTCTCTCTCTTTTTCCTGCAACCCCCTTTCAGCAGAGTTGCCATGCAATACCTGAGGTACTAAGGACAGATAGATACTCGGGGCAGTCGGGGCGACCAATCGAGGGGGACTTTCCCCGAATGGCTGATAATTCGGGACTGTGGACTTAGGTCTGCAAAACTCATCCCTTCCACTATATTTACTGCTTGTAGCTGTCCCGTCTGAATCACTTTCCCTCCTACTTCGGGGGTAATTGGTAACAGAATTTTGAGAATGCACCGAATCTGATTCTGCTACATAGGGAGGTGGATCCTTCATTAACAAGTCTTCCAGGTGTTCATCTTCCATATCCCCCATAGGTGCTAGGTGATGGGTCTTTTCTTTTCTTTTTCCTCTTTTCTCCTCTAATACCCCCATCATGGGAAACAGCCCTTCAGTTAACATAGACTGCCTCCACTGTTTCATTTTCTGCTCTTTGGTTGGCGTTGGAAGTCTGGGATACCACTTACTCACTCCCTTATCCATTCGTGGTTTATCTCGCTCTGCAGCCTCAATCTCCCATTCTTCCAAAGCTTCGTACTGGGTCAACCTAGGTCTAGGGTGTAATTCGTTCATGCGGGTCCTTAAGTTAAACAGGATCCGACCATTAAATGTACCTTCAACAGGGAATGCTAGGACTCCGTCATCTACAGTATACTTTGCCCAATTTTCTAGCCAGACACAAGTGTGATACCCTTTATCAAACAACATGAAAGAGGCAGGGGTATTTGGCGGGGGAATGAGTACGCCTTCCCTCGTTCTAATGGGCTTGTCAGTTTTGAAAAAATTCTTTACTTTATCGGAAAACGACAATTTTCTCTTTATTCCATACATCATGTGCGGTCTACCTCGTAAAGTCTGCTCCTTATAAAATCCTAGGTATTTTGGATTTGGTATGAAATCTGGATACCACATACAACTCTCCAGATTCGCTTCTATCTCGGCTGGATTAATTTTGTTTACCTTTGTGCTTCCAATGCTAGCGCGACTTTTATTTCGCACCACCCAATCAGGTCAGAGAACACAACTACGGTTAACCAATGGGTGCGCGGCCTTTTCGCAAGACAGAGTCTCACGCTTCGGCACTCACCCCTCCTTTACAAATTCAGCTCCGCTACCCACCCGCTGTTTTGACCAATACCAGCGCGGCGCGGAGTGACGTCAGAGCAGCTCTCCGACTGACTCCCTCCTTCACAAGGTAACGGAAACTTTTTACTCTCTCTAAAGTGCGAGTGCAAGTTTTAGTCAATAACACACAACGTTTGCCACTATGTCTGAGTGTTCTAAAGAGAGAAAAGACTTTTCTTTCGCTACTAGTAAACCACTTCTGTCTACTTTTCATTCACTCTGGATAGACTTCTTTGCCTGTCCCTTCACACTAGTAACATAGAACCCGTTATTCTTCTGACTCATCCACCTTAGTCGGGGATATGTACTGAGCCAGGATTTCACCAGCGAACTATTTTACTTACCAGACAAGCCTCGGAGACCCTACTACTCCTTCCGTATGCGACCCTTACTAGGTGATATCGCAATGAAAGTTTTATAATGGACTCGTAGCTATCATTCACTCCAGAAAAAAATCCTAATTAGTGCTTCCAGTTACTCCTTTAACCCTGCACTAATGATTCAAACTTAGTGACTTCAACAGCTAACCGGATTCTACTCACCGTTAGCTAAAATACTTCCCCGGGGATTCGGACTACACTGAACATTTACAAACAATTCTGGGTTAATTCAACATGCAATATTTATAGCAGCAATGCAAAATCATGCACAAAAAACACATTTCATAATTTTTGGAAAAAAAATACAGTAGAAATCAGCAGCACGTTTTATTTTCACGGTTTGTTTATGACCTATCCTGTCTACCTAATCTAACTAGTCCAAACCATCCTCTGGCTACCAGAAATTACTGCTAGAGCGCGCAGTTTTACCCAGGTCACCCGAGTTACCAATTCCTTCACACGCACTGGGCCCTTGGCGTGAAAAGACACTATTTATTATTTCACAAATTTTATTGGGTGATCCGGGTGAGGATTTCTCCTCCTGCACGCTGCTAAGAGTAATAAAATTTGGATTTACCTCTGCTTACCATGTACCCGACTTACCACAGGCACAATTCTTACGACGGACCTGGAGCTATTAGGGAAAACAGTAGACAGGCCTAACATCCAATACACTTTAAAATCAGTAATATACTTTCCACAATTCTGTAAAATGACCACAGACACCTGATGAAGTTAAAATATTTATATAGGAATTCAAAGAGAAGATGCCAAGATAATAAGCGATACACAGAGTAATATATCAAACATTAAGATCAACACCAATAGGTAACTTTGTATCAAAAATAAGACCATTAGGATATATGGGAAACTAAAGGTAGACGTTTTAGAACAAACTAGTCACTGCAATTTTATACTAGAACGTAGGATTGGGGATGAGACCTAGAACATGTACTTAACCTAAGTATTTGAGCTATTCTTGCTAAGTTCACTGCAAACCACTAAAGGAAAGGGGAAAAAACGGGAACATGCTATGGTTTTATAAAATCAATGAGTTTCTAAAGGATGGGGGGGAGAGAAGGAACCAACTAAAATTCAGTCACATATAATTGCAATGGCAATAAAGCAATAACACAGGTATCAGATAAAAGAGAGAGAGAGAGAGAGAGAGAGAGAGAGACGTAAACCCACAATCTATATTTACCTAGTTCAGATTGAAGACCAACCCTGGCCACGGGTCAGTTGGGAAGACGGGGACAGGGACCCTCAGAAAAGGAATGCCAGAATGCGAGCAGGTACAGCTCACGGACAGTAAGGACAGGATACCCCTCAGGTTCAGGTCAAGGACTGGGCCTCCCAGGGTACGACCAACACCCACAGCTTCGGACAGCAACGCCTGCGTTACCCCCTCCTGCAAGTAATCCGCCAGAAACCCCGATTGGATTTTCGAATTCCCCAGCAAAGTGCTTCGCCAGCACTTAGGATCTTCCACCCCTTAGGGGATTGTGGAAAGTATGGACAAAGTGCTCCGCAGCGCTTTCGGAATGAGCACCTATTGAGATCGTAGGGTCAGTGACAGGTCTGCTACTCGGACAAGTCGGACAATTTTCCTAAGCTAAACTAGGGTAATTATACTATTTTGGGGACCCTTAGACCACCCACTAATGTTGCAAGTGACAGTTTCCCACATTGTGATTGGTCAGGAGAGGTGGTGCGGTCATTACCACCTCCTAGAATTCAGCTTTCACATGTTTAATATTCAATTTTATACACCCGCCCCCCGGGTTCACGTTCCCATGCATAGAATACAGTAGTACAGGACAGTTTTACAATAGGTAGCAACAGTATTGCTTCTTTCAAGGTAAGACTCCGTATTCCCAGCGATGTTCCCAGGCGCATTGTGCTTCAGGAGCCAGCTGGCTAGATTTAGCTTCTGCGCAGTTGGAACTTTCTCCGGTCATGTGACGGTACCCAGCAGAGCTTCAAGTATGGCTCCGCTCATGATCGCCCCAGCCCACAAAGACGCGGTACATGAAAAGTAAGCGAAAACAAATTAAAATCATACATAAAAATGATCGCACTGTATACCAAGCTAAAACTTAACCAACCCTTACTTTATAATGACTATTGCGTTAAAGATTAGTGCGAAAAGACAGATAGGCTAAAGCTGCTGCAGTAAGCAAAGAGCGTGGTGAGAGACAAGCAGCCATTTTTAGCATCAATGCGCATGAGCACAGAATCCCTCCAGAATGCGAGTGCGTCACATCACATGGGTATGACCGACGCATGCGCAGACTGAACTTCGGCAAAGCAGCCATTTTCAGTGCAAGCTTCGTTTTAGTACGAAAAGACAAACAAGCAAGCATCCTAGGGACACCCGCGTGTTGGGAAAACCGCTTTATAAATGACGAATAACGAGGTTAATATTATTATGCAGTTTAGACAAGGGTTTTGCATACGAGCAAGGCGTTTACGGGCAAATCCTTGCTCCATCAGTGGAACCACCAACAAATAGTCGGTCGGACACCTGCCTGATAGGGTGGTGGTCAGACATCGTAATGAGGCCCCAAGTGTGAGCTGTAAGGTGATAAATGAATTTATAACACAAAACCAAGGCTCTCAACATACAGCAGTTTTTTATTGGGAGTCAATGAAGAGGTTTCAGCTGACCTGGGATATCTGCATGAAAACAGTTAGATGATAGTTTATGGTTCTGATATTTTAAAAGAAGGTTTCATTCAAAAGTGATTATCAGATTATTTAAACTGTCCACCAGGACTGGTGGTGGTCCCAGTTCGATGGGCCACCATCATGGTAACAAACACGCAGGGTTGGCAACAGTAGTAACTTTTTTGATCTGCATTTAGGCAATGGGAATTTGAGATTTTCCCAAGTATAACCAAGCATAGGCAGTCTCTAAGATTGTCCCCATTGTCTTTGTTGGAACCATCCAGTGGAACAATTGACTGTGTGTCTTCAACATGAATATAAACGGTAACGCCATAAGAGCACATTAGTGCAGCTAAAGGAAGTGAACTAGATATTAACAAAGTGGGACTGAGGCACCCCCGCCGTCCATCACTTTATAGTCAAGTGTGAAAGAGGAAAGAGATACTGCTTGTTATGTGTCGGCTCTAAAAAAGGAAGACTGTCATTTTAAAGCAAATTCTCCGACCACGGCCTTCTCCAGCTGTAGGATCAATGTGAAGTGGACCTTCGTGTTTCATGCCACATTAGTACACCTGCGCCACTATTATTCAAGATCTTATGAATTAAATCATCAACTGAAACAGGAACAGCTTCCCTGCTGTAAGAGGAACATAATTCAGTTAAAACATGATATTTGACATCTTTTGCTTCATAAATTTTCGCAGCTGAATGTAAACAGAATTTTCAGCAAATTTAGCAACGAGATTGGTCACAAATCCTAAAATATTATAGTATCAAGATTGTTTTTGTGAAGTGCTGATAAGAGCTCTCTCCCACACTAAAGGGGCCTCTGCAAATTCAAAAGACAGATTAAGACGCCTCTGTGAGGTAGCAGACAAAGCCATGTATTTGGGAGAAAGGGTCAAGAGGCACACCAGAAGAAATGTTATGGATAATTCTTGATTGGTAGCTGCTGTCGAAAAAGCCACTGGGTTATTTGAAGATAGCTGGTCAGGCATAGGTATACAATTCGTATTTGTCTGTGGGTATAACACAGAGAGATCTTTCCACATCTTCTCCAAAGTAAGTCTGCCTTGTGCATTTTTTAGTGGAAAATTCTTGAGAGGTTTTCACGCAGCATTTGAGATGCCGCTAGACGCTAGTTGAGATGTATAAGCCTCTGGAGAGGCTACGTTTTTAGAAGAGAAAATGCAGTTTTTGTGGTGTTTGATGATGCATTGGTTGACCAGCTTAATAGCTAATGAACCTGTGCTTAATAAGATTTGTTTATACTTGCTGCTATAGGCTGTATGTTTAAATGTAGCCTCCTGAGAATAAATTTGGCTCCAAATGATTTTTTGCTTCTTTCAATTCTCTCTTAACTGAAATTAGTTCTGAAGGATTCGAATGCAGAGTTTGTTTGGAACAGATTTGTGTTAATGCTGGACCTTTTCTGTGATAGCAATATCCCGTGCTAATGAAAGCCAGTTGTCAATGAAGGGTGCATCATGTTGATCTAGTAAGGGAGACCTGGAAGTGAGCTTTCCAAAGCAGGCTGATTTTTTTTCTAGCCTGAGTTTAACCCATGGCCTACAGGCCCATGGTTTCACATTAATGTGAATGCCGCTGGCGTGTAGATGCCAACACTATAAAACAAGAAAGAGGGGCATTTAAAAAACCGAATTGTGCTTCATTTTCCTCATTGAATTAAAGACAATTTGAAGCGGGTGACAGCCAAACTGTAGCCATTTTTGCCATAAACAGTCGGGAGGATCCCACCGAATCGGGTCTGCTGGCATGTATGCTAGCGATGAGAATGAAATTAAAACACCTTCATGGTTTGACCATAATAAATCAAGAGATTTTGAGAAGTAACAGCGAGTGGAAATTGTGACAATTAAGCCAGGAGTATGACTGTGACAGTGATAAGCATGGGCGGAAAATCCGTTTCGCTCGCGGATTTTGCGGATTTTCGGTAAATTCGCAATCCGCGAGATTCGCGAATCTCCCACAAAATACGCAAATCCGCGAGCAGCGGATTTTATGGCTTGCTCGCACTGTTCGCGTGAGTTCGCGGCTTCCCAGTACAACTTCGCGCCCCGCGAATAAGCGCTAAATTGCAGAAATACGATCTTAGCAAAACTGAAACTACTTACCAGGTTCAAAAGTTCAGGCTCATCATTAGTAGCCATTTCCTGTAGTGCTTCCTGAGGGGCCCCTCCAGAGTTCAGTTGCCTACTTGCAACTATTATGTGACCCTGCTCTGAACCTCAGAATAGTTACACATATGCCACAAAGGTCCTGAATTACAGCTAAGGGAGACAAGCAGGAGCCAGGCTGGAAGTTCAAATCCATTAATCAGCCCCTAATTCATTATTGTCAGTTGGGGCAGGGCAGGTGTTGTAACTAATTTTGCAACAATGAAAGCACTTAGCAAGTGCAAAAGATCACTAATCAGGAAGCACTAAGGAAGCAGGTGCCAGCTAAAAAAATATTCTGTGACACATTAATCAGCCCCAAATTAATTCAGGTCACTTGAGGCAGGGAAGGTGTGCTTTGCTTTGCCACAATAATGTACACTGACTGGACAACCAGAGGATGCTGTGATGAAACAAAGGGTGGCATGGGTGGGCCAGAGGGTGGCATGAGTAGTCAGAGAGTGGCAGTGGTGACAGAGAGTGGCAGTGATGAAGAAGAGTGTCCCAAACAGGCTGGACACGTAAAAACAAGTTTGCAAAACTTGCGACCCGACAGGTAAGTTCGCGTTTGCGAAATTGTACAAAACCCTCGCGAACTGGCAGAAACCGACGCGAACACACAAAAAAAAATCCGCAAATTCGAGAGAATTCGCGGATTTTGCGAATTGCGAGTTCGCAAATCCGCAAAATTCGCGAACGCGAGATTCGCAAAATTCGCCCATGCTTAGACAGTGAGTAGAGCCCATGACTAATTGTTGAAGGACTAATGCATCACAAAAATCTAAGAGTTTCTGGGGTACAATGGAGTGATTTCCGTTCCAGATATTAAAGTCAATTACATTAATATTTCATTAATTTATCAGAGAGCAAGAGCCAATGGGTTAATAACATTAATATACTTGGAACACGAGGTCCTTCCAAAGATATACAGTGTATATTTTAAAATATGGAACAACTTGAGCAAATGTATTCATCTCTGTAGAAATTACCATAACTGAAAAGCTGCTGTCATCTGTTTTTTTTTTTATTCTTGGATGCAATATATTGACATTTCTAATGCCCTGACAGACGATCCTTTTAAATTAGTTAAATTCGATAAATGTGAGGTCATCCCTCATCTGATGTTAAAGCCAAATTAAATGAGAGCACAGGTGAGTATTTTACGATTTCATAAGTTTAAACAGAAGTTTTTAATGAATTGCTTTTTTGTAATGTTTGAATTGATGATCATCGAATGAATGGAGCAAGTCCAGAGTGGTGCTAAAATTGCAGCAGTTTGCTTTTGATTTAAGAGATCCCGAGATGCTCAAAGACCCCCACAGCCTATTGACTTCCCTTTACTCAACTTCAAACAAGATATGTTGGGGCAGATTTACAAGCCCCGTGTGCCACTTTTGCGCCACCGTTGCGTCACTTCTGTGATGCAGAGGCGGCGTAAAGCTAGCGCCATGCTGCAACGGATTTATAACGTGACTCATCTAGGGAGATGTGTCACGTTGTAAAGCCCTGCGCCACATGAAACCTGCGTCAGGTTTCATGTGGGCATTCCGGCGCAGGGTGGGCGTTCCGGCTCATAAACGCCTCAGAAAAGTGCCTGAGTGAAATCTACAAGATTTCACTCATTCACTTTTCCGACGCCGCTGCGTCAAAACCTTGTGTCTGCTTGAAGCAGGCTTAAGGCTTAATGCACCACGTTGTGAATGGGCAGGCCCTGAGCATTGCTGGAGTTGCGTTAAGCTTGCAACACAACTCTAGCAATGCGTCACGCATCTGTTTATCCTTGCGCCTTGATGCCCCACATTGTAAATACAGCGCATCTGTTGTGGCGCAAAGGTAAACTTGCATGACACATTTTATCTGGCGCATCTCTGCTGATTTGCAGGGATGCGCCAGTCACCATAAATCTTCACTGTTATGTTTTATTTTTTAGATAATCGCTTCAAAGAAGCATTGCTCCTAAAATTTTACTTTCTTTCTTTCTTTTCTCAAAAGACGTTTGAGACCATTTTTAACGGGATGGGAGTTTTAGTATTACGTTTGAAAGGAGTTTTTTGTTTACTTCTTCCACAGTCCATCGCAGGGTAACAAAAAAGCATGCACGCATATATATGCAAATCACATATAAAAATAGTATCATCTGCTCACACAAAATTGGAATCGTTAAGTTAAGATTTACAGATTTTAACCTGTGTAGCTCTCAAATAAGACTTCAGAGAATCTGTAACACAAGCCCATTTTCTGCGTCCTAAGATACAGTTGGAAGTGTGGAAGTGGGTGTTTTCAAGGGTGTGAGCAGGGCTAATGTCATGCACAATTGGTTACTTTGAGCTGGGAGAGACGCAGTGGGCTCCGCACCAAATGTTTTGGGGTCCAACAGGTCAGGTAAGCAAGGTCAGTTAAAAATGTCTTGACCGCTGACCTTCCATCTACCTGTCCTTACAAGCCTGCGTTCTGCCCAGTCCCAGGCAATTCTTAGCACAGCATGCTGCTGACATATGAGGAACCCATGATGACATCACTTCATCATGGGAGTATCACCCAGGCACTTACTCATTCACTACAATATGTGCAACAGTTATGCCTAGAGGTGGTTCCCGTGCACACATTGACACTGGAACCAAGTTATACCCGACTGATGAGTCGTAAGAAGGGCAAAATTGGGATTGGGTTGCTTGTGCTTCAGTTCAAGGAAGACCTAGACTCGCAGTTCAGGTTGACTGTTCCTACTGGAGCAGGGTTAAGACTGATTTTCATATGACTTGGTCCAAACTGAGGTAGTGTAATATGCAAAATAATGATGGATTTGGATGTGGTACCAAGTAATTGCCAGAGCCTGAGAATGATTCAAGCATTTTATGGATCACAATTTTATATACTTGAGTGTGAAGCCGTAAGTGGGACTGGTATGCCCAAATGGGGGTCCTGTGCATACTGTGCCACTGGAACCAAGATATCCCCAACTGAAGAGGACGCAACCTGTCTTGGATTGCTGGTGCTACGGGTTCAGGGAAGACTTTGCCTGTTAGTTTGGGCTGGACTGTTCCTGTTGGAGTGAGTCAAGATTGGTTTGCATATGACAGGTGGTGTGGTGTGCAAAATAATGATGGACTGAGATGGTGCCTGAATAATTGCCAGTGGTGAGATTATTTCAACCTTTTCATCTACCAACTATTTTTGTCTATTTCATGTACTACATGTGCACATAGTGCTGCAATTTAGTGTCTGCAATTCTTAAAAACTAACTTCACTAAAATGTGCGTTTTTTAAAATTGCGAGTCCAGAGACACCAAACTTGCGTTTTCTATCTGCTCCTAATTGGAAGATACACTTGTAAAGTGTTACAAGGCAGCTCCAATGCTAATCTATGGAAGAGCTAGGCCTTGCTGTAGTGAAAAACAAAATTAGCAGTTGTAACCACTTGTGTTGTAATGACCGCGATGTCAATGTATCGCAGTGTAACAACTGCATTGTAAAGGCCGTTTCCCACTAGGGCCTGCCTTATGGCTGCCTTACATGTAATTTAAGGGAAGGTTTTGGCCTGGCAAGTGGATTAAATTGCCAGATCAACATGGAAGTTTAAAGCTGCTTACACGGGCGCTGCAGTGACAGGCCTCAGCCAGGTATGAAGGCTACTCATGTAGGTGGCACAATCTAAGCTGCTGCAGGCCCACTAGTAGTAAATGATTTACAGGACCTGGGCACCTGTAGTGCACTGTACTAGGGACTTATCAGTACATCAAATATGCCAACCATGGAGAAACCAAATGCCATTACATTTTAGATAAGAGTACATGCACTTTAGCACTGATTGGCAGTGGTGAAGTGCCCAGATTCCTAAAATCATCAAAAACGAATTCATAAACAGAGGAGGAAGAAGGCAAAGAGTTTGTGGCAACCCAGCAAAAAGTGCCATTTCCAACAATACATTCATGCATCTCTGCAATGTGTTTTGAGTGATTTATATCATTTTACTGTGATCCTCAAAATGCTCTCAGGCCTGTGCACCTCTGTAAAAGCACATGCACTATTCCAGTTGAATCAATAGCAGCAATTCAGCCCGAATATCTCCAAAGCAGGTGATTCAGAAAACAGGACAGTATTTTTTCGATTACCTTTGGCCACTGTTTGGGACCAAAACATCTTCATACGGGATTTCTATCTGCCCGTAGAGAATGTGGAACATTTTACTGCTTAGAAAAATGTTATTTGTGGTGCTGCTGTTAGATTTCCTTTTAAAAATATGAATTTTGCTCTTCGGTCCTTTGATTGTCAGATTAATTTGTTCTGGTGCCACCATCTACTAACATGCTCCACCAAGATCATCTGCAATTCTTGTGACATACTCATCACGCAGATTTGAATTATGTTATGACAATCAAACCTTTAGCTCAGTGCTTTATTTGGAAAGAACCTTCCTGTCATTATATTTTGAAGGATGAAACATTATCATATAATCGAGTTACTGGCTATTAATCACAGTACCGGGGCTATTACTGCTAATGAATGACAGGCACATCACTTACCGGTTCTCCATTATTTATACATCCACACTAACAGCCTTCTTGCTCTATTTCTGTTGCATGGATCAAGGATTCACTTAGGTAATATCATTACACTTAATGAGCTGCACCGTTCTCATTCACCTATGGAAAATTACATTTGAGCAGATGTTTGCATTACCTTTCCCATATGTTGTTCTGCTGATTTTCTCGGTTTCATAATAAGGAATAATTTAGCAGTTCAGTTGAGTCACAAATGGTAGGTCGCACTTTGTTTTTTTATATCAACAAAGTATGCACATATTTTATCTACTGATGTCCCTCCTTTCTACCACGCAGGGCAGGCTCCTGATGGTTATTTTGCAGAATGTATGAGTCAGTCATCTGAGTGTGTGTATGTGAACCTTCAAAATCATGACTATAATATGGGTACTTTAGATTCTACATCCTCAGGCTGAGCGGGCTGATTCACAAAGTGCTTCTCCACTCGTGGCAGAGGACCAGTCGTTGGGGCAGGGGCCTGCACTCGTCGCGGGACCACGAGTGCGGAGGCCCTTTGTTCATCTGTCCCCGAGTGTCTACCCAAGTAGTGAATATAACAGTTCAAATACATTTAAGGCCAGATTTATAAAGACTTTGCTTTTAGTTTGTGTTACATTTTGAATGTAAAATTAATGCAAAGTGTTTGTGTTGGCAATTACAACACAGCGTAAATCGTAATTTACGTTGGACTATAACCAAAAGTATTGCAAAGCTGTGCATTGCACTGCTTGAGTTACTTTGTGTCAAGGAGGCGTTACATGGGTGGTGCATGGGCATCCTCAGCTTACCACTATGTAGACACCATTTCACTATGCCGCAAAGTTGTCTGCATTGGCACATGACTGCATACGGTGTGCCAGGGAGAGACCAGAACAGTGCCACATCTTAGATGTGGTGCTTTTCTGCTCTCTTCTGTTCATGCATTGTTATACGGAAACTTCACTCGCTGCACTGGGCTGCACTGCGCTGCATGATTTCTTAGTAAATCTGGGACTTAATTTTTCCACCTGTAGGATATTTCCATGCCTTCGTTTCTTTTTTTTCCATACTGCTAAATACTTCATGTAAGATGCTTTTAAGCACTATAAATATTAAAGATTACTATTGCTTTGTTTATGCCTGTTGGACTTGGCCCTTTTTGCAGGTTCACCCCGAAACTTTTTGCGTTCTCCTAGCCTATTTCTGTAATCTGGTGTTGGTGATTTTAGGCACTTTTTCACTGAGTTCCAGTGTAAAGTGCGTGCGCTCTCTGTGAATGTGTGGTGAGATGGGCCTGCCCTCCCATAGGAATGCATCGGGGATATGTGTGTCTCTGGTAGTTCCTGATATGAGATGAGTGCAGGGGCGACTTTAGTATGTGCGAACTAGTGAGAATAAATGCTGCGCAATGGTGTGCGCAGATTTATTGTGACTAGTGGAGAAGTGCCACTTTTAGAAGTTGGCATTTCTGTGTGCAGTGTCTGCCTGCCTGATGTGAATTGCATGTCTGGCTTATGAGTGACAGGGGCTGGCTGGTGTGCTTGGCGCCAGGAGACAGGATGGGTCTGCCCGGTAGTGAATGGGGAGATCTGCATGTAGATGAGAGGGAGGAGTTGCACCTGGGACCTGAATAGGGCTGTGCCTTCCCTCCACAATGGTGCGTCCGATGTCCCTAGCCTGTCCTGTGAAAGGGAGAGAGGGACTGAGCAAATCAAAAGGCTCAGGAGTTCCACTGAACCAGTTGTAGCTGGTTCTCCCATTGCCTGCACCTTTTAGACAAAGGATTTAGGTGTATAAAAGAAGGTGCTGTGACCCCATGTTTCGGTTCTGCTTTTGGGTGCTGATCTTGAAGGGCGTGCTGCTGCTGGGGCCCAGGAGGGCTTGCCAGGAGGCTGCCTCCCTGGGCCCAGCTATGCCCTGGAACCTTTTTGCTTGACTGCTTGTAGCCCTGGGACTTTGGGGCTGCCCCAGCACCTTGTGAGTATTGGGTTTGTTTTTAGAATGCACCTGGCTCTCTCTGCGCACTGGAATGCTATGCTCAAGTACCCTGGGGCACCGGAGCTTTACTGGCCCAGGGCTGCATGGCGCTGCTGGGGGGAATCCTCAGCGCAGGGATTCCCCACGTGATGTCAGCCGGGAGCGGGTGCCCATCCCACATACTGGTTCCCTTATTGTGCGGCATATTTCGAGAGCAGGTGCCCACCGCAGTGCCTGTGTGCAGTCTGTGAACTGCCATGTCAACCTGCCCAGTGTCTCCACTGACCAGGCCTAACCCTTCCCTTTATGTACACATTGGACACCCCTATGGAAGGCCCAAGGTACTCCCCTCGGCAGGGTGTCGTGTATGTGAAAGGTAGAGCATGTACTAGTGCAGGTGACATGCTCTGGTAGTGAATTACAGCCATTTTCATTTTTCACTATTGTGGAGAGCTTAGGTTCAATGGTTAGAGTGTCAGACTCTGATGCAGAGGTCTGGCCCGGGACCAGGGTTCAATTCCTGCCTCGGCGGGTCTTGGGCTCAATTTCCTCGGACCTGATAATTCTCGCCTTGGTGCCTATTCTAATCATGGGACCCACTCTGCAACTCTGGGCAATAGCTTGCTTAATCTCCACTACGGCCCCAACAGCGCTGGGATGCCTGGCTTCACCTTGGGGGTGCCCAGAAGTGGACATTTCACAGGGAAAAGCCAGGAAGGGTTCCACAGCGGTATGCGTACAGCGCCAGGAAACCCTGGTTGGGTTATAAGTGCGCTTTACAAGTACAAATTCATTTCATTTCATTTCAAGGCTATCTTGCCCATAGGCTACCATGGGGTATGCTGTGTACAGTGGTTACCTGCATATCTTCCCTTAGGAGCAAGATTGGACATAAAAGTTTGGTATCCCTGAACTCAGAATTTAATAACACATCTTTTAGGAAAGGAGTTTTTTAAATCCAGTGTTTGAAAGCGACACTTTCAGAAAGTGACTGCTTTCTTGTCTGACCTTTCTGTGTGCCTTTGGCTGTTTGTGAATTGACTGTCTGGTTTGTGAGTGACAGGGCTGGGGGATTCCAGGAGACAGAATGAGTCCGCCCAGTGGTGAAAAGAGAGATCTGCATCTAGATGGGAGGGAGGAATTGCACCTTGGACCTGAATAGGACTGTGCCTTCCCCCCACAGTGCTGGCTCCAACCCCTGTGGTGCGTCTGATGTCTCTGCCCTGCACTGTGAAAGGAGAGAAGGAATCATGTCAACAAAGTGATCCAGGGCTGTGCTTTCCCTTCACAATGCTGGCTCCACCTCCTGTGGAGCGTAAGATGTTTCTGCTCTGCACTGTGAAAGGAAAGAAGGAGTCATGTAAACAGAGTGCTCCAGAAATGGTTTGGACCGGGCTCAGAGCCCTCCTGCACAAAGGGAAGAAAGCCTTTTTGGGGTATAAGTACAGGACCCCAGACTACAGAAAATTAAATCATTCTGGAATCAAGAAGGAACCTCTGCCAAGGACAAAGCTGGAAGACTGAAGAAGGAAGACTGTCCTGCTGTTGCTTTGCTGGACTGACCTGCAGTTGCTTTGCTGCCAAGGAGAGGGGAAGGACTTTGCTTTGTGCTATGTCCCCTTGCTTGAAGGAATCTCCAAGGGCCTTAAGAAGAGCTGGCTCCCTGTTAAGAAGTCCCAGGAACAAAAGGACTTCATCCCCAGCTTCCCTGAACTCTGCTGAAAGAGTTTTGTCCCTCCTAGAATGCTTGGGCCAGTTGTGTTTCCTCTGGAAGTTGTACCTGTGTTGGGAAGCTGGAAACCAAGATTTTAAAGACTTTCTGCAAGTGTTAACGCATTGCTTGCTTGCGGAGCACATCCCCGTCAGTGCGAGGAAATTCCCGACGCTACGAGGGCCGGGATCGTCGCAGCGCCTTTTGCTTCGCTTTCGGGACGCACCATTCCAGTGCGAGAAGATTACCATTGATGTGAGAATTGTCGCAGAGCCTACCGTCACTGGGTGAGATCGTTGCACTGCTTGCTTGCAGACGGCATCACGTCGCTGCTAGAGTCGTCACAGAGCCATCGCATCGAGGGGCCGCGAGAGAAGATCGCTGCTGAGCCGTGCATTTTCGCCGCACCGGAGATCGTCGTCGCCCCGAAGATCGTCTCATTGTACCTTTTGCGAGCTGCTTCCACCGAAGCCTGTGCACCAGAATCCACGCAAGGTATCGCATCGCTCCCCATACAGACCGGAGTCACCGCAACACGTCCGCTACATCGAGCGGTGTTGTCGCATCGCCTCCCCAGTGTCTCAGGAGTGACGCATCTCTTGCTTTTCACCGCTACAGCTTTTCACTTGGTACTTTTGTCGCAACTAAAGGTACTGTTCGCTAAAGCAAGACGCAACTGTGAACAATTCTAACGTAACCTTTAGAACTCTTTTGAAACCATATTCTTGAACTGTATATGTTGGATTTTTGTTGTTTTGGTCTTGTGTAGTTTAGATTAATTACCTTTATTTTTCTAAACTGTTGTGGAGTCAGTTTGTGGTGTTTTCACTGTGTTTCTGTGAGTGTTGGTACAAATACTTAGCACATTGCCTTTGAAAAGACTGACTGCTCGTGTCAAGCTACCAAGGGGGTGAGCAGGGGTTATCTAAAGAATACATCCCACTTACCCCGACTAGACGCAAGGGTCCCTGTTTGGACAGTGGTACCTACCTCTGCCAACCTGAGATCCCCAGTACTAACATTGTTGGTCAGCGGTGGGATCTTGAACTTGTGTTTGTACTAGACCCACAGTGACTGGTGTACATCACTAATGAATGCAGACCACTATGCCACCGCATACTACGGTTAAGTTTTTTTGTTTTGGTTCTATTTTTTATTGTAACCCTGAAGGAATCCAAGTATCATGTCTCTGAACGGTAAACCAGCAAGTGAGGTTGCAGAACTAGAGTTTGATATTGAAATGTTAAGTGATTACAAAGTAGGTCAACTCAAGCAGTTCTGCAGGAGCTTTGGATGCCCCATGAAGTGCCGCTCTAAGAAGAAGGAGCTACAGAAGGCCTTAAGGGCCTGGTGGGAGACCAAAGAGGCTGGGGAGACAGATGGTGCAGAAGTGGAGGATGATACAGAAAGGGATGGTTTCAGGTCACAGGATCTGCCTGTGTCAAGAGCAGCCACCAGGGCTGGCAGCAACCATTCAGCTGAAGGTTTTTCCCCAAAGGAGTTGGAGGAAAATCAAAGGGCTAGATATCATCAGTTAGAAATGTTGAGGCTTGAATTAAAGCTGAAGCAAATGGAGAAAGAGAGAGAAAGGGCGGCGGAGGAGATAGAAAAGGTGGCAGAGGAGAGCAAAAATGCCCGTGCCCTGGAGGAATTGAAATTGACCTTGGCCTATGAATTAAGAATGAGGGAGCTTGATTTGCAGCTCGAGAGGATTGATGCCATGAGTGTCTCAGCTGAAGGAGAAACATGGGTAGCTCAATAGGTGAGCTTTTCCGAGTTGGAGGTGGAGTCCAGCTCAGATGGTGGCAGCAAGATTATAGTTTCCAGTGCTGAGAGAAAGGTACATACACCCAGAGATGGGGCGCCTGACTTGAGGGAGGGGGGTGACATACACCAGGGGGTTCAGGTTTATGAGTTAGTTCCAGTGTTGTACAGTGTCCCTGAAGTAGATTGGGGGACTGACACAGGGGACCATATCCCTAGTGGTGGGAGGGACACTCTACTGACTCTAGATGAGAGGTGCAAGGAGCGGGGTTCCCCCTTGGTAGAAACCTTGGTGTGTGAGTGTGAAAACCAGCCAGAAGAGTGTGGGTTGTGTGACAGAGACAGTAGTACACTGTCTTGCCAATCTTAGGAGAGTGGTATGGGGTACTTGTGTGAGGAACTGGAGGGTGCGGTAAAGGGTAGCTTGGTTAACAACTGTGGGGGGCAGTGTGATTCATTTGTTGGAGAGCATATTTTAAGTCCCTGTTTTCCAGAGCCATGCCAACACCCGGTGGAGTGTGAGTCCTCTGATTCCTGGGGGCCTGCGTTGAAGGCAGATTTCTTGGTGGAGTCCAGAGAGTCTGAAGAGGCATTGGGGAGTGATCCAAAAAGGAGTGGCGCAGACATCTTCCAGACCTGTGAGGTGGAAGAGGTTCAGTGTAGCACACTTAGGTTCCAGTGTAGTGGGAGGGGTGTAGTGGCTCACGTCCTGTCTCAGTGGAGAAGGAGTGAGTGTGGGACTGCGTGTCCCAAGGTGCCCGAAATCCCGTCTCAGGGCCTGGAGGATTCCTTAAGGGAACACCAGGGTCGGGGCCTAGAGGGTGCTAGTAGGCCATTTGAGGAGGCTCTCCTAGTGTCTGGTGAACGGGGAGTGCCTGTAACCAGGCCTCGATCAGTTCTGGTGTCTGGCAGTGCCACTCTAATTGGGAGGGTACAGAAGTCCAGACTGAGGGGTGAGAGGGAGAAGGAGTCCCCAGTGGGAGAGCCAGTGGGTCAGGGGCCAACTAGAAGGGCTGAGTTACCGGTGAGTGACCATGGTGACCTCACTTCTGTCCTCGGGGATCTTCCCGCGCTGTCAGAAGGACAGGGGTCGGGAGATCTGCATCAGGCAGACTGTCACATGACACCTGAGTTGTGAGTCACTCTCGGGGGGCATATGTGCTCCCAATGAAGTCCTGGTGTGCCGGGCAAGTGCACAACTGCAGGTACTGGTCCCTGGGTTGGGAGGCCAAGTTCAGGATCTACCTGACCTGGAAAGAAGAATATCTGTAAGCAGTGTCTTGACCAGTGTTGCTTCCAGGGGTACTACCCCAGTTGGGGGGGATTCAGCCTTCTGGAAGGGGGTGCAGAGGGAGGGAGTCCTCGCCTCTGACCCCGGTGCACCCTGAGGTTTTAGACCCTAGGTCAGGAGACCAGTTGCTGGAGAGAAGTCCTGAACTGGTAGGAGAGTTGTGTTCTGAGGGTGACTCTACTGAGAGGAGAGGGCAGAACCCCAGAAGGAGAGGTAGGGGAGGAGAGTCTCACCTGGGACCTCTGGTCAGTCTGAGGGTACAGGCCCTGGCTGGTGGGCCAGTGTCAGGATGCCCTACCTAACTTGGCAAGAGGGAGAGTGGAGGAAAGGTGCCAGGCACCTGGGGCTACTGCCCCCACTTTCTGACACCCCAGAGGTTAGAGAGGCCTGGCAGGCCTGCGGCCTGGCTCTCATCACTCACAGTTGTCCGTGGCCCCTGTGGCTGGTTGTCCTGGTGGACAGGGTTGCCCCTGGAAGGGGGAAGGAGTCACACCCTGGGGGTGGACTGGGCCACATCGTTGTGTTGGCCAGGTGGGTACTGTGCGAGTCCCCAGAAGTCCTGGTGTGCCAGGCAGGTGTTCAACCACAGGGGTTGGTCCCTGGGTGGGGAAGCCAGGTTCAGTTGTTGCCTGACCTGGAGGCTTTGGAGCCTAGGTTTGAGGGTCAGGTCCAGGGTGTCCCCCCTGACCTGGAATCCCAGATTCAGGATAGAACCCCTGAACTGGTGGGTGAATGGTGCAGGACACCTGCCACAGGTGCCCTGACTATTCTAGAAGGGGGTACCGCTCCAGGTGGGAGGGTACAGAGCCCCAAGTAAGTGGAGGACCAGGTATGGGGAAGCGCACCCCAGCCTCCTGTCCACCCGCTGGATACAGGTCCGGGGCAGGTGGGTCAATGCCAGGATGTCAGACCTGACCTGACAGGAGGGAGAGTGGACAAAGGGTGCCGAGCACCTGGGGCTACTGCCCCCCACACTTGGACGCCACAAGGGTTTGAGAGCCCTGAGAGGCATAAGGGCTGGGTCTCATCCCTGGCCACTGTGGCTTGCTGTCTGTCTGTTGGGACACACCTGTGAGCAAGTTAAGTTTAAGTGCTGCACAGATGGTGTCCTCAGGTGAGGATAAGGGTTCCACATGGGTTAGCGTGGTGGACCCTGAGAGTATGGATGGAGGGATCCAACTGGGTTCAGGAAGGCGTAGAACGGGAATAGTGCCCTGCTGTTTGGGCCAGTTTCCGTGTTGTATCGCCATAAGCAGGGAATTTCATTGAGGTATCGTTTGGTCTACCCTGGCTTTAGGCTGGAAGGGGGTTGCATTGGAAATGGCCCTTTTTTGCTGGGTTATCCCGAAACTTTTTGCTTCTTCCTCCTTTATTTTTCCTGACCTGTAGTTGTTGGCAATAAGACTCTGGGCACTTTACCTCTGCTGATCAGTGCTAAAGTGCATATGCTCTCTGTATAAATTGATATTGGGATTGGTTATCCATGATTGGCATATTTGTATCACCAAGAAGTCACTAGTAAAGTGCACTGAGTGTGCCAGGGCTGGTGATACAAATGCTACTAGTGGGCCTTCATCACTGATTGTGCCACCCACATGAGTAGCCCTAAAATGGTGTCTCAGGCCTGCCACCGCAGTGTCTGTGTGCATTCTGTGAACTGCCATGTCAACCTGACCAGTGTCTTTACTGACCAGGCCTAACCCTTCCCTTTCTATACACATGGGACACCCCTATGGAAGGCCCAAGGTAACCCCCTGGGCAGGGTGCCGTGTATGTGAAAGGTAGAGCATGTACTAGTGCAGGTGACATGCTCTGGTAGTAAATTACAGCCATTTTTGTTTTTCACTATTGTAAGGCTATCTTGCCCATAGGCTACCATGGGGAATGCTGTGTACAGTGGTTACCTGCATATCTTCCCATAGGAGCAAGATAGGACATAAAAGTCTGGTATCCCTGAACTCAGAATTTAATCACACATCTTTTAGGAAAGGTAGTTTTTAAAACCTGTGTTTGAAGGTGGCACTTTTAGAAAGTGGCTGCTTTCTTGTCTGACCTTTCTGTGTGCCTTTGGCTGTTTGTGAATTGACTGTCTGGTTTGTGTGTGACAGGGCTGGGGGATTCCATGAGACAGAATGAGTCTGCCCAGTGGTGAATAGAGAGATCTGCCTCTAGGTGGGAGGGAGGAATTGCAACTTGGACCTGAATAGGACTGTGCCTGCCCCCCACAGTGCTGGCTCCACCCCCTGTGGTGGGTCTGATGTCTCTGCTCTACACTGTGAACGGAGAGAAGGAATCATGTCGAAAAAGTGCTCCAGGGCTGTGCTTTCCCTCCACAATGCTGGCTCTATCTCCTGTGGGGCGTCTGATGTTTCTGCTCTGCACTGTGAAAGGAAAGAAAGTCATGTAAACAGAGTGCTCCAGAACTAGTTTGGCCTCCTGCACAAAGGGAACAAAGATTTTTTGGGGTATAAGTACATGACCCCAGACTGCAGAAAATTAGATCATCCTGGAATCAAGTAGGAACCTCTGCCAAGGAGAAAGCTGGAAGACTGAAGAAGGAAGACTATCCTGCTGTTGCTTTGCAGGACTGACCTGCAGTTGCTTTGCTGCCAAGGAGAGGGGAAGGACTTTGATTTGTGCTGTGTCCCCTTGCTTGAAGGAATCTCAAAGGACCTGAAGAAGAGCTGTCTCCCTGTTAAGAAGTCCCAGGAACAAAAGGACTTCACCCCCAGCTTTCCTGAACTCTGCTGAGAGAGTTCTGGCCCTCCTAGAGTGCTTGGGCCAGTTGTGGTGCCTCTGGAAGTTGTACCTGTGTTGGGAAGCTGGAAAACCAAGATTTTAAAGGCTTTCTGCAAGTTTTAACGCATCACTTGCATGCGGAGCGCATCCCCGTCAGTGCGAGGAAATTCACGCCGCTACGAAGGCTGATATCTTCACAATGCCTGTTGCCGCTGCCAGAGTCGTCGCATCCTTAGCTTGCGGGATGCACCAGTCCGGTGCGGGAAGATTACCATCGCTGCGAGAATCGTCACAGAGCCTGCTGTCACTGGGTGAGATTGTCGCACTGCTTGCTTACGGATCACATCACATCGCTGCGAGAGTCGTCGCAGAGCCATCACATCAAGGGGCTGCGAGTGGAGAAGATTGCCTCTGAGCCGCGCATAATCGCCGCACCGGAGATCGTTGCCGCCCTCAAGATCATCGCATCGTACCTTTTGCGAGTTGCTTCCACCGAATCCTGTGCACCGGAATCCACGCAAGGTATCTCATCCCTCCCCATACAGACCGAGTCACCGCAACACTCCTGCTACATCGAGCGGGGTTGTCGCATTGCCTCCCCAGGGTCTCAGGAGTGACGCATCGCTTGCTTTTCACCGCTACAGCTTTTTATTTGGAACTTTTGTCGCAACTAAAGGTACTGTTGGCGTGACGCAACTGTGAACAATTCTAACGTAACCTTAAGAACTCCTTCGAAACCATATTCTTGAACTGTGTGTGTTGGATTTTTGTCGTTTTGCTCTTGTGTAGTTTAGATTAAATACCTTTATTTTAATAAACTGTTGTGGAGTCAGTTTGTGGGTTTTTCACTGTATTACTGTGAGTGTTGGTACAAATACTTAGCCCATCAACTTTTATAAGCCTGACTGCTTGTGCCAAGCTACCAAGTGGGTGAGCAGGGGTTATTTAAAGAGTGCATCCTTCTTACCCTGACTAGAAGCAAGGGTCCCTATTTGGATAGTGGTACCTACCTCTGCCAACTAGAGACCCCCAGTTCTAACAGTGGCCTTTTAGGATTATGAGGTTGGTTAGCATATTATGGTTTAGGCTAGTGTTTGATGTACGCCCCTAATGTGAGTTATACTTAGGAGGTTAGGGTCTAATGTGTTTAGACTTGTGAGAAGATTGCATAATGTGTTTATGCTGGTGAGGTTGGCGCAGAATGTAATTCGCGCCCGATGTGACTGTGTACTAAGTTCACGTTGTGATGGTTCTGACAGTGGTCCTTGTGGCCCTGTCAAGTGTACATAATCCCTTGTAAATATTGCCCAGTGCCAGTCGGCACAGTGTACATGATGTGATTGCTATTCTAATGTGTTTTGAGAATACAAAGGCTATTTTTGATATAACCTTGTGTGGAGTTCCTTTTGTAGTGTGCCTGGGATGTTGTTGCTGTTGTGTGCATGCGCAAATGCTTTACACATGGCCTCCAGGATAAACCTGACTGCTCATGGCAATCTACCAAGGGGGGTGAGCAGGGGTGATCTTTGGCGTGTAACTCCCTTGCCATGACTAGAGTTATAGTTTCTGCCTGGCTTTGGCGCAAGCCTTAGCCAACCAGAAATCCCATTTCTAACAATGCCACCCAATCCACCTACCTAAAAAGGATAAAATACTGAGGATTCCTTGGTGGGACTCAAATTCATGACCTTCAGAACACTGTATTTTCATCTGACATTGAGGCCTAAGGGCCCCAAGACTCACTTTGTATGCCCCATGTGTGCTATGATTTTAATGCTGCGCTTTCAGAAAGGAAGTGCAGTGAAAGGAATCTTCCCATCTGTCATTTGCAATGTGCAACCTTTCCTTTCTGAGTATCTTCCCATGCTTGGATACTGGTTAGGGCGACTTGCCAAGAGTCACTCCCAGACACTGTTTTCTTGAAAGTGCTCCACCACACCATTGAGTACCCTAACATGGATTACTGTGCTATGAGGTTGTGAAGTACTGATGCGTTGCCTAATGATTGCTAATTCATTCATCGCTTAAAATGGGCACCATTATCAAAGCAATACCCATGGTTAAACCCTGTACTTAATGAAAAAGGCACATATTACTAGTGACCTACCCACAATTCACCCATTCATGCACTCATTGATTCGCTCGTCTAGCCATCCATGTATTCATTCATTTAATCACTAAGCTATCCGTAGTCACGCATTTACAAATACAGCCACTCAAAAACTGGAACTTCAAATGTGATCCCCCGCAAGTAGACACAGAATGCCAGTTGTAGCCTTCAGAACAGGACATAGTCCTCCTCTCGAGGTCTCAACAGTGGTGTCTTCCTTATATATTGGTTCAATATGAGCCTCTTTCCCACAAACTCTTTGTTCCTTTCCTTTTTTCGTCTTACCTACAGGGCCGGACTGGCCATTGTGGGCACTGGACAATTCCCCGGTACGCTGTACGGGTGGGGACCGGTTTTGGGCCCCTGGGGGTCGTTTTTGTTACAGGGCAAAATCGATCCTGTACCAAAATCGGCCAAAAACCGGCCCCGGCAAAGAGCTCGGCGGCACCTCCCCCCACCAGTGGAGAGGGGGGGTCGCCAAGCACTTTGCCAGAGTCGGTTGTGGTTCCCAGTCCGGTCCTGCTTACCTACATATTCCCCTGCCTGTGTGTGTACTTCTAACTCCCACTACTAACCTGTTTCTGCGGCCTATTTCCCGCTTGCAGTCCCCATCTTCCTTCTGCCCCACCCCGACCGTAGGCTCTTTCTTCTTGTGTTTCTCTTGCCTTTAGCTGTGTTTGCCTTTCTTCTTCCATCCTTCGCGCATTATCCTAATGCCCCTTCTCCTCCTACTTTGAATCCCCTCCGAGCTTCCTGCTCCTGTGTGTGCCCCCTGTGCCTTACACACTGTACCTGACATTGCCAGACCCATTCCAGAAGGGATTGTGTGCATGTACATGTTTGTGTGTGGCTATCTGGCCCCACTGCACCTTAACTGGGGGACAGAATCTTGCACTGCTGCTGCCCATGCAGCATGTATGTGAGGAAGGTTTGTATGGCTTCTGCCAATGCTGTACCCATTCTCTGTGAGGACATTTAATTGCTGCTACCTGAGATTTTCTACTGTGGTAGGCTGTGATGTGCTCTGTGGCCTGTGAGGGATCATTGCACTGTTAACTATGAGGGGGTGGGAGGTATGTGCGTGTACATGCATGTTGAACTCTGGCATCAACTGCTTCTGGTGCTTCTTCTTTGAGCTGTAGAAGGGTACTGCTAAAATCTTCGCTCTTTGAGTGGTCGAAAACTGAATGGCAATTAATACTTGAAGGAAGAATCACATGCTTTCCAAACCCCTCTGTGAGTGTGATCCAGCAAACCAGGTTTGATGCCTTTCAAACGTGCCTTTTGAACTTAGTAGGTATTTGTTTTACAGTTGCACAACTGAGATGCTAGTATATGGGATTGCACCAAGAAGCCTTACAAAACCAATTGGTATGATTGTTGCCACTTTAGTGCGGCTGATGAAACGTTCACGTCACTTCCACTATCTCTCTAGGGCGGCTGAAGTGAACATTTTATCAGCCACAGCACGGAAGCAAACTCTTCTGGTGCCCATGCTAGAAGGACGCAAGGGAAAAGTTTCCCTCGCATCCCAAGTATGCTTATTTTTTGTTTACTGTGGCATGCAGTGCGGAGGTCACGATAAACAAAAGTGAAAGCAGACTGCGCCTAACTTTTGATCTATGCTCAGAGGGGCATAGCTCCGACCTTAGAGCAAAGATCTGTGTGGAACAGCCATGTCTGGAAATGGGACAACGGGTTTGGTGCTGGTTCATCCTGACACCAGGCAATACCCCCATCACTAAAGCTCCGATGGTCTCTGTGCTCCCCTCGGACTGAGAGCATCCACATCCTCATAGAAAAGTGCAGGAAATTTGGATTCTTTTGGGCATAGTATTGACACGAGAACCGATAGAAATGGGGGAAATCCCAGCTTCAACTCACTTTCAATTAGTGAATAGGTACACTATTGAGGCCCTTAGTCAAACTGCAGCCATTAAATCCTACAATTTCTGGTCATTTCTGAAACCTAGAGAAACAGGCAAATTCAGGGTGGTGTGGCTTGCATGGATCCCACTGTGTTTTCTCCTAAAATTATCTAAATAAGCAATAGATAAACAATATATTTTCCCATATCAGAAAATATAAAAAACTTAGCATATGACATACAACCAGGAGAAAAACTGGTGTCAACAATGAATACAATTCAACCCCACCTCACACCTTTGGGGAGCTTTCAACCTCCTCACACTTCTTCAGAGCACAGCAGGATGACATTCCTTTCCATTATCAACTCCTTGAACCACTGGTTGATCAAAAGGCACCTTACAGACTCCGGAGATATTCCACCATTCTTTCACTTTGACTCTGACAGCATTACCGTGAGCAAAAAAATTATGGATTAAACCCAGATCCTTGTGACTGGGGATGAATATTTGCATTGTCCAGCATTCCGCCCATCAATTGTTAATTTTGCATATGTCACCCTAAGTGGGAAGGGTATGCCCAGACGTGGGTCCCGTGCTCACTACACGACTGGATTCAAGCTAGCCTGGCTGATGAAGGGTGATGCCCTGAAACCGGATCCAGGATGCTTTTTTCCGGTCCAGGGAGGACCTGGCCTGGCAGTTCGGGTCGGACTGTTCCCATAAGGAACATGGGCAAGACTGATTTGCATATAGCTGGGTCCAAACTGGGGTGGTGAGGTGAGCAAAAGAATGATAGATGAAACTCAGATCCTTGTGACTGGGGGTGAATGTTTGCATTGTCCAGCATTCTGCCCATCAATTGTTAATTTTGCATATGTCGCCCTAAGTGGAAAGGGTATGTCCAGAAGTGGGTCCCGTGCTCACTACACCACTAGAATCAAGCTAGCCTGGCAAATGGAATTTGTTGGAGGATATAAAAAAATGCTCCATTTCCCAAAGATAAAGATCAACTCAGGTATTTCTTAGGTCTCATAGAATATTATTCTAAATTTGTAAAAGGATTTGCTGATGTTTCTGGACTCTTAAGGATGTTATTACGCAAAGGAAATAAGTACATGTGGGAGGAGGAACAACAAAAATCTTTTCTAAACATTAAAGATGAGATATGCAATGTGGGCATTTTAGCTCCCTTCAATACCACATGTAAGTCCATTCTCACGGTTGATGCCACTCTAACTGGCATTGGTGTTGTTTTGTCACAAAACCAATATGGGGTGGAAAGGACAATTGCTTTTGTCTCTAGGACTCTCACACAAGCTGAAAGGAACTATTCAGTAATTGAGCGGGAAGCTCTTGCTGCGGCTTGGGGTGTAGAATATTTTAGAGTATACTTGTGGGGCAAAAGATTTGTTTTGAGGACGGACCACAAACTGTTGATGAAGATTTTATCTGCTGGATGTGCTGGAAAAGGGTCTGCGCGTCATGCCAGATTTGCAGCCTGTATGATATAGTATTTATTAATGGTTGGAAAAATTCTCAAGCAGACTGTTTGTCACGTGTTTCATTGGATTGGGAGGATGTTGGCCAGGATGTGGTGAAGAAGCTTGAATCTGAGGAGGCTGTGGCATGTGTGTGTGATGTTCTTGAATGCAATTTGGGTGCATTTTCAAGGTTGCAGTGGGAGAAAAAAATGGGTGCTGACTTGTTATCAAAGGAAGTTATTGCCATGATCAATAAGGGATCCCTCAGTGAAGATATGGTGTCTATAGCAGCTAGACCCTATTGGAAGCTTATTAATAAATTGACAGTGAGTGGTTCTGATGTAGTTTTGAGAAGTGATCGTTTTGTACCTTCATGTGGTTTGAGATTTCACATCTTCATAGGTTAGCTCATGAAGGGCATTTAGGTCAAGGCATGACCATCAGGAGAGTCAAACAAGAGTTTTGGTGG
The DNA here is from genome assembly GCF_964263255.1 of Lissotriton vulgaris. Lineage (NCBI taxonomy): Eukaryota > Metazoa > Chordata > Amphibia > Caudata > Salamandridae > Lissotriton > Lissotriton vulgaris. The sequence continues at coordinate 693,701,292 of NC_141691.1, read as the reverse complement.
CCTGAGATGGATGACCAGATTAAAAGATGGGTGGAAGGTTGTAGTCTTTGCAAAGAGAGCGATAAAAGGTTGAGGGTGAGCAGCCAGAGTGTCATGGGTCAAATTGCTGATCCGGGGAAAGCCTCGGGTGCTGTTTGTTTAGACTTTATAGACCCTCTTTCTGAACTGATAGTCCCTCTATCTGAACTGCCTTTTGATATGCGTTTCGCTGCTGTCATTATTGATGTTCATTCTAGATGGCTGTTGGTTAGCTTCATGAGAGATGTCACAACCAATCCACCATTGACGTTTTGGAGAAGATATTTTTGGAAGAAGGAATGCCTCACACGTTATTAACTGATAACGCCTAGATGCTCCTTGGAGCGATAGTTGTGCGGTATAAATGAGCCATTACATTACATTACATTACATAATGCCACGCAGTTAACCTCAGGTGAAATGCTGTGTTTTTTGGAGAAGTGTGGGATCAAACATTTTTGTAACTCTCTTTATAATCCCATGGGTAATAGACTGCTGTAGAGGGTCAACAGTCTGGTAAAATGTACTATTCAACTTGCATTATCCACTGGTCAAGCTCCCGAACTGCTGCTTGAGGAGATGCTGTGGACATATCGCACCACTCTTCATAGTATCACCCACAAATGTCCATTTCAAGTCATGAGGGGACATCTTCCAGGCTCTAGGGTGGTTCCTGCTTAGTTTAATGATTGGGTACACTCTGGAGGTGAACAGGTACATGAATTTTTTCTTCCAAATTTAAAGATGGTAATTGGGTCAAACTAAGATCGGGCAGGGTGAAATGTGGTTTGAGCAAATTTAAAGGACCTTGTCGTTTTGTTAAGGTTGTTGTTTCAGGTGGTGAAAGGTGGAATTTGCATAGAGTGGCTTTGTATCAGAGAGGTGGGACATGTGTTAGGCAAGGTAGTGATGATGAAGGGTATGAGTGAGCCATATTCATGCCAGATAATTATGGTTTCTCTAATGATGACTTTTGTGATCTCAGCATCTCACCTGATCCTCTTTCAAACAGTTTAAAGGAGAGTCCCGAGTATGAGGTTGGGTCTACTGTTAGAATTTGTGAACCACACTCATATTTGCAGGATTATGTCACAATGTGAATTACCTCCAACTGGAGTTTTCTGTTCTGATAGTGTGAGTAAGTAAGTAAATTCTTTATTGTTTAGGTTAATTAAAACCATTACAAAAAATGCATTAAAAACAAGTCTCCACAAGAGAATTAAAAGAGAAATATAAAATAACAGTGCTTAAAACCAGTCTAAAACAAGGGGGGCATATTGTTCATGGTGGCTGGTTGCAGCCCGTGAATTCCTCTTAGCCAGCTACCTGGTAGGTTTGTTTCCATTCTGCTAGTTTCAGGAATTTCACCAGCTTTCCATTTAATGGCGGGAGACCAGGATCGAAACAAGCAAGAACTGTTTGTCTACGTGAGCGGATGTTCAGTTCGTTAAAGGCTGTTTTTAACAGAGCTACTCTCTCCTCATTCAGCCTCAAGCAAGTACAAAGTAGATGCTCTAAATCTTCGACCCCTGTTTCGCACAGCCGGCATCTGGTCCCATAGTTTGTTCTTAGCCACGGTGGTAAGTGTGGAATGGCAGGTAGAATCCCTAACCTATGCTTAAAAAATACTTCTTTTATTTTCCAGCCATATCCCAGACCAAAATATGTTTGGAGCCCCAGAGTTTTGTATGTGCACAGAGTCATCCAGGCGTGACGCCTGTGAGAAAAGGTGGCTTTATCCATCACATGCGAGTGTCTTTTTAGGTTCTTGTTCACTGCGTGCTTAAATTGCACATGCGATAGGGGGATCTCCCATAATTCTTTCAGACCTGTGATGTTCAGAGACTCCTCTAAATACTTTTTCACCGGTGTTCTCGAGGAGCCAATCAGGTATTGACAGAGCTGTTGATTCAAGGTGTTTTCTGGAGAATTCCTTATTTTGTGCCAACATTTTATATATGACCCTCTTCGTGCAAGCGTTTGGCTCATCAGACCAAGTTCTAAACGAATCTGTGCTTGTGACGTGTAGGATGGTAGATTAAAGAGAAGTCTGTAGGCCTTTGATATGGTTGTGTCTAAAAGTTTTGCGGCAGTACCTCTTAAAGCCTCGCTGCCATACGTGATTGATGACTCTATTTTAGTTTTAGCCACTCGAAGCAGTGGCAGTAGAGTCTCACCTGTCAAGTTGGACTTTAGCTGTTTCAATGTCATGGTTATTAACAACCCTTTCCTCTTAATGGCCTCTAATTGACTTAGATAGTGAAATACCGCCAATTTAGTTTTTCACTATTGCAAGGTCTAGCTCGCCCATAGGTTATTATTGGAGCTGCCTTGTAACATTTTACAAAAAGTGTAACTTTCAATTGGGTACAGCTAGAGGTTTGAAGTTTGGGCTCCCTGAGCTCAGAATTTAATAACATATTTTACTAAAGGTGTTTTTTTTAAATGTGTGTGTTTCAAAATGACACTTTTAGAAAGTGGCATTTTCTTGTTTAACCATCCTTGTGTCTCTGCTTGCTTGTGGAATCAACGTCTGGTTTAGACTACCCAATAAATGCTAATGGCCGATCACCAGACTGATAGGCCTTCTTGGTCTAGAGTGGTGGTAGAAGCTATGGCCTGCACCCAAATAGGGCTGTGCCTGTCCTCTCACAATGCTATCTCCATCCCCTTCAGTGTGTCTGGAGCCAAGGACAGTCAAGGCAAGAACTTGTAAACTAGAAAGACTTCAAAGGCTAAAAGGGGTATAAGTATTGAACCTTAAACCTCAGACTTTTAGAACACTTCTGGATCAGGAGTACCATGCCCAGAAGAAGAGCAGAAGAGCTGTCAGGCGGAGCACAGCCCCTTGGCTGTGTGTTGCTTTGCGGAGTTGGCCTGCAGTGCTGCGTTTGGCTGTGGGCAGTGCAAAGGTTTGGACTTTTAAATTGCTGTTTCCTGCTTGAGAAGATTCTCCAAGGGCTTGAATAGAGCTCACCTCCTGTTAAGAAGTCTCAGGGACACAAATACCTCATTTACAGCACCCTTAAACTCCACAGCTGGGAGTTCTGACCTGCCTTGTAGTGCCAGTTCCAGTTCTGGGACCTTGGAGGTTGTTACTGCTGCAAAATGCATCAAGAAGACATCAAATTCGACGCATCGCCGCTACAGTGCCTGTTTTTCTGATGCAGCCCTGTCGTCTGGAAGAAACATCAATGCACCGCGGCTGCACGGCTGAAGAAATCGACGCAGTACCTGTCAGCAGCCGAAAAAAACACTGCAGTCTGAGTTCACCACACTGTGTCTTTAAAGTCTGAGACCCCTGCACTGACACTGACGCAGGTCCTACTTTGCGGGTGTTAGGCCTGATAAATCGTAGCACCACAGCTGAAAAAATTGAGCAACGCCTGTTCGCTGCCACCGCCTTGAGCCCCAGTGCGTCCCAGATTTCCATGCATCACATCTGTGCGCCATGGTTTTCTGATATAGCACCCACAAAACAGACCTGTCTTGGAATCGATGCATCGCTTCTACCTACAGCCCAGATTCGATGCATAACTTCAACTGTGTGCAGGAGAACTTTTGCATTGCCTCCCCAAGGACTCAGGAACTGATGCATCACTGTGTTTTCCAATGCTTTACTCCTCTGCTGCTGTTTTGCCCCGTGGATTTTGACACATGTGAGGTACTTTGTGTAAAAATCACCCATCCGTAATTCGCTATAGACCGAATTGCTTGAAACCTTTGAAAGTCATATTTTGAGTTGTGTATGTTGGATTTTTGTCATTTTGGTCTTTTTTACTTTGGATAAAGATATTTTCTTTTTCTAAACTGGTATGTTGTCTATTTGTAGTGTTTTCACTGTGTTACTGTGCGTGTGTTATGTACAAAACTTTACACATTACCTCTGAGATAGGCCTGAGTGCTTGTGTCAAGCTACCAAGGGGGTGAGAAGGGGTTATCTTCGCTATGTAATCCCCTAAAAGGAAGGGTCCCTACTTGCACAGGGTGTATACCACTGCCAACTAGGAACTTCCATTTCTAACAACCCCAAAAACTATTTTATATAGCAAAATACTTACATCTTTTTTTCCCTGTAATTTACGTTACAGCACCAGGTTGTTCTTCGCACTAGCCTTAGCCATTTCTTCATTTTCGACTAAGATAGTGCAAAATTCTGCTTCACGACTTTGTGCGTAATTTTAACATGTAATGTACATAATATTTTACAATTACACAGGCCTAAATACCGTATTAGCACGGCTCTGTAAATGAGGCAGTTAATCTCACGAATTGCGCATGCCTGCAAGGTTTTCATCAGTCTCTTCCTTGAGAAGGAGACAGAGGAAACAAGCAAAATAGATTTCTATTGCAGCCTCTAGCCACTGGGAGCCATGTAACATTCCCGCTTATTCTTGATGAGTTTCCTTTCAAGTTTCACGCGCTCCCCTGGCCCCACTTAAGTGCAAAGGAGAAATGCTGGCATTTCAGACGCCCAACACAAACTGTTTACCTTGTAAACCACCTGCTAGGTTGGATAATGATATTTCCCCAGCACAGACCGCCACTTCAGTCCATAACCTTATTATTATATGCGGTCTCCCAGTTCACCATGACTCTAATTTGCATTGGCTCTCTGCACTCACTACAACTCTGAATCCACCACACATTTCCATCTCATTTGCTTTAGTGCATTTGTCTGAGCAGAACGTTTTCCTTTCTCCTCATTTGCATTCCTGACTCTATGTTCCGCTCCTTTTGGCAGTGTAACCATCCTCCTCCTAAGCTTCATTTGCTTTCTTGCTGCTATTTTCTTGAAATTGCTTCACACTGAGGCGTGAGAGGACTGTAAACTTCTACTCCGTTCCATTTTTCAGCAGGCTGGCTGACCGTTTCTAGTCTTACCTTGAAAAGTAAATGTTATATTGTTGCTGTGTTAACTCATATTCTGAGATTTTTTTTTAATGTTAACACCGATTTATACTGTTAGAAAAATTGAACTTCTTCTCCAATGTTCCAAAGTTTGACTTTCTGGTTTCTCCTTTTTAGTATTAAACATTGAGGGGCATATTTACAAAGTAATGGCGAACCGCAGTGCCACAAGCAATTTTGCTGCACCCAGCTGTGTCATTGTCTAAGAGCAGGAATGCACCTTATTTACAAGAATACCGTGCATTGATGTACTCAACCCTGCGCCGACGCACAAACAGAAGCCATGTGCCAACGCAGACACCCATGCACCATGGTGCAAGGGTGCCTGTTTTGCACGGATGATTGCTAATCACTAATGGAGTTTTGCTCCTTCTATGTGCATCGATTTGAGAGGAGTAAATCCTCTTTTCCCCCCATATAAGTATCTTGACGTCTCATATGAAGTGATTTGAAGGAGTTTTTTCATTAGCTTTGACACTTATGATGGTACTTCAATGATAGGCCACTTATGCATACACCCTATTTTTCAGGTTTTCTATCTCTCTCTGATTTATCAGGAGCCTATGGGCCCAACCTGCCCCGTTGAATTTGCGCCACAAATCAGGCATTTTATGGTAAAAATTTGCACATTTCTACGCCTCCGCTTGAATAGGTGTACTTTCATTAGTTTAATCTATTTTCCATTGACCTAAGGTGCCCCCACTCACCCACACCATCAACCCCAGTCCTGAGGAAGACCCCATAGTAAGGTGGAACTTAACCTACATCTATCAGGGGTCGAAATGTTGACTTTTACATCTTTACCTGTCCATGAACAACAGATTACGATTACTGTGTTTCAATATATGGCCTAGGTATTTCTTCTATGTGGCTTAGTAAATATGCTTTTGGGATGTCAACAAATGTATTTTGTGACCTCACTGGATCTTTAATACCTACCACAAAACCCCAATCCTCACAAAAACCACTTACCTACTCCACTTCCCCCTTCCTTCTGGGCACATTGTATATTCTGTGATAACGCTTTGTCATGCATATGCCTTGATGAAGACGTGATTAAATAACATCTCTCTTTCAATTGTGTAATTGTTTTCACTCTAGATTGAATATAAAGTATTGTTTGTGTTCGTTAAAATGTACATTCTGGGACCTCTTTCCATGTAACATTGAATACCCAGGTCCCAGTACTTTCGGGTTTACCCGTTTATGTAATGATCCAGTGAAACAAAGGCCTTGTAAATGAGGCCGCTAATCCCTAGTGACAGCATGTTCTAATAATATTGTAGCTCTTCCCCCTCATGCTATTTCAGTTTTTAAAGGTCCTCTCCCTCATCATAGGTCCTTGTCTGCGAATTGGACCTATAAGACAGGTTCAGCACCTTTAACAACCAGTATAAGCGTTGGCAGCAGACTACAGTACTCTTGTATGGCAAATGGAAAATAGAATTTTTGTCAAAATTCATTCAAATTAAATGGTCTTTTAGGCACAATGAAAGCAATTTACTGGTAGGCAGTCAGTCATTCAGTCAAAATACTTTATTGCGATAACTTAATATCATACAAAGACAATGGCGAAATACATATTACATTAAAAACAATACAAGAAATACATACATTAAGAACAATTAAAAAACAGTTAAAATGCAACGAGATAAAAATCATCATACACCATATCACAGTTTATATCGACAGAAAAGTGTAAAGTGCAAAGTGCTAATGTGCAAAAAGCTTAAAAAATACTAAGGAAATCCCCAGCAAAATGATCATTACTAGCACCTATTGTCCCTGTTACAGTGGTTTCTATAATTACAGTCCCAGAATGGTTACAAACAACCTAATTAAAGTGCACAGTCTGTACTACAAAGGGAGGTAGACACATTTTTTAATCTGATATTCCTGCTCCTAATAGCTCTCACCAGAAAACTAGCCACATGAAACATAATCCTGGGAGTTTGTAACAGTTGTAGATAGATAAGAGCAGGTTTAACTAAGATGAATCCAGCTTCCTTAAGTATAGGTACAAGGAACATTCTCCGAGCATCAATGTAGTGACTACAAAACATTACAAAGTGCATGGTATTTTGCTCAGAGAAATGATCGCAGGAACAGGGTGGTGCCTTTTCTGGGGTACTCCATACAGGATAAAAACCAAGATTAAAATGTATCAAATTAAAAGGAAAGCGAGTTAAAATAAACCTGTGGTAAGGATGGGTCACCATGTTCAGATAACTTTCAGGGCCATTAGGTATGGACAATATTAAACTGGCCCTGACACAGGGTTTTTTCAATTCAAATTATTCCCTCTCCAGGGATAGGAGCTCCTTCATTGCATGTTTTGTGTACACAATATCTTAAGATGTTATAGAATCTATTACAGTATAAAGCTCAGGCCTCCCCAACCTCAAAAAGGTTTCCTTGATATAAGTCAACCACCTAATATTATGCGCTTTGTCCAGAGACAAACAGTCTCTCATTATAATGTGGTTTAGAGGAATTTCTTCGTTAAGCCACATCCTCAGCCAAGCAACTAAAGGTGCTGTTTTTATCAGGTCTGAGATGTAGCCTTCCCCTAGTTCCATATGGACAGTATAGGATGGAGTTGACTGTGGGACGCCAAGAACAGATCTAAAAAAAATTGTTTTCCATTATCTGTAAAGGTTCCACTCCCCTATATCCCCATAATGAGCCACCATATGATGCCATTGAGATACATTTGGCCTTGTAGATTTTACTAACAGCTGCAATTGGCCTGCCCCCAAGTTTTTTAGAGAACCCCTGAAGGGCTGCAGATGTCCTAGCCAACATGGTTGCTCTATTATTAACATGGGGACCCCAGCTACCCTTCTCGTCAAAGGTGATCCCTAAATAGGGAAAGGAGGATACACGAACAAGCTTTTCCTGTCCGCAGAGAAAGACTTTGTGAAAAGGTCTCCTGGATGCCCTACCCATAAGCATAACTTGAGATTTTTTAGAATTTATTTTCAGGTCAAGTGAGCCCATGAAAGATTCAAAGGCATCCAGGAGTCGTTGAAGCCCCACCCCGGTGCGTGCAAGAAGAACCGCGTCATCGGCGTAAAGGAGAACAGGAATCCCCTGATCCCATGCACGCGGAATGTCGCTGGTCACGCCCCAGAGAGCAGGCTCCAAAGCGTTCACATATAACGTGAACAACAGTGGTGCCAATATGCATCCCTGTCTAACTCCTTTTTCAGAGGCAAAAACATCGGTACACCTTCCACTCGAGGAGACTCTAATCTTTGCAGTAAGGCCAGAGTGCAGGTCGGCCAATAAATTAACTATAGTCCTGTCCAGGCCCATATCAAGTAATTTTAACCATAGCTTTGATCTATTAACCAAATCAAAGGCAGAGGAGAGGTCCATGAAACCTAGGTACATGGACCCCTCCTTGGCCCTAGTATATTTCTCGATCAGCAAGTGGAGATTAAGGCATTGATCCAGGGTGCTTCTTTTAGGTCTAAACCCATATTGCACATTTGTCAAAATGCTATTCTCTGTAACCCATTCATTCAATTTACCTAATATAACTCTCCCTAAAATTTTGACTGAAGAATCTATCAGTGAGATTGGTCTATACCATGCAGGATCCTGCCTATTTCCCTTTTTAAATACAGGAATGATTATAGATGTTTTCCATGATTCGGGAATATTATCATAGTTTAAGGCATTAAAGACCCTGCAAAGTAGTCTTGACCAAAAGTTAGGGAGGCATTTAAAGGCGTCTGCAGGAACACCATCTGGTCCTGGCGCCTTTTTTTTCAGAGTACAGTCTATAGCATGTAATACTTCTTTTACTTCAAAGTGCAATTGGTTCCCAGTGGGGTTGATATTAACCTCCTGCTCCCTGGATTCACCATTAGTGTGACCTGAGTAGATGTCGCGAAAGTGTTTAATCCAACCTTCATCAGGGATATTAGTTTCAAGGGGGGAATTTTCCTCCTCAGTAAACAAGGGTTGGTTGACAATCCTCCAGAATTCTCCACTATTTTTTAGTATTGCTGGATCTGAGAGTTGTGTCCAGGCTTCGTCTTTGATCTGTTTTTTTCTTTCTGAGATAGCCTTTTTATATAGGGCTCTACTGGTAGTGATAAGTTCATGGTTTTTCGGGACAGTTTTTAAAGCATTGAGCAATGCAGAATGTGTTTTTGAGCATCTGTGATCAAACCATCTTTTAATGGGCATCAACTTAGGTTTGGAAGTCACGGAAAGCCTACAATTTATCTTACTGCATATGCTACTAAATGCAAGAATCACCTCCCTATCATTGGACACACTGGATAAACACACACCGACCTCCTCCTCAGCCTCAGAAAGTACCTCTTGTACAAAGGGTTCTGGGATTATACTATCCCATTTCAGTCTGCGACCCTGGTCCTTAACTTTAAGTGCTCGTTTGTCATTACAGGGACCATAATTACGCCCTATAAACTCAGAAGCTACTAGGTCCAGGGAGACAGGATTGTGATCACTGAAAGCAGAGACCACAGTTCTATACATTAAAACCTTGACTAAAAAACATGCTGAAATAAAAATGTAATCAATAATAGAGCCATTGTCTGTTCCCTTAAAAGTAGGGGCCCTTTCCCCCCCTCCCCACAACTGGATTCGTATAAGTTCCATCTTGCTAGGAAGTTCTCTAGACAACCCCCCTGTTTGTTATGTTCAAGATGGACAGGCGTACAATTTGGAGGGGATTCTAAGTCATCGCAAACACACATTAGTGAACAAGGGTGTATATTAAAGTCACCCAAAAATATGATTTCAAAAGAATTAACATCTTCACTATAGACTGACAAGAAGTGGTCCAATCTATCTAGACTATATGATGTACAGTCTGATGCGTTGGAGTTGTAAAAATTTATAAACAAAATATTGGGAGATTCTACAGAAGACAGTTCAACAATTAAACATTGCTCGGATCCTGAGTCACATTTCTTAAGGCTACCTTTGATGTCTAATTTAAAAAGGCTTAGCAATCCTCCCTTGGCTCTTCACGCTGCGCTAGTCACTGCGGGAATACAGAAATAGCTATAGCCGTCTAGAGAGAAACTGTTATTTGTATCCCAGGTTTCCTGCAATGCAATAATATCATACTTAGTCATAAAATCTGTCCATATCGCATTACCTACTTTAGCCCTGATACCCGCTATATTCCAAGTAAGCATACTGAGTACAAAGTAAGCATACTGGTAGGCAATATTTGTAAATAGAAGGAACCCACTCCTAAGCTATGAGCCACCAAACTGCTCGAGAAACTTGCCGAAATTGAGAAATGGAGATGTGATAAGAGACATCCAAGACATTCAGTGGATGAGGTTTGAGGGCTCCTTGGAACTGCAGGGCAATGAGAACTTGACTTGTGAATAACTACAACTTGTTAAGAAAAGTGGCTAGAAGGTTTCCAAATAAAACAGTCAGCTTCAATTATATGCAACTACTAATAACCAGTGGTGTAATGCTTAGGTATATTGGCGCCACTCAGGAGAATAACACATGTATTTGTACATAAAACCACTTATTTGGAAGACAGTGCTGTAAGGTGAGGAGACCCACCAACCTCCCCAAAGTAGCGGCCAGAGCCAAGAAAATGTACAAAGAAATCCTCAGCACATGTCATAGGTGTATCAGCAATTTGTTAAGTGCACGATGTAAGCACAAATTATACACAAGTTGTTTCAATTCTTATTTTCTTTCTTTATTCTTTCGGTCTTGCTTCAGACAGCCAACATGTGTTTCATCGCTTACAAAGGGAAATTGTCCGGCAATTTTCTCAAGGGTATGTCCTTTTTGATAAAGACCATTTTTTGTGGTGAGATTTCCAACCCACAAAGGGATCCAAGCACCTGAGGGATCTTATTTTGTCCTCAAATCTTGAGCTTGTGAGTCTGACCGTCTTGTCCCAAACGTCACTCTCCACGTAGCTCGAGCTACACGGAGAGCACGGAGAGTGACGTTTTGGGACTAGACAGTCAGACTCTCGAGTTTAAGATTTGGGTACAAATATGGATCCCTCAGATGCATAGACTGCCTTATTGACGTCGCACAAGGTACTGAATCCTTTTGTGGGTATATAACCACTTCAACACACATCCAACAGGACCTAAACTCCCTTATGACCACCCCCATCATGAACAGGTCCTAAGGCGGTAATGAGAGATTAGAGAAAGATTGTTCTTTAACTTGTGAGATTCTTGTCTTTCCAGGTCTGTCCTTTAGACACTATTGACCATCTGTCAATTTTAACTTTCCACCAATTTTAATTTCTTTTTATGGAATGTCATTGGTTTTAGAGATATACTGCTTTCATAATGGATGAGCAGCTGCGAATTTTCCCTCATGCATGGTTCGATACTGTGAACAGTGTGTACACCCAGCTGTCTTGGGCCTTTTTCATATGCTCTATTTAAAAATAGGGTGCTGGGCTAGTACATACCTGTCCCAGGCATTATTTGGCTGAAAAATGGTGCTGGTAAAATGCAGCTCACATCTGCCCTGGTATCCGGATTGCTACTGCAAGCATGGTTGCAGACCATTTGCACCAGGTCTTCCTATTTCTCATATTTTTGAGTGTCATGTGACCTGAAAGAGTGGACAGATGGATGGTCCATTGCCTTGCTTGCAATTGGAAATAAGGAACTTGGGCAGACATCACTTGTCTCTGGACATGGAGGAGTGTTACAGCAAACATCTGCTCCTGAGCTTCTAACAGGTAAAGTCAGGTTTCCTGGATCCTGCACCTCTATTCTCCTTTAGCTTGCACAGTTATCACAGTGTGCTGTAGTGGCTCACATTTTATTGCTTACCCATAGAATGAAGAGTTGGTATTCAGTAGAGGAGCACAGAAGATACAGTGGGACAAATGGACTTCCGCAAACAGGAAAGGATTTGGCTTACAGATTTGTTGCTGGCGGGCAGAGAGCTACATGAACAGCGCTTGAGGGAATATAAAGCAGCAATTGCTGAGGAAAAAAGACTGTACTATTTTAAGGTTACTGAATACATTAAATATTCTAGAGAGCTTTTTAATGTTATCAACTCTCTCATTTCCTCTCCTGTTGCTGATTAATCTGATCTCGCTCAAGAACTCTGTAATAAAATGGCAGATTTTTTCCGCACTAAGAGCACAGATATATATTCCACCTTGGAGGACTGTAAGGCTGAAATTGCTATATCTGCTCTTCCTAAAAACAACTCTAACGTTTCAGTAACCATGGAAGATGAGGCTACTCACCTTCCCTTGCATCTGACTTGAAATAACAGAGTACCTGCTAGAAGGGGTTACCTCTGGGGCTCCCTTGGATTCTTGTCCCCTAAAGGTTGAAAAATGGGAAGCAAAGTCATTGTTCCCCACCTCACCTCAGTACTAAATATAGCTATTTCAGAGAGGCAGTATCCTACCCCTTCAAAAACCGCTGTGGTTAAACCTCTTTTGAATTCAGCCGTCTCTGGATCCTATGAAATTAAAAAACTATTGCCCCATTTCCCTGCTACCAGTTCCAGCCACGATTATGGAAAGATATTTGAACTCTTACCTTAGCGCCTATTTATTGGACTATCAGCTGCTTGATGGCACGCAGCATGGCTTTAGAAGCCATCATAGCACTGAGTCAGCACTAACAGCGGTTTTTGACAATATCCAGGTCCAGGTTGACGCAGGCCTGCTGGTTCTTCTTGATCTTACCGCAGCTTTTGATACCCTGTCCCCTTTGTTGCTGGTGAAACACCTCAAGGAGATAGGGATCGGGCGCGCAGCCCTCGGGCTTCTTGCCTCCTTCCTTAGTGAGCGGGCACAGATAGTGAATATTGGCCATTTCTACTCGGCTTCTAACCCTTTGATATGTGTCGTTCCACTTGGCTCACCCTTAAGCTCTACACTTTTTAATATCTGTGTTGCCCCATTGGCTAAGGTCGTGAGAGCCTTTGCATTTGAGGTGTTGTTTTATGCTGACGACACACAAATGATGGTGTCTATCACCAACAGCATTAGGTAATCTGCCGCAAATGTCAAAAAATGCATGCAGGCATTTTCATCCTGTATGGTTGAAAACTATCTTAAACTGAATGGGGGAAAAACCGAGATCTTGATTTTTGGTAACCAACACGACATATGATCGAATGACTGGTGGCCTGAAAATTTTGGGCAGCTGCCCATTCCCTGTATCCCATGGGAACAATCTGGGCGTTATAGTGGACACATCGCTATTCCTGAACCTACAGATCAGCAGAACAGTGTCCACGTGTTTTGGGATAATCAGGTTTCTTAGAAAAATCTCCCCGTTCATTTAATTTGCATCACAAAAGCAGGCAGTGATTGTCTTGATAATGTCCAGACTTGATTATTGTAATGTCCTCTATCTGGGCATTAACAAGGGCTTGGTGCGATGGTTACAGTTACAGCAGAATGCTGCAGCGATGCTGGTAATGGATCTGCCAAAGTACCACTCAGTTTCGGCTTCCCTCACCTCATTGCACTGGCTACCTCTGGATCAAAGAATTCTCTTCTACACTCTATGCCTGACCCATAATGCTTACTACGACATAGGCCCTGAAGCCATTAAAGCGATGATTCAGCGCTTTGTCCCGACCAAGCAGCTTAGGTCTGCTAGCAAGAATTTGCTAGTAGTCCCCAGGTATAAAAAGGTTAGATGGGGAAGCAGGGCCTTTTCCACTGCCGCTGCTAGGCTGTGGAACTCTCTCCCTGATGGTTTATCTGGTCTTGTGTCACACTCTCTTTTCTGCAAGGCCTTGAAAACCTGGCTATTTACACAGACTTCAGTATATGCATTTTATTTGATTGCACATCAGTCCTCTGTAGCGCCTTGATGCCCTTGGGCTAAGTTAGCGCTTTATAAATTTAACATTCATTCATTCATTCACTGTGCAGGTTCACGGATGGTGTGTTTTGTTGTCTGGTACTGGTTGTGGTTGTCTAATGATTAACCCTAGGTGCAGTGGGTGTAGTGGGGCTACGCGGAGCATCACGAAGTGGGGGGGAATCTACGCACACCTGCACACTCCGCTTAGCCCCACTACGCGCTGCTGCCTCCCTCCCGCCCTTTTAAATGCCCTTACAATCATTAAAAGCATTGTAAAAGTAATTAAAAAGACTTACCTCAGATGCGGCGTCCCAGGGCTCCCTCTTCCTCACAAATGCGCGTGCGCAGGCAGGTGGCGGGCAACTCCGCTCCTCCATGGCGTGTGCGTAGCCTGCCTACTACGGGACGGAGCGGAGCACTACGCTCACACCTACTAATGATGGGCATGTGGACATTTGTCGGTGTCTTTCTGATTTAATATGTATGTGAGATTGACTGATGACAGGTGTGTACATTTCTCATGAGGTTTAGGATCACATGATGGCAATCGTATGGGCATCTAATGGTGGATGTATTTTTATTTGGCAGTGAGACTGACGGTCTGTGTTTGTATGAGTGTGTGCGTTTGTAAGCATGTATGGGTGCTTGTTACTACCTTTTTTTTAAATCTTTTTATTAAACGAAAATAAATAACAATAAGACATCAGGTGACAGTAGCTTCCAATACAGTTACGTTATTCCATCTCCACACATTCAAGATAATAGGTACAAAATATATACATTGGGTCAAGGGGACACATGCGCTTCCACCTCCTCTGGGCATGACGGGGGAGTACATATATCTCCTCGGTAGTGATTCCAGGCCTCCCAGACCTTCCCCCACTTCCGGGGACACCCCCTTGCCTTATACACTGACCTTTCCCTGAACATGCACCAATCCAGGTCCTCTGCCCATTTAGCAACCCGGGGCAGCTGGCTGGCACCCCACAGCTGGGCGATATGCTTGGATATCATACATGCTAATGTAACCCATTGCCTCCTGTAACTGTTCAGGTCTGGAAGTTCCCAGACATTCAGGATGCACCTACATGCCCCCGGCTGCATCTCCACTCCCAGGACCTCTCGTAGAACATCGTGGACCTCTCCCCAATACTCCTGTACCCAGGTGCAGAGCCACAGTATATGCATAAATGTACGAAGCTCCCCATATCCCCTCCTACAGTCTCCACTCTCCTAAGGACCCATGCAAACCAGACAAGGCCCGGTAACATATGATCTGTGAAGAACCTTTAATTGCACCAGCCTGAGCCTCATCTATATAGCTACCACTCTTGGCGAGGAAACCGCCTCCTGCCAATCTTCGTCATCTATTTCCAAACCGTCTTCCACCCATTGCATTCTAAGAGGAACAAGTGGATCCTCAGTGTGATTAATAAGCAATTTGTATATCAGGGAAATGGTCCTCTCAGGGAGGTATACATCCAATACCCAATCCTCAAGATGGGAGGCGTCAGGAAGTAACGCATCCCTAGGGATGTTTGCAAGTAGGGCATGCCTAATCTGTAGATACCGGAAGTGCTCACGGTCGTGAAGGTGGTATTTTTCCTTTAGGGAACTGAGCGGTAGTATTGTCCCATGTTCCCAAATATCTTTGATCTGTGTAATCCTAATAAGGTCCCACTTGTCGAACCCATTTGACCTCCAAAGGCCTCCCAACTTTTCCAAACTCCATAGCGGGGTGGCGAGCGTAAGCTTTCCCTTCAACTTGAGGTGCCTATTCGCTGCTTGCCACACCTGGATGGCATGAGACGCTGGCCCCACAAGGGGAAACCAGTGAGGCCTGGCATAGTGCACCCTAGTGATGTCACCGCCCGGTACCTGCCATCGATCCATAGCGCAACCAGGGCCTCCAGGGGGCCCACATATCACATGGTTTACCCCTGCCAGCTGGGAAGCCAATAGTATTTTCTCAAGTCTGGCAGCCCAATCCCCCCGTCATACCAAGGAAGGGTGAGCTTAGAGAATGCAATGCAGGGTTTACCTTCCCAGAGCAGCTGTCTCTAAAGGGCCTCTATTTCCTTGAAGTAGGATGTGGGCACAGGATCCATCGCATTCTGTAGCGCATACAAAAACCGGGGGAAAACAATCATCTTGAAGAGTACTGCCCTACCCAAATGGGAGAACGGAAGTGCCTTCCAGCATGTCACATCTCCCTTGAACCGACTCAGAGGAGGGCCAAGATTGTTGCGGAAATGTAGTTTTGGGTCTAACGTGACATAGACACCTATATACTTAAACCTGATCTGCTCCATTGGTATCAGGCAGGTCTTCGGGACCACCGGCGGGTCAACCGTGGGAACGAAGAGCACTGACTTTGACCAGTTTATTGCGAACCCAGAGTACCTCCCGAAGATGGCAAGCACATCGAGGAAACAGATAGAAGATCCCCTCGGGTTGGTGAGATAGAGCAGAATATCGTCTGCATAGAGCAAGATTTTGTCTTCCCACTCTAGTGTCCATCGTTGTCCACGTATATCGCGGTCCCAGCGAACCCAAGCCGCCAGGGGTTTCAGGGCCAGAGCAAAGAGGAGGGAGGACAGGGGGCAACCCTGTCTCGTTCCCCTACCAAGGAGAAAATCAGCAGACTTTCTATTGTTCACCACTACTCTGGCCAAAGGCTGGGCATACAATAAGCGCACCCAGCTCAAAAATTCTGGGCCATAGCCCTGCTTCTCCAGTACTGCGAATAGATACGGCCACTCCATTCTGTCAAATGCCATAGTGGCGTCCACGGACACCAGCACCGCTGGTTCCTGAATCGTCGGAACTCTACCCAGCACCCTGTGTAACCGCCTCAAATAGAGTACGGTGTTGCGTCGCGACATGAAGCCGGATTGTTCCGGGTATACCAAGGTGTTATTTACCTTGGCCAGTCCCGTTGCCAACAGTTATGCCAAGATTTTAGGCTCGGCGTTAAACAAGGAAATGGGTCTATACAAGGAACAGAGCATCTTAGGCTTACCAGCTTTATGAATAACCACGACGTTTGCCACCCGCTGGTCATATGGAAGCTGTACCTCTGTTCTACTTTCCACAAACATGGAGCGAAGGAATGGGGCAAGTTTGTTAGCGCTTAACTTGAATAATTCAACGGGGATCCCATTGTGGTCAGTGGCTTTCCCAGAATTTACCCCCTAATAGCTTGCGCCACCTCATCATCCTTGATGGGGGACTCCAAGTAGTCCCTGTCATCCACCGGCAGAGTGGGTATCTGGATGTCTTGTATCATTGTGCAAATATCTTCCTCAGTGTACACCCCTGCCGAGGTATACACCGCCTCATAATAATCTGCGAACCTATTCACTACTGCCTGCGGTCTGTGAGTCCCTCCCAGTATTTCTGGCACGAGCTGCGATGCCCAATCACCCTTTTTGAGCCAAGCTATTCATTTTCCAGCCTTATCCCCGTGTTCATATACACGGCTCTGAACCTCGCCCTCCTGCGCTCTAGCCCTGTCCCCAGCCAGACATCTGTACTAATCCTGCCACAACCTAAGCCGGTAAAGCCCCACCGGGGTCACTGCCACAGAGACCTCTGTCTCCAATCTTATCACCTCCAACTCTGCCCTTTCCATTTTGGCCTGCCGATCTTTCTTCTTCCCCGCTATCAGAGATAAAGCCTCAACCCGAACAACGGTTTTATACGCCTCCCACAGAGTCTGGGTCGAGTCAACGGTGCCCACATTCTCGCGGAAGTAGCTGTCGGAAATCTTAACAATTTCTTTCTTAATGGTGGGATCCCTCAGATGCCAGGCATTTATGGGAGCTACTTTCCCGACGTCAGACTGCTCGTATTCCTGCCAGATCCAAACTGGGGAATGGTCGGAAATGCCACTCCCCAAGTGTCGAGCCTCCCTAACCGCATGTGCCTGCGCAGCTGGCACCAACACATAGTCTATCCGAGACAGATTGTGATGTGCAGCGGACATGTGCGTGTATTGCGCCGCTCCTGGATTACGCGCCCTCCATCCGTCCACTAGTTCCGTAGTTTCTAAGAAGTCAGGCAGCCATTTCTGCGCCGGTCTCAAGGCCCGGGATGGATGCCGATCCACCTCTCCTTCTGCCACCGCATTAAAGTCTCCCCCCAACGTGAGGATGCCCAGCAGCAAGGTGAGGTAAATAGAACTCAAGTCCCGGAAGGTCTCAGAGTGGAGGCCAGGTGGAACATAAATGGAGACAAAGGTGACTGTCCGCCCCTCCCACAGCCCAGAGATGCCGACATAGTGTCCTCGCTGATCAGACCACGTGGCCTGAATCATCAAAGGGAAGGATTTTTTTAACCAGGACCCGACACCTCAGGACCCCGTGGTGAAGCCCGCCTCCGCTGCCAGTTTATAACCCCCTCTATGCAAGGCCATGCAACGATTCCCAATGAGATGGGTCTCCTGTAACAGTACAACGTCTGGGGCATGCCTTCTGATCAATTGACTAACCATTCTCCTCTTGATCCTATCCCCTAGGCCATTCACATTCCAGCTGAGCACACGTATCCCCAACCCCCGGCTAACAGTCAACAGTCAAGTGGTATGGAGACTATACAATCATAGCATAAGTTCCTGATGTCAAGAAAGAATAGAAAAAGAAAAAAAACACAATGCAAATCCCAGTCGTCCCCCAACCCCTCCCCCCCTCCCTGCATATGGCTAATGCCCATCCCCAACTCGCAGTGTGCCTGTCGTCCAATCCCAGCCTGCTAACTAACTCAAGGTAGAAACGAGGAGGAAACGAATGTTCCACCCCCACCCCAACCCCCTAGAATACGAACCCGAACTCCCGGACAGTCCACCGCAATCTTCCCAGTCAAATATGTGGCTGAAGAACCATCCCACCACCCGACAATCCCAAACAACATAAAGGTTTCTATGGCCTTCATCATGCGTGTTCAGGATGTTACTCCTCTCCGCCGCGATCTCGCTCTGCCGGCCCCGAAGGCAACCTACTCTCTATCCAGTCTGATGCAACCTCCAGCTTATCAAAAAGCCAGGCCTTCCCTTCAATTTCCACTCGCAGCCGGGCCGGAAACATCATGGTATACAGCAGTCCCTTTTCCCTGAGTTTTTTCTTCACCGGTAGGAAGCCTTGCCTTTGTTTCTGCACCATCTGGGTGAAGTCCGGAAAGAAGGAGAGCGTTGCATTTTCATATTGCAGGGGGGTCCTTGTCCGAGCCACCTGCAGGATCACGTCTCGTTCCCTAAAATTCAGAACTCTTGTGATCATCAGGCAAGGGGGTGCCCCAGGTCTGGGCCTCCCCCCTGGGACCCTGTGGGCGCGTTCAATGGTAAAATAATTGCTCAGACCCTTAGGCTTAAGATGATTAAGAACAATGTCTTCGACTGATAGATCTGCCGCCGGACCTTCTGATTTCTCAGGCACCCCTAAGATGCGTATGTTATTACGTCTGGGTCTCCCCTCATATTCATCGACCTTCCAGTCAGTCGGATCACGGGAAGTCTTGAGGTCACATACCTCCTGCTGCACAACGCCATATCATCAGTCAAACTAGCAGTCGTAATATCAAGCGATTTCACTTTCTCTCTGGCCTTCGTGAGATCTGCCCGAATCAGGTTGACATCTATTGTGACCGTGTCTAGTTTAGTGTCCAAAGATTCCATATTTTCACTCAAAGAATATTGGACTCCATTTGTAGCTGTCATGACATCCACTAACGTCGGCTCCGGAGGGGAACTCTGCGAGTCCCCCCCCCATCGAATGAGTCTTCCTCGATTCGATGGGTGATCCTTTAGACAGCATGTAGCGGTCCAGCTTATTGGATTGGACATGCGTCGGCCCTTTTGTGGATCTGGGCAGGGTCTTATCTGTGTCGAGCTTCGTCGCCATCTTGACAGACCCTACCCTATGTTGCATTCTGCTGAGCACTAAGGTACTCCTGGGGTCCGGGGTCCCAGGGCGAGCTGTAGAATGTCAAGCTGCCCCGCGTCCCCAACTAGCTCATTGTGGGCATCGCACTTCCACCCACGCAGCCCATGATCCGGGACACAAACCACTCATCCGGTGGCCTCTGCAGCCATGCAAGGTCTTCAAATTAGGCAGGGACTGGTCTATTACAATGAGGACTCACCCCACCGGCGATTCGAGCGCCACTCCCCAGTCTGCAATAGTCCACTATATGGGGTGCAAAGGAAGCCATACCCACCGGGCCTCTCACTCCACCGGCAGCGCCGTGATCACGCCACCACGAAATGGAATGGCGTACACCGCCCCCTGCTGACCGCACTGGGGGGCGACGCGCATAAATGCAGGAACACAGCCACTAGCACCACTCCATTTTTTGTACAGGTGTCCCCCCACAGTAGCTTCCACCAGCGAACCTCTCCACTGTATGTCACCACTTTTGCCGGGCCAGCACCGCTCCTGTCCAGGCCACCAGGCGCCTCCACTATGTTCCCCCACTCTTCTGCCCACACCACACGCAGATCCTCTGGGCCCCTGGTGTTCCGCTGCAGCTCCCCTGGTCACCACACACCAAAAGGCCAACCGGGACACACTCCTCAGTCCCGTTGGTCTCCGCTACGGTCCAGCGGCCCTGGGGGATCACCTTCGATATTTAATGCCATGGGTACATGGCCCCTCCCGTAAGCATGCACTGCTCCGATAGTGCAACGGAGCGGAGCGCCCGCCCCATATGGGTCCGAGCCAGCTCCCTACCGGCAAGCGTTTCCTCCAGCTCAAGTCAGGCGGATCCGCAGTCTATTCCATCTCGTCCAGAGTCCAGTACCAGATACGAGCCACGGGTCACGCAGGAAGTGGTTGCGGGGCCGACCGGCAACTTCTGGTTTCCGGCCCCGATGTTGTTCCCCTCAGGGCTAGACGCTACTCCAACTTCAGCCTCCGGCTCAGGAGGTAATTAGGCCGTGGGACGTCGGGCAGCCTATCTCTGGGCTCCGAGGTCGGAACCGGCCCAGAGTCACACCAGGGAGCGTCGCGTCGGCTCTGCCGCAGGATGGTGAGTCACGGGCAACAGGATTTTCAACAGGATACGTCCGGCGGGGGAAGGGGATCAGTGGAGCCGAGCTCTCTTGCGGCCATCTTGGTCACGCGTGTGGCTCCTCCCCTATTTGTTACTACCTTGGAGGGAATGTATTTGTGTTTGTCATTGTGTTTGCTGACCATGTTTTGTTTGTATGTATGTAAGTATGTGTTAGTGTGCATATGAGCTTTTCTGTATGTGCATATGTGGATGTCTGTTAGTGTGAATATCTGTATAATTGCACGTCTCAGTTTGTGTGTGTGCATCTCAGTGTGTGAGAGTAAATGGGGGCCTCAAAGTATATGTCTGCGTGCAAATGTGGGTGTCAGTTTGTGTGTGCCTGCCTGTATGTGAGTGTGTGTGTCTGGTAGCATGAGAACCTCTGTAATTATGTGTCTGGAGGTGTGTATGCATGTCAGTGCCTGTGCATCTATGCATCTGTGAGGTGGGTGTGTGTGTGTGCAAATGTGTTTAAGTGTGTGACCCTGTGCGTGTGCGAATGTGTGTTTCTGTGTATTTGCTGGTATTTGCTAGTGTGTCCTGGAGTTTACATCTCTCTGGAACTATAGCACCATCTAAATGTTACTCTATATGAGTTCAAGTTTTACTGTTTGTCATTGTGTGTGCTGTCCATGTTTTCTTTGTGTGTAAGTGTGTGCTACGAGCTTATGTATATGTGCATATGTGAATGTCTGTTAGTGAGAACATCTGTGTAATTGCGTATTTCAATTATATGTGTGCATGTCAGTGTGTGTTAGATTAAATGGGAGTCTCAATGTGTACGTATGCATGCAAATATGGGTGTCAGTGTGTGTGTGCGCCTGCCTGTATGTGAGTGTGTGTGTCTGGTAAAATGAGGGCCTCTGTAATTGTGTGTCTGGGGGTATTTCTTGTTTCTTTACTGTTCACCCGGAAATCTCTGTGATTTCACAGATTTCACATATTTTTTTAACTAGACCAGCCTAAAGAATCTCAAGAATGTTGGCTAGCATTCCTTCAATGGTCGATTTTGGCTTCACTATACAAGAGCCTTGACCTTGTCAAGCGAAAATAGGAATAGTCACTCAATAGAGAGTTTGCTAACAATGAATGAGAAAAGATTTTACAATACACCAAAACCGTGATGAGAAACCCATACGTCAAGTACTTACTTACACCAGCCGTACTTAATGCCTAGTTGGGTGGCAAAAATGTATCCTGGTTTGCCCCAATCTTGCCTAAGCTGCCAATCGCAAAGGGGGGAGTTTATGCACATAGTGTGATAATGTGATCAGACAACACGATACTGGGTGCACATAACGACTGTAGGAGCTCACAGGCAGATATATCACGACATTAAGACGTGCCTGCTGGGTCTATTACCACACCAGATGAAACACAAACATACAGCTAGGTTTATCAACCTGGGGCTTCTCATGGCTAAACGCGGCATAGCTATGGTGTGGAAGGCACAGCAATCTCCAGCTGTTAGGAAGACGCTGATCGATTCGGAAAAATAGATCAGGGCAAAGAGAGCGATGCTTAAGGGCACAATGAGAGGTCCACACGGTACTTCAGGGCTTGAATGACTGGAAAGACTTCTGTCAGCAGTACAGGCCGAAACTGACAACAGGCCCCGGTCCCTTAGATGTTGTGCCTCGGAGGATGCTTCTACACTAGCGATGCTCCAAATTGAGGGGCATGAAACAAACTGAAAGTTCAACTCTAGTGGATGTGTCACAGGAGATTGGCCTACGAGAGAAGCCTGGCCAGAATCTGGGTACATACAACATGCCGTAAATACACAGCCAACGCAGCAATAACACCAATTTTCCACAGGCTTCTGCCCAGGCCCACCCTTGGAGTGCTTGGTCATGTATTATGACTGGATTTGGGTGTGATTACCATTGTTATTAATCAATTCCTTCATAGTTGCCCATCAACTTGTTGTATACGAGGCCCACTGTAATGTATTATGTTGTTTGTCTAAGACGAAGTGTAGTGTATATTACTGTTTGACCCATGTATTGTGGAATGGGAGGGGGATGAAATGCACTGTTCTTCAGTTATCTTTGATATGTGTGATGTATGTAAAGTATAAAATGAAAAAGGCCAATACAAATATTTATAAAAAATAATGGTCTAGTGGCTTGGATTTTGTATCCAACTCGTGAGTAATGTATTTGAATCTTGAGCTGGACACTATATTATATTGTTAATCATAATATTTATATAGCTTTGCCTTCTGGCCTTGTCCCCCTATTCCTTTCCCACTGTTCAGTGTGCTGTTCTGCTGCCTCTCTCTCTGTCATTCTGACTCTCTCTCTGTCATCTCTCCTTCTGTCCCTCTCTATTTGTTCTCGCTAAGACCCTCTCACTCTCAATGTCCTTGTCTCTATCGTTGCACATGTCTCTCGCTCTCTCTCTCTTTCTAACTCTCTCTCACTGTGCCCTTTACCCAATCCCTTTCATCCCGGCCCCTTTCTTAACTCCCTCTATCCCCATCCCTCTCTTTCTTAATGTCTCTCTTCATGTCCCTTTCTCTGACCCTATCTGTGACTATCCTTCTGGCCTCGGACCCTTGTTCTTGTTCCCTTATCCTCATTCATTTGTCCCTGTCCCATTTGCCTCTGTCCCTGTCCTCTTGCTTCTGTCTCCCTGTACCTTTTTGTCTGTCTTCTTGTACAACTACTGGGTTGTCAGCCCTTCCCCTTTTAGCTGTCCCTGCCATTCTTTGATCCATCAATCTCTCTTATGATCTTTCTCTGCCTCTCTCTGAAAAGGCAAAACTGTCATATCGCAGGACATTAGTGAGCCCTGTTGGCTATTCACATATAAGTACGATACTTTTTGGAAACATAGGAGTGGAATCAACAACAAAATACATTTAGGGAGTAAATAGTGGCCATGCAAGTTTTTTAATTGGAATGAATGAACAAGTAATGCAAATGACAATGCTACTATTAACAATGATATCTTCATAATTATTATCTCACATGCACTTTCGGACTGGTACAATGAGATGTGAGAGCAATCTGGCAATAGTAGTTACGTTTTTGCTATTGTATCAAAAATAACTGGATACATTTCACCAAGCCAAGTAAAGGCAGAGAACGATGGAAAATCTGGCAAAAATATTGAGACCTCCTTTATAAAGAAAAATTAAACAGATGAGACACCATGATGTCAATAAATGGTTTCCAGAAGAAGTTAAAACAGCTAAACTAGAACTTCAGTGCTCGAACGAAAGTGGTTCAACAATTAGTCCCCTGATCTCAAGAGTATCTTCACACGTCAACTTGAAGAGTATACACAGTTGATCAGGCAAGCTAAAGCTAGTTTTTTACGAGTAAGATCTTGAATGCCCCAACAAAGTCAAAGAGATCTTCAAATTGTCTCTGAAGTCTCAAACCTAGACAGAATCATTATACCCTTCAGGCCCTCTCAAAAACTTTGCAATTCTCTGAATTCCTTCTTGATCAATAAGATTGAGACCATCAAAAAGAATATCCCTTTTAGTCCCCTGCACAATATGCTAGCTTCTGACAATAGAAATACAAGTAATCTTTCCTCTTAACCCAAGATCAATAAAGAGGACTTGATGCACCTATTGACAAAAGTTAAATAAGTGTTTCCAAATGATACCTGTCCCTCAAGTATGTTAAAATTGGTATTGACTTGTTTCCCAGACTTGGCATTATCTCTTCTTAATCTGTCTCTCAACAAAGGCATAGTCCAGGACTTGGCAATCAATTGGATCATCTGCTTTCGCATGGACAGATCTCAGGCAGTTAGACTTTCCCCCTTCAATTATCCCATAGTACAATTGAACTGTGGGTTCCCCAAGGCTCTTCACTCTTCCTCATCTTTTTAACTTATACATCCGGCCCTGGTTCACTATCTCAAAAACATGAAAGTTAAAATGTTTAATTATGTTGATGACATGCAACTTCTCTTCACTTTTGATAGCACTCCAAATTCTAAGATGCGTTTCCAAGATACTATGCTGTTGTTCCAGGATTGGATGAATAGCAACAACTTTAATCTAAACTCTGGCAAAACAGAGATTGTAGGCACCAAAAATAAGCCCAACCTTTGGAATCCTTTCTTCTGTCCCAATGAGTTGGGTACTCCACCCTCTCCAAAGAAGTCAGTAAAAAGTCTTGATTTTACACTTGATGATGTTCTATCTCTGAAACCACAACTTGGCTCAGTGATAGCCTCCTGCTTTTTCCAACTCAGCAGAATTGATCAATTCCTCACTACTGATCTTTGGCCTGGGTCATATTAGCTCTGCTCATGTTGAGAATTGGCTACTTAAACTCTTTTTACTTGGTTCTCCCTAAACAGCTTATGTGGAGGCTTCAGTTGGTCCAAACGTTACTAATTTCTAAAGTTACAAAAGATCTTCACTGGCTCCCAGTTGCACATAGAACTACATTCAAAACATGTTGCACTATTTCCAAAGCCTTGCAAATGAGAAGTCTGGCATTTATTAAATCTCGGATCCATAAATACTACTGCACCTCATGTCTGGAACTCCCTGCACCTTTAACTAAGGACCACCTTTAATTATAGGAAGTTCAGACAGATGCTGATGCTGATGGCTCTTTAAGCAAGACTATTAATAGGTCTCCCGAGCCCTTCTGGGATAGTTACCTAGCACCAAGGGAGGACACAAACATATGAAGATTGTCTGCTGTTTCAATCCCACAATCCCACAACTTGTACACCTAGACTCAATGCTAATTTTCCACTTGAACAACCTGTCTGGAGATAGATATAGATATAGCCAATTTACTATTTTAGAGTTTTGTAATTTTCACATTCATAAGATCATGAAAAGATATCTAAAGGCCAAGCATAAATATCAAATAGTCTTTAATCAATATCCCACAATTCTAACAGATCAATTTGTCCCTCATTTTGATGGGTTGCATTTGCAAAGAAGCTGCTGATCTTTAATTAAATGTTTGGAAAAATAATGCTAAAGAAATCACATTTTACTGCAGGATCAGTGAATGTACAAAGGGATCCGTCTGAGAAAAGAGGTTGTATGGATAATCCCTTGGCAATTGAATCACAAAGTATCTCATATAATAATAATACTCCCCAGAGTATTGATTCATTTTAGACACATTAAAGTACTTGCCCCACACAAGCCAAATACATTGATTAATTCTTGATAACCATGAAGTGCAAACGTTTGAAGTAATTGGGAATTGCAAATTGAAGGAGACAACATCTAGTGTCTGACCAAAGACTCATCTTTATGAATTGATCATCACCAACATTAAATAGATGGCAATGTAGGCACTGACCCACTGAAGCACAAAATTAAAACTTGCATTTGGTGAGGGTTCAACCACATTTGTGCGGAGGCAGCATACTAAACCGAATTGCTTTTCTGGCTCTCCTATAACCTCAAGGGAAATTGGAAATGGCAGCAACAGGACATAAAATAAAAAGTTGGGGACTAATAAAGCAATGGATCAAAAAATGATTTAAAATCCAGAGAGAATATTCTTTTTTCTGATATAACATCGCCCAACCAAGCTTATGGGAAGATGATGCCAATAATAGAATTGATTGACACATTGTATATGAAGCATTTTGTTGTTGAGGTGAATAATGCGCCAGACGCCGATTGATATTTTATACGAAGATATAATTCAATCGTTAGTGCTGTCACCTTATACTTGCAAACAATTGTAGATTTTCTATGTTTAATTTATAACCTGCTATCCTACCAAATATCACAGCCTTCACCTCCAAAAGACCAACAGCCCTCCTGGTGTAAGGGCAATCAAAAGCGACGTCATCTGCATACGCCACTATTTTCCGCTTGATCCTGCTATTCAAAACCAGTGTGATACAAGTATTTTTTAGGACACGTTGAAGATAAGGCTAGTGGTAGATGGAAATAAGTATTGGTGATATAGGAGAACCTGGACGGGTACTATGGCATATTTGTATCCGAGACTCTAGCAGATGGCTTCCTGTACAGGGCCTGAGTCCATCGAGCAAGCATACCATGAAATCTCATGTTGGCAATAGCAGCTCAAAAAATGCAGAAGACCTGCTCAAAGGTACTTTTAGTATTGAGGGTGATGATGGGCCATTTCAATGTAGCATAGGCAGCATTGAACAAGGAAATGTCATTATTAACATGAACTATTAGAAGTCATCCTTTTACTTTTGCATTTGGGCCGGAATCTCCAGCTTGGGCCACACTCTCGACACGCGAGCCGTACTCTCTGGCTCGGGCCGGGTGAACTGTAATCAATGGGCCGGAATGCAATTTTAAAAATAAGGAACATTAGGAATGTGTGGTAAATGGTAGAGGAGGAGATGAAAATCAGTTTGGGTAAAGAAAATGGTGTGGCTGGTCACTGCATCATAACCAAGAAAGGTTTGCTCCAACAGTATACAGTCAACACTGAGGGGAGCACAAATTGCGGACTGCATTTTCCATAATGCTAAGGAGAAAACCTTTCTGGGATTTGATACCCCAAATTATGAGAAGAACAGATGAAAATGGGATGGGCTACAATCCCAGCCCTCCCATAAAACGAACAAATACATTTTTCTTAGCATAGCTCCTTTTGAGGTTGTGATATATTTCGCTCTATTTTTATTTGATGAACCTCAATTTATTTTTATATAGCTACTAATTTGGCACGAAAAAGGGAATCCATAATCAGGATGCATGAAGGGTTCTTCAACTAGCAGTCTTTATATTTTGAATTCGGATACACCTTCCTTCAGCCCACCATCCAAAATTTTCCATATTTGATTTGCTTCCTAGCAGGTCATCAGGCTTTGGAATAGGCAAAGCAGACACAACTGCTACACCTCATCTCCAAAAGGAGTACAATCAGAGAGTACATGAAAAATAAAGATTCTAGCATTGAGTTCAAGTATGTATCCAACGTCCTTATTTCTTGCCTAGGCACTCATCTCGGCCCCATCTGGAGCACATGCTCCAGATGGGTCAGAGATGAATACCCTGTTTGCCACAAACTGATAGACACATCTTTTTGTTAACAGTATTTGGTCAGAGTCCCAGTCCTATTTCTGGTCAGTCAAACAGTGATTATTCGTGTTTATATATTTGCGTAGAGTGCAGCATAGAGAGTTTCCCTGATTTACACAGTTTAAGTATTAAAGAATCTAATTAGAATCAGTGTTGAACTAGGTAATCCCTCATTGACACATTTATCTTTTTAAGCACCTCATATGTTTGTTTTGTGTGTTCTTTGCCTTGCTCTTGTTGTCCTTTAATCTATTGAATGGAAGACAACATAGTTTCTGTTTGGCTAACTTCATTTTGGTGTGCATGTTTTGGATCATGTGAGTCTTAAAGATTCTGGTCATCTGAATGTAAACTAGCTGTAATTTGGGTAAGCAATAGCCTTGAGCAGCTATCATCTACACAAGTCACATTTAATGCTATTTAGCACATGGGCTCTCAGAAAGCCTGCTGCATATCCAAGGAATTTAGGGGCATATTAGCAACAAATAGCGATATTTATCGCTAAATGCGCTTAGCGCATTCTTTTTTTATCGCTGTCTATCGCTGGATATTATCGCAGAGATAACATGCTATTAGCAACGTTTATCTCTAATGGGATAAAATATCCGGCGATAGCGGCTCAATGCGTGAATATCGCTGGAAATCCAGCAATATTCAGGCATTAACGCTAATGGGGACTTAACCTGAATATCCACCTCCCATTGGATATACAGGTTAAGTCATGGTCAGAGCAAACGTTAGGTTCTGGCAATAATTGCGGTTAGCGCAACTTTTTTAATTGCGCAGCCTGCCTTGCTAATAGGCGATAGCTGTGTTAGCGACTGCTTTCAATCACTAACAGGTTGGGTACGCCCACTTTGCATGTTATTAGTGATAAATATCGCTGACATGCAAAGTGGGTCCCAAAAGGGTCGCTATACCCTAAAAACTGTTGCTAACTGCTGTTAGCGACAGCGATAAAATTATCGCCGCTTTAGCGGGAAAAAGTCCTGCGAAAGCGGCGATAGTGCCCTTGCTAATATGCCCCTTCTTTTGAACTTCACATACAGTTTACAGCAAGCATGGCGTTTCACAGATGGAGAACAAGAGTACATGAACTCTTGCAATATTCGCACTTGACAGACACCATATTAATTATTCATCCTGCAAGTCAGTATTTACAGTGGATCTTATTGTTTGGAATTAGCATATTAATTGTAACCTTGAGAAGAAGACAATCAATTGGGCTGGCTGGAAGGCAGTCGTTGAGTACCAGAAGTGTGACAGCTTTTAGCAATTCATGCATCAGTATCATTATTGACTATGGAGTCAATCAATAATGGCAGTTATTTGTTCTTACCTATCGTTTACACTTTCCTGTGTCTCTGTTTTAGCAGATGAGAGCTAATAGCCGGCTTTACGGATTGCTAGCTTGGTCAATAATGCTGAATTACTGCTTAGAGACTCTGATGATATAATAGATAAATGCAAGGTTTATGTTTTAAATACTGATTTTCTAGTAAGAGTATTGTCATTGCTTTTTCTTAGAGATTTGACTTTGATCGACTATTGGGATGTGTGTTTTAAAGACAAAGCTTTGTCCACTTGCTACTCAAGTCTAAAAAGAAATTTCATTGAAAATGTTTGTTACAAAAGCTATACTTATTTATAAAATTTGCAGTTTCTTGGTGCTTTTTTCACGGATCAATAGTAAAAAGCATTTTATTTTACAATCAGACTTTCTGGTGTTTGTTGAGTCTGGGGTTGTCAAAAGTTATTTTTTTGTTGAAAGCATCATAATCCTGCACACGTTGTATTTATCTTAGGAAACTTGTTGAATATACTTAGATTGTTGAACAATGTTAGTAATCATAATGCTAAGTTCTTATAGTCAGAACTCACTGACAAGCTGTTCCGTTATCTAACATCCTCTGCCTGCTAAATATACATAGAGAAAAATGTGTTTCTACTTTTTGGTTTCAGAAACAGTTCCCAGTGCTACCCTTCTGTAGTTTTCTAGACTTTGAACGTCATTCTGCTTCTCACTTATATCAATGTATGTCTGCTTTCTACCCTTATAGGGCAATGGCTCTAGCATTCAAATCTGACCTCTAGTTTCCAGTAGGGTATAGCCAAGCATATCTCTCATTTCATAAAGTATCACTAATATTAGTAATAACCAGGTCAACTTCTGCTATCATCACCTACAGGTAATGGACCATGATTTAATTACCTTGATTTACCTTTAGTTTCCATGTTTTTTAAGGTGTCCATGGCCGATTATTGGTACTTAAGTTACATTGTTCAAATCTCCTATAAGTTTTATAAGTAGCTTCCATTCCTTTTATAATATGATCAAATTAAATACCTTTCAAGGTCCTGTATTGCCACTAAACCTAATTGTATAACTGGCAGTGGTGAATTAATCATATGCATTTGCATTTTGTAACAGTGCAGCACACAAAGGTTATTTTCATCAAGGGTTTCGTTTACAAACTATAGGCCTATGTCTAAAAATCTTTTCTGTGTGTAAAAAACAATTATGTTAGATAACTGCCACACAAAGTCTGAAAAACTGGATCAGGATCCAAAAAGACTGCTTAATCTGCAGACACAGCCCACTCAGTATGCTGATTCTGTTTCAGTTATAAGGAACAGTTAGTGGCGGTTTTCAGCGGAGTGAAGGTGAGTATAGGTGAGCTGTCTATTTAAATAAGGTGTACATCCACATGTTCATATCTTTATGGTTATTCACAAATAGTGTTCAACAGCTTGACTTGTGGACCAATCAGCTCTGTGTGGTTCTCTAAGTGAATGATACAAGGGTTTTAGGTAAATTATTATGTTAGGTATATATTATGCATATTATTAAGAAACAGCGTTAAAATTATCTGCTGTTGATAATGGACTTGATAATATGTCCTTGTGAATTCACCTTGATTGAGTGTAATTAGCTAATCGAATCTCTAACCACAGCTGGTTGGCTTGGATTTTCTATTTTTAAGATGCACACAGTACTCACATCTATCAAATCCAAAAGAACTCTCTCAACCTATGGAGCACAAAGTCACAGCTATGCACAACAGGGTGCTTGGATACCATTCTTTCTCTGTCTTTCTCATACCTTCTTGGGGTAAATAAACAAAACAGAACCAATGTTCCTTATTATATCTCTGGAATCACTTGAACATCATTTAGCATAGTATAGACACACTTCCACACCACCATTGTTTTGCAGTAGAGTTGTTTATCTTCTCATATCATATATGTTTTGTTCTTGCAACCTATATGCTTACTGTTTCTGATTGTTTAGGGTATGCACCTAAGCCAGGCAGAACCCACCACTCTAGTCAGTGAAAGGGAGTTACACAACCCAGGACAACTCCTGCTCACCCCGTTGGTAGCTTGGCCAGAGCAGTCAGGCTTATCCCAGAGGCAATGTGTAAAGCATTTTCTCAACACAAACATTAGTAATATCACAGGTCACAGGGGCCAACATTGTCCTTACTCCAGAATTAATGTTGTTAGGTGTGGTAACAGAACATAATAGTATGCACGAAGAATTTCTATTCCTAGCTATGGCTGTTTTAGGATTGTTGCTTGCTAGGGCATGGCTGGAAAAGACTTCCCCAGCTGTGCAACACTGGCTTGCTAGTTTATTGGCGGTTTACAATCTCGAAAAAGGGATATATGAAAGGAAAGGTAAAAAGGGTAGGGCATTAGGTAAGAAGATTTGGAAACCATTGATGCTGTGGAAAGGGGATTGGGTGGAGGTATAGTGGAGGGGTGCTAGTAACGATGTACAGGTAGATCCCGCTCTGTACTAATGGAATAGGCAAGTGAGAGTCTTCCTTTATGGTATCTACGACTGATTATGCTAAATCATATATACTTCTCTATAAATTTGGGAACATTTTATTCGGTATGGATAAATAAATAATGTATGTACCTTTTTTATTTTCTTTTTTAAATTCATTCATTTCTCTTACATTAAATGCTGTGCTGTGCTATATGTGAAAAAATCTTCAAAACAAAATATATATAAAAAAACATTAGTAATACAATAAATACACCACAAAAGAGACTCCACGCAATATTATATAAAAAATAAATTTCTGCATTGCGTATAATTATCGACCACATAAACCAATATTCACTTTACCAACTAGGCAATTGTCATACCATCACAGTTAGTGCAATACGATAAAGACGTTTGGGGTGCACACTTCCTAAAAACACCATCACTGCGCATACAAATGCAACTCCTGCAATAATACTCATTATCCTGACAAGACAAGGCAAAAACAACATATATCATAGCATGAGGGCATAACATGCAGCAGTTAGTGTAGGTAGAGAAACACCTGAATCACCAGTCATCATGTTAGGACATAAATACCCTGTACATAGAAACTCCTGCATGTCTGTAACATATAATATGGTACTTTAGGCCAACTGTGGGTGGACAGGAAGCCCTGCAAACCTACCACAGTTAACCCAGTAACGTTACTGGTCACCAGGACATGAATGAATGAATGAATAAATGAATGAATGAATGAGGATGACTTGTAATGCTCAGACTTTACCCCAAGGGCATCAAGACGCGGGCAACATACAGACATATATTAACAGGCAGCTTATACCACAGAATTTAGTAAACCTGGGAGAAGAGCCAGATCTTCAGAAGTTTACGGAAGATCGCAAGAGATGGTTGGCTCGAAAGTTCAGGGGGGAGCGAGTTCCATAATTTAGGTGCCAGGGTGGAGAAAGCTCTTCCTCCCCATCACGCCCTTCTGAATCTAGGGACAGTGAGCAAATTTCTGGAGGACGAGCGAAGCGTTCTGTTGGGGGTATGGAGGCTAATTAGGGACCTAATCCCTTCAGATCCTTTAAGCGGGGGCCTCCATTGAAGACTCGCCCATGGATAACCTCCAATGTTCATTCAACTTCCTTTTGAGGAGCGGGGGCCTCCATCAAGGTCTCACCCCATCCGTGAAGCCAAATATAGTGCCCCACTGCAGGATTTACTAGGGAGACCTTGCTGGGTCCCCCGTCCAAGGCCTCTGCCGGTCAAGGAGGGGCAGAACAGCCTCCCAACTCCCTCGGGCCTGACTCGCCTCCGCAAGCCAAAAACAGTAGGGCCGCCTGTGAAGTCTGCGTGTGGCAGCAGTGCGACACCCCCGGGGCCACTCAATATGAGGGACTTCCCTCCGTGGGCTATCGAGGTGGCCCTCACATCACCGTATTCCCCTCTGCTCTGAGCACAGTGCAGCACTGGGCCATGAAGGAGCATCTGAAATCAAGCTGATCCACTCCCTGTGGTGGTCAGAGCATTGTCAAAGGGAAGTCTGGTCGTCCTGGTCACACGTCCTGATGGCCTCCTTTTCAACTCAGCTGTAATACTTGGAAACAGCACATGGCTTTGAGGAGAGTGGTCTCAGGAGTCCCTGAGAAAGCACCGGATTTGTAGAGGCTACAGCACCCAGCCCAAACGTGATCAATCACAGACGTCTGCACTCCAAATTGAAGCAGATAAAAGGCGCCCACCATGCAATGTGCTGCATCAAGTTCAGCACTCTACATGTGCTGAATAAGAGAATAGGTGCTACTATCAGGCAACAAGCAGCATTGTCCTGCAATACTTGAGTGATTCTCAACTAATCAGGGAGGGTGCCATCCCACCTATCTCTGGAGAGCACAGGAGGCACAAAGATCAGGCAGGTAGGCAACAGGCCATCACACTGGTTTCCGTAGCAGAGTGGCACTCTCTCTAGTAGGCCAGCAAGCAAGTAGGTCAGCACAGCAAAGCAAAGTCCAAGTAGTGGTCTTCCTGGCAGCACAGAAGTTCTTCCTGGTGCAGTATTTAGAGCCATCAGTGTCTATTTGCAAGTTCGAGGCAGTGTATAAAAACATGGGGTCAGAGCCCCTGCACTTATGCTCAAAATATGTTTGATGGGGAGGTTGATAGAGCGCGCAGGTCACCCAGCTAGGAAAATGTTTACTAATACTCGCCCATAATTTCTACAAACTTCACACCTTAATCTTATTTAGGTAACTCACGCTCTACTACCAGCATAATTTGCAATTTTATCTGTAATTCCTATATCTATAACCTAGCAGTGTAGATACTAGGAACGTAAACACATTGGATCAGAGAGTTGAGTTTTAAAAGTAGGTACTCAATAAAAACATTTATATCATTTAGTGAGGATGAAATAACCACAGACTCTGGGTAGGTTTAAACTTTTATCTAATCATCATCATCATCATATGTCATGAGCAGGCAATTGAAAGCTATGAGACTATCTATAATCAAAAT
This sequence comes from Lissotriton vulgaris, assembly GCF_964263255.1. Taxonomy (NCBI): domain Eukaryota; kingdom Metazoa; phylum Chordata; class Amphibia; order Caudata; family Salamandridae; genus Lissotriton; species Lissotriton vulgaris. Next base: position 693,667,169 of record NC_141691.1, on the reverse strand, counting down.
CATAAAAAGAGTAAGCTATGCAAAAGATAGAGTATGCTAATCATTTAGGAACTTGAAATAAAGGGAAGGTAAAAAAAGGAACATGCTAATATTAGATCACAGTCTTTCACAATTTCAGATTAAAGGAGGGAAAAGAAAAAGGAACATGCTAAATCAAAAGACTTTCGCAATTTCAGCTGACAGTTTAAAGAAGAATTTATTGCAATTTGAGATTTTAATTTAGCTCAATACTATAGGTTAGGTAAGATTTGGAACATACTATTAAATTCAGCTGATCTCTTAAAAGGGAGGGTGAGAAAAGGAACATATATTAACCCTGGCCACGGGTCAGTTGGAAAAAGACGGGAAGAACCCCAAGGACTTAAGTGCCAGTATGCGAGCAGGTGCAGCTCATGGACAATCAGGACAGGATCCCCCAGAATTCAGATCAGGACCAGTTCACCAAAGGTTAAGACGAACACCTGCAGCTTCGGTTGCAACGCCTGCGCTACTCCCTCTCTGGAAGGAATCTGCCAAAACCCTGATTGGGTTATAACCTTTATTATCATCTAAGTGCTTCGCCAGAACTTTCACTTCCCAAAACCCCGATTGGGTTCTCGAACCTCCCAACAGAGTGCTCTGCAGCTCTCTGTTTCAGTCACCTATTGAGTGCGTTAGGTCAGTGACAGGTCAGCTATTCGGACAAGTCGGACAATTTCTCTAGCTAAACCTACGATAGTTATACTGTTTTTCGGGTCAGTGTACCACCCCCCAATTTTGCAAGTTTATGGATCCCCAATTTTGATTGGACAAAGGAGGAGGACAGGTCATCCCACCACCTATTTTCTAGACTTTCTCAGGCTCTTTATTCAGATTCCGAACCCGCCCCTTAAATTCCAGGTTCTCATGACATATGCCTGTTGGTTAACAATGGTGAATATAACATTGTATACATTTGTTTCAATTTGCAGTACAGTTCAGCTTCTTCTAGCTGGGTCGCAGTTCATTCCCAGGAGCATCTTCTCAGTCAATCAGCTCCTTGGCTGGGATTCAAAGGTCACTGCTCTGGAGACTCGCAGATCTCGCACAGACGCATGCTCAGTCAAGATGGAGTACAGCGTATTAGGACAGGCCAAGTTTCGAAGTGTAACATAAAATGGAAAAGAAACAGTTTTAGAATACAGAATAAATGATTTCACTGTATACCATGAACCACTACACTACTCCCATTACATTATATTAAACTATAGCATTAGGATTAAGCAGAACCAACAGTAAGCAGCAATGCAAGCTTCAAGCATATGAGAACACAGATCAGCCGTTTTAGTACTAGTGCGCAGAAGCAACAGACTCCCTCCAAAGCTGCGAGTACGTCATGTCACATGGGTATGACAGACGCATGCGCAGTAGAAATTCCCGCGTAGCAGCGGCCATTTTAGGTTGCAAGCGTAATAATATTAATAGACACATAAGCAAGCGTCTCTCGGACACCCAAAATTGTCTGAAGAGGGGCAAATTTATAAGACAAAACAGGTTGATTAGTTAATTAACATTATTTCGAGGTTCATGAGTTCAAGCAAGTCGTGTTTCATGCGAATCCTTGCTCCATCAATCCCCTCTTTGATGATATTTACTATCATCACAATTAATGGAATCAGATGCCAACTTTCACATTTCACCCATTTCAATCTCTTCAAACTTTTTATTTAGCTTTTTCTCAGCATCTTTATTGGGATGAGAATTTTTAATTTTTTTGTATATCTGATTATTCATTTCTTCTAATTCGAGCTCTTCAACATTTCTTTTTACTCCTCGTTTATTCACTGCATATTTCTTTTTGTGCTTTCGACATTTGCAGCACATTATTATAAAGAACACTAGTAAACCTATTCCCGCTATTGGCATCAGTATTTTACTCACAAGACTCTTACATAAATTAAAAAACCAACTACCGACAGAGGAGAGACCACCAGTTAGTCTCTTCCAGGCACTATCAAACTCAAGTGGTTTGAGCTCTCTTTCCAAATTAGTGATGTTTTTCATGTACTTCTTGATTTCAACACTTTTATCTGGAATTTAAGTGCAACAATGTTGCGCTTTCAACATTCTACAGACTCCCCCCTCTTTTGCCAATAGGGTGTCAAGAGCAAGTCGATTTTTTAAAACCATAGATCTGATCACAACCAATTCGGTATTGACCATCAAGAAACCTCCAGCAGTCTCAGTTGATAACCGATCTACTACTGTTGACAATTTGCAGATTCTATGTGTATTAAGAGTCACTCCCACTGTAGGTATCAATGCACTAAATATATCACCTATTATTTCTCCAACACTTTCTCTTTTACTACGTATTAATCCATTAGTTTCTTCATTGCTTCCAGTAATCTTTCCCACATGGTATATCTTTGGGAAGACAATACTAAAATAACAGCTTCCATACCAATGGTCTGGTAATTTGAAATAAGAAGGTTTCCACATATATAATAGATTCCAGGAAACACAGGTTCTGACCTAGTTCAGTTCAGTTCAAAATACACTTTATTCGATTTGGTTAAAATCATAAAAGCCAATAAAAACAGTATTATTTACAATTTAAAAAGGTACATACAGATCTTCAGATTGTGCGACACATTAAACAGTCATAAATAACAGGACAGAAATGTTGGCAATCATGTTACAGCGTTACCCTTGTCGAGCCTTGACTTGGTTCTAAATGCTGCAACTAAAAAACTAGCCACAGAATATGTGATGAAAACATTACCTAAAGACTGTAAGTACATCAGGGCAGGCCTGACTTGTATAAAACCGGCCTACCTTTAAATATTTGTTTCTTGGCTCCCTAAAGGTACTACAAAACATCGTAAAGTGCAACGTGTCCTGGGTTGAAAAATCGTCACATTTACATGGGGCTCCTGATTCTGGCGTGCTCCATTGCTGGAAGCAGCCCAGCACGTAAGGAATTTGGTTAAATCTAAATTTAAGTGTCTATGTAACGGTTTAGTAACAAAGGTAAGGTAGGGCTCTAGGGATGGGGAGGATAGCAGCACTGATGTTTTTATCAGCCCGAGCCAACCTTACATTCTCCATGAAGTGTTTTTTGACCCATTTGATATCCTCAACCCTGATAGAAGATGGCAGGTTAAATAATCCTGGGCGAACAAGTTTTTCAAACGCCAGGCGTACATATTCTAACCAGGGGATTTTCTTCCTATAATCAAGGAACATGACATCCTCCAAAATGACATGATTAAGAGATAATTCCTCGTTAAGCCATAACTTTAACCAACACGTTAAGGGAGCCAGTCTCAGTTTGTCTGAGACATAATCTAGACCCAACTCTGCATGCAATGAGAAAGTAGGGGTGGATTGGGGAACAGAGAGTAGTTGTCGAAGGAATTTATTTTCTTCCCTTTGTAAAAGATCGTGGGACAAGTACCCCCATAAAGGTGCGCCATATTTAGCTATAGCAATACATTTTGCGTTGTAGATTTTTAAAATTGCCTCCATGGGTCTTCCTCCCAGCCTGTTCGCAAACCCCACAAGGGCAGAAGCGGCTCTAGTCATAGCCAGCTTTTTTAGCTTAATCTGTGGACCCCAGGTGCCCTTCTCATCAAATGTAACGCCCAAGTAAGGGAACGATTTTACTTGGGACACAACCTCTCCTTTACAGTACTGACCCATTTTTGAAACCCCAACCCCCAATTACCTTGTAATTGTGTTCGCATTCACTGGAACCAATGAATATGTTATTATAATAATTAGTCTTCTCTCTGTGAAGACAAAGTTTCCCCTTCTTTTCGAAATACAGCAACATAGCCGCATTAGCTCCACCGTTTGATGTGGTTTCTATTCTTTCAGCCCATTTAGGGATTTTCTGATTCTTATCCTTTGCTTTCTTTTGTAAACTTTCTCTTCTTTTCTCTGCCATGTTTAGAAACATTTTCTCTTGTTCATGTAATGAACATGTCAAGTTATCTCTGTGTGCCTCACCTAAATCTATTATACCTATAGTTAGAAAGTATTCACCCATATAACATGTTACATCACTCCTAGTATGTACAGGATTTAGGTTACTACGTATAGGAACTTCAGAAAATATCACATCTGAGTTAGAATAATAATACTGTAAAGGTCCTCTCTTATAGAATAAACTAGCTAAAATACTACAGGAAATTCCGTATGTTAGTGGCAAGTGATGGTATGTCACACCCTCATCTACTGAAGTAGGTAGCTTCATGCAGACGTAACAGTCTTCTATTTCCATTCCTTCTACGTAATGCACTAATAGGTTTGCAAATACATTTAAATGAGTTCTGTTTTTGAATCTATTATAGTGCAGTCCTTCCTCATCTGATGCGTCTAAGTCCATTCTAGTTTGTCTAAGGCTAAGTGCTTTCTCCTGTGTATCTAATCTTTGTGGTGTATCTTTCGTTTGCAGCTCTTCTGTGTCCTTTGTCATTGGCTTAGTAGGGTACAAATTAGTGTCTTTACTCATCATGTAAGGAATAGTTATTGTTAGTCCTATCCATAATATAAGTACTAATGCTACTCTACATAAACATACTTTGCAGTATGTTTTACAACAACTTTGTCTCGGTCTTCCATTCACAGAGGAATCAGACATTTTGACTCAAAAGAAGCTTCAACCCCTCTTTGGTAACTTTGCACAGGTTGCTTACTCAGGGCAACTTTCAGGTTGGTTTCACTTCTTCGTCAGTCTGGTCAGTAATCAATTCTTCATCACTTTCGTCACTTATCTCCAAGTTTACAAAGTCCTCCAACACCAGATAAGTCCATTCAGGACTCTGATACTTGTTATTCAGTCTCTTTATTAGGGCACTGCTTCTCCTAGTTTTTATCACAGACAGATCAGTTTTACTGGAGTCTTCGTTTTCCTGCTCAAGTTCTTTGTCGATAGTCTTTAGTCTTAGTCTGAGTCTTTTGACAAATCTAGGTACTTTGTCTCCTTTTCATAGTCTTTTACCTGGCACTGTCTCTTGTCTTTCTTCAAACACTCTTTTATTTTCATTCAGTTGTGGTAAATTTTCAGGATCGTTTTCTATGTCACTCCCTAACTGACTAGGTCCGGGTCTTATATTAGTGTCTTCTGCCTGGTCCCTAAACTGGCCTTGTTCAGGTGTATGCTGGTTCTGGCTTTGGTTTGTTTCAATTTCTTCTTCTTGAACACATTCGTCTAGCTCTATCTGATCCTGTTCAAGCACTTCAGATGTTTGATTTTCTTCCGCTTGAACTTCCGCCCTAATTTCTATCTTTCCCTTTTCAGGCTCAGGAGTTCTTGGAGGAGTGTCAATAACCTGTTATTTCCCTATCTGGTCTTCCTCTTCATCAGATTTGATTTGGATTTTGATGATCTGATTATCTCCTTCTATTCCTGTCTCATCCTCACTATCCCATTCTCTATCTAAATAGGTTTGTCTTCTTGTTCTTATTGGATCTATAGTCAGGTCGATTATTGGGACGCAATCATCTTGACTGGAGCTCGGTTGTTCTTCTTCAGCTACTTCAGGACCAATCTCTTGGGACCCCTCAGCTGCACAACCTTCAGCCTCAGTTTCTTCAGATTCTACGTAATTTTGAATGCTTCACAAATTTGTATTATTATTTCGCTCTGGAAATGCCCACCTCTGTCTGATTCAATTGTGACTGGAAATCCGTACAGAGGTATCAGTTCCCTAAGTAACAGTTTGGCTACAGTGATGCTATCATTTCTGCGAGCAGGGTAGGCTTTCACCCACTTTGAAAACAGACAGACAATGATAAGGACGTACTTCATTCCTTGACAAGGGGGTAACTGAATAAAGTCGAGTTGTAATTGTATGAAAGGGCCTTCTGCCTTTCCAATCTTTCCTGGCAAAACTACAGTTTTCTTTTCGGGATTGTATTGTTGACAAACCAGGCACCTTTGGCAGAGTGCCTCTGCTATGTTTCTGAATTTCGAGTTGAACCATGTCTGCCTAAAGATGAGTATCATAGCATCTCTTCCCAAATGTGTGTCTCCATGTATCAATCTAGCCATAGGAGCAAGTTTTGAATTATTCTAATCCTTTCTGTGGTAACCTTCTGACACCTCTCTCTATCTGGGGCCCCAGATATTTCACTGAGGAGGTACAGAACTGTAATTTGTCTGGTGACACTTTATGTCCTCCTTCACCTAAATGGTTCAGTAAGGCAATGGTGTCAACAACACAGTCTCTTCTACTTTTAGATGCCACCAACAGGTCGTCTATATATTGCACCAGGACTGATTCTCCAGGCAATATCAGGGTTTCAAGGCATTTTTTCAGAATGTGATTGAAAATCGCAGGACTCTCTGTGTACCCCTGAGGAACACGATTCCAGACGTAAACATGACCGTCAAATTCAAATGAGTAAAGAAATTCGCTGTCTGGATGCAATGGAATTGAAAAGAATGCATGGCATAAATCAATGACAGTAAACCACCCAGCATTCCATTGTATTTGATACAAGATCACTGCAAGGTTTGGCAGAACAGGACAGCAAGGAACAACGATTTTATTAACCTTGCGCAGGTCCTGTACGACCCTGTACTTACCACTTGTTTTATTTTATTCCGATTATGGATCGAGTTACAAGGACTGCTCAACACCTCTTGCAAAATGCCTGCTTCCAACAACCTTTTTATTTCAATAGCAACCCCTGCTTTTACTTCTGTACTCATTTTATACTGTCGAGTATTTGGGTAAACTGCATCTTCTTTTATGGTTATTTTAATTGGGTCAACGTTTGCCATTAATCCTACATCTTTTCCAGTAAAATCCCTTACCTCTGGTTTCACTGTCTGTTGGAGCTCTTCAGGTAAGTCTTGTATTGTCATTCTTTTAATTTCTGAGTCGGGTCTTATTAGCATTAATTTGTATATTCTGACTTCATTTGGGGTCTGAATTTAGACGCCATTTGGAGTGCAAAAAATGGTACAATTAATTTTGCACAGCAAATCTCGTCCTAGTAAGTTCACAGGACTTGAATCACAGACAACGAATCTATGCATCTCTTTGAAATTCCCTATTTTAATTTCCATAGGTTCTGTAACTGGTGTACTAATTCATTTATTAGAAACGCCCACTACTTGGATCGCTTCTCCCGAGAGGAGTAGGTTTGGAACGTCTGCTGTTCTCACAGTAGAACGGGTAGCACCAGTGTCCAACAGAAAGGTGACATCATTCCCTTCAACTTTTCCTTCAATGTATGGCCCTGACTGGTCCACCGGCAAGGAGGCGCCAAGCACGCACTCCTCGTCCTCCCCCCTCAGGCACCGTCAGTAAGGTTCGTCACAGAGGAATGTATCATTTAACAGGAATTGCGAAGTTGCTGTATTTCTATCCTCCCTTCCTTCCCAAATTTCTGTGTCTTCACCCTGTTGTGCTTTACTCCTATAATTTGGCCTAGGTGCATGAGGCAACTGATTCTGTTTTACCTGTTGCTGGGTCTTCCGTGGTACCTCATTTTGCGTCTGTGGATTTAAATCATTAATTTGCACATTATCAGTCTGTACAGCCTTACACTCGTCCCTCCAGTGCCCCATCTTATCGCACCCATGGCAGGGGAACTTTTTTCTGGCCTCTTCTCTACTCATCTTTACCCTTGGCTTTCCCCCACTCCCAGGGCCCTGATTCTGAGTATTTGTCATTTTGCTTAACTGCTGTTCTTGGTGCTCTGCTAATTTTACCGGTGCCCACATGACTTTTTCTTTTAATTCTTTTCGTTTATTTTCCAGCTCATCTTTACAGTATTTAGCATATTTAAGGACTTCATCAATTGGTTTAGCCTGCCAGCAGATTCTGCTGTCTTTGATCCACTGTGAGATCTCAGGGCTTAACCCTAACTCAAATCGATAAATGAAATGGGTCATGTCTTTCATTTCGATATTGTCCAAGCCTCTATACGTCTTGAACACTTGTAACAGACGCTCATAATATGAATGTACAGTTTCATCTCTATTCTGAGTAGTTCTATCTATTCGGGTCCAGTCTGTCTCTTTTGCAGGCACCTTTCCTTTCAGGTACAACATCACCTGATTGTACTTTCTCATGACATCTTCGGAAGGAGCCCCTGTCTTTGGGTCTCTAGGGTATTCCTCATTTGGCCAATCAACAGAAATTTTACATTCTGTCCACAGATCTACGGTAACTACAATGTCAAAGAAACCATCCAGATCTTTCAGGAGGTATTTTGAAACTTTAACAAATCTCTCAACCTGTCTGTACCACTCTACAGGTTTCTCTCGCAATTTTGGGAAATCATTTCTAAATGATACAATATCTTGTCAGGACCATGGCACACGTACATATCCTCCACCTGGTACTTCTCGCATGGGACATAATTTTTCTACCTTTTCTGTCTCTTTTAGGACGTATTCTGAAGCCAATTGCCTTGACCACGCTTCCTCCTTTTTCTTTGCCCATCTTGCATTCCATTTCTCTAGTTCACCCCATTTTTGCATCAAATTTATCAGCTCTCTGATCTGGACCTTTTTCCCCCACACATTCATGTTTTCTAAATCTTTGTCGGAGAATTCTACTCGATAGGGTTTCTGCAACACTTTAGATTTACCAATGTCAATTCCCATGCTAGCTGCAGTTTCCATTAATTTTTCGTGAAACACCTTTGTATTTCTAGTGATGCTTTTGCAGACAAACAGCAATTTGTCTTCACTAAGGGTATTCAATCTTTCCAATCCCACATTCCCATTCATCAATTCTTCTATTTCAATCCTCAATTTATATATGTCTAATGGCTTGGGCTGTGTTTTTTGTCTCTCTATTTCTTGGGTCCATCTCTCTATGTCTTCAGGAGTTACTACAGTGGCACTTCTCGTACCTGATGATGTTTCTATCTGTACTTCCCTTGCGGGTACAGGAGTGGTTTTTCTCATGGAACCACTTTCAGGCTCTCGTATTGTACTACTGATGCAGATATAACTTGAGCCTTTGGACTAGCTTGTTTATCTCCGTACAACGGAACAACTGGGCCAATAGTTACTGGAATTGTCAAAGCTTCAGGACTTGTATTTAATTAGGAAATCTTTTGAATTAATTAACTTCTCTGTTTATTTAAAGCTTCTCTTTCTCTTTCTTGTAATACCCTTTTGATGGAGGTCTCATGTAACACATGCGGAATTAAAGGTGGCTTAAAAAACAGGGCAATTGGGTTTGATGTGATTGACCACTCATTACAAGCAGGCCTAAAGAACTGGTTATTTGGATTTACTATTCTTGTTTCTTCATTATAGGGTGGTGGATTTTTCATTAATAAATCCTCCATGTAATCGTCATCGGAATCACCACTAGTCATTAAATGGCTGTTTTTTTCAGTCCTTTTACCTCCCACAGGCTCCTCTACCGTTAGTACTGGGTAAAGTCCTTCCACTAGCATATTCTGTCTCCACTCTTTCATTCTTTTTTCTTTGGTTTCTCTTTTACCTTTTGGGTAAAACTTACTTAACCCTTTGTCAATTCTTGGTCTGTCCCGCTCAAAAGCTTCTATTTCCCATTCCTCTAACGGCTCATATAGTATCAATCTCGGTCTGGGATGTAAATCATTCATTCGGGTCCTCAGGTTAAACAAAATTCTTCCATTAAAGGTACCTTCTAGGGGAAATGCTAAAATTCAATCATCTTTAGTATATTCCACCCAATTTTCCAACCATACACAAGAATAGTAACCTCTGTCCATCATCATAAAGGAATCAACACTGTGGTTACAAGTAATGTTCAACCAGTGGGAGCGCGGCCTTTACTGTGAGTCAAGTTCCCACGCTCCTGCGCTCACCCCTCCTTTACAATGCTATATCAGCTACACACCCGCTGTTTTGACCAATACCAGCGCGGCACTGAGTAATGCTACTCCTTCTGTGTGACCCTTACTAGGTTATATCACATTAGAAGTTTTGCCAGCAAACTCTTTGCTATCACTTATTCAATCATTCATACAAAAAAAAACTAATTTAGTGCTTCTGGTTCTGCCCAACCATGCACTAATTTTCCTCGAGTAAGTGACATCACTGCGATGTGGCTTCTATTTACCACCCGCTATTCTGCCCCCGTGGATTCCAGACAAAACATATAACAGGTATGAACAAGTTTGGTTAATACATAAACTTCAATATAGCAGCATGAAATAAACATTTCAATAATTGCACATTTGATCGATCAATAAAATATGAATTTTAACCTACTAATTAACTAACTACCTAACTTTAACTAATCCCTAACCATAGCTCTGCTACCAGAAAATATACTAATAGAGCACGCAGGTCACCCAGCTAGGAAAATTTTTACTAATACTCACCTGGGCCCATAATTTCTACAAACTTTACACCTTAACCTTATCAAGGTAACTCACGCTCTACTACCAGTATAATTTGTGATTTTAACTCTAATTCCTATATCTATAACCTAGCAGCGTAGATACTAGGAACCTACATTGGATCAGGGAGTTGAGTTTTAAAAGTAGGTACTCAATAAAAACATTTATAACATTTAGTAAGGATGAAATAACCACAGACTCTGGGTAAGGTTTAAACTTTTATCTAATCATCATCATCATCATATGTCATGAGCAGGCAATTGAAAGCTATGAGACTATCTATAATCAAAATCATATAAAGCGTATAGCTATGCAAAATATAGAGTATGCTAATCATTTAGGAACTTGAAATAAAAGGAAGGTAAAACAAGGAACATGTTAATATTAGATCACCGTCTTTCACAATTTCAGATTCAAGGAGGGTAAAGAAAAAGGAACATGCTAAACCCAAAGACTTTCGCAATTTCAGCTGACAGTTTAAAGAAGAACTTATTGCAATTCGAGATTTTAATTTAGCTCTATACTATAGGTTAAGTAAGATTTGGAACATACTATTAAATTCAGCTTATCTCTTAAAAGGGGGGGGGGGTGAGAAAAGGAACATATATTAAATAGAAACGATTTTGCATTGTCTAAAGGTGGGCTGAAAATTGGAACACGCTAATAGACAGTAATACCTGTAAATCTCATTTACCAAGGGACGGGAGAAAAAAAGGAACATATGTAATCAAAGCTTTGCAATTTCAGGGAAGGTAGGAGAAGGATGCAGTTTAGGAAACAATTACCCACACAGACTTTATATTTACCTAGGATAGAGTGAAGACCAACCCTGGTCACGGGTCAGTTGGAAAAAGACGGGAAGAACCCCAAGGATTTAGGTTCCAGTAGGCGAGCAGGTGCAGCTCATGGTCAATCAGGACAGGATACCCCAGAATTCGGATCAGGACCTGTTCACCAAAGGTTAAGACCAACACCTGCAGCTTCGGTTGCAACGCTTGCGCTATTCCCTCTCTGCAAGGAATCTGCCAAAACCCTGATTGGGTTATAACCTTTATCAGCTAAGTGCTTCGCTAGCACTTTCACTTCCCAAAACCCCGATTGGGTTCTCGAACCTCCCAACAGAGTGCTCCGCAGCTCTCTGTTTCAGTCACCTATTGAGTGCGTTGGATCAGTTACAGGTCAGCTTTTCGAACAAGTCGGACAATTTCTCTAGCTAGACCTATGCTAGTTATACTGTTTTTCGGGTCAGTGTACCACCCCCCAATGTTGCAAGTGTAAGGATCCCCAATTTTGATTGGACAAAGGAGGAGGACAGGTCATCGCACCACCTATTTTCTAGACCTACTGAGGCTCTTTATTCAGATTCCGAACCCGCCCCTTAAATTCCAGGTTCTCATGACATATGCCTTTTGGTTAACAATGGTGAATATAACATCGTATACATTTGTTTAAATTTGCAGTACAGTTCAGCTTCTTCTAGCTGGGTCGCAGTTCAGGTTCCCAGGAGCATCATCTCAGTCAATCAGCTCCTTGGCTGGGATTGAAAGGTTACTGCTCTGGAGACTCGCAGATCTCGCGCAGACGCAGTCTCAGTCAAGATGGAGTACAGCGTATTAGGACAGGCCAAGTTTCGAAGTGTAACATAAGATGGAAAAGAAACAAATTTAGAACAGAGAATAAATGATTTCACTGTATCCCATGAACCACTACACTACTCCCATTACTTTATAATAAACTATAGCATTAGGATTAAGCAGAACCAACATTTTAGTCAAAGCAGCAATGCAAGCTTCAAGCATGTGAGAACACAGAGCAGCCATTTTAGTACCAGTGCGCAGAAGCAACAGACTCCCTCCAAAGCTGCGAGTACGTCATGTCACGTTGGTATGACAGACACATGCGCAGTAGAAATTCCAGCGTAGCAGCGGCCATTTTAGGTTGCAAGCGTAATAATATTAATAGACACATAAGCATGCGTCTCTCGGACACCCAAAATTGTCGAACGAGGGGCAAATTAATAAGACAAAACAGGTTGATTAGTTAATTAACATTATTTCGAGGTTCATGAGTTCAAGCAAGTTGCGTTTCATGCGAATCCTTGCTCCATCAAGGTAACTTCAAAAGAAATCTTAAAAGTGCACAACACCCCTATTCAAACCCAGACCTGGCTCCAGACATCAGTAGGTGGTAAATTAGTCCTATGTGTGAGGGCAGAGCCCAGGCTATACAAAAGTAAGTGTGCCCCACCTCCCTCTTTCCCTGCCCAAGAAAACCATTCAGTATGCAGATAAATGCAGATGAAACCCTGTTACACCCAATCCTTCCTGTGTGATGACTGTCTGGAAAATATGCTCAAGCCCAGCTGTCACTCTACTCTAAAACTGGATTGGAGTCACGCTGAAAAGGACAAAGAGTCATAAGCACATAGAAATGGACACTTCCTAAAAGTGGCTTTTTTCCAATAGTAATGAAAAATCCACTTACACCAATAAGCAAGATTAATCACCACTACTCCAAACATGTCAAACATGGCAACACTACTCCTTTCAGAATTACCACAATTCCCAATGCAAACCTATGGGTGGAGCAGGTCCCACAGCAGTGAGAAGCCAAATAGGCTGTTTGTCACTACCAGGACATGCCACACAATGAAGGCCATGTCCTACCTTTTGCCTACATGTCACCATGCCCATATGGCATGCCTTCCTTAGGGGTGACATACATGTAGTAAAAGGTGAGTTTCAGGCTTGGAAAGTAACTTTAAATGCCAAGTCACTTTGGCAGTACACTGCACATGCAGGCCCTGCAGTAGCAGGCCTGAGACACAGGCTACTTCTGTGGGTTGAACACTCAGCACTGCAGGCCCACAAGTAGCATTTAATTTACCAGCCCTAGGTATATGGGATACCACTGTACAAGGTAATTACTAGTAGATTAAATATGCCAAACAGGTGTGAGACAATCATACCAGGTTTAAAGGAGAGGACACATACACTTTAGCACTGAATATCAGTCGTAAAGTGCCCAAAGACCTAAAGCTAACAAAAACAAGTCAGAAAAAAATACAGGAGGGAGGAAAAAAGTTTGGCGACAACCCTGCAAAAAGGGCCAGGTCCAACATGTACCCTGGTAATATATTCAACCACCTATGGATATTATGCATTATTACACATTATTGTACCCTCTTATTTCTTTACAACTGCATCTTCTCACACTGCCTAAAATATTTTAATGAACATTCTTGAAATGTAAAGTTTAAAACACCCCACTAACACAGAGAAGAGAAATGCCTCACCTATTCATACTATTCCAAAAAAGCCCAAGGGAAATAAACCTGTTGATTCTCAACACAGCTTCTAAAACAAGGCAGTATGAGCCTGACTTGCAAAGCCATATACGATCACTAAACTGTGTTCTTATTAGCGCGAATGGCAGGAATTACGACTACAAGGAAAGCACAGAAAGGGAGCTTTCAATCGTAAATAAGTTTATTCTCTCCTAATGTTACTGCATGACTGTAAAGTTCAGAGGGAGTCAAATCCGCACATTATTGTGTGTTATAATTCGCGCTCAGCATTGTAAGTTTGTGAACGCCCAGAAACGTGAGAGTTTATGACCATTTACAAAGTTAAATACGTGGGGGCAGATTTACAATTACTGGTGCATCCCTACATATCGGCAGGGATGCGCCAGTAATTGTGCGCCGCAGCTCCGCCACCCTTGTAAATGCGGCTCACCATGGGGCAAAAACGGCACAGATGCGTCACATATCTGTGCCGTAAAAGCGGTGATCAGGGGGCCCTATGTGCACAATGCTGTGTCAATCCTTATGCCTGCTTCAAGCAGGCGCAGGGTTTTGACAGAGCATGGGCCCAAAATTGACTGAGTGAAATCTTGTAGATTTCACTCAGCCACTTTTGGGAGGCGTTCCTGCGCCGGAACGCCTCCCCCTGTGATGGTACGCCTCTTCTGGCGCAGGGCTTTACAACGTGACTCATTTGGGAGATGCGTCACGTTGTGAATACCCCGCACCATGGCGCATCTTTTGCACCGCCGCTGCGTCACAAAAGTGACGCAACGGCGGCGTAAAATCAGCGCATGGGGCTTGTAAATCTGCCTCTTAGAGATTAACTTTGCCGGGGCAAGAATAAGAAGAATTGAAAACCCTCATTGTGAAGGAGTTTCTATTAGGGGACATTTTACCCCCATGGACAAATAAAAGTTTTAAGAAAAATGTTCTTTTGCACAAAGACACTGGTTTTCCATTCTGTTGCACTGTAATATGCACACATTTCCAAACTAAGGAAATGGTAGGCTCAAAAGAAAACAAAAGCACATGACTTTCCCAGGAGTCTTCTTGGAATGCTGCGAAAGTCCAACATTTCATTTTTTCTGGAAGGATATTTTGTGAATCGGGACAATCTGTATATCTGCACCCATGTGGAGGCATAAGCCTACAGGAGCAGATTTTCAACTTTTTTTGTGTGAATTATGCGTGGTCTGTACTCATTATTCTGCATAGCAATATTTTTTGCTCAGTAGAACTTTTGCATGCGCTCACTGATTATTCAGCTGAAAGACTATTATGATGCTTTCTCGAGTTTTAACCCAGAGTACAAGTAAAGAGCACATTCAGAGGTTAAAGTGGGTGGGAGGGGCATGACATGCCCATACTTGTTTGATAATTGATTGAAAAAATGCCCCTACTTTTTGTAAAAAGACCACCGTCCCCTAACAGTTAATTCCGATAGTTTAAATCCTTCTGCTGAAGTTTCATTCACTGAGTCTTCTGTGCTGTGATACTGAAGCCGGACAGACAGCTAAACAAGCCTTCCTGCCAGTGTGTCTGCTTGCCTGTGCCCGAAAGAAATGCAAATGTGCACAGGTAGTTAATCTACAAATGTAAAGAGTAAACTGCAAATGCAAAGGATGCTATGGAGCCAGTACTGACTTTAATTGATCAAAGCGCTGGAAGATTTGTGATAACAAAGATTTTTTAGTGGTAAGTGCAAAGAGTTAACAACTGATCTGTGAAGTGAGTGCTTTTAAGTGCAATTGAATTTATATAGAGCTCACTACCCCTGACCAGGTGGTGAAAGGACAGTTATGTAAAAATGTGCTTTATGTATGGACTGGGTGTTACTAAAATCTATATTTTGAAAGCACCATTTTATCTTAAAACTGTTTTGTGCATTTTGTAGCATTCCACCTTATACTGTGTGTAATGCAAGTTTAGAATAGTTGCTTACATATTAGCACTAAAAAAAACAAGTCACTATTTACCACTGCACTTACCAACGTTTAATTCTGTGTCTCTCTGGTTAAACACAGACCTCTGCAGTTCATTAACTAATAGAGGTTTTATATTGTAACATAGTGTATTTTTCACTGAGTGATATATATTTTTTAATATATTTTTCATTTAATCTGGACTTTATTTTAGAAGTCGCTACATGACGGTGAAAGACCAAACTTACTTTTTGGCCAAACCTTTGACCCTGCCCCTACATTCACTGACCCTTCCCCATGGAGCATCACAGTTCCCATTCTTTTTCTATTGCACTTCGATTGCTGGGCACATTGTATCTGAAATGGCAGTTTGCACTACAGCATGGCAGAGGTGCAATTATAAACGATTCCAGTTTCTGTACCCCCCCAGGTGGGGTAAAATCATGTAAGTAATTCCCATTGCAGGTGGCGCAACTTGAAAACTGGATGCAAAATGCAATCCACTTGTTACTTTGTGATACTTTGTGATAGACGCAATAACTAGTTGCACAATTGTCTCCCATGATTTGTGCAGATCTTGTAATCAGGTGCTTAAATAACAATTATTTTGTGTTCTTTGACATGTTTTGAAGGTATGATTGCTCTTCCTTAGGTTTGGAGACGGTTATTCTGTGAAAGTGTGGCTTACCAAAGATGCCAATTCTTCCATCGCTATTTCAGACTGCCTTAAACTACACTTTCCAGGGACACTTTTCAAGGTAAGATGATGCTGCCCTCTACATCAGTGATGCATTGCCTTCCAAAATGTGGATTTATTTCTGATTAACTGATCTAGGGACATTGACATATCCATTTATATAAGTCGAGCTTTACATTAAGTCCTACATTTGGGTGCAGGAGGGAAATGGTCCGGGAACATTTTATGCAAGATGTTTCTCAAACAGCCACCTTGCTTTGAAACACAGCTCAAGCTAAGGCGTTGAAGCTTTGAGAAGTATTAAGTGAGCTTCTGGGGAAGGTTTAAGGTTGTTTCCATTGTAAACCATTCCAGCTTCAGTTAATTGGGTAGGTGCAAAGATAACATATTCAAAATGAACTATATGGAAAAATAGTATTGTGAAATAAATCCTCTGTTGGAAGTCAGCTCTCGAAGCTGACTTGTCTGCTCTTTGCTGCTGGTTTGCTAAATTATTACCAGTAGCTTTCCTCGAAACTGAACCTGTCTGGACAATGGACCAGGCTAATTCATTTGCACTTAATCAAGCTGACCTGAGAAAAACTAGCTAATGTATTTCTACAGTGCATTGCATAGATAGAGAGAAAGATACTTTTATTGTCAAACTCTCAGTGCATCGCTTACTTGACACAGCGACAATGGTCTTTTATAGCATTATGCTGTCTTAGAGCAAAGCCAGTGTTGAAGCGCAATTCATTCGGTATTAATAGGATTCGTTAATATGTGGAATCGTGTTATTGGTTGATAATGGCCTTCCACAGCCTGGATGTTGAAGAAACAATTTGGCACCAGCAGCAGGGTGTCAATCTAAATGTCTGTTCATTTGGAATGTCACACTGTAAGCCTATATTTTATGTGGTGTTTGGTGACGTATGCGTTATTTCTTCAGAGAGTTAGTATTATAACACCAACAAAGAGATACAGAGGAATATATTCGAAAATTGAATGATATGTGTAGGGCAGTGCATATTTTGTGTAGCATTTTCACAATTTTGTATTCTACAGCTGGGGTTTATAGACTCTGCAGTGGCTACTATATGATAAATAGCCCACAAACACGTGCTCTGTTTATATGCAGGCAGCACATGTCCTGTTGATATGGGAAACTGTTTTTTTGGGTTCCAATTTACCATATTTGGCCCTCTGGTAGTTCAACCTTTGATGCGCAGGGATCCTCTAATACTCAGCAGAGTTGTACTGGCCCTTATAGTTAGAAAGTATTTGAGGAGCCCTTTAACAGACACAAGTTTATGATGGGATGTTGAGGAGTAGGGAAATTTGTGTTTTAAAATCCAATTTCAAATTGTTGTGTTGTCTAGCACCCTTCAGAAGGCCACATTTTTCATGGGTTAAAGTATTTAAACTTAAAAACAGTAAAGAGCTACAATAAAGATCCAAAACAACTGACTGACATAATCCTGGAAATCTATCTTGAAAAAAACAGAGGTGGATTTAGATTAATGGAGATTCAACTAGAAAGTATTGCCACAATTGTTCTATCAGTTGGAGGATACGAAATATATTGTCTCTGACCTTGGCTTAGTGCCTTCTAAAGGCATACAAATGTGTATTTGCTCCTATCAGGCCATGTCTGGGGGCACTCAGAGCAGACAGGGATTGCTTGGCCCAAACCTTGGGGGTGGTTTGGAACCCAATGTTTTTACACATTTACCAGACAGTGTGGAATCACTGTCAGTGCCATCTCAAAACAGAGGACTCAAAACATAAGCATAATAAAAATGGGAGTTCTCTTTGCCTGGCTAGCAGTAATCTGAGACAGACAAAAGAACAGGCCAAGCCGAGAAGCTTTCTGACCTTGAATAACATAAACTGTAGTCTCACCTTTCATCCTATAATCCTACAAATGGCAGTGCTTGGGAAGAACTAATCAGCAGTCCTTTGCTAATAAGGACTTTATGGAATTTCTAAACGTAGCACTGTCTCCATCCAATTCCCCTCTTTGTCTACTTCTGAACCCTCGAGGCCCAGGAATGCAGGCCATACACTAGACCATTTATTTATTTAATTTATTTAAAGTATTTATGAAACACGCAGCTACCCAACAGTGTTTCTCGGCATTGAAGCGGGACAAGCGAGAGAGAGGCTCAATTGGCATTAGGCCTGACTAAAAAGAAAGGGCTTTAGCTTTTTTCGGAAAGCAAGGAGAGATTGACAATTCCTGAGTTCTAGCAGAAGGGAATTCCATAGTTTAGGTCCCAGGAAGGAGAATGAGCGGCCTCCCCTACGAGTCAGCCGTACTCTGGGGACGGAGAAAAGAGAAAGATTGGACGATCTTAGGTTGCGAGAGGGTCGGTAAGGCTTGACAAGATGTATGTGGGGGCCAGGCCCTGCTGAGCTCTGAACAGGGCCGGATTGGCCGTTGTGGGCACCGGGCAATCCCCCTGTGCACCGCAAGGGCGGGGCTATTTTTGGGCCCCTGGAGGCCGTTTTTGTTATAGGGCCATTTATGCAGCATAGCTGCAAAATCGGCCCTGTAAGAAAATCGGCCAAAATCCGGTCCCGGCAAAGAGCTTGGTTGTACCCCCAACCTCCCCGCAAGGGGACCGGCCGAGCACTTTGCCGGGGCCAGTTTTAGTTTTCAGTCTGGCCCTGGCTCTAAACATGTAGCAGAGGGCCTTAAACTTGATATGCTTACTAACCCTGAGCCAGTGATTTTGATGGAGCAGAGGGGAAGCAGAGGCGTGCCGAGGCAACCTAAAAAGTAGGCGGGCTGCCACATTCTGAATTAGCTGGAGTGGATGAACAGAGAACTTATACGCACCCAGATACAGTACATTACTCTAATCAAGTCTGAAAATCACCAAGGCCTGCAGGACAGTCCTCTGTGCAGCCGGTGGAATTAGCCAAAGAATTTTCTTAAGACACTTGAGGGCAGCAAAGCAGGCAGAGGTAACGCCCGAGATCTGAGCAGTGAGGGAGAGCTTGCTATCAATGGACCATTGTCTTGGGAAAGTTATTGTGACCCTCCATCTTGTCGAGTGCTAAACCAGGAAAATCCAAAATGGATCCAAAGCTATATTGTTGGGAACCACTGAAAACAGTCAATTGTGCTGGGAGGAACCAGTCCTGAAGATCTAAGGAGTTTCTGCTAAGGTAAAGGTGCCCTAGGAATATCTGCAGAGAAGTTTTAATTTTCATCTCTAGAGAACCAGAACAGGGGGATCCTACCCAAGAAAGACACAACCTTTTTGGAGGGAGGCTTGAAGCTACAGAATACCTGCTCCACCCACAGTTCCAATCTTGCGATGTTCCTTAACCGCCATTACTTTCAGGCGTACTTAGCTCGAAAATAAACCTTTTAGCAGGCCCTAACATTTTACCTCTCCAAGGTCAATTGCAAGTCATCAACTAAGTGTGTCTTCTCTAGAGCGCTGTTACTTGCTTTACATACCCATATAACACCATTGCATGCCTTTTTCTAATCTCCCAGGGAAGATGTTTGTGGTCTTTTAACTTTTGCTCCATTTTTCTAGTTATTATTGTTGTAACAGTTTTCTCCTTACATATATATTGTTTTAACTAACCTGGTTGGACCTAGCAGTTAATACTTTTGTATCTGCTATTTATATTTTCGCTGCGATCAGCCTTGCCTATTGCTATGAAGAGTGATCCAGAGAGTAATAACAAAAACACTTTATCTTTGGGAATTAAATGGATGGCTGCTCATTCACAGCCCTCATGACCACTGTAGCCTCTTTTTCCCTATAGATTTCCAATCCCACTCCATCCACTGTTGATCAGCAATTTAAATATTAGCTATGTTTGTTTTCAGACACTACCAAACCAATAAAGTTATTTTCTGCACCTGGGTGAAATTTACTTATACCGGAGTAATCTTGCATAATTTAATGAATTTCCCTTTACGCTTTTCACGTGAAAGTCTCGAAATTATGCCATGTGGAAGAATAACGCCAAACAATATCCATTCCATTTATTACTTCATTTCGGTCACTGGGGCCATAAAAGTGCAAACAATAAAACAGATAATATACACCAATAGTTAAAAACAGGGGAGACTGCCAAGGGATCTTCATGTACGATAATCATCCCACGAGTAAAAGAAACAAAGAACACAGTGCATGAGTACTGCAGGGATGTGAAATAATAAATACTACTAACATATGCCAGTTAAAAAAACAACCATCCTAAAATTGAAAGCTCTAAAATTTATACAAAAATAAATCTTTGGGACAGCGATGCAAGGCCCATGGCATGGGTACAAACTTACTCGACCTATGCAAGTTCATACACTTATCCATCCCCATAAGATCTATTTTAGGTAGGCCAGGCGAATGTGCCACATACAGTTTAAGAAAAGTGATACAGCAAAGACAATAGGTGGGTGAGTGTCATACTTTAAAACTCTGTAAGCCTCTATGCAGCGCATGAAACCTAGATTCTTACATAGTTGGATTAACCAACGCTTGCGCAGCAGCCAATAGGCAGGACAGAGGAGCAGGACATGTAGTTCAGACTCCTCCTTATATTTCCATGCAGGACATTCACCGGTTTCGTTTCTCATCCATTTACTAGTGTGTGCTGCCAGTGGAAGGGTCCCCAATCTCAGTTGCACATACAATTTCCTAGCCAATGGGCATTGAATAAAATCTAAAAAGAATTCCTTGCTGTATACATCTTTTACTAGTAGAAATTCTGCTGTTAACCGACCACGTGATGCACTTTCTCGGATGGACGTTAGCTTGGCTGTTCTATATGAATTAACTAAGTCCAACCAAGCGATCTTGGCACATGATGTCTTGGGTGTTCTCCAGAGGTCCTGCTTGCCCAACTTAAAGGCAAGATCCCTTATGTGGCACAGCCTTTGAATTTTCTTTGTGGTACAAATGGATAGGAGCTCGATTATCTCGGCCCTGTAAACGGACAGCTCTGGGGTCACCCACATCCTCCGCCAGCAAGTTAAAGGTCTCAGGGCAATTTCTTCATCACGGGGCCTCATTCCCAGGTCCATGCGAAGAGGGGTATCAGGTGTGCTGCGGGGTACGCCTAAAAGCTGACACATTAAGTTACTCTCCACCTTTATCAGATTAGTGGTGGGGCAACCCCCCCACAGCTCCACCCTATATAACATGGCACTCCTCGCTTGGGCTTTATTGATTTCCACCACAGGGGTGGCTGGTTTTAAAATGGAGGTTCTGTACAATTTCATTATAACGCCCACTGTCTGTGTTAACCTGAGCCTTGCTTTATCCAACTGGTGACCCCATTCAGAGTTCTCTGACAGGGTAACTCCCAAATAATCAAATATCTTGACTCTTTCCAAAGGAATGCCGTGTAGAGAAGGGTTTGGACGGGTCGTGTGTAGAGGGTTGAAGACCATGTATTTTGTTTTTTTGCTAGATTGATATTCATCCCTCGTAGCTTGCAGAAATTTGCAAAACCATCTAAAATGCACTGGATGCCCTTAGGCGATTTTGAAAGTAGCAGGGTATCGTCTGCACACATCAGCGCAGGGACCTTCCCAGAAACTAACTTGGGGGCATCGTTGTCCTCAATTGTTTTAAGATGGTCAATAAGACCGTTAATAAATAGCCAAAATAAAGCAGGGGCTAAAACATATCCCTGCTGTACCCACTTTTGGTTAGTAAAACAGGAAGTAAGTTCCCCATGCTTTCCACAAAGTACTTGTGCGAAATTCTCCAAGTAGAGCCTCTCTGTGACGTTTAGAAGGTAAGGAGTGATGCCAAGTAGGTCTGGGCGGTAAATTACGTTTCGCTCGTAGAATTTGGATCATTTTGCGTTCCACGGAGAACACGAAATTGCCCAAAATTCTGCGTTCCGCGACTTCGCGAAATTGTTTGCTTGTTCGCGTTCATAACATGCGTGTTCGCCAGATATTTCTCCTCAAGCATGCAAACAGCAATTGCGAACAGGAAAAAAGCATCGCCAACAAGCAATTCCGCGCGTTCACGGAATTTCTGCGTGTTCGCGGAGATTTTTTTAACGTTTCGCGGAGATTTGAGTAACGGGATTACGCAAATTCCACCCACCCCTAATCCCAAGGTCACTCAGCACCCTCCAAAGTTTTTCCCTGGGTACGAGGTCAAAGGACGACTTTAGATCAACAAAAATTAAGTAGAGGCTGCCACCCTCTATAGTCACTGTTTTCCAGACGAGTAGTTGTAGTCTATATATCTGGTCTACGGTTGACATGTTTGATTTGAAGACGGCCTGGTAAGGACTTAATATTTGCTCTTCTTCCAGCCAGCCCTGAAGGCGGTCCAAAAGCACCCGGCCAAAGAGTTTTTGGGAAATATAAATTAAACTGATCGGCCTATAGTTGGATGGTGAGAGAGGACAGCCTTTTTGGAATATGGGAACAATCTCAGCCCGCGCCAAGTATCAGGGGGATTCACACCCTTCAGTACCACCTTGAATAAGGCTCACAGGTATGGAACCCATATTGTGGGTTATTCACAAAATAGATCCTCCGGAAGTTTGTCTAAACCTGGGGCTTTTTATGGTGGAGCTTATTGATAGCGTTTCTCACTTCGATCATGGTGATCTCCGATTCCCCTCCACGTGGAACTCCAGTGCTGTGCTGTTTCTGGCTATATTGGCAGGACCACTGTCCGTGAGGGAGAACAGTGACCCAAAATGTGTCTCCCAGGCTTCGGGGCTATGTTTGGTTCGATTGCCGGTCTCCCTTCCCTATCACCCGAACTCACTATTGCCCAAAAGGTTTTCAGATCTTTGTCATTCAGGGCAATCCTAAGCATTTCCCACCTCTCTTGTTCTCATTTTTTTCTCCCCCTGCTGTGTGAACCGTTTGTACCTGTAACTAACCCTGGCAAGTTTAATTTGCGGCCTGTCATTGGCCTTAACAGCATCCAGAAGATGCCGCTTGGCCTTCCAACACTTGTTGTTAAATTAGGGGCATTTATTATGACTGTTTTCTCTAGCATGCACCACTGGGAAAAAACATCCGCCAGTTTCAAGGAGAGCTCTGTGTTTATTTTCCCTACCTTATCTAGTTCTGTGGTTGGACACTCCACCTGTGCTGCCTCCCACATTTTAGCTATGAATAGAGTTGCAAGCTTTGCAGGACACTGTTGGATATGACCCCATCTAACATTACTTCTGTCGTTTGTCACTACTAATGCACTATGTAGATTTGGGAGTACAGGGGAGGATTTGGAAATGCCAAGGTCCCACGATTTTAGGGTCAAGATCAGGGCGTTATGGTCGCTATCCTGCCTTTGCTTAATGTGAAAGTCAAGAACTTTTTCCCAAAGTCTTGTTTCGACCAACATGTAGTCGAGGGAAGCTTGGCCTACTCTATTGAATGTGGTCTGCCCTGGCTGGTCGGATTTAGTCCGGCCATTACATGCCCTTAGCAAAAAAGTTAGGGTGAGTGAGTTTAGCTGCATAGCCAGTGGGGACCATACTTTGATGGAGTGGTGAGGGGGTTGGGAATAGACCAATAAAGATCTTTTTCCGTTGGGGCAGAGTATGACGGATTGGTGAGGGGTTCAAAGTGGCAGTTAAAATCACCCCCTACAATCAGCCATATCCTTGGGTCCAAGGTGGGAATAAAATGTCCTAGATGGGAAATGGTGGCAGATTCTTGGCTATTGTTAACAGGGCGAGAATATACATTTATTAGGGCAATTTTCATCTTTGTTGGGAAGGAGAGCAGGACGCACTGGATGTCGATTGTGGGTGTTGTCGTCTGCTCTGCTCTACAGCCAAGGTAGGTGCCTACCCAGATGGATAGGCCACCGGAGGGTCTCCCCCTCCCCCATGGTAGCTGGGATGTTGTTAGAGGCAAAACCCAACCGTTGAAGATCTTTCCTTGCCCAGGTCTCTTGAAAGATACAGATGTCGTGTTTGTCGACAAAATCACCCCATTCAGTGCAGGACAGTTTATTTTTAAGGCCTGCCACATTCCATGAGAATATCCTCATCCCGTTGACATGCCCGTTCTCCCCTCTTGTGACCCCTAAGACTACAGCGCCTTGTGTTGTAGAGTCGCCAGGGTCGACCACAAAACACTCATCTACTTCCCTCCTTGCTACACTCTCTCTGCTTGTATCTTCCAAGTGGGCAGTGAATTGGGCATCGAGGACTCTATGCGGTTGGGTTCTACATCCTTTCTGGATAGTCAAGTAGGGGTGACTTAAACTACTACCCGCAGTGGTTTGTTTCGAGACCCACCTATCTGCCCCCTTGGGGTCGTATCAGGCCATTTGTGAGTGTCCCTTCCTAAGTCAAGCTACCTCCTCCAAAGAATCATATCTATTGTTCACCAGGGTATTGAATGAGGGAAGCCTATTGTGGGCAGCCCAGCTACCGTCATGTGGATCCCTGGACCATCTACTGGAATTAAGGGGGGAGTACAGCTTCTTGGGAATGGCTGTTGTTATGAGTAAAAAAAAACAGGGGTCGCAGATTCATGACTGTTGTGGAATTATGGCTTTTAAATAAGTTGGTCACAGTAATAGGGTTTTTAAAATGTATAACTACACACACACCGTGTCGCTTTTTCTGAGGTTTCCCACCCACCCTACTCTTCGAACCACTTTGATCTCTCCTGCTCTGGCATAGTCAAAGTGCTTGTGTCTTGCAAGCCAGACCAGGCATTTATTTCTCAACTCAAGGTGAGTTTCCTTGATGTTGGGTTTAATGGGCGGGACGCCTGTCAGAATGTCTACATACGGGGAGCAAGCAGGAGGGAGGTTTATGCTTGGGAGTTTGGGCTTAGGCAAGCGTTCCTGCCCTCGCTAAGTCCTTGTGCTGGTTGTCGGCTCTCTTTTCTATTAGTGACTAGGGCTTGGGCGCTAGGTGTGTCTCGGTGTCTTGGTCGCGGTGACCTGATTTTAACTCTATTTTCAAGGTCAATGCTCCTATCTCTCTGAGGCCTGTGGACTCTTTGATTCCCTGTCTCATGACTAGTCGTGGGACCCTTGTGTGCTTTCCCCTACTACCCAAACGGAAGTGTTAAACCCATGCACTCCACCTGGTAACATGCATCAATCCCTCTTGTAGGCTTGCAGATGGGGGGGTTAGGTGGGTGGATTAATCTAGCCTCCCCTGTCGCCAGTGCGTTCCCCAAATTATCTAGACGACTAACAAGGCGAGCCAATTCTTCTTTAATGATAGCCCTCAGGTTGTTCTGCAAATCCAGCATTAGATTCAGTGCCTACAACGGATAAGTCTTGTCTGTGCTAGCTGGTAGCAGCCTGCCCGCACTGTGTTTCTCGCTGTTCACCCCAGTCTATGCTAACAATGTTACCCTCACAATGTTTCTTTTTTTTAGGTCCAACCTCAGATGCTAGTTTGCGCCTTCCCATCTTGGGGATACTGGTAGTGTTTCTACTCTTGTACAACGCTTTTTTATGGGTTACTAGCTGAGGAGGTGGCAGAGGGTAAACATCTAGCTGGGTTTGGGGCGAGTTTGGCTGCTTGATCAGATTAAGTGGGGGAATAAACAAATCGGGGGTGAGTGATAGCCGCCTTTCTGTTTGCTCGATTTCGGAATCCACCACCCCTATTGCCCTCTGCAACATTTTGTCTATTGATGCTGGGGAGAGTGAGAGAGTACTTGCCATTTTGGCACGAGCTGGACCTGCCCTCCTCCCCATTTTGTTGGCTAGTGGTAGTTTGGTTCCCTGTCTCACTCCGCTCTAAATTACAGCGTCACTCGTCTATCGCGAAGCACCTATAGACCTCTAATAACTGGGAGGGAAACCAATAATTGTAAGCTAGGACAAGGTACTAGCCGCCTTGTAAACACCCCCACTGTAACACAACCAGCCCATTTTGTGAATGGTAAAAGAGTCACTGCAGTCTGCGAATCCTTGGTGCACCTCAAATCATGGGCGGGGGCCGTCTGTGGCAATGGTGTTCCAGAGGAGTGAGCTGAATGCTGTGATAGTGAGGGGGGGGCAGATAAGATGTTGAAAGTCTTACCAACTGATGCTTCTGGAATATTGGTCAGAACAACAAAGGGGGGTGGCCCTGCCCTGCCTCTTCCTGGCAATGATAGGCACAGGATGGGCCCGCCCTTGGCCCGGAGCGCCCCGTGCCGCAGGGGGAGAAGCAGTGTTTGTTTTCAGGCACTACCAAACAAAGGTATTTGCTGTACCTGGGTGAAATTTACTTATATAATCTTGCATGACTTTGTGAATTTCCCTTTATGCTTGTCACGTGAAAGTCTCGAAATTATGCCATGTGGAAGAATAAATCCAAACAATATCAACTCAGTAGCATGGGAATATTTCAAATTACCTGAATGTGAGTGGATGCTCTGCATGACACGTGTTTTTGTGCTTTATTTTTGGTGTAAAATGCATCCTGATATCCAAATGGAAGCGATTTTTCACATTAAGATGATACTGCACGAGTGACTTTTTTCTGTGACTGTGTTCCATAGGTATATACAGCATCTAGTGGTCTCCAAGCTCTAAAGAGCATGGGAAGAGGGTTGATCTGTGTGTTAGCATAAGTGTTTTTCATGAAACAGCATCGAAGTCAAAAGAAGGGTCAATGAGGCCCCTCCCAGGTGATTACGGGCAGAGAAAACAGAGAATAAAAAGGAGATTCACCTCAAGAAGAGGGAAAGTAGTAGTGCTTCAGTGAAGAAGGATGGTGGGTACCAAGGTTGAAGAAGTCATTTGATGTCTTCCAGATGAAGCAGCTTAGATCTGACTGTCTTTAGCCAGGACGCTAGAGAATGTGCAAACTGCACTAAGAAGCCTCCCTTATGCCCGCTCGTAGACACTACTCCAGATAGTAAGTGTGGCTTTGGAGTTAGAGAATGACCCAGTGGTGAATGAGGGGTTGAGAAGGTTTTCCCTTGTTTCTTTAGGTGGGAAGGAGGTACATCTTAAAGCTCTAGCTGTGGAGCATGCCAACACAGTAATGTACCTCCAGAAGGCTTTGTTCAATGGGCTTCCTGTATCTGTGCTGAGAGGCTCAGGTACCAGAATGAGCAAGAAAGATAACAAAGTGAAATCTCTAGAGATCTATGGGCCATAAAATATTCACTAAGTGGGTGATGTCATCAATGAGGTATTGTGCCACCCGTTGTAATTGTAACCGTGGAATTCAAGGTCACGGCCCCAAAGAAGGTAATTGTGAAATCCTTCTATTTGTTAGGGATGACCTACACAGTGAATTGTAATGGCTGCCCAAGCTGGATGCTATGCCTAGCAAAGCTGAGGCAACAACTTGGAGGAGTCTCAGGGGTGAAGATCCTGAAAAAAATGGAGTAAGGGCCAGATGTATGACCATACTTTGCAGTCGCAGATGAGAAATTGGCCTATTAGCAACTCGCAAAATAGGGTTTGCTACTCGCTATTAGGAAGGGGCGTCCCAAGGGCATTCCTTCCTAATAACCAGCCTCACTTAAATGTATGATTATTTTGCGACCGCAAATTGCGGGTGCAAAAAACTCACAGTTTACCACGTACTTAAAATAGGTGGGAAGCCACTCAAAAATGGGAAGGGGTCCCCAGTGGACCCCTTCCCCTTTGGGAATGTGTGGGAAAATATTTTTTGCGAGCAGGCAGTGGTCCCAATGGGCTGCATTTAAAAAGAAAACTGCTTTATTTAAAAAGCAGTCACAGACATGGTGGTCTGCTGACCTCAGCAGGCCACCATCTCTTGGAAAGCTAGCTATTCCCAATGGGGTAGCAAATTGCACCTGCCTCATAAATATTAATGATGCAGGCAATTTGCGACCCCATTAGGAATCACAAACAGTGTCTGAGACACTGTAGTAAATTCCTATTTGCGAGTCACGAATTGCGAGTTGAAAAAATACTCAATTTGCGACTCAGAAATTTATAGGGTCATACATCTAGCCCTAAGTGCCTAAGAAACAAGCATTGACATAGCCAATAGGTCTCGCCTTTGGGACCTTATAAGTACACTGTGAGACCGGGAGGATGGACAGAGGACAGTAAAGATACAGGTTTGGGAGAGGAGAACGGATAGGAAAATTCAGAGTTAAAGCAGAAATGGTTCAGTGTTAAAAGACAATAGAAAAGGAAACAGAGCAGGAACAGGGAAGAAAGGGATACAAATGTTAAGACACGGGGTGAGGGGGCAAGGAGCACATAGGACCATCGGAGCAGCCCCCGCCTGAGCCCCCGCCCGAGTGCACCAGGACCGGCCGGCAGCAACTCCAGGTAAGCAGCCTGGCAGCCTGGCAGCCTGCTGACACCATGGAGCTGGGAGAACCGGGCACATGTGGGGAGGAGCACATGAGGCTCATAGACAGAGACTCACGAAACATGGGGCACACGGGATAGGGAAACGAAACAGAGGTACACGGGACGGGGTGCATATGGGATGGGTGTACATGGGAGAGTCACACAGGACATGGGCATACGGACAGACAAGTGGGGGAACAGGAGCACCAGGGGCTGAAACACCGGGTCTGGGTTACAGGGACTGAACAACAGTCAACAGAGGCAAAGGGAACAGAGAGACACGTAACACTGAGGCAGGGGGCACCTGCACTGGGGCAAGAGGGACTGACACCCTCAAAGCAGGTGCACGGAACAGGCGCACAGGGTATAGGAGTATATAACACAACCACATTAAGAAGGTTGCATAAGTTCAGGCCCCCACAAGCACAGACAACTTTGATGGCCTGGTGTGATGAAATATGGACAGATCCAGGCAAAGGGGCAAAATAAAGTACATGGATAGATGAGAGGATTGTGAGAAGTTAGCCTGGCATATGATGTCCACTAGTTCTAGTGGCCACCTTGCACCAGTCTAATTGACCCTTATTGATGGTGGTTGTAAAGTCAACGTTATAGAAAGCTATCCTAGTGGTAGCATAGACCAGCAGTCATCAGGCTAAGACTTCAGAGAGCGTATTAAGCAAGTTGTTTTATCAATTATCATCCCTTGAGTACCAAATGAAGGGACACCACACAATGTATATATCAAATATATATGTATTTAATCTAAACACAACCCCTCTGCACTCTTTATGAGGTCAGAGGTAAAAGTACAATACAAGTTACTCAATTAGCATACGATAAGTTGCAAAGTATACGTTATGCCCTAGGGGCCTCACAAACCATATACTAAAATAGTGGTAAAATAACCACGTGAGAATTAGAAAGTAGGCCTGGGGCCTGTGGAATTGCTGGGGCTACCCTAAACAACCAAAGGTTAGGAAGTAGGAGGCCCACGGGAGACGTGTGCATTGTCTAAACACAGCCGCGGGTTACCATTGACTTTCCATGGTAAACGAAGAAGTTACAAATTTACCATTTAAGGACAGTTCCGGATGGACTACAATGGAACCCTTTTAAACTAGAAACACTTCGAGAGTCAAGACCCACGGGAGCACTGGAGTACTCGTGTTACCTCACCCAGGGAAGCCGGGTGCATAGGTGTCTTTTTGTGTGGGGTTACGTTGTCGTTTTCAATGGAGAGCTGCAAAGAAGTGCTGCAGGCGATCAGAGGAAAAGTGTCAGGGTGGATCCAAGGGTGGATCAAAGATCTGTAGAACCTGAAAGCAGAAGGGACAGAGTCTGGGTCACTTGCCAGTGACCAGGGCGGCGATAGAAATATGCCACCAGATGTTGGGTGATTTCAGGTGAAGATGTGAAGTTTGTGTCTTCAGCCACGAGGACCAGGAGGTGTCGACGATGACCAGAAGCTGGATTTGAGCTGTGCCACAAAGGATCTAGTTGACTGCGGTGTCGGTATCCGGACTGGACCCAACAAGCCTTGCCAAACGCAACCCATGCAGGATGTTGAGAATGGCTACGGTGCAGACCAGCAAGATCTGAGGCACTTTTCCTTTGCAGGAAAGTTGGAGCAAGCCTGGAGCAACCAGAAAAGCAAGTTAGATTCAAAAGAAAGACTTCAGTGGGCTCACTAGCCAACAGACTAGGAACCCCAAAGACGCGTCGAGCTGAAATGCAAAAGCGGGCCCACGGGTTACTCGTTGAGTAGAGGCCTCTGAGCTTCAGTGCAGATGGTGCTCGGGTCTGGGGCTTCAAGCACCCAAATGCACGACTTCAAGTTACCTTGTGAAGTGAGCTCAGCTTGCAAAATGCAGGATGTTCAGGAGTACCGGTCCCACATCTCTCGTGTCCGCCACGCGTCTCAGCTTTGCTGTGAGAAAAGGTCGGTGTCAGAGATGTCTGGAAGTCCATGTCCAGTGTCGCGGATTCTTCAGGATCTGGCTAGAGCCTCGGAAATGCAGACCGGCAAAGTTGCTGTTGGTGCCTGTTTGCAGGGTGGTCACTCCTTGACCACAAGGGAGATGTCTTCCGTCTTCCAGTTGAAATGGAATGTCGAAGGTCCAGGATTTATGTTTCAAAGTTTCGTCCAGGGTAATCTAAAGTCCTAGTGACGGGGCTCCTATACTTATACTAAGTTTAGGGGCTGAACTACCCTTAAGGTCCCTCCTAATGGTGGACCTGGGAAGGGGGTGGTTACACCCCTTTCCCTTTGTCCAGTTTCACGCCAGAGCTGGGGTAGAGTGCCCCAGCAACCGGTTTAAACTAGGAAATGCATGGGGCACCTTGTGTTCCCCAGGCAGTGTCTGGAAAGCATTCACTGAATGCAGCCCTCCCTGCCCCAATACACAAAAGCCTGTCTGGGGAGGTGCCAGCACCTCCTTGGACAGGAAACCTATTGTCCAGGCCTTCCCTTCCCTGCGTTTCATCCAGCAACAGGAGGTCAGACTCGTGTCTGTGGCAGCAGCATCCATTTTGTGATGCTGAGGCTCTGTTTAACTTTAACCGGGTAAACCACTAACTACATGTCTTCTCCCTCTAGAAGGGAGGAATGCTACCCCCGCCACCAGGACTTGCGGGGGGTAGTATTCGAAAGTGTTTGACACCTTACACAACATGTTTTGATATAGCCAAACCAAAGTTAGCATTAACCGCGAGGATTATAATGCACTTAAGAGTATATGGTATGGCTATACCATAGAACAGCTATAAGGAGATGGTTCCGAAAGCTGCAGAGAGGCTCAGCTCATGCTAGGGCACCCTCTCACAAAAAAACAAGCACTCTGCCTCCAGGATTGTTAAGGCCTGCCATAGTAGTGACTTATATGTGTATATGTGTCTATTTGTATATATAGATATAGGTATACTATATCTAAGTAAGGGGTGATTACACCACCTTACCCATGCTGTATGAACAGACCTGCGATGTCAGTTTGGAAGGCAAACCAGGGTGGCACAATACATGCTGCAGCCCCTGGTAGGCCTAGGGTGCACCTATGCCCTAGTAACCTATGGTACACTATACAGGGGCTCACAAGGGTGACCCAGTAACCAATCTGGTATGTACCTAAAGTACATGGTATCAATTTAGAAGAGAACAGCTGGGCTGTGGGCCTGATTAGCAGGGCCACAGCCAGACTAAAGTCAAAAAACCAGAGAATCACAGCAACAAGTGGGGGTAACCATAGGAAGCAGACCCTACTCTCCTACAGGGATAACAATATTTCCAATGGAGGAACCTCTTCTCTGACACCCCACTACTTTTTGGGGGTGATCGCAACGATTTCCCACCCTGAAATAGGAGATAGTATGAACATTGTTTGGGCAGGGCGTGGGATTCCTAAGTGTTTGAAATAACTCCAGACATGTAACTGTGTGGGTGTTTCCAAAAGTTGAGGGCTTTATCACCCTAGAACGCAGTATGGGAGGTTTTCACACAGAATCTCTACGAATAGGAAACGGAAATAGTGGTAATTTTACACTCCCTCAAAGGCTCTTTGTACTGATTTCAGATACACCCGCGCAAACAGAACTGTGAAAGAGCAGCAAAAAGGAAAGCTCCTACCCATGCCATTTCAGCAGTCGGATAATGCCTGCCCCAGGCCAGAGTTTGATGCAGACCAAAGTGAGTGAGCAGTATCATAACAAGCGCGGCCGCAAAAGGTAAAGCGACCGCAATAATTAGACAAGGATGTCAGAAAAACAGCTGGCATCCGGCCGCGCTGCTGCTCGCTCCAGAGCTCCCTAGGCAAGGGGAGTTAACGTTTAGATAGAAGGCAGAATATGAACCCTCCTTTGGCCAATTGCGAGCTTTCCATTTTTGAAAGCCACAAGCAATGGCCAATCACTTCAGCTTTTCAGCAAACTCGTGCGTGTGGCTTTTTTTTAGCCACACGCACAAGTTTTTTCTGAAAAGCTGAAGTGATTCCAAGAGATCATTTCCTAGGGTAGCGCATGTGCGCTTCGCTAGGGCTGACCTAAAAAAGAACAACAGTCTTTAAAGATTCCCAGGGAGGTGCCTAAGGATCAAGAGGAACCTACCCCCACAAGTTGCAAGTTGTAGAGAGACTAGTCCAAGAACATTGCTATAAATACCAGAGATAGTTTCCCACATTCTTTATCTTTTAGTGGGACCCTAGAGCAAAGGATGAAGGAGAACAATGTAGGCTGTTCACCATCTACTGAGAAGATGCAGCTTTCTCAGGAGCTCTAGGTGATTAGGAGCATATTTGTGATTCAGAGAGTTCCTTTTCAAATTGTCTCCATGTATCACTTTAGCTCGGCACCTTAAAATGACCAAGAGCAAGCTGATGGGCTTTTTGTACTGACACAAGATGGTAGCCAAAGCAAAGAAGTACTCCTTCTTCTGTGTAGGCCTTTGGCAAGCCGGGGGGAGGTGTAAATCCCCCCTAATTCCTCTTACACTGATTGTGACTCCATGTGAGAGGGTAGGGATAGACAACAATCTAAGAACTGCTCAGTGAAGTGTTCTTTTCTGGTGCTGGTAGTGGTGAATCATGCAACCATGTGCCCTGAAGGTGTGCCTAAGAAGGCAGGCACTGCCCATGGAGTGCCCAGTGCCCTGCTGAATATTTTTACATGGGTAGATTTCCCAAGCAGGTAGTCACATATTATAAAACAAACCTCATGTCTACATAAACACAACTGATGTGGCATGGGTCAATTTGAGATACCTTATATGCTTTCCATCCATAGCTTTCCTAAACTAACTAGCTTGCAGAAAGATTCAACAATGCCAGGAAAAGCATGAGTGGGAAGAAGACTTTAATAGCCTCCGAGAAGGACACAATATATCCGATTAAATGCCTGTTGTTCCCATTACAAGAAAGTGCTACATGAAAAGCTGAGCATTTAAGGCCTTTTGAAGGGTGTTTGTGAGGTCCATTGCATCACGTTCAAGCAAACCATGTCAGATGTAGTGGACTATGTGCTGGAAATTTTGATCAAGAAGACCGGCACCTAAGAGACGAACAAATAGTTGACTGGTTTACCCAATAGCATACTATTTTTGAATCACTAAAAGGAGTGATTTTGCCCGGAACTGACTATAACACTATACTTTCATGCCTAATGCCTAACATCATGATGAGGGAACAGAATATGTATTTTCTCCATTTGATAACTGTAAGACCTGGGGTCACCAGCTCTTAAGGGGGTAGCATGGCTCGAGCAGGAAGGCAGCCAGGGGCTTGCGTGTAAAGCAGCTACTTAACGCACACATACAATGTAAGACACAGTGGCGCAATAATGGAGACCACACCAGTAGTTGTATTTGAAAGAATCAAGATCTTTTATATAGGCTTTCAAATAGAGCGTTGCATTATTAATTCATCAGCATTTCAGGTAAGCATTTCATTGAGACATTTCATGAATCACGTTCAGGTTACATTTCCTATGAATGGGTGAACATTTCATTAGAATAATAACCAGCTCATCTAGCATTGAAACAGTAGATAACCCCGCCTGTCGTATCAAACTCTCTGACAGGCAACGGGGTGACTGTATTAACCTGGAGGATCCTACAAGAAGCGACTATAGTAATGCATTTAAATATCACATCAAACCTCTCATAGATGCTTTTCCTTCAAGGTAATAAAACATATCGGCAAGTACTTATCAGTCCAACAAGGAACTCCAAAGAACACAACCTTTAGTTATTTGTGACAAGCCTTTCTTCTTGTGAATTCCGGTTGGCTTGCAACCTAGATCAGTTCATCAGAATACTATGGAAGCCCACCTCTGCAAGAAAATTCAGTACAGTGAAGTGAATCTCCCTCTCAATTCAGGCTTGTAGATACGGTGCACTATAACATTTCAGGCTTGTAAATACGGTGCACTATAACATTTCAGGCTTGTAAATACGGTGCACACTAAACATTTCAGGCTTGTAAATACGGTTCACGCTAAACATTTCAGGCTTGTAAACACGGTGCACTATAACATTTCAGGCTCCACACTCCATTCCTTTGAGGCACGTTGGAAGGGGGGGCCAACAGGGCCCAGTCTCAGAGAACCCCGGGGGAGGGGCGACCTCGGGCCTCTCCCGGCCTACCGCCCTCCTCCCCAGGGGGCTACCTCACTTCTTCGGCCCTCTGGGGCCCTTGCGTCGGCCTCAAAGGTGGAGAGGGGGATCCAACCCTCTTGTGGCCTCACTCGTCCCAGCGCGGTGCAGGCTCAGCTTCAGGGCACCGGTGCTGGGGACGAGGCAGGGGTCGCATGCGGCGCCGGACGGAGGGGGCTTCCTGACTCCACGGCCCCCCCCCCCGCGACGAGTCCGGCCGGTCTCCGGGCCTCCGGTCACAGAGTCGGCCCGAGGACCATTCGGAGCAGGGGCCGGGGCTGCTGTCACCAATCGCGTGCTTCGCCTCGAGGGCGCGCCGTCCAGATCCAATGGCAGCGCGGCGCTCGGGGTTGGAGCGAAGGAGCTCCCCTGTCATGTGGGGTGCGTGCTGACTTCGGGCCTACCGCGGCCTCGCTCACTTGAGGTGGTGGCCCTCTCCTGGCATACGGGGGCCGCCGAGGGGGGCAATAACAGCGCTGGACACTGCGCGGAGGCAGGCGGCCGCAGGACAGGCCGGAGGCACCTCGGAGGTGTCGTGTGGGCGGCGCCAATGCCGCGTTGGTGACACGGTCTCCTCAGGCGCCTCGGGGGCTAGACACAGCGCTTGTCACCGAAGCAGGTGAGCGCGTGGGGGCAACTGCGGCGCCTCACAGGGCAGGATGATTCTTGAGGAGAAAAGCGCCTCAGGGTCACAGCGCTTGAACCACGGGGGCACAGCTAGCTCAGGGCAGGCAGTCCCAAATACAGCGCTGGACAGGGGGAGCAGAATATAGTGCTTTCCACACAGTCTAGCAAGGACAGCAGAGCAGTTCAGTCAGGGGGAGACAGGTAGGGCAAGGTGGGCCCAGTTGAAGGCAGGGGATGCGCAGGGCAGCACAAGTCCAGCAGTCTCTGGTCAAGGAAAGGTAGACTTCTTGGCGCTTGGATGGCTCTGCGCCCTTGGTTGCTTGTTTCTTGAAGTTACTGAGGGGGGGGGGGGTGATGAGTTGAAGGCTTGAGGAGTTTTTCCTCAGTCACTGCAGATGGACCCTGGGGTTCCCTACCACTGGGCCAGATCAGGGGGCTAGCTTAGGACACCTCACCCAGCTTAAGAGGCAGCACCTAAATCCTGTCACTCCCAATAGCATAGGTTCCTCACTAGGCCCTCCCGCCTAAAACTCCTTTGTGGGTTCCCCAGGTCAGTGATGCCCCAACTGACTAGAAAGTTTCCCTCCTTTTCCTTATATAGTGTCTGTTGGCAGTTGGCAGTGGCAGTTGGTGCCTCCCCTATTCTGGAAGGTTCCAGGAGCTTCCCTCATTCTAGCTATGGGCAGGCTGGCAGGCTGGTATGGCAACATTGTTTAAGGGTTCCAGCCAGCTCCTGGCTACAAGAGTGCGCCTATACAGACCGCGCTGCAGTAGCAGGGGTCAGTGGCAGCCATCTTGGGGGAAGAGAGCACCTGCACCCTGGCATTGATTAGCAATGGGAGGGTGCCCAAAGTCCTAAAGCCAACAAAAGGTAGGTGTGAAAAATTAGGCAAGGGCAAAAAATACAGGGAAAGACCACCCTAGGGCTGACAGGTCTAACAATAACTAAGGGCCCGATGTAGGTAAACGCGATTTTCCGAATTCAAAATACCGAGGCGGGCCGAATCGGTATTCTGAAATCGGAAAACGAGATGTAGGGAAAAAAAAGCGAATGAATACCGATTCGGTCGGCATCGGTAATGAGAATCGGTACGTTCCGAATCGGCACGGACCGAATCGGGAAGTACCGAATCGGCTAACAACGAATCGGAAATTACCGATTCGGCTAACACCGATTCAGTAAAAGCCGATTCGGTAAAATCCGATTCGGCAATCATAGATTCGTAGCCATGAAAACACACCCATGGCGAAAAAGCCCATAGGAATGCATTGAAGAAACCGAATCGGCTTTTACCGAATAGGATAATACCGATTCGGATTTTACCGAATCGGTAATATCCGATTCGGCAAAAGCCGATTCAGCCAATGAGGTGGCTCCCCCTCCCCCACCCAAACAGGGAGTGGCAACCCTGGCAGGTGCAGCTAATTAAGAAGTTTCTGGAGAGCCAGCCTGAGCTCAACACTCACAGTTAGCAGCAGTGGGAGTAGGAGGTTGTCAACTCTACTGAAGAACATGGCAGAGCAGTGCGAAAGCCAGAAGTCCTCCCAGAAGAGGAAGCCGAAGTTCACCACCACCGAGCTTCAGGTGCTGGTCGAGGAGGTGGTGAGGGTGCACCGCCAGCTGTTTGGAAAGCTGTCCCTCAATGTGCCAGACAGCACCAAGAGGAGGATCTGGGCCGAAATCGCCCTGAAGGTGAATGCTGCGGGTGTCACCCCCAGGTCCGTAGAAGAACTCAAGAAGAGATTCTACGACATCCGCAGCCTCACAAAAAGGAAGATGGCTGAGATACAGAGGCAGGCTGGAGGCACTGGAGGAGGCAGGAACCCGGCGCCACCCCTCACCGAGCTGGAGGAACTGGTCTCCAGCACCATTGAGAGGGAGAGTGTCAGTGGAATCGGGACCCTGGACAGCTCTGCGAGAGCTACAGCTACAGGTAAGAAGCATGCGCATCATGACACACCCTACCAGACACCTCCCCATTAGACACAATGCATAGGCAAACCCCAGCACAGTACTGTCACCAACATACAAGAGACAAGCATCATGGTACATGTAGTCAGCAGAAGTTAGCTAAATATGGCAGTGCAGAATCACAAGACAGGAAACAGTGTGACACAGTGTAAGGAGATGCAAGGACATGTGGAATGCTTTAATTGTACTGACTGTAATACATCGGCACTCAGTTTACAAATGCTTCTTTGTACCTAGGGGCCCCATCAGGCGGAACAACATTGACATCAGAGGGAGCAGCACCGTCTGACACTGCAGTCGCAGGGCCGAGCACCAGCCAGGCTGGCCAGGAGGAGGAGGAGGACGGAAACACCTTAGGGCTAGGTATGGAGGGAGACCTGGTGATAGACTTTGATGCACTGCACTCCCCACAAATGGCCAGCACACCCCCCTTGCAGTTCTCCCCAGAGAACTCCCCTACAAGGGACACCATTCCGCCTACACCAGCTCCTGCCACAACCATGGCCTTGCCACCTGTACAACCTGTCCTGGGAGCAGGGGCTCAGGGACCGGCCAGCACCACACCCCCACCAGTGGCACCCCAGCCCACTCAGCAGGCCGGAAGCAGCAGTGCCCATCACCAACACTGCTGCACCAGCACGTGAGGGCAGTGTATTCCTGGGCCTCGAGGGACAGATGGTGAAGATTCAGAGGCAACAGGCTAGATCCACAATGGCCTGCCAACGCCAGCTCCTGCAGCACAACCTGCAGATGGGAGAGTTGGTCAAGGGATTCCAGGCCTTCGTGGAATCGAACAAGGAGGTGGCAGCAGGGTTAGGCAGGCTAACCACTGCCATAACCCAATCATCTAGCAGACAGGAGGAGCATGAGCTGGTGCGCAGGCGGGATGCCCGGGTGCTGAACCGCGCCATGGGCCGCCTTGCTGCGGCGACGGCACAACTGTGCCATCGCAGCGCGAACCAGGAATCTAGCCTGAGTCAGCATACGGCAGAGCTCACAAGGGGGATGGCCCGGATCACCACTGCTATGGGGGCCATGATTATTTCGAACACCGCCTCCAATCCTGCCCTGGACCTGGGTGATGCTGGGGACAGCAGCAGCCGCAGCAGCCCGGCCAGCGCTGCGTCTGAGCCACGTAGGAGCACCAGGCACTCCGCTGATGCTGCTGGGCATTCAGAGGGGGCTGAGGGACACCCCAGTGGGTCTGGCAAGCGGGCAAAGAAATAGCCTTGCAAGGGCGGGTGAGGCAACCTGAACCTTGGACTTTTTTTTATTTCCTATACACCATTTTTTGTTGCACATCAGTGCTGTAACTGTGTTGCAACAGTATTAAAATTTGTGTTTTCCAACCAACATTTTGCTGTCTTTGCATCTGTACTCACTCAGAAATAGTTCTCAGTAATCTCCTCACGTCTGTATCTGCCATCACTTGGCGTACACACCCCAGCTGGCTGTGTCAGTGGCACAGCTTCGTCGTCGTCATGGTCCTCGTAGTCAGACAACTCCACCTCAGTGCCCTTCTTCACCGCAAGGTTGTGTAACATTGCACATACAGCTATGATCTTGCAGCAGGTGATGGGGGTATACTGCCTTGCACCTCCACTCTTGTGCAGGCATCTGAATCTACTTTTCCAGATGCCAAAGGTCCGTTCGACAACATTCCTTGTGCGTATGTGGGCCCGGTTATACCTCCTTTGGCTGGGTGTGGAGGGGTTGAGGTAGGGGGTGAGTATGAATGAGCGGAGGGCATATGCACTGTCGCCTGGAAGAGAAAGGGGTCACATTAGACACATGCATACATGTATTCCACCTAGCTACTATGTGTTATGGGGGTCTGATGATGTGTCTCACCTAGGAGGTATCCTTCACCAAATTCGCCAGCCATCAGCCGTGCATAGATGCCGCTCTGTTGGAAAATATAGGAGTCATGGGTACTCCCTGGAAATTTTGCGACCAGGTCTGTGATGGTGCACTTTGCATTGCAGATCACCTGCACGTTGATGGTGTGTGTAGACTTGCGATTGCGGTATATGTATTCGGTGTCCGCTGGTGGGCAAATCGGAATGTGCGTGCCATCTATGCAACCGATGATTTGGGGAAATTGTGCCATCTGGTAGAAGTCAGCTTTGGTTTGTAGCAGTTCTGCGTGGGTTGCAGGGAAAGAGATGTATTGGTCCATCCTGTGTATCATGGCGTCAAGGAATGTGTGGAAGAACCTTGACAGGCTGCTCTGGCTCACCCCTCCTGCTGCTGCTACACCACTTTGATAGCTGCCAGACGCTAGCAGGTGTAGGCTGCATAGCACCTGGATGTGCGCAGGGATGGCGTGTGCCCTTGGGGTGTGGTGGTCCAAGAATGGCTTGAGATCCCTGATGAGCTCAAGTATGGTGTCAGAGTCCAGCCTGTATCTCTGTAGTATCTCTGCCTCTGTGAGCATGAACAGGGTTACCCTCTGTCTGTAGACCTGTTCATTTCTTAGCCATTCCCTCTGTCCTTCCTGCTGTAGCCGTAGCCGCCTCGCAATGACATAGAAAGCTGCCATCCTGCAAGTTGCAATGCATTTTGGGCCTGTTTATATGGGTTGGAGTTGGTTACCACCTGATTGCAATCCATGGTAAATACCGAGTGAATTCTACCGATTTTGAGCCGATTTCGGTGTTTCTGTGCCTCCCTACATCTCCCCAACTGTCGGAATCGGGGAATTTCCCGATCGGCGATTCATACGATTCGGCATGTTTTCCGATTCGGCTCATGTCCGAATCGGTCTATCTACCGATTCGGTACATGGACCGAATCGGTGATTTTCCGATTCGGTGTCACTAACGAATCGGTACATGGACCGATTCGGTGATTTTCCGATTCGGTGTCAGTAACGATTCGGTACATGGACCGAATCGGTGATTTTCCGATTCGGTGTCACTAACGAATCGGTACATGGACCGATTCGGTGTTTGCATCCGATTCGGTGTTTTTCCGATTCGTTACATATCCGATTTTCGGTATGTACGTATCGGATTCTTTCCCATTCGGTACTCATTCCGATTCGGTTTTCACTCCGATTCTTTATGTTTTTTGTTCCCTACATCTCGATGGCTGTTTACCGATCGGTAAGGGCCAAAAATCGGTATTTTCGGCCGTTACCGATCGGTAACGCCCTACCTACATCGGGCCCTAAGTTCTGTCTGGACTTCTTAACCTGACTTTTTAACTAGGTCTGGCCGCTCCAGCCTTTCAGATGACCTAGTAGGATTAGGGTTGCAGATCCCGCACCTAAAGACTGCTTGCGCCAGTGAAACCTCTGGTCTGTAGCAGGGCAGTACAGAAATCCTGAGAGAGGGAAAGCTGAGCAGCTACTATTCTCTTGCTTGTCCCTGTTATAATTTTCTCTTGTGGGTGGACGCTCCAAAAGGCCCTGAGGATAGAAGATGTTGCCTATCCTGGAGAATACCTGATAACTAGGTGGAAAATGTAATTCTGCCATGTCCCCGAAACACGAGGTATTGGAAGTCGTGTGTAAGTAGAAATTATTGACTGGAGTCTAAGACCCAGTCCTGAAATTGTAACTACTATTCAAAAGGGAGCAGGTCCAAAAGAACAATTTTCTACCAAGTGGCAATTTCAAATATTTTCACCACCTCAAGTCTACAATCCTATCTGAAAAATACTCAAGTACGGAGGCCTCATTTTATATAGGTGTTCCTCTTATACCATTTTGACAGCAGGTTTGAAATTGCGGTCAACAAGATTGCTCCAGCAATCTTGTGTGTAAATGCAACCAGCAGCGCCAGAAGGGAATGATAGTGGCTGCATTTTGCTGTTGCTCTCACTTCAATGGTTACTTTATCATTATCAACCAAAAGGCCCTATTGCTTTGCATTGACTGAATCATAATGTGATGCGCGTTACCTTTTCATGTTCTTTTTTTCATAGTTTTATTGACTTTTTTTCATATTCAGAGCCTGACTTAGATGTTTGGCGGACAGGTTCCTCTGTCACAATGGTGACGGATATCTCGACCGCCGAAATATAAATCCCATAGGGCATAATGGGATTTATATTTCTGCGGACGAGATATCTATCACCTTTGTTACGGATTAAGCCGTCTGCCGAGATCTAATTCAGGCCCTGAGGGCCTGATTGAGATGTTGGCGGAAGGGTTACTCCATCACAACGGTGACGTATAAATCCCACAGGACATAATGGGATTTATATTTCTGCGGACGAGATTTCTATCACCTTTGTGACGGATTAACCCGTCTGCCCAGATCTAATTTAGGCACTGAGAGCCTGATTGAGATGTTGGCGGAAGGGTTACTCCGTCACAAAGGTGACGGATATCTCGTCCGCCGAAATATAAATCCCACAGGACATAATGGGATTTATATTTCTGCGGACGAGATTTCTATCACCTTTGTGACGGATGAACCCGTCTGCCGAGATCTAACTCAGGCCCTGAGGGCCTGATGGAGATTTTGGCGGGAGGGTTACTCCGACACAACGGTGATAGATATCCCATCCTCAGATATATAAATTCCACAGGCTACAATGGGATTTAACTTTCAGCGGACAGGACAACCGTCATCGTTGTGACGGAGTAACCCGTCCACCGAGATTAAATCAGGCCCTAAGTCTTGAAAGGCAGTATTGTGCCTGCATAGTATCCTGCTGACTGTGCAAGCAGAAATATTCTGTTATCGTTTCAGGCATGTGTACATTGTAATATGGTGACATTTTAAATGTTACCATGGCCACATGAAAATAGAATTTCCTGCTTAGCAAACAATTGAACGAAAAACCAATGTGACCTAGGCTTTCTTTCGCGTGATTCACTCTGTACGCCTCAGGTGTTTCCATGCAGTCAACCAAAGGTCGACATGTTTGCAAAACTTCGGCCTGTATGTAGACTGTAGAACACTAACGAAATGTGAATAAAAATGTGACCTTGGCTGGGCTAGTAGAGGGTGCAGTGCCTGAGAGTGCTTGGTGTCTTTTTAATTAGCATGATTACTTTTGATGTTATCTCTATTCGAGATCAGCCCGTTAAACCATACAAGTAAACTCTCTTTGTACACAAAGAAACCATGCTTGCTACAGTAAAGCCTACATAAACCAATAGTGTAATATACATTTTAGGTGCCTATATGTAAAGTTTATTTTTGAAAGAAATCCAGTAGTAGTCAAAGTAATCGGAAATGTTGATTTTTCTAGCTTTAGCGCACATGAAAAGTAAACATTTATGAAGGCTATGGAGGTCAATATAATATGCAAATATCTTGTATTACTGTCTCCCATCACATGTAAAGAAAAAAAACACAAGAACGTCATTAAGTCATGTCTTGTGGTATGTAGGACATCAGCTTCCTTTTGGCAGCATCTTTAACGTGCCACCTAAGGCAATGCATCACGTCAGTACTGCAAATGACAACGAAGGAGAACTGGGTCAAAAAAACAACAGAAAAACAGCCGTAGGAACCTCTAACACCACTCATGTACACAGTCCCGGGCACATCATGCGAGAAGTAACATATGAACGGAAAATTGTGTGTGATGACTTCAAGCTAAAGAGCATCACACAAGCGGTACCTATATCAGAGAACATCGTGCAGGTGAAAGGGCCAATAAGGAAAATAAAGACACATAGCAATATGATATTTGGCTATGCACTAAGCAGCGTAAATCACAATTGTAACTGACTACATAAACCTCAAAGAATTAAATAAAGAGCATGGTACCGAGGAGTGGAAAAGAAACAACAGATATAAAACAGAGACATAACAATAAAGCGTAGTCTTTAGCGAGATACTTTATGTTGATGATAGGTAAACAAATCAAGATAAGTACAATGGTAAAGTGAATGGAAGAATTGGTTAGATCCTAAAAAAAGCACAAATGGGGGTCACGTCGTAATAAAGCATCAAGAAAAATCCTATCACTGGATAGTAGATGATCATAAATTGGAGAGCAGGACAGCCAAGCTTTAGAGTATAACAAAAACTAGAAACCGACGACTGGACAACTGTTGGGCGACCTATCATCAGAAAGTATAATATCAGCCGTTGGAGAATGGCATGTCTCATTGTATGATCAGTGACTAGCCAACCTTTGGAGTTTAGGATGGGTAGCTTTATGATAGAATACATGGAAAGTAGGATGGTCTCTCCTGGCCAACTGTAAATAAATGAATCATGCCCTAAGCCTGGGGCTAGAGGTTAGTTTGTACCTCAGCAATTGCATTTCCCTCCATATAGGTTTCCCTATAAATTAATGGTACAGTCTAATTTTGTCAGGACATGGCTGTTGAAGCCATCTGCAGTCTTAAAGATAATATTTCAGACTTCCAAAGAAATGTTCGCTTGTTACCAGTGTCTGAATGCATTACTTTGAAGCTACTGAGCTGTGTGTATAAATGCCTTCACGGTTTCACTTCTTATTATCTGTGCTCCAAAATTTCATACCCAACAACTTTGAAACCTGTCAAAGTATTTTTTTTAGAATCCAAGACACCTAATAATATCTGTGAACAAAACCGGGTGCTCTTTTTCTGTATGGGATCCTAAACAATTTAATTCTCTCCCATTTGATACAAAAGTATCTTCTTCACTGTGGGCTTTAGGTCGAATCTAAAGGTGATTAGACGGTTGTAAAGACTGATGCCAAGGGACGTCTTGAGGTGGTTGACACATTATTATGGTTGTCAGTCAAACAAACCCAATATAGGCCCAGTGAGGAGCATCTCTGATGTCTTTAGGAATGTTACTCCATACAATTTTGCGAAGCACTTTACCAGAGGTCCATGTGCTCTTAACCACTGAGAGGAGCTCTTCTATGTTCTTGGATTTTTTAGTGACTAATTCTCCCAGTCTGGGCCCAACTGTGGTGGTTGAGGTATTTTACTCCTGAAGTCCCGGGGCGCGCCTTACAATGGATCCTGAGCAACTGGGCCAAGTACCTCTTCTGCACTTCAATCTCAGTGGTAGCTGTAGATGAGCAGTCAAAGGCTCCCTCGTAGGGGAAGTATAGATAGAGTTGAGTGAACAAGACTGATAACTCAAAGTGCCCACAGTATTGTCAATAAATCAATGTCTAGTCAAATACAACAACACAATCCCCTTGAGGATGGGTCTCCAGCGTTTGTCCCATCCTCTTCCTTGTAATTTAGTTGCATTTATTCCCCATTCATTGGTGGCTACATCCAGGGAATGCCCACTACTAGGCTCCACTAAAGAGTTTGTTCCCCTTTGACACATTAAGAAATTAGTCAAAAATGTGTACAGTGCCCCAGCACTATCTGTAACAACTCTTCCAAGACCCAATAGGCCTAATTCAAGGCTTATCTGCTCCTGCAGCATGGAAGTATTCAGCTTTACGGGGTGTGCCATGACTACGGGCACCCAAGAGTTCTGATCCTGTTTTGAGAAGCCAGTCTGCTCAATGTACACACAACAGTACTCAGCAGGTACGGACTATCTTCCAGAGCTTCTCAGGGATCGGAGATGCTCCAGCCTGCAATGATGCAGTAAGTCAATCCTTCGCACATGGGGCCAGGGAATCTGGTCCTTCAGGTCTGACTGGCGCAAAGCAAAGGCGCAACGTAATTCGATGTGTCCTCCAAAGTCATGAGGGGTCAGTCAGGGGCAGTTCTTGAAGTGCACGCTTAACCCACCAA
Source organism: Lissotriton vulgaris (assembly GCF_964263255.1). Lineage (NCBI taxonomy): Eukaryota > Metazoa > Chordata > Amphibia > Caudata > Salamandridae > Lissotriton > Lissotriton vulgaris. The sequence goes on along the minus strand of NC_141691.1, from coordinate 693,622,274 downwards.
ACACTGCCTCAGTATTCCTTGGGTGACTGCCCAAACCTCCTGGTAGCTTAATACCGACATCCCTTCCTGGCATACAGGGTTGGTGAGGCACTTTACAAATGGAGCTCAGACTCCTCTGGTGCAATCACCGCCACCTCTGTGGTTACAAGTCTTGACAGTGGTTACATCTGACCTATGTCACCACAACGCTAAGGTATTGATTTAGCACACAGATCAGTTCACAATGACTTTCTTCTGGCATACGGGGTAGCTGAGTAAGACCTGCACACCGGCAACAACCCAACCGATGCACAGCTGATCCCTCAAACCTCACTCAGGGAGCCCTCTTGGTAGGGTTCCCAACTCGGCTTTGCTCGCTCCAATGCTCTCCTCTCCCTTACAGAGCACACTGACCTTGGTAAGCAGGAAGGTGCTGGTGATCCAGGCTCCAGGGCAGGTGGCTTTGGTTTCCCTGGGTAATGCCCCCTCATCCAACAGGGAGAGCAGCATACCTTGGCTCCTAGTACTGGTCACAGGCAGAAGTCTTTCAGAGCTTCCCCTTCTCAAAGGCTACCTGACAGATGACACATTTTGGGGTCTCAACCTTCCCTTCTTCAGTCCATTTCTAAATACAAAATGTCATATAGGGTCTGAGTCTTTGAAGTATTATGTTGGGGGTTCTGCTTCTTCCGAGATGCACATTTTTCTTTTTTTTCTTCCCCTTTGAAAGGCTGTCTGTCACCGCAGGCAATACTCAAAAGCTGATATTCCCGCAACATAGTTCAGGGGAGAGACCTGAGTTCACACATGTTTGTCTGTCACAGTGATATGTCTATCAGAAAGTTAATTCCAGGCTCTCAGTCCTACTCCTATTGATTTCCCTTTCAATCCCTTCTCCTTCCTGAGATGTGTCCCATCCTCTTCACCCCCCTGCATTGCAATCTGATGTCCATTTCCCCACTCACCTTCACTTGTCAGTTGTCCAGTAATTTCCAAAATGCAAAATAACCTTGCTCCATTCTTAGTGTCATTGAAAATCTATTTTAAAATGATGGACTATGAATGAGAATACCTAATTTCCCTGACTTTCAGTCTAAACCTGAGTTCAACCAGAAAATTATGAATCTGAAAACAAATTACTTTTGGGTACCACTTGGAAACACTAAGCAGGGTTTTGAACGAGGACAGACATTTTCATTGTAGCCAGTGGATAATCTTAAAAATGTGTTATGTTTTTGAATGTCGTTGCCATGGTTAGAGATATTTTGATTTTCAGGATCTATGGTCTGATATTATACAAAGGGTGTCAAATGTATGGTTTAGTTTGCAATGACACAACACCTTCTTTAGAGATGTCTCTGTATCATAAGCCAAAAACAGTCTTTGCTCTATTGAGTTTTCAACACCTGCCCATGTGCAACAGTCATTATACTTGAAAAGGTATTTTTGGTAGGTAGACCAGAGAGCACATTTTTCAGCATTTACATGTGTAAGGTTACAACAGCTTGTCATGTGCATAACCGTGAGAGTACACTGTATGCATCAACCTAATACAAGTGAGGATGAGGAATGTAGCAAAATACCAAAATGCATAGGTGTCAGGAAATCTTTCAACCACATCTTCACCAACCAGCTGATGCAAATGTTGCTGTGCTTGTCAGTTAGTGTAAATGTCAATGTTGCACTATTGTGGTTGTTAACGTGCACTACGGTCAGTGAGAAGATGTAGACACCAGCACAATTAATGTATCCTAGCCTTGTGTTTTTACCTGATATTTTCCAACTCCTTATGTAGACACACATTGACCAAGACAATGGAACTAGATATTGAAGAGATTCTGCCCTGAGTGCAGAGACTCCCCGTGACTGTGGGGCCACCACCATGAGTGCAGAGGCCCTTTCTGTATCAAGCCCTCTGGCTGCAAGGGCAGGCCTGGAGACATGCTTTACAGTGCTACTTTAGTGTGTGGCACAATGAGTACTGGAGCCCACTTGTGGCATTTAATTTACAGGCTCTAGGTGCATATATTATAATATACTAGGTACTTATATGTAAATTAAATGTGCCAGTTGGGTATATGGCAATGTTAGTATGTTTAGAAGGGAGAGCCCAACCGCATTACCACTGGTTAGCCAGAGTAAAGTGTGCAGCGATATAGAGTAATCATAAACGGGTTGAATAAGAGAAGGGAAAAATCTGGAGGAATAGCACTCACAAGATGGTAATTTCCAACATGGTTGTAGTATGTTTTTGTTTTGTTTCTTTTGGGTTCTAAAACTATATTTCCTGCTTAAATGGACAGTTTATTTAATTCACTTTTGAGTAACATTATACACTAAGAGCAAATTTCTTAAAACCTTACTTTTAAGTAACCACTTTGAACAATTGTTCTGTAAACATGTCTAATTAAAATGTATTTTATGTTAATGGATAAAAATATAGGAACAACACCTTAATCTTCTGGAATATCGAGTGCCACAAAGAAAAGGCTGTTTAGCTGAATTGTTCAAAACGTTGGAAACCAACAAGCATCTCCTTCAAATTGAACATTACTCCATAAGCGAAACAACTCTTGAACAGGTAATTTATACAACTGTGCTTAAATGTATCAAGGTAAAATGTCATGTTCTGCAAATTGTCCATTTAACATCCACATCAGTACAGCAGATTACAAAATCTGCTGGGGTGGAGTATCTCCTAATGTCATAGGGACACTAAGGCCACCCATTGAATAATATTGGTCAAACTCTAAATAAGGCCTTAGCGGCTTTTTCTGGCTCACTCATGGTCCTCCAGTGGGGCAAGACAGGAAGCTGAAGCCGCCAAGAGAACCAGCCAAGTCATGCACACTATTGTCAAGCTCCCACTGATGCTGTTGGTTTTGGTGATAGAAGCTCGATGTGGGACAAAGCTGGATTTTGTAGCTAGTTTGCCTCATTGCTTTACTGCTGGTAGATTTGCCATCTCACTAAGTCCAAAATCCACCAGTGGGGCAAGGGTAGAAGCTGTTGCCCACACGGGCTCCATGAGTCCAGATAACTTTTTCTGTGAGGTCCAACTGAACCTGTTTTCAGTGCAGCAAATAACTCCAAACGGGACAAACATGAATTTCTTTCCTCCCGAGCATGAGTTGGTGCTGGGAAAGACTAATCACTGTGTGCTCCAGAGACAGAAAAAACAATAGTAAATCCCACTTTTCTCCTGTTGGGAAGTTCATTCTAGTCACTTCTATAGCCCTCAGGTTTCCTGAAAGGATTCTAAACCCCAAGCCATTCTCCAGCCAGGGATCCTACAGGGTCCATTCCTCAGAGGTCACCTGCCACTACTTGTTATCATGAGAACTTATGCTTATTGTATCCCGGTAGAAGGTAACAGGAGTCTAACACCTTGGAGAGCAAGTCTAGTCCCTGAATGCCAGCAGGGATCCAGTGTCCTTGAGTCTTCATCTTACAGCAGTCAGGCAGAGGCTACGTCCTTCAGGATATTTCTTACTAGGGCCAAGAATGTTTTGAGGAGGAGGTTTTGAGTTCCAATCTTACCCTGTGCACTATTCAGTGATTTAACAATTCCCTACAAGCAATCCTAGATACTATATCTAAGAATTCCCACTTCCCTGTTCAGCACTTCTTTCTCAGTGTATTGCAAATCTTCCTAAGGTTCCTCAAACACCCCAGCCTTCTTCCAGGTAGAGCCTTCAACCTTCACTATATTTCTTTCTAGATCCAGGAATGTTTTGAGGAGGTGGTGTGAGTGCCAATCTTACCCTGTGCACAAGTCAGTAACTACTCCCTACAAATAATCCTGGATACTTTATCTCAGAATTCCCGCATCTCTTTTCATCCCTTCTTTCTCAGTTTATTGCAAAATTTCCCAAAGTCCCATAACTAAATTGCACAAACCTTCTTCCAGTGGCACACGTTCTGGCCCTCCCTTTAGCCATTCTCTAAAGTAAATGAGATGTCCTTCCTCGCTGTCAGCACTGGAACTGGTTTTACTTTCTGCTCTAGCTGGAGAGTCCAGGGGAACTCTGGGAACGAAGCTCTGTAATTCCTGACAGCCCTATTGGTATGTTCCAATCAGAAGACTTGATTAGTAAGTCCTTTGTTCTGTCCAGTGGTCCTGTCCCTCTCCCATACGGTAAATATTTGCTGAGTGACCACTTACTGACACAAACACATATTTTACTCCTGTCAAAGGCCATAGCATTGTCTTCCAAGAATCGGGTTGGTAACAAGTCAGCCAAAGATGTGCATTCAGTCTCTGGGGCTGGGATGAGCCACTGTATCTCAAACACAATGCTCGAATATTTTCCTATGCTTGGAGAAGAAAAGAGTATGCTTTATAACTAGGTCTGTTCCTGAAAAATGCAACTTTACCTTGACATCGAAAATTGATTTACGTTACTTTTGACTGTTAGAGCATATATTTCCCAATGTCAATGTTTATATATTATGCACCTAGCTCTGTAAGCATAGAAGGCACATAATAAGGGTACATTAGCAATCTTTGAACATAAAACGTCACAGATGTTGCCTTTTCATGGCGTTCATCTGTCAGTTTAATTTTGACTTGTATTGCATGTTTCATTTAGTAACTACTATGAGATATCCAACTAACACTTTGGCAAGAGGTCATGGGCATGGTACAAGGTGTGATTTACAACTAAGAGCTAATATGATCATATCTGCCACATAAGAGGCTTAGGGTATTATAGCTGCATAAGGAGGAATATCAAAGGACTTCTCCTTGAGCCATACATTATTAAACATTTAACACTGGCCCATTAGATAATTTGGTTCATTCATGTAGGTTTAACATATTTCCTATGCTGATGACACTCAGTTAATAGTTTCCATTTCTCGCAACATTATTATTATAGAAGAAAACTCCAAAGGCTGTGTGGTCATAGTTGTAAATTGTATGAAGAACAGATGCTTGAAGTTAAACTCTGAGAAAACAGAAATTCTAATCTCCAGCAAGCCCAAACATGCCTGTTGGCCAACAGAGCTGGGTAGCCCAATACTCACCTCAGAATCAGCTAGAAAACCTCTGTATTAGATTTGACCAGAACTTATCTTTTATTTACAAAATTGCCACAGGGTTGGCAACTTGTTTTACATTACTGAGAGCACTCATGCTCCCCATGCCACTGGAGTCAAGCTAGTCTGGCTGATGAGGGATGAAACCCTGAAAGCGGTCCCAGGATGCTTGTTTCCAGTCCAGGGAGGACCTGGACTAGCAGTTCGGGCCGGACTGTTCCCATGGGGAGCAGGGTCAAGACTGATTTGCATATGTCTGGGTTTATACTGGAATGGCATTGGGAGCAAAAAAACGATGGATTTAGGCCTAGATATCTGGACTGGGGTGAATATTTGACATTGTTCGACATTCTGTCTGTCAATTGTTCTTTCTGCAAAGGTCACCCCGTGTGGGACGGGTATGCCCAGAAGTGGGTTCAGTTCTCTCCATGCCACTGAAGTAAAGCTAGCCTGGTTGATGAGGGGTGAAACCCCGAAACTGCTCCGTGGATGCTTGTTTCCGGACCAGATGGGACCTGGCCTAGCAGTTCAGGCTGGACTGGTCCAATGGGAGCAGGGTCATGACTAATTTGCATATGGCTGGGGGTAAACTGGAATGGCATGGTGAGCAAACTAAAACGTCTGGGAATCTTAATGTTGATATAGCAATGTAGGTAGTGTATACTTACTGTTTATAGGCACAACACAGCATTTTTGTAATTAAGGATATATTTAAAATGAGGAAGACAACTACACTCTCGGCAAGTATAGCAAATGATGCTGTAGCAAAATATTTTACCTTTGAAGTGAACATTTACAAACTCTTAACAAATGTTCATTTGAGTTTTATAAATCACAGAGATACAAAGATAAACACAAAGATACTATTATCCCTCTGCTAAATTATAACTTTGTTATGAAGAAGCCTGCTGCTCTGTGACAAATAAACTACCTAATATATAAGGCTGTGCATCTGAATATTCACTGTGTCTTATGTCTTCCAGGTGTTCATAAACTTTGCTGCACAGTCACAAGAAGCATCTGGGTGTATAGCAGAATCAGTAAGCGAGGAGAACACACGTTACGTACTAACATAAGTAAAGAGGAGCTGACAAATGACTTGATTTGCTAGGAAAATGAAATGCTACACTTCTTTGAAAAGCCAGCACAGGTGATGAACGACGTGGTTGCCAGGAAGCATTGTGTCAACATAGCAAATTACCAGGCATTACGATTATTGTGTCCTCCAACGTTTTTACATTTTTTAGCAGCTGTGTGCCAACTGAAAAACAAAATGCAAATGCACATTTTAAAGGGCTAACTGTATTTTTCATTCTGTTTTTCAAGTCTGAACAATTTCTTTGCCAAATATAAAAGAGAGGCTTTTATTTCAATGATGTAATGGTATGGAAATAAATATGCACTGTTTTCTAAGATATTCATTCAATCATGAAATGTTCCAGACTGTTTTTCACTAAACTCTCTAACAAAGAAATTATTGTTACTTATTTTGTTACTAATTTTGTATTTGCTACTTATTACGATACTTATTTTGTACACAACAAGAAGTCTGCTTGAATCTTTCTGTCTTGTATTTTTTTCAAATAAGGATGGCCCCTGACTGACCGAGGAGTGAAAAACAGCCAGATCTTCCGAATGACCAATACATATGTATATAATTTCCATTGATATTCTTTGAATGTAAATTGACCCCATACATGTTCAGTTTGGTAATTTTAACGGACTGATTGGATTTTACTTTTCAATAGGTCATTGAGTCTCTCCCATGTGACATGGCATTTAAAATTGAAAAGAATTCCTTTTCCTGTGCAGTGCCCCATTTAAAGGTGGCAAAGAGATCATCTGAATATTTCATCTTTCTTACAGTACTTCTTCAGGCTCTTCAGCAATCAGAACACCACTTATGTGCGATTTTCACAATAAAATGTAAAACGGTTTTTGTTCCTCAATCACTTATTAAATCTTGCATTCTGTTTGGAGTGTGTTTCTACTTTGTGCTCATACCTGTTATAGAGCTAGTATATGCCACTCAATAGATGGGAATGTTAGAAATGTTTTAATACAACCAGAATCCAGAGTTTCATCCACATTGTTTTGATTCAGTTCTTTTGAAACAATAAAGTCATCAATCCCAGCTATTAAGAATGTTTAACTGAATTTTGCTTTTGGACCAGTATTGCGTCAAACTTTTATTGCTAAATTAGTTTAGCTATCTGCCTGCCATTTGAATTCTATTTTGCATCATTGCATCACTTCAATATGCTTTAAATGGGCGTCTCGACATTGGTAAATGTGCATATATAGATGTACAGATGCATACTGTTCCCACATCAGGGTGGAGATTTAAGTATTTGAACCTTTTAAATCTGAACCGATTTGTTTGATTTGCGTTTTTGGTTAGACATAACATCAGAACAGGATGTTGTGGTAAGCAACTTGTAATTCATTCGACATTTAAAGAGATACCCATTGGTCACATCGATATAATATACAGAAATCATCTGACCCAATTATGCTAACACAAAGGCAGCTGTCACTGGGACATTTTCAGTACTCTTGCATAATGGGTTGTTCAGCCATGATAAACTGACACAGTGTTTGATACTTTCTCATACTTTTAGCCTTGTAAAATTATAACCAATGTTGCCGACATTAGTAAAGTCTGTGCTTATCAACGTTGTGAAGTACTTTTAAAGCTTGCAAACGTGGCAAAGATTACAAACCATATATTGTTTTGTAAGAAGTAGGTTCAGAAACATCCCCAAAATATATGTTACTGTATAATTACATCAGGGAAAGGTTTTCGAAAACAAGACCCAAGTGATACGTGTAGCTACATGTCTGCTGGTGGGGACCCTATCAAGCAGACATTACACAGTTACATAGCATAAACTGTGTACTGAGGTGAGTATTTGGTAAAGGAATTCGGCCAAAAGTGATAAAGAAAGAGGCCCTGCAAACAATGATGACTCTGTTTCAAGGAAAGTGACTATTGTTAGGTTTCCCTCTTTGAAGTAAAATGCACTGAATAAGGTAGAAAATGAGGAAGCGGTCATCTGCAATGCTGCATGTAAGTGTGCAAGTCGACACCACGTCTGCTACAACTCCTGCTCTGGCGATTTGTGAGAATCAATGAGTGTTGGTAACCCACTGGCAGAGCACTGGAAGCATGTCCCCACTACAAATCGAACTCATCCCTCAGAGTTTGCAGCGTCCATTATCTCAGTTAGGGAATCTGATGTCTACTCTGGAAACTATCTCCTTGGATGGTTGGGAAGAAGCGCCAGCCCGAAAGAACTAACAGATGAGGACGTGTAGGATTTTGCATTATTCCTATGCACCTATGCAAAGAAATCACTGTTCTTCTCCCTCTCCCGTCACCCTAGCAGTGACTTTAGTAGTATGTCTGTATAGTCGACTCTTTATGGTTTTACAGGGTACTGGGTTACTCGAATTACCTGAAAGCTAACCCTTAACAGACATATTTACACCTCCCCCTATGTTAGAATAACTATCTCAAGCTGTGTCACTGTTGTGACGCTCTTTTGTGGAAGACAAACTGAAAACATAGAACTTGATTTGCATCTTGTGATTCGCCACACTTAGCAATATATATATATGCGTACCGGAATTCTAAAAGCTTATACACTTGTTCATTGATTGTTGTCTACTTATGAAACATTCTTTTCGAATTATTACTGTTCTGTGTCTGGAATTTCAGTAGAATATGTAAAATTACAGTTTTGAAGTTCAAACAAATGCGCAAAAACAGTTCAAAGGTCGTTTTCAAAACACAGATGTCTTGAGGATACCTCTTCACCAGTCCTTAGGGAACTAGAGGCCTTGGCACTTGAAAACCAACATCCATGTAGTGAGGACAAGCTACGGCACTGTCCACAGAAAAGGAAGGTGCACTCCAAAGAAAAGTCAGTTAAGCGGAAAGTTTTTTTTCAAAAGTTCTTCTCTTTATTCACGTTCGTTCTTTCATAAAAATGGCACCGCCAACGCGTTTCGTTCCCCTAGTGCCATGGGAACTTCGTCAGGTCTGTAACCTTTTCTGTGGACATTTTGTATTTCAGGCATCTCTTGGCAGCGGGTGTCGAAGTAGATGCACCCATGCATAATTGAAACAAACAGAATGTATGTGCTTGAGCTTGGTCTGCTGCTGTGCCTTTTGTATGTTAGTAGCTACGGCACTATTGGAGCGGGAAACAACCTTTACCACGCAGTCATCACATTGCACTACATTTACAACGCAGTCATTACATTGCAACACCCTTTACAATGCATGTCACTACAACGCAGCCATTACATTGCATGTCACTACAACGCATGTCATTACAATGCAAATCATTACAAAGCATGGTACCCCTACACTATCCAACACTTATCTTACTGTTGCACCCCCTGGAGTTAGAATAGTAATTTTGATCCCTACACTATCCAGCACTTACCCTACTGTTGCACCCTCTGGAGTTAGAATAGTAATTTTTACCCTATACTATCCAACACTAACCTTAAATGCAATGTAATGGTATGCTTTGTAATGGTATGCGTTGTAAAGGTATAATGCGATGTAATGGAATGCGTTGTAAATGTTGTTTAAAAAAATTCATTGTAATAGCATGCAATGTAAATGTATGCATTGTAAGGGATGTTGCGGTGTAAGAATTGTGTTGTAAAAGCATGCATTGTAAATATATGCGTTGTACATCCATTGGAGAGCATATTGCCCAGGAATGATGCCAAGTACCACGGGCAAATTATACCTGAAAATCCAAGTTGACCCACATCTATCAAGACAAACAAGATTCTGGATCCCACTCACAAATGTGGCTCAGTGCTGATGCTCTACCATGTGCTTCATTCCTAACATGCATGCTGATTGAGTCCAGTCAGTGCTTACACTCTGTACCGACCTTTCCTTATCTGGAAGGCCCTCACCCTAGACCATCTCAAAGTTCTGCCTCTTTGCTCATAAACCTGACATGAACGTAAGTGGCACTTCCAGCCCCCATCCTAACAGTGAAGAGTTTTCAACATATCTTACAAAGAGGTCTTGCAACAGGTGTGGAACATAATTATTGGAATCTCAATCAATCAATCAGCATTTGTAGAGTGCAGCACTGTCACCCCTGGGAGTATCTGGGCACTGGGGTGCAAGGTCTCCGTCATGCCAGCTCCCCTAAGACAGGTCTTGAGGAGATGGCAGGACAAGGGAAGAAATTTGCAGAAAAAGGCAAAAGAGAGGGCATAAAAATGAACAGGAAAGACAAAACAGAGGGCAGAAAAACGAGCAGAAATGCAAAACAGAGCAAGAAAAGAGCAGAGAGGCACAAATAGAGGGTCGAAAAACGAGCAGAAAAGGCAAAACAGAGGGCAGAAAAAAGCAGAAAAGGCAAAACAAGCATAGGAGGGCAAAACTGAGGGCAGAAATACAAGCAGAAAAGGCAAAACAGAGGGCAGATAAACAAAAAGAAAAAGTAAAACGGGAAAAAGTGACACAACTGAGGGTAGAAAAATGTGCAAAAAAGAAAAAACAGAGCAGAGAAGGGCAAAACAAAGAGCTGGAAAATGAGCAGAAAAGACAAAACAAAGGGTAGCAGGTAGACAGGAAGCATAGAGTAGCAGACTGTGGGCAAGCTGGGCAGGAGAACTGTTGCAGGGGGAGCTGGCATGTAGTGTTGCTTTGACCCAAAATACTGTCCAACTTACTAATACCCAGCAGTTTGACACCAAGGATGAGAATAACAGGGACACATATTCAACATTTGACTTACCACAATACAGCTCCCATGAGACGTCTTCTGTTTGTTGGTAGTTCTCTTACAATTGTGCTGGGAGTATAATAATTTGAAGTGCACCTATTAGGTTTTATTTCCCAAGAGTTGAATGGAACCTGACAGAGTAGCTTTTCCACTCCTTACAATAGTAAACAAACGTACAATGTATTTGTAGCTCCCTGTTTGGGTTTCAGAGAAATAAAGTCAAGCAAGAAGCCGCCAGCAAGTCCCTGTTCCCATTTGTCTTCAGTACAAAAACCACTCCAATCCACCAAAGTTTGCAATTTCCCTCATACAACTATTGCATCCAAAATCGTATGTACCTCATACTCATCTTAAATTCAACTCAACCGATTGGCATAGGACATGAAGCAACATTTGTTTTTTGCAGGGCAATGATTTAACACAAATGTGTGAAAAACTGGATGGTTCTTCATAGACTGAGGCAGTTTCAATCTGAATGCAACAGGGTTTACAATGTACTCCATTACAAATGGTCTCATACATTTAGGCCGGAATTTAGAGCCTATATAATGTAAATTCTTTGTAAACGATCTCAATCTCCACTACAATATACTGAGGTATGATACATCTCTTCTGATCAGCATAACAATTATGTGTCTTTAGCTGTTTTTCAAAGTCTCTTGGACAGAGCCTTTGATCTCACTTAATTCAGTTAAATGTACCAGCACAGAGGGAGCAGACGCTGACACAGACTGGCCCACAAGAAATATTATAGGAAGATGAACAAACATACAAAACAAGGGTGATGTCGAAATAGAAAATTGCTTTGGCCCAGACTTGGAAACTTGTCACTGAATGCAGCAAGGCACCCAAAGTTGCTGCACTGTATTCCGTGACAGGGAGAGAGCAGGAACGCACCATATCTACAGGTATGCACTGTCTTGGTCTATCCATAGTATTGCAGCTCAATTAAGCTGCCTAGCTCCATGCACACACCTTTGCACCATAGGGAAAAAGTGCGTGTGTGTGTGTGATGTCTAGCATCAGGCTTGTACTGGAAGGGCACACACAGGGAACAAAATACTGTGCCTAGATACTTTTGGACACTTTTCCCACTTGAGATGTATGTTGAACAGTGCAGAACACATGCAATGTGGAAAATTTTAGGAGAAATAAAAGCATTTCTTCTGCTTCTGAGTTGAGGTAATTTCATAAAAAGCCATGGGTGATTGCATGGGATTGCCCACGTAACACCCATGGAATGCCTTCTTGAGGTAGACTAATGCAAAGCACTACGTTGGGTTACTTTGGGGCAATTTTCTTTTTAAAAAAAATGTATTGCTGTTTACATGAAATATATCACAGGGACGAATATTACATCACAGAGGTGCAGCAAATGCCCATCAAATGCTTGTCCAAAACAATGACAATGCACAACCCCCAACCCCCCTCACTCCCCCCCCCAATATCTGAGAAGGCCCAACATTACTATAGTGGTAAACAAGCACATCGAACATCAGACAAAAAGTATTAGCAGAAATTAACCCAATGACTTTTTCTCTGCCCCCTCTCAATCCAGGACTTCTTCAGCACCTCTTCCAAGGTATAATACAATAATCACTTGCCCCAGACTTTCTGGAATTTTTGTGGGCAGCCTCTGCTAGAGTATGTGACTTTCTCTGCAATCATATATATATTTTTCCCCCTTTTCCACTCCTGTAGTGTGGGACATTTCCCCCAATCCCCAATAGCGTGCTACATCTCTTTTTGCCACAGCGAAACTGAAGTTGCAGAACAGCAATTGGGCATGGGGCAATTCAACATCGTTGGGGCTACCCAAAAAAACAAACTTGTGGTCCAAGTTAGAAGATAGTTAGAAGATGGCACTAAGTTCTCTCATGATGGTACTCCTATAGGGCTGCACATGGGGACACCTCCAGAGTGTGTGAAAAAAGGAACCCTCTACCTTGCCACATCTCAGGCAGTGCAGGTCGGGGGCCCTCCCCATAGTGTAGAACACTCTATGGAGGATATTTACCTGGACAAATCTGAGCCGTATCTCAATTGCGGCCTCTCAAGGGTGCATCGAGCCCACATCCCAATCGATATCCTCCTTCTTTCCCACATCTGCCTCCCACCTCTCTCTCTGGCCCTTCAGGTTATCTGGTTTATTGATAATAAGGGTTCTAAAGGTAGAGAAAATTGTGCCTCTTCCTATGTTTTCTATTAACAGCCTCCCTTCTAGTGGTGCAAAGTCTGGTATACCTTCCTCCCGGAGCCTTTCTGCCCTCCATACGTGTCTCCCTTCGGCATATTTAAGGAATTGATTTTTGTGCATGCCATAGTCGTTCTGGAAAGAGGAGAACAGTGCAATATCATAGAGAATATCTATAGGGTCGGATAGTATGTGTGCTGGAGGACATAGAGTAATTTAGGCAGCCACACCCTTTTAACACCTTGCGTGTGGTGCAGATTTACCCCCGGTGCTGGGCCCCAATGTAAATGGGTGTGGTCATGACGGAACGGTTCCGTCATGAGCACAGCACGACCGATGCTCATGACGGAACCGTTCTGTCATGAGCATCGAATGGGTTAAACATAGCGGCCCTCCCAAGCAGTGTAACGGGCAAACCTTGCCATCTGAGATATGGCATACATTGAAAGACCAAATGGAAGATGTACTTCATACTTGGATGACGAAGGATAAGATGCAAGTAAGTTGTCCCATTTTGAAATTGGGGAGGGAGCAGGAAAGCTGTTAGCTTGGAAGATTAAAGCCAACCAAAATAGAAATCCGAGTAGGAATATCAAGGGCATGCAGATAGTTGCTAAATTGGCTAGTGAGGCAGAGATAGAGGAGGCCTTCAAGAGCTACTTTCAGGACCAATACTCGGGAGAAGAAGTAGTACCAGAAGAAGAGGTTAACCACTGGTTAGCGGAAAGTTTCAAATCTCTTGACCTAAACAAACAGAACTTCCTAAATCAGCCCATCACTCAAGATGAGGTCAGAAGGGCCATACAGACAATTAAGGGAGTAAAGCTGCAGTGCCTGATGGCTTACCAGTGGAGATATACCAAATCCTGGGAGATGTATTAATCCCATAGATGACATCGATGTCTGGGAGATTTTAGAGCAAGGAGTACAGCTGCCAACATTCTGGGGTGAGGCGACAGTAAAACTTATTTTAAAACCAAGGAAAGACCACGCTAGCTGTGAATCATACAGGTTGATATCACTTCTTTACACCGGGTACAAAATCTTTGCAAAAGTCCTGGTAGAAAGATTGAGTAAAGCAGTCGTAGAGATAATACACTGTGATCAGAAGGGGCTTATTAAGGAAAGATATCTACATAAGTTAACATATGGCCTTATAGGGGTCATTGATCTTGCAACTAATTCGATCCCTTTAGCAGTGAAAACTATACATGCCACCAAACCATTGGTTAGGGTAAAGTGGTCTTACCTGTACACTAGCTTAAATAAATACAAGCTGGGGGTCAAATTTTGTAGAGTAATTCAATTAATATATCAGGATCCCTCAGCAAGAATACCAATGAAAGGGAATTTAAACTCATCCTTTAAAATATTCAGAGGTACAAGACAAGGCTGACCCTTATCCCCTCTTTTGTTTTATCTCTATATAAAGCCGTTAGCACATAAACTTAGAATGGCAGATAATATTCTGCATTTCTCTCACAAGGGTTGGGTAAAGAAGGTAGCAATATATGCGGATGAACTTATGGTTTTTACCTCAGATCTTGCATTGGCCTTGATGGCTATCCAACAGGTATCCTAAGATTTCGGTAAAGAGTCTGGTTATGCAGTAAATTCAGGAAAAACAGAGATCATGGTATGGAATCAGAGAAAAGACAATCCGCTGCTCAAGAAGGAGATGAGATGCTTGGGCTTAAAGATTGTGCAAAACATTAACGAATTCCCAGAAGTAAACCAAGGGCACTATTTAAGAAAAGTTATAAGCTTAATGAAGGGATGAGTACATCTCCCCTTTAAAAAAAATGTTTGGGTCCCTCTGTTGAAGATGGTGATATTACCAAAAATCACTTTCCTTTTTATTATGATTCTCCTGCATTTTGAGAAGTCACTGATTGACAAAGTGCACTAACCTATACATGCTGTTGTTTGGACATACAAGGGGATCAGAATCTCATATTGCAGAGGAAAAGGGAGAAAGTGGGGTAATCCCTGCCCAACATCAATACTAGGCCTGGGCCTTCCAGTTGACAAACACCAGAATGCTTTTCAATATGCCAGACAGCTCAGAACTAGGGACTATGTTTACAGTAATGGTAAAAGGAAGCAATGTAGGTACAGACCGATTCTTATTTAATTCTGGAGGCCCAAAATGTTTTAAAAGGTCAAATTAAAAGTATTGCAAACAATGGCCAGAATGTGGTTCAGCGTTAGCCGATTTACAAAATTAGACTAGTATTCTAATTCATCCTCCATCAGAGATTCACCAGGGACCCCGGAGTACCTTAAAGACAAAGCCCTACCAATAAGAATGGTAAGCTTTTACCATGAGTTGACTTAAGTAAGATGCTGGGGGGAAAACTCTCGAAGTTTTAATATCTACAATTAGAAAGCTGGGAGCAAAGCCAGAGGTCGCTCTTGGTCATTGGAAACTATCTGTAACAACATTTTGTGGGGGAACCACCAGGAAGCATAAAAGTGTCAATCTGGTATTCGGAACTGCAAGAGATGACGGATGGAGATTTCAGTATGGCTGAAGAGCTGTGGGGAGGATTACAAAACATTTGACAAATATTGATGCACATATGATACTCCATTGCTAAGCCTGCTTTTTTAAGGAGAAACCACTTCTTTTCACTTTACAGGGCAAAGATAACACTGGAGAGGCTGTTGAAGATGGGGAAAGGAAGATCTGCTAAATGTGCAAAAAGCAGTTTAGAAAAGGCAATGGATGTTCATATGTTTCTGCAATGCCTGGGGATCCTGAGGTTTTGGGATGAAGTGGGTAAAACCGTTTAATGCATTGTGTGGCTACATGCTAACGTATGCCTTTGACTGATTATTTTTGGAGTGGCTGAGATTCTTACAGGTAGCGCCAGAGATCTCTTTTTCTATTCTATTTTACTGGCAGGAAGGGAAATATGTCATAAGTGTGTGGCTCCCCATTTCAACACTCCGAGTGGCTGGATTCCTTTTTCTACATGTCCAAAGTTGACCTATTGGGGAAAACTTCCAAGAAGAAAAGATTCAGGTGTTTACTATCAAATTGGGTTAGGGTGTAGTTGGAGGGGGTCGAAATACAAAATGCAAAAAGAGCATATACCTTGCCCAATGATTACACCTATATAGCTCTTTCGGGGCAATGTCTACCCTCGTACCTGACTTTAGGCAAATTTTGAATTATGGGTCGAGTTAATAGACATTGGATTTTGAGGTGACTGAGGATTAAAAAAAAGATACGGCAGAACCCTTCATTTTCCCTAGCATTGGCACTAAATGAAGCTGCCTAGCCCCAATGGAGGCACACTTGCACGACAGTGCAAGGGTGTCTGTGTTAAGAGAATTATTGTTTATGTGCAGGAAGGTGTCCTTCCTGTATATAAACAATCTCAAATGGTGATTTGAACCTTCTATGTGTGCTGTATTGTGCAGCACAAATAGAATTAGCAAATTATAATTTTTTTAATGATTGTTTATGTGCAGGAAGGAAAATAAAGCATTTCTCCTAGTTTTGCCATGTTAAGACCAGGTTTTCCCTCGTCTTAAATTTGGCACTGCCTCCTATTTAAGCCACCTTTGTAAATAGGGGTCAGCTTCAAAATCAATGAGTATAGCGGCGGAACGCCCACTACAACATCTATTGCCCACCCCTTTTACGCTGAATATAGCGTAAAAAGGGTCCTTATTTACAAGGAGGCATTAAGCCTCGTTAAGAGGCTTCACTCTTCCTTGTAAAAAAGGCAAACCCCTTTCGCCACAGGAATGTCATTAAAAGTGAATTGCAAATATGCCTAAATGTTTGTAGCAAAAATATTTAATAACATTTATGGTTACTTGGAGATCCTGATTTTCAGGATGTCGTTGCTGTTGCTAAGGCTATTGAGCAGTGTGAAATGTGGATAAGGTCTGTGAACAAAGATAATAATGAGAGAAGGGTTAAAGAAGTATGCATTGTGAGGAGTTTCTATAACAAAGAAGATAATTGTTTAATGATAATTAACTAGGGGTTGGACAGATGATTAGCCTGTTATTAGAGTAGTAGTATAGTGTATTTGGCGTTATCTAAAATGTTCCTTTCAATATGCAAATACTGCAAAAGCTTTGGTAAGTTAGGACATTTCTCAAGAGTTTTTACAGTTGCAAAGAAAGGAAAAAAGTTTGCCAAATCAAGAGAAGTGTATGTGGTGTAGGATTAAGTCATTAATATGAGATGAATATGGAATTAGAAAGGATTTATGTTATCTGTGAGAGATAAAAAGCAAGAAATAGGACTCTGCATAAAAAGAGGTCCTTCAATGTGTAAAGTGATGATCCAGGGTCAGGAAATGTCCTTGATGGCGTATTCTTAGTCTCCTTGGGCAATTGTCGCCAAGAAATTATTTATTGGGGGATTTGGAAATTTTATAGACCTAAGAGAAATGTACTCATGTGATATTGATGCAGAGGAGCTAAAGGGACCTAGTATTGTTATGTTAAGTTTTTATGAAGTGAATCTCAATGTCAACATCACGCTTTATGTTGCTGTGAAGGGGGTGGATGAGCTTGATTGGCGAGATCAGTAGGAGTTAATCCCACTGGTGCCACATTGATCATTTAAATCCAAGAGCATCAAACAAGTGCTAGTGGTGAGACAGACGGTGAAAACAATTAAGTGGTGTTGAGCTGACCTGTGTCCAGGGCTAAGGGGGAGAGGATACCATGGATGAACTCCCCTGGTATGTAATAACAGATGCCTCCTTATGTGTTGATTCCAACATTCTCTGTTCACAACCCGGAGTAGGAAGTTAGGCAACAGAGACTGGGACATTACAGGCCTTATTTACAAGGCCATTGTGCCACCGGAATGTCACTTTTAGTGACAGTCCGGTGTCTCACACTGCAGGCCAATATCTACAAGGCCACGTAAAGACACTCCGCAAGTCGCAGCATTGCCTCACCCTGCTACAGGGAGGCATGCCATGGGCATTATGGTGGGTGTCAAATGTCATGGGTGTTAGGTGTTGGGTGTTCCCACCTAACACCTAACACCCATGACATTTGACGGACGCGATTTCTCAAACCTTAGCATGTGACAAAAGCATACGCCTCCCCAGATGTGGTGTAGGGGAGGCACAACGATGAGAAATAATATTGTTTGTCCATTTTTTTCCACTTTCTATGTGTGTTGCATTCCGCAGCACATATAGAAAGAGGAAAATACCTCCATTGATTGTTTTTTGCAGGAAGATGTCCCTTCCTGCACAAAAACAATCCCCCCTAAAACGCAGAGGCTCTGTATTGGTGCATGGCAGCCATTTGTGCACCAGTGCAGGGGGAAAGGACAGGAATGCACTGTATCTGATAGATACAGCGCATTCCTGCCCTTTTCTTTGATGTTGGCAGCACTGCAGGAAGGCTTGCAGTGTTGCCCTACTTTAAAAGATTGTAAATAAGGCACTTAGGGGCATATTACCAACGATTAGCGATATTTATCGCTAACTAGGCTTAGCAACGATTTTTTTATCGCTAAGCATCGCTGGAAATTATTGCTGAGATAACGTGCTATTAGCTACGTTTATCTCCAAAGCGATAATTTTTCCGGCGATAGCGTGAATATCGCTGAGAATACAATGATATTCACGCATTAGCGACTAAATGTTCTTAGCCATGTTATCCACCTCCCATTGGATAACATGGCTAAGAACTGGTCTGGGCAGGTGTTAGTTTTTGGTGATAGCGCGAGTAGCACGAATATTGCCATCGCTAAGCCTGCCTTGCTAATAGGCGTTAGCGACGTTAGCGACTGCTTTCAGTCTCTAACGGGTTGGGAACGCCCATTGTACATGTCATTTGCGATAACTATCGCTAACATGCAAAGCGGGCCCCAAACTGCTCGCTATCGCCTCAAAGCTGTCGCTAACATTAGTTAGCGACAGCTTGCTAATTGGCCGATAGTATTATCGCCACTAAGCGAAAATAGCATATCGCCAGCATTGATAATATGCCCCTTAGTTCCTTCCTTACTTATGACAGAAACCGGAAATGGGAGGAGAACCGACCAGAGAATATGGGGGGCAATCGCTTTAAACCCGACTCTGATGGAACCCAAGTGGGACAAGTCGAGGCCTATGTATAGAGTTCCATACAGCTGGAAGGAGTATTGCATATAGCAGTAACACTTTATGGTTACGCTGATTTTCGGCGAGTAATATACCCTTTAAACTAAAGTTTGTGGTCCTGCTTTAATATTCAGAATCGCTTTGAGCAAGAGAAAGCACGGATAGAAGTTTCCCCGGGCCTCTCAGACTTTCAAATGATATTGACACGATTATTTTGGATTCTACTCGGCTTTCGGATCTGACCTAAAGAAAGCAATTTTAAATGTAAGTGGTATCTGTTCCAGAATGAGAAGTTTATTACAAACTTCTTAAACTCATGGCATCATCATAAGTGCAATTAATATTAATGTCTTTTATAGCCTTCCTTATCATTCTCTCCCCCTTTGTTCTGCGGTCTAGCTGCGGTTATATTAAAGAGAGCAGACGAGAAGCAATTCAATTAGGAGAATATTTTAACCTTAACCGAGTTCTACATTGCAACGGATCTCTCATTTTCATTTATAGGTAAGCGCAGATATTAAACATTCGTGCTTAACCCAAAAAAATGTTGAAATGTGAGTCTAAAAAACTGGCCTAAAATTATTTAATAATCGTTATTAATTTAGACAACAATTGTTGTGTGGATATTTGCCTCTATGTAAAAAAATCTAACAGTTTAATTAACGAATATATACCTTGACTGTATGTAGAACACGAACCATAAGTTCCTTAGAAGACTGCGTTTTTAGTAGATCGATTTAACGATGCCATTCGGTCGATGTATGTTGTGTTTATCAATGAATCGGTTAAAGTGAACAAAAACTACTTGTCTAATATATGTCCTCTTCCACCAACAGTTACTAATTGTCACATCCATTACATCATTGGATTGGGAATTTTTAAAGAAAAAGAAATAGAAGTTGGTTCTAGGCAATGTGATGAAATTGTATTAGTAAGTATTGTTTTCATTGCATTACACCGATCCTATAGGTACTGTTTAGGATCCATTAAGTGATTATTATATCCGTTTATCATCCAATTTTGGGATGGTACTTCTTTCATTAGGTCCTTTCCCTACGTGGTTTGGTGACCCAACAACTGCTCAAATATAAAGAAATTAGTTCTTTAACTTGTTTAGCTAACATTACATTGCTATAACAAGTAGGGAGGGTTTGTTGCACAGAGAATTGTTTTAGACTTATTGAAATAATGATGCCTTACATGATGTTTTAATATGTATAATATTAAATGAAGTGAATCTTTTTTAAATAGATGTAAGTTATTGCATTTTTATGTTTGCTTATTATGTTTTTCAGATATAATTTGTGGCTCCTGAAGAAGGCGTTTTTTTAGAACACCGAAACGTGCGTCGAGAGTATTGACTGCCACTTTTGTTCCCCTTTTAATACTGTTTGACTATATTTTAAAGAATTTTATGATTTATGTTTTGTGTTTTTATTTATGTAATGTGGATGTATAGTAATATTTGCCTTTTAACGTGAGAAGTCATTACAAATTATGTAATTTTATATGGAAATAAATTTGTTAGTCTCTTTTTGCAACTACCCTTACATTTGTTAGGTATATTTGAATTACGTACGCATTGTTTATTTCCCTGTCTTACGAATTAATAATTCTAATCAGGGGTTCCTAGTTGTTTACATTATATGGAAGTCGGGATAAAGCCAGGCGGCCACCGGCATTATGAAGTGCCAAGCCATGTTACTGGTTAGTGATGGGTGTTTTCTTTTTCATTAACTCTCCTGACTTGTTTTGAATGGCGAATCTTACGTCAGAGACATCATAGGCTTTCCTAGTGAAGTTACCTAGGTTTTCTTTTAGCATCTTCTTATGGTTACCAGAAAGACAAATTACCAACCGGTATTACCACATGTGTACTTGGTGACGGGGTCAGGAACCCAAATACAAAATGGGTGTCAGTCCTCATGAAGCCTTCATCAAAAAGAAAATCTGCAAAAAATAGATAAAGACGAATTTTACATTGTGCACTTACCTGTGGCATTTGTTTTTCGTTTAGGGCATCCCAGTGGTCCTAGCTTCAAAGTACCTGAAGGAGAAGAAAGAAGATACTGTAATCTGCAAAATCTCAAACTGTGGAAATAAAAGAAACATATATAGCATAACAATTGTGTTACGAGTCATAGGTCCAACTCTTGGGACAAGTGGCGAAGAATGCGGGCAGCTCTCCAATGGGAAAAAATGGAGACTGTGGTACAACAATTGGTGCATGCAAGGGCAAAGGAAACTCAAATGAGACCTGGAGTGACAGATGTCATCTGAGAAAACGGATCAGGAAATCTTCAGGGATGCAATGAAATCATAAGTAGAGAGCATAATAAAGTCGCTGAGGATCAAATACAGTTAACCTCCCACATTATTTTGGTTACATTTTAAAAAATCTGCCAGAGCTTGTGCTAGACTGCCAAACAAATGGCCCTTTATTCTCTATCCCCTTCTAACGGGCAAGGCAAAGGCCGTATCTCAATCTGTGAATGTCCATGGGAATACCACTTACAGGAAAATTAAGTGGGTCATATTAGACCACCTGGGTATTGATGCAAAGTCGTATCAGATAAAGTTTCCTAATGAAAATGGGGTGCCAGGACTGGCCTCGGGCGGAGAGCTCCGCTCCCCCGTGGAGTGTGTGGAGATTTGCCTACTCCGCGTTCTGTGGAGAACGCGGAGTAGGCACATCTCTGCACACACCTCCAGTAAGAATTAATTAAAAAGACATTAAAGGTAAGAGAATAAAGACTTTCCTTGACAGCGGCGTCCCCGGGCTGCCATCCTCCTCTTCCTCGCCGTTTTAGGGTGATCTGTGCATGTGCGCGCTCCCGCGCATGCATAGTCCTTGCAAGAAATGTGGCAGCCCGGGGACTCTGCAGTCAATGTTAGTCTTTTACCTTTAATGTCTTTTTAATTAATTCTTACTAGGGGGTGGAGGCGGGTGGCAACCTCTGCGTAGTCCCCCTCCACCAGCTTCACCCTGGTTTAACCAGGACATAATCTCAAGACCTTTTTTTAAGCTGAAGATGGCTGCTAAGAAGTGGTTAAAGCAGACAGAAGGCACTAAAGAGAAAATTATAAAACAGATATATTCAGAACAATATCTTGAGGCTCTCTCTTTACCTACCCAGAGATGGTTATGACAACATACTCAGCTTACTGTTGAACAAACAGTGGAAATGGCAACAACATTCTCAAAAGCCCAACCCCGCTTCTATACCTGGGAAATGAATTGAAGCCACCGTAATTACCGTTGCTTCGGAGGTGGAAGAAATAGGAAAACAATGGGCAAGATCCTCATCAACAAGTCTAAATCAAGCTATCCAAAACCAGAAAATCCTGTGCATAAGGGGCCGCAATGTTTCGAGTTTGGAGAGTGGGGCCATTTTCCCCGATTCTGTCCTAGCAAGAAGACTAGGGAGAAAACCATGGACATTAGTTATGCCCCTCGATACATACTTTTTACACAAGAGCTAGGACATTGCTTCTATGTAAGTCTGCAAATCAGTGGGAGATGGGTATCAGCCTTATTGTTTAAGCCTGGTTGTAAACAGTCCATAGTACAGGGTTATTTAGTCCATGCATCCCAGATCCACCTGGGGCAGCAGTAAGCATTTGATGTGTACATGAGGACGTTAAGACCTATCCGGTAGCCCATCTCTTAGTTAACACCTTGAAGGGCCAAGTGCTAGACATAGAAGTAAAGGTTCTACATTACCTCCCTGATAATGTTATCTTAGGCGCCAATAATCATGATTTCCTGGGCATGTTCTAAGCCAATCAAAATCATGCAGAACAAGGCAAAAAAGTAAAAGAGGAAATCCCTCAGGATTGCCTGTTCACCCCAGAACCCTGGGAGATAGATAAAAACTTCAGACTCACTCAAGGTAACAATGCCACCTCACAGAACGCCTGGCAGGAAGCGCATGCCAGCAAAACCAACTCCAAAACAGGTTACCCCCAGTTTGTCATTAAGAGAGGGTTACTGTATAAAATAAGTTATGTGACGGAAAATTCCCAGCTGTTAGTACCCCACGAGTTTTGGCAGCAGATTTTGTTCTTTGCTCCCTCACCCTTGCTTGCAGGTCACACTAGTCCAAAAAGACGACCAGAGCGATCCTTTGACAATTTTACTGTCCAGATATTTTTGCCACAATAAAAAAATATTGGCAGGAATGTGAGGTGTGTCAGAGTTAAAATCCTTATTAACTCCTGTACCCCTTGAACTACTTCCTACCATCGGAAACCCATTTGAACGTATTGGGGTGGATCTAATATGCCCACTCCAAAAATCTAGTAAGGGGAATCCAATATGTGTTGGCTATAGGAGACTATTCAACCCGATACCCAAAGACATACCTTTAAGGGCTCCTGCCTCTAAAAACAAAACTGATATCTAGTAGAAGGTTTTTGCCTGGGTAGGCTTTCCCTATGAGATCCTTACGGATCAAGGGACACCATTTGTCTCCCAGCATTTGAAACAGGTGTGCAAAATATTGAGCCTCTCCAACTTTAAAACATCCGTATACAACCCACAAATGGATGGTCTAGTGGAAAGATACAATGGTTCCCCAAAGCTTACCTTGAAAAAGATGCTCATGTGTGAAGGTAAAAATTGGGACCAGCTCCTGTCACTTCCCCTCTTTGTTATTAGGGGACAGGTTCAAAGTAGCCTAGGTTGGTCTTCATTTGAACTGCTCCTTAGTAGACAGCCCCACAGCCTTCTTGAAATGACAAAAGAAGTATGGAAGAAATATACAGTGAAGAAGAAAGTAGTCCCTTACATTATGCAAAGCAGTTGAGGTCTAGGATAGGTAAATGCCGAGATTTGGGCCATATCTACCAAGAGAAAAGTCAAGATAGCCAAAAAACGTCCTATGACAAAGGAAAGAAATGGTCTCAGCATCAGGTTAATGATTAAGTGCTGATCCTTTTCTCTACTTCCCCTAAGAAGATGAAGTCAGAATGGAAGGGACCTTACAGAATTGTGCTAAGATATTTTACACTGCGCACTTACCTGTGACATTTCTCCTTCCTTTGAGGGGCGAGCACCATCCTAGTGGTTCCGGCTTCCCTGTGCCTGAAGGAGAAGAAAGAAGATACTGTTGGGAGATCTGCTATCTCTCAAACTGTGGAAATGAAAGATTTTTTTTTTTTTTTTTAAAAAGACTGTGTTACGAGCTATGAATCCTGTTCTTGCGACAGGTGGTAAGGTGCTCCCAAGAAGTGTTTTCTGGGAGGTTTGCAACATTTAGGAGTTTTTCCTACGAGATTGGGTTGAATCAAGGGGTGATAGCTGTGAAGTAGAAGTTAAGGGCTTTGACCTTTGAATGATGAAACATAGTTGAAATTAATTGTGGAAAAATGTGATTGAAGAGCACATTATGGAAGAGCTAGAGTCATCAGAGTCAGTTTGGCAAAAGCTCTGTAGGAAAAGTTTGCAAACATTTGAGGTAGTATGTGGACTTGAGAGCTATCAATGAGAATATTGTGAGACAGCCACCCATTCACAGATGCTGTCTACAGTGTAGTGTGCCAAGGTGTTTTTCACATTGCGTTTGCTGTCTGAATAGCAGCAGATTGCCTTTTCCTCAGTCTAAAAATTGCTCATGGCGTCCTTACTCCTCAAGGATTATTCAAATTGAAAATTATGCCATTTGGCCTATACTCTGCAGCTTTTGTTTAACATAGTATTAAAGAAACGGAGGGTTGTGTAAGGAGATTCGAAGACGACATTTAAATGTGTGCAAAGGTCAAAGGGAAGCTAATGGGCCACATTGGAATAATATGCATATGTCCATGTGGCATGCTGGAAAAAAGCAATGATTTTCTGTACTCAATTGGTCTACATGGAGCATACTGTATCACGTACTGATGTGGTATTGATGAAATGATTTGTGGAGGTAAATCTAAAAGCACCTTCAATGGACACAAGAGACAAATAGTTGTCTTTCACTGAAATGTGTGATATTGAAGCAAGTTTGTGAATATTTTACAGAGAAAATGGAGCTGTTACAGAACTTTGTGAGGACGTATGAGGAATTCGTGTGGACAAAGCAATAACAAGGTCTTTTTGATGTGCTCAATGGTGACAATGTGACATTAAAGACGATTTGTAACTCGAGAGATTCCCCGGGGACATGAGGTCCAGGGACTACAGCCTGAGATTACCCTTGGCACTGTCCTGTCAGCCCTGTGCACCCTCCGTGCAGATGTGCGCCATTGCTACCGGGAATTGGGGGACAAGCTGGACGACATGGCGTCTACGCTGAGGTGGGACATTAACGATCCGGTTTTGCAAAGCTGCCGCCTGCCACCACCTTTAATGTATGGGGCAACAGCGCTTTCTCCTGCCTGCTGTACATCTGAGCTCGCTGTCGATTTTGCTGCCGCCCAAGTTCACCAGCCTGACGACTCCACCCGGGATACTTTGTTTCCCCTCCCAGTGAAGAGTGCAACATTGTGGCCGGACTCTTTATCGTGTGTGCCTCGAGAACTGTCTGTGGTGCTGCGGCTGCCTTCTCCTCCTGCACTGTGCCTCTTACCTACACTGCCTACAACATCGTGCGCTCCTGGTGTTATTATGGAACATTCTGCTACACTTGACGGACTCCCTGGTGATTCATCGTGGCCATTTTGTGCTCCCATATTGTTGTCGTCTTTCCTCTCGCCATTTTGCTCCTTTGTTCTGCGGTGGGCGGGCCTCTCTTGGGAAGCGCATCTGGGGGTGTATCCACGTTCGGGTCAGGGCTAGGCTGCTTCTCCTGTTGTTGGCTGCTGGGCTGGTGGACCGGGGTTTGGGATTGTTTCTTGTGTCCAGATTATTTGACCGCTGTTGATTAATGCTTCACTCCTGTATTTGCCTTAATGTTTGCTGCTTGTCCTGAACTAGGGGTGGAAGGTGTATTAGTGACTGGTGGGAACCGGGTTGCCTGGAATTGATCCTCCTCCTGTTTCCTTTTTTTGTCTTTGAGAGTCGAAGATTAGGGTGTCCTTCTCTCCCTCTCTATATCACATGGTATTCCTTTTTCTTTTCCCTCTCTTTCTTTTCTTCTCGCTGCATTTCGGGTTTATTGGGCGACAGACACACTGCTGGGGGGGGGGGCAGGCCGTAGCCTCCGCATGCGTGTAGGGTGGGCGGTTAGTAGTTAGAATTTAGTCATTATTTCTATGGTGCCTTCTTTTATTCCTATTTTTTATTTTTACTTTTGGTCCGGGTCCATGTCTAGTTTACTAGGGGTTAGGTGGCGGAGGGGACCGGGTGGTGCGTGAGGGGGGTCTTCTACCTGACTCTGAGAATAGCTGCCTTACTGCCCGGGGGGGACTTGCTGGTTGGCGTTGATATCCTGTGTACATGCTTGCAACTACGGTCATGCTCCTCCCGCATGGATCCTTCTTTTGCTTCTCTTTTATAAGACTTGGGACAGTACGATTTGTTTCAATAATTGCTTCAACAAAACCTTTTAAAATTAACCTTCACTAATTCTGGGACATGGTAATATGGTAATTGAAGTGTAAACTTTTTAATGCTTGCTCAAAATGTGGGATAATACTATGTCGCCGTAACGCTGCATTGGTGCTTAACTGTTTCCGTGGCCGGCCGGTAGGTTGTAGGCCCGTACTTGTTCTGATTCGATGCACAATAAAGGTTTTCAAAAATTAAAAAAAAAAAAAAAAAAAAATGACGATTTGTATGGCAAAACATTGTGTGGGACAGTGGATGCTAGTAGGTATGGGTTGGGGGCTATGTTTTATGTCGCTCTCATTTTATGCACCTTAAATGCCAGTAGGGATGCCAATTCATTAAAATGCAAGGGGTAGCGTAAGTGATATCACATGCCTTTTGACCCCGATGACATCGCAGGATATGATATTACACGTCCCTGGACCCTGATGAAACTATATGCCATTTATCCATGAAGGTATCACAGAAAGTGGTATAGCTGACAAAATTATAAATAAGTGCAAGACCAATTAAATGTTAACAGCACCAAATGAAACTACAACGGAAAAAGTATTAATTAGTCATGTAAACGTCTAGACAATGATGATGCAAAAACTTAAATGTCGGATTAAAACCTGACATGCATTGGTGAAATCTCAAATGACCAGGATGTAACTATCATAAGCCCAGTTACATCGTCAGATGTGCAAGCAAGCTCAATTATTGTGTCCACATACCAGACAATACCTCAAATGTCCAGACACACCACACTTTGACTTGCTTCTTGTATTAATTACCCAGCATTGAAGCCTTTATCGATCCATTATATTGTACAGCCATTTTAACCTTTCCTACCAATAAGCCACCAAAAGAGGTCTATTTCTACTGCTTCTCCGTTTTACCCCATTCTCTCTCTTATTTGTTTTCTCCTCCTGATTGTGGGCCTCATTTATGAAAAGTGACGCATCGCTGCGAGAAAACAGCGATGCGTCACTTTTCATTGCGACCTCCTTGCGACAATATGACGCATCATTGCGCAAGGAATTACAGTTACGTCAATATTCCTGACGTATCTGTAAGAGCAAAAGTGACGCATTGCTGGAGTGTGTCACAAAAGTGACGCAACTCCAGCAATGCGTCCTTTCACATGGGGAAAGCCCCATGGGAAAGTGCTTGCGTCAGTCTTACGCCTGCTGTGAGGCAGACGCAAGATTTTGACAGAACAGCATCCTAAAAGTGACGCAGTGAAATCTCATAGATTTCACTGCGTCACTATTACGAGGCTTTTTGCGGGGGAACGCCCCCTCTGCATACATTATACCTGACGCAGGTATAATGTAGCGCAGGGGTTTACAAAGTGACGCATCTGCTTAGATGCGTCACTTTGTAAATAGTGCGCAACAGGAGGCATGTTTTACGCCGCCGATGCGTCACAAAAAGTGACGCACTGGTGGCGTAAAAGTGACGCACGGCCTCATAAATGAGGCCCTGTATTTCTAAATTGCTTTGCATCACTTTTTTTTTTAGTTTTATGTAGCGCGAACTAGACCCGAAGATATCAGGTATAAGACCCCTTTACATGAGCACCAGTTTTGTTACAGATGGACGCATTAATTGTTGTTAGGCACAGGGAGATTAAGTGACTTGCCCAGAATCACAGGATGTTGAGCGTCTTCGCCTTGACTCGAACCCGGTTCCCAGCTTCAAGGTCGACCGCTCTAGCTGTAAAGCTACATCCTCTACCCTTGTTGTTCCACCTTTTGCCTTTCCTGTTTCTCCCTCCTATTAGTTCTTCTCCTCCCTATTATTCTTTCACTCTACTCCTCTTTTTCTTCCCTTTCTCGTTAATTCATTTCCCTCATTCTTTCCACTTTCTTTCATTCTTTATCTTCTACTGTCCCTTGTTCTATTACCCTCCTTCTTCCTTTCCTTCACCATTCAAGCTTTGTCTAATTTAATTAGTTGTCATTCGTTTTCATCTTGGTTCTTGGTGAGTTCTTTGCTGATCTTCGCTCCCTGATCTCCCAGCCCTGCCAGTTCCATGTCTTTCCCAGGTTGATTAGGACCTTCTACCTGAGTACAGATCTAACTGTTGAAGAGGGCCATACAATGTACTTTCTCCACTTTCAACAGAATGTAGAAGCAAAGGCAACAAGAGAGCAGGTCTCTTTTGGGAAAAGAAGTATGGCATATGCAACAGCAGGGCAGGCTTCACTCTTATGCACAGCAGGTGCGGCACAGCTAGCAACAATCCTTGGGCCTCATTTATGAAAAGTGACGCATCGCTGCGTGAAAACAGCGATGCGTCACTTTTCACTGCGCACTCCTTGCGACACCAATGATGCGTCATATTTAATGTATGACGCATCATGTCGCAAGGAGTTACAGATACGTCAGTATTTCTGACGCATCTGTAAGCGCAAAAGTGACGCATTGCTGGAGTGTGTCACAAAAGTGACGCAACTCCAGCAATGCGTCCTTTCACATGGGGAAAGCCCCATGTGAAAGGGCCTGCATCAGTCTTACGCCTGCTGTGAGGCAGGCGCAAGATTTTGACGCAACCGCATCCTAAAAGTGACGCAGTGAAATCTCATAGATTTCACTGCGTCACTATTACGAGGCTTTTTGCGGGGGAACGCCCCCTCTGCATACAATATACCTGACGCAGGTATAATGTGGCGCAGGGGTTTAAAAAGTGACGCATCTACCTAGATGCGTCACTTTTTAAATATGGCGCAACAAGGCGCATGTTTTACGCTGCCGATGCGTCACAAAAAGTGACGCATCCGCAGCGCAAAACTGACGCAAGGCCTCATAAATGAGGCCCCAGATTTCATATGCACACAAAAATGCTACAGCACGGAACAGTATTGAGGATTACCTCACACATATGCATCAGTAATTCAAGATTTTCTTATAGACACAGTACAGGTGCAGCAGGTACAACAAGGCTTTGATAGTGCAAGAGCTCCACAAACAGAGCAGTTTCAGGAGCAATGGTGCATGCTTCCATCAGACACAACAGGAACTAGCATTGCAAGCTTTCCATACACATTAGGAAACAGTACAACTGCACCTGTTCATATTTCCTTTATAAATAAGAGAAATAGAGTAAATACTTCTTTCAGATATTACAAGTACAGTATGATCATCCGATCTATTTCACAAAGCAGGCAAAGCATTAGAAGCAAGAGAGCAAACCTCCATCACAAAAGCAGTTACATTAGAGCAACTCTACTTCAAAATACAAGTACTGCACTATAAGGAACAATGCAGGCCTCTATTACACTATGCAGGTACATTGCGTACAGCAGAAAAGTCTACCTTACAGAACATGTACAGCACAGGACACAGCACTGCCTATCCCACAAAGGAGTTACAGCACAGAAAGCAATCATGTTCAAGCCTCCACACAAAACATGTTTTGGGCTCAATGTGCACAAGTGCTGCTTAACTCCATATCATGTGAGGCACCGTCCTGGATATTTATCCAACATCATTTTGCATGCCGGGTATTTTAAGTGCATGCTCATAATGGCAAGAATAAAACAATAACACTTTGATAGACAGAATGCAAAGTGCGGTCAGTGAACCGCTATAACTCCCTGAAGGTATCACAACATGGATGTACTTGACAGCAGTGTTTGTGCAGACAGCAGCTGTTAGACATGGGCAACACATTTATGTATAAATGTTATGAATAATCCGAAACACCAGGCACTGTTACTCTAAAACTGGCATTGAATGAAATTGGAGTATGAACTTTTCACTGCTTGGTTATTTAAACAAATAAATTAGTAACTTAGTTCGCTAGAGGTACCTGGTCTGGGAAACGAGGTCACACCAAGCACACATAGAGCCTCATTTATGAAAAGTGGCGCTTTTCTGCGTGAAAACATCGATGCGTCACTTTTTATGGCACCCTCTTGGCAACATGCTGGATGCATCATATTTTCAGCATTACGCATCATGTCGCAAGTAGTTACAGATACGTCAGTATTTCTGACGTATCTGAAGGCGCAAAAATGACGCATTGCTGTAGTGTGTCACAAAAGTGACGCAACTCCATCAATGGGTCATTTCACATGGGCAAGTCCCATTTTAAATGTGTCTGCGTCAGTCTTACGCCTGCTGTGAGGCAGGCGTAAGATATTGATGCATTTGCGCCCTAGAAGTGATGCAGTGAAATATCATCAGCGTCACTTCTACGAGGCTTACTTGTGTCAGAACGCCCACCCTGCATACATTATACCTGGTGCAGGGGTTTACAAAGTGACACATCTATTTAGGGGATTGCTCAAAGGAGAGCCGGACTGTGGAAGGGAGCTGGAAGTGCCTCACATATGTCCTGTGAATGGGGGAGCACATTGCCATTGTATATGGTTTGAACCCAGCTCCTAGGAAAAGTATTATTTTTTTGCCCGTTTCTGTATAGGTACTTGGTGAGAGATCCAAATGTAACTGATGGATAAGGAACAAGAGGGCATTTTTACGAGCCTCAATGCCACCACAGCGTCACTTTTGAATAAGGCCCCCTTTCACACTTACAGCCTGATTCATCAAGGTGAGTATTTGCTATTCCTTAATAGCGATTATTAAGGAATCGCTATTAAGGAATAGCAAAATGCTATTCACCAAGAAATCGCTAAATAAATTGCGATTTCTAATTAATCCTTAATTGCGATTAGCAAATTGCTAATCGCTATTAAGGAATATCTCCCCATTCATTCCTATGGGCCCAAAGGCCCATAGGAATGAATGGGAAGACATTTCAATGTGCGAATCGCAATTAGCGATTCGCATATTGAAATTGCGATTTCAAGGGTGCAGGGGTGTCCAAAGGACACCCTGTAGCACCCCTGAAATGTATGCTACATTGGTGTTGCGCAAGCACATGTCCCAAGGACATGTGTGTGTGTAACATGAAACTTAGAAAAATGCATTTTTCTAAGTTTCCGCTATTTACCACGAGGTTTGACCTCGAGGTAAATAGCGGGAAATTTTTGCGAATTCGCAATTTAAAAATATTTCAAGAATAGCATTTAAGGAATCTCTAATAGAGATTCCTTAAATGCTATTCCTCGCAAATATGCGAATTCTTAAATAGCGATTTTTGCATTTGGGATGATGAATCCCAAATGCAAAATTACCGCTCGCAAAGGGCCAGATTCTCAGAATCTGGCCCTTTGCGACCGGATTTAACAATGATGAATCAGGCTGTATACTTTGGGCATCATTCCGCCCGCCATCCTGAAAGGAAAACGGGACAGCCCGCCATGAGTGCGGCGGTCCTATGGTGGAGATTAGGATGCTCCCGCCACACTGGTGGGCGCATCACACATTTCTAACATTGCGGCGGGCGGTGCTTTCAGCAGCACCCGCCGCAATGGTAAAAATGCATGTTGTGCATTTGCATGCACAAAGTGTCAGGCACAGCGCGGTGCCTGCCGCATTGTGCATGCAAATGCAGGGGGTACCATAGGTACCCCCATGTGCACCCCCTGTCCCCCCAACTTCGTGGGGGCCCGCAATGGGCCCCCAATTGTAAACTCTGCATGCCTTTTCCGTGGCAGCAACGCCGTCACAGAAAGGTTGCTCTCCTCCTGCATACTAATATGGATGGCGGTGTCTAGCAGACACCGCCACCATATTAAACCCTTTTCCGCCCTGTCGACTCGTCGACCGGGCGGAAAAGCGGCAGATGGTCTTTCTGTCCGCCGGGTCCCCCCGCCATACTAATATGGCGGAGGAAATGGGTGGCGGGTGGGGTAGGATGTAGGGCAGATCGCCACCACCATGCAGGCGTTGGCGATCTGTCCTACATCCTAATGGACCCATTAGCGTGAAAGAGGTGGGCAGTGGGTGTTGTGGTGGGCGTTCCACTGCAACACCCATTGATTTTGATGCTGCTCCATATTCACAAGGGCAGTGTAATTATGGGGCAGCACCAAAATTAAGACCAGGGGAGACCTGGTCTTAAACAGGCACAATGTGGAGAAATGCTTTATTTCTCTTTGTTTCTGCTGCTTCTATGTGTGCTGCAATGTGTAGCACACATAGAAACATCAAAAGACCATATCGGGGTCCCCTTGTTTTCTTACTACAGGCAGCTAAAATTAGCGCCAGCCTAGGGGGGAAACGCACAACTGTACCATATTCTAGCAAATATGGTGCAGCCCTGTGTTTCTAAAGTGACAAAGCATGTTGTTAGCCTCCTTGGCTTAACAACACACTTCACCACTTCATTGTAAATATGCCCCCAGGTGTGCGAGAGTAACAAAGCATTGTAAAATATCAGTCTTGCGTGCCACAGAGGACTAATCAACAGATGAGAAGCCAGGTGTCTGTAAGTGGCCCACAATGTCTACTCAGTATCATATGGGCCAGTCCCCATTTTGACCAGATACCTGGGTAACTAAAACCTGCACGTAGGCGGCAGCCAGGATAGTTATTCTATGCACACTCCACATTGAGGCTGGCTTCTGTCTTCCAGCAGACTTTGTAATGTGGGTTTGAAAATGTATTCCTTTATGCTGCCTTATTATTAGATCATGAATCCAGACCACCATTGTACACAGGCTCACGGTACCAACACAGCGGACAACCACCATCCCACCTCAGACCAAGCTGCTAGGCCGTGATGAACCTGTTGGCCACTGGTACCCTCCAACCAACTATCGCACGAGTAAGAGGAGTCACACAGCCAGCCAAATCCAAGTCCCTCACAACGGTCATGGATGACACCATCAGCTTGGTACCCCACTATCCATACTTCCCACACACTGCGCAGGAACAGCCGGAGACCTAGAGGTGTCTACGCCACAGCTGGCTTACCGCACATGTCAGGGGTCTATTGACTGCACACATGTCCTACATGTGCACTCTGGCGACACTGCACACAATAAGCGCAACAGAAAGCACACGTATCCCACCAGTGTCCAGGCAATATTGGACCACTGAGGAATCTCCGCCAAAGTTGTAGCAAACACCCCAGGCAGTGTGCATAATAGATCAGGTTTGACCCCTAAATCTATTTTTACTCCTACCTTGGAAGAGGTAGCACCAGAAGTGGGAATTTTTGAAAAAATAGTCATAAAGAAACTTAAAAATGCCACTAAATTTGTACCATCTACCCCCTATGATATATCATATATGGAACATCAGGCATTATTGGAACTCAAAGATTCCAGCATGATAACTATAAAAAGTTGCGATAAGGGTGGCGGGATCGCCATCCTAGATACAAATAAATACATTGAAACAATAGAAAATATGTTGAGCGATACCAACTACTACACAAAAATCTCCAAAGATCCTACATCCAAAATTAAAAACAAAATATCCAAATTTACTACCAAAGCATTAAATAATGGTGATATCTGTACAAAAGAACATCAATATATGAACATTGATAACCCTAAAATGGCGAGCATTTACGGAATCCCAAAGGTTCATAAAAATGAATGGGATCCACCTTTCCGCCCCATTGTAACAACTATTGGGAGCGTCACAGAACCTATCTCCAAATATTTGGACGCAATTTTGCGTCTCTATATAGACAAGATACCCGGATACACTCAGGATACTCGTCACGTCATCAAAGAATTTGAAGGCACACCGTTCAATGTTCACCATCAATGGATGATAACATTGGACGTTGAGAGCCTTTACTCAAACATTCCATGTATAGGAGCCTTAGATGCAACTAAGTGGTTCATATAACTATATGAAATAGACTGGAACATGGAATTTATCCTAGAATGTCTAACGATCATTCTATTTGACAATATCTTCGAATTCCGGGGCAACATGTACAGACAAACAAAGGGAGTTAGCATGGGCGCATCTTGCGCCCCTACGATTGCTAACATCTATGTAGCTCACTTTGAAATGAAACATATATTCAATGAGGTAGCACCATTTTTTGAGTCAATATTTTACTGGTCAAGATATATTGACGACATTGTATTAATTTGGAATGACGAGGAAGAGCTATTTCAGGAATTCTTGTCATGGCTGAATGTCTGTGATCCTAACCTAAGGTTTACTGAAAAGAAAAGTAAAACAGAACTAGAATTTCTTGATTTAACCATCAAACATGATGAAGGCATTCTAGTTATGGATCTTTTTGTAAAACCAAGTTCTCGTAATACTCTCCTTCATTACAGCAGCTTCCATCCTTTGACACAAAAGAACAGCATACCCTTTAGTCAATTTTTAAGACTTAGAAGAAATTGTACACGTCTTACAGACTTTGATGAGAGATGCTGTAATGAAGGACAAATTTAAAGAACGGGGTTATCCTCATAGGTTAATTAGAGAGTCATGTAAAAGAGCCAGGTATTATGACAGGCAACACCTAATTAACAACACTAAACCTAAGAAAGACGCCAGTCTGGTATTTGTTACTAGACACTCCCAACTTAACAACCAAGTGCAACAGATTCTTTACTCTCACTGGCATATACTAAATGTAAATAAAACAAAACAAGAATTGATACCCAAGCCTTTATTTGCATACCGCAAAAATAAGAATCTTAAAGATTTAGTAGTAAGATCACGAATGACGTCAACCAAAGGGAATCTATACAGAAATCCGATCACCGGGGCTCCGGTGACTGGTAACTTTAAATGTGGGAATTGTAAAATCTGCCCACAAACCATCGAAACAGCTGACTTTCTATTTAATGGAATCACAATAAAGAACAGCTATATGACAAATTGTAAAACTAAAAATATCATATACCTACTGCTATGCCCCTGCAACAAGGGATATGTAGGAGAATCTTCCAGATCTATGTATACTAGATTAACTGAACATAAATCGGCCATCAGAACAAGAAAAATACATGCACCAATAGTGGCCCACTGTGTTGAAGCAGACCACAAGCCAGAAGATATCCAGTGGATTATTCTGGAAAAAATTGTTCCTAGAGCAGGTCTATGCCCAGATAAGATCCGACGTAAACGAGAAGTCTTTTGGATCTTTTCGTTAGAGACAACAATATCGGGACTCAATTTAGAAATCCTGTGGGAACAAGCCATCATATAGCCCTCGATACAGTAACTATGGAAGGTTTCTTTCTACATGTAGTATATACTGAGTAAGGTTTAGATATCACAGTTATACCATAATGGATAGATTTATAAGCATACCTCATTTCAAGTGGTATTTTTACAGATTGAGGATCTAAGTAATGTCCTGAATTTCCATATGAACTAAACAATGACGCACCATATGTTGCGGTATAATATTAAGGAAATATATATTACGATTTTTCCTAATCGTGGGCAAAATGTTGAATAACTCTTAAGAATTCCAAACTAAATAGAAATAAATATAATCTACTATTATCATTACCACCAATATTTGGATTTAATACTAAATTAATGCGACTATATTTTGTAAATCTTTTCATCTACGCAATACATTAATATGCTTAGCGTCTCTATATATATATTATCAGTAGAAAACATCTCGATGAACAGATCCTGTTCATTTCTTATGTCTAGATTTATAACAACAATGAAAGAATGACATGTTCGTACCTTAAGTGTCGATTTAAGTCCATTGTTTGTTTTTCCGGAAATGGGGAATATAAAGTCGTTTTAACATTACATATTCAAGATCAAAAATAACTACAAAGAACAGACAGGTCCGTTTTCAGTGTCAGGTATTTAAACACAACAAGTAGAATGGCTGGTCCGTTTTTAGTGTCAGGTATTAAAATACAACAAGCAGAATGGCTAGTTTCTGCCTCTGGTGTCCGTCCCAGTCCATCATTCATTTCGCTGACCAAACAAGTCCCCTCTACATGACGTATATATCCAAGCGTCATGTTTTGTATGTCCAGCTGAACTGACTTTAGACGTCTCCAGCTAGTTAACACTAGTATATACAGAATGAATCACGCACCAACGTTCGTCATACCGTCGGATATGCGCGACCAGCCAGCGAAGAACCCCCCATTGCCTCAAGTCTACAGATAATACAGGTACGAGCATAGCGATCGTTTTTCGCCTCGAGGAGATTGCTTTTCGTTGTACATTAAGCGCCCCTTTATCTCAGTATCTCTTTGCGTGTGCTCTTTTCTCTTAGACAGAGAAGCAAATCAGTACTGCACTAATGGACGTAAAAAGTAGGAAATTAGATCTTTGCAATCCACGGCCGAAAACATCACTTCGAGCACGTTTGAAACAGAACCCCCAAGCCATAGAATATTCTATCTTAATTAAGGTAACCAATTAACTTGAGTTATACCATTCAACCAATGTTTTTGATATTTCCCATGTTATCACAATGGCTAAGCTACGTTTTTGTCTGTGTCCTTACCTT
The DNA here is from genome assembly GCF_964263255.1 of Lissotriton vulgaris. Classification (NCBI taxonomy): domain Eukaryota; kingdom Metazoa; phylum Chordata; class Amphibia; order Caudata; family Salamandridae; genus Lissotriton; species Lissotriton vulgaris. Next base: position 693,585,412 of record NC_141691.1, on the reverse strand, counting down.
TAAGCAGACATTTCAAAGAAGAAACGCTGAATGCACTATAAGTTCGCTGTAGCTACAGTCGCCCTTAAATAGAAACCCACGCTACCACGGTATTGAGTAATACTAAGGTAATTTAACAACTTCAGTTATAACTATGTATTTACCTTCAGTCTCGGCCATATACCAGCATATTGATTTGAACCATTTATTATATCCATGTTGTATTCTCTAGTAACATCTCAAGATACTAATATATCAAAATGAGAAGATATTAAAGATGGTCTAAGACACATATAAGGTATTATTCTCTTGCCTTATTATTTCTACCTTGCTGTGGGAAGGGCCCTCTTACTCAAATGTATCCCTGTGCTTATTCACTCATACCAAACCTTACTCCCACCTTAAATTAACGATAATATACGCATGTTTCCTGATAACTCCTACCCTAATACGGCATTAAAGAGAGCATAACATCCGTCCCATTCGAATATATCTGGGATATAGCTTGAATAACCAACGTTTTGCCCCTCTAATTAAAGGATGTAAACATCTTTATAGATAGACTCTCTTTTTCTCTCTTTTTGCAGAATATTATCAGAACCTTTAGTTCTTCTTTAAGAATCAACAGAGAAGGCGCTAAAATAGAAATAATAGCTTACGATTGATTCATCACTTGAGATATTTTTATAAGTAAGTGATTCTCCATAATAATCATCTTCTTATTAACCTGCAATTTTTTCCTTGGTACAAAGATAAGATAAATCGCTATATATTCAACTTCACTCTCCCTTTCTTTTTCCCTTTTCCTTCTATGAATTCTCACTATCTATACCCTTTTGTTTTCTGGTTTTGCGAAGAGAATGTTATTTCACACCTTCTCAATTATGTACTGTGCATTGAGCAAAAAGTTCAGTAATCGAGTTAGCTTGTTCGCTTTTGTAACAACCAATAAGTATAATGAATTGTAAGAAAAATGCATATTAGGTCATGCAAGATAAATTATGTTTTGAATAAAATGAATAAAAGGAAACCCAATGAGAGAGGGATATTTTTAATAATCACATATATAAATGTATGTTGCTATAGCTTAGTAGACATACTTATCAAATAATGTTCTCATTTAAAAGAAAATAGTTCCTGTAATCACTCAAAATAAAGAATAGTAAGAAGCTGTTATAACCCAATTATTATTAGTTTGCCCTGACCCTACCTATTTACGTTTACAGATATTTAGATACAGCAACTATTGCTTTAAACTATGGTTATTAAATGACTGATATGTTTTTTTGCTTTTGTTGCTTACTTTTCAGATATTTGAGCAATCTTTTGTCCTGCAATTGTTTGTGTCATATATGTAGGACGGTTACCTGATGAAGGCCACAGGCCGAAACGCACGTTGTTTAACAACATATTGCCTACATCTTTCGAAACATCGACCTAAACTACGTTATGTATATGTCGTTTTATGTATATTTTTTCTGTCTATGTAATATTTATGTATGCTGATAAAGAAAAAAATCTTTTATGAAATAACAAAAGAAGGAAAAAACTAATGGATAAAATAATAATTTTTCTACTCTAAAAAAAATTAACAAAAATAAATTATATATCAAACTTCCATGTTATTAATTATGTGCTTTATTTGAATGTCATGTATTTCAAATGTAAACGATATGTTGATCAGATTAGGGCAGTAAATATTCAACTGTTTGCTAATTAAGTTCTTTACATAAGTGTGCATGAGCCCTACACCTTCCAACAGTCCATCATCAACCTGTGCTACCAGGATGGCACCCACAGAAATGTACTGCTCGTTGGCCAATACCAAATGAACACACCACACCTCAACTCCACAATTGTGCAACTTACAACACAGGAAATGCACACGTCACAAGCTCACATACAACATGCACACCCACCAGACATGACAAAACAACTTACTGTGGGAACCTGGGCCAGCCATCAACTGCATGGCACCTCAGCCAAGCAATAGCAGGATGTGGGAAGAGGTGGGGCCCAGGCATGTACGAAGGAGAAAAGTGACTCATGAATGAGAAGGTACACAATGCCAAGTGTGGCGTGGATGTGCTAGACAGACTGCAGTATGCAGACCACACACATATCCATGTCGACACACACCGCTGATATTTGGAGTGTAGTGGACAGTGGACGCAGCCATGTCAACCTAGCCAGTGGGGAAGATCATGGAAATGTAGCTTGTTACGTCCCCCCCGTAAGCATGAGCGGATTGGGCTGGTCCAGCATATGACAGGCCAGCATAGTGGTGTGATTAAAAGACAAGTAAATCTGGGCATGGTCCTCTTCCGGAATGCCCAACGTCTCTGCCAGGATAGTGCCTCTCACCCCGCCACAAGGCCGATGCAGTGAGCGGAGTTGCCTGCGATCCTGTGCGCCTGCTGCACCCCGGGACCCTGATGCCCGAACCAGTCCTGTCTGCCCCTGCGCACCCAGGCCTCAATGCCCACCTGACGACACCGGCATGTGTCGAAGAAGACCCACCAAGTGCCAGTGCAAATTCCAAGCCCGAGGTCTGCTACTTTGGCAGCCACCTCAGACCATCACGGCCTCCGCAACACAGGCCCTCAATAATCCTTACTCCTTGATGTACTCCACCGGCATGCACAGCGGAGAAGTGGGTCACACATTTGGAACTGAGTCTTGATTACACCATGGCAGAGCACATTCATTATGTCTGAGTGTATGTCACTATACACCCTTCGACGTGGTGCCACCAGGTCTTAGTAGTACATCACAACCACAAGATTCTGTGCGCCCACGCGGACTTCTTTTCTCGGCCTATGCTGCGCTCGAGTAGGTCACAGAATTGGAACGGAACACCGATTATGCAAAGGCAGAGTACATTTCATTGCACGCAAGGAGAGGTGTAAGAGTATGACGTGTTGCATTTGGGTGGAAAAAAGGATCATTGTTACGGAGGTGATTGAACACTACCGACAACTGCCCTGGTGTTACTAACTCTGTACATTGCGAGCCAACAACATGTGGCTGTGGGCCACTGCTGAATGCTGCCTCCGGCCTCAACTGCGGCCAACGAGGCCTCACAAATGAAATCGAGTGCTGATCGGCCCGGACGGCGCATCACCGCAGAAGGCACACACCACCACCGCCAGGACCAACTCCAACCGCCAACTGCAAGTGTCAAAACGGTCGCACTGGCAGACTGACGGAGTTGCTCGCAACTGTCGTGGATGCCATCTTCTGCCTGATCCCCTGCTCAGCACTCCAGGTGCCACTGACTCAGAGCATCGCAGCCCATGGACCGTTACTGATTGAGTTATGTGCTGTGGAGAAGGTGCGCAGCAATGTCACCTCAAGCAGTGTGGGAGACCCAGGACGTTGATGAGGAAGATGATGTAGGTCTAACACACCCCACTGCATCTGCATCAGGAATATCACAAAGGGCTGGCTTACACTTACTCCACACACATCCAGCACAGGTGTCACTGTACATGTGGCCCTGCCAATAAAGGGCCCGGATGCACATGCTCGTAGCCAATTCAACATAATATCTGCGTGTATCCCTGTGGTCTTGTTGTATGTATGAGGGCCCTGAGCCCTACAACATTACATTGTGCTGTGTAAAGCGGGTGCAGACATGTCACCGCAGGTAGCGGATTGGAGCTTGGACATGTAGCTTTCTTGTCACCAACTCAATTCGCAAGGGGAGTGGCCTGGGCCGTCATACGCAGAGCCAACGTGGGTGTGTGACTGTATTTGCGTACCCCTGGGCGTGGTTCTGTACTGTGAATGTGCATCTGCATGTGTCTCTATGGCAGTGTGGGTCGCCTTTGTGGGGTGTAGATGGTCCCTGAAGGATAGTAGACACCCATGTATGTGATCTAGTTCGCCTTCCATAGGCCCGGACCCCAACCGCACCTGTTTGGCTACCTCCTTTTGGCGTTCTGACACCTGGCATAGGAGTGCCATGTGTGGGTGGGTGAAGTGTCATGACCCAGCTGTGCTTGTGGGTGCTTCCTGCTGTGTGGTCTGATGTAGGGTCTGTGTTCTCATCTAAGTAGCTTGGCTGCCCGGGTCCTGATGGTGGGTTGTGTGGGATGTCCATGGGCTGTTGTAGGGCGTCGGTGTGGAAGGTGTGTAGGTCCTCTCCGGCATCACAGATGTGTTGTCTTCTGTGCTCTGCTGGAGGTGTTGTGTGCCCCTCTGCAATGTGAAGGGGAGATGCATGTTGACATTGTGTTGACGTGTGTTGTCGCATTGTTCTTGTTTACATGCATACTGTATGACAATGTATGTTGTAACTGTTTGGGGGGTGCAGGATTTGGATGCGGGACCGTGTACATTTGGACTACATGACGGATGTGAAGTTGTACACATACATTTCGATTTCACAGTTTCCAGCTCTGTCAGATGTAGTAGGCAGGTTTCTGCGCATGTGCGGAGCCACTTGTGTCCTCTGTTCTGCAGTGTCGGGTTTGCACATTGTACCACGTTGTCTTTCAATGTGGGTGTGCTGTTATTGCTATTTGTGTGTGATGCAGTGTGCCACGGGGATCAGGGACATGATCCAGGGTAATTGTGGGTGTGCAGTGTGCTACATATCGTTGTGCAGGTGTGTCATTGCGCCCATCTCCTCCCATCTCCCCAGTCCTTGGTCGTTACTCACCCTGTTGATGTTGTGTCAGGTCCTCTCAAGCTGTGTCCGTACTCCCTACTCCTTGAACTGTCTCCACACTGATGACTGTGGCTTCGGTTTCCTCCAGCTCCTCCTGTGGCACAGGACTCCCACCTCCTGTCGCCGTTGCAGCCTTCCTGTTGGCAGCGGGTTTGTGCTTGGTTTAGATTGTCACATCATGCCAGCGCCTCTTGGCCTCCTTGATTGGCCTCCTCGACACTCCAACTTCATTCCAGGTGGTCTACTTGTGGGTCAGTTGATGGTAGTGTTCTGTCAACTCAATGTCACTGCTCTGGTTTTCCTGCGTACTGCACCCCGTCTTCCTCTCCCTCTTCTCCTTGACCGTCCCCATTGTTCCTTGCTGGTGGTCTGTGGGGGTTGTGGGGTTCGCGTTGGCCTCTGCTCTCAGTCATTGTTTCTGTAGTTTTTATGGTGCATTTTTCTGCCAGACGCGTGGGATTGGCAGGCCTGTTGCTGGTTTTTGCTGATTTTTTTTACAGCGATTGGCCTCATAGCAAGATTTTTTGCGTTTGCATTTTGCATTTTTGCAGAGTGGAGTTGATTTTAAAGCAGCCATTTGATACATTATCTGGAGACTATTGCATGGTACCGCCGTGTTGAGAATACTTGGTTAACACAGCGTAGTTTTTTTTCGATAGACAGTGATGTTGGAAGTTGCGGTAAGTTACTTTTGCAATGGGTATTACACGTTCTTGAGAATATGCCCCTACCTTTTTAAACACTTTGCCTTTCATACCATTGCCTACTTCAGTGCACATCACCTCTTCATAGCACATCTATGCTGTGAAGCACCTCTCTCCGGAAAAGCATCCCTCTTTGGCAAAGCGCCTCTGTCTTCTAAATTACATTTCGGCTGTAGAGCACCTGTATTCCGTAGAACACCACTGGCATCTAACCCATATATTTACTGTTAAACACACTTCTTCACTAAAGCACATTGCTCCCCTCAAGCACCCCTGTCCAGTAAAGTATCACTCGCTAAAAAAAATCTCTCCTCTGAAGGATCCCCTCTAGTATAGCTTCCTTCTCCTCCGAGGCACCCCACTATTGTAATGCACCCTCATGCTTTAAAGTACATCTACTGTAACACACACACCATTTAAATGCACCTTTCCTGTAAAAACCTCATCTTTTTGGTAAAACACCTTTGTCTTATAAAGCACTCATCTCCGATAAGCACATCTTTTCTGTAATCCGACTCCTATAAAATACATCCACTGTAAATTGCACATTCTGTGAAGAACATTTCCTGTAAACAAAATCCCTCTTCTGGACAATAGCTCTCCTCTGTAAAACACCTCTCCTTGGTAAAGCACCTGTTTTATAAAGTACTTGTCTCCTGTATCATATCTCCCTTGTAATGGGCGCCAATCCTGTAACGTACAATGACTGTAAAGCCCATCCTTGTGAAGCCCTTTTCCTGTAAACAGCACCGATGGTATAAAGCAGCCCTCTCCTGAAAGACATCTCTCTTTGGTAAAGGTTCTCTATGTTATAACACAGTCTTCTCTTGTAAGCACCTGTCTCCATTAATGCATCCCATCCTGTAACATACACCCACCATAAAGCACACTCCCTGTGAAGTACCTTTCCTACAAATAATCCCTCTTGAGTAAAGCATTCCTCTCATGTAAACAACTCCAAATGGTAAAGAACCACTAAAAAAAGCAATATATTTCTGAAAAGCACAACCACTCCACAGTAAAGCACATTTTCTGGAAAGCACATCTTGCCAGTAAAGCACATTTTCTGCAATACCCTTCTCTCCAGTTGAGTACCTGTCCTCTAAAGTACATGCTTCCCTCTCTTGCAAACCACATCTCCTATAATGTACCACTTTCCTGTAATACATCGCCTACTGTAAAACACTTCTCCTATGATTTACTTCTCTTCTGTAATGTGTGCCTCTGTTTCCATCTGGCTCAATGAAATGGGATTGAATTGAGTAACAAGCAATACTATTCCAGCTTTGATTACAATCAGTGATAAAACTTTGGAAACTCAAGAAAACAACTCAGACAGTCTCCCTGGTTATGCTTCAAGTATATAGCCGTAATTGAGCTCATACATGAACCCCAGCGGTTCCAAGCCACACATGGTTAACATTTACCAGTGTTTTTTAGACCTGAGATGTCCCTCCCTTACATGCCCCTTTATTCAGCTGGTTTCTAGTCCGAGACAGTGGCCATTCTCTCACTAAGCAGCAGCTGTAGGACACTGGACAGATACTGGGCAGGTTGGAGGCAGACTGCTTCCTTGTTCGCTTGTGTGTCGGTCTCTGACTGGGTTGCACAGAGATAGCCTTTGATCTGGTTGGGTCTTCCGTCATTAAACCAGTTGAAAAGGGAGATGGAATCATGCTTTCTGTGTACATGGCTTTTCAAGTTAAACGTTTAGTAAGACAAACGTTGTTTTCTTATTTTGATTTCAGCTTTGATATTCAATATAAATAAATATTAAGAGCTTGTTTAGTGTATTTCCCTATTTAGTGTTTTCCCACTGGGCTTTTGTTACTTTTTCTCCTCCTTCATGCTCAGAGCAGTTTGGAGAGAAATCATCTAATTAGCACAAGAGAGCTGTATTAAAAACACACATTTCAGAGCAGACTTCCCACTCTGTGTCCCCATGGCTTACAACCCCTTTTAACGAGAAAGAAACAATGTGTATACTCCCAGGTGATGTGAGCTGCAAAAGTGTATGATTATATTTTCTTCATAGGACTCCCACTCAGTATTTTGAATTCCCGTGGTAAAGGCAAACATGCCCCGTTTTTTTCCTCTCTGTTTAATTGACTGTCCCTGCTGCCTCTGACGCCAGGGGTCCCAAGGGAAGTGCTAGGGGTCGCAAGGGGCAAGCCAGGCCCCACCCGCGTTCCTCCGCACACGCCCGCCGTGACGCATGACGCATGCAAGGGGTGTTAAATGCTTTAAAATGTAAGAAATCATTTTTGCGTAACACTGCATAGTGAACCTTTGAACTGAAAAAGATTCTTTTACATTCAGTGCCCAAAATATTATTATTATTATTATTATTATTATTATTAACAAATTTTGTACCGCGCACGGTTACCCAGAGACATCCCAGCGCTTATAGAGAATCAGAGCAAGCTACCTGTGTGGAGCAGAACAGATCTGGAATTATTCTGGAAAAAGATAAGTTTTAAGATGTTTCCGGAACCTGAGCAGGTTTGGTTCAGAGCGTAGTGAGAGTGGGAGGGAGTTCCAGGCGTGTGCAGTATGAATAGAAAAGCTCCTGCCACCTGAACGGGCTCTCCTAATTCTCTTTATCTAAAGGAGGTGTTTATTATCGGAGCGTAAGGCTCTAGTGGACTTATAGGGCTGAATCATGTCTTTCAGAATAGCAGGTCCTTTCCCCTGAATGCTCTTGTGAGCAATACAGAGGGCCTTGAAGGTCACTCTCTCTTTGACCGGGAGCCAATGGAGTGCCTTTAGAGCGGGCCTGGCTGATTGCCTGGCCGGAACGTTCCGCAGCAGCCTGGCTGCCGCGTTCTGCACTTGTTGCAGGATTTTGAACATTGCTTCCGGTGCTCCAAGAAAGAGTGCATTACTGTAGTCCAGGCGTGAGATGATTAGACCTTGGACTAACAGCTTCCGGGAGAGTTCAGGTAAGAGGGGGAGAACCTTACGGGCCGATCGGAGCAGTCCATAACACACGCCAGCGATCTTCTTGGCGTGTGTCCTAAAGGACAGATCAGGCTCCAGCCAGACCCCCAGGCTCTTAATCTCCTTCTTTGGGTCAGGCGGAGTGCCCATACAGTTGGGCCAGCTGCTCGGCGAGAGGGCAAAAGTTGAGTGGCCCAAGATCATCAGCTCAGTTTTTGAGCCGTTCAATTTGAGCGATGACCTGGTCATCCAGTCAAACACCTCTCTTAGGCATGAATGGAGCGTTTCAGGCTGTTTCTCCAGCTGTGTCAGACCCACCACTAGCTGAGTGTCATCCGCATAGCTTATGGTCTTAAAGCCAAACGGAGACACCACACCCTCCAGGGGTGCCATATACACGTTAAATAACGTGGGGCTCAGGGATGAGCCCTGAGGCACCCCACAGTGAAGTGGAAGGGGAGGAGATTTCGCATTGCCTTCCCAAACCTCGAAGGTACGCCCCTCCAGAAAAGAGGCCAGCCATTCCAGGGCCACTCCTGTGACACCTGACTCTGCTAGGCGTTGTGTCAACACTCCATGGTTGACAGTATCGAAGGCCGCACTTAGGTCCAGGAGGATATCTGCCACTGACCCCCCTGTATCCAAAGTGCTTCTGGCCTCCTCTACAACTGCTAGCAGAGCCGTGTCGGTTCCATGACCCGGTCGGAATCCCGTCTGGGAGTCCCTCAACCGACCATTCTCCTCGAGAAAGTTGGACAGTTGGCGGTTAACCAGTTTCTCGGCAACCTTACTAATCCCTGGTAGCAAGGAGATGGGCCTGAAATTGGCTAAGTTCTGTGGATCTAAGCCAGGCTTCTTCAGAAGCGCTTTAACGACTGCGCTCTTCCAGTCCGGCGGTACCGTGCCATGAGCGAAGGAGAGATTGACCAAATCGGTCAAAGGCTCTCCTATCGATGGGGCAGCCTGCTTTAAATACCGCATTGGGACTGGGTCTCGAGGCGAGCCACTCTTCAGGCTCCCGAGGACCTTCAGTACTTCGCCTGAGGTTACGGGGCCAAAAGACGTCAATAGATTTTCCGACATGCTTAAGTCCTCAGACGGGGTCGGGGTTCCCGTCACCGGGGGGAGAGAACTAATAATGGTGTCAATTTTATCTTTGAAGTAAGTGGCCAATTCCAGAAATTTTTTCTGTGGTCTGTCGTGAACAAGAATGGGATCCGGTGGTTTAAGAAGCTCCTTCATCACTAGAAAGGCTTCCCTGGATGAGGACGCAGCATGACTCACTCTCTCCCCAAAAAAGGAGGCCTTTGCAGCGCGTATAGCAAGTTTATACGTCCTTAATTCCCTACGGTATTTTTCCCTGCTCTCTGTCTCCGGGTTCTTCCTCCATAGTCTTTCCGCCCGTTTACAGTTCTTTCTCAGGGTTCTAAGCTCTGGGGAATACCATGGGGCGGACCCCACTCTCTTATCCCTAATAAGCATCTTCTTGAGTGGAAGCACATGGTCCACTGTGTTGGTCAGCCAGTTCCTCATCATAGCGTCTGCAGTCACTGGATCCTGACCTTTCTCGGGCTGGGAGCCCTCCAACCGGGCATTCCAGGCCTCTACCGGGAGCCTTGACCATGCCCTGTCTATTCTAAATTTCCTGGGTGGGAGGGTATAATTTTCCTTTACCTCCCAGTTTGCCATGATCAGTGAGTGGTCAGACCAGGGAAGAACGAGAGGGGGCATAGCTGATAAACCCATCATGTTCGTAAAGAAGGGGTCCAAAAGGTGCCCTTTAACATGTGTGGGCCCGGTGTTTATCAGATTCATCTCCAGGGCGGTCAGCTCGCTCATCAAATTAGTTGCCATTGGGTCAGTTGCCTCATCAAAATGGCAGTTGAGATCTCCCAACAGAATAAAGTTGGACGAAGCCGAGGCCAGGAGAGTGGTAGTTTCCATAAGCGAAGATGTAAACTCCCCCACACTCCCAGGTGGACGATAAACTAGGAGGCCTGTCAGCGTGCAGGTAGGGGAGAATTTAAGGGAGAATTGGCAGCTCTCACAATCTTTCACCCCTGCCTCCCATGCTTTGCAGCCCAGTGATTCCCTATAGATAATGGCCAAGCCCCCCCCCCCCCCTCCCTGCGCCTCTGTCAAGATGGTAGATCAAATATCCCGGCGCCAGCGCAGTAACCACGTCCGGACCCGAGTCGTCAGATAGCCAAGTCTCAGTGAGAAACAAGGCATCAACCTTGTGGTCCAGGAGTAGGGAGTTAATCTCCGTAGCGTGGCAGGGAAGGGATCTGCAATTCAGCAGGGCAAGACAACGCAGGGTAGTGGGGGTGGTTGCTCCTAGATGCAATTGGCAGACTCTGCATCCCCTAAAACGTTTTCCACCTTTAGCAATATAACAGCATGTGGCATACTTCGGTGTTCTATAGGATAAAAGCTCATCCTTCGTGTAGCTGACCGAAGTGGCTTGATGGGGGCTCGAGTCGGGCATAACCACTGGCCCTGGTCCCGTCTGGGCCCGGACGGGCACAGACGGGCTTGACTCTGGCGAAACTCCGGCGCAAGTCCGGCGCGTCCACTGCACGCGTCCGCTGCGCGGAGCCATAAGGGACTATTTTTATAAGGCGACTAGACCGCTCTTCGAATGTGACCCCACCTAAGATGGCCGCCAAAACGGGATCGAGCCTGGGACCTGGTCTAAACAAGCACCCAGGGATCGTGGACCGAGAGAAATGAATTCTCAGCCCAAACGAGGGTAGGAGCGTTCAATTGGAGAATTCTAAACTCAATTTTAAAATAATTCCGTTTTTTTTTTTAGATTCCTAAAATAATTGGCATCAGTGCATCATTAAGAGCAGGGGTGGGAAGTGGGCACGCAATAGACCAGGAGCATGTGCCAGAAATGCACAAACAAATTCACAGATCAAAACAGAAGTAAATCTGAGAAGTATGTTTATATCTAGTAATTATTCCAGCATTGTAGTAGTCTGACTACAAATTACCATTTATTGATCTATTCACGTGTTTGATGTATGGGGCAGAAAAGGAAAGACACTGAGAAAAGTATATATTAATAAAATGTATTCCCAGAGAGTGAGTCTCCTATGATTGGTCCACTGTTCTTAGATTGCACTTGGATCAGAAAATGTTGCATCAGTGTTGCTGTGATTTTTTTTACAGTCATTTGCAAAAACGAACTGTGTCCACATTTTTAACATATGAACTCATGCGGGGCCCAACTGTGTGTCTTTTTTATGCGATTGCCCTGTCTAAACCAGTGTGTGTGACAAGGACCCCAGTGGAAGCAAGAACGGAAAATGGGCACCGAACAGCTTTTTGGGTAGCAAAATACACCAATGGACATGTGTTTATTTCGAAGCTATCTTGTCTGCCGCTCGTGCAGTAACTCAAAGAATTTTAAGTGAATGGACTTTAGACAGTGACATCAAATTGCCTAAAAATAAGCACAGAAAATTGTTCCCTGAACAAATGCACAAGTTCGTGATACATCTTACTCGCCAAAATGGCGTGTGTACAGATTAACTAAAGCAAACTATTGCTGTTTCACTGGCCAGTCATTGCTAATGTCATTTTCACAACCTACGTTTCTGGAAAATGCAATGCAAGCTAATTGCCCCACACTGTCCCAATATCACTGTCCTAAATACTGCTTGGCGCCATTGCAAAACATAAAAAAAGAGACTATCAGAGATTGACTTTTGCATTGTGGTACCCATCACGATTCATGGAGCAAGCTTTCTTTCCAAAGGACCAACGTCACATACAGTAGCTCATGTTGACATCCTTTCTACAATCTTCTCCAAGTTAATGGTACTCGAATGTATGTAATCATCCCTAGCAGACTTTTAATAAGGACCCTCTTTGGGTGGCTGGTAACTTGTTTACAAAATATGCTTGTTCAGCCTTCTTTGATCAGGCGCCTGCTGAAAAGCTTTAAATCCAGGCATTGAAAAGAAAGTCACAATTAAATCAGTGCTGTTCCAGAAAACCTTTGTTGGCAGCAATAACAACGGACAAGTGGCTCTGGGCAGAAATTGAGTCTGTTTAAAAAAAACATTAGCTTTGCAAATGGTACATCTTGACTGATTAGGTATTTGCGGAATACAGTAGGGTTGAAATTTGAATGTAACAATTTCTCGGCAATTCAATAATGACTGCAGTATTCTGGAGGGGTGATCAGGTCAGACAAACACAAAGAGTATTTTCTTGCTCTGTTGCATCTATCTATGCTTTTGAAATATTGATACATCTCTACCACTTAAATACAGCCACATAGACTGCTGTAATCACATCTCTCTCATATGTATTTATTTTTTGCTTTGGCATCTCTCCTGTATACATTTTAACTTCTGAAACAAAAGAGGTCGCTGTACTGTTCCTATGGGAAATGGGGAGAGTGTTTAGCTGGCATGACCACAGATGTTAGAGTAACATCCTGGGGCATCCATTTTGTTGGATATAATGGCCTCACACACCCCGAAGGATGTCATGCTTCATCATCGGCAGTTGCTCCTCGTCGGGGAGGCGGTGCAATCCCCGACGGGCTCACCTCAAAGAGGGGCTCTTTGGCGGAGATCTTTTTCCAACTGCCTTTTGGTGAGGTGGGGGTGTGTGGACCGGGCTAGGTGTGATGATGTGTGGGGTATTAAAATGTAGCAAGGGGTACCTGAATTCAGTTTATTCTGGCGGTCCCCTGGCTGCAGTTAAAAAGAGGGGTTAGGCTCACTATGAGTCAACAAGTTAGGTCAGGTGACCCTAGATGAGGCTAAAGGTGATGAAGGTCGACATGTTTCACGCTATGGGTCTATTCACCAGCGATTCATCAGGACCGTGTATATGTGCAGTGTCAAACATGCTAGTGTCATGTATGTCTTATGTTTACCTCTGTGGGTGCTCCTATGCCTGGACATAAGGGAGACAAAACAGGAAAAACATTAAATGCTGCTATGCATGTCAGTAATTCCAGTCAATGCCAGCGTGTTTATAAAGCATGCCTATAAAGTTGAGAAAGCATGCCTTGCAACAAAGTCTGTGTGTAAGGTGCCCAGTGAGTCACACACACAACTATTGAGCTTGTGAGGAGGTTTGGTGATGAAATGTGATCTAAAAGCAAACTATAAAAACAGTTTTTTAGAAGACACTTAAAAATAATTAGTGAACCGCAGTTTCTGAAGATTTGGCTACTCCTGTTTTGTAAAACACGAGCACGTATGTTGTAAAGGACACCAATTATCAGTACATGCATCTACATCCAACCACACACACATTGTGTAACAAACGTGTAGATTGATGGGAAAATCCCTATGTCCCACTCACCTAAAGGTTGAGGACTACATGCCACATGAGGGGTCGGCGGGAATAGACATCAGGGAGAGCCCAAGGTTGAAGCTGGGGATAAAAAGTCACATAGCACCAGGGATTTGATTTAAGCTAAGAAATGGGCGTCGCCGAGTAGCGTAGTGCTACCTCAGTGTTTGCTTTTGCAGGGTCCCTGTCTAGTGAGCCTCACCTCGTTCCTCCTGTGTCCGCGCTGATAGACCTGACCTTCTCCGCCGAGCTCGAGTAGATGTCTGAGCTCGGCGGCCGGGGGAATTTAAAGCGCGTGTGACCAGTCGGAATCTTCCGACGTGTCTCCGCCTTCCTAGTAGGTCACATGGTTAAGGGCTGTAATGTGGCGGCCATATTGGAACGGTACTCGGTTAAAGCTACAGCTAAGAGGGTTTCGTGATGAATATAGGTAGAAGCTATTCATTACACCCAACCGGAGTAAGTTATTAAAATCCCGCATTATTTAACCTAGTCACGTAAAGTAAGTCGCATGTGTGTTAAGGTTTAGGCAAAAATTGTTTTACTTGTAGGTAATAAGTTGGATAATGTAGCGCTAAGGCCAACGTGTCTCTTGAGCCTAGAGCACGTATTTGACAATGACAATGCTAGTCCAATGCGGAACTCTACGTGGTGGTGAGTATGCAAGTATCTGGTGATCCACATGGCACGTGGGGCATGTAGCTTGGTGTCTGGTTTTTTCATTGCCACTCGTGTGTTATGGGCAACAGGGATTCATACTAAGGGAATCAGAGAAGGAAAACAGAAAGAGACCCTGATATCCTAAAGCGAATGCCATGGGATATCCTCGTTGAGGCCTTGTTTGTCTGTAGACAAGCGATGTATCCATCGTTGCTCCTTCCGGAACAAGGCATCACTCGTGCAATTTGGGCTGGCTTCAAGTACCACCCATTTTATGGAGTCTTCGTCATGGTTTTGTTCCACAAAATGTTTGCACATTTTGGTATGTGTTTTTTTGCAACGAAAGTTGCTCCGATGTTCAATAATTCTAGATTTCACCGGACGGGAGGTCATCCCGATGTAGAGTAAATCGCAAGGACACTTCAGCAAATAGATGCAATTAGATGTGTTGCAATTTGTGTGGTGTCTAATCTCCCATTTGAAGTTATCCGTAAGTTGGATCATCTTTAGTGTCATGGTGTATTTACAAACGCCACACATTCCGCAAGGGAAGTGGCCCGTGACTGGGGGTAGGTGCCAGAGTGTTTGTTGGGTATCTTTCTTGATTTTTCTAGGCCTAGTGCTGATCAGGATGTCCTTCAAGTTTTTGGACCTCTTGAAGGCAAATCTTGGTTCTTCTAGTGTCAACTCTCCTGTGTTGAGGATCCCCCAGTGGCGTCTGATGGTACCCCTAATTTCGGTGGACAAGGGGGTGTATGTTGTTACACAAGTGATAGGTTGGCTCTCAGGCAGGGGTCTCTCTCGCCTCTCAAGAAGTGCTTCCCTGTTGTTATTTCTCGCACGCTTTCTGGCTTTCAATACATCACTTCTGGGGTAGCCCCTGTCTAGTAGATTTCTTGACAAGATTTCGGACTCCTTTTTGTAGTCAGATATCTTGCTGCAGTTGCGTCTGATTCTTAGGAATTGTCCAAAGGGCAGGTTGGTACGCAAGGCCCTTGGATGATGACTCTTAAAATGTAGGAGACTATTGCGATCAGTGGGCTTGCGGTACATGGTGGTACTGATGATCCCATCTTCCAATCTTACAGTTAGATCCAAGAATGCGATCTCCTTAGGTGAGGAGCTCATTGTGAAGTGTAAGTGGGGATTCAGAGAGTTGACCCAAAGTAGGAAGGCTTCATGTGACATAGGTGGACCTTTCCATAGGATCAAAATGTCATCAATGAAGCGCTTCCACAACTTGATGTTATCCTTAAACGGATTGGTCTCATGATGTATATGTTGACATTCAAATTTCGCCATGTACAGACAGGCCACCGAAGGGGCAAAGGTACTGCCCATAGATGTCCCCTGGGTCTGATGGTAGTATTTGCCTCTGAACTCAAAGTAGTTCTCTGTAAGAGCCAGGGTGGCACACTCCATTATAAAAGTCTGCGGTGTGTTGGAGTTCCAGATTTCGAGGCCCAGTCTCTCCTCAATCACCTCTAGAGTGGCCCTCTGTGGAATGTGAGTGTAGAGGGCCTCCACATCTAGGGTGATAAGGAGATCAATCTCTCCCGTGTTATCGATATTAGCCAGTATGCGTAAAACGTCCGTGGTGTCCTGGACGTAGGAGGGAATGCTTTTAACAAGCGGTTGGAGAAAATGGTCGCAGAATTGCGACAGTGGCTCCAAGACCGAGTCGATCCCTGATACGATGGGTCTCCCTGGTACTGGTCTGGTGGCCTTATGTATCTTTGGTAAGATATAGAAGTATGGTACCCTGGGGTCTTTTTTAACCAGGAATTCAGCCTCCTGTTTGGTGATCCATTCTTCACACTCTGCGCTCGTGACCAAGCCGGTTATCACAGTTTGTAAGCGTGTGGTGGGGTCACTGGCAATAGGGGTATAGTACCTGTTGTCACTCAGTTGCCTGGTGCATTCCAATTCGTAATCTTTGGTATTCATCAACACTGTAGCACCGCCTTTGTCTGCCTGTTTGATTGTTATAAGCGGGTCCTCCGCCAGCGATTTCAGTGTTGCCATCTCTTGCCTGGATATATTGCAGTACCCATTTCTCGAGTTCAATTTTGAAATATCTTTGAGAACAGCTTGTTCGAACGTAAGTACCTCATTTGGAACCAAGCCATTGTGTGGTGTAAAGGTAGACGGGTTCCGTAGCCCAGAATCAATATTGGGCTCGTACGGCCTTCCTTCAAAAAAGGTTTTCAATCTGATTTTTCTGAAAAAAGATTTCAATTCTCTAGTCTGTTCGAATGAGTCAATCCTCGGTGTGGGAACAAATCCCAGACCTTTCTGTAGGACATTTTCTTCATTATGTGTGAGGATTCGGTCGGAGAGGTTAACCACAAGGCTTACTGTGGTCCTGACCGGCTCGTGCTCCGTGTGTCCATCCCTTGTGGGCGTGTAGCCTCCCATTGCACTCTTTTTTCGGGTGCGTTCCCTCTCTTTCGCCCGCGCCCTCTGCCCCAACCTCTGCCTAAAAAAGGTGGGTGTGTAGGGTTTGTTGGGGGGTAGAATGGAGGGTATTGTGGACCATACGGTGGCTGAAAGGGGGGAAATTGGGGGTACTGCCAAAATGGGGCACCGACTGGTTGTCCCTGGTTAGGGTAACCGTTGAAGGTGTTTTGTCCACGTCCTCTTCCTCTTTTTGCCTTCGGGGGCATCTGAGCGGGAATATTGTCCCCACTACTGTCGGAGCCACTGTTAGAACCCCTTCTGGAAGAGTTCGTGCTCGAGTCGGAGTTGTAGTTGGTGCCTGTAGGAGCATAGTCTTCCTTAAGGTATGGATAGACTTTTTCTTTGGAGAATTTTTTAATGTCCTTTTGCAGCTTGGCTACCTTCTGGTTTAGGAGATATTCTTTGTGCTCAGCCATCTCTTTATTGATTTCGGCCAGTTTGGTTTTAAAGCCTGGATTCTGTACCGCACTCTTAAGGGCGGCCTCGGCTGCCTGGATTTTAACCAGAAGTGCGTCTGCTAGTCTTTTCGCCGTGTTCACAATTAGAATCAAAAGATCATGGGTACACTTCCATGAGATTTGTGACCACTCCACTTTAAATTGGCCATCCTCCCAGAAGATTCTGGGGAAGTTCTTGACAATCAACCCATTAGGTGCTATTTTGGCCTTGAAGTACTGGGCCATCATAGTACCATGGATCGTTATCCTTATCCATTCCCTTTTTAAGTCCGACAGGGTCTGCCACTCAGTGGTGTTGCTCCCTGTTGCCGGTTCGTTATCTATGCCAAAGAGAGATGGTGTCCTCATAATTGCTGCGGCCTCCTCCTCGCCAAAACTCAGTCCTTGACCCTCCATGGTGGTGAGGTCAAGTGGGACCGGTCTCGGTGGGTTGGAGTTCTCCACTAAAGGTGGGTGGTGTTTAAGAAGAAAAAGGAATTATAGGAGAATTCCCAAAAGGGATGGTTCAATGCCAAGGACAATTATTGGCTATGGAACCTGTAAGACTCGCATCAATTGGATGAAGTCTGAAAGTGGGGGACAACAACCAGTTTACCCGCCAAAAGAGTGCTCCCACGGTCGAAACCGTGCTCAGATCTGTATCAAAAGGAGGGAGATTAGAGGATGAGATCAATCGATCAACGGACACGGTTAACCACCCAAGAGGGTAGGTGGAAGGTCCAGTGGCAGCTTGTGTCCGTGTTATGCACTAATGAAACAAAAGAGGTCGCTGTACTGTTCCTATGGGAAATGGGGAGAGTGTTTAGCTGGCATGACCACAGATGTTAGAGTAACATCCTGGGGCATCCATTTTGTTGGATATAATGGCCTCACACACCCCGAAGGATGTCATGCTTCATCATCGGCAGTTGCTCCTCGTCGGGGAGGCGGTGCAATCCCCGACGGGCTCACCTCAAAGAGGGGCTCTTTGGCGGAGATCTTTTTCCAACTGCCTTTTGGTGAGGTGGGGGTGTGTGGACCGGGCTAGGTGTGATGATGTGTGGGGTATTAAAATGTAGCAAGGGGTACCTGAATTCAGTTTATTCTGGCGGTCCCCTGGCTGCAGTTAAAAAGAGGGGTTAGGCTCACTATGAGTCAACAAGTTAGGTCAGGTGACCCTAGATGAGGCTAAAGGTGATGAAGGTCGACATGTTTCACGCTATGGGTCTATTCACCAGCGATTCATCAGGACCGTGTATATGTGCAGTGTCAAACATGCTAGTGTCATGTATGTCTTATGTTTACCTCTGTGGGTGCTCCTATGCCTGGACATAAGGGAGACAAAACAGGAAAAACATTAAATGCTGCTATGCATGTCAGTAATTCCAGTCAATGCCAGCGTGTTTATAAAGCATGCCTATAAAGTTGAGAAAGCATGCCTTGCAACAAAGTCTGTGTGTAAGGTGCCCAGTGAGTCACACACACAACTATTGAGCTTGTGAGGAGGTTTGGTGATGAAATGTGATCTAAAAGCAAACTATAAAAACAGTTTTTTAGAAGACACTTAAAAATAATTAGTGAACCGCAGTTTCTGAAGATTTGGCTACTCCTGTTTTGTAAAACACGAGCACGTATGTTGTAAAGGACACCAATTATCAGTACATGCATCTACATCCAACCACACACACATTGTGTAACAAACGTGTAGATTGATGGGAAAATCCCTATGTCCCACTCACCTAAAGGTTGAGGACTACATGCCACATGAGGGGTCGGCGGGAATAGACATCAGGGAGAGCCCAAGGTTGAAGCTGGGGATAAAAAGTCACATAGCACCAGGGATTTGATTTAAGCTAAGAAATGGGCGTCGCCGAGTAGCGTAGTGCTACCTCAGTGTTTGCTTTTGCAGGGTCCCTGTCTAGTGAGCCTCACCTCGTTCCTCCTGTGTCCGCGCTGATAGACCTACCCTTCTCCGCCGAGCTCGAGTAGATGTCTGAGCTCGGCGGCCGGGGGAATTTAAAGCGCGTGTGACCAGTCGGAATCTTCCGACGTGTCTCCGCCTTCCTAGTAGGTCACATGGTTAAGGGCTGTAATGTGGCGGCCATATTGGAACGGTACTCGGTTAAAGCTACAGCTAAGAGGGTTTCGTGATGAATATAGGTAGAAGCTATTCATTACACCCAACCGGAGTAAGTTATTAAAATCCCGCATTATTTAACCTAGTCACGTAAAGTAAGTCGCATGTGTGTTAAGGTTTAGGCAAAAATTGTTTTACTTGTAGGTAATAAGTTGGATAATGTAGCGCTAAGGCCAACGTGTCTCTTGAGCCTAGAGCACGTATTTGACAATGACAATGCTAGTCCAATGCGGAACTCTACGTGGTGGTGAGTATGCAAGTATCTGGTGATCCACATGGCACGTGGGGCATTTTAACTTCACCAGGCGGCTGTATAAACCAACAATGATCCAGTTATAACTGTATGGATAAAGGCCAGCTTTGGCTGCCAGAAGATGTACACAAAGAAACGTATGACAACACTGAAGGGGTTGTCTCAGCGCTTCTTTCAACAAAATTGAACAACTGTATGTATTCATCTTTTTACAGAACTCTTATTGCTACTTAAGTGTTGTCCATAAATATTCTTTTATATTTGATGAATGTACTTTGAGTTCTTGACTGTGCACCTTGTAAACAGTTATTGAGTCCAATTTAGAGAGTCTAAGTAATAGAAAATCTTGTGATTACCAGACTCTGTGTCAAATATAGCATGGATGTATGATGGAACCCCACATGCATTTCCTACGCAAACCTTTACTCCACGATCACTACCCCGAGTGCGACGGTACCACTCATTTATTTACCACGCAGATAGCATTTTTTAAACATTCTTTTTTTATTGGTCGCTCTCAGCAATCAACATTTCAGTTACATACAGGTGAATCGAATTTACAAGTTATGCCATTGTCCACCTTAATGCTTTCAGTAGGGGAATACACAGAAGCTTCATTAAAAGACCCTCTCCTTCACCCTCGCCACCCTAACCTACCCACTTTGGGCCAATATGTTCACCAGGACCCCATACTTTCTCCCACTTCTTTGGGCACCCTCTGCTTAGGTAAATCGTCTGATCTGCTTGCTGACACCTGTCAAGATCAGAGATCCAGTCTGACACTCTAGTGGGGGACAACCACCCCCAATGTTTAGCGATAGTGCATGTAGTGATAACTGCGGTCAGTGTCAGCCATAGTTTCATGTACTTGGGACATGTCCCTACACTCGATAGCATCAACAGGAACCATTTTGGGTAGGTTGGAACCTCCATCTCCACAACTTCTGCCATTATTCTCCCTATCTCTTGCCAATATATTTGTAGCACTTGGCAATCCCAATTGAAACAAGGATCCTTTCTGCCTGCATCCTCTGTGATATTGACCATTTTCGGTGTGTCCTATATGAAGTAGAGTAGTCCGGGGGTAGTATACCTTATGTAGGATCTTTAGTTGGATCAGTCAAAATCTGGCACAAATTGCTACCTCCCTCGGTCCCTGTATGGCTTCTGTCCATTCTTCATTGTCCAATTGCCCTATGTCATTTTCCCAGGAGATTCTCAATGCTCCTAAGGGATCAGGTGAGACTTTTAGGATTTTCTTATATACTTGATATGGCTCTGTCTGACAGAGGAACAGTCAGTAGTCTGTCCTCTTAGCGGGGATGCTTCCATTAAGGCCATCCCTTTGCTGATAGGGTGTGTCCCAGCTGGAGATTTCTCAAGCTTCTCCTTGACCCAGCATATATTCCTGTTTCAAAGCTGTAAATGTGATATGTGTTTATCCTCTCCAAATATCCCCCAATCTGTCTAGGCCCACCAATTTCCATTTACTGAAATTACGCCCCAATTTGTGAAGCTGCATGCTGTCCGACAGTGGGGACATCTCTGTCAAGTTCCCCTCCCACCCCAGGTGTTACCACGCAAATTGTTGCACTGACTTGCATTACGGAGGTTGTGTACTTTGGAATAGTATAAATTACTATTCCAACCCCAGTCAGTGTATCTGTTGGGAAGGTGATGGACTTAAGATCCAACACCAGTCCAAAAATGCGCTCCCTAAAGCAAACAACGTCACAGTCGGGGTTGTGACTGCAGAGTAAAGACAGGCCATGGTTCTCCCTAAGGGGTAAAGGATGTTTCCCATATGGCAACTACAAGGTAACTCCTGATGTAATTAATACTGTTAAAATCATTGAAACCATACAGCAGCAGGCCAGTGCTAAGTCTATCTATGGGGACTCCTTTGACGACGGAGAGTCATCTGGGGGCGTGCTTAGGCTATCTGCCCTTAATCAACAATTTTTACTTCACCATGAATCAAACCTAGATTCTTACTATTGTCTAATGGATATTCTTTTAAGATACCTTTACATAAATTTGTTTGAAATAAATAGTCCTACATTACATTGATTAGTATGAAAATCAGGCAATACATTAGACACTAAAACTAAAGGGTGTTTTGTGCACACCAATCACTGTTTTCAGGTAGAACAGTCTATAACCTTAAAAGCATAGGTTGTACGTTCAAGAAGGTCCGAAACTTTGTGACTTTATGTACCCCATGTGTTCCATGTTACAATTAACGTACCTATGCATTACCCAGCTTGATATTGGTAGTGGCTTGCCCATGTACCAAAGTTAGGAAAGCAAGTCTCAACATTATAACAGAGAAAAACAACTGAATGAGTTGCAAGCTAATTTCTATGACAAAGAGATTGTAAATTGTGAAACCCAATGGTCAGGCCTACTTTAGCATTGGAGGCCCCTGGTGCAACAATCTTTGTTGGCATGCCCCCCTCCACACCCCAAGAAAAGACCTTGTTATCCAAGGATTCCCTCCTTATCACTCTCCTATGGTGCCTTTCATCTTATCTTAGCATCTGTCTTACATTTATTTTATAGCACCACTCATCCCAATGTTGAGTGTCGGCGCACTTTACTTCACAAATATACCATGCAGAGACAGCAAGTCATACAAGGCTGTAAACCAATGTACAGGAAATGTTAGTTAGGACAATGATTACTTCAAGGTGTGGGATTTTCATGTTATCCAGACTGTGAGCCATTATATGTTAAGAGTGCTTGGTCTGTAGAAATGAAGGGGTGAATTTATTAAGTTTCATGCAGTGTTGTAATCAAAGTTGCTCTGTTGCGTTTCATAAGGTGGAGAGAGCCCAAAAACTCCTAAAAAGTGCAGGAAAATGTCAACCTGAGGAGTTATTCTCATAAAAATCATCATTTTCAGAAGGTCTATGCTGCTTGCTCGTGGATTTCTTGTGCAGAATTGCAATTTTTGTATTTTCGCGAGTGCGAGATTGTTGCTGCCCGCCGCACCTACATGTTCGCAATTGCGAACTTACACTGCACGCCGCAAAATTGTATCACCAAGAAAAAAAATCCGCTGCGTGCGAATTTGCAGATTTTCGGTAAATTCGCAAGCGTTCGCGGATTGCGAATGTACCGAAAATCTGCAAAATCCGCGAGCGGAACGGATTTTCCGCCCATGCTTACATACCACTCTATGCCACTCCACTTTCTGCTACTCTAGTCTACGCCACTTCACTTTACGCCACTCTAATATATATATATCACTCCACTGTACAGCTCTACACTGTATGCTACTCCACTGTATGCCACTCTACTCTATGCCACTACACTCTACGCCACTATACGTTATGCTATTCCACTGTATGCCAGTCCAGGCTATGTCACTTCACTTTACAACACACCACAGAACACTATTACACTGTATATCACTACAGTCTACCCCACTATACTCTACCTCACCCCACTCTACCACAATCCACTGTACAGTATTAGACTCTACAACATTCCACTGAATGCCATTTCACTGAATGCCACTCCACTCCACACCACTCCAGTCTACACTATTCTACCCCACTACACTCTACCACGCCCCACTCTACAATACTCCACTGTACAGTATTCGACTCTATAACACTCCACTATATGCCATTCCACTCTACGTCACTCCACTCTACACCACTCCAGTCTACACTATTCAGCGGCACATCAGTACACTGTACGCTACTCTTCTCTACCTCACTCCATTCTACGCTATTCAACTCTATGTCACTCCGCTCTATGCCACTCCACTCTTCCACACTCCAGTGTACACGATTCCACTTTATGGCACTCCAGTGGACACACTCCTCCTATTCCACTCCAGTCTACGGTATTCCACTGTACACCACTACACTAGACCTCACTCGATTCTACACCAGTCAACTCTACAACACTCCATTGTACCCCACTCCACTTTATATCACTCCACTGTACACCACTCCACTCTGCCCTATTCCACTGCACGCCTATCCACTCTAACACACTCAACTGTACTCCACTGCATTGATCCCACTACACTGTACACCAATCCACTCTACACTATTCCACTGTGCTTACCTCCATTGTACAGCACTCCACTCTATACAATTTGACACTATGCCTCTCCACTGTACGCTACTCCACTGTCCGCCAGTCTTATATACACTATTCCACTGTATGCCACTATGCTCTATGCCATTCTACTCTAACCCACTCCACTCTATGCCACTCCACTCTAAGCAACACCACTCAGTTCCACTCCAGTCTATGCCACTGCACTCTAAGCTAGTCCCCTCTATGAAACTCCACTCTCTAAGTTATTCTACTATACGCAACTCCACTCTCGGCACTATACTGAACGCTATTTCACTCTATGACACTCCACTCTACGCCACTCCAATATACGCAATTCTAGTCTTCACCACTACACTCTATGACACTCCACTGTATGACACTCCACTATACACTATTCCACTCTACGCCACTACACTCCATGACACTCCACTTTATGCTAGTGTACTGTATGTCACTCCACTGCACCTCACTCCATTGTATGCCACTCCACTCTTCGCTACTGCATTCTACAATACTCCACTGTACACTGTTAACTCTACCACACTACGCTCTATGTTATTCCACTCTTCGCCACTCAACTATACACTACTCTACTGTATGCAACTCAACTCTACATCACTCCACTCTACACCACTCCACTACAATCTATTCCACTCCATGCCACTCCACTGTACCGCCCTGCACTATAAAATAGTCCACTCTATGCCACACTACTCTACACCACTCCACTCTATGCAGTTCTACTTTGCGTCACTCCACTGTATCACATTATACTCTACTGCACTCCACTCTACTCCACTATACTCTACAACAGTACACTTTAAAACACTCTTCACCATTGTCCTGTGTGCACTCCACTCAAAAACACTCCACTTGATGACAGTAAACTCTACGATTTCTAGAAATAGTTTACGAAAAACCCAGTGATTCTCTATGAAGAAACAAACATGACAAAAGCCCACTTGGGGAAAATGCAAACCTGTGTGATATATAAACATATTCAAATAGGGCCCTCATGTACATAAAGCGAATATAATCAAAATCAAATGTAGAATAATAGGACATAGGATTAACAAAACACAGGCATCAACATGAATGTATTGCATTTAATTGATCCATGTTTTCTCTAGAAGTATTGTAATAATGATCTGTATTTGCCAATACGGAAGGGATTCATTTTTATGGACCATCATCAGTGATGTCATCAGTGATGTCACTGACCACATCATGAGTGATGTATTATATGAGGTCATAAGCAGTGCATTGCAGGTATAAGTTATATTTAGGTCTAGCTACTGAATTTCACTGGTTTTGTATGAGTGAAATCTTTGCCTTACTATAAAGTCCCTGAAAACGTAGTTTTTTTTGTGAACTTATATGTTTTTTTAATTCTATGTCCTAACTATAACGTACATATACATACACTAGACTCAAAATTTAAATAGACCAGTGTACATGGCACAGATAGTCAATCAAGAAGGGAGCATCATTATTTTTGCCTGGGCTAACTGAAAGATCAATTTAACCTTCAGTTCAAGTAGACCTTGAAAGAGCAATTGTATCACAATTTGCACAGTCTGCTTTGGAAACCTCTATTTCATAAAGAGAACAAGAAAATCTCTTCTATCCAATACTGACCTGCCAGTGAAGATTTAAATAACTGCACTACTTACAGGTATTGTACATATTTAAACATCACTTCAATTAGAAACAGACACATTGGCAACATCCAGGACCAATGTCTAGCCACGGTTATGGGAAACAAGAGCACCCCAAGAGATCTATCCCTGTAGACTGGAGAGAGTTGCATTGGTTAGGGAAATTGAGACTAGTGGCTCAAGTGGCAAACTCTAATTAAGTGGTTGTGGTCTGGTCAAGTCGCAAAATGGGTACATCTATTTTTTCAATTATTTGGGTGATCAGCCTGGGAGCCTGGTTGTTTTAGGTCTGGGTTGATACAAGCGTGGCTCTTAGTTAGTGGTACACCACTATGCCAGCCTGTGCTCCACTTTTCATGAACCACAATACATTAACCATCTAATGCTGTATTTTTATTTTTATTACACAGGTCTTCTCTTATACAAGAACCCCTCATACGGCTCTTGTTCAGTGATTCAGCCGTGCACCCAATGCAGGTATGTTGGACTTGGCACTCTCAGCGAGGTCACTGCCAAACATTTTGCCTTTACCATTCATTTATTTGCTGATTCTTTGTTGTTGGCATTAGGACTCTGGACACTGTAATTTAAATGCTACTAATGGGCCTGCAGTACTGATTGTGCCACCCATTTAGGTAACCCTTTATACATGTCTCAGGCATGCCACTGCAGGCTGTATGTGCTGTTTTAAACTACCACTTCGACCTGGCAAAATAAACCTTTTTCCAGGCTCAAACCTTCATGTTTTATGCATATAAGTCACCCCATGGGTAAGCCCTAAACATCCCACAGGACATGGTTCAGTGTCTTTAAAAAGTAAGCCAGGTAATTTTAAGTTTTACTTGACTTGATTCTTCCCCATTGCAAGACCTTCCTCTTTAGTTGGATAACATTGGATTACCCTATTAGATGCAATAAGGGCAACCTCCAATTGGGAACATGTACCCAGTTCATGTTTTACATTGAAATTGTAATAAAAAATCTTTCTTTATAGTAAAGTCGGATTTGGATTTAGAAATTTGACATTTCCTGGCTTTAGTGCTTGCAGCCTGTCTCATGACTGACTAGGTGTAGTTGGTGTAGTTGGCAGTTGGTCTTCAGCCACACTCAATGGATAGCTTAGGTGTGCTTTTCTCATTGATGCCCTCCTCGCTGACAATGCAGGAGTTTTCATCGCAGCCTCGCACGACTTTTCATTGTAGCCTCTCAGCTCCCTGGAACCAATGTTGTGAGGCGTATCTCAGAGACCAGGACCTAGCATCTCCTCAGTTGCATGACACATCCTTGACACTGGTTCTCACAATGCTCCGTAACCAGGGTTAAAAGTCTGAATTTATAACTGTCCCGGGACGACACAACTACATATTCACAGTTGCCACTTTATGCTTTTTGGCACTACTTCACTTAAAATGTTTAAATGGTATAGCTCTGGTTCTACTTTTTGGGTGTTTGTCATGTTGGGCTTGTTTTACTTATTAAATATTACTCTATTTTCAAAGCTGGTGTGCAATCCTTCTCGTGTGGTGTTTTCGTATTGTTACAGCTTGAGGTGCTGCATATATTAATTACACATTGCCTCTGAGTTAAGCCTGACTAATTAATTTAGGTAAATTAAGGTGAATTTAGGGTGTGCTTGTGACTTCACCTAGACAAGAATTATGGTAACAACTTGAACAAGGTCCCCCCCCCCCACCTCCATGACTAACCCACTTTCTTACACAGTAGAATGTGATTGCAATGTCTATCTGCACGCATTATCATTTTAATTTTATTTTATTACAAATATTGTTTAACTGTATGGGTCCTCCTTATTTTTCTTTTTTTCAGCCTGGTTGATAAATAGCTAACTTCAGTCAGGGGGCTGCTAAAGAAAAATACTGTTTGAAATTGGTAACTGAACTGTCATCTTTCTTTCACAACAGATGTGGTGCCACATGCATGCTGATAGACTATATAAATATTGTGTTTGTCTATCACTCACCTTTTCCTAATTCCCTCTACCCCTCCATTCATGAAACTGGGATAATAATAATAATAATAATAATAATAATAATAATAATAATAATAATAATAATAATAATAATAATAATAATAATAATAATAATACGGAATTTTATAAAGCGCGAACAGCTACCTCGGGATAGATCTGTTAGAGTGCTCTTGTTTCCCAGGTTGTGCAATTTGCTGTTATGGTATTTTCTACCATCAATTGATCTCACATTTGACGGGGTAGATGTGGTGAAAGCTATGCCAATTCTTACACTAGGAGGTTACCAGAAATTGCAAATTTGCCCATACTACCTCTCTTACCCAGGTAAGAAAGGGACATCATAGTGCAGAAAACATATTGTAATAATGGTTGGTAAAGAATATTTAGTGTGCACTTAGTTTTTTACCACAATCTATATCACATGGATTCAACTGAAGTACCCTTCTCCTGAGTCCTGTGACTTAAGGGATTCAATATGCTTACTTTAGTAAATAACTCTACACTATGTTGCTAGCTGTTTTAACATGATAGTCTCTGTCTTGGATTTTCCATTCATGTTCTTTTAGTGTAGTTGCCTGTGATGCAGCATGATAATTATTTGGTGGGTTCACCAGCATCATGACGCATACGAAGAACCTTTTTTCTCTGTCATTTCTTCCCTGTTAGTGGCAAGGCACCCACTACCAGCATTGAAAAAGCTGGTTGGAAAGCCCTGCATTATGGTCAGAGTCAATTAGGAAGGTAGCAGACATCAATGTTTATACTCAGATAAATAAGAAGTACTAAGAACAGGAAGACGTGATTGTTGTTTTTGCTCTGTGTTGGCAGACACCATTAATGGGCAAAATGGACAGAGGGTCAGGTAAGGGCAGTAAGTATAAAACTATTACTGATGAGAAGATGCTTGCTGCTCAGTCTGACCAAGCCATTAAAAAGAAGAGTTGGCTATGATCATGGTCAGTTTTCCAACGTTGATTGCGCAGGGGGTGAACTTTGGGACGTAAGGTAAGAAACCTACCTAATGTGGCTAGGGAGCTCAAGAAGGGTGAGACTAAAGAGAAGACGAAGAGGACTGACACAGATAGACAATTGCTTTGTGATAAGCCAAGTGTAAGCCTCAGCCTCTGTGGTCATTAAGTTGGTAGAGCTTCTTTTATGATAAATGGAGATACTATGCTGGTCAGTAATGTCTAGAAGTAGATTTAAAGATATAAAAGGACACACATGGAAGGAGAAAAACAAACCAATTTATTAACAAAATATCTACACAGCGATCCTCATCTCCCCCAACAGACCCACCCCCTCTCTATAAACCCACTGCATCCCCAGGTGTCCTTCCCACCATCACCTCTTGCAACAGGCCCACATCCCTCTCCCTAAACCCTAAAAACCCACAACTTCCCCATCTCCAACTGTTCTTCCAACACTCCACAACAAACCATCCCTACCTTTAAAAAAGTCCCTTTATGGCCTGCGCTCCACTGCAATGAACACGATTTAGTGGAGGAGCAGCCAAGCGTTTATCTACTGCTGGGACTCCGGGGTTTGACCGGCCAGCTGCACTGAGGACTACACTAGCGGAGGTATGAATAATCTATCTACACAAGTGATAACTTGCTCTGGGTGAAGACTCCAGTAATAACGAGATAGAAAAACACTCCAGTGAAATCTATCAACAGGACTGTCCTCCTCCAGAGACAAACCAAAACATAATAAGAATCTTTTTATATGTGCACAAAGAAGAAGAAAAGAGACGCGACTGGTGTCCTTAAATTCTATACTAGACACAGTTACTTGTGACACAGAATAAGATATTGCAGCTCTGTGGAAAGCAGAAAAGAGCTTTTTCCTGGCTTGGGCACTTAAATATCTGCAGGAAAAATAAAGTCTGACTCTAATATGTAACCTGCAACTGTGCAGCTATTACAAGAAAAGCAAATGTGAAGATACCTCTACCTTCAAGTATATTGTTTATTTATTGGCCCTGATGAAGGTGGCATAGTTTTATTTTTGCACCGAAACGTACGTAGGCCACTGACAGGCAACTGAAAATCCAACTGAGAAGGATCCCCTAAAGAAGGATAGCAAATGCAAAATTGGGGATGGCATCTATGTATAATATCTAAATAATATCCCCATAGTGGGCCTTTGCAAATTTGGTTGTTTGTCTGTCTTTCTAGATCCCTTGTGCGTAGTATGTAAGAGATAGTATGTATTGACTTTATGACTGGTGAGACTGACACGGATGAATGAATAGAGCTGTTTTATCTAGCTTCATTTTTATTATGGAATGTTTCGATGGGGGTGCTATATGAAATTCTGTATTATGTACTTATTGTAAAATTATTTTTTTCTAAAATATAGGAATGATAAAATGTGTTTTTTTGTCTTTGTATAAATAAATAGAAAAATAACAAAAAAATGGCTTTCTGAAATGAACTACAAACTAAGAAAAATAAATGATAAATAAAGCCTAAATGAGAAATATTGTTTCTTGTTTGTATTGATATAGTTTTGCTGTGTCCTAGTAGAAAAATGTTTTTTTGAGATATACCAATCTGTTGAAATTAGATAGGTCAGTCCAGAGGTCTCTTTACAGTGTATATTCCAGGACTTCGGGGTATGACCAGCGGTAAGGGCAGCTGGATGACACAAGGAAAAGGAAGAGAACATGAATTGTCATACTCAGCACTTGTTTACTTAGTCAGACAGTAACAAGGCTGGTCCCCTTGGGCCACTGGAATTAATTTATGCAATTCTGTGCGGCAGGGTCTTTTTTAGGAGTGGGCATAATTCGCTTACTTCCAGGTTGGGTAATCACTCAGAATTACCTAGGAATTCCTCAAGACTTTCTTTTAAAATTAGTTTATTGAAAGTTTAGACAGAAGTACAAAGTGCAGCATAAGGAGCAATACAAGATAGCATAAGTTTGGTAAAAATGGTGCACTCAATGTACAAGTTCCAACAATTTATTCCGCCATTCGAGCGGATCGCCCAGATGGCAAGCGGGGTGGAGGAGTGGCCTTAATTGCTCGTACTGATCTTAATTTTCAAATCCTTCCCTCCCCTCCCATTCCTGATGTTGACTACCTTGTAGCTCGCTCTACCTCTCACCAAGCCCCCCTTACTTTTGTCCTAATCTACCGCCCCCCCCAATCCACTCCCTCATCTCTTCCCAATATCCAGACCCTCCTGGCCACCCTGGCAATTAATAATTCATCTGTGTTAGTCTTGGGGGATCTTAATTACTGGCCTAATGATCCTGCCGAAAGCCCCCAATCTAAGGAGTTTACCTGCTTTATGAACAGTTTGAATTTTGTGCCGCTCATTCACAGCTCCACCCATTCACATGGCCATGCGCTAGATCAAATCTGGACTTTGAATATTCCATCCACACCCTCCATCATATCCCCATGCTCATGGTCAGACCACTCCACTATTACGTTTTCCCTTTCCCTAGCACCCCTGGTCAAACCCCCCCTTCCCAAAAACACCTGGGTTCGGAAATGGGGAAAAATAGACATGCCTTCCTTCTGCTCAGCCCTGGCCAAAACTAGTCCTGATTTATCTGGCTTGCAGCCACCTCTCAGCTGGCCGCCATTAACAACTGGCTCACGGCGGCGGGCGACGAATTCGCCCCCCTAAAGCGGCTGTCAGTTAAACGGGCCCACGCAGCCAACCGTTGGTTTACTCCCGACCTTAAACTAAAGAAACTGGCTGCAAGAAGGGCCGAACGAGTCTGGAGAAGAACTTATGACCCCGTTCAAAAGGCAAGTTACCTGTCTGCTCTGCAAAATTACAAAAAATGCATTCTGGAAGCAAAAGCCGTATATTACACCAACAGGATAACGACAGCCGAGTCCCAATCGAAGGAAATTTTTTCCACGGTTCATGAACTTGCCTCATCCAGTAGAGCCACGGCTACCACTCCCCCTTCCCAGTCCCTCTGTGACTCACTTAACAAGTTTTTTATAGATAAAGTTGTCAAAATCAAACACAACATTCCTCCGCCCTCTTCTACTTTTGTTAACCCCTCCCCCCCCCTCCTCTGTTAAACTGACTAACTTCCCATTGCTAACCAATGACACCCTCCTTCCCCTGCTTCATCGGGTCAAATCAGGCTCTCCCCTGGACTTTGCCCCTGCATGCATCCTCAGGGAAGTTTACTTAGCCTGCCCCACTCCCCCTCTGACCCTTCTCAATGACTCTCTTGCGCACGGATTTGTCCCCAGCTCACACAAATCGGCGGTCGTCATCCCAATTTTAAAAAAACCTGACGCCAACTCTTCCTCCCCCTCCAACTACCGCCCCATCTCACTCCTCCCTTATCTTGCAAAAGTGCTTGAAACCCACATCACCTCTACCTTGAGTACCCACATTGAGGCAAATCATTGCTTCTCTCCCTGTCAAGCTGGTTTTCGTCCCCTGCACTCTACAGAAAAAGTAGTCATCTCAGTCATGGACAAGTTGCGTGAAGGCATTGACATCAACCTTCCGCAAGCCTTGATTCTCCTAGACCTATCCGCCGCTTTTGACACGGTGGACCATTCCACCCTTCTCAACCGTGTCAGGGCGGCGGGCATAGAAGGCTTAGCCTACTCTTGGCTAGAGTCCTTTCTCGCTGGGAGAACTCAAGCGGTCCGTTTGACTGGTTTCGCCGCGGCCTCTCGCATGGTAGAGTGCGGGGTTCCCCAGGGCTCATCACTTTCCCCTCTTTTATTCAACCTTTATATTTTTCCCCTTATTTTTATGTTACAGCAACTGGAGGTCACCGTGTTTAATTACGCGGATGACCTCCAGCTCATCTTTAATCTGTCTCACTCACCCTCATCTGCCCTGAACGTCCAGACAATAATGACGTTCATTCAAGATTGGATGAACTGCAACCACCTCAAACTCAACCCGGACAAGACCGAGCTGGTCTTGACCGGAGGTGGTTGCAGTCCATGGTCCCCTTCCTTTTGGCCCCCTTCCCTTGGTGTCCCTCCACTCCCTGTGCCCAAAGTAAAAACCCTAGGAATCTATCTTAATCCTCAACTCACCGTCCACCCACAAATCAGTTCCGTGGTTTCCTCCTGCTTCTTTTCCCTTAGAGTAATTAGGAAAGTTTCACGTTTTTTTTCTCCCTCAGCTTTAAAAATAATCGTGCTGGCCATGGTACTGTCCCGTATAGACTATGGCAACATAGTCTATAATGGGGCTCCTGCATACGCGATCCATCGATTACAACTGGTGCAGAACCAGGCGGCCCGCCTGATCTATGGCCTACCTAAACATCATCGAGTCACTCCACTACTCAAAACATTGCACTGGCTCCCTGTGAGAGAGCGCGTTCTGTTCAAACTTGGCTGTCTCACGTACCAGGCTAGATCGGGCACTGCTCCTGAATTCATCTGCTCTGCCATCAAGCCATATTATCCAGGCAGAGAACTTCGCTTGGCTCATTTGGCCCTTCTTACCATCCCTCACTATAAAAAGCAGAAGGCAGGCGGAGCGAGATTCGCTGTCCTGGCTCCAGCTTTTTGGAACTCCCTCCCGGTTACCCTGTGCACCTCACCGTCTTATCCTCTGTTTCGGAAGAATCTCAAAACCTTCCTTTTCACGCAAGCCTACCTGACCTAATCTGTCCTGCTGCTGTCGCCCACTGTGCACCACTAGCGCCAAGAAACCGCTGGGTAAACGAGCGCTGTACAAATGCTTTTAAATTCAAATTCAAATCCAACACTGCACTTCACTGCAATACGGGGGGAAGGGAAAAGAGGGGAAATAAAGGGGAAATAGCCACTCAGCACTGCAAGCACTGGTGCACGCCAACCAAGAATAAGACCTTGAAGCCCCAGAAGAGGCAAGTTAGTGGGCTCACCATATGACAAATGCATACACTCACTAATAAAGCCCTCCATGCAGCGGTGCAGGCCAGCTGCTAATCAGGGCCCTTTGCACCCGAATTCACCGCAACCACATCCTCCTCACCCCGTGCACACAGAAACCTCTCAAAAAGGGACCAAATGTCTTTAGGATGGGATTGATAGAGCAGAGATTACATCAAAGAGATTTTATGACAAAGAAATTATCTATGACACCTTCTCGTGAGTAAATAGCAAGCATGTACAAGTTACACAAAAATATGAAATATAGTTACTGCATCATAAAAACATGCAGAAGAAAAGTAGATTAGACATATATTATCCATTTAAATAATATAGCTGTGATTCTATTAATGAAAATATATAATGTTATTACCATGCTGGAAATATATAAAATAGTAAATTCTCACGTTCTGGAGTTCAGCGCAAATCAACTTGATATTCATATGTGAGTGCGAACATTAATAAGACTAAATTGAAAACAATATGTGAAAAATAAATTAAAGTGACATTGCATATAATAACGTGTACACCGAAAATGACAAAAGAAAAGTAGGTGTTGCACAATCATAATTAATCGTGCTTTCATGAAACTTCTCTAGAAATTGATTTCACATGTATATTAACAATTTAGATTTATCCGTTTTAGCCTAAAATTCATGTAGGCCTCATTCTTAAAATGAAATTGTTGACTGGGATAACCAAAGTCTGTAAGAACATTCCACACTATTGCCAGTAGTATGGAATTTAATAACTGTTATATTTGTCTTCTCCTGTACGGAGCAGACAACTTGTTACATTTATTGAAACTGTTCAGAACAGCTGATTGAGAAAGTGCCCCTTTCAACTTGCTATGTCTTTTCCTCAATGTGTATTTTTCAATGTGTTGCATGTTGAATAACTTAAGGACATGCATAATCGATCCACCCATTGTTCCGGATTCTGTGTCTCTTACTCATTTTGGTATTCACAGCAGGCACTTCCTCATCAGTGAGTAAGTGCCTTCTGTGAATACCAAAATGAGTAAGTGCCTTCGGTGAATACCAAAATGGTAGTAAGTTTAGAATTTTGTCTTAAGTTAGTTCTTAAGTTAGTTCTGTGAATCGGGCCCTGAGTTTGTGAGGTATTACTAACAATTGTACATTTCGCGTTTAACACACTATAATGGACCTGGATATGTGTCTGAATGAAGTAGCCGTAGTGCGGTTAGAGAAAGCCATGCAACAATTTCCTGCTGAACTGTTTTCCAAGGACGATATTATTAGCACCATAGAAGCTATAAATGGCTCCACAGCTCAGGGACTAGATGGGTCACAGGTGATTTCTATAAATCATTCAAGGAAATACTTGCCCCACATCTATTGGAAGTTTATAATGAAGCTCTGGAAAACCAGATTCTTCCTCCCACTTTGCACGAGGCAGTGATTATATTGCTGCCAAAACCTGGTAAAATCCGCCCTTGTGCGGTTCATCCAGGCCCTTGTCTTTATTGAATTAAGATGACAAAATACTCGCAAAAACTAGAGCACTACCCCTTGCCCTGTTACTAGATCGGATAATATCACTGTTGTTGGACGCCGAAAAGGCGTAAGACTCCTTCGAATGGTCCTTTTTCCTAGCTGTTATGAGGAAGATTGATATGCCTATGGTTTATTGCACTCACTGCTCTGCTTTACATCTCTCCCATTGCCCAGCTTAGACTCAATGGAACACTTTCCCCCCAATTTAAACTCACGTGGGTCCCCAGTCAGGGCTGCCTGCTGTCGTCATTGCTGTTTATTATTGCCTTGGACCCGCTAGTCAGACACCTGCAGGAGAAACATCTGCATCGGGGCCTTCAGTTTACAACGGGCCTTTATTAATATCACTATATCCGGACAATGTGGTCCTTTACGTGTGTAGACCACAAGAAAATGTAGAACATCTCTTTAGAGAAATAATATGTTTTGGCGGCTTCTCCGGGTTAGCCATTAACTGGAGTAAGCCTGAGATTTTCCATCTTACAGACAGTACAATTAAATAGGATTGTGAATACCCACTGACATGGCGCGACGGAACCGCCAAATATCTAGGGATCCATTTGCACTTAGAGACTGAGCTAGTGATTCGTCTGAATTACGGACCAGCAGTGTACGCTCTGGAGCAACAAGTGGAGCGTTGGTTACAGCTACCCTTTTATTAGTTGGCAGGGTGGCGCTAATCAAAATAATAGTGCTCCCTAGATTCTTGTACTTATTCCAAATATACCCATCCCGCTCCCTAACCAATTTTTTCTTACACTGCGCTTGCATCTCATTAGACTTGCTCGGGGCGGGAAACACTCTATGGTCGGCTGGGATGTTTTGACCCTCCCATATGAGAGAGGTGGTTTGGGTGTCTCGAATTTTCAAATTTACTACTTGGCTGCGCAGTGTAGCTTTACATACTCATGGTATCTCCCAAATGCACAAACCCCTTAATCTAAGCTTGCAGCAGACTTGGTTAGCCCAGCTCCATTAAACACGATCTTCACTAAAGGGTTCCCTAGAGACCCTGTTGATATACAAACGGTCTCTATGACCAGTTGGGCATGGCGTAAACTGGCTTCAATTTCCGAAAGGGACACAGGTTATACTCATCGGCCATCCCACTCGCAATTAATCAATGGGTGCCGATCACTGAGGAAAATATCATACAAAAGAACACTAGTTAGATACGCATTACACACATTCAGGGACTTATTCCCAAGTGGTCAGATATTCCATAGCGAAGAGGATGATAGGTTTCTAGATGCTTCCTTTATTGATAAAAATACACCTTATAGATTGTGCTGCGCACTCGGGGTGCTGTTGCCTGAATTTCCATTAGAACCGGAATCCTTTCTACCACTGACAACACTGATCACTAGTGCACAGGGAGACTATTTGTTTCCAACTTGTACAGAACCGCTCTGTCACTATTGCCTGCTTGAGACGCTAGAATTCAAGCAGGTTGGGAACGAGATCTAGGGCACCCTATAAATAACACGCAGTCGGCTTTCTGCTGCTCACAAATCAAGGAAGTCTCACAGACTAGCAAGAATAAGTTGTTGCATTTCAAGATCTTATAGAGGGCTTACATGTCTCCAGCAAAACTGCACACTATCGACCATTCCAGTCGGCACACATGTTATAAACGAAATTGAGGCCTTAACATAGGTACTGTCTCAGAGGCTCAAATCTTTTGTGTCACAGAGACAAGCAGGCCCTTTCACAGAGACAGGCAGGCCCTTTGACCTAGATTAGCCCTCATTTCACAATAACGAGCAACAGAGAGGCTGTCCCCTTATCTGATCACTGTGTGCTCTGTGCACAGAAGACGGTCCATCCTAAATACGTAATCTCCATGTCCAACGGTGACTAACCTACGTCACAACAAATTCTTGGAAACAGACCAAGAAGACATCTTCCTCTGAACAACATTACGTCAATCCAAGACACCGATCCAGTTAAAAGTATACCTCCCTTTGCCCAAGCAAACCAGAGGAGACAGAGACTTCCAGGGCGACACTCTGCCCGAGGCGCTGCAACCTGCGTCATGCCACAGCTCCAGCTGACAGAAGTCCATCACCCATCTGTGGGTGTCCAGCTCAAGATCAGGATGAAGTCCCACTAAGGTAATGGGGTTAGACTAACTCCTAGGGGGATTCTTGGCTCTCTAAGACCTACACACACGCTAGGTACACTTAGGTACATCTAGTTAGGCATCATAGGGGTATAGGCTTTATCTTAATGCATTCTGTATTTCTTGTATGTGTTCATTACTATTGCAAAATGGTAGAACTATACAAAGCCTTTTTATTTAACTGCACTGCTGGCCATAATTCTCTGCTACTGTCCAACAGTTGTGCAGCACATATAACCAGTATTAAAATAACAACTGTGCAATAAATGTTATTGTAAACACACCGACTGTTTCTTCTATGCACTTCTCTGAGATGAGTGACTGAATGAAAAGTAGTATATAGTTTCCATGATCCTGAGGGATGTGGGTTTTATGTTATTTGGTTGCCAGAAGCTATTCCCTTCTTGTCTTCAAGAAGTTTCTAGTGGCCTCTGAGCTAGCTGGTACACAGTAATTAAGTTTAATATACATAATAGGGGCATACAGACCTCAATCCTATGCCAAGCCTATCGTGTATGTTATTCCAATGCGCAGAACCTATAAGGGATATAGGAACTACACTACACACATGCCCTAAAAGCAGGGCTTTTTACGCTGACTTTACCCATATGACCTGGAATTGCACGAAAATTGATACATTTAGGGGGCGCGTTGTATGTTGCATTGTGTAAGATAACTGACCTAGACCTACTGCACATGCCACAAGTAGCTCTCCTGGGTTATGTTCGGAACATCATCAAACAGCTTTGACGATACACCTCAATAGCATTATTACTAGCAAAAATGGAAATAGCAGTGGTCTGGGGGAGTAGACGCACCCTCCCTTTTAAGGCATGGTTAAATAGCCCTATTTATTGCAACACCAACAGTGATCTGTTTTCCACTACATGGCCTGCGACCTCTAGACATAGAGACATATGGGGGGCCTTGAAAGCCTATCTGCTTGAAATTGCTCAACCCTCTTTACCACAAACTCTATCTGGCATAGTCCCCACTGGGGTTGGTTGAGTCAACTAATGGTACATCCCCATGAGTCTGCTTAGACTCCTACCGGTGTGCAGAAATTGCATAACAATGTTACAGATGTTTTGTCAATTTTGGAGTCGACTTTCAACTTAGACGGTTGTAAAGTGTCAATTGTATGCTCTGTAAGTTTCCTTTCTATTGTATCGAAGTGTTGATGTACCTACAGATTGTTATTATTGGAAATGCTAAATAAAGTTAAAAAAAAAAGAATTCCACAAGATTACTCGGAATTATGTGAGAGAAGCAATTCAGCATTTAGCATTATTTCTTGCTAAAATGCCCACTCGCATCCAAAATGGATGCAAGGATGCATTTTTGTGCAATGAAATAGCACTAAATATAGCAGACCACAATTAGCGAATGCGAGCGACCACTTGCACTCGCTAAATGTGCTCTTAGAGTAGGATTTTTCCACAAGTTGCTCTTTACATTTAGCTCTATTTTGCTATGGCCAGATGCACACTCACATCCAAAGTGGATGCGAGGATGCATTTTTGCTCTTGCTAAATGTGCTCTTGTGGTAGCAGTTGTTCCCATAAATTGTGTGAGCAGGAGCAATCTCATAATTATCTGTAATTCTGCGTCAAAGAGTAACATAGAGTTACTGAAATTACTTTGATTACTCCAGAGTCATTACAATTACATCATAATAATAGTATAATTCACATAATGCAGTACTTTGTATGAGTTGATACATGATCACCACCATAACGAAAAAAGAAACTTTGATTTTGTACACTTTCATCACACAATGTGTTATTTAAAACAATTACACTGCCAAATATAACCATTGAAAAATATGACACATCAAAAATATGCTTCACAATTTATTTGACTATCTATGTATCCTCCAACATTAATGGTGGCAACCTGGTCGGGCAGCATTCTTTTTTTGGGACTGCCAATGGTATGACATAAATTTGTGTGGCTCTGTTCTTATTCTACTCCCTCCTGAGTCTAGACTGAGTCCGATACTACATCTTCACCTCCATGTTCATTAAATGCACAGGAAATATTTTATTACTGGGCTCAGATAAGTTCTAGTACAATTTCAGGGCATGAGCTAGGCTTGGCTTTACCTATGGACAGATTGGGTCATATCATTGAAGGTATAAGATGAAACAGTAATGAAACTATGAAAAGTAGCAAAGAAATATGGGATAAATAGGATAGTAGTTTGTAAGCTGGCTGGAAGATAATGGGATAATGATGAAGGTGGAACGAGTTCCGGAGGAGTGGAAGAAGGCCATAGTATTGCCAATAAGGAAAAAACCGACTGTAAGTATCGAGGTGCTAGAAAACCTCAGACCCATTTCCTTACTGCCGTATGTGGCGAAAGTGGCTGAGAAGGTGGTCAATGCTCAGCTCACTGAGCACCTGGAGAGAGGGAACCTACTTCATCCCTCACAATCAGGATTTAGGGCGGGCTACTCGACAGAGACAGCTCTCCTACGTGCCACTGAGACTTTAAGAGCTGGGGCGGATGCAGGACATACAATGGCCCTGATCATGCTCGACCTCAGCGCAGCATTTGACACTGTAGCGCATTCCATCCTGCTACGGTGTCTTAGTGAAGCTGGGGTCGTTGGTCCCGCGCTGTACTGGCTGCAGTCGTTTCTCACAGGAAGATGCTTCCAGGTACAACAAGGGGCATGTCGTTCGGTAGAGATGCCACTAGACCAGGGAGTGCCTCAGGGCTCAGCTTTGAGCCCTACTCTTTTTAATCTGTACATGGCCTCCCTGGCGAAGGTGGTACAATCATTCGGGGTGGAATTGGTATCATATGCCGACGACACCCAGCTGCTGATCTCTCTATCGCAGAACACCACCAATACCGCCACCAACTTTAAGTCCTGTATGCAGGCGCTAGCTGAGTGGATGGACTCCCACTGCCTAAAACTCAACGGCTCCAAGACAGAGGTTCTGGTAGTGGGGGGAAAAAGCAAAAGCTGGTCAGCCGAGTGGTGGCCTTCGTGCCTTGGCCCTACTCCCATACCATCTGAGGAGGCTAAGAATCTAGGAGTCTGGATCAACCCCACCCTCTCCTGTGATGGCCATATAAGGCGTCTTGTGGGCAAATGTTTTGGAGTACTGAAGACCCTAAATAAAACTTTAGACCTACTACCCCTAGCGGCCAGAAGGACACTGACGCAGGCATTGGTGACCTCCCGGTTGGACTATGGAAACATCCTGTTCCTAGGGTCCAACGAGGGCAGCCTTGGCCGCCTGCAAGTTATCCAGAATTCCGCCGCTAGACTGGTGCTAAGAAGACCCAGGAGAGCAAATTCTCAGAAGGCTTTGGATGCGCTTCACTGGTTGCCAGTGAAGAAACGCGTGCTGTTCAAATGCCTCCTCTTCTGTCACCGAATCGTCTGGGGCAGGTCGCCCGCCTACCTTAGGGACTTAGTCAGCCGCTACAAACCTACAAGGACCCTCCGGTCGGAGGGTACTGGGCTGCTGACATTTCCAAGGATAAGGAAGGCCAGAATGGGTGGACGATCTTTTGCGTTCCAAGCAGCTCAACACTGGAACAAACTTCCTCCTGCCCTGAGACTGGAGAGCAGTGAAGCGTTGTTCAGGGCTAAGCTTAAAACATTACTCTACACTGTGTAGGGATAGAGGCTCTTTATGGTGATCGTTAGTAGCTCTTAGCGCGGGGACACGCCGAGATGGCGTTACTGGGCGCTCTATAAGCTCTTTATTATTATTTATTATAGGTATGAGTGGGCACTGGGCAATCCACTTTTTCTTCTATTGCTTACCTTCAATGGAAGAGAGGCTGAGACAGAAACATAGGCGGCTGGATAATTTATAAAAGGATTGGTACCCAAGCTTGATAGCCAGTAAGGAATGCCTTAACAAATGCAGCAGTTGTCATTGAGAAAAGAACTGATTAACCACTTATCCGAGCAGCCACTTTATCCACTACCTCAGCTCGACAGTCCTTGCCCACTTCAGCAGCCTGGATCACTTCCGGACCTAGATAAAAACATATTGCGCATATTTAGAATAGTAATACCAGCCACAGTATTTTGCACAAGTCAAAAAACAATAACTAACTAAAGGGAAGTTATATCTAACCAAAGGAACCCTTCTGAAAAGGTTACTTGTCATTTTAAAAATCGAGTAGTGAACAATTTAATTTTAGAAAAAAATAATAATGGATGAAATTGGCTAGGAAAGAATTATAAAAATAGAGATGAATGGAAGAGATGGGAATGGAAAAGACATGTGATATTGGTACCCTGCCATGCTGCTCTTTTATGACATCTTGGACCTTTGTATGATGGTGTGTTCCACAGGGACAGCATATGAGAGTTAGTCCTGGAGTGACCTGCATACAGCATTCTGTTCGGGTCCCTGACCATCTATGTTCCTCTATGACTGACTCCTTGCTCAATAGCGCCTCCTGTTACCCTAAATGTTGTGATCCTGTGTTAATGTTCACTTTGCCAACAATCTTTCATTACATTTCCACAGGATATGTAGAAGAGGGGTGAGGGAATGGTTACTGCCACAGTAACTAAAATGTGTTGAAAAAAGCTATAGACAGGAGAATGTCAGCTGCAGAAATAGAGGGAATATTGAAGAAAACACAAGGAGGCATGCAGGAGTAACAAGGACACTAAAGTAGATGAGGAGAAGTTTGAAAAAAAGAGAAATATAGAAACCCATAAGGCCTACTAGTTGTTAACAGTACAAAGCAATACACATGACTTACCATCACTAGCTGGGATGGCTGGCTTGGAGGCTGTGACGTCACCGACACCCTGTGCGGTGATGGTTGTGACCCCATTTTGGGTTCTCACTAGTTGTTGTGAAAGAGGAAAGATAAGGGAGGCACTTGGTAGACAGTAATCTCACAAAGTGCTCCCTGGAATATGGTTGAGCCCATCCTGGTTTTTAGGGACCAATATGCGACTCTGTGATGAAGCATTCCACTACTAGAGTGGGTGAGGGTCACTAAACAAAATAACTATGGTTTATTGTTTTTGTCACTGTGGGGTTGAACCACGGACATTGTCTGATACTACTGACTATTCCATTGTGGAGACCTGAGACTATTAAAATAGTAGGATACCTTTGTGTATGATATAGAGACTTGTCAACATATATACGGGTAACAGTACCCTTCAGACAATCAGAACCCCTTTTTGTGTCTTTTGGTTTTTCAGGCAAAGGCAAAAACAAGCATCAGAATCAACATTAAGTAGATGATTACAGATGACATTTAAGAAAGCATATGCGGCAGCTCAAGTACCTTTACGTGAAGGAGTTTGAAAAATGGCAGCCATATGATTGAAAGACGTATCTATGGCAGCCACAGGGCCCAGTCCATAAACATTTCTTCCTCATTAACAATTGCATTTAGGAAACGGTTCTTTTACTTTATTTAGTTTGTGTGCCTTAACAGCAGTGAAATGACAGATTTTATTTGGGGTGGGGGGTTATATCAGGGATTTATTAAAATGATGTGTATGGTACAGTGTCAGTGATGTACTGCTGAAGGCCAGGGTTGCGGAATATCAAGGCTGGTTAGTTCTGATTCACCGATTGCCCCCTTTCTTCCTCCACTCTACAGTTCCTGTCTTTGTATCTTACTCCAACAGGTACTTTTCATTTCTGCTTTCTCTTTGGGTTACTGTTTTTCAACTTTTACATTCCTTCATGTTTCTCTCTTTTCTACCTTCTTCTCTCTGGGTTTGGTTGTGTATTGACACAACAGCAGTTTTAAAATTATACATTTTCAAAGGCAGTCTAAGCAGTGCGTATTTTAATTGTGTTTGCATCATTCAATGCAATCCAAAGATGAATTCGAATTAGAAAATTATTAATCCTTTTTTATTTTAGGATGCATCTCTTTCTAACACAGAATTATCCTTGTGGCTTGACAACAACTGCGGCAAAGAGTTGTTTCTTGGAAAGGCTTGTTTTGCTTTTTCAGCATTTAAATTTCGCGCTTTCATCCGCCAGACAAAATCATATGCACGCCCAAGTTGAAAGTAGGACATACTTATTGGAAATATATATAATGTTTTTAATGGGCTGGATATAATCTCCTAGAAGTGGGCAATTAACAATTACAGTTGAATAAGCGCAATTGTTTTGATGGATCGTATATCTTAATTACTTTTTTTAAATGTCACATAGTTCTTATAATTAGAATTTATATTATTAGTTCGACCTATTTTAAAAGTTCAATGCTTTTGCTACATTACACCAGCTAGATACCAAATTTAACAAATTATTCTTGAATTATAAATGGTATAGGGTACTTTAGGTTACTGATGAGTTTCAAAACAAATCAGAATATGATTGCCATATGCAGTCAGACAGGGCTATTGTTAAGAACGTGTGTGCCCTACCAGGAGCAGCAGAAGAGATTTCTACTTGCAGTGGTAGCTTCTAAATAATCTTAATGTTTATATTTGATCCTATTTGCGAAGACAGTAGGCCTGGGGAGGCTACACCTAATGAACCATTGACCGGTGTCAGTTACCAGCATCTGCTCCCATTGCATCAGCTGCCTCACCTTGCCTCTGCAGGTAGTAATGCAGAAAGTACTCAGCTTTGGTGGAGGAGCAGGGTGAGACAGAG
The DNA here is from genome assembly GCF_964263255.1 of Lissotriton vulgaris. Taxonomy (NCBI): domain Eukaryota; kingdom Metazoa; phylum Chordata; class Amphibia; order Caudata; family Salamandridae; genus Lissotriton; species Lissotriton vulgaris. Next base: position 693,541,981 of record NC_141691.1, on the reverse strand, counting down.
AGAGGTCTGCAGCCCATTGATTGTATAGCTAGATGGAAGCTCTTTCCTGCCAGGACCTGTGCAACATCCCAGTGGAAGCTCATTCAGTCAGGAATACTAGGTCTGTGTTCAAAAAAGCTCATGGTCATTACCATTGCCATCCTCTGCTAGATACTTCAGTACTTGATGCTGTGCATCATAGGGTGCAGACACCTTGTACCTGTTTTAATTATTAGGAAGATCCAGTCTCACATAAAATCATCCTTGTTAACATGGCACATCTCTTGCATCTCAGCCTTCCCCTTGTTGAGCACCTGCAAGGTGGCATGAGCTACAGGATTGCTAAAGAAGTAGGGTGTTGGGAGTAGCCCAAGACAGAGGCAATCTTGCAGACTGGTTTGAGGCATATGTCCCCTCTGGAATTCCAGCTAGGGTATGCTTGTGGAAATAGTGGCTCAAACTAGGATCTCCTACACTGATGTTAAATATTTTGTAGGCCTTAGTAGTGATAGTGTACTCTTGCTTCCATGCTTTCCAATCTTTCCCCCTGCAGCTGTCCCTCTTTTTTTTACAGCACCCTATGATGTACACCACTGAAGTTCTGAAAGAGCTATCAGAAGGTGGCCATGGTAATGACCATGGGTGTGTTTGAAGTTAAGTACTCAGTTAACAGCTTCAATAGTGGTACCTGCTTGAAGTGTTCTAGATTGGGAGTGTGGCTCCCAGTCTAAGGCCTCTGTGCTGCTTCCTCTCTCTAGCTCTACTTCATCTGGATCAGGACATTAGCATCAGATCCACACCACAAAGTCCTGTAATGGTGTGCACAATCTTTTCTTTAAAACCAGGGAGAAGGGGACAGCGGAAGGAAAATTTTGGGGTCTTATGTCAGTGAGCAGGCCTAAATGAAGCTTATAAGGATATGAGTCTACCATACTGTGTAGACCTAATGGTGCCACTTTATCTACATGTACCTACTTGGTCATCCATGGAACTGAAAAACAAACCTGGAGAAACCAGAGAATCCATGTTAAAATATGTAGAATACTCTGGTATTTAAACTTGCATTTAGGATGTCAAAAGCTGCAAAAAATATCCATAATAGTCTTTATTATACAAATGCACCTGTAAAATGATCTCGGCATCCCCCTTTTCCAATGCCAAAGTACTGTTAATTTTGCAAGGCACCTGACAATTAACAGCCAAATTAAATTGGATCAAAGGATCACTAGACACTATGCTTCCTTTCCATTCATGCAAAGCTCTAGAGGAAGCTCAGGCCTTGGAGCTTCCTGCCTCATCTGCTTAGAATCATAGAGTCACTCCACAGCTGTACTTGGGTGTGGATCAAAGTTTAAAATGGCACCCTTTAGTCAAGAGAGATCTACACACATCAAGGTTTAAAGCAGGGGTGTGTGTCGTCACCATATCTTTTCAAAATCGCTGATGTCTTCCCAGCTCTCAACTCTTCTAACAGCCATGCCCGCCTCGGAACGTTTGCATTGAATCACCTACTTTACACATATGATGTGGTTCTGTGCAGCCAAACCAAACTAGGCCAGCTCAGCACAGAGCTCCTCCCCTAACCAGATACCTTGGAGTTTGGATTTTTGAGGCAATCAATCAGTAGACAGGGCACCACTCTCAAAAGCTGTTTCAAGCTAAAACATTCCGATGCTAATACAATAAAATACATCTTGCGGTCAACAATCTACAAAACGGGAAGTATTAAGAGCAGCTAATTCAAAGAGTATCTAGACCAATCTCTAGCAAATTGATAACTCAACAATCTATTGGAGCTGCTAGCTACATATGTCGTCTTTAAAACCACAGTATACACCACAAAAGGACACAAATGAACCTGATAAAAGATCTCATGCTTGGATTATGATTAACAACTATACCTAGTTGAAGTGGGTAAAATATCTGGCATAAACGTACCAGCTGCATCTAAAACTAAAGCTGCTACAGTGTTGACTGGGTTTTTCTGCCACTCTAGTGGAAAAACCAGCCTGGCAGCATACTGGTAATAAAGCCTGCCATATGTGTGCCACAATCATGAAAGACCGTTTGCACCTTATTTACAACTGTCCTGAAATTGCCACTGACAGGAGTCCATGTCTCAAAAATATATTAAAAAACAAAGGGACCCATACATGCAGTCAGGTCATTACAGCCTGCCTACAGCCCAATGACTCCTCATTAAATTGTCGCTTTGAGAAGTACTTAACCCCTTCGAAGCTAATGACGAGCTGGGCTCGTCATGGCGCTTACCTGCCGTGCGCGGATGACAAGGCCAGCTCGTCATGATTTATGGGATTTTGTTGTTTTTAGCGCAGGACGGGAAAACGCCTAGCAGCCATGTGGTTAAACAGATTTGCACATGGAATGGCTAAGCAAGAAAAAGTATGGAGCATGGTTTAGAGTTAACCAGATAACAAATATGCCATTCCTGCCCCAGAGGCCAGGCTGATAGCCAGGGAGAGGACATTTACATCACACCCTCAGGCTCTACATGATTGTGATCTATAAAGTTTGCATACCCATGCTCAGGGCACAAGTCGGGGGTATACGCTGGTACACAACATCCACCCACTATTTTCACAGGATGGACGCCGTCCCCTCTGCCAAGAAGTTGGGCCCCACAGAAATATGCTGTAATTGTCCTGGTGTAAAACACTGAGACACGTTCAGCAGCGCCTGTATGTTGTCTGCTTGCAATTCCCAGCAGCAACGTGGAGGCAGCGAGGGAGCTTGCTTTTCACCTCCAGCTGGGCTGATGTTAAGGGTTCATCAGGCCTCCTTTAGTTTGAATATCCTGATTGGAGGCGGCCTGGAACCGCACACTTAAATGCAAATGCCATGGAGGGGAAACAGAGGCACAGCTTGTTATCTCTTCACAGGTACTTAAGAGAGGCAGCTTTTGCCTTTGTTCAGTCCCTGTATATGAGATGCATGCACTGTAAGAATGTCAGATGTGTTGGTCTGTCTTGGGAAACAACCTTTACAATGCAACTATTACATCGCACTGCATTTACAACGCAGTCATTACATCGCAACATCCTTTACAACGCATGTCACTACAACGCATCCATTACATTGCATGTCACTATAACGCATGACACTACATGGCATGTCATTACAACGCATACCATTACAAAGCATAGTACCTATAAACTATTTAACACTTACCCTACTGTTTCCCCCCTGGAGTTAGAATAGTAACTTTTACCCCTACACTATCCAACACTTACCCTACTGTTACACCCCCCTGGAGTTAGAATAGTAAGTTTTACCCCTACACTATCCAACACTTACCTTAAATGCAATGTAATGGTATGTGTTGTAATGGTATGCGTTGTAAAGGTATAATGCAATGTAATGGAATGTCTTGTAAGTGTAGTTTTTAAATATTTGTTGTAGTGGTATGCGATGTAAATGTATTGTATGTATTGTAAAGGATGTTGCTATGTAAAAACTGCATTGTAAAGGCATGCATTGTAAATGTATGCATTGTAACATCATAAATTGAACTGTCCCAGTAGTTACACAAACAACAATTTCAATAGCACTAATTTATTTCTTTATAGTGTTCCACAACCCAATGCAGAGTGTCAGAGCTCTTTACGCAACATAATCATTTTACATTGACAATAAATCATGTACATGTGTAAATCAATGTATATGATGAGTTACATGAAACAGGGTTACAAGGTGTAGGAGTCACATGTCTTTCATAGCTCACTGTGCTATATTACAAGGGCATTGGGGTAACAAAACTTGAGGGGGCCCCCTGCAGAGTACATGAAGGTGGCTCCCCATTCTTCATGCCAGTCAAGAGCTCTAAGGCCAGTGACCCGCCATACTGCAGGGCTCACCCCAGCCAGAAAAAAAGGATTCTGGTTCCTCCATTGGTCACATCCGCCTTTTCATCTGGCGATTTACATACATCAGTAAATACTGCTGCGCCCTCCAGGAAAGTTACATAACACTGCCTCCACCAAACACATCCTCCTATTTGATGACCCACCTCCAAGCAAAGCCGCTTAGTTAACCACTTCCAAACACAGACCACTGCCATCATGCCTGCTACTTACGCATCCATCACACTCTGCTCTCACCCCTACAAAACCCGCAGTTATGCTTTTCCGCCCACCTTTAAAACCACCCCTCGGATGTCACTGCAAACCCGTGACCACCGCCCACTGCTCCCCTGTCTAACACCAACAGAAATACTGATGGCTTGTCCCCATCTAACCACTGCCTACCAGTTAAGACAGAGCCTTTAAGCTGCTGCCCTCCCCAATGCCACTGTAGTAGTTTAAAACATGTTAAACAATCTCTGCAACTGGCCACCCCAAAACAGTTCTTCCTGCTAGCCTCTAGGGCATCAAAGCCGTTGCTGTTACTTTTCATCCTCTGCATGATGCACACAATAATATTAACTGTGCAAAGGGTCCGATTTTTGTTTGCTCACACCAACATTAATTTACACTATGTCCCCCACTAAACCAAACATCCTGTCAAAGGCAAACCTGATCCCATGTGTAGCACCAGTCAGCAAGTGTAGTGTGATTTATGGGCCTCTTTCTTATTTTTTGTGTTCAAATCATTTTTATTCATTAAACAGAAAGCAAATGTACACGCTTTGATGCGATACAGCCATGTGGGTACATTACGTTAATCAATGAGTGAAAAAGAACATAAGAAGAATATGAAAATATGAAAGTATGAAAATAGCAAAATAAGAAAATAGCAAAATAAGAAAACAAACTAAAAATAAGAGAGATCAGATCCACAACGTCATCATTGATTAGCATTTGACAGTCATACATTTGACATTGATATTTGAGATATGGGTTTATAAGTAAAGTGTTAAATGATTGGTCATGGGATCATTGCCGAGCTACAGCAAAGCAATAACACAATACAACATGTTTATGATAACAGTGTGGGCTTAGATTGTTAATCAATTCTAGAAACTATACAGACTATATGCCAACTTCGTACTGATGCGCCTGTAAAGCTTACGAGCCTAGTTGTGCAACCAGAATGGATTCAACAAACAATGCGTGTGCCAGGGCTACCTATCGCAATATGATGTGCATACATAATTGAAGGGACCTCATTTATTTATTTATTTTATTTATTTAGCTGTTTTATAACGCGCTCTGTTACTCCAGAGTATCCTGGCGCGACAAGTAAAACACAAACAGGTGGCCAGAAGGAAACAAGAGAAAATAAACAGAAGTGGTGGTTCGAAAGAAATAGAGGTCGCGTCCAATGAAGACCAGAGTCTCTTGCTTGTAGTGTGCCATGGGGATGAGTTTAGGGCCGGATTATCCACCCCTCTAATACCGGCCAACCACTCCCTCCAGGCGTTGAAAGAGACCTTGGAAGCTGCCTTCCAGTGGCAAAGGATGACCTTACAGGCCAAGGCGAGGATCAAGTCCAGGAGTTGTCGGTCGTGGTCCTTAACTACCAATGGGTCGATGGCCCCCAGAATAATGTAAATGAATTCCCTTCTTGGTTTGATGTTAAATATGCGTTCAATATAGTCAAATATATCCGACCAGTATTTTTTCAACAAGGTACAGTGAAACAGCATATGCGGAAGATCTCCATTAGCTAGGGAGCAATTCCAACAAGTGGGGGTGTCTCTTAGTTTTAGTTTAAATAATTTCTGGGGAGTCCAGAACACCCTATTGAGTATCATGTATTTGGTCTGCAAGAGGATTGGTGATACTTTGTGTGTGAGGGCTGAGGCGTGTATCTTATCCCAATCAATAATTATACCGGTGTTATTAGGCTCTGATTCCCATTTAATTTCGTTACGTCTTAGTGTTTTACTCAGGTTCGGCGTGAGCAGCTTGTAGACTTTAGATACAAAATGACCTGAAGATTGTAGGAGAGGGAGCATCTTTTCTAACCACGGCGTCGCATGTATGAATGTGCATGTAGACATAGCTGACTTTAGTTTAAGGAAAGCATAGAAGTCAATTGGTTCAAGGGAGTGTCTAGACTGAAGCGAAGAGAAGGGCAGCGGCCATGATTGTCGTAGAGATCTGAGACAACATTGAGTCCTTTGTTTGACCAAAGTTTCCAAAGAGGGGACGAGCCATTAACCTTTATGAGTGGATTACACCATAGGGATGAGGAAGACGACTTTCCTATCTGTAGGCCAGATTTATGTGTACGGTCAAGTCTGAGAAGAGCCCTTTTGGTATTGAGCATGATGTATTTGGAGTGCATGAGGTGGGACAGGTCCATGGTTAAAATTGCTGATAGAGGGGCCTTACCAATGATAGCTTCCTCTATGTTTACCCATAACGGCGTGTAGCCGGATGTTTCATGGAACCAGGAGATTCCTTGTTTACATAAAAAGGCCGTTTGGTAGTTCCGAAAGTTCGGTAATCCTAGTCCACCTTTTTGTATGGGGAGCTGCAGTTTTTTCATAGAGATTCTCGTTTTTTTGTCTTTCCATAGGAAATTACTAATTAATTTGTTTATTTTTTTCAGGAAGTCCTCCGTGAAGGTCATTGGGAGCATGCTTGCCATATAATTGATCAAGGGGGTAATCATCATCTTTAACGTTTCCGCTCTACCCCACCATGAGAGGAATTTCGCGGACCACCCTTCCAAGAGTTTGCTTACTTTTTTGAAGAGTATGTCCTCATTGATTTTCAGCATCATAATCAGGTCCCTTTCAAATTCCAGGCCAAGGTATTTGAAGCTCTTAGGCTGCCAGGTGAGCCCAGAGTCACCCAAGATGGTATTATTACCCAAGTTATTTGGCAATTTTACCTCAGTCTTGTCCTTATTCAGGGAGTACCCGGAGACACCGGAGAATTCTTCAATCGTGGAAAGTAACGCGGGTACAGCTTTGTAAGCCTGTTCACTAAGCACTAAAACATCATCGGTGTATGCCGTGAGTTTTATAACACATTCATTGAATGGGATTCCCTGTATGTCCTGATTTTCTCGGATACGGTACAGAAAGGGTTCGATTGCCAGGAGGAATAGGGATGGGGACAGGGGGCAGCCTTGTCTGGTTCCTTGTTCTAGTTTGAAAGGTGACGAGAAGGCTCCACCAGCCCTCACTCTAGCGGTGGGACAGGTATATAGTAACATTATCATTTTAGTAAAAAGTGGGCCCAAGTCGAATTTCTGTAATACCGCTTCCAGGTATGACCAGTCCACTTTGTCAAACGCTTTCTCTGCGTCTAGTGTTATTGCGACAGTTGGCGTGGGGAGGAGTTTAGCCTTTTCTATGACATGGCTTAGGATTCTGGTGTTGTCACTAGACAATCTATTTTTCAAAAAACCCGCCTGTGAGGGATGGATTAGGGAGGGCAGAACTCTTTGGATGCGTTTTGCAAGGATTGATGCATAAAGTTTACAATCCAGGTTTATCAGTGAGATGGGTCTGTAGTTCTTCGCAAGTTTGTAATCTTTCCCTTCTTTAGGTATAACGGCTATTACCGCCTCAGCCATCGTTCCCTTTACCTCGCCCGTATCACTGATCTCACTAAATGCGTTCAGAAGTGGTTCTGTAAGCGTGTGTGAGAAGGATTTATAAAATTTTGCCGTGAACCCATCGGGGCCAGGAGCCTTCCCACTCTTAAGGGACTTGATCGCATTTGCAACCTCAGCTTCAGATATCGGTTCGTTTATGGACTCTTGTTCTGAGGGGGTAAGTTTTGGAAGTGTGCACTTGGCGAGGAAGTCCACCACCTTCTCCTTATTTACCTTTTAGTTTTTGGCATACAGCTTCTCGTAGAAGTCTTTGAATAAATTTGCAATTTTATTGGGGTCCGAGGTAGGGTTGCCTTGGTCATCCATTAGTGAGTCTATCGCGTTCTTTTGAATTTTAAATTTAAGGTAGGCTGCTAAACCTTTCCCCGCCTTATTAGAGTCACAAATTTTAAAGCGTTTCCTCTTGTCTAGCCAGACTCCCGCTCTTTCACTCACTAGTTTGTTATAGGTATATTTTCGATTGGATAATTCAGATAGTGATTTTGGATTTCTGTTGTGCAGGTATTCGCGTTGTAGCACCGAAATATCCTTCTCCAGGGTTAAGAGGGCGGCATTAGGATCCTTGTTCATTGCTGATGATATCTTTATAATCAGTCCCCTTATTGCGGCTTTTAGTGCTTCCCATCTAGTTAAGTCAGAGGTGTCACCTTTTTTATTAATTATTAAGTAGTCTTTTAGGGCGCCTTCTATAGTATCTCTATGTTTCTTGTTACTTAAAATGGTATCATTAAGGCGCCACATTGATTGGCGAGTTGTTGGTTTAACATTTGACAGAGTAAGTGAAATGCAAGAGTGGTCAGAAACGAGCCGTGGTGCGATGTCTGTTTCATCTATTCTGGGTACTGCATTCCTGGTTATGAAAATGTAATCAATTCTTGAAAACGAGTCATGGGGTGGGGAGTAGAAAGAGTAGTCTTTACCATCGGGGTGTTGAATACGCCTTGTGTCTATCATGTGGAATTTTGTGCATAGTTTAGTGAATTCCTTATGCGCTTTGCCAGGTCTGAAGGTGCACCTAGAGTCCCTATCTAAGGCTGGATCAAAGGGTAGGTTGAAATCCCCTGCTAGTATATGGACCGATGAGTCTGGGATAGTGTCTAGCTGTTTTGTGAGCCCTGACCAAAAGGAAGGTTCGTGTGTATTAGGGGCATATATCGTTGTACCGTAGAACTCAGTGTCGTCCTTAACTAATTTCACAGAGGCCCATCTCCCTTTGTTGTCCACAGAGGAGGAAATCACCTCCGCATTCGACTTCTTGGCTAGCAGAATTACTAGTCCATTTTTCTTAGACACAGCGCTAGAGCCTACAACCTCAGTAAAGAATTTATTACGTAGGGTATGGAAGTGTTTTCTTTCTAGTCTTGTTTCCTGTAATAGAGCAATGTCACCATGCTGTCTTCGGAGATAATCAAGTACCTTTTGTCGTTTAATCGGCTAGTTCAGGCCTTTACATTCAATGAAAGCACTTTAAGGTTATTTATGGTTGTCGTCCCTATAGGAGTATCTATAATGTGAGTCATCTTCGTTTCCATGTATGATGATCAAGCTTACTGCCATGAGCTGTATTGTCATTAAAGGTTGCATGTAGGCCTATGCATAGCACTGCGCAGAAGATAAACATATCGTTAATAACAGCCAAAATGGTTGCAAGAGGTACATAAGTTTGCACGTTAGCATGGCTTATTAGGAGTTTAAACGCCATTTTCCCTTTTGCTGCTTTTTTGCACACAACACTGCTTAGCTGTTTTTGCAGAGTTAGCTTTCACGAAGGTCTATACATGAGAAAAGGTTTGTTTTTCAACATCCCTAGACATACATCGTGTCCCCAGTCTGTACAGTGAGTGCTGAGCCGCCAAGGTTATCATTCATAACGTGCGAGCCTGTTTATCGGCGTGTCGGTGTAACACATTCTAGACACAACAATTTGGCAGCTGCAAGCCGAGTAGGATTCTGGCGCCTTTATCAAAGCACACTTGCCAGAATTAAACACACTTGGAAGATTCCAGGCATGCAGAAAGACTAACCGATCCTGATGTAATTTACACTTACTGAGCGGACAAGTACATGGGGTCTGTTAGACCTGGCACCATTGGCGTGGGTCTCCCTTCCATTTTTTCTGTTGCCTCATGTGTTTTTGCTGGTGTTAGATGCTCAGAGCACTGTGCCACTGCCAACCAGTGCCACAGTACAAGTGCCCCCCTAATGTAAACTGCTATATTGATTGGATTCTATGATTGGCTTATTTGGTTTACTGTCAGACCATAGTACAGTGCACCAGGGCTTGTAAATCCAGATGCTGCTAGTGGGCTTGCAGCACTGGTCGTGCCACCCACAGAAGCAGCCTTGTAAAATGTGTCTAAGGTCTGCCATTGCAGAACCTGCATGCAGTCTGGTACTGTCATTCTGACTGGGCAAGTGCACCCCCTTGCGAGTCCCTAAACCTTCCCTTACCTTCATGTTAATTACCCCTATGGTAGGCCCAAGGGAAGGGTGCATTGTAAGTATAAGGTAGGACAAGTCCTGATGTGTGTGGCATGTCCTAATAGTGAATTTCAGCCATTTTCGTTCTTCACTATTGCAAGGCTACCTGTTCTCCATAAACCAGAATGGGCTGTTAGAATTATTCCATTCTATAATCCTAACAGACTCAGAGAACATGGTAGAAATTCGAGTTTAGTATGCCTGAACTCAGAATAATAAAATACATCTTTTAGTAAAGTTTATTTTAATATTCTGTGTTTGCAAATACCACTTTTAGAAAGTAGGTATTTGCTTGCCTAACCTTTCAAGCCCACCTCTGCTAGGATGTGTATCTGCTGTCTGGTTTCTGTGAGTGGCAGGGCTGGGGAATTCCAAAGGGCAGGGCTAGTTAGCCTGGTGGTGAATAGAGAGATTTACATCCAGATGGGCTCTGAATGGGACTGTGCTTTTCCACCACAATGTTGGCTCCACCTCCCGTGGAGTGTCTGATGTCTCTAGCCTGCTCCCTGAATAGAAAGTCAGAGTCATGTCCACAGAGTGCTCCAGAACTGGGTTAGACTGGGCAAAGGCCCCTCAGCCCCAGATGAACAAAGGAGTTAGGGGTATAAGTATTGGGAACCTGCTCCCAAGAAATTAGATTGAGATCAGACAAAGATACTTCAAAAACCTCTGAAGTTACAAGAAGAAACCTCTGCCTGAAGAGAAGGAACTGGGAAAGCTGAAGGAGGAATACTGTCCCTGACCTGGGGGATTGGCCTGCAGTGGTTGCCTTGCTGGAGTGGTGTGGCTCACTGGTTAGAGGCATATTTTTCTGTTTTATTTTTAAATTTTCATTTATATTAGTAGTTCATATTTCTTACAATATATTTTTCAAAAGTAGATAAAAACAAAGAGGTTGCCCCAAAGGGAGCGTGCAAAGAAAAGATGTGATCAGGAAAATGAAACAAGTGAGCAGAAAAGAGATACACAGTGGTGGACAAGAAATTATTCACATTATTTTACAACCAATATCGGACACATAATTTACCGTATTGAGTACCTGGCCAAGACTTTTTTAATGTTATTGCAATCACAAGATTGTAATACATGAGCCTATATATCCTAGATGTTTTGCACTATATACAATGATGTTAAACAATTGGTCCAAGGTTATGTAATAATGGTGTCGACGTTTCGACTCGTCTTATTCCCAACGGTGATTTAGACCTGGCGATTGCGAGTCTTCACCAGGACTGTAAAAACAAACAGGAGCAACCAAGGGATTTATTATTAACCCCTTCAAAATAGAGCAAACATTATTCACATTATTTTACAACCAATATCGGACACATAATTTACCGTATTGAGTACCTGGCCAACACTTTTTTAATGTTATTGCAATCACAACATTGTAATACATGAGCCTATATATCCTAGATTTTTTGCACTATATACAATGATGTTAAACAATTGGTCCAGGGTTATGTAATAATGGTGTTGACGTTTCGACTCGTCTTATACCTAACGGTGATTTAGACCTGGGGATTGCGAGTCTTCATCAGGACTGTAAAAACAAACAGGGGCAACCAAGGGATTTATTATTAACCCTAAAAGAGAAGAAATAGGAAAATTACTGACCGTGGTGAAGATGATTAAAGAACCTATAACCCACACAGGGGTAAGGTAGTTTTTCTTACCCTTCAAAATAGAGCAAGCGATGGGAGGTGGTCCAAATTTACAACTTCCCAACAGATATCCTGTAAGAACAATTAAAATCTAGAATACATCTAGATCTGATGTTTGGCAATTCACTTGACATTACCAATATTGAAGAGGGATTTATTTACCTTGAGCCCATATCCTCATCCATGTAGGGAAGGCGATACTTCATACATGTAACATGGCGAATAGGTACCTACAGATAATTTTAGGTAGCATCAATATACCATAACCATGGAAGGTATAATGGTTGAAGATAATTCACAATAGGGTTTTTTTTACCTTGATATAAATGTCTTTTGTCAAGATCAATTGTTCCTGTTGATGATTTCAGGTAGCTGTGTAAGGAGACATAACGAGGTCTCACTAAGAATAAATCTTATAACTATTGTGCCAAAAATTACCGTTTAACATTAGTACTAGTTACCTTGTCAAAGGTGAATACAATGCACCTAGACGGGTAGGTCCTAATTTTCGGACTCCTACTCCTGGATTCGGATAACTATTAAAAAGAGTCCTCTGCTGATGATTTCAGGTAGCTGTGTAAGGAGACATAACGAGGTCTCACTAAGAATAAATCTTATAACTTTTGTGCCAAAAATTACCGTTTAACATTAGTACTAGTTACCTTGTCAAAGGTGAATACAATGCACCTAGACGGGTAGGTCCTAATTTTCGGACTCCTACTCCTGGATTCGGATAACTATTAAAAAGAGTCCTCTTTTTAATAGTTATCCGAATCCAGGAGTAGGAGTCCGAAAATTAGGACCTACCCGTCTAGGTGCATTGTATTCACCTTTGACAAGGTAACTAGTACTAATGTTAAACGGTAATTTTTGGCACAAAAGTTATAAGATTTATTCTTAGTGAGACCTCGTTATGTCTCCTTACACAGCTACCTGAAATCATCAACAGGAACAATTGATCTTGACAAAAGACATTTATATAAAGGTAAAAAAAACCCTATTGTGAATTATCTTCAACCATTATACCTTCCATGGTTATGGTATATTGATGCTACCTAAAATTATCTGTAGGTACCTATTCGCCATGTTACATGTATGAAGTATCGCCTTCCCTACATGGATGAGGATATGGGCTCAAGGTAAATAAATCCCTCTTCAATATTGGTAATGTCAAGTGAATTGCCAAACATCAGATCTAGATGTATTCTAGATTTTAATTGTTCTTACAGGATATCTGTTGGGAAGTTGTAAATTTGGACCACCTCCCATCGCTTGCTTTATTTTGAAGGGTAAGAAAATCTACCTTACCCCTGTGTGGGTTATAGGTTCCTTAATCATCTTCACCACGGTCAGTAATTTTCCTATTTCTTCTCTTTTAGGGTTAATAATAAATCCCTTGGTTGCCCCTGTTTGTTTTTACAGTCCTGATGAAGACTCGCAATCCCCAGGTCTAAATCACCGTTGGGTATAAGACGAGTCGAAACGTCGACACCATTATTACATAACCTTGGACCAATTGTTTAACATCATTGTATATAGTGCAAAACATTTAGGATATATAGGCTCATGTATTACAATGTTGTGATTGCAATAACATTAAAAAAGTCTTGGCCAGGTACTCAATACGGTAAATTATGTGTCCGATATTGGTTGTAAAATAATGTGAATAAGGCTTGCTCTATTTTGAAGGGGTTAATAATAAATCCCTTGGTTGCCCCTGTTTGTTTTTACAGTCCTGATGAAGACTCGCAATCCCCAGGTCTAAATCACCGTTGGGTATAAGACGAGTCGAAACGTCGACACCATTATTACATAACCTTGGACCAATTGTTTAACATCATTGTATATAGTGCAAAACATCTAGGATATATAGGCTCATGTATTACAATGTTGTGATTGCAATAACATTAAAAAAGTCTTGGCCAGGTACTCAATACGGTAAATTATGTGTCCGATATTGGTTGTAAAATAATGTGAATAATTTCTTGTCCACCACTGTGTATCTCTTTTTTGCTCACTTGTTTCATTTTCCTGATCACATCTTTTCTTTGCACGCTTCTTTGGGGCAACCTCTTTGTTTTTATCTACTTTTGAAAAATATATTGTAAGAAATATGAACTACTAATAGAAATGAAAATTTAAAAATAAAACAGAAAAATATTTTTCTCACTATACTAAGTAATTGAGTATTATAGAGCAGACTGGACAGTGTTGCTCCACATTAAGTATTGATTAACAATTGATTAAGCCAATCATTAGAATCTATAGGTTCAGGACCGCTGACTGTTTATATCAATATATACCCAGGTCCATGCCTTATGGGTCACCCCATTTTCTTAATGGTCACTGGTTAGAGGCAGCAGACCCGGAAGCAGAGAACGGCCCGAGACCAGGGTTCAATTCCCAACGCGGCAGGGTCGTGGACCAGGGTCAACGGACTCGATAATTCTCGCCTCGGTGCCTACTCTAACCAGGGATCACACTCGGCAACTCTGGGCATTAAGCTTGCCTCATCTCTACAACGGCCCCCCACAGACGCCGGGGATGCCTGGCTTCACCTTGGAGATACCAGAAGGGACCATCTCACAGGGAAAGCCAGGACGGGTTCCCCAGTGGTCTTCAGCGCCAGGATGCTTACGGGCAGCAGTGCGCTTTACAATTCCAGTACATTTACAGCTGCTGAAGGAGAGGAGAAAGACTTAAAAACGTTATTTTCACTTGTGCAAGGATCTCCAAGGACTTGTAAGTGAGCTTGCCCCCTGAACGAAGTCCCAGGACCAGTGGACTTCACCCACCTTGAGGAGAGTTGCTGGAAACGCTGTTTTCCATAGCGCAGAGGCAGGGAGATGTGTGCGCCTCGTACGATTGACCCGTGTCCTGTGAAGCACCGTGCCAAGCCGTCCGCCTCAATCAACGCGGCTCTGCGCCCAACGACTCGTACCAATGAAGTCAACAAGCCGTAGCTCGCACGGTGACTGGCAGACCACACAAAGTACAAACGCTTCGTCTCATCAAATTGCACTGGTCGAACGACGCGTACATTGCCCCTGATTTCAAGTCTTCGATCGCACCTGGAGTTGGGTACGCTTCGCACGTCCGGGTCATACTGCCCGCATCGCTCTGCGTTCAAAGACTGTAAGACGCCGGCTCCCAAGGTAAGGCTTGTACGCCGCAGCGTAAACTGAACGCACTGTACCAAGAACCGTCCCCTCGATCAACGCGACTCTGAGTTCAACGACCCGCACAGATGACGTCAACGAGCCGTAGCTCGCACCGTGACAGGAGGACAACGCACCGTACAACGCTTTCTTTTTACATCGCCCATCCGTGCCGGATGCATAAAGATAAGGTACTGTGTACGACTCACACAACACTCTGAACGCATCGGACCGAAGCGTCCGCTGCGCTTGTTAGACTCTTTGGGTTCTTTTTCTTCACCGTGAGAGCCAGACAAATGGTACGAATCGCACAGAACTCTAAGAATAAACATTTTAACAAACAATCTTTATTGCTGATAGTATTGTGGATTATATTTGTCGTTATTTGGTCTTGTGCTAAGTCTTTATATAAAAGCTAACTATTTTTCATATACTACAAGTGTGTTGTCTATTTGTAATGTTGTCACTTGTTTACTTGATGGGTTCACAAATGCTTTACACACTGGCCCTGAGATAATCCTTACTGCTCATGCCAAGCTACTTGGGGGGTGAGCAGTTTTTTTTGGGGAGTGTACCCCCTTACCCTGACTAGATGAGAGGGTCCCTATTTGCCACAAGTACCAACCTGTGCCAACTAGAGACCCCCAATTCTAATAGGGTCCCCCTAAAAAAGCTCAAGAGACCTTCTATAGTTTTATAATACATAGTTCCTAGATAGGGAGGGTGCTTTAAATAGGCACTTTTATCACCTGTTTGCACTATCATTGTAATACGATTCCAACCTTTGTACTTTATGGAATTGTAACCATGCTGTCCGTATTATTCTTATCCATATGTATGCTTATGTTGATTAAAATACTGCGCTTGAGATCACGTCGTTAAAATAAACATTTTGACCTTACCGTGTCTCTATTTTACTCCTGATGTGGACTGGTATGAACGTATAACAAAAGAGTGTTCTCCCTTCCCACCATTCCTGAGATGGTCCTAAGCTGCATGTTCTAGGTTGTCTAATCATTGGTTTCTTTGCTATAGGACGAAGAGCTAATGTGACACTGATTGCTAGTCTGGTAGGGGATTTTGGGTACTAAGGTGGCACACCCTAATTCACTGAGGTCCTAAGTCTCTGTGCACAGTTCTGTGTTTGTGCAGAATCCCTGTTACACAAGTATCCCAAGGACAAACACCAGAGAGAATGTGTGATACATATAATTAAACCTACAGTGACAACAAAGCATTTCCCCACCAACTGTCAGTCCAGCGAAGTCTGCAACCACACAGTAGCCATCAATACCGACAACATCTAATGCACATTTCCACTTCCTTTCAATGGCACCTCCTGATACATATACCTATGACTTTTGGGCGGCATCTACCACAGACCACAGCATTATTTGTATCCCTTAGACTAACCAAATGCTGTTGGTGAACGCTTCTCTTCCCCCTTCCTTACTAATAACTAATGGAGGATAACAAAAACAATATATAGTATTTTCTTATGCAAATAGCATATCAAGCACTTGTTGCCCGCAGTCCTCACCAGATCCACAAGTATCAATATTCTGCTATCGCACCATCCTGTCAACCCTATTATTATCTGGAGATGTTTTTTATTCCTTCCGTGAACTGGGAAAAGCAATACCTTGCACGAAAATAAGTCCCTTTAAAGCATTTGCTACTTATACAGTCTTGCGAAGCACTTACTTGTTTTACTAACTGTCGTTCTAAAGCAAACAGGTAACTCATTCTAGGATTGGAATTACGGCTTAGAAGTGTGGAAGTTTATACTGAGACGTAGGATGATGTTTTGCATGTCTGCCAGACACTCGTTCTTCCCTGCATGCACACACAATGCAACAATACAATTTAGCTTAACAAATTGTTCTGAAATGTACCGGAGGGTTAAAAAACAGCCCATAATATTTTTACAAAGAAAAATTGACAAACGTCCACTTTATACCCCACGACATAAAAGCTTTAGCGTGCACATCATGTCCAAATCCATGCCACCTTATTCAGCCTTGCCAAGTACCACGCATCTGGATTAGACTAACACATTTCAGTGTGGTGATCGGCATCACCGCACTGAATTGCAAAATCATGCATAACAGGCATCGCACCTCCTCGGGTACCAGTGCTGCTAATCAATGCTAGTGTAGCAGTATTTCCATGTGGCTGCCATCTGTTTTCTGGTGCTTCCCCTGCAGGCGCGGTGTGTCCATTGGGGCATAGGGGCATAGCCCGACTAAGCCACATGGACGCACCGTCGTCAAGCACACTAAAAATATTTTGCATTGGCAACAATCCTAAAGAATGTTATAAGCGCCACAGTGCTACCCCCAGGAATCCAGGACACACCAGACTTAATCCGAAGTGTGCAGGGGGTGGGACTGGGCTGCTGCAGCTTGAGTGACAGTCCACACTCAGCTGCAGCAGTACTGCGCATGCGAAGTTTTGGGCTCTAACTAGTCCGAGCATGCGCGTACACTACCTCCACTGAAGTTCCCCTTAGAGAGGGACCAATGGGGTGCTGTTTCTTACAGCAGCCGGGCCGCAGCCCCCGGGGTTGCACAGGGCGAGTAGTCAGTGTGCCCCCCTAGCCAATCCTGGCACTGCATGCAGCACCAGGATTGGCTGGTCCACCGCACAGAAGGGCAGGCAATCCATTATTGGATGCTGCGTGTGGGTGGTGGCACACTGCCTCAGCCACACTTTCTATGGCCAATCACTGTGTGACTTCATGTGAAGCCATGCAGTGATTGGCCATTTTGGGATGTGCGCGCCACTGCTGCTTGCTGTTGTGTGATGTGACGTTCCCAATCTCTCTAGGGCAGAGGTCTTCAAACTTTTGTCGGCTGAGCTCCCCATCTAAAACTTTTTACACGCCAAGCCCCCCCCCCACTCGCCCCCCCCCCCCCCCCCACCATCACCACCACCTGGCAAAAATGTTCTGGAAGCTGGTACTCTTCATCATTGATGGCCTGTCCCTCCTGCAGAGCCCAAGTCGCATAGGGAAAATAATATTAAATAAATTAAGAGTGTTTAGTACATTGAAGTCTGCTTGCTGGTAGATGTCTGGAGGACGCATAGGACATCTTGAGTTTCCTACAGAGGGCTGCCTTTAGGGGGTGCACTGACAGTGCTGTGCCACCTTTTGTAGCCTCCTGATGGCTTCTTCGCATTTTTAGCCAAGTCCATTTTATAGCACAGGTGGAGAGGCAAAGAGATTCACCCCCCTGCAAATGAGGAACTGCGGACTTGAGATAGCGCTGGTGTTACATGTTCACCAGTGTTACTGAAGGGGTTGCACAAGTGTCTTCTGTAAAATATGAGTATTCCCATTGCAGAGATCCCACCCGACTGAGGAGACTGCCCCACGACTGCAGGGCCTCTGCCACGAGGGTTGAGGCCCTTTGTGAATCAGTCCCATTGTGCATATGTGTGAGGTAAAGATCTGCAAGCTGCATCATGATTTGAAGTCAGACTTCGTTGAGACATTTATGACTTGATCCATTCTCCTGCAAGAAATGTTACATTATGGGAAATGGTGAAGATCTGCACATTTTACGTAACATAAAATTCATTACTTTTTACAAGAATACAATTAGATATAGGAAGTTTCACACAGTCCCACCTAGGATGCAGAGAATTTGATTCACAGATGACAAATTAATTGTAGACACAGAATCAACCCTACGTGGGTCAGATCTCTGGCAGGGTATCCCACGCAGCTGCCACTGCAGCATCACCCGTATCCCATTTCATTATTGAAGTTTGCAGACATTAGCTCGCTTACCCGAATTCCCGGGCACCTTTCTTGTGCGGGTCTTACTCTTCAACGATTTGATATAAGGCCTGCATGAAGACGTCATAGCTTACCATAACTTTTCCAATACATTTTATTTCGGGTGACTTTCACACAGAAGCAGTGCATTTCATAGAAATGTAGCTACCTAAAACTCCCCAGCAGCCTCCATATTAACATAGAAATAAACTACTTAAAAATGCAGAAACAGTCATTGAATGCATGGGATGGTCTTATTGTAAAGTATTTTTAAACGTGACCACTGTAATAGAAGGTCCTGTGAGCTTGTGGCGTGTTTTGATGGAATTACAGTGATATATCAGAGTTTGCAGTAGACACCACTAGGAGCTGCCATTAAATAAAAACATATTCCCTCGTATAATCTCTGTGCGAGACGTCACCGCTCCTTCGTGCTACAAAAATGTTTTGCATTTTGGGAAAGTTCTTGGGCCTCATTTATGAGAAATGACGCATCGCTGCGTGAAAGCTGCGATGTGTCACTTCTCAGTCCGCACTCCTTGCGACATTCGTGACGCCGCATATTTAATGTATGACGCATCATGGCGCAAAAGTGACACATTGCTGGAGTATGTCACAAAAGTGACGCAACTCCAGCAATGCGTCAGTCTTACGCCTGCTGTGAGGCAGGCGCAAGATTTTGACGCAACGGCGTCCTAAAAAAAGTGACGCAGTGAAATCTCATAGATTTCACTGCGTCACTTCTACGACCCTTCCTTG
Source organism: Lissotriton vulgaris (assembly GCF_964263255.1). Taxonomy (NCBI): domain Eukaryota; kingdom Metazoa; phylum Chordata; class Amphibia; order Caudata; family Salamandridae; genus Lissotriton; species Lissotriton vulgaris. Next base: position 693,522,623 of record NC_141691.1, on the reverse strand, counting down.
CGTCAATATGCCCCCCTTGCATACATTATACCTGGCGCAGGTGTAATGTAGCGCAGCAGTTTACAAAGTGACGCATCTACCTAGATGCGCCACTTTTTAAATATGGTGCAGCAAGGCGCATTTTTTACGCCACTGGTGCGTCACAAAAAGTGACGCACCAGCGGCGTAAAAGTGACGCAGAGCTTCATAAATGAGGCCCCTTGTCTCTAGGGGCTCGTGCACAGGCGGCAGACCAGATCCCGCCTCTCCGTCACGCTGTGTTGTGTACACTCCTGTTACAGTACACTACGTCGTCGTGTAGATCATCAGGTCATCCATCCTGCTGTGAACAAGTAAGACTGAATAAGAGACAGTGTCAACTAAGTTATACTCGATGGGGTCAGGGTCAAGTATAGTAGGCAAGAGTCTCGGCTCTAAGGGGTTTTTCTAGTGAGAGTGTGTTACAGATACATACTCTGAGTGTGGGTCAAACTAAAGAAACTGGGTGTAAAACTACTACAGGTGGTGAGATTGCCAGGCAATAGAGGAGGAGAGTCTCAGGCATAGAAGATTAGATTGCGCAAGAAGTCAGTGTCAGGCTTAGGGGAGAGTGTAATTTTCTAGCTGGGATTTGAGGCTTGAGGCGAGAGTGTCGGCCTCTAGAATAGAGCGTTACTCCAAAAGGCGAACGCATCAGGGAGTGAGAGAACCCTTGGCTGTAGCAGAGAAGGAACGTGAAACTCAAGAGGAGTCGGAGTGCGGAGAACGAATGCTAAAAGAGAGAACCGGATGCAAGGGAGAGGGTGGGTTCGAGGAGTATGGAATGTCAGTCTCTGTAAGCACCTTGTGACAGACTGTAAAGGCAGGGGTTGGAATGGTCTTTCTCTAATGTGCGCTCAGCAAGTGTGTGACTCGAAACCTTCAGTCTGCCGGGCCCATCCTTAACTTAATTTATGCAATTTCCACAACTTGATGGACGAAACGGAAAACCTTTAATTATAGATTTCTCTCCGGTGGACAAAGTCGAAATCCCTCTTGAGCATTGTAGTTCATTTCCAAAAAGTGTGTCCCTCAGCCCCCGAACGGTTTGGGTGATCTCAAAAGCTGGTAAATGCCGCTCCAAAGTGATTTTTATTGGTTAATCCAATAAAAAGTACCTGTTGTATTGTATTCAACTCGTGCTTTTAATTTCCTTCCTTGATTTCTTAAAAGGAGCTAACTCTTGCACCATCCAAGAGCTGTTTCGGTGATCCATTTTAACAGTGAAATCTCTGGGTAATATTTCCATGCCATTTCTGCTTAGAGGCAGCTTCATGCATTAATTGTATTAGTAACCATGAAAATAACTATCCATTGAAAGTCTTAAACTAGAGAGGTAACATTACAATACATCTGAGTATTACATTGGTTAGTTTTAAAGTAAGTAGGGGGTGCTCACATTTGTATCATCCATTTGTGAGATGTAAAACAACTCAGATTACACATGGAAACCTGGGGCCTCATTTATGAGGCCTTGCGTCAGTTTTGCGCTGCTGATGCGTCACTTTTTGTGACGCATCGGCGGCGTAAAACATGCGCTTTGTTGCGCCATATTTAAAAAGTGACGCATCTAGGTAGATGCGTGTAGTATGTACTGTAAATATAATTACTAGGTTGCTTTAAGGAATGTATCTCTTATGTTCTATCTCAAGTTCTTAGAATTGTATGATGTTATGTTTCTCTCATTCTGAGCCTGTACTCTCACGTTACTGGTCGTGGGTTGTTTACTCTACAATTAAATCTTCAACTAAATCATATTTCTCTTGCCTACTTGGATTTATTTCCTGTGAAGAGCTTACTACATTTATTGGCGACGTTTTTTTCAAGAGTTCTTCATCTTGAGACCCACCGACAGTAAGAATTTATCGATATATTCAAGAACTGCGTTTTTATTTTATTTTTTTTTAAAAAGAGGGAGAAATCAAGAATTCTACTTTCTACACTTTCTCATCGCTTTTGGAACCAGAACTGTGAGTCTCATTTTAATTTAGTTTTCAACCTTGAAGATCGGATTGTCAACTGACTTTTACTTACTTACTTGTCTTCATTTGAACACTGTGCTGTGTTGTTGGCTCGCGGCATTCTCCGGCTCGTGTTCTCTTTGTGAAGCACTGAGGATTAAGTACGTCATTTTTCTGACGACAACACGCAGGAGCGTATATCGTCATCGGACGTCTTAATTGACTGAATAACACCGGAACGTTGAAGTGCGTGTAGCGTCATTACGCTAATCACGCCAGCGGCCATTTTGTACAACTAAGAAATCGCGCATTAATTTTCATTACAGTTAAAAAAAAAATGAAACTTACAATGCGATAATACTTTTAATTTAATAATAAAACGGAAACGAAAACGATCGGCTGCAGTGGATTTTTGTGCCGGTTCATATCCTGATATTTTGCAAATTCTTACAAGTAAGACATTTTTGTTTCTTCCACATGGCTTCTTCAAATAACAATAACAGCGGAATTGTTGCACCTCCATCATTTTAAGTTGCTCCTGGTAAGCCTCCTACACCCTGGCATAAATGGTTACGTGTTTTTACTAATTACTTGGAGGCAATAGATGCTTTGGATTACCCTCCTTCAAGGAAAAGGGCTATTCTTTTTAATCATTTAGGAGATGCAGGACAACAGTTATTTGATAATCTGTCAGTTGTTCAGAGTCCAGTAGATGATAACACATGGAATGTATATACTGAAGCTTTAACTCGACTGGGTAAACAATTTAAAGATGATCCATCTGTCATGGTTGAACGTCATGTTTTCTTTAAGAGGAAGCAATCACAAGAAGAGTCCATAGAAGATTATTAAGCAACTTTGCGTGTTCTTGCCTCAAAATGTGACTTTGGTACTTATCTTGAAACTGCTCTGCGTGATCAATTGGTTTTCAATTGTTTCAACAAAAAAATTCAAGAGCGAATTTTAACTTGCAAAAATCCGACTTTGGATGAGGTTATAGTGATTGCAAAAAGCATCAAATGTTCAGTTGTTTCATCAAAAATTTTACCTGGACAGAATGCTTCTTCGTCAGCTGTTTGTAATGTTTTGCAGGCAGCCAATGATAATAGTACTGTAAATGTTGTTTCTAACCGTTCAAGTGGAAAAAAAGTATTTGATCAGAAATCTAATATATTTTGTTACAGGTGCGGTTCAAAATTTCATGTCGGAAACAACCCTAAGTGTCCAGCACAAGGTAAAAGGTACTCGAATTGTAAACGCATTGGTCATTTCTTTGCATTATGCCGTTTACCTAAGGATAAAACAAAAGTTAATATGGTGTATTCTGAAGAAGAAATTTGTGATGCTTTGAATGTTTCTTCTTTATCTTATATTCAAATTAATGCTTTGTGTGATTTGAATGTCAAAGGTCCAATTTGTAAAATTTCAATTGGTGTGCAAAGTGTACAAGTTATGGCAGATTCGGGTTCACCGATTACCATCTTAGATGAAGATACTTTTCATAATTCTTGGGATAATACAAAATTATTTCCAACCGATGTGAATCCTAAAGCTTTTGGTGGGTTTGATATAACCATGCGTGGTTATTTTCCAGATGATATTGACTTTAAAGGAAGAATAATTCACACCAAAATCTATGTAGCGCTTAATGGAAGAGATATTTTGGGTTGGCAGGATCAGGCTACTCTTGGGATTATTTTAAAGCCAGGCCATCCTGAACCTGTTGTTTTAGGCGAGTTACCTATTTTTGCTATTCATGATAATTGCAATGATCCTATTTTGTGCCATGTTTTAGAAAAGTACAAAGATGTTTTTGATGAGAGAATTGGTTTAGTAAAAGACTTTGAGCATACCATAAAATTAAAGGAAAAAGTTTGCCCTGTCATTCAAAAAGTGCGCCCTGTTCCTCTATCAGTTAAACAAGATTTGAGGAAACACATTGAGTCTTTGATTGCTCAGGACATTATTTGTCCTGTGGAATCATCGGAATGGGTTTCTGCTGCCGTTGTAGCACGAAAACCATCTGGTGAGATTCGTTTGTGTGCAGACCTTCGAGTTCTTAATGGCAACATTGTTGTTGACGTGCATCCTCTGCCAAAGATTCATGATATGCTAGCTAATATTGGTTGTAGCAAATATTTTTCAACTATAGATTTGCGATCTGCATATCATCAGATTCCATTATCTAAAGTGTCCCAACCTTTGACAACCTTTGTAACACCTTTTGGAGTTTATATGTATAAAAGACTTCCGTTCGGCCTTGCTTCCGCAGCTAGCATTTTTCAAAGGTTGATGGATAGTATTTTCAATAATTGTCCTGGAATTCAAGCATTCCAAGATGATATCTTGGTGCATTCTGAATCTTTAGATCAACACTATATTTTAATTGAGAATGTCTTGAAAACCTTGCAAAATCATGGGCTTACAGTCAACAAAAAGAAATGCAAATTTTTAGCTAATGAAGTGGATTATATAGGCCACAATCTATCTAAAGAAGGAATTAAACCAAAATCTAATCTTCGCTTTTGGAGGCTATTAAGAATGCTCCCTGTCCATCAGACAAGGACTCATTGAGGGCGTTTCTCGGATTAAGTGAATATTATGCTTGTTTTGTCAAGGGGTATGCTTTGGTTGTTCAACCTCTTAGAGATCTTTTGAAAAAGCATGCTAAATATATTTGGTCTACAGAATCTCAAGTTGCTTTTGATTCAATTAAAGACATGATTCTCTCTGCTCCTGCTATCAAACCATTTTCACATGGTGTGCAGAGTATCATCACCGTAGATGCTAGTTCCCGGGGGTTGGGTGCTGTTCTCTGTCAAATGATTAGAGGCGAAGAATGCACAATTGCCTTTGCTTCACGTTCTTTGACATCCGCTGAAGTTAACTATAGTACGATCGAGCGGGAGGCATTGGCGTGTTCATGGTCTGTGGAAAAGTTCAGAATGTATATTTGGGGGACTAGATTTCAATTGTACACAGACCATAAACCTTTGATTTACATGCTTGGTGAAAGCTCTTCTAATAGAGCTTCCTCTCGTTTGGTTAGGTTACTGGCTAGACTCCAAGAGTTCAATTTTGAAATTAAGTATCTGCCGGGTGGTAAGAACATCCGTGCAGATTGTTTATAACGCATTCCTTTACCAATGCATGGGTCAGTCAGTTCTGATCTTGAATGTGTTTTTTCCATAGATGATGCCCTTCAAGAATTTAAAATCACTAAACAAGATTGGTTACAGGGCATGGAACAAGATTCTTGCTTGCAGAATGTTAAAAGATTTTTAATTAAAGGTTGGCCTATGGACAGGAGTATGTCCATGGAGGAAAAACATTATGCACAGGTTGTATCTGAGTTGTCTGTTTCTGGTGACATCTTATTTAGACAAGACAAATTTGTTCCTCATCTCCTTAGCACATGAAGGACATCCGGGCATCACTGGCACTGTTAATAAAATTAAGTCAACTTATTGGTGGCCTGGTATTGACAATCAGGTTAAATTGTTTGTCAATCAATGTCCACAATGTTTGTGCTCAGACAAACATTGGAAGTTGTCCAATTCGCCATTAATACCTGTAGAATGGCCTGAAGCACCTTGGGAAAGGATTGCCCTGGATTTCTCCAGTCCTTTTGCTATTTTTAATTCTGAGAAAAAGTATTTAATTGTGGCAATTGATTATTTTTCTAAATGGATTTACTATTCTATTGTTAAAAATCCTGATTCCATTTCTGTGATTTTGTTTTTGAAACGTTTATTTTTCATTGATGGTACACCTCATGAAATTGTAACCGACAACGGTTCACATTTTGTTTCAAAAGAATTGAATATGTTTTTGAACAACTCAGATGTCAAGCATACTTTGATTCCCCTCTATAGTCCTTCATCAAATGGTTTGGTTGAAAGAGCAAACCGTTTGTTGAAAGAGGCTGTCCAAACTGCTTGTGCAAACAGATTGGATATTTCTGAATTTCTTCGTAAGAAAATCTGGAGCTATAATTGTACACCACACAATACCACGGGGGTTTCTCCTTTTGTTTTACTTCGTGGTCGTTATCCTGTTTCTAAACTGAATCCTTCTTGACTGATGAAAAATTCTCAAGTCAATCTTGATTTATCTAAAGTACGTGACCGTGTTAAAATGAAACAAGAGTGTTGCAAAAATAACTATGACAAACGTATGCATGTTGCAGAAAAATCTCTATTTGCAGGTGATTGGGTTATTATCAAAAAACCTGTAAAAATTACTAAAGGTCAATCCAAATTTTCTGCTCCTGTTAAAGTTGTAAAAGTTTCTCGTGCAGCAGCTCTTTTGCATGAAAGAGGTTGGTGGAACAAGAATGCCCTCATTAAGGTTACTGATGAACTAGCCAAAATCATTTGTTCTAACAAACAGGATTCAAGTTTCTCTGATAATTTGGATTCTGATTGGTTTGGTGTTGGGGAAACTTCTATGCCTTCACCTGTTCCCATTAATACTCCTGTAAATATCTCTTCTGATTCTTCTTCTTTGTTAGCTGGTGGTGATTCTACAAGTAATTTGTCACTCCCTTTGTTTCAACCTGTTTTAAATGCTGATGGCAAGGGGGATGGTGTGGGTGTTGGTCGTAGGGTTAGAACTGTTCCAGTTAGACTTCGTGACTATGTGTTGAATTAGTTTTCTTTTTCTTTTATTACTTTTTTCTTTTCTTTTCGTTCCTTTTATTTTATTAGGGGAAGGATGTGTAGTATGTACTGTAAATATAATTACTAGGTTGCTTTAAGGAATGTATCTCTTATGTTCTATCTCAAGTTCTTAGAATTGTATGATGTTATGTTTCTCTCATTCTGAGCCTGTACTCTCACGTTACTGGTCGTGGGTTGTTTACTCTACAATTAAATCTTCAACTAAATCATATTTCTCTTGCCTACTTGGATTTATTTCCTGTGAAGAGCTTACTACAATGCGTCACTTTTTAAACCCCTGCGCCACATTATACCTGCGTCAGGTATAATGTATGCAGAGGGGGCGTTCCCCCGCAAAAAGCCTCGTAATAGTGACGCAGTGAAATCTATGAGATTTCACTGCGTCAATTTTAGGACGCTGTTGCGTCAAAATCTTGCGCCTGTCTCACAGCAGGCGTAAGACTGACGCAAGCCCTTTCACATGGGGCTTTCCCCATGTGAAAGGACGCATTGCTGGAGTTGCGTCACTTTTGTGACACACTCCAGCAATGCGTCACTTTTGCGCTTACAGATACGGCAGAAATACTGACGTATCTGTAACTCCTTGCGACATGATGCGTCATACATTAAATATGACACATCATTGGTGTCGCAGGGAGTGCGCAGTGAAAAGTGACGCATCGCTGTTTTCACGCAGCGATGCGTCACTTTTCATAAATAAGGCCCCAGAGGTTTTGAGATGGTTCCAAAGTAATCCTTCTACAAGCCATTTTAACCCAAAACTTCAGTTCAATTTCTTCAACTGAAATGAAAAAGCACCGTAACTTCCAGAATGCACTATATATACTTGTATATCAGGATAATGTTGCGTAGGGAGGAGTTCAATTTGCTTGTAAAAAGCTGGCCAGCCAATTTTTCTCAGATGGAAATTAGAAAGCGTTTGTCGAAGAAAAGAACTCTGTTTAATGTCTGTCTAAAATGCTCAGACTGTTTGTGAACACGGGCTGGGGCTGGGCAAGTGGCTCTTGGCTGGGCAGCACCTTAGTGGTGTGGACCAGTGTGTTTGCTCTAGGATTAGGCTACATCAGACGTCATCACGACGACCGACTCCCTCACCACTTGACCATAAATGTCTATTCCTGGGCAGATCACGTCTTTTCCATATGCCTAAATTACAGTCCACTGCCTAATTCTGTCCCTCCCCGCATTTGGCAAAACGTTCTTCTTAAATTTCACTTTTCACAGCAGATGCAGTGGCGGAAAAGAATACAGCCCGAGAGAGATGAAAAATACACGCTTAATTAGCAGTTACAATTACTCAGGGTTGTCAGTATTAATTTACCATTCTTATTATTCCCAGAGATTTAGCTGGCACACAAAGCTGTCTGCAGCAAGTGCCTCAACCCCATAAGATATTTAAAATGCATCCTTACAACGAATTAAAACCAAACAGATTTACTGTCAAGTACCTCCTTGTTGATAATTTCTTTCGGGTAGAGGTTTTTCATAATAGATGAATTAACACGATTCAGCCATGAAGAATACGGTATATGTAAATATGTTCCCACAAAGTAACAAACTCTTCAGTGGAGTGCACAAACCAGTTGGGCCGAGTGATGTATTTCTTTGTTTGCTTATTTGTGCCATCAATAGGAGATCGATCTTCAATATGTCGGTACTGCCCTAATTGTCCCAAACCACATGTACGTTTTTAAGTGCCCTCTCTGTAACTACCATGTGTTTTGCTAATTGGAGAGGTGTTATTGAGATGCACCGCCTTTTGGTTTGTTGGTCCAATCGAGACTGCCTAATATGTGATGGCTTTGGATACCATTTTGGGGGAACCTCTGTGCATAGTCTTAACTATTTCTTTCAGGTGAACAGAGGCACTACCTTGAATTGTAGCATAATTATTTTGAATCTGACTGTGGCCTTATATCTTTCTAGATTCTTACATGAAGGAGGAAGCAATCACCTGGAGTTTAACAATGAGGGGAGAGGATGTAGCCTTACAGCCAGAGCAGTTGACCGCGAAGCTGGGGAACCGGTTTCGAGTCTCAGCAACAACGCTCAACATCCTGTGATTCTGGGCAAATCATTTAATCTCCCTGTGCCTAACAAAAATAAATGTGTCCATCTGTAACGAAACTGGTGCTCATGTAAAGCGCTCTGATACCCGATGTCTCGGGTCCAGTTCGGGCTATATAAAACAAAAAATAGAAAAATCAGGTGTTGGCCTATATATGGAGGTGCGTTGGCAGTCTGGCAGAGCTAGCCTATGTTTGTGATCCCAGTAGTGAAATAGCAGCAGGCGGTAGCGCAGAAGGTTAATGTGCCTGCTGCAAAGAACATGTAACATGTTCTACTTGGGGACTAAATAGATTTTAATAATCAAATGGCATATTAAGTACATTCTGTAACACCTAAACACTATAAACTGTGTGGAAAGACATGCGTGATAAAGTCACATGAGTTGTAATGGAAACGTGGTAAAGGTAATGCATGGTTCCCAATGCTTTGTAAAGGCTGTTTCCCAACTGCTGTGCAACTTCTGCTACTCTTAGAGCTGAGATTTTCATGAAAGTCTTATAGTCTGAATTCAGCAGCGTAATAGGACGGAATGTTTGAAGCTCTGTGGTTAAACTGAATAAGCAGCTACCTAGGCCTTGCCCTGAGCCTAAAGAAACCGTAAGAGATCTAGGGATCATGCTTGACAGGGATCTTTCTATGAAGGTTCATGTTTACCAGGTCGCTGGGACTTGTTTTGGTATCCTGCGACAACTGCACAATATTTTTAAATGGCTTCCAACTGAAGCTAGAAAGCCGCTGGTCCAGGGACTGATTGTTAGTAGGCTCGATTATGGAAATGCCATGTTTACATCCATTAACGAGAATCTGCTGACAAAATTACAAACTATTCAGAACGCGGCGGCGAGACTAGTGCTGGGCCTGCCTCCCAGGTCTGCCTCTAAACCCACCCTTAAGAAATTGCACTGGCTCCCCATGCGCCAAAAATGTCATTTTAAAATCTTGAGTTTAACCCATAAACTCCTCCATGGTATTGGCCCTTCGTATCTAACAGAAAAATTAGCATGGTATGTCCCGACCAGAGCTCTTCGCTCCAGTTCTAAGTTCCTACTGTCCCAGCCCAGAGTTCGGACGTCTAGGCATGGTTGCCGGTCCTTCTCTTATGTGGCTCCTCGGCTATGGAATAAGTTACCTACTCATCTCCTGTCCCTATCTAATCATCTGGCGTTTCGAAGGGGATTGGAAGCGTGGCTTTTTCCTAAATAAAGGTTTCCTTGCATGTATCTTCACCCTGGTAGGTCAATGCCTATTTTTCTTGCAAAGCGCCTTGAGACCTCTTTTGGTGATAAGTGCGCTATATAAAAGCATTTGACATTTGACATTTGACATTTGTGTAATAACTGCACTTTCACAATTGCTTTATTAACCTTCCTGCTTTCTCAAATTTGCTTGAAAATGCACGATTTTTCTTCTCTTTTTTCATTATGGTGGTTCAGGCTCGCCCGCCCGCAACGGTGCAGTATGCAAATCAGTTTATGCTGCACCACTTTCAAATGTCACCAGCCGCCCCTGTTCCCCTATCTCCTAAACGCGATGCGATAAATTTCGTTATGCAGTACAGCTGCCTGTGTGGTAGTCCTGTAAGGAATGTCCCTTTTCTATGCCCACAACCTTTTGCCGTATTTCCGTAGTGTGTCCATAAAGTTAGGTCTCGCGAGGATTTGTTGCAGGCCTATGGTGTCAGCCGCTTAGAGTGAGACATCTGCAAGGAATTGTTCCTGACAGGAGCTAGAGGCTTGAGAAGGGCACCCGAGCTCTGGAGTCGGTGATGTTGTCACCCGGGATAACCTCTGTCTCCCTGCGGGGAGCGATGTGCAAAAACGGCTGCTCTGCATGGAGGAGCCCAGATCTAAGATTTCAACACAATGACACCACAGTGCCGAAATGTCCAATTTCATTGCTGTTTTGATGTTGGGGGAATGGAAATAACAATGAGTAAGTATTAAAGGAATAACATGCGGGATTCTGTTCAGCAGCAAACATACCGGAATGAAAAACAAAAATGTTAATTGTAAAGGTCCCGTAACTCCTGTGATCTAGGTGTATTGGTAACTCTTACCTGTGTCACAGCGTTGATTTCTTCAGATAAAAGATAGATATATAGCTGAACTGATTAGGGGTATTACATTGAGTGATTGCTTAATGTGTGACAATAGTTTCCAAAAGCGTTACTGTACCCAGGTGACATTTTATTGATACCGCACAGCATAGACATAACCTCCCCTCCCCTTACTGCCATGAATTATTGCTCCTCAGAGAGTTAGCACCTCCAGTCATCTCTCGTAGTTCCACCTGTTACTGTGGTCAGTCACCTCACAGCCATCCAACGCCTGTTGAACCTCCCACATTCCTTAATGCTCCTTTTTTAGGTCGAGCTCTCTCGACCTATTGTCACTGAGTTAGCTCTGAAGGGAGTCAGGACCGGGCACGAGCAGATTCGGTTATGTGGACGCGCACAGCAAGTCAGCCTCTCAATCACCCGTGCAAAACACGAGCGCACAGACACACACCCCCTTCCCCCTACAACTAAGCCCCACACCGCACACACCGACATGTGCACACACACATTCCACCCCTCCCCCCGCCCCCCCCTCCTCACCGTGTTCTTTCCGCGTGTCCCTCTCCCTCCGCAGCAGGTATGTCTCGGCATCGGCATCAGGCTCCATGTCTTCTCCGGCGATCCTCCTAGCTTGCGTACACGCTCACAGCGATGGCGTCTCGTGCGCTCTCACCTCGTGCACTACTCATGCCTGAACCTGGGGAACGGGATCGTTTTTGCGTGTCTCGCGCTGGTGCGCATGCAGCAGTTTGCCGGCGGAGGCTTAGTTGTTCGCCCAACAGCTGCTATATACCATGCAGGTTTTTATAAAAACACTTTCACACATGTTTAAATTATTTTTTGTTTTATTTACCGTTCCAAGTGGGTCTGTCGTCTTCGAACAGTTAAAAACAAAAATATGCGGGTCATGGTCTGTAGCCGTACATTCGTGTGAATGCATGACTGTGCTTTTTTTATTACGGAATGAAGATAGCACGATTGGCACTGCTACACTTTACATAAATTAGTTTTGCACAAGGAAAGGTAAGGCGAGCGAAGTGAACCGACAGGAGTCAGCGCGTCACCTGTCTGCTGCTTGGGAGTTTCATCGCTGCTCTCGGGGACAGCAGACATCACTGCCTGCTGCGCGCCTTCCGCCTCGGATGGACGGGTTTTTAGTCAGCAGATACCAGTGTGTGTTTAAACTCTGCAACAAACTGCCCGGAAGCCAGTAGCTGTGTGTTTTTAGATTTGATAAGTAATGGCGCTTGTTTGCTCTGCTCAGCCCTGCACTGATGTACTGACACACGGCTGCAGCACTAGTGAACCAGCACGAGGCACACGTGCTAATCTACAGCAGCACATCACAGGCTGACCATAAAGGTGCACTTGAGGGACCACACATCACCGAGTAAGCTATACATCCTCTACTGTTGTATTGTTTTGCTCATTGTGCTGAGCAGGATTTTTAAAGCATCGGCTTACCTTAACTCTCATGTTACCAGGGCTTTCGTGGTGAAAAGCGGAGCAGCACCTTTGTTACTTTCACCCTTACTGTTGCCTTGGTATTTCTACACTCTGAAAGGCCAGGCGCTCTGTGAGAGGGCAGGCACACCGAGAACAGCCTTATTTCCAACCTGCAGTAGCGACGGTGTGGCCAGGATTTGTATAACAGAACCCCAGTCCACACGCCATTTTGACATCACTTTTAGTACATTTAACGCCCGGGAATCTATGGAACAACACAGCACAGCAGCTCCCTTGTCGGTGCCCTCTCCATACGGACAGTATGGTCGCTCTTTGCGGCCAGAATTTGCAGGGCAGTGCATCGTACCCTGTGAAATATTTTCACGGAGGTGTTCCCTGGTGCGTCACCCTTCCAAAGTCCACTCTCTGGCAGCAGACAGGACAGCAGCTCCTCTTGACCGCTCTAACCGGGAGGAGGGCAGTTTCGTCCTCGGGAAGGGCAGGGTAGGTCCCTGGGAGAGAGAGAGGCGCGTCCGTCCTACCTGTGCGAGTTTGTCTTGCTGGAAGAGGGCTGGGTGTTCCCTGCTCTCCCCCCCTCAGTGGTGTCATTCAGTGTGTTTTGGTCTTTAGTGATTGTCTTTTGCCTAATTGTGTTTGTTGGCCTCGGTCGTCTCCGAACTCTCAATGTTTCTAGGTCTGTGCGCAAGCAGCTAGTTAATCCAGGCGAGCTTTTTTTTTTTTGGATCCATTTCACGGCGAGCAACTAAATCAAACAAGCATTTTTTTTAGCTAGTTCTTGTTAATTTCTGCTGCTTGTACAGGGAAGCTTGCTCGGTAGTGACATGTGCTGTCTAATCTGTGTCTCTTGTTGAAATTGATTAAAATATTTTTACAAAGCAAAAGCCAGAACGTTTGACGTTGTCAATACTTGCTTAACGTGTGGGTCTGAGACTGTTTCTTTGTAGCCTTCTGGCTTCCTCCGTTCTTGCCTTAGGGTGGTGCTTTACATGCCAACTTAGATTTACCTTGTTTAAATGTGTAATCTGTTCAAAGGAAGACCTTCCCACTGTCCTATATGTTGAAGAAAGCAAAAACTTCAGTCCTGTAACACCTGGCCTCAAAACGTATCCTTTAATTCCAACTCAGAGTTTTCATTCCTTTCTGAATTTCCCATTCTCTGTGTGCCAGGGGTTTTGGATTCAGATCAATATGGATGAGAGAGACGATTGTGAGACAATATGGCCTCATCAATGGAAACAAGGGTGAGACAGGAATGATAGTGAGATATAAGGATGTTCCTCTAGCAGCCCAGCATGCAGCAAGGTACCATCAAAAGGGCACATTTTTAATCAGCGGTGTTTACATTCCGGGGGAGGGGATTTGGTGTGGGGGCAGGGTACCCCATCCAAATTCCTTCGGTATAACCGGAAGAAATTTCAGCGGGCAAAGCATGTCATAAAAAGGAAAATGTGATTTTACCAGTCAGTTAGAATGAAACAGCACAGTACTTCTATTCTAACCTGGAAAACTAGCTTGGAATTGTCAGTGGTATTACTGTAAACATTCAATAACGTTATTTCACCTGGGACGTTTTACCAGCTAAAAAAATTCGGCCACCTAGAAATGAGGGATACGGTGTTAATGGCCAGCTAATTAAAGATGGTCAATGGACACTTAACTAAAAGACTGATGTAATCTAAGGCAGAACAGCATGTTGCAGTGTTGTTTGTGTCAGGACTGTATTATGTGTTTTAGTGCTGCATGCATTATAGGCCCGGTTTAATACAACTAGTGTTGACTTAAAAATGTAAAATCATACGCTGTGCATCTGAGGTGCAAGTAAAATACCTTGAAGCAGAAGAGCGGGTCAACTTGACATTTTTAGGGCGAGCCTTCGTGATGCAAAGGGTCGGAGGTGTTAGTAAGCATTAGCAGAAGCATGCAATAAAGCCACATTTGAAAGGTGGCAGCTGCCAAACTTAACTCAGACTTCCTGTCCTTACAGTTTAGTGGGTTACCACCTGTTGCACAGAACTCGCAGGGCACACGTGTTTATCAGAGGGGCTGGACACGTTTCATCATTCCAATGTCGCTGAAAGCGTTTCGTTGATTTGCACAGTGCTAGCACCTGTTGTCTGTGTCTGGCGTGAGAAAGCGCTATAAAAGGGTGTTATGAATTGTAAAGTGCTTGTTACGGTAACTATTAACCCTACAACGGTCTGCTTTCAACCAGACTGCAAATCCCTCGCCAGCACAGCCTCGGCGGAAGCCTTACACAGTGCCCGTGCGTTAATACCGCCAACATACACGGTACAACACCCTGATATCTGCAAATAGAAACACAATAAAAGTCTGACCTTGTTCTTATCCTTGGGTCCGGGGACCCCTTCAGGTTCGCAAAGCCTTCTCAGGGGTGTCACTCCATGCTTGGAAAATTAAATAATATGTTTTGCTATTTTCACTTGATATAGCGCAATGACTCATATCGGCTGGTGTATCTGGGCGCTTAGACAACATAGCACAACCACAACTAAAATAACCAGGCCTTCAAGAGTTTTTTAAACTAAACTAAATCTGGACAACTGCGGAGATGGAACGGAAGTTGATTCCAAGCCGAGGGGCGGTGAAGAGTGAGATCTACCTCCGACTCTGGAAGAGCAGAGGGGGAACGGTCAGTCGCGCTTTATGGCTAGACCGAAGAGTTCTGGAAGAGCAGTAATGACGTCATTTATCCTCTATGCACGTGGGGGCTCTGCCCATCAAAGACTTGAGGCAGCAGACCTTAAAAACAGGGCATTTTCTGACCGAAGCCAATGTCGGGTTCTCAGAGTAGGAGCCGGGCGGTTACATAACTAGCGTGCAGCATCGCTTTGCACCAGCTGAAGTCTGGACAGTGAGGGGTCATTGGCGGCCATAAGCATTGGCATTGTCAAGGCGACTAATGACAAGGGCTTGTTTAACATCCTGGCAAATTGGCAATGACCCACAACTGGGGAGGACTGACCCAAGAAACAAAAGAAACAAACAGAAACGTACAATCAGGTAAGTGACGGGCCAGCACTGCAGGTTCCATCTCTGTTGCCCTAAACACAGCTCTTCCAACACAGTGAGCGTCCTGGGGCCTTTTCGACATTCACTAGGCACCGGTGCACAACAAACAGCGCAAGTGCTCGTTTGCACAGCTGTCTTTTGGTGAAATACAGAAATTTTTAGCGCTTACTCTATTCCATATTGTACAAATGTGTTTTTCACCGTTGCAAAAATGAGGTAAATAGTTTGCGAAACATTTTCATAGTTTGATTGCAAATGATTTTATGTTAAATAATTTTGTTTTAACAAAGGAAAATATATCATTAGTGAATATCCACTAGTAAAGAAATTAAGCAAACTAATTTTACAGTATTTATGAGGCTTTAAGAGTTTATGTTTTAACGTAATTCATAATCAACGTAGTTTCCTTTTTAATGTTTTAAAAATGAATAAACTATAGATTTTCTGTTATTTTTAATAGGAACACACAAAACATCGAATCTATTCATTTTCTCAATGTTTGCCCTTGTGCAAAACTAATTTATGTAAAGTGTAGCAGTGCCAATCGTGCTATCTTCATTCCGTAATAAAAAAAATGCACCAAATCTGTTTTCGTACCTGTATGAAATGTATATAAGATGGCTACTTGATGGATAATGTGAGTGCTGCCCATTACAAAGCCCCAATAACCTATTAAATATGTTGCACAACCCCCACCTTCTTTTAGTGCTCACAACCCTTTCGTCCCTTTTCTCCTCATTCGTAATACAGATATTTCCAGAATTTCTCCTAATTTAAACACTGCAAATAACTCCACATTAATACTTTTTAAGTTATTTTTGCGTTCAAAGCTGCTGTAACAACTTCCTGTTACAGGCAGGGGCAGCACTGATCTGCATGTGAGTTGAGACAAGACCCAAATTACGGGACACCCCATATTCAAACACACTCAAGACAGGCAGGGATGGACCTGAGACACTCAGTATTTGGGTCTGATAAACCAACCATCAGACCGTATTATTACAATATTTGCAGTAGTAAATAGGCTAGGCCCAGCCCCCAATTACCTGTGACCAGCCCACCGACCAGTCCAGCCCTTTCAGACCCGGCTCTTTGGCCTCGAGGCTCACGCCTGCCTTCAGTGTGTGAAGAGGTTTTTGTGCCAAGTCTAGGATGTACAAGATGCCACTGATTATGATTGATTTATAAATCAGCCTCAATGCTGCATGAATGTAGCACCCTCTGTTTGGCCTCACCCAGTCCTCTGTCTATGTAGCAGCCTCCGTCATGTGTTCTTTAAGCAGCTTGAGTTAGGAGTACACATAGCAGCTTGAGTCATATATGCACATAGCAGTGTAAGTCATGTGTGCACATAGTAGGTCCAGATATCATTGCGGTACATTGGGTATGCATGTAACAGCCTCACTCATGTATGCATTTAGCATTGGGAGTCATGATTGCAATCAGAAGCATCAGCCTTCTATATATGTTACTTCTTCAGTTATGTACCCACGTAGCAGCCAGCCTCATTGCTCTATGCATGTTAGAGCCTCTGCCACGTGTGGTTGTAGAAGCCTAAATCATATGTATGCATGTGTAGGTACTTATATAGCGCAAACCTAGCAGTGAAGAAACAGAGCACTCTATCAATACCATTATGTGAAGGGTCTGGAGATGATGTACACGATAGCGTACATCAAGTGTGGATGACACAAATACTTTGTAACACATTGTAGGTACAGGAAGATTAAGTGATTTGCCAACAACCATTGATTTTGAGTCTAGCACTGAGGCTGGGGTTCAAACCGGAGGTTCCAGAACCAAAAGGCAGACATTTGCATTCCTAGGACACATCCCCTCATATCTGCATGTCTGCATCTCCTTTCATGTATGCATGTAGGCGCTCCTGTCGTGTGTGCATGAAGTAGTGTTAGTAGTGTGTACATGCGTTACCCTCTATTGTCTGTGCATGTTTGTATATAAGGACAAAGGCCAGTGAATACTGAAGTACTGGGGACACCTATTCTACTCTGCAAAGCTGCACTCCATAGCACTGTATTCCAAGCCAATCCACTCTACTCTTTACCACTTCACTCTTTACCACTTCACTCTACTTCTACTATATGCCACTAAACTTCATACTACACCACTCTAAGCCACTCTTTTACAATCTACACCACTCTACTCCACTGCAAAATAAGCAGTCCCACTCTATGCCACTATACTCTACACAACTTTTATCTACACCACAGTGCTCTACATCACTTAATATACACATAATTCCACTGCACACCATACCCCATATTTACACTACACAAATCCACTCCACGCAATTCCATGCCACACAATTACACAACTAACAATTCCAATCCCACCCACATAATTTCACTCAAACCACATACATCCACCCCATAACACAAGTGTCAAAGACATTGCCATTTACAACACCAATGGCTCTAACTCAAAAAAATGTGAGACCTATTGCATTTCTAATGCTTGTTTAAGTGTGGACGGTTGTATTTAACTCTTCTGGCCCAGGTCCACGGCTGTGAGCTTTGTGAATGCCTTCCACGTGAGCTTTGTAGTTGTTCAGATGTCTGTCGTGGTGAAGGATCTGTGCGGTGGATTAGCAGAGAGATGACTGCTATGAGAGCGATGAGAAGTCTAGATTGGATCCATTAGCCATACAGACTACAGCAGACACATAAACAGGAAGTGCTACGTGCTTCCAAATTACACCTGCTGTTGAAAACCACAGCTTGATCGCCTAAGATCTGATGTTTTTGTAACTTAACAGCATTTGTGGTGAAATCAAATATTTTGTGTATCTATTTTCTTTTGATTTAAGTAATTACGTAGGCAAACCCTTGTACAACTTTATAAGTTACAATAGTTGTAAGTCAGAATTTCGAGTACGAAAATATTGTCCTACTAAAATAGTGAATCCACAATGTCGACCTCCACTGTACCAAGTTAAGTGTATGTATAAGGTGTTATAAAACATAAAAAGCATGTCACCACCTAAAAATGGAATTCACAAGCTAGCAATACAAATGTAAAGTGTAGATTTACTATTGTTAATGGCACAACAACATATCACGACGATATATATATCTTCAAGGTACATTAAAGTGAAGTGAAGCATAGTATATTAACTATATGTACTTACCTTCACAATGTTGTGGTAGTTAATTTTCTGGCTACAAAATTTTTGAAGGAAAAAATGTAAAACACAGCATTCAGGTAGAACACCATTATGTCAGGTAATAAAAGTAATGTGTGTACTAAAAATAGTTCAGTAAAATGTAATCTATTCATTAAGTTATTTACTGTTAAGTAAAAAGAAATAGATTCTAAACCTAATCTTACTTTTTATTGTGGTCGCACTACAGCCAGATCCAGCTGTCGTCGGGAGATAACATGGTATACCATACTCCACAGAGCCAATCGTTTCTCAAGATTGGATGGTGTTTGTCTCAGTCTCAGTTGCCATGCTTCCATTAGTTGCACTCCTCCATTTCTGTGTTTGATCCATCCACAGGAGAGTTTGGTTATGCCGTGAGTCTATTTATCATTCTTACTTCTACAAACGCAGCTTTGTAAACTGGTCCATGTTTAAAACACCAGTTTCCTGCCTTTCAGTGCCACCTAGTTGTCACAACAAAAACTTTACACACTACGATAAATAAGCATTGGAAATGCCAAATGTTCTAGTTTGTATGTAACGGTAAGAGAGACGGATTGGACTTTGCCAATGGTTGTACTTGTTCTCTGACACTTGGAAAATGAAGCTGTTTCCCTACACAGCAGTACTCTATTCTTTCAAGTTTTTCAGTGCTAACAAGTAAGCCAAATACTAGGATGAGCACTGAACAATAGAAAGGGGAAGAAAGTAAAGAACCACAAGGTGAAAAAGAAACAGAAGCAAGATGTCTTAAACAAGCCCATCATGAAATCAGTTGCAATTTTGCCAAGAATGGAGAAGAAAGGTTACTGGAAGCCCTTGCGAGGTGAAGATAGAGAAGCATTGTTCGTATTTCGGGTAGCGCATTCTGAGATGCCTCACTCAGGGCATCACCCTATTGTCTCCACAGGCTGTCCAGGGGGACGTTCCGTGAGCTGTCTAGAGTACATGGCAATAATGGTGGCAGCAGGATCGAGAATAAACAGTGCTGAGCGAAAGATGTCAAACCTAGGTATTTTCTTCGCATGTCAAGCAAACTCAATGATTTCCAAAATGTGGGCATGGTCAAACATTATAATATGCTCTTTCCAAGATGGAGGTCTATCCATAGGATGCTATCTGAGTGTCCCAGTCCAAGGTGAAATAAGGTCTTTTTCCTGTGTTTTCAGTACCGGTTAGAACGATTTAAATGTGAAGGATGTATCACCAACCCCTTTCTTCACTTATTTAACATCATGTTTTCCGTTCCCTTGCTTGCAAATTTGTCCCACATTTTTTGCAACTGGAACTTTCAGCTGGATTCTACTTCTGGAATTTAGCCTGACTCTTTACTCCTTTGTATTTTTGAAGGGTAGTTTGATGCTTTGCAATGTTTTTTCAGTGCTAATCTTCAAACAAGATTCATAAGACTTCCATATAGATGTTTTCCCTTTGTGGGATTTTCCTTCTGTTTGTGATCCTTTATTGAAATACTTGACCTTTCAGAGATACTATTATGTGCCAGTTAAAACTAAGGTTTTTCAAAAGAAATGCCCTTTTCTTCTGGTTGAAGTAAATGGACCCATAAAAATACATATAAAATCCCCCGATGACCAAAACCTTCAAATTTTTAGGTCTCGCCTAGCGATGCAGCGCATGCGCTACTCGCCTTGGCAAGATCTATTGTCGTTGATTTCTCTGCAGAAGGGGGACAGGAGATGTGCATGCGTGCGGACAGGAGATGTGCACTCCGTACACATGCACATCTCCTGTCCCCGCCCTCTACTCGCGCCTTGTCAGCATGTAGTCTACGAAGGGAGGTACCTTGCGCCCGCACCACGTGCCAGCTGCGGACACTTCCCTGTCCCTCCTTCTTCGCTTAAAGCTCTGTGTCTTAGCAGGCGCCTCGCTCCCCTCCCTCACGGGTTTCTCTCTGCTCACTGATTCTGTCTGGAACTTCACCAACAGGTGCCCCCTCTCACTGCCCGGTTCATCTGGAGAGGAGATTACACAAGGAGTGCTGCTGCCTGTGACTGTGTGCATGAATGGGCGCATTTGGGTGTACATGTGCCTGCACGTGAATTCTAGTGTATATGTGTGGATGCTTGCATGTATGCGTATACTTATTTGTGAGCCTGCTGTGTTTATTTGTGTTGTGTTTGTGCCTCTTTTTGCACACCATGTGTTCTGATAGTTCGCATGTTTATGTGCATTTGTGTGGCTGTGTTTTTATTGATGTATTTGCAGACAATCTATGTGTGGTTTATATGTAACTTCATTGTTTATATGTAGTTGTTTGTGTTTTATGCCTCTGTGTCTGCACATTTTTATGCTGGTTTGTATGTTTATGTGCTTTTGTGTATATTTCTGCATTTTTGGATACTTGCGTGAGTAGGTACATATTTCTGTGTGGTTGTTTGTATTTTGTGCCTCTGTGCTTGTGTATTAAGTGTAATGCTACTTTATATGGAGAAGTGTGGCTCAATGGTTAGAGCGGCAGACCCTGATGCAGAGGTCTAGCCCGGGACCAGGGTTCAATTCCCGCCTCGGCGGGTCTTGGGCTCAATTTCCACGGACCTGATAATTCTCGCCTCGGTGCCTATTCTAATCATGTGTCCCACTCTGCAACTCTGGGCAATAGCTTGCTTAATCTCCACAACGGCCCCAACAACGCTAGGATGCCTGGCTTCACCTTGGGGGTGCCCAGGAGTGGGCACTTCACAGGGAAAAGCCAGGAAGGGTTCCACAGCGGTATGCGTACAAGCGCCTGAGATACCCCTTTGGGGGTCGATTCGGTGCGCTATACAAATGCTACTACATTTATGTAAGTGCACGTGTGTAGTTTTGTGCTACTTTCTCTGTGTGTATTTGCAGGCATGGTGCCCATTGCGGTGCCTGCTGTGTTTACATATGGCTGTTTGTGTTTATTTGCGCATTGTTATGCCAATTTGTGTGTTTATGAGCATATGTGTGCTTGCATGGATTTTTGTGTGTGTATTTGCGTGCGTGCGCATGCATGTGTTTATTTGAATGCCTGTTGTGTTTGTATGCCGTTGTACGTGTTTGTGCAACGTATTTGCGAGTCAAGTGTTTGTGCGGTGTGTTTTGTGCGTATGTCACATTAGTGTGGAGCTCTAAGTAACTCGTCTTCAACATTTCAAATTGTCAAGCGTTCATTGGTTTCAGGAGATCATAAAATTGTATTGAACTATAGGTGCAGTAAAAAGGTGTTACATAAGGGTCGGGCCCTGCGACTGAGGATCCCTTTAGAGCTGATGAAAGAGCTTGCTCACATGTGTCACGCGCAGCGGCTCCCCATCTTTCTGTTGATATTAAGTTTTTACTAGGGCACACATTGCGGGCCGTGCGCGCACGTGCAGTGCCATTAATTTTCCACATGACGCAACACGCTCGGCGTGGGGAGGGGCTTTGACTTCTGCTCGCCTGCAGAATCGTTCAAAGCACTCCTGCATTTGTAGAGGCCCCCACTTCTGTGGGCCCCAGCCCCTGGTCCACCTTGTCAGACGCGAGTGAAGACCTGTGTCAGATGGAGTGGTAGCTGGTCCTTTGGCTCAGTGACCTGCATTGATTGGGTCTGGCAATTCCTTTGTGGAACTTTCAGCTGATCACCTGCAAACGGTTTCTGCAGCATTCAGTTGCTTTTAAATGGGCTACAGGAAAAATCAAGAAATAATACGAAAAAAGTCTAGTTACATATTGTTATTATATTTTGGTGTCAGTTATTTTTGTCAAATCTTGTGTGTTGGATCTGTTTATATTTTGTATTTGCCATTTAAATCTTCCTTGGTTTCTTTAACGTTGGAACCTATATGCCTCACGTGGGTTCAGATAAAAACCATATGCATAGTCCAATGCCTGAAGACCTCATGCCTCAACTTGGACCATGTAGAACTACTTGCCCGTACACAAGTGAGATGTCCATAGGGGTAAACTTTTCCGCTTCGCTCCCTGGTGAGTCCCAGCCATCCATACCAGATGGATAATAGCAAAGCATTGCTTCCACTCTCCTGAAATATTTTTGGAGGGATGTAATACTGGACCCATTCTCAAAGGCATGCAGGAGTAGGTAAAACACACTTCTGTAGTACTCTGTTACAAACTCTTATATGTATTTCTGAATTGACCCCAAAACTTCTACACAAGGAATAGTCAGGAGATATTAATGCACAATTAGTCCAAATGGAAAGGGCACTGTGCCCTGTGCACTTTTACTGATAAGGAGTCGTACCTTTTGGGCTGATTAAGAAATGCATGTAAGAGTACGTAAAAGATAGATCCGGAGCATGTTTACTCACTCCAGATTACCTGTGTAAATTGAACCCAGTGTGCTTAAACTGCACACCGTGGATGTAGGAGGCCCCAGTTCCGGCTTCATCCTTGGTCACATTTTATGATCCAGAGCATATCAAGTTGTCACAATCTGCTTTCCTTCCCCGAGCTGACAAAATTGCAATGCTTAGAAGCGGAATAGACGCTAGAGTTAAGCGCTACGTCACATCTCCAGTGATTGTTACATTTTGTGGGCGGTTTAACACAACAAAAATAATTGAGGACCTGTACAAAAAAAGTGAAGGTCACCTAGGAAACCAATAGCAGGTACCTGTGTAACGGGAGCTCTTGCACCTTTCCTGACGTCACTGGCAGACTTAGCCAAGTCCCTGAACACTTTAAAAAACAAGCATTTGAAATGCAATAGGTTGTACATTTACGTGAGTTTAAGCTATTGGCATTGTAAATGGCAAAGCCTTTTATTATTTTTTTTAAAAACCAAAACATAAAAAAAGGCATTGTCATTTACAATGCCAATAGCTCAAACTTGCGTAAATGCGAGACCTATTGCATTGCCAATGCTTGGTTTTTTATGGAGAAATGCAGATTTCCAATTCCATCACACAGACCACTGCCTTTGCCCACTACCAATCAGCAAAATTTGCCTCATCTGTCTCAACTTCAACTCTAACAAACCAGGGTCGGTGCACTGGCAAAGTCTTCAACAAGCTGGTCTTTTGGCAACAGTCTCCTACTAAGGGTCCACTGTACTCCTCTCAACCTCTGGAAAAATACTCAAATTTGCCATCCCACCCTCAATATCTTCTAAAATCACCACATAGCTTTCTTTACAGAGCCTTCTCTGTCCAGGGACTCCACCCCAGCTTTGTCTTGTGACAGCCATATCATGTTACCACCCTGGTTCTCCATTTCCATCACAAACATCACACCACCTGACCTGCTTTAAATTCCCCCACTCCTCCTTACAATGTAGGCCGCTTTTTTTCCTGGCACCCCTATCTAGATCAGACTCCCACAATCTAGCATTTCCAAAATAGAACTCAAACGCCACTTCTTTAAAACAGGGATAGCACATCATCACTAACTCCACAGAGGGTCTCAGGATCATTCTGCTGGATGTAATACCTAATCTGAAGTTCTTGCAATGTGTCAAATAGAGGTCATGGAAGTGGGAAGAGTAGACAGTGGTCCCAACACTTTTCAATGGCCATCGGTATAGAGGTCAGACCAACGTACAACACAAAAAGATACAAAGCGAGCTCTCATTGTTTTTAACTCGCCCATTGCCCTCACGGCCTCGTATACAGCACACAAAGATGAAAAGTGAACTATCATTCATGTCTCAGCCATCCCTTTCACGACACAAGTACAACAGAGAAAGATAAAACGTGAGCCAGAATTTTTCATCACTTTAATGGCCCAAATAAACAAAGTATTTGGGAAAACTAATTATCAAATATCCAGGCTAGGAAATATTTTTCTACTAAGTGAAACTAATGGGAGCATTACCCAGTGCCAGAAATAACTACAAAGTCAGGCAGACTGAGGGTCAGCCAGCCAAATGCTGAAAATCAAGCTTTGGAACGCCAATAAATAGATCAGGCCAACTGCAAGCATATGCCACAAAAATGAAAAAATATAAGAATGTCAACATCTAAAAATTGCATTCACATGCTAGCAATACAAATGTACAGTTGTAAAAAGGAAGAAGAATTATGTGTGCTTTTAATAAAAGAGTATAGGTGCTTTCTAGCAGGCAGGTGACTTGAAGTAGGTATAGGAATGCATTTTTGTTTTAACGCACATCACAAGAAAATATGATTCCCGCCAGTGCAAAAAACAAATTATTTGAACTATTGTTTTTGAATTATTGCTGCATGACGACATAATTTAAACACACAGAGAGGCCTAAAAAAGGATAAACAATAAAAAAGAATAATAACATTGACGAAGCATAGCATTCACCCACCAGATCAGGCTTTGAAGAAATCTTTTTAGACAGATGAGCCCCTGTGACTAGGCAAAATGCTGACACTCACAGAGTAAGAGACCCAGTGGTTGAAATGGGCTGACCTATTGCCTCTTGCTGTGTGCTACAGTGGGTAAAAGCAAAACAGCTGAAAAGACCAATGCTTGAAGAGGGCTGACACAATTTATTTATTTTTATTATGGTTACAAGAGGCTGGTGAAACAGCTAAACCTGTTATAAGGTCAGGCCTAAACAAATAATCATACAAAACCTGCCTTTTTTATGCACTCGGAACAAGCCATACCAAAGTAATAAAGCTGGCTAGACCTCATACCACTAATCACCCACAACAAGGCGGGATCAAAAGCCACACACCTTGACATCCATTCATGCCCTGGGGCACAGTGAAAAATCGAGAGGGCTCGGCTGCAGCATCACATCGTTTAAGGAATACAAAAAAAGGCATTTTAAGTGCTACTTTATAGTAAAGACCCATCTCACATTTAGAGTAGACTCGTCTATAACTACTGGTAATGTGGATCTCTGGCCACCTAACCACTTATTTTGATCCCTGAGACCTCCTACCCCAAATTGACGGTCCCAATTAATATAGGACTAGCTGATACATGGACTACTGTGTATTAACTAACTGAATAATAAACTACCATTTACTCCTTGTTGTAGATTAATCTAACTGTATTCAAACCTCAAAAGGGTGTAAAGGTAATAGGTTCCTGGCTATAAAATGCTCCATAAGTAACTGACTGTCCTACTCAGTAGCCTCTCTCCCACACACTGATCTGCTCTGAACGTTCACAGTGAAGTTAATTTTTTAGGGCTGGATCGTGACAGTGCAGCTAGGCATATTGCTTTGGGTGCTTCCCTTTTAAACATTGGCTTTTTTTCATCAGCCTCTTTCAGCCATTGGCTTGAAACACTGTCAATCAAGTCTTGGCTCAGCCCAGTGAAGTATTCATCAGTCACCTAATGATACTGGCTGTTTGTGTGTATCTTTCCACCTCCACTTGAGTGCTTATATTGAACTGCGTGAGAAACTGCTTTACAACAATTGCCCGCACTGTCCTTTCCGTCTGTCTGTCTTTATCCCATGTGTCTCGCTCACATTCGCTAATGCTGCATGCAATAGCACATTAACCCAGACCAATTGACTTTGCAAATGCTCGTTATTTAATGAATTTAATATAATCTCCATTTATTCAAATACATGGGCATAAATAAAAATTCAAGACTATACCAGACACACCATAGAGCACACATGAATAAAATAAGGGAATCACACAGCAAGTGCCATCTGCTTGCCCGGAGATGGTCAACATACACCACATGATATTTACTATATATATGGACACATGGTGAACCCAGACATTAATGTAATCCCCTAACAAGGGTCAAGTTATTAGTAGTAGGCTTACTCCAGTGAAGATCTATGGGAAAGAATTCCGAGCACGCCATTGCAGAATGCATGACTCCCATTGAGTGACCTGTCTAATGAGATATGAAAGGAAGGCAAGTAATGACTAGGTACAGAAAAACACATTTCCTTCTGATTTTTTTTTAGAGTTTCTAGTATGTTGCGGTATTGTTGCAAAATCTTTATGAGGAAAATGAAGTGTGTATGTTGCAGGGTATTTATACATTTAATGACTACCATTGACATGTTTATTGATGAAATTGCATAAAAAACATTATTAATAAATCATTCTCATTCTAATACTTTTTCTTTAAGAAGTCAAAGTGATAGAGACTTCTTAGCGGCTAATTACTAATCTGGCGGTCTATGGACCGCAAGACTCGCTGGGGTGCAGTTGACTTTTGACCGCCCTATTACACCTTGGGACCGTCGCAACCCCCAGGGATCAGAAATTGATTGGAGTGGCGCAGTGGTCTTCAGGCTGTAATATGCGGCGGTCCTGCCAAGCATATTATAAGTTTTCTCTCTGCCGCGGTTTCCATATCGGGTTCCACCTCGATGAAAACCATGATGGAGAGGAAGCAAAGGGGGTCCTACAGGGACCCCTGTTGTCTCAGGGCCTGGGGATGCATACAGGGGGCACATGTGTGTACCCCCATGTGCATGCACCGCAGTACCTGCACGGCATGGACTGCTGCAGTCCATGCCGTGTAGGTACTGATTTTGACGTTCCCATTCAGGTGCTATTTCATAGGCACCGCCATGGAAATCCAAAGAACTGCCTGCCAGACCAGGATAAAACTCTTAATATGGCGGGCAGGTTCAGCACTGCCAAACTTGTAATCAGGCCTTTAGTGCTGAAAAATAACGCTGTTGGTAGCATACACAATATTTTCTCCTTCATATGTGTACTCTAGTTCTGCGCTCTATATGTTATGCCACATACTTAACACTGCTGTGCAGTAATGGTATAGTTGCACTTTCCATTGAAAATGTACTTTTTTTAATTTGCCTATGAGCTAAGGTCCAGCATGACAATCTTTGTGCCGCTCTGTGCAGCAGGAAAAAGCTGGGGAGGGAGGGGAGGGGGCAAAACAAGATGTTTTTTTTTTCAGATTAGCTCCTATAGGAAATGTTGCTTGTGTCTACAGCTAAAACAGCTGAATGGATTTATGCCAAACTTGGCAAGAAAGTAGAACTTTATTCAGAAATAATTGTTCATGGATTTGTTATTTTAAAGGCCCAAAAGCAGGCAAGATGAATACACCCTGACTCACAGACCTTAGTGGAGGGATATTGTTCAAGCGTCCCCACAATTAGGATTAAAACATTTTAAAAATTGTGTCATTAGCATGTGGGCTAGTTTTCTTAGGAGTGAACTCGGTACACCTAAAAATTTGTGCCAGCAGTCAGTGTCCTCGACAACTAGGCCATGGACTTAATGCAGATAAGATGGTGTCAACAGTCCATGGCCTTGATTATTAGTGCCATGATAAGTGAATCAAATTCTGCAATATTGTTTACAAGGCAGCAGACTGCTGGTGCCATTTTGGCTGTGCTGAGGCCTGAGCCTAGAAAATTAGTCTGTGGACTACTAAGACATATGGGGAAGGAGGGGGAGGGGGAGGAAAAATAATGAAATTGAACTACCTAAGAATGTGCCCTTATGTGTGCCTTGGTACCACATTCTGCATGTCGAGCAACAAGGGTTGTACTTCCTTTAAGGGCTACAGACGTACACTGACTTTTTTTAGGTCTCAGCCTGCGATGGCTGCGCTTGCGCAGTCTCGCTGGTGAGATTTAATGAGATAGAGAGAACATCACTAGCGAGGTTAAGACCCGCCCCTCTTCTCCATTGGCTGGCCTCCTAAATGGTGGCCAGCCATTGGAGAAGAGGTCCTAGTGGCGTTCTTCTTTCTCTTTAAGCCCCGTCCTTTTCAGATTGGGTTCCTTGACTTACTGCTGAAGTAAAAGGTTTCTTATCTTCTTTATGGGTCCAGATGGCCCCATAAAGAAGATAAGGAACCTTTTACCCCAGCAGGAAGTCTGGGCACCCAGTCTGAAAGGGACGGGGCTCAAAGACAAAGGGCTGTGTGCTGTGTCATTGCGAATGCTTGTTGGAAAATCCCGTACTTCTTTGCTGGCTAGGAAGTCATTAAAGTAATTCATTATTCCTTTACTCCGCTTGCCTTGTCACCAGATTTGCGGTTTTAATGTGAAGCTTCTGCCCTCGTTATATCATATATTCTAAAAAAAACTTTCCTGCTTCAACAGACAGCTGGTGTTTCAAAAACACCCACAATGCAGTGTATTTGAATGGAAAGCATACATGTAAATAGACTCCTAATGAAACCTTGACCAGCTCTATTATCGGTCTGTTTCATCTTGTTAACGTCGGACGTCAGAGGCGTCAACATTGCACATTGGCTTCTGATGCTCTGCCCATGCCCAACAAAAATGAATGTGTCAGTCTCCAACGCAACTGGTGCTCATGTAAAGCGCCCTGATAACTTTGGTCGAGTTTGAGCTATATAAAGCACCCAAAAAACCACCAATGCCTTTTGCCCACCAGTGACGGATCAAGAAGACCCTCCTTCCTGGTGCATAGCGCCCCCCCCCCCAAGACATCTCCAAGATTCCACAGGTCGGAAAAAATGTTGGCGCTGCCCCTGTCACCAGAGCTTGGAATTAACCGAGTCTTACACGGAGTCCACCTCATAGCGCTCCAAATAGACTGCAAAGTCCCATGTTTTAGCGCTATACGAAACTCCTTGAATAAATAAGAATGAAACCTAGAAATGGTGACCCTGGTGCAAAACACTGAGCCTCTGCAGACGCATCGTGACTGACACTGCTTAACTTAAATGTGTCTGAAACCTCTCAATTTCTCCACAATGAACAGGACAAAACCCGGCCGTACGAGTTCCTTGAAAAGCACTTTCAGATGAAGTGGTGTTTTGTTGACTTTTTATGGGTGTTAATTCAGACGTTGAGCTTTGTCCGCTCACCTGCTTGTAAACGGCGGGGCTGACCTGTGGTCAGTGTGCCTTCTGCAGAGAGGGGTTTGTGCCCTGCAGTCCCAAGAAACCGGATCACGAGCACAGTTTGGCTTCAGAGAACGCACTGCACATTCGAAGCTGGTTTGCACCACATTTTGCACTCAGGACTTCAGGGTGTGTCGTGTGTTAACATTTTTTTTTGTTCAGTGCCTGAAAATGGGTATTTACCCGGGTTAGCCAGCTGCCTGAAGCACCAGACATACCCATGGGGCTCATTGTCGAGAAATCACTGATCTGTGCCTTTCCAGTGTATTTGAATGGAAAGCATACATGTAAATAGACTCCTAATGAAATCTTGACCAGCTCCATTATCGGTCTGTTTTATCTTATTAACGTCGGACGTCAGAGGCGTCAACATTGCACATTGGCTTCTGATGCTCTTGACAAGTTATCCAAGCGGAGGGCAACAATCGTTGCCCGAATTGTTCTACTTTACCTCTTTGGAAAAGTTATCGAAGTAAACAAAACTGTTTAGCATCATGTACGGCTCCGGAAATGAAACCTGAATCTGCTTCCTCCATGGTCATTTTAGAGAGACGCTCGCTTTCTCTTTCGTTCTCGGTGCAGCAGCCGTTTTCGCCTGTATTAAACAGGCCGGGGTTGAGGGTGGACCCTTTCGGTGATAGGCCAAAGCACGCTGCCCCGAGGAATGCACAGTGCTGGTTTTTTACCAGGCAATGGTAAGGTCTTTGATAGAGGAGTCAGCCCTACAAGCCGCGGAGGGTGCGCCCTCTCCTTGCCGTGAGGTGCGGCGATTTTTCAGAAGTAACACGTGAGTGATTGTTAACTTTGCACCTGGGCTTGCCCAGCCTACTCAAGCCAAACCCTCAGGCTCGCATTGGCACTTTCCAGACCGCTCTAATTTTGCCACATGGGGACTTTAATTTGCGCCTAAAGAACGGCTCTACAGCAGCCCCCCCCCTTTCCCCACGGCTTCTAGTGTAGTAACCCATCTAACGAAAGGTCTATGGTCCGTCAGTTGACAACTCTAGATTTAAAGCATCGCTGTTAAATACCAGCTAGGTTAACGCAGGTTTTTCATTTGCCCTTCAGTATCTGTTACTCCTTCGCATGCTTCAACCGATTTGTGTGTGTGTGTGGCTCTGTGTGTGTGTGTGTGGCTCTGTGTGTGGCTCTGGGTGTGTGGGGCTCTGGGTGTGTGGGGCTCTGTATGTGTGGGGATCTGTGTGTGTAGGGGCTCTGTGTGTGGGGCTCTGTGTGTGTGGGGCTCTGTGTGTGTGTGGGGGGGCTCTGTGAGTGTGTGTGTGGGGCTCAGTGTGTGCGTGGGGCTCTGTGTGTGTGGGGATCTGTGTGTGTGTGGGGGGCTGTGTGTGGGGCTCTGTGTGTGTGGGGGGGCTCTGTGTGTAAAGGGCTCTGTGTGTGTGTGGCTGTGTGTGGGGGGGCTCTGTGTGTGTGAGGGGGCTCTGTGTGTGTGTGGGGCTCTGTGTGTGTGTGTGTGTGGGTCTGTGTGTTTGTGTGTGGCATTTGCGAGAGATTAAGCTATTGGCATTGTAAATGACAAAGCCATTTATTTATCTGTTTTCAAAACCAACACATAAATAAAAATGTTGTCATTTACAATGCCAATAGCTCTAACTTTTGCAAAGGAGAGACCGTTGCATTGTAAATGCTTGTTTGACTAGAGTCCATCGAGAGGCATGCTCTAACAGTCTACTATATTGCCTCATCCATCCTCTTAAGTTCGGGCCGCTGCCTGCTGGTCTCAGGCCCGTAAGGCCCAATTTACACACACACAGAAGAGGCCTCAGGTCACCCTCCATCCAGCAGGTGTTGTATTAATGCATCTACAGACCTTGCTCCACAGATGAGCTAATTGCGCGGAGGGTCTAGGTGCCTACCGTGGCGAAGGGACCTGCAGCCTAACACTAGTCTGGGAGCAACAGAGGCACCACTGCATATACTGCTCAAGGCTCAGATCTCCCCTCCTCTCACACTCCTGGCTAAATGGACAAAACACTTCAGCCCAGGGCAGTCGAGACCACATAGTCCTAAAACACGTTAGATCCCAGTTGCACCCTACCTCAGACAGAACATCACTGAGGAGGCACAAGAGGGTAGGCTACTGGGTCTTACTGTGATTTTAGCATCCCAGAAACAGACTGATTACTCATAGATGAAAGCATCTCTTTTTGGAAGGTTTAATGTGACCACAGATTAGCATTTAAAAAACTTTGAAGCATTTCTATGCAGAGTAACCAGACATTATGGGAGGCCTGATTGGACTTTGAATGAACTGCCACTTTTAAAGTGCTGGAGTAAGTGTAACCTGGCGCGAGCAAACTTCTGATTTCTGCAGAGAACATCCCATGTATTTATTTTGTAGAGTTACATTAACATGTGGTTTATGGAAAACTGCTTGGCGCTTGCAAATTTACAAAGACACCTGGCAGGCTGGCCACCTTGAGGGTGCATAGAAATACACCTCAATTAGAGCACATTTTCACACTGATTCACTCATAGATGCCAAGGTTTCAGATTGGTAAGTGTGACGTTTTCATAATTTAACTGTAATAATGGGTGACAGTCACACAGCCTGACTCTGCTTAGTTTTTAGTAGCCTGCTTTTGGCACACTTTAGTTCAGTGACATCCTCAGACTTTCTTGTTGCTCAAATGGGTGTAATTACTGATAGTTATATGTTTCTGTCCTCTTCATTGCTTGATTTTGCTCAGAAGAAAGTGTTACCCATAGTCATTGAGATGTCACTCATAATTACACTGAAATTATGAAAATGTCGCACATAGCAATCTGAAATCTTGGCAGCTATGCTAATTCTGCCACACACAGCACATTTGAACATCTCATAATTCCATGTCACACAATTCAACTATAAATAATGTAACCCTACAATATTCCATACTACATAATTACATTCCTACAAATAAAAAAACACATATTTCCACTACACTCCATACCACATAATTCCACATCACAAAATAACATTCCACACAACTTAATACCACCCCTAATTACACTCCACACAACACAATTCAACTATACATAATTCCACTTCAACCTATATAATTATACTTCACATAACATATTTACACTCAACTCCAAAACACATAATTATCCTCCACAAAATACAACTCTGCAACATGGTGCATAATTCCACTCCGCACAATTATACACCACACCATGCCACATAATTCCGCATCACACAATTCCACAATTTATCTCCACACAATTATCACACAACATAATAATTCTCCACATAATACCACTCAGCACTACATAATTTACCTCCACATAATTATGCTCTACTACATATTGCATAAATACACTTCACATAAATCCAGACTATGCAACGTAGCAAGATTCCACATAACTACACTTCACACCATGCCTCATAATACCACTCAACACAATTTTCACTCAACAACTCACAATTCCACGTCACACAAATTCAACTCTACACATTTCCGTTCCACACCACATAAGTCAACAACAAACTATATAATTAAAACCAACAACACAATTACACAACATACCATATACATTAAATCTACACCACAAAATTCCACATCATGCTACAATATTTAACAGCACACAACATAAGTAAACTCCACTACATACCACTCCACAACACAAAATACCATTCCAGATATTGTCACTCAAAGACACACAATCCCACTCCATGACACACAATCCCACTAAACATAATTCCAGTACACTCAATAGCACACAATTACTATCCACATAATTACACTGCACACC
Source organism: Lissotriton vulgaris (assembly GCF_964263255.1). Taxonomy (NCBI): domain Eukaryota; kingdom Metazoa; phylum Chordata; class Amphibia; order Caudata; family Salamandridae; genus Lissotriton; species Lissotriton vulgaris. The sequence goes on along the minus strand of NC_141691.1, from coordinate 693,489,688 downwards.
ATGCCACATTATTTCACTACACAGATCCAATCCACACAACACAATTCCACAACTAACAATTCCAAATGCATATATTGCAAATGCTTGACCTTCCAATGCGTCCCAGCAGATTCTGTTCCTGGAGCTGAATCCTTTTCCTGCCCCTGTCAGTTCTGTGCTGACTTGTTTGTCCCTTCTCTCTGAGGCCCTCACCCCCATCCTTGTTCAGCCCGGCTCTGACAGAAGAGAAACAATGTAACTTGTTACTTTGTTTCTCTACAGTCCTGGGTCAGTGTGAGGAGCTCTTAGCAGACTGCACACTGCAGCTGCTTTAGAGTAAACCTCTCACAGCTCTCTACAGATGAGCTGAGGGGGCCCCCTTCACATACTGAAGACTGGGGCCCCCCCGCACTGCGAGGGCTGCAAGGTGTTTGTTACACCCCTGTACAAGGATTACAATTTATGAACTGCAGGAAACAAAAGGATCGGGGTGTTAAAAGCAGTAACCCACTTTACTATCTACATCAAATAAAAATCTGTAATCTGCATGTCACATGATGTGCATTGTATGAGACACATTAAATAACCTTATACTACTTTGATTCAAATCGGGGACTTCACAATGGCACGTCGTGTGATGGCTCGCGTTATGATTTTACTTGCTTACTTCCTAACCTGGTTAGTCCCCCACTTCTTTTTTTAGGACTTGTGCCCTGCCCATGCTTAAGCACTAGAGAGAAATAGTGCAGCTAGTAATTTGACAGACATAACAGGTTGACTAAGGCGACACCCCACAAAATGTAAAAGTCTGCTTGAAAGTGCAACTGTGCAATTTACTTACAGCTTAATGGGTCAACTCCTGGGTTCATACTGTTCACTTCCATATGTTGACCCTTCAGGCAATTATTCCACTGGTTCGACCAGGCGAGTTTTGGCCTCCTTGGATCTCAATGACGCTTATCTCCACGTCACTGTTGCCGCCTCTTTTTCAATTTTGTGTTCTTCCCTTCAGCCTCAAGTCCTCACGCAGGGTCTTCACAAAGGACCTGGCTCCTCTCATGGCTCTTCTTCATATGGATGGGATGTTCATTCATCCTTATTTGGATCACCTCTTGCTGTATGCTGCCAAGGAGTCTCTTTTGCTCGCTCAGGTTGGGAATGCTTTGGAGGTTCTGCAAGGGCATGTTTTTTTGATCAACTGTAAAAAGTCTTCTATGGCCCCTTTCTCAGGATATGGTGTTCATCGGGGCGAGTTTTCAGACTCTGGTCGGCCGTTATACCCTGTCTGACCGTCGACTGATCTCTCTTCAGTCGCAGGTTCTGATCTTGCTGTTCCTGGACGCTCCCTTGGCGGTGGAATGGATAAGGGAGTAGGGGAATTTGGCTTCTGTGGTGTTTCTGGTGAAATGGGCTCAGTTTCACCTTCTTCGCCTAACCAACTGGGTCCTGTTGAGGTGAACTCTGGGGTCACAGAGTCTCTTGTCTTCACTGCCCCTGACGGTCCAGACCCGGGAGGAGCTCTCCTGGTGGCTCTATCAGCGTCATCTTCTGGCCAGGATTTCTTTGTCTTGCCCGGCTCCACTGGTGGTGACTTTGGAGGCCAGCTAGTATGGGTGGGGCAGTTGGCTGGGATTGGAACAAGTTCAGGGGTGCTGGTCCCTGCTGGACTCCTGGAGGTCTTTGAACTGGAGGGAGTTGCAAGCGATTTGGCTGGCCCTAGGTCACTTTCAGGACTCTCTGCGGGACCATTGGGTGTTGATTCAGATGGACAATCTGTTGCTGAAGTCCTATGTCAACAGACAGGGGGGACAAGATCCAGGTCCTTGATAGCTAGGGACATATTTCTGTGGGCACACGTCTGGGTGCTGGGTCTGTCTGCTCTCTACATTTAGGGGTGGAGAATGTGCAGGCTGATCGCTTGGGCAGGGACATTCCCTCATCAAAGGATTTCTCCCTCCTTCCCTGTTTGTTCAAGAAGTTGGTGGGTCGATGTGGCCTCCCTGTGGTGGACCTGTTTGCTGAATTGGACAATGCCAAGGTTGGCCTGTTATGCTCTCTGGGCAGGTGTCCTGGGGCTCTGGGGGTCTACAGCTCGACCTGTCCTTGGCCTTCTGTATGACTTCCCCCCTTTTTTGCTGCCTTTCTGGTTTGGGTCCAGGACCATGCTCAGGTGGTGTTGATGCGCCCCCGTTGGCCTCAGGCGAATTGGTTTTCTCTCCTGGCCCGCTTGTGTTGCGACCAGTAGTGGGTCCTTCTTGTTGTTCCATCTTCTTTGAGGTTTCCCCTGTGCTCCTTGAGGAGGTTACACTTGATGGCCTGGCGTTTGAGCATAGGCATTTAACCGGTTTCGGGGTTCCTGACCAATTGGCTGTTACTTTACAGGCTTCTTGTACATCCACCACTCTTCTGTCCTATGCTAGGCATTGAAGGGCTTTGTTGGCCTGGTGTGCTGTTAAGGAGGTTGATCCTACAGTGGCTGCCCTCTTTTTGGTGATGCAGTTCCTTCAGGATGTGGCTCATCGGGGGTTGTCTGTGGCTTCTCTGCGGGTGCAGTGGGTGGCTATTCAGGCTTTTCGGGGCTCCTGGCATAATTTGAGGGATGACGGGCGCCTGATGCCTCGTTTTTTGCAGGGTCTGTTGAATTTTGTTTCCTCGCCCTGTCTGCTCGTTTCCTTCTTGGAATTTGCAGCTGGTGTTGGATGTTCTGTCAGGCCCCTTAGGGGTCTCGAGTTAAAACTCTTGACTTTTCAAAATAGTTTTTTGGTGGCCATCACCTCGACGCAACGTTTGGGTGAGTTGGGGGCTTTGTCTTGTAAATATCCCTTTTGCAAGATCTTTTCGGATCAGGTGGTTTTGATGCCGATACCATCCTTTGTCCCTAAGGTCAATTTGGCGTTTCCTCTCAGTCAGGAGGTGATTTTGCCTGAATTCTGACCTGCACCTTCTTCGGCTGAGGAATCTCGTTTGCCTGGATGTCCAACGTGTATTGCTGTGGTACATGCAGGTTGTGGAATCCTTCTGGAAGGGGATGCTTTGTTTGTTAATTTTGGTCCTGCTAATAAAGGTGTGAAGCCTTCCATGGCTATGTTTAGTTGTTGGATTCAGTCCACGGTTTTAGTGCCTTACACGCTGCATTGGGTGGATCCTCCGATTGGGGTTAAGGCCCGGTCAACTTGCAGTATGGCTGCTACGGTTGCTGAGTTGCAGGGTACCTCTGTGGTGGAAATCTGTAGGGCTGCGACCTGGTCTTCTCCTTCTATGTTTGTCCGTCACTATCGGATTGCTGGTCTGGAATGTTTGTATAATTTTCTGGGCCACAGGGTCTTGTCCTCTATGAGGAACCAGGGATGTTGTTCTGCTGTGCTTCGGGCACATTATTAAAATTGGTGTTCTTTATCACTCAGTTATCCATCTCCATTTTCCTCTGATTGCTATGTCCTCATTGGTGATGAAGGAGGGAGAGACTGGAGGTAGTGAGTTCATTACTATTGATAATGGCATTACTCCTAGTCCTACTCCCTCGCCTTCCTTCTAGGACCCTCCCTCCCGGTGCTGTACATGTGAGTGCTTGCTCGGTTTGTTTACGTACAAGTGGAGGTGGGGGTGGGCAGAGTTTTTGTAGGCTGGGAGGTGGGGGCCTCATTGGTGGGCCTCATTTGTGATGAAGGAAGGTGAGGGAGTAGGACTAGGAGTAATGCCATTATCAATAGTAATGGACGCATTCGTGACTGCTAATACCCTGGAGAAAGATGTCACCAGCACTGCCTTTAATCAATGCCTCTCTGACTTGTTTCTTTAATTGTTAACTCTTGTTCCCTCAATTGTATGGAGCATTTCTAAATGGGCTCCATATGGATATCCGAACCCTTTGCCTCTAAAAAGTGCTACATACTGAACTGGGCTGCTTTGCTTAGCTTAGTAGAGTCAGGCTTTGGGCAGCTGGGCTCTTCAGAGAGCACTTCGAGCTGACTGTGCACAGGTTCAATCTCTGCTCGATTAGCTGTCTTTATGGGCATCAGTCCACTTTTGACACCACTTTACCAGCACTTCACCAATTCTCATTAGACTTTAATCAGAGGCCCAACACCTTGCAAACTAATTAGCAGACATTGTGCAACTGTGGAATATTTTCCATGCCATTCGCTCTTTATATACTATATCACCACGTACCATTTTTGGTATTATAATTACTGATTGTCGACGCAGTTCTTGGTTTTGCTTAATAATTCATTGCTAAAACAGATAAAAACAAACCACAGAAATATAGGTTTAAGCACGAACAAAAACTGGGATACCAATCTAACGCCAAGGTATTCGGAACTTATCAGGTGGGAAAATTATGTATTCTGAATTTTGGGATGTAATGTGTGCATTTTGGTGCTTACCACACCAAAATCCACGTCTTGGTTAATACAGATACTTTTCACCATGGTAAACTCCAGCAGGTTTTACCAGCCTAAATTTAAGAAAGGAGGTAATTTTTATCGCAACTGGTAATTATCGAGTGTGATAAACATTGTAACTCGTGTAAATGCAAATCCTGAGAAAATAAGTATTTGCACATGGATCTCAATTTAAGCGGTGAATTGTCATTAGAACCTTCCGTAAGTCTTATCAATGGCAAACTTTATTATTTTGGGAAGATACATTTTAGTACTTCATTTTAATCACCTGCTTTTATAAGAACTATTATATTCGTTGTTTCAATAATACCTCAATCAAGAAATAAAGACTAAAACAACCTTTCAATTAGATTCTCAAATATGTTATAAAATGTTAGCCTTTCCATCTTTGGAGTCTTCTTTTTTAAATTTATTTTCATTAGGAATCTGAAAGAAAACTCTTTTGTTTTATATTGCATTCATGACCTCTTTATCTAAGGGGTCAGTACATTACATTGGCTTTAAAAGTCTTTGGAGTCCTATCCAGAGAAAAAAACATTACAGTCAATTTGTAACCAATGGAAAACATATTGCTTCAACCTTCTTCTTTTCTGTTTCTTTGCAAAGCTTCTGAATTAAATCTCTTTTGTGAAACCTTCAAATCAGTTTTTATTGCCCACAATCTTTTTTGGCGGCGAGGAAATAACATTCTTCAGCTAAACTACAGCTCGTAAATGTAGTTCGTCTCTCTGAATCTCTGTCTCTTTCAGCACTAAAGCACCTGTTGTTTGCCATTCTTTGTTGTTTTCTATTTTTCTTGATTTTTTTTATGTTTGTTATAATTTCGTGTCTTGTTACAGTTCAACAGCTTCAAATTTGGGCAAACACAGGAGTTTCAGCCCAAATCGATATTACCAGGCGTGCAGTATTATTGCATATTCGCTGAACAAAAAGCTCTAAATTCAGGAATCACATGAGAAAATATGCACAGTTGCAGTAACAGTGAGTTATTCAGGTGATTTCACATTACTTAGGGCAGCCTGGAAAGGAAAACTCAGAATCTCTCAGTAATGGCACATCCAGAACGATCAATTTCCACAGTATCAGTAATACGAGATGTTATTAAAACACCGCAGGTTCAATAATGGACTCCTGAGTTGCAAACTCTGTTGACTAAGCTTAGCTTTACTAAATTGTAACTTCATTAACCTCCAAACAATGGTAGACTCTGTGCAAATTCAGCGGTGGGGAAAATTCTCAATAAAAAGTAGGTTTTGTGAATATTTTTTTCAGGGTGGATTTTTAACTCGCCTTTATATTTTTACATTTGAACATCTTTGCGGAGGGCGCTAGAGAGCCTGACCGCAAGATGGCCATCACTCTGTGTGGCTCTGTGGGCCAGACAGTTTATCCGTGACTTATCTACTTCTGCCAGCGACATCCGGAGTTGCTGATCGATGGAGGAGAGCCTCATTGACCTGCGGCACTCAGGGACCCCCGCTTTGCGCTTGTTCTGCTGATTTATGGAGGAATACTGTAAGCCCGACAAGGCTGATGGGTGCAGCCGTGCTGAGCTAGCCCCCTATCCCTCCTGCTGATGCCTGTTGGATTACTGTGCTGGCAATGAGAATTGGATTGTGGCTTGGACTAACCTTGGGGGCGGCCAGGATGGCTGTAGCTGTGAGACATGCGTTGGAGTGGAGATCTGCAGTTGCTGCGTTTGCTTAGCCCCTCAGCCAGATTTGGTGGAGCTGTCTGGCCTTGAGTGATCCTGGCTGGAGTGCATATAGCTGGGTCTGAACTAAGGTGGTGAAGTGAGCTAAAGAATGATGATGGATTCAACCCAGATCTGTGACTTGGGGTGAGTGTCTGAAAAGTTTCGGCGCACCGTCCATCATGTCCTTGTGTTTGCTTTGTTCGCCCTAAGTTAGCAAGGTATGCCCAGACGTGGGTCCCTTGCTAATCTTTCACACTGGATTAAAGATAGCCTTGCTGATGAAGGGTGTTACCCAGAAACCGGTCCAAGGATTCTTGTTTCTGGTTCAGGGAAGACCTGGCTTGGCAGTTTGGGCTGGACTGTTCCCATGAGGCCTGGGGTCAAGACTAATTTGCATATAGCTGGAGAATTGGAGAATTGGATTAAAACCGCAGTGCTTGCAGCCGCCCCTATCAAAAACAACAAACTGAAAAGGAGTAAACACTCTGAACCCTGGTTCTAAGAGAAATTAAGGCTGCAGAAACAGACCTGCATAAGGGCGAAAAGAAAATGGAGGGCCAACTACGGGATAAATGAGAAAGCAGAGTATCGTAAAACTCTAGCCACATATAAAAAATTGATCATGGATGGCAAATCGGCATTCTTTGTAAAAAAAATTAACGAGGCCAAAGACTCGAACAAAGAACTGTTTAATACAGTTAAAAAACTTACAAAACCCGCGCCTAAACAGGTCGAGGGTAGTTTGGAACTTTGCAACCAATTAGGGCAGTTCTTTACGGACAAGGTACAACTGATATATGAGTCTTTCCCCCCGAGGCACATCCTTCCCTGTGCAGGGATTACTAGTCATTCCGACCTCCCCCTGTAGAATAACACCACAGACACCTTCCCCAAATTCAAGCTTTCAGTGCCCTCGGTGGAAGAAATTAGACAGCTGGTTCTGTCTACCAAATCCGGTGGTCCGATGGACCCATGCCCCCCCAAGGTCCTACATATGTTCCCAGATCTGCTTAGCTCCCAACTTCAGATCCTGTTCAGCAATATAATTAATTCCAGCTGTTTTCCCAAAGCGTGGAAAACTGCTTCGGTACTTACATTGCTGAAAAAACCTAACTTGGACCCATCAATTCCAGCGAATTTCCAGCCAATCTCAAGAATTCCTTTTCAGGCTAAGATTCTGGAGAAATTTCTGAATGCCCAATTGGCAGGATTTGTCAGGAATACGCATACCTTAGATGACTCCCAATATGGGTTCCGGGAGAATCATGGGACCGAGACTGCCTTGGTGATGGCAGCCGAGGAGCTTAGGACGATTCTGGACGGAGGAGGGAAGGCCGCCCTCATTCTGTTAGACTTGTCGGTGGCCTTCGACACTGTTAACCATCAAATTCTCGTATATAGGCTACACGATCTAGGTCTTCATCCCTCTGCTACAAATCTGTTGGCCTCATTCTTGGTAAACAAAACCTTCTCGGTTGAGCTTGGGGAATTTTCATCTAGGGCCTTTGATCTGCCATGGGGGGTCCCCCAGGGCTCGTCGTTGAGTCCGTCCCTTTTTAATCTTTACGCCGCCCCACTAGCCAACATCATCAGGAATTGCGGGTTCGTCCCAATACCTTATGCGGACGATACCCAAATTGTGGTGGCTATCTCTAATAACACCAAGGAGACTGCGAACAGTTTCAGACTCTGCATGGACCAGGTCAGCAACTGGATGCAGGACAACTGTTTAAAACTTAATGGAGTCAAATCGGAGGTTATGTTACTGGGGGCCCCCCGGACATCTGGTCCAATCTCTGGTGGCCGGACAGCCTCGGTAGATGTCCAACGCCGGTTGACAAAGTAAGGAATCTAGGGGTCATATTTGACTCCGAACTCACCTTCGAAGCCCAAATAAATAATCTCTCCTCATCGGTTTGGTACATTCTGAAACTCATCAAGAAACTGCTATCGTACATTCCACCCAATACCGCTAAAACCTTGGTTACCTTGCTAGCTCTATCCATATTAGATTACGGCAACACTCTTTATGCAGGGTTACAAAAACAGCTGCTACCTAAACTTCAGCGTCTTTAGAACGCGGCTGCCAGGCTGATTCTGAATATTCCCAAGTGTGAACCTGTAGCGCAAAAAATGCAAGGCCTACACTGGCTCACGGTAGGGAAAAGAATCCAGTTTAAAGCTGCTTGCCTAGCGTACAAATCATTTCACGGTTCCTGAAAAGTAATCTAAAACCTTATGAGCCAACCAGGACGTTAAGATCCAGCAGTGCCAAACTCCTAGTTACTCCCAGATTCAAACAGCTTAGATGGGGGGGGAGAAGTTTCATTGGCAATACAGCTAAAATTTGGAATAAGTTTCCTGCAGATCTGAAAAACAGCCCCTCTTTATGGACATTCCGCAAGAACTTGAAAACCTTGCTGTTCTCATCTTAACCAGGCGGTGCACCACTACTATGGTCAGTCAACCTCTTCTCCTACAGCGCCAAGACGCCCTCGGGCATTCGAGCGCTTTACAAATCACAAAATCAAATCTTTAGCTGGGTATGAACTGAGGTGGCGAAGTGAGCTAAAGAATGATGATCGATTCAACCCAGATCTGTGACTGGGGGTTAGTGTCTGAAAAAAAGTTTCAGCGCTCTGTCCATCATCACCTTGTGTTTGCTTTGTTCGCCCTAAGTTGGCAGCGTATGCCCAGTTGTGGGTCCATTGCTCACTTTCCCACTGGATTCAAGGTAGCCTGGTTGATGAAGGATGTTACCCAGAAACCGGTCCCAGGATGCTTGTTTCCGGTTCACGGTAGACCTGGTTTGGCAGTTCGGGCTGGACTGTTCCCATGGGGCACAGGATAAAGACTGATTTGCATATTGCTGGGTCTGAACTGAGGTGGCGAAGTGAGCTAAAGAATGATGATGGATTCAACCCAGAACTGTGACTGGGGGTGAGTGTCTGAAAAGCTTCAGCGCTCTGTCCATCATCTCCTTGGGTTTGGAGTGTCCTGTGTGCCTGATGGCAGGTGTGCTGCAGGTCTTTCCCAGCCTACGGACCAGAGGTGCTTGCCTGCAGAGATGTGCTGGCCTTGTGTGGGGAGTCGCGGTGGGCAGATGTGAAGCACATCTGGAGGCATGCTGTGTGAGACTGACTCAGAGCGGAGGTGAATGTTGGGAATGCCGTTGAGGTGAGCTTTACTCCTGGGGTGCGTGGCTGAAATCATGCTGGTGGTTCCGGTTCCCCGCCAAAAGTACTGGACCGACAGATGCACAATTGGGCAGACACAATTGCTCCATAGCTGGTTGGGCTGAGGTGCAGTCCCGAAGCGCTTCGCTGGCTGAATCCTGGGGAGAAACCCTATAGCTCCTGTATGTTAATCTGCTCCCGAATGAGGCCTGCTGGGGTGTTGTGTGATCTGATTTCCACTTCATTTACTCTGTTACCCTGTTGCTGTGACCTTCATAGAGCTGAGCCTTGCTGTTCACTCCCTCTCTGACATAGTGTCCTCCTGTGGCCTGCTCATGCCCCCGGGCATGTTCTGTCTTGGGGTGTGGCAGAGCCATTGAATGGAGGTCACTAGAAAGTGGGCCAGCATATACTGCCTTATTTTCTCGCACAAATGGGAAAGATAGATACTAGGCAACCCAAGTTGTCCTTTGACCAGTGGAAGCATTCCTGGACTCTGAAAGGCCCTCGGGAAGACACATTCATACTCTGAAGGTGCTGGTGTCTCCCTTCCCGAATCTGAAGTGTGTGCACATTTATAGATCTCAAACATAGCTTAATGGCCATAGACTCTAAAAATGACTGATTGACTGATCGATTTGACCGACTTAAGGGAAAGGTTGCAAGTCATTATAAGCGTATTGGACAACTTGAGCAGTGCACATCTACAGTGGAAGATGAATGAGCTACTACAAATGGAAAAAGTGTTGGAATTGATTCGTACCAAGAATGAGGATTTGAAAGCCAGGTCCTAATGAACAACCTTAGGATACTGGGTGTACCAGACTCCACTACCATGAATCGTGTGGAGGACTTTATGGAGACGATGCTGCAGTCCCTGTATGGAGAGGCTCTATCTTCTCTTTGTGTTGTAGGGAGGGAACATAGATTATTGGATCTGAAACCCCCACCTGGTACAGCGGCTCACCCTATAATTTCACGCCTTCTCAATTACGTAGATAGAGATACAGTGCTCAGGCTGGCCAGAGATAAACAGCCGCTTGATTACCAAGGTAACAATATATCCCGATTTCACGATGGCAATTCAGGCTGCAAGAAGAAACTTTCTTCCTGTAAAGCACTATCTTCTCAAAATGGATGCTAAATATTTGCCTCTCTAGCCGGCCAAGTTGCATATCTTCCATGCTGGCAAAACTACGCACTTCACTTATCCTAAAGCTGCTGCTTTATATGTCCAAAGCATTCCACTAACAACGACCAGCTTGAGATACGTTCCCAAGTGTGCAGACTCTGGCTGCAAAAGTGACAATCACTGATCATAATGGCAGTGGAGAATATGCCACAAGTCAGTGATTGATAGCAACGTCTGTGTAGTGAGGTTTTGGATTTAGGACCCCTGATATATGAGCGCTCATTGTGAACAGTATTGATCCCTTTCCGTTTGGCGGCCTCCAACTGTCTGCCTCATGTTTCTTCTGGCTACCCAGCTTTCCTCTTTAGCAGGGATAGTGCTGGGTCCTTGGCGTTGGCGTTCCCCCGTTGAAAGGATTCCCTTTTGGATTTACATGATTGGCCATTTGTGACCACAGTTGTGGATGGGTGGGTGGCTCCAGCCCGATTGGGGGTCTGAAGTGGATGTGGGGTGGAATCTGTTTGTATTGGCTGATTGTCTTTGTTTCATTCCTTTGCGCTTTTCTTTCTGAGTCTTTCCTCTCCCTTCCCTGTCACTCACTGTGTTGATATGTTAATGCAATCTTGGGTGGCGGAGCACTCCTAATCAATTCAATTCATAAAGCTTTTTTCGATTATTACAAAATTACAATCATAAAAGCACAAATTGAAAATCATTATTATATTACATAGTTTTTCTAAAAATGTACAAAGTATCAACTTTCATACTGTGCAAACAATGCTATCATCAAAAGCGAACAAGGTTAATCCATTGAGATTTAAAAAAAGACCATTGAAATCAAAATGTATAATTTAACAGTATTACTTAGTCTTTTCCTTAGATAAAATACTTTCTTTAAGAACATGGCAAGTCTCCACATGGTATGCTCGTTTTCTAATTGTTTGAGTTTTAAAAAAGCGGGGCTACACTGTCTTAGTCCATAAGCTTTTAAAAGCGGGACCAGCCACACTTTTCTCAGTTCAGAATAAAATTTTCAGAAAAAAACAGTAAGGAATGTAGACTGGCATGAGTGGTAATCACATGGACACAGTTCGAGCTGTCTTGACCAATCATCCAATTTGGGTCACAAAACCATTCTATGAAATATATTTAACCTGCATCTAATCAATAACATTCCATTAAATGTAGCAGGAACAGATGACAAGTAAGGCTCCATTCCAAAAGAAGTTACAATAGTTTGATGCTGGTTAATAGTAGGTTTAGTGAGTTCGCTAGACAGTCTGGCCTCTTCTAGCATGCCTAGCCCCTCCCTTTTTAATGCTTCCCACAAGATCTTCTAAATGGAGCTTGGATTTGTAAAATACTCTATGTGGCCCAAGTCAGTCATTAAATCCCGCACGTATCTAATCCATGGTATTTTTTGCACTTCGTCAAGTTGGAGGCCGTCAGCAATAATATCTCTATTTAACTATGTTTGTTACTTAACCCAGACACTATGCCACAATAGTATTCATTCTATTTTAATTAAATCAGATAAAAAAAAGAAAGGCCCAACCTTTTGTGGCAAATGAAAGCTGATGTACTCGGGGGAACAGACAGCATTAATCTACTCCTAACCATCCTCTAAACACACACTCACTGCTTTGATATGGTGCCATCAAAAGTGAAGTAGTGTGGCTCACTGGTTAGAGGCGGCAGACCCGAGAGCAGAGGACGGCCCGGGACCAGGGTTCGATTCCCGGCGCGGCAGGTTTCTGGACCAGGGTCAGCGGACTCAATAATTCTCTCGCCTCGGTGCCCACTCTGATCAGCGATCACACTCGGCAACTCTGGGCATTAGCTTGCCTCATCTTCACTAACGGCCCCACCAGACCGCCGGGGATGCCTGGTCTCACCCTGGAGATACCCATTAAGGGACCATCTCTCAGGGAAGCCAGGAAGGGTTTTGCAGCGGTCGAAGCGCCTTGGGACCCTACGGGTAAGTAGTGCGCTATATAAATGCCTATACATTTACATACACGTTTATCCCCTGGAATATACACAGCTTAAATGATAGGAGCAAGGGAAGACTGGTCATGGCGTACCTACAGTGACTTGGCGTAGATGTATGCTTTTTACAAGAGTTGCACTTAACTGATCAGGGATCGCCGCGCCTGCGGGCTGAAAAAAACCCAATAATAATCACATACACTTGTTTTTTTCAAAACAAAAAACATAAACTCATGAAGCAGATTTAACGGACAGAAGTGGAGCTGCCAATTTTGCTACACCTAATCATTATGCCATTTCTTTTGATGGGCAGACAATGGAAGAGTAAGGAAGGTAAAAGCAGGAACTATCCTGTAAAAATGAGGGCAGAAAAGGCTGGGGAAGGGGTAAAGAGAGGAACCAATAAAAAAAGAGATGGGGGAAATTAACGTTGGATTTGAATATGCATAAAGTGAGAGGAGGCTTTGTGAGGATGGAGGAGAGAAAAACAAAAAAACTATTGAGGATAGCAAACATTGTTTTGAAATTTTCAAAATGAAGACCATTCATATGATTGGTTTCATTAGCCCAGTGAATGTCATTCAAGGGGAAAACATTGGGGAACCCAGTTCGACAAAAACAGGATAATGAAACTGCTATCCAAAAAATTGTTTTTCTGCAATTTCAAATACAACTATCAATGGTATACCTCTGCAACACCAGTAAGATGGTGAAGGTAGTGATGGAGATTTGTCTGCTGCCTGCTAACAGCTATACCTGGACCAATGAAGTGGCAAGTGAGAAACCCAACACGCAAATGCTCAAAAACCAAAACATACCAAAATGGATGGAAGTGGAAAGGCTGAAAAACTGAGCAGAGGGAACAGGCACTAGAATAGATGCAAGAAAAATGGCATTAAAACAATTGGGGGGGGGGGGACAGAACATCTACTAGGCGGTAGGAACAAACAGGTGCGAGAAAAGAACCGATTGTTGATCATTGATTGAAGCCACAAGAGCAATGCATATTTTAATCGTGCTTGTAATGTGTGATGAATTTCAAGATTAATCAAATTAGAAAAATATAAATATTTTTAATGTTTAAATATTTTAATCCTTCTTATTTTAGGCATGCATCTTTTTTAACACAGAATTGTCCTTGTGGCTTAACAACAGCTGACAAAGACTTACAGATTCATTACCGTATTGCTTGGATGGAATTATTTTGCTATTACAGCATTTTAATATACGTTGTCTTCTGCCAGATCAAATAATATGCATGACTAAGTTGGAAGTAGGACATAATTATTAGAAACATATCAATTTTTAAACTGATCACATATAGTATTCTAGAAGTGCACAATCAATAATGGCTATTGAATAGGGGCATTTGTTTTAATGGATTCTATATCTTAATCACTTTTTTTTTCAAATGTCACAGAGCTCTTACGATTAGAATTTATATTAATAATACACCCGATAAAAATCTATTTATTGCATGTATTACAATACAGCAGCTAATTATCAAATTTAAAAAATGCTAGTTGATTTTTAAAGTGCAACAACTATTTTAGGATGATGATGAATTTTTCAAAAAACTTTTGAATTCAATTGGTATACAATCTGACTCGTTGAAATCTTGTGCACTACAAGGAGCAGCACAAGAGACTACGATCTGCTTGTTGCGGTTTCTAAATATTCTGAATGTTTATTATTGATTCTATTAGCCAAGTGATTTGAGCTCAGGAGGTTGTACCTAATGCACTATTGGCAGGGCTACTGGAATGATATGATCCTGCACCATGCTTTTTTCAGCCAAAATTATGGATTTGCCTAATTTACCACATAACCCATCACCTTCTGCACAATCTGCAGATTTTAACCCCCCAAATTTTTTTTCTAGCTCAAACAGACCAAACGTTACTAAACATGTGGCAACATGTGTTCGTATGCAGTGGAATGCCATTTGCAAAGGTGAACTGGCCATATTTCAGTGTGAATTTTGTTGTGAATCCCTTCAATATGTCGGGCAGCCGGGAGCCGTCTTATTCTATGGTGGCGTGTGTGTCGGTCGGCTCCCGGCTGTCCTGGCAACCACCCACATGGGAAGTGCTGGTGCTCCCCAGTGAACTTGCCTTGAGCACACTAGGGATGGCAGCGGAAGTGATGATGTTGGGGACCCCTTTAGGAGGTGACTATTTTAGCTCTTTCTGTCCCCCTCGGAGGCAGATCAATCTGATGCTTTTAAACCCACATGCCCCCAAGAGAGGCAGAAGCCACTAGACACTAGGGATGTTTTATTCAGTATGTTGTTGTGGGGAGTGGCCCCTTGGACAAGTGTTTGCTCCCCTTTATGGAGTGATTATTTTGCCAATTTTTGCCCCCTTTGAGGGCAGTCTTATGATTTTAGGCTCATATGCCCCCAAGGGGAGGCAGACACCACTAGACACCAGGGATGTTTTATTCAATACGTTGTTTTACTGTGGAGCACTCCCTTGGACAAGGGTCGCTCCCATTTAGGGGGTAATTTATTTGGTTATTTCTGTCTCCCATAGAGGCAGATCAGCATTATACTTTTAAGCCCATCTGCCCCCAAGTGGGGCAGAAGCCACTAGACACCAGGGATGTTTTATTCAATGTGTTGTTGTTGTGGGAAGTAACCCCTTGGGCAAGGTCTGCTCCACTTTAGAGGGTGAATATTTTGGTTGATTATGCCCCTTTTGTGGACAGGTTGACCTCATGCTTTTAGGCCCATTGGCCCCCAAGTGGGCATGGAGCCACAAGACACCAGGGAGTAGGTTGTTGCTTTTTGTTGTGAGCACACCCTTGGGCAAGGATTGCTTCCCTTTTGGGAATGAATGATATGACCATATTTTTAGGGCCATCTGCCCCCCAGTCTGGCTATGGAGTGTGTGGACTGGCTCAAATTTTGCATTTGTCTTTGGAATGTGTTATATCTCCTTTTTTGTACTAGTGCAAAGCCTTTGATTCCTTTAATGTGAATCCTGTTTTACAGTTTCTGCAGTGGCATATCTGCACTTTGCGTAGTTGCATACTTTTGGTAAGAAATACCAGCATATTTATCTCATGTTTTAACGTGTGTAAAATTCTCCTTGGATTGGTGCACAATGTGTATTGTGTTGCCTTATGTGTAATCTTATTTCGTTTTTCTTTTTTTGTTAGATATCATTAGTCCTTGCTGTGTCTGTGCAGAGTAGGTGGTGGTGAGTCTAGCTGTCTCTGGCAAGTGAGTGGTATAATTTTTGAGAATAAGGTCTTCGTGATAAAACCACACTTTGATTATTGCTTATTTTACACAGTGTTGGTTGTTTTTGAGTTGTTTGTCAAGCTACTTTTATTAGTAAGGACAGTTGCGTAACTTAAGCCCCTGTAGCCCCCACAATGCGGCGGATGGGCCCCAGCTCCAGGAGGCCTCCTCATCAAAAGTGGTAAGTTGTGGGATGGAGAGAGGGGGCCCCCTCCATGTACTTTGCAGGGGAGGCCCTGACGTTTCACTTCAACACTGAGTAAGGATTATGGCTAGTTGCAGGATTAGCTCTCAGCAATTGTTGGTATGCTTTTTGAATCTTCCTCTGACCATTAATATGATACTGGCTCTGCATCTGAGGCAGAGAAGGTAGTGAAAGATTCTGGCAATTAATATTCTGTCCACAGTAATCATCTGATTATAAAGCCAGTCTCAGTGTAGATGAAGTGCCTGTTTTAGAGGAGGCCACTGATGTGCTGATAGTGCAGCAAGAATTTGCAAAAAAACTGAGTTTGGTCCTGGGACAGGGGGTCAGCTGGACCGTATACTATTGACAAAACCAAAACAATGCTGGCCCTCAAGATAATTTATCTCACTATTTATGAGAATGCAAACAAGGGAAAACCTATTGTTTGTATGGGTTATTTTATTTAAACCCTTTTATCAATTTTAAATCATTTTGAAAAACATTTCAGGTTGAGAAAAAACACTGGTTACAAACATTTACACTATTTACAACTATCATACATGCAAATTTCATACACCAATCAATAACGAAACATATATACAAATGAATCCACAATTATATACAAGCTTCTTTTACAAGAGAAAACAACAATTTTGTCATCACAAATAATCAATCTTTGTGAAACTTCAAATCATTAGAATGCCCAACCGGGGTCAAACAACAGGAAAAAGGCAACAATAAGTTGAATTAAAACTCTTCAATCAGTTTAAGGTTGACGGTCCCGAAGAACCTTAGCTGTCGGGCGGGGAATTACCTCCACGGCGTGTCAAAGGGCGTGCTTCAATCGCGCTAGTGCCTCACTTTCCAACCATGGACCAGGAAATGCGAGCTCATAGGTGGCCACCTATGAGCTCGCATGACCGGCACACCATCTTCCGCCCCTGACTAAGACCCCCAGGTGGCAGCGCGATTGACTTGGCAGCAGAAAATTCAGATTGCGAAGGGAAACAGTAGTGTCCCCGTTTTTCACAACCCAAGAACTTCTGCATAACCAAAAGCCCTATCCCATTTGATTAACTGGACCGCGGGACCGCGTTATCCATACGATAAGAATGCCACATTGACAGAGCCCTGAAGAGAATCTGAGATTGTTTCCAGATTCGAAACGCGTCGGCATAACGGCAAATAGGCATCTTTGCTCTAGCAAAGTTAACAGTTATTTGTCAATAACCCATACAAACAATAGGTTTTCCCTTGTTTGCATTCTCATAAATAGTGAGATAAATTATCTTGAGGGCCAGCATTGTTTTGGTTTTGTCGATAGTGCAGCAAGAGGCATCTGTATTGCAGCCTGGTGCTGAAAGGCTTCCCATTGGAAGAGCACAATTTTGGTTTACCCCAAACATGGTGCAGTTGGTGTTGCCTGCCATCACTGGTGACACCGGTGTAGAGTGAATACTGAAAACTTTTTGCCTATACATTTTCTTTCAGTTGTTTATGGAAGGTGCATTTCTTTTCTTTTTCATTTTTTGTCCCCATTCGCCATCAGATGACTTAAAGCTGTTGAATTTACTCTGTGGCCCCCCACTCGAATGGCACCAGCTGGAGAGCTCTGTATGTAGATGGGTATGCTTTACACAGAGCCTCTCTACATGCTTGTTCTGTATCACTCGGGTGCCTCACAGAATCCAGAGAGATGAAGTACATTAGTGTAAAGCCTTAATCTTTTTAAATTTTAGCCTATTGATCAAGGAGTGCCCAACCATTCCTCACATGGACCCCAAAAACATTTCTATTATCCTTATCATTCTTATCTTTTTCTAATTTAACTCTGTCTAACTTCATTGTATATTTAATGGAGATCACCCAGTCTAATAAAGTTGGGGGTATATCCTAAATCCACCTTTTTCAAATTTCTCTTGGTGCCAGTAAAATCAAATGTACACATAATTTTTTTCCCACCTGGACATAGACTTATAATCTGCAAACAGCCAAAAGATAACTAAAGTAATGCTTACCTGAGTGTTTATACCAAAAATACTTTCCATGCCTCTATTCACTTCTGCCCAAAATTGACATAGCTTTGAACAAGTTAAGAACATATGGACATCATCAGCATTAATTTGGAGACACTTTGGACATTTTGGCGCTGGACCTTTCGAGAATTTAGAGAGCTTAAGGGGAGACCAATACACCCTGTGAATACAAAACATATGGTTTCTTCTTAAATTTGCAGGTTGTTCTGTAGTATACAAAATTTCATGAGATACTTGCCAAATAACTTCAAGATGACTGCCAGGCAAGTTCATTTCCCACAGCTCCGTCAGTAATTTAAACTCTCCCTCTGCCAGGTCCAGCAATAACCAGTAGAGTCGCAACCTCCTTCCTTTTTGCCATTATCATCCATAGTGCCTTTTCCAGTTCATTGGACATTGGACATGCCCACATCAGTTCTGACAGTTTGATGCCAAAGTTTTATTTGCCAGTACTTGAATTTGGAGAGCCCGTTGTCTGTGAGTGAATTCATCTCATCCCAGGATAGCAGAGAACCCTCCGGTATTAACTGCTCCCAGCCTCTATAAGAGTGGTTGACAAAGAATCTCTGGTTCACCCTTGTGACCCCGGAGCATTCCAAATGGGGGCAAGAGCACTAAAAAAACGAATCTTTAAGGCCTTCTTGATCCTAATCCAAGTGGCAAGCAAACCGTTTAGAGTTTTTAGGCAAGCTTTCTTAAAAAATCTTGGATCTCCATATTTGTATAAGAAACACTGACTCCCTCTTTCAACATCTAAGAGCATTTCCTTGAACATCATGCCTACATCTGAGCCATCTGGTACGTACATGAGCATTTTACCTGCTCTCAATGAGAATACCCATGCGTACAGAACTAGATATGGGAGGCATAGGGCCCCCTGTTTTGTTCTTCTGCACAACTTTTTTCATGATAGTTGATACTTTTTGAGACACAGATAAAGGTATTTAGTTTCGACTGAAGAGTCTTTAAGCTTTTTTGATTAAATTCTGGAGGGATATTCTGTAGCAAATGATTAATTTAGGCAGCAACATCATTTTTATTAAATTACTCTACCAATTAGAGTCAGGGGTAGATAGGCCCACCCCGTTATGGAATTGTATATTTCTTTCATAGTTTTTTGCAGGTTGATTTCTGTAATCTTGTCAATATTTTGGGTAATCAGTATTCCCAAATACCTTATCACTTCTTTTGTTGGTTAGGCACCTGCACTCAAATTCCATGCCATGCATTCAGTTTTAGTTGCATTTATCTCTTATCCCGAAAATGTTTTGTTTCTTTATATATTAAAGGGACTGTGGCATTCAAATCCAATGTATAGATCATTAATTCATAGGCGTATAGCGCCACCTTCTTTTCCTAATCCTTGAATCTAAAGGGAAGAATGCATGGGTGTAGACTAACCTGTTCAGTAAAAGGCTCATTATATAAGTTGAAGACCATTGGAGATACTTGGCATCCCTGCCTTGTGCCTCCCTGGATTTTGACTGGAGCAGATACATTTCCATTCAGTAGAATTCTTGCTATAGGGGCTTTATATATCAGAGAAACTGACCTGCAAATGTTCTTTCCTAGGTTACTTTCTTTTAATATACATTTTAGGTAGGCCCAGTTTACTCTGTCAAAAGCCTTAGTGGCGTCTATTGTAATTATGGCTAAAGGAGTTATATGTAAAGTTGCTATATCGATTGCCCCAATCAGGTTGAAGGTAATATCCCTTATTCCTTTCCCTCTATCAAATCCCTTTTCATCTCTATGGAGTAGGTTCTGTGTTACTCTGCTCAGCCTCTCTGTCAATATTTTTGCAAAGATCTTATAATTAATATTGAGCAGAGAGATAGGCCGATACGAGTCACAGGAGCGTGGTGATTTGGAGGGTTTGAGGATTAGCGCAACCGTTGCTTCGTTCCAAGAGGGTGGTATATACCCACCCTCTTCAAAGATGTGAGAGAAAAGTCTTGTCATGATAGGGATAAGAACTTCCTTTAAAACTTTATATAATTCCGCAGGCAACCTGCAGCTCTTCCTGGATTTGCCCGAGTCTATGGTTTTCCTAATCTCAACACTTAAAATCGGCATGTTCATATTACGCGAGTTGTCATCAGCAATCCTATTTGGGGGGGTCTGAGCTAGCCATTTTGTTATTTCCTCCTCCTGGACATTTAAATGTTCATGATACACTTTCTCAAAATACGACTGAAAGACCTTTTTGATTTCATCTGGGGTCTTGAGTATATTCCCCGGGACAGCAGAGTTCAGCTCATTAATGGTACCTCTACCCAGATCTTGTTTGGTCTTTCATGCCAGATGCTTTCCGCAGCTCTCCCCATACTAAAATTGAGCTTGCCATTTCTACTGGCTTGCCATTTCTTTTTCAACCTTGAGTCAAGGATAGCCGTCTGATTTATGAGACTCTAGCTTTGCTGATATATTAGCATCCAGAGGGTTACTCTGGTGTGTGATGAGGTAATACTCTAATTCTTGTATTTCTTTTTCTATCCCCTCAACTTCTGCTTTATAGTTTTTATGTTTAGAAAATTGTAGAGAGGTTATTAGACCTCTTAAAAAAGCTTTGCACGCATCCCAGACAACTTGTATCGGGGCAGTACCTAGATTGGTTTGAAAAAATGTCTCTAATTCTAACGTTAACTTCTCAGTTATATCCTCCTCAAAGAGAATGGCGAGCTCCAGGGTGCATCTATTGGAGATCAGTCTAACTGGCACCCTGAGAGATTGTGTCACTGCAGAATGGTCAGAAAGATTCTCTCTCACATGGTTAACATCATTAACCAATTTCTTTAAGTTTGTACTCAACAGGTAGTAATCTAGTCTAAACTTGTGACCATACTTTTTATTATGAAAGGTGCAACCTCTATTCTTGCCCATTTTACTCCTCCACACATCATACCAGGCTAGCTGTTTCATCCCATTTTTAATCAATACACCCATGTTATGGTTTTGAAGAGCTCTACCCCTCTGAGACTTATCTAATGCATGGTCCAAGACCACATTAAAATCTCCAGAAAATATTAGCGGGTCTGGGTAGTTTAGCAATCCAGACAGAAGGTTTTTTTTAATGATTATTGCAAATCCATTAGTTAAGGTTTGTTGCGTTGTACCAATTACATCCTGAATCCACTTTCTGGGTTTACATAAAGATTTTAACTCAATTCTGACAAGTGTATTTCCTGTAATATAAGGATCTGTTCTGACTTATCCCTCAAGTATTGACATTTTTTCTTCATCCTATATTTTGTCCTTAAGTTATTCAGGTTCCAGGAAAGCACCGTCAACACAAAATTCTGAATATCTAGTGAGCAAGCCATTTCTCAGTTATTTTTTCTGATTTCAACATTCTACTTTTTTTGTTTTCTCCCACTGCTCCCCACCCTGTGCCCCCATCTAGTAAACCCTCCCCTGGAGAACCCCCCTTTCCTCTGCCATGGCTCTACCTAGGCCCGTGCCCCCCTTAGGTCAGGAGCTTAACTCTAAACTACAAACTTTCGGACCCCAGGATTTACTATTTTTCTATTCCTGTTCCCTCTGCACCTCCTGATATGGAGTGTAAGAAATTCTCAGCATCATCCACTCTTCTGAATATTCGCATTTTATTGTTATACATTACTTTCGATGATGCTGGGAATTTTAGTTGTGCGGTTGCACCCAATTTTTTCAGAGGATCAAGGAGTATCCCCAGCTCCCATTGCCTAGAGGCCGTGATTGCCAAATCATCTGACCGTATTTGAAATGTTATATCTTCTGCACATAAAGAATTTAGCTTGAGAATTTCCTCTTTTAAACTCTATGTTAGGAAATGCACAAAAATGTTCCTAGGCCTTGTCTTGTTGGGTTTGAGCCTGAATATCTGCCATGAGAGTCGCCTCTGAGCACTCAATATGAGTAGCTTGTTTAATCAGTTTTACTACAAACTCTTTTATGTTGCTGCCCTCCACCCCCTCTAGCACCTTAAGTAAGCAAATTATGTTTCTCCTTTGAGAATTTTCCAGTGATTCTAATTTGTCTTGCATTTCATTCTCTTTCTCTTTTAATGCTGCTATATTCTTTGTGTTTTCTCCCATCTGAGTTGCTAGTTCAGCTACAGTTTGTTCCAGAGACGCAGTCCTAACATCAAGTGAGTCCAACTTAAGTTCTAGTTTTCACATGAACTTTTATTGTCCACTTGGTTACTTTCCGATGTTGAGAAGCGATCTCTCACTTCCTTGACAAGGGCTTGTAGTAATTCACACAATGAATGTGACTGACTTAGTTAACCGTATCACCAATCTGTGCTTGTGCTGACTCAGGCTCCTCCAAGTTGTTCCTGGCTAGTCATGCTTGAGTTTTATCTAGGGACGCTAAGGTGTCCTTTACTATAGAGCTACCCATGGATCTCTGTTCTCTCTACTGGCACCTGGCACCGTGGAGTTCTCTGCTCTGTTGGCAATTGCACAAATTCCTGCAGTGCAGCAACCTAGAACACACAAAAAACCTTAACTACAAAATAAATCGACTATGAAAGACCTTGAGGCAGGCAAACTTAAAGCGCCCAGTAAAGAGAGTGTACTTTTGGCTAAACAGACCCCCAAATTAACGCCTTTATTAAGAAGCTACTTCAAAGTATTCCCCAGCACGCTAACACCAAAACCAATAGACGAGAGTCCTGCATACGACGCCAGCATCTTCTTGAAAAACAATATTCCTACCTCCAATAGAATTCATCTGCTTATGGACGAGGGAGAACAAAGGAGGATCTACAAGATGATGCATTTTTGAGAGAGATTGTTGAACAGACTAATTTGTATGCAAACAGTATTTTAGGGACACCAGTGCAATACTTAGGACACACTCTAGAGGTACGCGTGGATTCCCACAAATCTAGATGAGATGAAGTTTGTGAGTTAAACTATTCTGATGTGCTTGATAAGGAAGCCGTCCCTGTCTTCATATTGGTCTACTAGTCCTTTGATGGCAATGGCCATATTTCCTGCAATCATGAATCAGGAGCGCTATTTGCAATTGCTACGGATGCTGCATTTTTGTGATAATACTTCAGCATTGCCATGAGATCACCCTGATTGTTACCCTCTTTTTAAGATTTGGCCTGTCCTTCAATTAATCAATCAATCAATCACTGCATTTCTAAAGTGCGCTACATACCCGTGAGGCGCTGGGGGGGCTGCTACTGATCGAAGAGCCAGGTCTTGAGAAGTCTTCTGAATGCCAGCAAGTCCTGGGTCTGTCGTAGGCTGGTAGGGAGAGCATTCCAGGTCTTGACGGCAAGGTAGGAGAAGGATCTGCCGCCGGTGGTGGTTTTCCGGATACGAGGAACTGAGGCGAGGGCGAGGCTGGCAGAGCGGAGGCTGCGGGTGGGGGTGTGGAAGCTGAGTCGGTCGTTGAGGTATGCAGGTTCGGTGTTGTGTAGCGCTTTGTGTGTGTGGATGAGGAGTTTGAAGGCGATCCTCTTGTTGACCGGGAGCCAGTGTAGACTTCTCAGATGGGGAGTTTTGTGGCTGCGTCTGGGGACGTCGAGGTTCAGTCGTGCCGAGGCTTTCTAGATTCATTGTAGTCATCTCAGGAGCTTGGATGTTGTTCCTGAGCAGAGGGTGTTCCCATAGTCGAGTCTGCTGGTGACGAGGGCCTGGGTTACGGTTTTTCTCGTGTCGGGGGGATCCATTTGAAGATCCTGCGAAGCATTCGGAGGGTGTTGAAGCAGGACGCGGAGACGGCATTGACTTGCTTGGTCATGGAGAGGGCGGAGTCGAGGATGACCCCCAGGTTGCGTGCGTGGTCGGTGGGTTCCGGGGCGGTGCCTGGCGATGTGGGCCACCAGGAGTCGTTCCAGGCTGATGGGGTGGGTCCGAGGATGAGGACCTCTGTCTTGTCTGAATTCAGCTTCAGCCTGCTGTCCTTCATCCAGTCGGTGACGGCCTTCATTCCTCTGTGGAGATTGGCTTTGGCGGTGTGGGGGTCTTCGGTGAGGGAGATGATCAGCTGGGTGTCGTCGGCTTAGGATATGATGTTGAGGCTATTTTGTCGTGCGACGTGGGTGAGAGGTGCCATGTAGATATTGAACAGGGTCGGGCTGAGGGAGGATCCCTGAGCGACGCCGCAGATGATCTGGGTGGTTTTTGAGCGGAAGGGGGGAGGTGGACGCTCTGGGTTCTGCCGGAGAGGAAGGATGTGGTCCAGGCCAGGACCTTATCTTGGGTTCCGGCGTAGTGAAGGCGTGCTGATAGGGTGCGGTGGCAGACCGTGTTGAAGGCAGCTGACAGGTCTAGGAGAATGAGGGCGGCTGTTTCTCCTTTGTCCATCAGGATCCTGATGTCGTCTGTGGCAGCGATGAGGGCGGTCTCAGTGCTGTGGTTGTTGCGAAAACCAGATTGGGAAGGGTCCAGGATGTTGTTTTCTTCGAGGTAGCGGGTTAGCTGTTTGTTGACAATCTTCTCTGTCACTTTTGCTGGGAACGGGAGCAGGGAGATGGGCCGAAAGTTCTTGAGGTCCTTGGGGTCTGCCTTGGGTTTTTTCAGTAGGGCGTTAATCTCTGCGTGTTTCCAACTTTCTGGCAAGGTTGCTGTTTCGAGGGAGATGTTGATTGCTTTCCGGAGGTGGGGTGTGATGGCTGTGCTGGCTTTGTTGAAGACGTGGTGGGGGCAGGGGTCGGATGGGGACCCAGAGTGAATGGAGTTCATGGTCTTGATGGTGTCTTCGTCCCTGACGGTGGACCAGGCGGTCAGGCGGATGGTGCGGGAGGAGGTCACGGGGTGGTGGTCTCGGTGGTGGGTGCGGGGGTGTCGGAGTTGAAGCTGTCGTGGATGTCGGTGATCTTGCGGAGAAAGAAGTTGGCCAGGGAGTCGCACAGGTCCTGTGATGGTGGAATGTCATTGGCGTTGGAGCTGGGGTTGGAGAGTTCTTTCACGATGCTGAAGAGCTCTTTGGTGTTGTGTGCGTTGTTGTCTAGGCGGTCCTTGAAGGCGTTCCTCTTGGTGGTCCTGGTGAGTTGGTGGTGTCTGCGGGTGGCGTTCTTGTAGGCTGTGTGGCTGTCTGGTGTTCGGTCGTGGAGCTATTTTTTCTCCAGCTTCCAGCAGGTGCGCTTGGATGTCCGGATGTCTTCGGTGAACCAGGTGGCTTGTTGGTGTGGTTGGTTGTGGAGGTCTTGAGAGGGGCGAGTGTGTTGGCGCAGTCGTTGATCCACTGTTTGAGGTTGGTCGTGGCGGTATCGTGGTCAAAGGGGTCGGTGGGTGGTCTCAGGGCGAGGGTGGTTGTTAGTTGGTCCTCGGTGACCTTGCCCCAGCAGCTGCGCGGCAGCTGTTGGGTGCGGCGGTGTGTGGTGGGTTTCTTAAAGGTGAAGTGGACGCATCTGTGGTCAGTCCAGTGGGGTTCGGTGGTGTGGTTGAAGGAGACGTGGGGGCTTGCGGAGAAGATGGGGTCCAGTGTGTGTCCGGCGGCGTGGGTGGGTGTTGTTACGATGTGTTTGAGTCCTAGGTTGGTGAGGTTGTCGATGAGAGGGGAGGAGTTGGAGTCGTTGTTGTTCTCGAGGTGGAAGTTGAGGTCCCCAAGGAGGATGTAGTCCGTGGAGGCGAGGGCGTGCGTGGTCGTGGTCCGGGTGGTCTGTAGATGAGTGTTCCTCTGAGGGTCGTGTTGGGGTCGGTGTGGATCTGGAAGTGCATGTGTTCGGCAGTGGTGAGGGTGTCGGCGGTGTTGGTTGAGACTCTGAGAGTGTCTTTATGGACGATGACGATTCCCACTCCAACTCCGTTGGCGCAGTGGCGTTCAGCCAGGTCTCCGTCGGGAAGGCAACGTCGAGGTGGTAGAATCTAGGAGGTCCCAGAGTTCAATGGCGTGCTTGCGAGTGGAGAGGGTGTTAATGAGGATTAATATGAGGTGGTTGGGTTTTCTGGTTGGTGGTTTGGCGAGCTGGATGCTGGTGAAGCTGCGCGGCCTCCATATGAGGGGCAGAGGGAGGGAGGAGCAGCTGGGAGGTGGCAGTGGGCGGCCAATGGGTGACAAGGGGGCAGGGCCGCAGGGACGCAGCGGCAGGAAAATGGCAGGGGACACAGATGCAAGGGGACAAGAGGAAAGGGGGCACAAGGGGGAAAAACGGACAAGAGGTACAAAAAGGCAAAATGGGGACACGGGGCACAAAAGGTAGAATGAACGAGGGGTACAGAGGCAACAATACAGTACTTAATAGAGATGCAGAGACGCAGAGACGCAGAAACGCAGGCGGGCAGAGCCACGGGTGGCAGTAGCAGAGTCACGGTTCACATAGGGGGCTGCGTGGCGATGAGGGGAGCGACCTGCCTGGTGACAGGGTCAGAGGTTACTCCTTGATCACTTGTAGATTGATTTCCAGAGATCTATGTTCCAGGGTAAGAAATAGCTGTTGTTGAGTACTTAGTCCAGTTCAAGGGATTCAGGCAGCACATTCCTAGCAAAAGGGCCTGCTTTGCAATTAAGATGCATATGTTGTCTGAGAGTAGTACATGACTATAATTTCTGTGTGTACACTGGTAGGGATTCCAGTATTGACCCCTGTTTTTCCGTCCACTTTCCGAGTTAGTGAGAAAATTGTGTGGAAACTTGGTAGAGGACTTTTTAACAAAGGTCACCATTTGTACCTAGATAACTTCTACACCGGTGTGTAATTGTTTGGGAAATTGTTCAAAGTGGACACTGTTGCTGTGGCATAGTCAACTCTAACTGTAAAAGCTATCCAAAGGAGTTTGTTTGTAAGAAACTTGAGAGGGGAAAGTGCAGTGCCTTGCATAGTGATGAACTGCTATCTGTGAAATTTGCAGACAGGATTGATGTCTTCAAGCTGAAAGTACTTTACCTGTGACTGTTTGGGATCAAGTTGCTGAGGTGTGCAAACCTGTGTTCATTTTAGACTACAATAAGCACATGGGTGTTGTAGATAGAGTAGATTAGAGGTTGGAACCTTACACTGCTGTTTGTATGGCTTACACTTGGTATGAGAAATTGGCTATCCATCTCTTCCATTTAGCAACCTTTAATGCTTTGGTTGTGTTCAAGGAATGTTCTCTAGAGTCAAAGTTGACTTTTGCTCAGTTTCAGGAGTCTGTGATAGGCAGCCTTGTCGTAGTGGAACAGGCACGTGTTCCTAGCTTTGGAGTAGGGAAAGAGGTGGCTAGAATGACAGAGCGCCACTTTCCTGAATGCATTACTCCCACGCACCCAAAAAAACAATAGCTGTAAAAGATGTAGAGCCTGTATGAAAAGAGGAATATGGAAGGAGAGTCGTATGCACTGCCTTGATTACTGTTCTAACCCTGAGCTGTGTGTCTGCACGTTTTAGACTGTATCACACATAAAAGAGATTTTGGAAGCAACCATGAGCATAACAGTGAAATGCATGGTCTGTATTGTTTTATATTCTTTGTTCAGTTTCATGGTTGAAATTATTGTGATGTATTTAGTTAGAGCTGTTGTGTTTGTAGTTATAGTTTTGTATCTACTTTCAATTGGTTTGTGTTTTCTTTTTTGCTAAATAAACTGTGATGGGTGCGTGCGTGGACTGGTGCTTGGCTGGCGGTGTGTGTGAACTGGCTCTTGGCTGGTTGTGTGCATGGACTGTCATCTGGCTCGCTGTGTGGGTAGACTGGTGCTTGGCTGGTGGTGCGCATGGACTGGCACTTAGCTGGTGGTGTTCATGGATTGGCGCTTGGCTGGCGGTGTGTGTGTGAGCTGGTGCTTGGCTGGCGGTGTGTGTGAGCTGACATTTGGCTGGTGGTGTGTGTGTAGTGATTTGCTGCTGGTCACCACACATATTGCTAGCCAAATGCCAATACACACACTCCATCAGCCGCCAGCCGATGTGATTGCTGTGCCTGTCATATGGGCATATGAAAGTGATGGACCCTTGAATGGTGCTGTCTGTTGATGTGAGTGTTGTAATGTACTGGGCCTATGCCTGGCGGTGTGAATGGCCTTGTGTGTGTCATGTATGAAAGGTGTGTAAATAGCCTGTAAAGTGGTTGGTGCCTTGTCATGGCTTTTACAGTTCACAAGCTGTGAGTCATTAGTTCAATTTTATGAACATTTCATTTCATTTTTGAGAAATCTCTTGTTAATAAAACTTTATGGTCTGAACCTTCTCTCCCCCTCGTGCCAAATCCATCCAGTATGTCTGTGTACTTGAGGCCTAGATGGTTGTGATGTAATATTTGTATTTTCTTTCTTTCTTTCTCTGCTCAGGTGTACATTGTCTCTATTTTGTTGATGTGAGTGTTGTAATAAGCTGGGACCGTGGCTGGTGGTGTGAATTGTCTTGTGCGTGTCACGTATGAAAAGTGTGTGAATGGCCGATGAGGCAGTTGGAGTCTTGTCGCTGCTTTACAGCTCACAAGCTGTCAGTGATTCAGTTCTTTGACCTTTCGGTTATTAGCAGTGTATTTCATTTCTGTGAAATCTCTTGTTAATACAATATAAATTGTGAACCTTTCACTCGCCCTTGTATCAAATCCAACCAGTATTGAGGAATAAATGGTTGTGCAGTAATATTTGTCTTTTCTGTCTTTCTCTTTCAGGGTGTGCATTGCCTCTAGGGAAAATCTACCAACTTTAGATATATTCATAAACTAGACACCCAGGGGAGTACAGGGTGTTGTGTCTCTCATAGATCCCAACATGTTGTCTTACCCACAATGCCCTGCAAACATCTAACTGAGTAAAATCACACATTATCCTTGCATTACTGTGCCATATTTTTCCACAATAAAAAAGAAACCACAAATTTCCTACCACCAAGCGTTTCCCCGGGTCTCCTGATAAGAAGGCTACCTCACTTCTGTGGATTAGCCAAGTGCCTGCAACAGGGAAGAGCCCAAAACATATTGTGGAGACATCAACATGATATGTCACAAAACAACTTGGTTTTGCAAGGGGGTCGTCCATGTTTTTGGATCTGGGTTCAGCCACCATCCAGGGAAACCCACCAAACCTGGTCATTTTTTAAAACTAGACACACTGGAAAGTCCAGGGAAGTGTGGCTTGCATGGATCCTCCAAATGTTTCTCACCCAGAATCCCCTGAAAACCTAAAATGTAGCTAATCAAATCATGTTTTCTTCACATTTCTGTGTGAAAAAGTTTGAGATCACTGGGCCAGCACAAATTTCATACCACCCAGTATTCCCCCAGGTCTCCAGATTAAAATGTTTCCTCACTTGTGGCTGCGACAGGGAAAGGCCCAAAACATTGTTTAGGCATCAAAATTACCAATCACAAAACAACCTGTTTTGCAAGGGGGTCCCCTGAGTTTTTGGTCCAGGACTCGTTAACCATCTAGGGAAACCTAGCAAACCCAGACATTTCCAAAAACTAGACACCCGGAAAATTCCAGGGAGATGTGACTTGAGTGGATCCCCTACGTTTTCCTACCCAGAATCCGTTGCAAACCTGAAATTTAGCTTAAAAAAATCAAATTGTCCTCACATTTCTATATGGGAAAGTTGTGGGATCACAGGACCAGAACAAATTTTCTACTACCCAGGTTTCCCCCAGGTCTCCCAATAAAAATGCTACCTCAGTTGTGTGTCTGGGCTAAGTACCCGTGACAGGGAAGGGCCCAAAGCATATTGTGGAGGCAACACAATTATTGATTACAAAATGACCTGCGTCCCGTGCTCGGGGGCCAGTCAGGGAAACCTACCAAAACCAGACATTTATGAAAACTAGATACCCGATGAAGTCCAGAGAGGTGCGGCTTGCAAGGATCACTCAATCTGTTCTCACCAAAAATGCCCTGCAAACCTAAAATTTAGCTTAAAAAAATCAGGTGTTCCTCACCTTTCTGTGTGAGATTACCATGCCAACAGACATTTCCAGCACCTAGCATTCCCCTTGGTTTCCTGAGTAAAATGATACCGCACTTGTATGTAGAAAAATGTTGAGGTACGCGGGGATTCTGAGTAACAGAACCTGGTGAGAGCCACACACGTCACCACATATGGGACTCCACTGGGTGTCTAGTTTTCAAAAATGTATAGCTTTGCTAGGTTTCCTTAAGTTCTGGCTGACCTAGAGCTCAAATTTTTCAGCTAGGCTCTTTGCAAAAAAAGGGACCGTTTTCAGTGGAAAAATGTGGTGTGTCCACGATGCGTTTTGAGCTGTTTCATATCGCAGGCACTAGGCCCACATACAGAAGTGAGGTATCATTTTTTATTGGGAGACTTAGAGGTTTGCAAGGGATTCTCGGTAACAGACCCTGGCAAGGGCGACACAGATCACCCCATTCTATGTTCCTCTAGGTGTTCAGTTTAAAAAAAACATAAAGGTTTGCTAGGTTTCCTTTGGTGCCTGCTAAGCGAGAGTCCAAAATCCACAGGTAGGCCGAACCAGCCGCGGCCAGTAGTGGGAGTACCTGCTGGGAGGTAACGTGGGGAGGGGGAGGGGCAAGGTGGGGGGAAATAATGTATGGATTACGGAGTTTAACAGATAAGTAAACATATAAATAAATAAAACAAATTTTGTTACGCACACTGCATCCCATTTGGTGATGCAGTTCACACAACGAAATTCGTTTTCAGCCGAAAAATCTGAAGTGTCCACGTTATGTTTTGTGGCCATTTCCTGTCATGGGCACTAGTTCTACCCACACAATTAAAGTACCATTTTTATTGGGAGACTTGGGGGAATGCTTTGTGAATGGAAGTTTGTCGCTCTACGTAGATTCCTGAACTTCCATCACAGACATCCTAGGAAAACTAGTTTCGTATTTTTTACAAAGCTTTAGGCTTGTAAGGGACTCTGGGCAACAGAACCATGTGAGAACCACTCAAGTCACCCCATCCTGGACTCCCCTGAGAGTCTAGTTTTCAAAAAGTTTAAGATGTGAAAGGTTTCCCTATGTCCCAGCTGAGCTACAGCCCAAAATCCACAGCTAGGCACATTACAAAAAATGAGTCATCTGGAAAAATGTGATGTGTCCATGATACATTTTGGACTACTTCCAGTCACGTGTACCAGGCCTACCCACACAAGTGAAATACCATTTTTATCAGGAGACTTGGGGAAATGCTGAGTAGAAGGAACTTTGAGGGTGCTCCTGGAGTCCAGAGCTTTCCTTCACAGAAATGTGAGGAAAATTTGTTTTTGGACACATTTTGAGGTATGTAACAGATTGTAGGTAACAGAACCTGGTGAGAGCCACACATGTTTCCTCATCCTGGATTCCCCTGGGTGTCTAGTTTTCAGAAATGTACATGTTTGCTAGGTTTCCCTAGGTGTCAGCTGAGCTAGTGCCAAAAATCCACACCTAGGCACATTTAAAAAAAATGGTTGGTTTTCAGTGTGTTTTCGACCCATCATCCCTGTGAACCAATTTCTTCATGGACGTGACCTAGCAATAAGAACCGAGGCAGCGTGTCCAGAGATCAACAGCAAGGACCCGACGCATCACCTCCCCTGCCTGCAGTAAGGAACCGACACATCACCTCCCTTGGCAGTAAGGAACCAACCCATCACCTCCTCTGGAAGTAAAGAATTGACGCATCACTTTGCTTTTCTGGCACCTCACTTCCCTTGCTTTCGCCTTTGATTTTGATGCATCCCAGGTACTTTTTGATAAAAGTGATACATCCATAGTTTCCTATGGACTGAAAGTGTTTCGGCCCTTTTATAAGGGATATCTTTACTTGTGTAAGTTGGATTTTTATTTTTTTGCCCTTGTTTTATTCAGATAAATATTGGTTATTTTTCTAAACTGGTGTGGACTCATTTTGTAGGTTTTCCTCTCAGGCACTGGGGGTATATTTACAAATACTTTACACAGATAAGCCCGACTGCTCATACCAAGCTACCAAGGGGGTGAGCAGGGGTTATCTTAGCTGTGTGACTCCCTTACTATGACTAGAATAAGGATCCATTCTTGGACATGGTGCAAACCTCTGCAAATCTTAAGTGTGCCGTGGTAGAAAGCCCAGTAAATGTTAAACAATGCCAACTTAAGATCAAGGCATGAGAAGCACTTTGTCATCCTACACTCCAAAGGCAAGGCATGCCAAACACCAAATATCAGGCCTCACAAATTTTCAGACTCTCGCCTCTGATTCATTCTCATGGTAATAACGCTGAGGGAAAGAAGAGTGGAGGGTATTTCTGATGTTGCAGAGTGCAGTTTTACTCTACTGGGTGAGAGACATTGTATCTGAATAGTAACAGACTCCACCAACCCTTGGCACAAGATACATTCTAGCAAAATGCAATTATGTATACCAATGGAAGCCCAGACAGGACTGGCCCCTTTTACAGCCCTGGGACTAAATTGAGCACACAACATGATATTAAGGGTTAGTAGCGGCCATTAAAGCAGTAACACCCTATTGTAAACTCTACCCCTTTTCCTCCATGTCACATTGAGAGGTGTTTTCTTACCATACCTTGTCGACAAGCTTGGAAAAGGTGGGGTGCACTGGCACCCTAGCTGATTGACACACAACCTCAGGCAGCACAGACCTGAATCCTAAACTATCCAGTATGCATTCAATTAGCAAGGGTGAGATGAATCATTAGGGTGTGGCTCTACAATTTCAGGGGCCACAGAATACCAGGACTGGAAAAATCTAAGCTATAAAAAACTTGGGACAGCTGACACATCTTCACTAGTTCATGTGCTAGTGAAAATGATCTGACTTCTTGACCCTCACAGAGAACGAGGGCCAGTTAACATACAGGGTGATTTGTTTATTTATTTATTTAATTACTTTATTCGATGAAAAATTCACCCTAAAAGTACACAGTTTAAGCAGTACATTAAAAAAAATAAAAGAGTAGGGACACAACATCCATATGTTTACAAACATCCTCATATACTACTCAGTAAAATTCTCTAAAATCAAGCTCAAAGCTAGTTATATTAAAAAACCATAAAAAGCACTTCATGCCCTAGTGCTGACCATCGGTTAAGTTAGATGAGTGAGGCGCTTGGCCATCCTGGTATGGGTCTGCCATGCGCTTCCCAGAAATTTAGCTACCCCACATACCACAGCAGTAGAAGATGTGTCAGTACGGAGGACCCGGAGGGCCATTTTATGACATCTGAGGCCCAGCCCCATGCATAGCGGTTTTATCCATATTTTCCTAGCGACCCTATAAGCCGGGCAGGCAAACAAAAAATGCGCTACTGACTCAGTAGGGGCTGCACAGCCAGGGCATTTTTTAGGGAGAACTCCTTTACTTTTCCACCCAGAAGAAAAGTCATTCACCGGCAAAGTCCCGTGCCTGAGTTTGAGGTAAAGTGATCTGTCCAAGGGTTTCTCTATAAAGTCAAGGAAGGGTTCCAATTTACTTGTCCATTTAATCTCCAGAAATCGCTGGGAGAGGGGCCCCCATTCACTCCCACTTATGGTCGTTTCCTGTACCCAGTCCCAATAGAGTTTCTTAATCACTGCCTTGGGTGGCGGAGTTTGGCTCAGCCATGATTCGTTTAGGCCCAGTTGGACCACCAGCTGTCTCAGGTTGCACAGCCATTTAATTTTGTTACCTGTGTTGAGCAAGATGAGTTCATCTAGGGCCGCAGCATAATTATGTAGCTCCTGGGTCCTTCTTAGTCGCACCCAGAAGAGTAGTGGCGTAGCCGTACTTTATCTTTAAGGGTGCGCCTACCCAGATCTAGCCACAGCGGAATTAGCGGGGTGGAGAGTGGTAGGGCCACCAGATCTCGCATGAATTTATTTTCCGATGTGGCTAGCTCCGTTACGTTCTCAAATCCCCATAGCTCAGAACCGTATAGAGCTGCCGGTAGTACTTGGCCATCATATATTGCTAGAGTCGGAGCCACAGGTTTACTCATCGACTCCCGCTGTTCCCTTAATACCACCCCTGAATCTCTTTTGTGGTTTAGTAACATTTTGGCCAAGTGATCTTTCCATCTCATCCGACTATTTACCCTGACTCCCAGATAATCAAAAGAATCAACCAGCTCTAAAGGGACACCATTAAGCAGGATGTTATTCCTGAACCTCTTGGAGGGTGAAATAGCCATGAGCTTTGTTTTAGATGTATTGATGGTGAGGCCTCTATCAATACAAAACTCACTAAAGCGGTCCAGGAGTTTTTGGAGGCCTATGGGGGTTTTGGAGATCAAGATGGTATCATCCGCGAAGAGTAGAGTAGGTGTTTTCTCCCCCGCCAGGGATGGTGCATCCGCCGCTTCCTCCCTCAAGTGATCCACCACACCATTCACAAAGAGGGAGAAAAGGGTCTGTGCCATAACACATCCCTGACGGACTCCACTCCTCACGGGCACCCTCTCTGTCAATTGCCCCTGTGTGCCCCATCTAATCCATGCGTAATTCCCTTCATGTAACTTCACTATAAAGCCCAAAAGAGCCTTTTGGAAACCCATCTTCTCTAGGATGTCCCAAAACCTTGCCCGTGGAACCAGGTCGAACGCCGTTTTGAGATCTATGAATGCCAAATAAAGGCTACCGTTGTTGATGGTCACGGCCTTCCAATAGATCGCAAAGAAGCGGAAGACCTGGTCCATTGTGCCCACCTTCTTGCAAAACCCGGCTTGGAAATGGGAGAGAACGTGGTCCTCCTCCATCCAGTCTCCCACCCTTGAAATGATGACCCTGCCAACCACCTTCTGGATCACGTCAATCAGACTGATCGGTCTGTAATTAGCAGGGTCATCTCTAGGGCCCTTTTTGTAGACTGTTACCACCTCTGCTCCCTTCCATGAGTCTGGCACCGGGTATCCCCCGGTGATCAGATTCATTATTACGGCAATAAGTCTGGCCCAGGCATCAGGATCATTCAGGAGAAGATCTCCTGGTATCCCATCCTGGCAAGCTGCCTTCCTGGGGGTCAGATGTTTAATCGCCAGAATTACTTCGGAGGGCAGAAATGGTTCCTCAAACTCCAGTTGGGGTTGGATTCTAGCTTCCGGATTGGGGGGAGCTGAGCCTAACACTTCGCTCCGGCTGTACAGTGCAAAGAAGTGGGAGTACCATTGGTGTTCTGTTATATGGTTAACAATAGGTGGTGTGCTATGCTGTCTAGCTTTATTAATCAAGTCCCAGAACAATATGGCATTTTTCTTATTGGCAGCAGATTTAGGATCCTGCCAGTGTTGTTCCTCCCACTCTCGTTTAGCCAACACTAACACCCTCGCATAGTCCTTCCTAGCCGCTCTAACTAGTGACGGATCCTTTTGAAGCAGGGCGGCTGTTATCTCCCTCCGTTTCTCCTTGCACCCATCTGAATACCACGGGTTACTTGTTATAGCTGGTGTGTTATTCGCTCTGCGCCTTTTACCCTGAGTTACAAAGTATTGTCCTACATCCTCTATCGTGTTCTTATAGGCCGAGGAAAAGGTCAACCCTGTCGCACTAGCACTTCCTGGTTCAAGGTTCTCCAATTCTGAGGTCAATTTAGTTACATGATCGCAAATCTTCTCTAGGTTTCCTTCCTGGAGCTGAGCCTTCTCCCATTTCAACCTACGATTACCATTATAAGGGATGACCTCATTGGTTGTCCTCAAAGGGACATTATGCCCATTTCCGTTTAATTTACCCCACCTTAACTTTGTACATAGGGGGTTATGGTCGCTATCCTGTGAAGGTACGACCTCCATGTCTATTAAGTCATGCCACAGTGTGACGTCCAGTAAGATATATTCTATCCTGGACTGGCCACTAAGCCTATTAAAAGTCATTGCTCGTGCGCGATCAGAGATTGTCCTGCCATTTAGTGCTCTTAGATTAAATTCCATGGTCAGGGCATTAATCTGTATTGCCCTTGCTGACCATTTTCTAATTGGCGCTAATGAGAGGGCCGGTATAGACCATCTGGAGTCCTCCTCCTCTATACCCAAGGGGTCCTCCATAGCCAGGGGTTCGAATGTGCAGTTAAAGTCCCCTCCTACTATGATTTTAGAGTTTGGAGGGCATTTAGCTAATACCTGTTCTAGAACCGTCAGGGTACATGGATTTGTATCCCCCGTACACCATCTAGAGTAGATATTAAATAGGTGTATCCTGCTCCCCTTAGTATGCCCTGCAAATGATATATGTAGGATATCTCTAGTTGCTACGTCGTGGCTGGAAATGACCCAATTCAGTCCGATTTTAACCCAGATATGAAGTCCACCCACAGGTCTACCCCTGCCGCAGCTTAATGCGGGCACAAAGAATGTTGTATAGCCAGATTTGTGTACTGGGAGTAGGCTCCAAGTTTCTTGGAACATGCATACATCAAACTTCTCGATGAACGCATTCCATTCGGGTAAAGCCATCTTTTTTTGAAGCCCAGCCACATTCCAAGATAGCAGATTGATCACCTTATGGCGTATAACTGATACATCATTGTTTGCTCCCTTTCCCCCAATCTGTGCACAAGGGTTTGGGTCGCTTACTTCTTCTATGGGGTTAGCTATTTCTCGGGGTGGATTGATATCACCACTATCCCCCAGAGACTTTGGGAGTGTAACAACTACATTTCTTCTGTTGTCATGACAGTTGACACCCATAAGGCTCTCTTGCCCTGAATCGCAATTTATCCCAGTTCTATGAGTCATATTTCCCCTGTTTGGAGGACTTGGTGGAGTTGTATGTCAATCCACCATATCTAGGCAACTAAACCTGTTCATAATCGGAAAGCCACCCCAATTATCCCTGAAAACTTGAACTGGGGATGGCTGCTCCCCCCAGGGTTCCTGATTCCAGCCCCAGTCTTGGTTCCCTAACTGCGTGCTGTGTTCCCTGGGAGGTGTGCCTCCTGCACGGGGCGGGGCTGGACTTATAATAGTTATGCCTTCCATATCAGCTTCATTCTCAACAACAGGAGCCAGGTTGGTATTGGAGTTCACCAATACTGGTGCAGAGTTTTTAGGGGCTTGTATTATAGCCTTGTTAGGGTTTGGTTTGTTGCTCCCCGTTTTTTGGGCCCCAGGTGTTTTTTGAATAATAGGCTTAGTACGAAGATCAGCTAGTTTTTTTTCCATCTGGGCTAATCTTTTCTCAATGGGAGAAAGGCAGCGTTTAAATAGTTCCTCTACCTTTGTTAGGATTTGGGTGTCAGCCATTTCCCCCTTGTTCCCAACCAAGCTAGTTGAGCCCTCTGTATTCCTGGTGTTCTCGGGCTCTATTATGACATCACTAGCTTGAGGGTTGTGATTTATATTTAATTTAGGGGCAACGAGCTTAGTAGACTTTTTCTGGTGTCGTCCTCTTCCCTTCCCTTTATTTTGTTTGTGTAATTTAGGGATGGCACCCTCCTTCCTACCTCTCAGTGTTGTTGCACTTATGTCATCCTGGGTGGTATTAATATCTAGGTCCGGGTGTTTTCTAAATCTGTACTTTGTTCAGAGGCACATGATAAATGGGAGACTGAGAGGTCTATCGTGTTGGGTAGGCTACATCTAACTGCATGTACATCTGCCTGAATATTTATGAGGCCCGCAGCGTTAGATTGGTCTGGGGTTTTAGCCGACGCAAATGGACCCATGGATGATCTTTTCTTAGCCAGGGCCAGGTCTTGGGACACCCTACGCTCCATAAGTGTAATCCCTTGATCAATAAAGGTATTAGCCCTGATGATAAAATTATTCAAGGTGCCTGTTGATAGAGTCCCTCCTGCAGCAGTTTTACTTCTAGTCTCTCGGGTAGACATTGCTAAAGGGAGAAAGCACAGTCCAGGTGGAAGTCCAAGAGAACTAAATAAAAACTAGTAACAGAGTACTCACAGGGGTATGTTGAGTGGATGGTCAAAGGGGGGTGGCCCGGCCCGGCCTCCTCCGGCCTTGAACGGGCTTAAACGGGCCCGCCCTTGGCCCGGGCGCTCCCGCGCGTGACTCGCTGGGCGAGAGGTGTTCCTGTCTTTAAACGCGCCTCCGGGCGCTCTCCTGGCGTCACTCTCGCGCCACAGCCGCTGGGGCACCTGGGAGATGGAGTCCCCTGCGGGGGTGATGGTGCTGGTGGGGCACGAGGAGCGCTGAGCGGGGAGCCGTTCCCCTCACGGCAAGTGGCGATGTCCCAGCAATGTCAGGGTTAGCCGTTCCCCTCACGGCAGTGATCAAGCAAGTCCTGGGTTTTGCTATATCTATCACGCTCCCACTGAGCGCTTCGGCGCTCCTGTCTTTAAACGCGCCTCCGGGCGCTCTCCTGGCGTCACTTTCGCGCCACAGCCTCCGGGGCACCTGGGAGATGGGGCACCTGGGAGATGGAGTCCCCTGCGGCGGTGATGGTGCTGGTGGGGCGCGAGGAGCGCTGAGCGACGAGCCATTCCCCTCACGGCAAGTGGCGATGTCCCAGCAATGTCAGGGTTAGCCGTTCCCCTCACGGCGGTGATCAGGCAAGTCCTGGGTTTTGCTATATCTATCACGGGTGATTTGGTTTAGTTCTATATCACATGAAAATAAAATAGAGTTGAGGAAAGTAGATGGGGTGAAGCCCAGAAACCCGCATTCAGTAGCTGTAAATTGAAAAAGCTTTTATTGTTCGATTATTTAAAATCATTACAATATGCTAACGATATTAAAAAAAATAGTTATCTTAAAAGAAACATAAGTTATATTGCCTAATTATCCCGTCAGTTTAACGTAAAACCTTCATGAAATGTCATGTTCTAACTATGCAGTTTAAAAACAAGGTGCATTAATGTTTTTAAATGGCAGGTATGTCCACTTCTCCCCTCCTTCTAGACCTACAGTTTTCTTTTTGCAGCTCTGCGTTTACGGACAGTCCTACAGAAATTAGGTCTGTGAATTTCCCCAGCTGTGTTACTATTTGACTTGCTGTAGACGAAAAGCAAGTCCGAAATTTCGCAGCATCGGTTGAGGCCCTGAGCTCTGCAGATTGGAATGACCAAACATTGCCTCTCTCTGGCTAACTTTGGGCAGCAACAC
The DNA here is from genome assembly GCF_964263255.1 of Lissotriton vulgaris. Classification (NCBI taxonomy): domain Eukaryota; kingdom Metazoa; phylum Chordata; class Amphibia; order Caudata; family Salamandridae; genus Lissotriton; species Lissotriton vulgaris. The sequence goes on along the minus strand of NC_141691.1, from coordinate 693,450,978 downwards.
AACAAATGATGCCAGGATTCCTGGTGATAATCACAAAGTCTGCATGCTACTGTTTTATCCACATGGGGCCCAGCTTTGGTTGAACTCCACTATGGGTAGTGCCAGGAGCCTCATATAAGAGATCTTTTTTCAGGTTTGAGCGGATAGAGCTTGCTCAAAATACAGCTGTGCTTTACCCACTTTATAAGAGGCATCCAGTGAGGAGAGATTTGGGTGATGATGCAGACTGGCGAGATCTCTTGCGAATGATATTTGCTTAACCTGTCGGTTCACTGCTCTTTTCCATGCTGCAATTGAAATATTCGTATTGGCCAGGTTTTGTACCTCTATTTCCAGCAATTGATTGGCTACTGCCAGTTGCACTTGCCAAGGGGATCTGCTTTCTTCAAAGATTGTTTTAATTTACGCTTTCAATGCCGTTGCAGGTGCGCCCAGGGTGCTAATGTAATATTTTATTGTTTCTCCCAGGCAAGAGATGTCGGGGCGAGAAAGCCCTAGCTCCAGCCTTACTCTGGCTCTCCTGGCCTGTCGTGGGATGCCCAGCACTTTCTTATATGCGGCAATTTGAAAACTCATAAAAAAGTTGTTAAGGGCTCCGGGGAAAACTAAATGGTCATAATTGACTGAGGGCACTATTTTTGCTTTTAAGACTTTCAATTTGGCTTCTGTGGATGGGCTATGTAATTTCCGGTTGAGGTTTCCCAGACTGCAGATAATTCCTGCCCCTTTACTTCTTAGATGCTTCAGATGAGCTGTTGTCTTTGCCCCCTCCGTTAGCCTGAGGCCCAGGTAGTTATGATTTTTGCAAGATCTAATTTTCTGGTCACCCAGGCGCCATTGGGCTATATGCTTACGATGGTACTTCCCAATGATAAGAATCTTGGTCTTCTCCTAATTTACCAATAAATTATTCTTTTGATTAAACCTGTATAGCACATGTATGGCTTTCTGTAAGCCTGTCCTGGTATGATCCAAAATTATAAGATCGTCAGCATATTGAAGGATTTGGAGCCGCATATTCCCCAGCCTTGGAGTGACTAAGTTTGCCCCCTCCAATGCTTGACCCAGGTTGGATGTGTAGATGTTAAAGAGACGTGGTGCGAGAACACACCCTTGTTTAAGGCCGTTATTTGTTTGGACCTTGTTGGTCAGCGATGATTGACTGGTCTTAATCCTTACCCAGCTCCCTTCGTGTAGAGACCTTATTGCCTTTAACAGCTTTTCAGGGATGCCCCAATTGGTAAGTTTACTCCATAGTATGCCACGATCTACTCGGTCGAATGCTGCGCTATAGTCCACGAAACAGCAAAACAAAGGAGGTTGAACAAACTGAGTCGCACGTCTGGACAAGTATCCCAGTGCTATGATGTTATCTACTGTGGAACATTGTGGTCTGAATCCAGTTTGAAAAAAAGGCAAGATGTTGTGCTCCTCCGCCCAGCTTTCTAATTCCTTCAACAGCACTCTAGCAAATGCCTTTGCTTCGATGTCTAGCAAGGCCACAAGCCGATAGTTTTCAGATTTTGTGCGGTCTCCTTTTTTGTGTATGGGGCAGAGTATTGAGCCTTTCCATGAAGATGGAATGGAGGCCATTGCAAAGGCGTGCTTAAAGAGTGGGGTTAGCTGGTCTGCCCAAAATCTGTATGCCTCTTTTAAAACTGCCGCTGGGACGCTGTTGGGGCCCGGTGCCCTGTCAGTCCTCATTTTCTTGATCAAGTTGATTATCTCTCTTGTTGTAATGAACAAGCACTTGACCTCATCTTCGTTATCTAGTAGATTTTGTTGTTCTTGCGTGACCCTCATTGCCTGCTCTGATGTGTACAGTTGCTTTGCATACTTGACCCACTCCGTGGTTGCCACGCCATTTTCTTTACTTTGGTTGGTGTGGCTTAATTGTCTAATATATCTCCAGAGTCGGACGTGGCCATTTTCTTTGAGCATATGAAATATTTTCAGCCACTCTGCTTCAATTTTTTTTGTTCGGATTTGCCAATTTTTTTTCCTGTGTTCACTTGGTAGGGCTTTTATTTCCGCGCTGAGATTATTTGTTACTCCTTTTCTTCTAGCCTTCAGTGCTTTAGAGAGGCTCCGTTTGGTTTGCTCTGAGTCCATGGGGTTTGGCTGTAATAGGTGGTTTTGCGGGTGAAGGCCTTGAGTTTTCAGGTTTCCCCTGACCTGTCCTAGGACCGATTTTAGTTCCAGAAGTAGATCTTTCCAGTGCTCCGTGGGACACGCCGTTGTTTGGCACCGCTCTTTGCGGCTAACCTACTCCATGAGCGCTGGACTTGATTTTATGGACCACTTAATTCTGTTCAATACTGTGTGGTTCTCTTCCTCGGTTGAGGTACCCCACGTTCCGGGGTGTTTTGCGGTTTTCCCATTTAAGTCAAGTGTGACCCTCAGTGGATTGTGATCGCTTTCTTCCCTATCTCCCACCTCGAGGTCCTTAATGTATGTTGCAAGTTTCTTTGCGATAAAGATGTAATCGATTGTTGACTTGTTCTTGAAGGTGGGCAAGGGACGCCATTGTGGGTCCACTGCCTTCATGGAAGCATGGGTAGAGACCATGTTATGCTCAAACAGCAGCCGATGTAAAGGCACCAATTCTGATATGCTTCAAGTGTCCCTCGTATCATCCTCTAACCCCCTGATGTTCAAATCCCCTGCAATGATTGGGAGGTGAGATGCGTATTTGTTTATCAAGTGGTCCATTTTTTTGGATATTAATTTTATTGTTTTCTTTTTTTGCCTTGTGGCTGGGTTTATATAGCAATTAATTATCAGCAAACGAATTGCGTTGTTATTACTTTTGAGGCCGGAGATGAAGACTGCTTGAAGATTTGCAGAGTTGGTTTCTTTTGAGTTTACCTCTATTTTACGGTAGTGATTAATGTAGATTGAGAGCCCGCCTGTTGCTCTCCCGAAGATATTACTTTTTATTGCTGCTGCTGTGTGGATCTCGTAATACCCTGAGAGAATTAGAGGTTCTGTAGCCCATGTCTCTTGTAGACACAGTATATCATTTTCTTGAAGGTACAAGCTTCCTGTTTTACGATTAAGCATTCTTTTTAACCCTGCGACGTTCCATGATAAGATGGACAGGAGAGTATTGTTCCCCCCTTTTTGCTTCTTATTCCAGTAGCTGGCTCCCTTGGTTTTGTTAGATGTGCCGTCGAGGGCTCTTGTCTCTCGGGCCCGTCGACATGTTTTGCCTTGCGATATGATCTGGTTCCATATACTACACTGCCCTTTGTCCTGCTGAGCTTATTATCTTATAGGCGTTGTAAAGTCTTGGGTCATGGACGCACTTTTCCCTGTTTGTTTGACTGTCGTCCCCTTTAACACCGAGTAAACCTCCTTTATAGGGGAGTTTAGTGCTAAGACATGTGGATATTTCTCTGGTATGAGAAATGCTATGTCAATTCCCCAGGTGGCCATCATTGCTGTTTCATCAGTTGTGAGCCCCACTTGGGAGTGTCTGCTCAATCCAATTGAGGTTGATTCTCCGTGAGAGTCACTTGTTAGACTTAATAATTTAACCCAGACTAAGTCTTTTGATTGTATTTCCGTGAGAGATGGTGTGCGCTTGATCAGCCTGAGTAAATTGCCCCTGTTTAGAATATCATGGTTGCCTTTGATGTAGTATCTGGGGGTTAGAATCACCTCATATGTTGTTTTACTAGTTTGATTTGCTTTACCCTGATCATTTAGTTCTCCATTGCTGCTGCTTGCTTTGCATCTAATGTTGTGGGTCCATTGGCATAAGACCGGCTGCTGGGCCAAACTTTCAATTGGCTGTTCCACTTGGTCGCTCGTTTTCAGCCCCCCAGGGGTGAGGTGTCTCTTAGTTGTACTAGCCCCAGTCTCGGTTCTTGATCCTTACATGCTCCCTCTGGTTTTCTATGCTCTACCCTTTTTGTTTGCATTCAGGAGCTGCGCTGGAATTCTACATGTTGCAGGAGCCCAAACTCTTTGAGTGGCTGTTCAGAGGTTTAATCTCTTCTTGATCATCTGCCTTCCTGGGTCTAAAACCAAATTCAACACAACCTTGTGTGCACTTCACCTCTTTTCAGGATACTTCAATCACATGCTCAACAGCAAGCAAATTAATTATTGATCATTGTGCAGCTGTGAAATACTTTTCATGCAATAGCATTAATTCTATATCTGTTATTGTACCACATGCCATTTTTGGATATGTAATTACTGATATCGGATGAGACCCTGCTTTTGGTTAACAACGTGGTTGTTAATATCAAACAAAAGCAAAGCACCAAAATATAGGCTTAAGGCCTCCTTAATATCATATTTGGTACAAATCTGACACTGAGGTGTTCAAAATATATAAAATCAATACTTCTTGCGTATTCAGTGTCTTCAGGGAATACTATGTGGAAATTGGTGCCTACCACACGAAAATCCCATTGTAATTCCCAGGTAATTAACACACAGCTTGTAATTGCAATTGTTCAGTTATTGCAAATTAATAAGCAGGCTGTAATTAGACCATTAGGGCCGGATCTATCAAAATGTATCGCAGCACAGCAAGTTGCATTTCTGCACTGCATTACAGGGAAAGGACAGGAATGTACCTATTTATTGCAATATGGCACATTCCTGCCTTTTCCCAGCACAGGCACTAAATATGCTACCAAGCACCAATGCAGGCACTCCTGCACCATGGTGCAAGTGTGCCTGTATTGTTAGGAGGATTGTTTTATAGCTGAAGGGGCATCTTACTGCACAGGAAAACTGCCCTGAGGTATTTTCCTCTATGTGGGCTGCTGATCGCAACACACATAGAAAGAGGAAAAAACAAGGAGAAATGAAAATATTATCTCCTTGTTACACCTCCCCAGGCAAGGGGTAGCATTTTAGTGCTTTCTCAGGTCTACCAGTAATGGTAAAACTGGGAATGCATCAAAATCCATGGGTTTTGTGTGGGAACACCCACGCACCTCTTATGGAACAGCTCCCTGGGGCAGAGAAGCACAATGCAGTGATTTGCTCTGCATTGCATTACTACGGATTTATCAAGCCTCAGGGCCACACAAAGTGGCGTTGTGTGGCTTGATAAGCCGTATTTCAAAGGTTGCCTTGCTTTTGAACCACACAACATGGTGCAAAAGCGATACAGCCCTTGATAAATATGCCCTTTAGTTGTGAGGCTCCCCCATGTCCACCTGCATGATTTTGGAAAGGTGCATGTTTGTGCCTCATTTTAATGACCTGCCATTTGTCAGACCTATTATATTTGCTGTTCCAGTAATGAATACCTCAGAAATAGAAATAAATCACCAACCTTTAACTTAGATGTCACAGGTGTTATAGAATACTATCACGCTTCATCTTGCTAGCGTTATATTTTTGGTCTCTTTTCATTTACGGTTGTGAAAGGAAACCCCGATTTTATATTACATTTATGACCCCTGTATCTGCGGGGTCACTGTATTTTATTGTATTAAAAAAAAGTGTTCGGAGTGTTATCCTGGGAAAGAAAACGACCAATCAATTTGTAACCCTATGAAAAAAATATTGCTCCAACCTGCTACATCTTTCTTGAAACCTTCAAATCTGTTTTATTGCCTGTAATCTTTATTGGCAGCAAAGAAATCACATAACACGACTAAACTACAACCTCTAAATGTACCAAGCCTCTCTATGCATCATTGAGCAGTACTACACTCGTTGCTTGGCATTCTTTCTTATTTCAGACTTAAAAAAAATATAATATTAACATTTGGTTTATTGGGTAATCTTGTTACAAATAGTTAAATGGTTTCAATTTGTGGATTATTCCCTGGAGCACTAGAATTTCATCCAGTCTCCTAGCAGGTACGGTTGCCTTCGCAGGTTAGGTTCCGACGTCTCTTGAGCTGTACAAATTTTAAATTCTGCCAACAAAGGGGTCGATTATGTTGGCGGACGGACCTGCGTCCATCCGTCACCCCCGAGGTGGAGGGACCGTCCGCAGTGGCTGCGGCATTCCTTCCATACCAATTAGGATGTGACCGCCACTCTGGCGGTCACATCCCGTATATTTTACATTGCGGCGGGTGCTGCTTTGAGCAGCACCCGCCGCAATGTAAAATATGCATGTTTACCTTTGGCATGCACAACTTGGCAGGCACTGCGTGGTGCCTACCACCTTGAGCAGAAACATGTCGACGTTGCCAACCATGTAGTATAACGAGATCAAGTAACACAATCCTTGGTTATACCCATTATTTTTATTAACAAAATCTCAAATTTTTATATTAAAGTTTTTTGCGGTGGAGTTTTGCCTTTTAAATATCACCTTCACTTACTCCATTATTTTTTTTGGGGGGTGTTCCTCCTTTTTTTATCTCTGGACACTACTACCTTAAACAGAGGTTGCCTCAGGATGAGGCTGGCATACAGCACAAATTTGGACACCCAATGATAATGCCGTAACGCTTATGTGGGGTGGAAAAACGATATACACCGCACGATTTACATAGCGTTTATGAGGGTGATTCAATTTAACCTATGGTCATGTAGTTACAAGTGTCCATTCTCGCATTTGATTGTTTGCTATTCTCTTCTCTTCATGTGCTGGTGCACTGTAGGCAGCCTTGAGCAAACGTAGATAACCTTGTGCCATAATGCAAGTGTGTCTGCATTATCTGTAGCATATGTTTTGTACTGGAGGGAGTCAACCTTTGTCAAAACCTGAACTGTAAGGCTCTTCTTACTTTGCTTGTAAGCTGTACAGTGCACTAAACATTCAATGTGATAAAAACAAGGCAAAATCAAAACATTTCACCTCCTTGCACCCGCTTTGAGATGGCAAAGGATTTTGACGCAAATCCCTGCCTATAAATATTTGCAGAAAGGGATTTGAATAAAACCCCATGGGTGGTTGCATGTGAATGCCAATGCACAACCCATGGACTGTCTCCTTGGTACAAGATAACACATTGGGTGCTTTGCATCACTTTGGGATACTAGCCAACACAAACCATGCTTTGCATTTGACTGTACATCCCATATGAAATCTTTGCCTCTGGTCTGGGTTCGAAAAGTAGAAAAGTAGCTTCAACCTGACTCAATGCATTTGTAAATTTGAGTGTATTGGCACGAGCTGAGTTATTAACACGTTCTGTAAACTTTAGTGTCACCATCTCCTTTCAACAATTTCAGTATTCACTCCTGATCTCATCATTTGCTTCTGAATCCATACCCAGGCCTACACAGTTGAATTTGGAAGCACTGTGAGGGTTGTGATTTGTGATTCCCGTAAGGGTATTGGTGAAGCTGAACACCAATGTTCTAATGCACCCCTAAACTTAGATCACACCAAAATTTACCTTCAGTGGTGCAGCTTCGTCAACCATGACCTTGTGATAAGAGTCACCACACTCTTCAACATCAGTCCCAGCAAAATTAGCAGAGTAATAAATAACTGGGACCACACAATAACTGAGTTCTAGATCAGAGGAAAAGTTAAAGGGTTTTATTATAGTATCTAAAAAATCAAGTGGTAGAGAATAATTGTTAAATGCAATGGAGACATAAATGCAGAATACATAATCAGAAATCAGAATAATTCTAAGTCCCAAATGAGCCGCTAAATCAATAGCGAAACTAGTAGCGTCCCTAGCTGTAAGGTGTTCTGTAAATGTTTCTCTGGCTCGCCCCCAAAACCAGGGGTTTCATACACATTTCTAATACTAATAATGAGCAAAAACTGAAAACTCACAGAGGTATGACTATTGATAACACATTTTAGGAAAATTATAGGCTGACACGTAAAAAGAATGCACATATAACTAAACCGTTTTAAAGTTAGACTTCAGCAGCTTCTACGCTGTTGATGCCAGGAGCTGCATAACTCTTTGGGACATATTTACTAGAAAATGCCAGAGCGCTAATCTGCGCCAAATTTAGCAGCGGCGTGCTCCGACATTTTCAAAATGCTGGAATGCACCTTATTCACATAAATACGGCTCACCCCTGTGTTTTCCCCAGTGCTAGCGCAAAAAATGTGCTTTCTAACACCAATGCAGGCATCCTTGCACTGTAGTGCAAGGGTGCCTCAATTGGAGGGAATGATTGTGTATGTGCAGGTAGGTGTCCCTTTTAACACTTCTATGTCTGCTTGCAGCACACACAGAATGAGCAAATCATTATTATGTAATGATTGTTTATGTGCAGGGATGACACCTTCCTGCACATAATCAACAGTTAATGGTATTTTATTCTTTCAATGTTTTTTGCAAAATGCAGCACACATAGAAAAAGCAAAAACAAGGAGAAGTCAAAGTATTTCTCCTCGAATCATCATTCTCAGGTCTGCTGTTGCATGGCATTTGTTTTCGGCAATGCTTCAGATTTACACCTCCTTGTAAATCTGGGGCAGTGTTAAAGCAATGGGTGTTCCAGTGGACCGCCCACAACACCTGTTGCATGCCCCTTTCATGCTAAATGATGCTTGTAAGGGGGCCTTTGAACATATGGAGAAGGGCATATCTCCACTAGAACATTGCTAAAAGTGACGTTCTGGTGGCAATATCCCCTTTTACATATTTCCCCTTATGTTACCTTGGTTAAACAATAGCCCATACACCAGTGTTTTCTAGCAAGCCTCATCATAAAGCTACAGCGAAAGACCTTGGAATTGTTACTTTCAGAACACAATGAAGTTTCATTCAGGGCACATACACTGGAGGTGAAATAACTAAATATATCACAGTATTCTGTGCTCAAGGAATATTGCAGAGACTTTGGGGAGAGGAGATATCAGAGGGACATTGATTGGGAGGGAGAATGAGCAGGAACAGTTTGAACAAAACATCAGAAAAACATCTATTTTCATAAAAGTAGTGTCCCTGTAAATATGTGGCACCACTGAATCATATTAATAAACACACTCCTAGACGTCTTAATTAAATAATTTCAAGTGCAATATTATTAATTCACCGGTTATGACTCAAATACAACAAATTCAACAGTATTGTGCCAATGTAAATATGCTGCCCAGAACCTTGACAGTGTTCTTGTAATCAACTTTCACAGCAGGGAAGGTGGTGGGAGTGCCTGCCTGCCGGGGTCACCTGGCACTCGAGAAAACCGGTGGCACGCACATGCTATCTTGCTGGGGAACTTGATTTCATACGCTCTCAGGGACTGGGCAGTGTAATTAATTGAATGCAATTACCATCAAGGTAATTACAGTGCTCGGGACGTGCCAGTGGAGTACACAACACAAATATTTCTTGTTCCGTGTATTCCTTGCTGTTTGGACAAGAAATATTTGTGCTCCAAGGCATTCTGCCTGCATTCAACCTGTTCCGGGTAGGTGGATGCGACAACAGCAGAAACCAGAGGAACTGCCCGAAGTTTCACACGCACTTGCAGCCTCTTAACAAATATGGTAATATTTGTATATTTTTGAAGAATATAAAGAGACTGCCTTAACACCATCAGTGCTGCAGCAGTTCCCCCTCTGTGCTACTTCTGATTTATTCCCATTGTTCATGACGAGCTCAGCTCGTCATGTACACACGAGCAGTGTACTGCATGACGAGCTGAGCTCGTCATGAGCATCGAAGGGGTTAAGAAGCTCTGAGGTCAAGGTTCTGCATGAACTATACTGGCCAGTTTGATGGTCTAATACAGTAGCAACATTTTCTTTCTTTTTTTAAATGAGAAAAAAGCCCATCATTATTAAATGTACAACATGTTTTAAGATAGAAATGGCAATATTAGTAATAGTGCAATACTCCGCAGAGATCGCAACAAACCATTACAGATACTACGAGAATAGGCGGCAAATTGTGTATTTTGGCTTCCGGCCCACGGGACCTTCAGCTTGAAAGATAGCAGTTCCAAACACTGTTCATGACACAATAATTCCCTCCTCTTATTGGCCACAATAGTGGACTAGGGACATATTTCAGAAATTATCCTGCAGCACAGCAAGTTATCTTGCTGTGCAGCATGATAGGGAACGGGCAAGAATGTGCTGTACTATACAATATACTGTGAATTCCTGCCCTTTCCCAGTGCTGATGTACATTGTGTGGCCTAGCGCTAATGCTGGCACGCTTGCACAATTATGCAAGGGTGCCTGCGTTGTAAGCAGGATGGTTTTCGTGCAGGGAGTGGCTTCTTCCTGCACAAAATCAATTCTGAGAGCTATTTTCCCCTTTCTATGAGTGCTGCTAAATGCAGTACACATAGAAAGAGCAAGTAATGAAGAAAATAAATACATTTCTCCTCGTTATACCTCACCTAGAGAGGCGTACCATTTCGACACATTCCCAGGTTTACCAGAGTTGGAAAATCTAGAAATGTACCCACATACATGGGTGGATGCGTGGGAACACCCAAGCTTCATCCGTGGACTGCCTCCCTGGGGCAGAGGAACGCAAAGCAGCAATTTGCACAGTGTTGAGGTATGCTGGATTTATCAAGCCAGGCAATATCATGCAAGGTGGCCTTGCATGGCTTGATAAATCTGACGTTGGTTTTGCGTTGCTCTCTTGAGTAGTGCAAGCGGGTTGGAAAAACTACATAAATATGCTCCTTAGTCTGTTGCTAACATACACTGATTGTAGGTTATAATCGGTACTCCCCAAAATAGAATGTGCAGTAAGTGCAACATCCATTGCAACAAATCTAATGCTAAATAGGTAATTTCGGAAATTTTCCAGCTATGACGGATATCAGATTTAAATGTATCTGATTTTTGGCCAAGCTAAGTTAGTAGCCAGACATTTTTCCGAAGCCTCTTTTATTTTCAGTAGTCGCCTTTCTGTTTGCTGAGTAACAAACAGAAAATTCCTCAATGTAAACTAAGAGATTAACCTTGTACTATCAAGCACTAAAGATTGTATAGTTCTGTTTGTTAAGTTACATCGTATCTAGACTTCTAAATAGGCAGCAAACAACATTGGTCAGATGGGCTATCCCTGATGGGCATCACATGAATTTTAAAACAAATTAGAAGCCTTGCCTGTCATGACAACCATAGCAGTCGAATTGCCCGCACCCTTCCGTGAAACCAAATACCAAGAAGTCCTATTGAAAGACTCAACAACATCAAGGAGGATCATACTGACCCATGTGTTCAACACTTTAGCAGCATCAAAAAACTGAATAGGGGTATTGATATAAGCTGCAGTATCCTACTCAATAAACACACTCTAAATTCAATTATTCTGATCAAGTGCAAAGCTATAAACAGAGTATATGTTACCATCAGCACTGGTTATGAATCACGCTCTTCAGCAGTCTTTCCTTTTGCCAAAAACACAAATATATTATTAAGATCACATGAAGATAGAATTCCAGATCCCTTATCAATCCCGCTCACAACTTCTAACAAGATTAGAGCTAGTTTTGTTGTAAGGTTCAAAAGGGTACACACACAAGTCTCCATTTAGTTATGTACTTAAGCTTGATATCTTATTCCAGCTAGTGATTTTTTCCATGCCTTGCACTAACACAATAACATACTTAGAAATTATTCTGCTTGCAGCATATTTCCTAATAAGCATTTTATCATGTTGTTAGTACACTCTGTCCAAGGCTAAGGAATACTGAAAGCTATGCCCTTGATTTGATTGTCTGGCCGGAGACAGCTCTAAGTCTAAAGACAAACAATCACAACAGTGCTGCACCTATGACACAATGTGATTTGAACAGTGCTTTTATTATTAAAACCATATATGAGCCAATTCGGTCGATGAGCACTTCTGCAGATCATCTTGGAACCCTGTTATGGTTATACTCTTAGAGAATCTGAGCAATAGCCAACATACCCTGGCCTTGAGCAATTGATTTGACTCCTATATTCTCAAAATACCAACACCTCTGATGAACACTTGCAGTGTAGTGTCAACTCAAACCCCAAATTCTTAGATAGGATGCAATCATTGTAAGCAATATGGTATCTGATATACAGAAAATACTCAACTAAAATAGATAACACTCCTCCTGTACCAATCTTCCCTTTTTAATTTTTTTTAAACACATTTTATTGATAGATCACGTTGAAATCGCAGAGCTCTGTTCCCCAGAGGCAACTGCCAAAGCATTTGAACTTACGTAGCGCATTGCAATCCATCATGTCTTTTACATTAAATATAAAAAAGAAAAGAATGCAATTAAACAACCTTCACTCCCGCCCCCCCCCAACTCCCACCTTCCCTTTTTGTGGCTAATGAGGCCTCAGACATTCCAGATGAGGATAGTTACTTCAATTATTGAATTATTGATTTGTTATTCTTACTAACTGCTCAAAACACACACTCTACTGAAAGAGGAATTCTGTCATGATGATGGATTTCCATAAGGATGAAGGTCAGTCAAATTAAATCAGGCTGACAAAAGTATATTATAGAGAAATGTAAAATTGATGGACTATCTTTTTCATGAAAGATGGTAAACATTTTGAAAACGGTATACATCTATTTGATATACAGGAAAGGGGGTAAAAGAAACAGATAGGAAAGGGAGAGTGGGGCGGAAGGGGAGTGGGGGAACCGTAAAAAACAGTTGAATGAGTGCTAGCTCCCCAACACCCCTAAAAGGAAGAAACAGAAAAACAAACATGAAGAAAAAATGTTTTTTCAAAAATGTTTTTCTCAGGGTGGTTCTGTCAAGCTGGTGAAAATCATTCATAAAGAAAAATCCACCCCATATTGTCTGTCAAATTGAGTGACATCAGTACTGGATCACCACTCTATCACCACCATCACTGTTAATCAGGAATTAACATAATAAAGTAGTGCCCAACAATCCTTCCATTATGACCAGGGTTATCTGCTCTACACTTATCTGTCAAAAGACCCTGTATTTATGATATTGGCAAAAACTTAAACAAATATATACCTCTATTTAAAAATAAGCAAAAAGTAGTAATTATATACCTAAACCCACAAATTACATATTGTTCAGAAGTGTCTTGTACCCATGATTTCATCAACATTGCTTGCACTATTCATGTGAATAACAAGCTTTGTGCTGCTCTCCCCCCCCCAAAAAAAGATGCCCCTTTCTAGCAAACCTATGTCTGGCTATTTACTGTGGAAACACCTGTGCTCCCACTTCCTGAGGAGGAGGAAATATTCTCTGCAGCGCCCCTCTCCATTCGACAGTTGGGTGATAAAACTCAGAAAAAACGTAGAAGGAGGTTCTGCCCGAGCAGTAGGGTAGGCCATAGAATAGATCATCTGCTTCAGGAGAAAATACATCTCAGTATTTATCATGGTAGCACTCTTACAAAGTGGAAATCTATATGCCCACTGAAATTGTAAATCAAAATCACAGTCAGTCAGTGACTGTTTAGTGAAAAGATTTGATGCTAAATTGATGGGGATCATTGTCTACAAGCCCTTCCTTTATCCCCCAAATCCTTAAGTTGTTTCTGTGTTGATTGTTCTCTATGTGCTCTAATTTCCATTGGATATCTTGAATCCTGTCTGGCTGTGCAACCAGTTGTCCAGTCATTCATGCTGTTGCCTTGCCCGTTTTGGTTGTACATTTCTTAAGCTCAGATTGGGTTGGATATAATGCTAATGGCTTCAGCAATTTCCTGAACTGATTGTTGAAATTTAAGGTTATTTGCATTGACGTATTCATAATGTGAGAGTTTTTCTGCCCTATGGGTTTGTATGAATTGACAATTAGCACCAAGGGAAGGCTCATTGAACTTCTCTGTTGTATTTAAAAGGTCACTGACAGTTCCAGAAGATACTGAGGCCCATATTTATCAAGATTTCACACAACCCAATGTAGCAGGCCACCTTTCTGTGCTGAATGAAGGGGAGAGAGCAGGGATGCACCATACCTAACATTATACAGCACAATCCTGCTCTGTGCCTGAGCTGGCACACCAACTGCTGCCTGGCACCACCACAGGTACCCTTTCACTATGGTGATTGAGTTGTAGGCAGGATTGTTTTTGTGCAGGAAGGGACACCTTCCTGCACAAAAACAATCCTCAGATGCATTATTCTCGTTCTAAGTGTGCTGCAGAAAGATGAAACAACAAGGAGAAATAAAGATATTTCTCCTTGTTGCTTCTTTGGTGGGAGGTGTACCTTTCTGATGCATTCCCAGGTCTACTAGTGTTGGTAAATCTAGGAACTTCTCAGAATGCATGAGTGGATGCGTGAGAACAGGTGCGCTCCACCCATGGCGCACCTCCTTGCTGCAAAGTAAAAGAAGGCCACAATTTGCGCTGCCTTGCATTACTCTAGAGGTATCAAGCCAGTTGGGCCACTAAAGGTGGTCTACTGTGGCTTGATAAATATGGACCTGAATTTTTCTCTTGTTGTAGCCGAGAGTGACCATAGACTAACCATTGAAGCTTACAGTAGATAGTAATGTCCAGAGCACATTACCTAAAGCCATTTTCTCTGTGGAAGAAACAGAAGGACGGTCAGTCTTCCCAGTCAGTGGGTCTGTCCTTTATTATGTAATTGTGCCAACCATCTGACCTACCTTTACCATCTCAATGTTATCCTTTCAGTGTCCCGTAAGCCCTAAGAAGGGGGCCTTTTAAGTTCCCTCTCCCAAGCCACTTCCCGAGGCTTAGTAGAAACAGACGTCATTCCCATTGACCAATAGGAACAAGCTGGGGGGAGGGGTACAGGTTACTTTTCTGCCATAATTGCTTCTTCTCTTGTCTACAGGGTATAATATATTACCAAGCTAGGTTTGTACCCAAATGCTTTTAGGTTGCGCCTCCAGAGACTCAAACAAGCTAGTTTATTAAGACTTTTATCAGCAATGGATGAGCATGACTGTGTTTATATATTGCACCTGGTGAACTAGGAATTCAAACTTCTAGGCCATCTGCTTCTAAAACCACTGATTACAATTATTCATGTAGGTAACCTAACTCTCTTTGTTGTCAAAGTCCAGTGAATCTTGTGGGGATTTACAAAACGAATTGTGAGGAACTGCTTTGATGCCATTATTACCATCTTCAATCAAACTATCATTCCTGATCCCATCTCTGACCTCTACGAGAGGCATGCTGCCCCAGTGTGTGCTTTTAATATATATCTTAGGATTGTTGGTTGCCAACTCTAACAAACACTAGTTTAGTGTAGTTCCTATATTCCCAATAGGCTCTGCGCATTGGAATAATATAAACAGCAGTGTAGACGTAGGACTGAGGTCGACTAGGTCTCTACTGACTATATTAGACTTAATTAGTTTTGCCAGCTAGCTCAGAGGTCACTAGAAACTTTCTCGAATGTTCAGGAAAGAGTTAACTCTCCGGATTTAGACAAGAAGGGATTAGCTTCTAACAACCACACAAACATGACAACTTTGTTCCCTCAGAAAAGAGTGTATCTCTAGAGTCGTGTGAAAACAATAGGCAGCTATTTTACTCAGTCAACCGTGCATACTTAGTTTCACCAGAGTGCAGAGAAATAGAGAGACGGGCGTTTTCAATAAAAGGTGTTATTTTATTGAGCAGTCTTCTTTCTCATGAAAGAGAAATGAATTGCCACAATTGCAATACATATCATAAAGTAAAGTGCGTAGAGTAAAAGTAGTATTATGAAATAATACTGTAAAAGCATTGATATGGTTTCTTAGCCATATGATACTTTAAAATAGATAAAATATATACATACATAAAAACATTGACTAACTTCTCAACTGGTGCTTCTAACTACCCCTACCCCGGTGTACCTGACCTAAGCCTAATACTTGGGAAGGAGTAAGTAAGTAGCAGTTTAGGTTAAGTTGGTTAAGTTGCTTTTGCCAAGAATCTGAATCAAGAATTCTCTTAAGGGTTTAGTCAGCTCCGTACCTAGGTAATAGAATGTGGGAGGTCTGGTATCTCTTTCTTCAGGACTCGATCTCCCAGCAACCCGCAAGGGTGACTCGGAACACCGGAGCTGGATTTTCTCGGCGTGAGAAAAAAGCAGCTTCTCCAGCGCGTCAAAGGGGAGGGGCGGCTTCCGTGGGCTCTCGCATCAGCTGGGCTCTCGGGCAAGGAGATAGCCGCTCTTCTCCAAACCACTGTGTGTTTGCTAAAGGCAACTGTTATTGTATTTATACCTGAAACGTGCCGAGTTTGACGTAAGGTTGGACATATGACGTCACTAAAAACTAACAGTTCTTTCTGGACTCCGGGAGTTCTTGTTCAAATCAAAAAAAAGCAGGGGGTGATTTCCCGGGCTGCTGGAGGCTTTGTTTGTTTAAAGAACGTGTTGTTGCTTTCTAGGAGTCGGTGAGAGTAGCCGTGCTGTGGTTTGGACTGCATGGGCTATTACTGAATATGGATATGATTCTTATGCCTTTATAAGGATATTATTAATTATAACCACATAAGGGCATGAATCGGGAATATCGAATTAGGGTCCTAGATAGAAATACAACACCCACTCCACGGATTAATGTCCATAATTACTAAAAAACTAAGCAATAGTAAACATATAACGGTGCATGTGTGTTTTCCAACCCACCCCAAAATACATATTTCGCATTTGAAATGGTATATGGTAAATACACGAAAATGAGTGTTGGTACTGTACGTTTTTCAAGCAGTGTCATCATTCAGTTAAATGCATATATATATCAGCTGAATGAATTGCGAAAATTACACATGAAATGGCTCTGAATACAGAAAAGAAGGTCGAGACCATTCCATTACATATGTATACAAAATGCTGAATATGTGCTAGAGGCTGAGGTAAAATATCGTCTCTAGTATCCTAAAAATAGAAGCTCTGTTCTCTAAGAATAGTTCTACTTTAAGCAGAGTACTATGTGCCAAAAAAAAGTTAAATATTTTGGAAAAATGGAAAATATAATTTCGCTTTCAGGGGAAAAAATAGTTCCAAATGTTTTCATTAGCTTTGTTTATCAAATCTGAAGGCCGAATTCAGAGTTCAGGGAACGCTGTGTGATCATTGTTTTTAAATATTATTCTCGTTGTTAGGAGAGAACATCATATCAGACAGACTCGCAAAAAATTGGTCTACAACATCAGGTGAAAGTACGACCAAGTTTGAAAATGCTGTAACTGTGCAGTTTGGAGCGTGATTACTAACATCGATGTTTGGATCAGCAATGCTCACAGAAGGTTGTACCTGTTTGATGCTGCTTTCCTCTCGTACCTCACCGCCACCTACTCGTAGTGGTGAAGTCTCAACGAATGCCGTCATCAGAATAGGTAGCCGCTGGGGACAACATGATGCATGAGTCGTTACAGGACCTAGCAAAGTATTGATATCCATTGGTACTGCTGATGGTAGTGTAAGACAGACGCCCAACACGCATTCTTCTCCGCAGAGCAGACATCGAAGCACAGGTAAGATGCAATCCTGCCAGATTGGTCTGAATGAAAGAAACCAGGTTGTACTCAGATCTCTTAGCCGGGCCAATCCGAGGACCTTAGTGATACGGTCTCGGTATCGTAATGCTAGGATCGTTTCTTCCATCGTTGCTGGAGTCTTGTCTGTGGATTGGCTTGCCATATCGGAGCAGAAGGAACAAAAATAAAATTCCTGCTACGAGTCCCAAGATTAAGGGTAGGCCGCCAAAGACAGAATGGCCAAAATTTGGGAAGATGCCCAGAACTGTTTCAAAGGGTGCAAACAGTCAGAAAAAACTGTCTTAAATACATGTGAGATGCCACTGGTATCTGACATGTTTAAGATTTGGCTTAACATTTCTACGAAATGCACGGGGCAATTTGTCGATAAAAGAGAATGTATCTCTGCCGATGTCCTTGCCACTTGCAGATCATACGTTTCTTTGGATGATGTTAGAGGCACAGTTGTCTGTAAAAGAATAGACTTCATTCTGCTTAAAGTATCAATTCGAATAGAAGAGATATTCAAAGAAGGCCATAACACAGCCCCCATATCTGGATTGCTGTGTGGATACAATACTTGCATACAGCAAACAACCCTGGAAGTTACGGTCACAAGATAAGCTTTCCCTGGCACCATTCCACAACAGCTGTGGTCACTTATTAAAACGCAACTCCCGTTACTAAGTTGTCTAAAAAATGGCTCTATCTGTTTTGCAGGCGTGCCATGCAGGTGGCATGAAAGGTTATTTGAAGACCCTTTGCAGGCTCCATGCAAGTTAATACCTTGACACAGAAGTGTACCGCTTAGTGATTTTTTACAATTGTTACCACTAAGGAATACCTCCTTTTTCCTTTCACTATAACATCTGTGTGTATAAGGTAAACCCCAGGTTGATTTGATGTATTCTTTACCCAACCTTTCATACTGGCCCGCAGGTATATACTCTTGGCAGTATTTAAACTGGAAAGTTGTTATCGGAATTGAAATTGTTCTGTGTATTATCCATTCAATGACAGGTCTTTCTGACATTGTCAATGGTAATCTCTCAAGTTTTTCAATACTCAGAATCGTATAGTCTGCTCCTTTTTGTGCCAAACTGATTTGTTTATCAGTAAGGTTAAAGATACCGAATAATGACATTGTGTTGATTAAACGCCATGGTACGTAGCCTGAACGCAGATTTTGCAACGTCCAACCAAGCTGTACAATAGAACGTAATTGAGACTGACCATGTTGTAACATTAGTAAGTCCTGCTCTATTATATCAATAGCAGATGATACAATGCTGTCCAATGAATATATTCTGGAGGACAGAGTCGTTCACCCATTGTCCACCACAGAAAGTGATTTTTCCAAATTTATACGATCAATTTCTCGTATTTTTTCTGCTGTTTCAGTTTGCATTACTTTCCAAGCTTCGTTGTACGCAGCGTATATACCGGCCGCAATGAAACGGTTTTTGTGTGGTCCCAGTATGAAATCACGCAAGTCAACACCGTCTTTAAGTAAAGTCAAGTCTTGCTTAATTTCAGCCAGCGTGGATTTCTGTAGTCACTCAAGGCATAGTTTCCCTACACTGTATGTTGTAACTATCCCTGGAGTCTCTGGGAGTATCTTGGGTCTGGCCTGGTCATTTTGAACCCCTGTGTTTTGTTCAGGAATCTATCTTGACAGTTATTTGTGTCTGTTGGCCAGATCAACCACTTTTTCCAATCAGGATGTGTTCGGTTTTGGTGTAAAATATGGGATACGTCTATCTCCACATCTGTAGTGCTATCACTATCAGTTATGGGTTTCGGAATAGACAGTGTATTTAAGACTTTTATCTCAGCTAGGCCAAGACAAGTAGTTTGTTGAATTGTGTCATTCAAGAATATCATTTGTTCTGGGATCATGCAGGCCCTAAATAATGCTTCTAGGCCTTGTACTTGCCAATCTTTGGTACCCCAGATCGTTTTTGTTTCAATGTTGTTTTTTGAGAATTCGAAACCAAATGTAGACATTTTGTCATAAAAATTTTCAGAATAAATCAATTTAGTATTTGCCAACATTGTTTTCATTCCTGCCCTAGTTAACATTTTAAAATAAAATGTTTCTGGATCACTGTTGTTAAACCCTGAGAAGTACTGGAATTTCTCAGAAAATGAGCTGCCTTTTGGCGGAGTTGGACAGTGTTCCCATTGGTTATAAGATAAAACATTTCTAGGCTGTGCAGTTTTATGCAAATAGTGATCACCAAAATGATTATAACAGTAAAACTCTTCATAATTCGATGAACCCTGTAAGTAATCATGTTCAGTAAATTTGGCTGACATTACTAAATCTGACATCATATTATTAATGTTTTCAAAGTCCCAATCATCAGAGAAAGTACTTGGTGTCATAAAGTCACTTAATGAAACCTTGAACTGGTGTGGATATTTCAAGAGCTCAACCGGGCCAAAAATGTCATAATCAGTTCTGTCCCATGCTACCCCACCGGGTATTGGATTGGCTGAGATGTTTACTGATGACAGTTCCCTTTTCTCGATGTGGGAGGATGTGTGAGGCTTTAGGACATAGTTGATGTTCTGACTTGCTGTGTCCATTGTACTATATTTTCCATTAATGAATTTTCCCAAACATAGAACCATGATGAGCCAAAGCAGGAGAGTAAGTACACCTAACACAATTCAAAATTCAATCCATGGTGAAATCAGATATGTTTCTTTTAGTTGGAGAGAAAGTTCAATTACTTTGTCTTTGAAAGTTTTTGTTGCAGGCGTTTCTTCATGCTCGCTTGGATCTTCAGAAAAGTCGTTGAAGTTGATGAAGTAGCCAGATGCAGTTCTGTCGATTGTTGGAATTATTTCCGGATTTTCATTTGCTTTTGCATTTTTCTTTGTTTCATTAACATAGTCAGAGGCTACATCATTGTAGACTGGTGTTTCTTGACGAACTGTTGCAATTTGGGTTTCAAGAGGCACAAGTTCCATGGCATTATTGCATAGTCCCCTGTTATTCACTGCAGGTTTATCAAATGTGATTAGTCTCTCAGTTTGAGCCTCTTGGATTGTAGCAAATTTTGGTATTCTGCTATTTTTTGGGAGTCCACTGGGCCTACTACTTATTATTGGCCACATGATTGTGGTTTTACCAGGTCGATGGATACAACACGGTTCTCCTTTTTACCAGCAAGGGGCGGTAGTACAACTGATCTCGTTCTGCTGACAGCTAAGACAGGTACAGCTTTTCTGTAAGAAAGCCCAAATTCCTTCTTCACCGCGACCTTCTCTCTAACCAGATCCCCAATCTTTGGAATTCAGACAGGTCTTGCTTGGACAGATGGTTTTTCTTCAGTGGTTGTCAGCTGTTGTTTCAACTTTATGTTACTCAGGCTTTTTCTTGTTTCATTTAAATCCTGTAAAACAGCCAAACGGTCTTTGATATCAAAGGATTTTTCTTCTACCACTGAAGTGTGACAATCAAGATCCTGAATGTGCATTCTAGTACCGAACAATAGTTCGTATGGAGTGAGACATTTTAGAGAATTTCTTGGCAGATTATTAAGACTACATTGGACACTTGTTAAATGTTTGACCCACCCATCCCCCGAACCTAATACCCTCGCCGTTATAGATTGCTTTATGTCCCGTTTATTTCTTTCCACTACCGCATTTCCCTCAGGATGAAAGGAAGAAGAGTACCGCAATGCAATGCCCATGCTGTTCATGGCCTCTTTGTAAGCTCGAGAGCTAAACGCAGGACCCTGATCAGAATGTAGCATGCCAATCGCGTATACGCCGATAAAGACTTGCAAATCTTTTATAACAGTCTGGCGTCAGCCGAGTGCTGCTGGTCTACATTTTTAAGTTAATTTTGTCTTAATAATTATGGGGACGCATTTCCCCGGTTGGATTTCTGCATTATAGATAGCCTGATGCTTTTTAACAAAGATGTCCTGGCAATAGTCTGGTCCGGTTCACAGCTGCGATCTCTGTTGCAGTCTGGACAATCCATTGCAAATTTGTAAATTTGCACGCTCATTCCCGGCCACCAGTAATCTGATTGTAATTCTATTAGAGATTTCAAGATCTGTTGGTGCCTCGGACCCAGTCCCATGTGTGATCTTTCAATTAAGAACTCTCCGGTTCGTGTTTGTAATTACTCTATCCCCCACCCCAGGGATTTGAGCAAAAGGAACGTAGTTTGCCTCAATTATGTATGTATTACTGAGTGGATAGTTGAGAGGTAATGCTGCATAATCGCCTTTTAATGAGGCTTTTACCGCCAACATGGTTACCCCCTCTATGTGTTTTTCTGAACGCTTTTCAGTGGCTACGGAAGCCGGTTAAACCGGTTCCGCTGTGGCTGTGTTAGCCAATGAATTCCCTGCAACGTGAACGCCATCTTGTCGATGACTCAGTGCGTGTATCACGTGAGTCTTCTGTACTTCTTTCTTTAAAAGAACTACTTGTTCCCAAAGCGTTTTATGCTTTATTGTGGCACCTGTGTCATCTTTGTAACCATTTTTACTCCATGTCTGCATGTCACTATTGTAAGACTTGACGCAGAAATGCGAATCGCACACTATTAGTGTCGGGAATTCACAATCTGCTTTTTCAAGCGCCATCTTTAAAGATCTTATTTCAGCTCGCTGAGCTGAACAGTTTCTGAGTGATTCAGTTTTGGTAATCATCGGTTTGAATTTACCAGAGTGCCAGCGACCTTTAACAATCGCGCACACTGCATTGTAGGATTTTTCCTCTACATCGTAGTGTTGTGCAAATCTGTCCATGTAGATTACACATGTGTACTGTTCGAGAGGCAGAATTTCGATTGGCAGAGGATATTCTTGTTCGTATTCTAGATCATCAGTTTTTTTCAGTTTCGGGTCAAAATAGTATTTCACGTCTTCTGTAGCAAGAGAATTTTCCAATTGTATCCATTTTGGATCTAATGCCACTGTATTCAGATTGTGTGGACTTGTTAATGCCTCAAGGGCTGATTCTGCTGTATTAACAGTTATTCTCTTGCCTTGGGCCTGTAGAGCTGAATTTCATTTCAGCTTGAGTGTACAAATGTGACTTGTAAGCTATAGGTACCGTTTCTCCCTCATTAGAGGTCAGGTATGTGAATCCGCATCTTCCTGGGATGACTCGGATTTCAAGGTTGCGTATGTTTTCGCGTGTTTGCAATTCTGTTTTAGGTAACATGTCTGTTTGTAGTGATCTTAAAATTCCTGTGTGTTTCTGAGTCCAATTTATTGGTTTGAAATCAGGTCTTATTAATTCATAGAGAGGTTTAACCCTCTCTGCATAATTTAGAATGTATGTTCTTCCGAAATTCAGGAAACCTAGTATTGATTGTAAATTCGTTAGCGTTTTTTGGTGCTTGGAGTACAGCACATTTCTTTAAGAAATTGTCAGCTAGGCTCTTGCCTTCACTTGATCATTCATATCCTAGAAACAGGACAGTTAGATGGGCAATTCGTGACTTTTTAAAGTTGAATTTCTAACCCTCTGATGCGAACCCAAGTATTATGGTGTTCACTCTTTTTAGGTGAGTCTCCAGGTCATCATCTGTGAGATAGATATCATCGACATAGGATAATGCCTCATCATCATATATTTGTAGTAACTCTCTTACCCTTGCTGAGAATAATCCTGGGCTATTCTTGAATCCCTGTGGGAGTCGTCAGAAGTGTTTTTGTGACCCCATTATTGAGAAAGCGGTCAAATACCTGCTTTCAGGTGCAATGTTTTGACAAAAGAATCCATTAGAAATGTCCAATGTTGTTTTATATTTTTTGCGCACAATGTTATTCATTAGTGCTGCACTGTGTGAGTTTTGTACTGCAAATGTTTTACAACAGGAGTTAAGGTGTCTGTAGTCCAAAACTAGAAGATATGAATCGTCTGGCTTGGAGACAGGAAACAAAGGATTGTTCATTTGTGAGGTGCATGTTTCAATCACCCCTTGATATTCAAGTTGATCTAAAATCTCCTTGACCTAGCTTCTTGTTTAACTGGGTACTGCCTTTGTGCAGCGGGCTGATGTTTTAACTGGATTTTGTGGTGAGGCGAATCCTCATCCCATCCTACATGATTTTTATATAATGCAGGAGCTTGGGGTACTGCCCATTTTCTTGCAAGTGTATATTTTTTATGAATTGGTATATGATTCGAGAAGGCAGGCATAATCATTTCTTCGCCATGAGGGCACTCCCTGACAAACTCTGGTGGCCAGTCTTTTTCAGCTAACAGATGTCATAGCCTTTCGAAAGGTTATCCCAAAAGAGACCCCTTACTTTCCTCGTCTTGTCCCCTCTATACGCAATGTTATTTCGTATATTTTATGAGGTTTGCTAACCCTGGTTTCTGCAGTTTCACCCTGAATGTATTCATTCGTGTCCACTGTCTCCAGAAAATTCATCACGATCTTGCGAGCTATGGTCACTTCGGCTGCGCTGTCTAGCATTGTCTGGGCCCACTCTCCGTCTTTCAGTTGCGTCCTCAGAATCCTCGGCATGTTTAATTTTAATACTTGCTACCTTCTTTCTGGGAAATTGTGATTTTTTACTTTGATGAGCCGTTTCTTTGTCTTTGGACTTGACGTGCTCCTCTCTGTGTTCTGACCGCCCTCTTCTTTCCGATTTCTGTGAGGAAGTCTGAAAAGATCGAGAGGGACGTGTATCAATATCTTGATATCTATCAGGTTTTTTCAAATTATCCCTATTTCTAAGGTTGTATCTTTTCTCAGAGGGCTCCCTTTGGGGAGACTTGTTTCCTCGGTCTGGAGATTTTTCTCTTGGTTGAGGAGACCTTCCTCTGGACTGGAATCGTTTTTCCCTGGGAGTGGACTGTTTATTACCATCCCAACTCCTTTTTGGAGTATTCAGATTATTTGTAATAAAGGTTTTTTCAGGATTCAGTTAGTTGGGGTTTTACCGGTTTCCAACCCAAACTATCTCTTCCTAGCTCTTCATAGGATTTTCTATGATTCTGGCAAGTTCAAATGGTTGGTCTGCTATATCTGTCTCCTTCAATTTCTGGCGGATCGCCACAGATGCTGCTTCTCCTTTTATGTTGGCTAACAATATAGCCGAGACCTGCTTGAAGTCTTTCAATAATTTCATACCCAGGGTTAAAGCAGGTTCTGGATCGTATTCATTTTGAATCTGTCTTAGTACATCTGGTATAACCGCCATAGACAGAACACCATGTGTTTTTGTGTATATTGAAGCAAAGACTGTGCCCCAAGTGTCACAGTCTTCCACATGTGGTGCGATCCCCATTGGAAGACAGGTAGTCAGAATTCTGTGTTTCTCAGTAGGAGTAGTATCTGGAAATACTGCTTCTATTTAAGTAATTTTCTGTGCTAACCAGAATGGAATTTGTTCCCGTTTTGTGGGTACTTTACCAAGACATGATTGTATGTTCTGTGGTGTAATTTTGTTTGTGTTCCCCTGATGAGGGGTTGGCTGTGGAATAATAATTGTGGGTTGGACTGTTGAAGTCCGCATGACATATTGGACCAATTGTCTATGTATTTTAATTAATAGTTTTAGCTGAGCTAAAAGTTCCCGGTCTGACATTTTATCAATGTCTGGATGTGGTGTGTAGCTGGCTAGAACCGGCCACATTGCTCCTTCAACGTTGACTAAACCAAAAACTAATACATAGGAATCTCTTCCTACTAAGTTCCAGCGGATATTAACCTTTCACCCACTCCAGATGTCTTTTGGAGTTTTTACGGGAAAAGGGTTCTGTGCGAAAAAGCATGACTGAGTTACTCTAGTGTCTTGCATTAGATTATCACCTTACCAAACGTTGGACGCCATGTAGTGTAGTTCCTATATTCCCAATAGGCTCTGCGCATTGAAATAATATAAACAGCAGTGTAGACGTAGGACTGAGGTCGACTAGGTCTCTACTGACTATATTAGACTTAATTAATTTTGCCAGCTAGCTCAGAGGTCACTAGAAACTTTCTCGAATGTTCAGGAAAGAGTTAACTCTACGGATTTAAACAAGAAGGGATTAGCTTCTGACAACCATACAAACATGACAACTTTGCTCCCTCAGAAAAGAGTGTATCTCTAGAAAACAATAGGCAGCTATTTCACTCAGTCAACCGTGCAATTCGCAATTTGAGAATTATTGCACTATCATTCCTATGGGCCTCCTGGCCCATAGGAGTGCATTGGAAATTATTCTTTATTTGCAAATTCGCAAAATGCGAATTCGCAAATAAAGAATATTAAGGAATCGCTAAAAATTAGCGATTTTGTACATCATTCCATTTTGCGAATTCTAAATAGCGATTCGCAAAAAATCGCTATTTAGAATTCGCATATCGGAATCTTGATACATCTGCCCCTAGATCTGTTAGTCCTCACAACTCTTTGCCATTACACCAATGTCACGGGGAACAGATCATGGTGAAGTTGGGCAAATGATATCTGCAAGTCGTGTGTAACCTCACTGCAACAAATTAATCCATTAGGACCATACACACTCTTCGAGCAATTTGGATCTGGTTAGCATACGTAGCAGCCAAGTGCACTGCACTTGTGCACTGCAAGGCAGGGCCAAGGACTCAAAAGTTTGGAGCATTTTTAGACCCGGAATCTATGGTGTTGTTTTTTCTGAAACTGATTGACTTCACCTGTCCTGTTTTCTGAAACTCCCTTTTGTTGGTATTAGGACTATGTGCACTTTACCTCTGCTAACCAGTGCTGAACTGCTTGTGGTATCTCCCTAAACCATGGTAATATAGGCCTACACCTGACTGGCAGATTCAATTTACTTAAAGGTTCCTAGTATATGTTAGTTTGTGTACCACAGGCCTGCCAATTAAATGCTATTGTGGGCCTGCAGCACTCATTGGACCACCCACTAAAGTAGCAACTTTAAAACATGGCACAGGCCTCACATTGCAGCCTGTAGTGCAGTTTTAAAATGCCAATTCGACCTGTGAATACACCTTTTGCCGGGCCTAAACCTTCTTTTTTGAAGCATGTAACTCACCACTAAGGTAGGCCCTAAACAGCCCACAGGGTATGGTATATTACACTTAAAATGTGGGACGTGTTTTTGAGTTTTACATATCTTGGTAGTGAAAAACTCCTTTGTTTTCCACTACTGAAAGGCCTGCCTCTCTCATAGAATAACATTGGTTTACCTTATTAAATGTAATAAATGCTAACTTTTGATAGGGAATAGGTGGAAGTGTCATGCTTTGTATCAAATGAATTGTAATTAAATTGTAAAGTAAGATTTTAAGTCACAATTTAGAAATGCCGCTTTTCTAAAGTTAATGTTCCTGGAGATATTATTTCTACGCTATTACAATGTTTGTTTGTCACAAGATCCAACTATGAAAAGCAAATAACTTAGGATCTGTGCACAGAGCTCCCGTGCGGGGCAAGATGGTGACCGTAACGGTCGCGTGAGCTAGCTGCTCCTGCCGGACCTCACGGACTTCGGCGTTCGACCACTGATATGGGAGGTTGAAAAGCTGCTGGAATAGCTGTCTTGCCATTGGTTGTCCGATATATATCTCAGAAAGCTCGAAGGACTTGGGGATCGCTTTTAAAGCGACACACATGTAGCAGCCGCAGAACGGGTGTTGGCGCCTCAGATTGGAACGTGAACGCAGTGAACGCGGCGAACACGGCGAGTATCCAAACAATGCCTCTTAAAGGACGGAGGGGCCGGGGGCAGGGTCCCCCCGGTGTCGAGATGCAGGGGAAGCGCGAGAACCTGGGAGTGGATAATGCTGCAACACCTACACGCAACGCCAAAGGAGTACCAAGTAGTGCAATTAAAGACAATACTCGAGCGGAGGCTCCGGTTAAAGAACATGAGAGAGCTGGAAAAGGTAATCCCCGGCTGAAGGAGAAGGAGAAGGAGAGTATACCACATGAAGCATCCAAGACTACAAAGGCAACCAAAGGTATTCCTGAACTGTTTAACTCGATGAAAAATAAAGAGGCTTCAAAAGGAACTCAGCATGTTATGAATCAAGATACAGTTAAAGATTCAGTGCCTATAGAGTCTGTAGAAGCTTTAATAGAGCGTGTGGAGAATGGGCAGGGGTCACATGTAGCCTCTGGTAGTATGGAGCTCAATGGTGTACAGCTAAATGATGCTGGTGAGGAGGACGTAGGGGAGATTGAAGAGAACTTGATAGAGCCAGCAGAGAAAGGTCCTGCACCAGAGGTGATTTTAAATGGTAATTTATCTGCTGGCTCCCCTCCGGTCAAGTACATAGAAAGCACAGACTCTGCAGATTTTTACTCCCTCTCAGAGCATTCGGTGTCATCTACTGAGGATCTTGCTCAACAGTATGCAATGCAGATGAGTGTGGCTGAAGGAAGCCTTAATAGCAGCTATGAGGCTGAAGAGCAGGAATAAGAGCATACGAATGGCCATACAGTACGCAGATTGCGGTTGACACAGGAAGGAGATCATGACTGCACAGGAGCTGCATCTTTGCCTGGAGAAGAGCTAAATGAAGAAATATCACTTGACCCTATTTACAAGACTATGATGTTGCACAGAGAGGAACATAGACAGGACAGCTTAAGAGTGCAGAACTCATGCAAAAAACTTCAAAATGCAGTTAGACGCTTGGCTAAATCGCACTCAGAGTTTTTGGGTAGAGTAACTGATGCTGAAGTGCGCATATCTACATTGGAGGATGAGGTAACGCAACAGAAGAGGGTGATAGCCGAACAGCTGGCTCACAAAGACGAGATCAACTGGAAAGTTATTGATTTAGAGAACCGCTCTCGTAGAAATAACTTGCGGTTCTTACAAATTCCTGAAGGAAAGGAGGGGTCAGACCCTCGAGGGTTCATTATTGAGCTTCTGAAAAAGTCATTTCCAGATTCAACAAGATGGGATTGGGATCGGGAAGTGGAAAGAGCACATCAGTTTCCCTTCAAAATTAGATCAAACTATCCTGAACAGCGTGACCAAAAACCAAGAGCTATATTAGTGGCATTCAATAGCTTTTTAGCTCGAGAGGAAATATTTATGAAGGCAAGACCAGATAAGAAAATTATAGCTCTTGATTGTGATTACTTTGTTTGCCCTGATCTTTGCAGGTAGATTTGAGATGGCAATTGCGACAGCTTATACCTGCTTTCCAATCTAAGTGTGCTCAAGCCTATCTAATGTTTCCCGCAAAAATGAAAGTTGTTTATAGAGAACGCACTCATTTTTTTATAACATCACTTGCAGCTAAGACCTTCTTGGACACAATGTAACCGATTTTGGTCACAATGTAATCTGATCAAGTGAAATGAGTATACAACAACTTTAATGTATCATTTATGAGTCTGGTACTACTGTGTACGGCATAGGCCTCTTTTCAGTAGGTCGACGTGTATGATTTCTTCTTATCTTTCAAAATTAGTATTATGTTCGCGGGCGAAGGCAGGTAGAATGGGGCAAGCTCGCATCAACAGGACCATAAGTCCTAAAGCCTCACTAAAGGGTCGAGAGGGGGGGAGGGGGACACTTGGTTGGGTGGGGATCACTGGTGGTACAGTGGGGAGTTGCAGGGAGAAAATGTGGGGAAAAATAGTTCTTGAGTACAGCGAACTGCATATTGAGAAGATCATTTATGATTTTGTATGGATAATTTTGTATTTTATTGTGTTTGACTGGTTTGAGATAACTTGGTTAATGAATATAAGCCGAAAGTCAAGATTAAAGGGGAAGAATATTTTCACGGGTTACCTTGGTGGAATCGATATAAATGCTAATGGCAACTAAACGACTAAAAATTTGCTCTCTAAATGTATCAGGATTGAATATTGTGATACAAAGACAGAAAGTTGCTGCTGAATTAAGATACATAGCACCACATATAGTATGGTTACAGGAGATGCACATACCCTGGTCCAATAGAGGGGTCTTAAGAGAACTTGGATTTACACTTGTGATTGCAACAGGCCAATCCAGCTTGATACGCGGGGTTGCTATTATGTGCAAGGGTAATAATGCAGAACCGGGTAGAACCCTGGCCGATAAAAAGGGAAGATGGGCTTTGTAACATCTATGGCGCGAACTTAGACAATTCAGATCCTTTAGTCTAGATAAATACGGAATTAACTACTTGGCCCCAACCTATACTGATTGGTGGGGACATGAACATCAATTTGACCAATACTGCTATGAAGGAAGGGCTGGTCAAGTATAAGGGTTGCAAACCAAAAGTATATAAGGCTTTGTTAAGTTTAGCACAAGACCATGGGTTGGTGGATGTGTGGGGGCATTTAAGACCTCAAGATAGTGGATATACGTTTTACTCTCACCCTCACAAAAAACTGGTCAGACTTGATTATTTTTTTACCCCTGTTCCAGTAATTCATGGTGCAACAATTTCTGTATACCCTAGAATCTCATCAGACCACTCACCGCTATTGTTAGAAATTGGTATGGCGCTAATTAAATCTAGACAAACCAGCTTTACATTTGATCGAAAATTAATCTTTAATGTTGATTTTAGAGATCATATTAGGAAGTGGATGAAACTATTTTTTTAAGAGAATAAGGGATCCAGTTCACAGGCAATAATATGAGATACTTTTAAAGCTGGATTTCAGGGAGAATGTGTTAGTTTTTCCTGTAAGAATAAAAAAAAAGCTAGACAAGAGTTAGATAGATTATATGAGCAACTAACTCATTCTGAAACATTATTAATGCAGGGGATAATCAATAAGGGGGTCGATTTAACCATATTGGAGGACAAGGTGGACAAGGACAGACCGAAAGTATCAGGTCTTTGGGCAGAAGAAAATGCTAGGAGATATCTTTCCTCTAAGATGGATAAACATGAATATGCAGAGGCAATTGGGAGAAAATTGGCGATTCAATTTCGTATTAAAGAATCAGCCAGAAATATTGATCAAATGATAGATTCTTCTGGGGTGGTACAATCGGAACCACAAGAGATACTCAAGGTCTTTCAACAATTTTACTCTGAGCTATATGAAGGACCCGCCGATCCGGGACCAAACTGGAATGCAATACTAGCAGAAGGCTTAAAAAGGGTGGATTCCATTGAATCACAATGGCTAGAGGATACGATCACAGAGGAGGAGCTGGACAGGGCTGTTAAAAGCCTATCTAAAGGAAAATCCGCAGGCCCTGATAGACTACCTAGCGAAGTATATGTACAATTTTATCATGATATCAAAAAAGAACTACTAAAAACCATGCGAGAAGCCCAGCTGGGACATCCGCCAAAAACGTGGACAGAAGCCACCATTGCAGTCTTCTGTAAAAAGGGTAAATCACCAGAACTTGTTGGGTCATATCGACAGATTTCATTGTTAAATGCCGATAACAAAATATATTCTAAAATATTAGCCAATCGGTTGACTGACTGTATTACCCCCCTAGTTTCACAGCATCAACACGGATTCATCCCCAGAAGGGGGACGGTGGAACACGTCAATAAAGTTATTTCTCTATTTGATATTGCCTCGGTGAAAAAGAATGATTTAGCGCTGATTCTGTTAGACGCAGAAAAAGCGTTTGATCGTGTGCAGTGGGGCTATCTTTGGGAATTAATGAAAAAAATGGGATTCAGGCCAAAATTTATTAGAGCAATTCAATCTTTATATTTACATCCTGTGGCAAAGATATCAATGATGGGCCTACTCTCTGAAACTGTCATTATATCACGTGGTACACGACAAGGCTGTCCTTGCTTCCCCCTTTTATTTGCCCTTTACATAAATCCCTTAATAGATTTACTGAGCCGGAATATCTTGATTCCCCCTTACAAAGTTCAGGATTATTATTTTTCAGTTTTTGCCTACGCTGATGATATTGCAGTGGCTACAACTAATCCTGTAACTGCAATAAAAGAAATAGAACGGTTAGCAAAGGTATTTGGCTTTATAACTGGATATAAATTGAATGAGTCAAAAACCCAAATTCTTTGCTCTGATACGATTAAATGGCAAGATAGTAGGGTGGTTAAAGAAGTAACGTATTTAGGTATTTTAATTAGGGCAAATATGACGGAATTAGTGCAAGCTAATTGGAATATCTTAATGGCAAAAATCACGTCATCTCTGGATAGATGGGAGAGGCTGTATTTAACTATTATTGGACAATCAAATGTCATAAAAATGAATATATTGCCAAAGGGTCTGTATTTATTTAGATCTATACCTTTAGAAATTACTAAAGATAAAATACAGGCGTTACAATCTAAATGCGGGAAATTCATATGAAGCCCTGGGAGACCTAGAAGGGCAATTAATTATATGATGCTGCCGGTTCTAAGGGGAGGGATGGGGGTACGAGATTTTTTTCTTTATTATATAACTTGTTTTCTACTGAAAATGAAGGTCCTGATAACAGGAGAGCATGAAATTGATGATGCTAACATTCCAAATATCTTTGATATACAGCTAGGGCCATATGCAAAGCATATTCTAGTCAAAGAAATTGATGGGAGCTATTATAAGCAAACAAGGTTTAAGGTAACCATGGGGGCATTTAAGGTCTGGAAATGGTTTATAAAAAATATGGATTTAGCAAGAGTATCATACTATACCCCGCTCAATGCACATAGGATCTTACCTGGAATTTTTTCAGATGTAATGACTAATAAGTGGCAGCAGAAAGGCATTAAGATCTTAGGACACATTGTAAATGAGAATGAGATTTGTAAATCTTTTGAAGAGATCAAGGATAAATATTCACTGCCCAGATGGTATTTCTTTAAATACCTACAAATTCGTGACTATTTAAATTGAAGAGGTACGACCTTAATTCAACATCAAGTCATTGAAGGAATTAGTAGATCGGCTAAAATTGGAGTGATATATATCAATCCTTGGACTCCGCTAAGAAAGATGATGTTGAGAAAGTGCAGCTGAAATGGAGAGAATCTCTAGGAGATTTAGAGATTGAAGTAGAGGATCTTTTAATTTTGTCAAAGGAGGCGCTCATGTCTGCAAACTTGAAAGCTCAGTTTTTTAAATTGTTATATGATTTATATTACACGCCTAAGCGAATGGCAAAATGGGGAGCTGGAAATGAAGGTAAATGCTTTCGATGTGGGGATAAGGATGCTGGGGCGATACACATTTTTTATAGCTGTGTTAGGCTGCGGGGGTTTATTGAACATTTGGAAAAATGTATTTCCTTGGTGATTAAAACAACGGTTGTTATCTCCCCAGCAATGATGGTGTTAGGCAAAATTCAAAAAGACAATCATTTGGAAACACTTTTTCAATATCGACATTTTATATTCTTTGCAATGACTGTTGCACGTCTATGTATAGCCATGGAGTGGCTACAGGAAAAACCACCGGATTTTCATCAATGGCGTGCTAAAATGTTGAGCCTATATAATTTAGAGTGGAGTTTATTTTCAATTAAAGGATCAAGGAAAAAGAGACTGGGTATAAAAATTTGGAGCGTGTTTCGGGACTATTATGAATCATGAGTTTTTCTCTCCTGAAAGCAAAAATTCGGACATTTCTTGATGATCAATGTGATATATACTAATTTGTGATTCTGTTCGCAGTTTGGCTGTACTAAGAACAATAAAAGAAAAAAGAAAAAAAAAAGAAAAGCAAATAACGTAAACAGGCGTATTGCTATCACACAGCTATTTTTGCATTACATCATACAGTATAAAACAACACTGACAGCACCCACATAATCACATCAGTAGAAATTTAATAAATCAAATCCAAGGATCATTGGGAAGGGTGAAATTCTCTTAACCATGCATGTTGGTGAATCCTTAGTTCCATATAGATTCATCCTAGTTCTAATAATGATGTGGACCAATGTGTAATGTCAGAGCTGTTGATATAGAGGAGGAATTATAGATTTTACGGTCTCCTGTGGCAACATGGTCCCCAAACCCATCATCAGGAGTGTTGTGAATGCTAAAAAATGACAACACCTAAATGAACTCAGTTAATCTTGAGTATTGCCAATGGAAAGAGTGTTACCTTGTTGCTGTGCCCAAACCACTAGAACACATAATCATTTTGTACATTGATTTACCCAGTTCACTGGGGGAATATTGGGTTGGCCTGTTGTGTAGGAAGACTTTTAGAAAGTTGGCATTTTCTTGTCCTTACCTTCTGGTGCCTACTGACGGTCACATGGTCCTGCTGTTAGACTTTGTGTATTCCTCCCAGACATTGAGACAGTATGGCTTAGGTGTGAGCATGATGGGCCATCCTGGCAAGATGGGTGGGGTGGAGCTGTACCCTGCCGCACTTGCACTTCAAAGGGCTTGCCTACAACACACTCAAATAAAGCTAACACTAGTCTTTTGTGACTCGAGACTTCTTGGAACTTTGGCAGGTGTTGTTGAAGTTCAACTTTATTACTGTTTAGACACTTGTCTATAAAACATACATTTTTTATTTTTATTTATTTTATTGGCATTTTAAAAGAAAATTACAGAGGGAAAAAAGGAACATGGGCAAACACCACAGTCCTTGGCAATACTCATAAATGGCAAAAAAAGCAGGGCATGATCATAAAATAAACAATATCAGGAGTACACAGGCAATGGAGCATCAGCTTTATATTACTACATGTTACAGATTTGGACACCATGTATCCAGAGATCCTGAGTTTTCGTGTAAGTCACCACTCACCCCGGCGTTCAGAGGGGACACCCGCAGATCCCCCCCGTCAAAGGCCACTACCCCCCCTCCTGAGGCCAGTCAATATCAGTCAGCATGCTTGGCATGTTCTTCTGTTTTAGTCAGGGTCGGGCCAGTCATTAGGGAAGAAACGTCCACATCCGTCTCAGCGTCACATGTGCGGCGTCTGTCAGTGAACAGAGACCAGTAGTTTTTGGGCCTGTTGCGTGGAGGAAGCAGATCACTATACAGCTCCGTCTGCGTGCAGCAAAACGTCATTTCCCTAGTCCACTGTGCTAATGTGAGGACCGGGCCCCGCATCCAGTTATGTGCAATACACCGTTTAGCAATCAGAAAAGCCATGTCTACCATTCTCCTATGCGTCAGGCGCCGGGGCTTAGAGTATCCCAATATGGCTAACAGTGGGTGGGGAGACAGTACGAGGTGCGTGATCTCGTTAACTTCTTTGTACACTAAGTGCCAAAAGGTAAGGACATCCGGGCAAGACCAAGCGACATGTAAAAAATCGGCGATTAGAACCCCACATTCCTCACAGTTAGGACTGTCCCGTAAGCCATATCTATGTAGTCTTTCAGGGGTGTAATATACCCTGTTGAGGAATTTAAAGTGCTGCAGCCTATGTCGACCGTTCAGAGAGATTCTTCTCGTACTAGTGCAGCAGTACTGCCACATCTCCTCCCCCAGTTCTACTTGCAAGTCAGCCTGCCATTCCAATTGCGGTTTAGCATACTCCGCCGTCCTCTCAGAGAGGGCAATCGATAGAGATTGGTGATTAGTTTAGAAGGGCCTTCGCGTTGACTATGTAGTCAAAGGCTGTCACTATCGTTGGTTACTCCATATCATCCCCCAGTAAGTCATTAGGAGCGAGCCGCACTCTGTGGAACTGAAAGCGTGATAGCGGAGAGTGCGGAATGTCATCTGTCTCAATCTCACTCCAGCTACGGGCACGTCCCCCAGAGAAAAGATCTCCCATAGTGTGGATCTGCAGCCCCTTCAAAGCCTCTATGACCCCTTTATCCCTACACAGTGACAGCCTCGTGCACCAAGCCACAGGTGCATTAGGGGCGTATAGGAGACTGCACGCCTGAATATCCATCATATGGAGCCAGGCATGAGTGACAACATTCAGACAATCGAGGAGACCTGCTCTGCGATCCGGTGGTCTGGATAGCAGTGCCGGCAAGGGCGTCGGGTCCGCCACTATTGACTCAATATGGATATGTGGAATGTTCACTGGTCGATTAATCCAGTGGTAAGCGTGTGCACATTGTACCACGCGATAATAAAGCTCCAAATCCGGGGCTCCCAGCCCTCCCGCCTCATACGGACGCACTAATATTTTCCATGCTACTCGGGGCTGCTTCCCGGCCCAGGCCAGTCGCACCATTAACAATTGTAATTACTGGAAGAAGAGGCGCGATAAAACCATAGGAATGTTGCTGAATAAGAATAAAAAACACGGGAGCACAATCATTTTCTTAAGTGAGATTCGCCCCAGCAGCTATAGTGGGAGGGCGATCCATCTCTCAACATCCTCCTTGAGATTCAAGACAGCCACACCATAATTATCACGTAGGACCACTTCCGAGTCCATGTGGAGACGTATCCCCAAGTACCGAACTGCGTCCGTAGACCATTGAATAGGGTAGTCCGGCTCAAAGGGCCGCGTGGCAGGAGGGAGCGGAAACATAAGAGACTTTGACCAGTTGACGTGTATCCCCGACAGTGAGCCAAACAAGACCACCTCTCTAAGTTCCGTCGGTAGGTGCACCTCCGGGTCCCTTACATATAGAAGGGTGTTGTCAGCATACATGGACACAATCAGGTTATAAGTGGGGAAGCAAATTCCTCTATGACTGTGGTATTCGTGCAAGGCACAGGCAAGCGGCCCGGCAACCAGCGCGTATAATATGGTGGAGAGAGGGCATCCCTAACTCTTGCCTCTTCTTATCTGTTTTGGGTCCGTGGTGAGGGAACCTATGCGTATGCGGGCAGATGGGGAGGTGTACAACGTAGCTAGCTACTGTAGATACAGCTCACCTACACCCATTCGGCTCAGAAATGTTGCAGGAAAGGCCACTCAACGGAATCGAAGGCCTTCTCCATGTCGAGAAAGACCGCTATCGCGGAGACCCCAGGGCGTGTGTGTTTGAACGCCGCAAAAACCGTCGGGAGATATAGGTGAGGTTCCGGTCGGAACAAAACCGGCTTGTCCTGAGGCCACCAGCAAGGTTACCATGGGGGCGAGGCAGTTGGCAATTAGTTTTGCAAATATCTTTGCGTCGACGTTGAGCAACGACAGAGGACGGTAGGAGGCACAGTCTCCCGGGTCCTTCCCAGGTTTGAGAATAGCAACTAATATGGCTCCACGAAGAGTAGGCAGCATCGTGCCCGTGTCCGCCATGTCCTCGCAGAGGGAAAGATGCACGTTGGACAACCAGGGGAGCTCTATGTGGGTTAGATCATCTGTTATACTCTCCTCAGGTACAGGGCCTCTCAAGGCATACAGTGTCGTATAATACTCCCGAAAACGCTCCGCCACCTGCTCATCAGTGAGCAGCTCTTCCACTGTAGGGGACCTCATAACGAGGGTCGACGTTCTATCTCGGCGGCGTTTAGCTAGGTGCGCAAGCACCGAGCCAGGGCGATCTCCCTCCCTGTACGCTCGGGCAATTGCATATTTACCCAGATGCTTGACCTCAGAGTCAACTTCCTCATTGAATTCACATAGCGTGCGGGCCAACTCCTGGGTTAGGGCCTCACTACTATTGTGTACTTGCTTTCGCTCAAACTCTTCCAGTTTGGATTCTAAGGTACGTAGTCTACCCCTAATCGATTTGAGAACTCACGAGTGTTTTGAGATGGTGTCCCCTCTGACATACACCTTGAATGTCTCCCATACAGTCTGGAACAAATCTACTTAGCCAACGTTAGCTTCAAAGACTGTCTCAATGGCCTCCGCTAGCTCCTCCTTGAAGGAGGCATCTAGCAGTGAGTACAGAGGGAAGCGCCAGGCAAACAGAGGGATGTGCTTCGCCAGGGTCTCTACCGTCAACAATATAGGGGAGTGGTCCAAATATGTACGTGGTAAAATAGTGCTAGTGTGTATCATTTGGGTAAGGTGTGCCGTAGCCAACCAGTAGTCTATCCTGGTGTATATATTATATGGGGCCGAACAGTGTGTGAAACGGCCTTGTGTGGGGTGTCGGTGTCTCCACACGTTGCATATGTCTAATCTAACCATTTGCGACTCTAGCGCTCTAGCTGAGGCCGAGGGACGGCGGTCGGGCCGTCCAATCTGTCCAGATGTGGTTGTCTAGTCATGTTAACGTCGCCCCCCCAGAGTACGTCCTCTCTTGAGTGCTTTGCAACCTTTGCCCCTAAGTCTGTGTCGAAGTCAGGGTTGTTGTAATTGGCCACAGTTATTGTGGTTCAGCACAAGAGGGTCCTTAAGCATATCCTCTAAGTAACATCAACACACTTCAAGGGATTAACCACCTAAAAGGCGCCCTATATATTCTTATACCGAACACCCAGCAACACATCCCCCCAGAGAAAACCATTGTCCAAGAAATTGAAACTCTCCAATGTGTCCAGATAGCAATGCTCCACCACATCCAACCCCACAACTTCATCCCCCCCAACCCCCGTGAGATGCAAAACTAAAGATGTTCCTTATCTGCAAGAGTCTCATTTATTCCAGGTCATCTGCAGAGCCTCCCGCTGCTTCGAACAATCTCTCCTGGGAGGAACAGCTCTCCTTACGCCAGTCCTTCAGAGCCCTCTGCAGTGCCTTCAGGGATATCAGGGATATCAGGGATTTCCCCTGCCTGTTGATCCTTAATTTCGCTGGATATAACATCGCGTAATCCGCGGTTGTTTCTCCCTTGCGATCCACAATGCCACGTTGCGGTCCCTGTAGTTGAGCACTTTAGCTATAATGGGCCGCGGCGGAGCTCCCGGCTTAGGCCTCGGTCAGAGAGATCGATGAGCAAGTTCAACTACGTACATGGTGGAGAAAGCTGAATCACCCAGGAGGGACTTTTGGAGATTCTCAATAAAGATCTCCATCTTCCCGGTCTGAGTGTTCTTGGGCAGACCCGTAATGCGAATTTGCATCTCCGGGAGCGGGCCTCCAAATCCTCAGTCTTGTCCTGGAGCACCTGCAGCACTCTAGCCAGCTGTTTACCATCTGAATCCAGGGAGGTCTGGGCTTCCTCCACCTCTGTAAGCCTACCCTCGGACATGTCCAGACGCTCCGCGTGTTTATCGAGCCTCTCCGCCATGCGATCCATGCGGTAGGTGAGCGCGTCCATCTTGGTGCCCAAGGAAGCTATACCCCCCTGAAGGCTCTTTTCCATTGCCAGTAGCAGACTGTGGATATCTTGTTGGGGGAGGTCTTCGTAGATTCGCGCTCACCCTGGTCTTTCCCCGCCGTCGTATCCCCTGTTTTGGTGCCTTTAAGATCAAAGGACAGCTTTGTCTGAGTCCTGTTAGTGCGCCCTATTCTCACCAGGGCTAGTGGTCGCCTGCCCTCCGGCACTGACGCTCTACGCTTCACCATGTAGGGTTAAGCCAAGCTGTCTCCGGGACAGCAGCCACACCCCGAGTCCGAAGCGGGGTCACCTCCTCCGTTCCACCGGCTCCAAATCGAGCTGGCCCTCTCTTAGGACTCCCCCGCCCCGGGGCGCCGATCAGCAACACCAGAGCAACGTATATCGCGTTATTGGGCCTCCCAGCTCTCCAGGCCCTTTCAAAGGATGGCAAGCTGAGACCTCAGAGCAGATGGGGTGCAGGGGCGGCACAGTCACACTCAGGGGCTCCAGGCGCAGAGAGTAAAACTCTACCGTGACGCTGCAGTATTCTCGAGGTCTCCAGGGAAAGTTTCCTGCACAGCCCTCGGTGGTGTCGGGGCAGGGGGGAGCGGTGCCAGCAGGCTCAGGGCGTGGGTCTCTCCAGTTGCCCAGGCATCCGGGTCACAGCAGCATCGTGGGGCAGCCGCAGCTGCGTCATCAGCTGCGGCCCGCCTCCCAAGGGGAGCCTGGTGCTCGCGCCCGCAGGTGCCGC
This sequence comes from Lissotriton vulgaris, assembly GCF_964263255.1. Lineage (NCBI taxonomy): Eukaryota > Metazoa > Chordata > Amphibia > Caudata > Salamandridae > Lissotriton > Lissotriton vulgaris. The sequence goes on along the minus strand of NC_141691.1, from coordinate 693,411,945 downwards.
TCCCAGGCCCAAAGAATCGCGGCACACCAGCGGGGGTCAAGCGGGGGTCAAGCTCACTCTCAGCAGTGTCGGTGGGGGCAAGCTTCACCGGGTCGCAGTCTGGAGACCTCAAGGAGGGGTTAACACGTAGGATAATAAACAGGATTGTTGGCGAGACGGGGGAGCTCCGGGCTCAAGCAGCCATTTTCGTTGCGAACTAGCTCCGCCCCCGTCTTTAAAACATACACATTAAAACTAAATATTATATTGTTTTAAATGACTCTCCATCTCTCCCCCGCTTGTAAACCAGGTTAGAACCCAATACACCACCATTTAATACATATAATCTGCATTCCCCTATTACCCAAGTATTAAATATTTAACTGAACCTCTTGCTTCACTAATCCAAACATAATTTGCCGGGGCGCATACAATGTCTAAAAATTCCATATTCAACAAAAGTGCAAGTGCATCATTAAGATGGTTCATCTATACTACTATTATAAAGAGAGAACACAAACCTTTTGGCAAGGTAAACTCCGGAACCACAGCGCCAATCCACACACCCAATACATTGTTGTAATCCTCAGGGTGTGCAGATGGACATAGGCTATAGAAAATAAAAAAAAAACACAACTTTAAAAATATAACTTAAAAAAAAAGTAGTGCCCTGAAAGTAGTGCCTGCCGCGACGCTGAGGGCTACGACGTAGCGCTGGCCGCAACGTACGTGATGACGAGGAGGAGCGGCAGTGAAGTGAGGAGCTCGGGGAGGAGCGGCGGCTCAGGTAAGTCTCTGGGACACGGGACGGGAGGGAGCCGGTGCGGGAGGTTGGCCCGGAACAACTGCGGTAAGGCTCAGGGTCTGGGGGCAGCATTTCAGGCTTGCGTGCACTCCTGCCCCCCGCCCGCCACGACATTGTCCGGGACACAGACAATGTCGTGGCGGGCGGGGGCTGGGGCGGGAGTGCACGCAAGCCTGAAATGCTGCCCCCAGCCCTCTTCTGCCCCGGGCTACGCTGGGGCGGGCTGCTAGTATCATATCTTTTAAAAAGCAGTTTTAAAATTAAACTACGAAACCTACTAAATGACAGCAGTCAATTAACAAATGAACATTACAAATTTTTAAACGGAATCCGCAAGTGCAATTATTTTCTGCATCTAAAAAACATCAACTTTTTTAGCTCTTATATGTCAACATATAAGGCAACATGAAATTTTAATAGTGCTAAGCATAGCGGGCGTCTTGAAGTGCTGATAAGTATGGAAATGCTATTTTCCCAGGATTCTACCATATACTTTGCAGAGAGTCTATTCCCTACATGCTCCATATCAGCCAATCTTGACTCTTTTCTATGGGTAATTTTTAATTCTTCTTTAGAAAGATATGAGGCCTCTGTTATCTTTAATTCCATTCTTTAAGGCTCCTGCGATGGCTGCTAGCCTTTTCCTGACCTTCACCACTCACTTTGATTCACTATTTCTTAGTTCAGAAGCACATAAGGCTGATACCCTCTGTACCTCTGAGACCCAAAGTTCTTCTTAAAATTGCAAGGATGCTTTATAGTTAAAACATTCCAATCCTGCAGGTTCGCTTCCACTTATTGCCATGCTCATTGCACCTTTTGGGAGAGCCAACAATTTTTTCAAACGATTACTCTCACAGTTTTCCCAACTTTCCTCCATACTAAGGGACAATACCTCAGCCCCATAAAGACACTTAGGGGCAGATTTATGTTAACTGGCGCATCCCCAGGGATCTGCTAGTTAATGTGCGCCACAGTGCGCCACAGCTCCGCCACCCATGGTGCGCCGCATTTACAATGCGGCACACCATGGGGCAAACACGGCACAGATGCATGACGCATCTGTGCCGTAAAGGTGGCGCATTGCTTGAGTTGCGTCGCAAGCGCAACGCAGCTCCAGCAAGGCTCGGGGGTGCCCCATCTTCACAATGCTGCGTCAAGACCTACGCCTGCTTCAAGCAGGCGCAGGATTTCGATGCAGCATTGGCCTGAAAGTGACTGAGTGAAATCTTATAGATTTCACTCAGCCACTTTTAGGAGGCGTTTCTGCGCAGGAACGCCCCCCCCTGCGCAAGAACGCCCCCCCTGCGAAGGAACGCCTCCCTATGGCGCAGGGCTTTACAACGTGACGCATCTCCTAGATGCGTCACATTGTAAATAGGGCGCATTGTTTGCGCCGCCGTTGCGTCAAATAAAGTGACGCAATTGCGGCGCAAAGAGGCGCAAGGGCCTCATAAATCTGCCCCTTTGTAGGGACCATTGTTAGCTGTCAAAAAGGGAGACCAGAAAGGGCCACCGAAGTTATTCTTAAAAAAATACAAGTCCCCCATCATTGCAGCTGCCCTCATTTATAGCAATTTTTTATGCAGAACACAGCTCAACTGTCTTGTAAACGTCATACTAAGATACTTCTAAGACGACACAACTGCAACCCAGTTATTACCTAACACCCACTTAAAATGCGTCCCTTTTTTCCCAAAAGGGTTTATTTTAATTTTTTCCAGATTCACATTTAATTTATTAACCTCACAATAATTATTGGCCAACTTCCTCTGCAGGTCTGCTAGGGTCAAATCCAAAATTGACAAATCATTCACTTAGAGTAAACATGTCACATGTCCTTCCCCTATTTTTGGTGAAAAGGAATGAGCTGCTGCAACTCCCCCAGAAGGTCGGCAAGAAACAAGGAGAACAGTGTTGGGGCCAGGACACAGACCTACCTTAAACCCTTTCCTGTGGGGATTCTCCCTGAAAAGTCCCCATCCAAATCAATGTCCACTTGAGTCCAATTTCTCGATTGCAATTCCTGCAGAATTACTAATAAGAATTGGGGGATACCTTGTTGTCTTAATTTACTACAATCTGCCAAATCGAAAGCTGAACTAAAATCAATGAAATAGGATAAACTCCCAGTTGTTTCCTCACCTTCTTACCCAGGGCCCCCAAACTGAAGCAATAGTCTATTGTTGAGTGCCTGGGCTTAAAGCCCCCCTGCTCCATAGGAACAATTCAATTATCCTCAATCCAATTATTTAAGGACCTTCGAATAACCTTGGAATACAATTTTGCACCTACATCCAGTCGGCTTATCAAATGATAATTACTTGGAACATTCATCGTGCTTTTTTGTGTATGGGTTTAATTATTGGGCCCTTTCAGCTGGGGGTTATTATACCAGTCTTGGTTATGCCTATGAAAACTTTTGGGAAAAATCCTGCCCACTGCATTGGGTTTTATGTAATCATAATGGCTGGCAAATTATCCGGTCCTGCTGATCTATTTTAATTTAGGGAGATTATCAACTTGGCAATAGATTGAATGGAAAAAGACTCCAAGGCTTCCCCCAAATTTGGCTAGCACTCCCTCATAGTTATCTTCCTGGACTTTGAAATATTACTTAAAAAGGCTATCCAGTCAGTTTCTGGTGCCTTGCCGGGTGGACGCAAGGCACTAGTTTGATTGTAAGAAAGCCTTCTTCTTTCTCCCAACCATGGCCTCATACTTCCTTTTCTTACAGTTATAGACCTCATTTGCATCTATGGGGGCAATGGTCGGCCTCGTCCTTCCTGCTTTCCTTGACTCCTTCTAAGTAAGTACACACGCTTTATCAAACCACTGCAACTTAGAAGGCTGGCAAGGTAGATCCATTTTTACTTTCATATTATATTACCTTACTACTGGTCTCAGTTGATTTACAACCTCAGCAATGGTTTTTGCATACCATACCACGTTTGGTTGACCTATGGCCCTATCATTGTTCATCTCATGAAGAATTTGATACTGGACCGATTGATCAATGTATTCTTGAGCTATCCTCATAGTTAAACGTTTTGGAAAGTCTACTCCCACTGGAATAACTTGCTCCCTCAATATTGGTGTTGCCTATATGCCCAATTTTAACCCCCAAGAATCACTACCCCTTATTCTCAACACCTTAAATTCAATAGAGAGGTCAAAAACATGCCTGAATAAACATATAATCAATAGAGAATTTCTGGTTACCATGCAAAAATGTTTGGGCTGCTGGATCGTCCGCTTTAAAGCAGCCTTTAAAGCAGACAACCCATAACTCAAGGAGAAAACATGCAAGTTTCATTTCAAACTTGGACTGATCAAATTTTGGGAAATTAGCGTTAGGGATACAATCTTCCCCGGATCAAGGTGTAGATTAAACTCTGCTTGGAGTAGAATCGGGGGTCCCCCCATAAGCTCTGCAAGCTCTACCAGATCCCTCTGGAACCCCTCCCACATCTCCTTCGGAGACTCCTCTTGATTTTATATAGACATTTGCAACTATCAAAATATTCCTAATTGAGATCCAGTGAACATGTTAGTAGACAGTCACTACCTGTCTAAATAATGTTTGCGCCAATACTGCATTTAGTAGATACCAATGTTATTAATCCACTTCTCAACCGCCCAATACCCAATTTGCTCCCAGCTTTTACAAACTGCATGAATCCATTCTGGTGAAACTCCTCATCCGCCAACCAAGTCCCTGTAATGCAGATTATCTAATTTCCCTCCCATCAATGTGAAAGATCTGTTGTTCTTATTAAATTCCTTAGACCATGTACATTCCAGGAAAAAAAAACAAGCTGGGAGGTGTAGCGAATCACTAGTCTACTGCGACCAGTAAGAAAGGACACTCTCCCTATCAATGCTTAGATGTGCAATCCTATTGCATAAAGGGAACAGGTCTGTCAATCTCTGTCTTGTATGGGACGGAATAGTTACCGTTAGGGTTCTGTGAGACGTACTTGCCTCCCCCATGTTTAGCTGTTTCTGACTAATGCCAACATGGTTTGCTAACAAGGGAGGGTCTGGGCAGGAAGATTTCACCTCCGCTGCCTGCATTATTCTTAATTCTACATTTTTCAGCACATCCCTTGTCTCTAGTACCAAGTCTACAAACACCCAAGAACTAAAATTGACTTTCGCTACCTCTCTACCTACTTTGACTGAATGAAGACTATGTACACAATATCCCTTGACACAACCTCCTCCAGTACATCAAAGGATGAGAATTTAGACAAAATACTTTACCTATTTAGAGGATTCAATTTTTTTCTTTTTTCCCGTTCCAGGTCACCTCCAAGTATGCATAGTTCACTCTTGATACTCTACGCATGGTGTGTGCCTGCTCTGGGACTACATTTTCTTCTCGGTCTTGAAAAGACTCATGGTTCTTAAAGCTCCCGACACAGTCCCAGGAGGACTTCCTTTTCTTGGGGCTTTTACTGCTGTGGGCATTTTTCTTTGACCTAGCACTATCCTGCAGTTTGGCATTGCCAACCAGATCTGCACCTTTAATACTTTTTGACACTCTCCTCTTCTGTGGACCTGTCCCTCTTATTATTAGCCATCTCTTTAGTGAGGTACATGGTGGCACTTGGGCTTGGGCTTGATCCGGCCTGCACTTTTGGGCAGTGACTTTACTTTTAAACCCATACTTCTTTTTCTCCCCTTTAATTGATCCAAACGCCAGCTCATACCCCACCCATAGTTCCTTCTCCTCACCAGCATTGGCATTTTGGACACATAAACTGAAGTGTATCCCTGTTGTCCTTGGCCCGGAGAACCTCTTTTGACACTGGTTGAGGGATCACTGATCTTACCAATGAGGGCATACACAAATAAATTGCTTTCAATTCTAACAAAATCTCCTTTAACACTCCAGCCTCCACTACCAGTGATTCATTTGCTGCTAACAATGCTTCAAATGTAATGTTTCCTGCATTAGCAGAAAAACGTCCAACATCGGGGATGACCTAACAGCAGAGAGTCAATATTTGCCATAGAGGGAGCCAATATTCCTTGGTTGCCACCATGGGGTCCTCATCCAGATACCTCAAGATCTCCTGGCAGCACCCTCTTCGAGTGATTATCCACTGATAGTCTTTTTACACTGACCTTTGCCCCTGTCCATTTCCACAACTCTGAGGGTTGAAACAACAATGGGGAAGAGGAAGGCTGGGGGTGACTCTTTTCTGAGGATCTAAATAGGTCCAGATTTTCCTTCTCTTGTGCAATCGATGACTCCTGAAGGCCACCCCCTGATTAAACCACATGTCACATTTCTTATCTTCTGAAAATACAGAGGGCATGAAATGGTTTCCTACAAAGTCTTCAATTAAGACTACCAGTGATTTTATTGATAGATGGGCTTTGTCCACTGCTGGGGTTCCACCGACTCCTACTTGAGTGTCCTCCACGTGGCAAGGTCTCCTATTATCAATACATCACCTCTCTTTCTTCCTACATTATTGCATTTTACTGCTCTCACAAGTTTTACACCTTTTTTCTTTAAAGGAGACATCTTGTAAAGATGGATGATACTTTAAGATGATATTTCAGAGTCACAATTAGCAAATGCACTTACCTCCCCCTTCTGCCTTCAAGTCTTCAGATCTTTTTTTTCCTTCAAAAACATTTATTGAGAAAAATCAAGGCAGACACAGTACATCGTGCAACAGCGCAGTGCAATATACAGAACAGAAAGCAGGTCAAGCGCTCTATTAGACATAGGTGTCAACTGTCAGCACAGTAAATAAACATGAAGAGATTGTCACAGCTCCATCATATCAAGGTCCCTCCCTTATGGGGAAACACAGATTGAGCGTTGTCGGTAATGAAGGGCTAAGGAGAAAGGGGCGGAAGTGCCAACCGCAGGGGGGAGAAACAGTCACTGATCAGCTCCTGACGGCAACCGCGGACCCAGGGCTGGCGGGGACCGCGGGAGAGGCAGGGCCACTAGGGTGAGAATGGTTAATGAGGTAGATAATCAAAGGGCCCCAGATGTCAACAGGTCGGGACCAGCAGGCATTAAATCCCAGAACTCCGACAGGAGAGTCTGGCACGAGAGGCGTCCCCCAGCCAACTCTCGACCGTGGGAGCCGGCCTGCGACCCCAAAAAATGATAAGGACCAGCAGCATTGCAATTAGGTGGCAGGAGGCGTCAGGGCAGAACTTGACAAACCTGAGAAGGCACAGAGGTGGATCGGGGTGCACTATCGTGCCAGTAATGTCAGAAACTGCAGAACGCACCGCCCTCCAGAACTCCGAAACCCTAGGGTAAAGCCAAGCAAGATGCGTGAAATCCGCTGCAGGAGCAGCACAGAGCACACAATTGTCTCCGGGAGGGAGCCCGAGCCTATGGAGCTGCACCGGGGTACGGTAAAGCCTATGCAAGTAATTAAAAATGGATCAAACGAAGCCAGTAGTTTGTCGACAACTTCTTCGTCTAATTACAACAATAGAGCCAGTCAGCTGGCGAGATGTCGCTGCCAAGATCAGCACCCCATGCCTCCCGAGCACAATCAGAGGAGATGGGGGCGGACACTAGAGTGAGCGCATATAGTTTGGTGACTAATTTGTGTGGGGACGAAGAGGTATAGATGAGATCCAGAACCGGCATGTTGGCTGGAGGTTGAGGGAAAGTGGGATGCGACTCCGGCACATGGCAAGCGGCTGGTAAAATAGGAGCGTGTCCTGAGGTCATGATGCATCAGGGAGCGTAAAGAAGGTGTTCTCCGGATAGAGGTCCGCCACCGTTGTCAGGCCCAAGCGCGCCGCACACCTGGACATGCTGGAGGCCTAAAGTGAAGGAAAATCTGGGTGGTTAACTATGGGCACGGAGTTAGCAGAGAGCAAGGGGATGCCGGACAGCCACCGCAGGCCTGACCAGGTCAATCTAAGCATCTCGACCGTGTCAACCTCGGCCCGAGGGCACACCGCGGGTGCAAACAAAGATGTGGACAGAGGCCAGGGAGAAGCTACATTCATCTCAACGGCCACGTGAGGCTGATAAGGGGAGGGGTGGATCCAAAAATGCAGGAAACTGGCCTGGACGCACAAGGCATAAAGCTTGAAGTCAGGCACGCCCATTCCAGCGGCAGACATGGCTAGAGTAAGGATATCATAAGCTACTCTTGGTTGTTTACCCGGCCAGACCAGTGAGAGAATTAGGGAGCATAATTTGCAGAAAGAATGAGAGGTGAGGGGGATGGGTATATTTAAAAACAAGTAGAGGAATTTTGGAAGGACAACCATTTTGTCGATTGCGATGCGGCCCGCCAAAGTCAGCGGGAGCCAGCTCCACAATGGAATCCTGGTTTCCAGCCAGTATACCGCACAACCAAAGTTTGATCTCCACAGTTAATCCAGATCCCTACTGAGCCAGATGCCCAAATAGCGCGTGGGGCCGGAAGGCCACACAAATGGAAAGTCAGGTGAGAATGGCACAGTGGCATCAGTCAATGGGATGCCACTGTGCCACCTGGATGCCCGACAGCCCACCAAACCGAATGATCTTGCGGATAAGAGGACTAAAGTTCTCTTGGGGATGACGGATATAGAGCGTAATGTCGTCTGCATACATTGAGACAAGCAAGGAGCGGGCCGAAAAACCAATAACCCTGTGGGTATGATGCTGCCGCAACCTGGCGGCCTGGGGCTCAATCGCTATAGCAAAAAGCATGGGCGATAGCGGACACCCTTGACACAGGACACGGAGGCGTGCTGAGGGGTTGGTATAGAGGAGTCTGATGTTGCGCAGGAAGTGGTCACTGAAGCCCATACGCGGCAAGATGTAGAATAAGAAGGGCCACTCCAGCGTGCCAAACGCCTGGCATCCAGAAAGGCAGCCACGGCCGGCAGATCGGGATTAATTTGATGCAATACCAAGAAAATCGTGCGGAGGTTGTGGGAAGTCGCCCTTCTGGGGATAAAACCTGATTGATCAGGAAGGGCAATGGTGGGCATAAGTAAGAGAAGGAGGGAGGCAATCAATTTGGCAAAGATTTAGTTTTCTATATTTATAAGTGACGGGGCAGTAGGAGTTGCGACGGTCGGAAGGCTTATCGGGTTTAAAAAGCAGGGTTATCAGCCCCTCGTGCAGGGAAGGCAGGAAGAGCCAGTTTTGAACGAGTCGTTATACGTTGCAGCTAGATGTGGTTCCAGGAGATCGGCAAATGTTTTGTAGAAAGAGGCAGGCTGGCCATCTAATCCAGGGGCCTTATCTCCGGGTAAACTATTGATGGCTTTCAATATTTCTTCTCTGGAGAACGGTTCATCCAGAAATTTACGGTGGGAGTCTTCCAACCAGACCAATGTGATGGGATCGAAATATTGATCAAATTCCTTCCGTGGCAGGGGAGGGCCAGCGGAGTAGAGCAGTCTTCAGATCTTTAGCTGAGATGTGTTGCCACCTTTGTGCTCTAATTGTGCTAGGCTCCCACTAGCATCCATTGGCTACCCACGCTGCCACCACTACAGGGCATTCCATGCCCTCCCTACAAAGTGGGAGGCCCACGTGCAGCATAAACCATGCCTTACTGTGCCTATCTCTCCTCGCCAAGAACGCAGGGCAGTATTTGCACCATGCTCCAAATCTTCCAATTAATCTCCAACTCAATAACTGCCCATCACAACAACACAATACCCCAACACTCACTCCCCTTGCAGCCCTAGCCTCACTGTGTCGTCATCTGCCTACCTCCGGGCATGTAAGGCTCGAGCTCAACAGGATCACTCTGTATAAGGCTCACAGCAGGGTGCTCACAGCTTGAGTCAGGTGTGCAGGGCTCGTAGAGCTCATACAGAGCGCCTTCCACTAAAGCGCTTTCCTAGCTGTCCCACAACCAGCCTGCGCATACTCAGCACATCTGCATCGGCAGCATGGGCGCACTTATCATAGGCAGGAGGAGGAGGGTCATGGACAAAACCTTGGCAGGTGTTGCAAATTGCCCTTTCTGCAGGGTCACCCCCCCTAACATTTGCTTTCCTCCTCCCCTTGTTGATCAATTCGTTTTTGTGGGCCTTAGGACTTTGTGCACTTTACTACTGCTATCCAGTGCTAAAGGGCTTGTGCTCTCCCCTAAACATAGTTTGATTGACATATCCACATTTGGCATATTGAATTTACTTATAGGTCCCGAGTAAAGTGCTCTACACGTGACCAGGTCCAGTAAATTAAATGCTACTAATGGGCCTGCAGCACTGACTGTGCCACCCACTTTAGTAGGTCTTTAAACATTTCTCAGGCCTACCATTACAGAGCCTGTCTGTGCAGTTTACACTACCATGTCCACTTGGTATTTAAAACCCCTTGCCAAGCATTAAACAACCTTTTCAATGAATATGTGTCACCCCTAAGGTAGGCCCTAGGTAGCACAACAGGGCAGGGTGTACGTAAAAAGCATGAAGTGTACTTTTAGGCTTTGCATGTCCTTGTAGTGAAAAACTCCAAATTCATTTTTCACTACTGTGAGACCATCTCACAGGTTACCATTGGGGATTCCTTAGTACATCTAATAAGCTGTAATTTCTTAATTAGAAGGAGGTGGCTCTGTCCTGTTTTGTACTTAGAGAATTGTAAGGACAAATCCTCTTCAATGGTAAAGCACAATGTATAATTGCAATTTTAAAAATGTCACTTTTTGAAAGTTGGCATTTTCCTGCTCTTAGCTCTGTGTGCCTGGACCCTGTCTCCAATTCACTTCTGTGGAGGGTGATAACTGGGTTTTGTGCATTCCCTCTAGACAGCCACACACAATGGTAGCTTGAGTGTGACTTAATGGGCCATCCTGGGAGGATGGGCGGGAGGAGCTGGAACAGTCTCAAACTTACACCGCAATAGGCTATGTCCTGTCCCCACACAAAGGGCTGCATATGCTTCGGTTGTGAGTCTGGAGCCAGGGCAGAAAGGGAGGACCCATGTGCACTTCAGAGACCCTTCTTTGACGTCTCCCCCACTTCAAAGGCACCACTGGGTATAAGTACTGGAACGCAGATCCTACCATTTGAGTACACTTCTGGACCTGTGGATACTCTGCCAGGAAGAAGGACTGCTTTGCCGCTGAAAGGACTTTCACTCTGCTGGATTGCTGTTCTGGAAGAACTGCCTTCTTGCTTTGCTGGACTGCTGTCCTCTTGCTGGAGAGGAAGAATTGGACCTGGAACCCAATTTGCTCCCCAGGACCCCAGAGTTACTCAAGGGGCTCTTTTGTTGGCCTCCTGATCTGAGCCTCAGTGACATAAGAGGCATCCTCACAGCCCCTGGACCCGTCTTTAAAGAGCTCCTGACCCCTAAGAAGCACCTCTTGGCTTTTTAGAGTAAAACGTTTGGACTCATTGCAAATGCGAACTGGTATGTTCCCAATTGAACCTTCTCGCTCTTCCAGAAATCCAGCACAAGCAGCCCCAAGTTTGTCTCTTCGCACACCAATTACCAGCCCGTCCATCCGCAACACCTGGTGGATATTTGTACCCCGACCCTCGCCAGCGATGTTGCTTTCGGCAAACTTCTTCCCCACAAACAGGACTCTTAGCACAAATCTTGGTAAGGTAAACCTTTAGAGGGACTAACATGGGACTCTACCAGATGTGCGCTTCATCTTGGTCTGCCTGAACCTTTGGACTCAACCTGGTTTAGCACAATCAGACATCCCCAGTTGGGGCTTTTTTGCTATTGGGCTCTATATTTCAGTTTATTCTTTAAAAAATCATGACTCCAGTTCAACCTATTGGATTCTTGTTGCTTTGATATTTTTTTGATAAATTAAGCTATATTTTTCCAAACTCATGTGGAATCTTTTTATGTGATGTTTGCACTGTTGTACTGTTTGAATGTTGTGCAAATACTGTACATTTTGCTTCTCAGTTAATTCTGACTGCTCTGTTCCAAGCTACCAGAGGGTGAGCAGAGGCTGATTTGGTGCTTGCCTGATTCTTACCCTGACTAGGATTGTGGTTGCTTCTTGACTGGGACTCATACCCAGTCAACCTACAAACCAATTTTTAACAGCAGGGGACTGAAGGAACTTTCCATAACCAGATGTGGGAATGGCTTAGAAGATTCCACTACTTCAAAGGCTGCAAGCAGTTATAACTATTGAACCCTCACACTGGCTCTTCAGTACGCTCCTGGACCTGCAGAGGACTTCAGAAGGACTGCCTTGGAACCTCTGAGGACTTCCCTGCTGTGTGAGGCCTTCCCTATACCGCAGAGGATTGCACTCCTGCTACGTGAGGGCTCACCTGCTGCTTGATGCTTGTCTTGCTCCCCAGAGCCCTGCTGATTGAGGCCTGTGTTGTATCCAAAGATCACAGGAGAGAGTAGTAAACTTAAGGATTTAAGTTTATTTATAAATAACAAGTACAGCACCAGATCAGTCAGAGTGTTCTTACATCAGGCATCAGTCTTCAACTGAAGATCAGAGCCTTAACATTCTAACATAACCTATCAACCTGAGCACTAGGATACAGAAGTATAATGGAGAGCATACAATGAAGAGAATAACTAGGAAAACATAGGAAACAAGAGAACATAGGATATAACACACCCCCCTTCCCATAAACACAAACAAAATGAGAAAAATAAAACATTTCAAGTTGCAAGCCAAACCTCTTAGAAAACACACCACTAAAAATAGAACACATTAAGTAGCATATTCTTCTAAATATTTAGGTTTAGACCTAATTCTAGAACTGGACCTAGAACAAGAGACAGTCGCATCAGACAATGACATATCACATTTGTTAACATCTATGTTATCCACAGGAGGTTCAGAAATACTAAGATAGCAAGCACCCCCTTGTGAGCCCTGGAAATCACTCATGTAAGGAGATAAGACATCCAAATCCACCTCAACTTCAACAAGATCTAAATTTGAATTCTTCACATTGGCAACACTTCTTTTACTCCACCATTTGCCACCAAGCACCTTGACAGCATGTTTGCTGACTTGAACAACAGTTGTTTCAGGATAAAATGTTGACCCCTTAACCTTACACTGCCTTCTAATTCTAACTTTGTCACCAACATCCAAACAAATATCTTTCACGTGTTTATCTTGATCATACCTGATTTTAGACCTCATCTGAGCAGACTTAACATTTTCCTTAATTTGATTCAAACTAGATACCCCCCCTTCGTGAAAAGTTCTACTAAACACCCAACCAGGAGACAATTCATTAAAAGACTGTCTTCCTCTTAACAAAAAGAATGGAGTTACTCCAGTGGTCGAGTGCGGGGTGTTATGGTATGACCAAATTCTGTCACTCACGACTTCCTGAACACTAACACCAGAAGAAATAGCTAACTGGACTGCATCCTTCAAGACACGGTTCACTCTTTCCACTAAGCCATTTCCTTGAGGACTATATAAGGCAGTGGTAAGATGCTTAATGGCAAAATTATCCCAAAATTTTTTCATATCGTGTGACACGAATTGTACTCCATTATCTGAAACCAGAAAAGTTGGAATTCCCTCAGATTGAAAAAGTTGTTTAAGACACTTTATAACATTTTCAGTGTTAGGTTCCTTCAAAAAATTAAAGACAACCCACTTGGAATGATAGTCAACAATGGTAAGAATAAATCTATAACCTTGATTTAAACCACCAATCGGTCCTAAAAAATCCATGCCTAATTTCTCCCATGGACTATTAGGAAAGACAACAGGGCACAAAGGTTTATTTACGGTACGTAAAGATTTCTCAGCATGCGAACATTCAACACAATCATTCAAAAAGGTGTCCACACAAACATCCATCCCTGGCCACCAATAATGAAGTCTCAACCTCTTCTTGGTACTTTTAATCCCTCCATGACCTTTGTGAGCAATGTCAACAATCTTATCTCTAATGGACACAGGAGGAATAAGAGAAAAACCTCTCAGAACAAAATCTCCCTCCAAGCTTAACTCTTCTCTAATTTTGGAGAAAGGAAGAAGATCCTTATCAACTTGATTTTCTCTTGGCCAACCTTCAGCAATATATTTTTTTAAAATACAAAGAGAATTGTCTTGCAAAGACGCTTTAATTCAATCTGACTCAGAAACAACATCCTTGGCTTAAACTAAACCATCAAGTAAATTAACTACCACTTCCTTGTCATCAAGAATAGGTACAAAATGTGGACAGCTTGAAGGACATCTAGACAAAAAATCAGCGGTGAAATTCTTTCCACCTGGAATGTGTCTCATTACAAAGTTAAAATCATAAAGTTCAGAAAAAAGTCGAACTAATCTTGGACTTGCATTCCTTAAGCCTTTGTCATTCCAGATGTAAATCAACGGTTTATGGTCTGACACCAAGACAAATTCACGACCCCAAACATAAGTAGAAAAATGCTTAACTCCCCATACACAAGCTAAGGCTTCCTTTTCGATTGTACTGTAGTTTTTTTCTGACGATGTAAGTTGACGGGAAGCAAAAGTTACTACATTCTCATCGCCTCCATTGACTTCACTCAGCACAGCGCTTAAACCAGCATTACTGGCATCCACAGTAATATATGAAAGGGAATTCTCATCAAAAGGTTTAAGAGCTGGAGCACCTATTATTAAATCTTTTAAAGATTCAAAAGCTAATTTGTGCTCTTCACTCCACACAAATTTAACATTGTTCCTGGTAAGCATCCTCAAAGGCTCACTTATATGTGCAAAATTCTGGACAAACCTTGAGTAAAATTCACTCAAACCCAAAAATGACCTCAATCGGTCTTTGTTACTGGGTTGAGCACAATCTCGAATACCTTGCAACAGGTCACGTTTAGGAGTAATGCCCTTATGAGAGATAGTATGACCAAGATACTCAACCTCATCAAGAAGAAATTTACACTTTTGTTTTTTCACAGTCATGCCATGATCATTCAAAATACCTATCACTAGATCTAATTTAATGAGATGTTCCTCAACAGGTGTTAGTGGATATCAAAATGTCATCTTGATAGGCTAACACATCACGAACCTCGCCAAACAACTGAAACATCAATTTCGGAAAAACTGAAGCTGCTGAAGCTAGACCAAAAGGTAACCTCAAATATCGGTAGGGACCAAACAGAGTATTGAAAGCAGTTAAATCTCTAGACTCCTCACATAACTCAATCTGATGATATGCTGCCCTCAAATCTACGGTAGAAAAAACTTTTGTACCTCTCAATTGAGCCAGCATATCTTGGATACATGGTAGGGGAAAACAATCTACCTGTATGTTCTTGTTCAAAGCTCTAAGGTCTACACACAGCCTAAGCTCATCACAGTTCTTTTTAAGTGCGACCACAATTGGCGAAACCCACAAAGAAGAATGAATGTGTTCAATGAGACCATCCTTACACAGTTGAAGAAGATGAGTTTTTAGTTTCTCCCTAAAACTTAAAGGAACATGTCTGACCTTATGAATCACCGGTACAGCGTCAGGTTTCAAAATAATTTTGTGTTTGAAGCCCTTAACTGACCCAAGACTATCAGAAAATACAGTTTTGTATTTCCCCATAATTGTCTCTAAGGACAATTCTTCAGTAACTAGGGCATTAAATGTAGTAGAACGATCTAAAGAAATGGGATTATCGGTACCAGGTCTTAAAACTAAAGAAAATTTTCCTTGATGCCTCCATCCCAGAACATTATAGCCTTTCTTAGCTACATAAATTTTCGCCTGCACAGTATGATCTTCAAAAGTGAGATTATCAATAAAATAGCCTATTAAGTCAATAACCTTTCCATTAAATGCTACAGTACGGATGTCAGGAGGCAACAGTTGAACTCTTTTCCAGTGTTCTAAGAAAAGAAAATCAGCAATAATGGTGATAGGAGATCCTGAGTCCACAGTAACTTTGACAAGAACCTCACCAATTTTTAAATCACACACAGGATCAGAAGTAGAAGAATCTTCATGGCTATCTACCATATCAACAGGCAATAAAAAATTTCTGACAATCTGTTCTTCACTTACATTAGACATTTCTTCAGGATTGGTAACTTCTAAATACATTATTTTCGAATTGAAATTACACACTGCAGCAAAGTGTCCAATTTTTTTTACAATTAGAACATTGTTTTTTTAATGCAGGACAAGAAGTTGAATTAGCTAGATGTGACTTTGAGCCACATCTAAAACAAGCAGGAGGTTTATCAGTTTTCTTCCACTCAAGTTTAGGAGGTCTGTCACGTTGATTCATGTTTTGAAAAGAAATTTTGTTTACTAAATCAACATGTGTAGATTTACTATTACTCAATTCTTTAGAAGCAAATACAGATCTTTCAATTCCCCTTGCTAATTCTAAAGTTTCTAAAAGTGAAGGATTCCGACAACATAAAATCCTCTCTTGAACTTTGTTTCTAAAACAATTTACAACAATTTGGTCTCTAAGATACTGATCAATAGGACCCTCAAATTCACAAGTTGCAGCTAAAACCCTCAATTCAGCTAAAAACGTATCAATTTTTTCATGCTCTCTTTGCTTACGAGTATAAAAATTGTGTCTCTCAACAATTATACTCGGTTCATCCTTAAAATACTTCTCCAAACGTGCAATAGCTTCAGTATACTCATTCCAATCATCTGAAGGAGGTCTAATTATAGAAGGTTGATGGTCAAAAATTCTTTGACCCTCAGCACCCAAAGCACTATATAACATTGCATTTTTTCTGACAGCAGAAAATTTTACAGCATCAATGGCAATAATATAGTTGTTGAAAGATTTAAACCATTGAATCCACTTGATTTTTGGAGTGCCAGGTTCAGGAAGAAATGGAGATGGAAGGACTGCAGTTTGTTGAGCCATACTTGAATTTTGAACTAAACAAAATATGAAGAAAATGCTTCAAAATAAGTAAAACATCATCAATATGCGTAAATGAGTGTAAATGAAACACAAAATTATAAAGTCATTGGAAGCTGTGTGTATCAGCGTAAATGACACACAAAATATGAGTTTGGAGTAAGCTGTGTGTATCAGCGTAGACGATACATGTGTTAAAATGAGCACACAATGCTATTAAATTCGTTTAAGGCTGTGTGTATCAGCGTAAATGACACACCGTGTATTAGCGTTAATGCACGAAGAACAATGCTCCTGAAATTGTAGTAAGCTGTGTGTTTCAGCGTAGAAGATACATGTGTTAAAATGAGCACAGAATGCTATTAAATCCGTTGAAGGCTGTGTGTATCAGCGTAAATGACACACCATGTAATAGCGTAAATGCACGAAGAACAATGTTCCTGAAATTGAAGTAAGCTGTGTGTATCAGCGTGAACGATACACAAGTTTCAGTGAAGTCAGGAAAATAAACGTTTCATTTCGAAGATTAAATAAGAAATACCTTTTGTAGGATTGCGCAGTAGTCAAACCTTTAGGATCGGTTAAGAGCGGCGATGCTTGAGTGTCGCTAGGTTACGGAAGATGGCTGGAATGCAATGTCACGTGATGACAGGCACGTCAACGTGAATGCGTAGAGACGCTTCCAGCGCTTCACGAAGGAATGGAAATGGCAGAAGATTCGAGGCGTCACTGAAGCGCAGGGAGAGATTGACCAGCAAATCGAATCAAGTAAGTAACGGTCACCTGGGCAGATTTAAAAAGCGCAACCAAAGGAGGCTTCAAAATAGATGAAAATGTGAAATATATTAAATACCTGAATGAAGAGGTTGGAAAAACGAAGGCGTTTAAAAGAATGAAAACAGTTAGTATATCGCAAATGAGTAAAAATAAAGACACAAAATGATAACAGTTCCTTGAAAACGTCAACAAAGTCAATTAAAGAAAAGTAAAGGTGAATCTATGAGCCTGCATTAAGGTATACAAGGACAATGAAGAATATATGCAGCGAGGCTCCCAATAGATTAAAATAGTTGAAACACAAATGTGAATCTCCTAATAAGTTTAAAATTGTTGAAAGAAGAATAGGACTTATCTTGAAGGTAGTAGTAGTAAGTTCTTGAAGGTAGTAGTAGTAAGTAGTATTCAAAATCTTGAAGGTTGTTCAGCAGAAGTAAATTGAGGTATTCAAGGTCCATGAAAAATATTCAGATAGCGAATGAACACTGAAATCTGACAAGATTTTGTAGAAACAATCTTGAATTTGGGCGTAGGTTCAGGGAAGTGCTGACTTGACCACCTCTTCGCCAAATTATGTTGTATCCAAAGATCACAGGAGAGAGAAGTAAACTTAAGGATTTAAGTTTATTTATAAATAACAAGTACAGCACCAGATCAGTCAGAGTGTTCTTCCATCAGGTATCAGTCTTCAACTGAAGATCTGAGCCTTAACATTCTAACATAACCTAGCAACCTGAGCTCTAGGATACAGAAGTATAAAGGAGAGCATACAATGAAGAGAATAACTAGGAAAACATAGGAAACAAGAGAACATAGGATATAACAGCCTGCCTACCAGACTGACCAAAGGCTAGGTGACAGGACACCGGTGTGAGCTTCAGGCACATAACAAACTCCAGAGACCTTGAACCTTGCACCTGGCCTATATATATATATATATATGTTGACCTTTCGGAAGGGCCCTTCCTTAAGATCACATATCTGTCATAATTTTCCTGAACTTAGGAAGAAACAAGAGTGGATGAAATCTCGTTTTGGTTTCAAACGCTGCACTTCCTGCAGGGCGTGCAAATTTGGCAAATCCACTACTCAGTATTACACACCGTTTAGTGCTGACCCAATTAACATCAGGGGCCAGTTCACTTGTAAAACTGAGTTTGCCATATACGTCCTGACATGCACATGTGGACTTAGATATGTCGGCAGTACGCGACAACCTGTGCATGTCAGGATCCTCCAACATCTCCGTGCCATCGTAAACAACGACCCATCATATCCGGTGGCTAGGCATTTTAAATGCAATCACAAAAATGATTTACAATGCCTATCATACTTTGTCATCGCCTCTGTAGACAAACCTGCGAGGGGTGGGGACAGAGACAGGATGCTTAGGAGACTTGAGTCCCAGTTCATTTTGGAATTAGACAGCGAATTTCCAAATGGGCTCAATAATACAGAAGATTTGCACGTTTTCCTATAAACCTTTGTTGTCTAGTTTTCTGCTTACTGCATAATAACATCTGTCAGTAATATCATTGGTTTTGGTATATCTTTGTACACAGAATTTCATATACACACTTTTTTACTTTCTCATTTTCCCTATCACACATTGCTTCATGGTTGTTACCATATAAGCTTTTTTCCACCTGTTATTTTTTGGGGTACACTTTTTTACTTTATTAGGACATAGCCACACGGGACTATTTGTCAATTTCTGTTTTCCTTACTTATAACCACGTCAGAATTTATCTTCAGTGTTTTTTCTACTACTGATCCATCTTTTTCGGTTTAATTACATTGTTGGCCTCTTTTGCATTTCGTGCATTTAGCTTTTTGATCGCCTTGTTATACAAAAAGAGACATAGAACCCATTCATATTGGATTTTATCCAGTTGTTTACATTTATGCAATTTTTGCACAGAATGGCACTTTGGCACTTTATGATGTTGATATAGACAATATAAATTGCACATTGCATTTGCACTTTATGAGGATATCTATTTGCAAATTTGCACATGATTGCGTAGTTTGCACAATGTATGGGTTTTATTTAAAAAGACTACTTAGTTTCTTTTTGAATGTAGGTTAACAAGGTTCTCTTTGCTTGAGTCTGCTTGCATTATAAGCAATCATTTTATTTGCGTCTGATTGTATTTGGTTTGTCGCATTTATTGGCCATTGAATATATTGTTATAAATAATGGATTTTAACAAACTCTTTTTTACATATTGTGGATTTTAACCACCTAATGTGTAGTAGAGATTAACTGTTAACATTTATGTTTGGAAAACAGACTTTGTAGTGCTCACAATGGAGTGTGTCCTTCCTTTCCATGATCACATGGTGTAGTGTTTGAAAAAAGAAAAAAATGCTAATGAAAAAATGCTAATTGAAACACCAAAAAAAAACAAACCTGTGAAGCACTGGGTATTTAAATGTGAATGCCGCACTAACTGACTGTCTGTGAGCAAGGGCGGATGCCCGAAACGCTTCAGATTTTGTTGGACTAAACTTTAATAAACCCTGTGCCTTTATTTACGTTTGGATTCGTGTGGTCTTTCTGGGTCGATGGAATGCGGAGCCCTGAAATACTGCTGTTGCTGTATATATATATATATATATATATATACATTTTCAATATTGGCAGATGAAATAATGTTAAAAAACGGACCTCACCAAAAAGGAAGAATCGGGACTACCACTCCCGGCATGCTGTTCACTGGAGGACACATGTCTAAAAGGGTAAAATATGTGGTATTCCAGTGCCTGTGTTTTTAACTTGCCTCAACTCCATGATTAAGGAGCAGGGCACCGAAACGCGTTGGGGATTTAAATTGTTGGGCTGTTTGAATCGCTTCCTGCAATAAAGGTTCATGTGAACTATTTCCTGTGGAGTGCACTCTTGAAGCGCGGAGGCTTTTTGGAATAAATTTTACACGGCAGCTCTAGCCGTGAGAGAGTGCACCGCCGATATTACCAGGGGAAGGTCTGTGTGGCTGTGTATTGTCACAGCCTGTTCCAGCATGAGCAAATAAGCAATTTGGGAAGCGGTGAAACGGACCTGAGGCCCACTGGAGGGTCTTGAACATTTTCAATATTTGCAGATGAAATAATGTTAAAAAACGGACCTCACCAAAGAGGAAGAATCGGGACTACCACTCCCGGCATGCTGTTCACTGGAGGACACATGTCTAAAAGGTTAAAATACGTGGTATGCCAGTGCCTGTGTTTTTAACTTGCCTCAACCCCATGATTGGAAAGGGGCGATCACTCGGTCCCCCCGAACGTATGGCAGGGTGCCCGGATCCCCCCGGGAAACCATTTTGGGCGGGGGGCGTGTCTCGGCTGGTATGCCCGAAGCGGCGTAGCCGGGGCGCGCTTTTTCCCGCCCAAGAAGGGGTTGTCCTAGACACCTACACCGTTGGTCGCGCCCCGTAGGCGTACCAGAGGAGGGTGCACGCCCTCCCGAAGAGGAATAAAAGGAGCAACAATCCAGAGAAGCATCCTCTTGTTCCTGTGCTTGGAAGCTGCACCCTCTCGTTGCACGTGAGCCCTAGACGGAACAAGGAGCAATTTTGAGAACTTGTAATTTTTGTGTCTCTCTTCCAGGAGCCTTCTCCACCGGATCCAGGACCTCGTCGAGCAGCTAAGCAGCAAGGGTCGAGTCTCTGACAACGATGCCTGGCAAGAAGGTCGGAAAGAAGGCAGGGACGGAACAGATGCTCCGCATGCTGATGAAAGACATGGCGGACATGAAAAAGCAAATGGCGGCAATGAATAATACGGGCAGACCGAAGAAGGTCATCGGACCAGCATTGCCGGGAGTAGTCCCCGCAGGGAGAGGTAAAAGGGCCAGGAATAGGGTGGCAGGGGGGGAGTCCCCAGTTCCCGAGTCACCCCCGGTAAGCCCGGTTAGTCCAGTCGAGGCCCAGGTACCTGTACCGATCCCGGATGCAGGCCAGCCGATTCCGGTAGTAGTTACGCCCACCAGCGAGGAGGAAATGCCTCCGGAGTTGGCCGCCCAGTTGGCCGCATGGCTTGGAAAGAATACCGAGGGTGCAGCGGCGCCCGGAGACACGGCCAAAGAGGCTAGGTTGCTAATGAAGCAGTTGCGGCAATCGCGAGATGCTGCGAAGGCGAATGTCCCTCTTGTCCCCTCACAGATTCCCTCGGAAGAACCAGCGGCTGGCGGTGGAAAATCAGCAGGACCGGCTATGGAGTCTGGTAAGCAGCCATTGCCAATGGCAAATGGGGGGTCTTTGCCCTCAAGGAGGGAGAAAGTAGTTCAGCATATTCCTCTGGCCACGAAAGAGATGATTTGGGCTGATAAATATGTCAATATGTTTTCGCTCCTGACTGATCATCACGAGATTGAGTATGTTAAGGCTCAGAAGGATTTGTTGCATCCGAGTGTGTGGCGCGCAAAAATGGCGGGCTTCAGGGTGGATGAGACGATCTCGAATTGGGCCAAGGCCTTTGGGATGTTTACTGCTATTATGGGTGAACGTAAGCCAGAGATTATGACTGAATTAGCCTGTTATCAGACACGTATAATGGATTTCTATGAAACATATGAGGGTGATCTATGGAGGGGTTATGATAGTAAGTTTCGTAAGGCCAAGGAGCACGATTTGTCTCTGACGTGGGACTGTCTCGACTCCGTCTCTTGGCAGAAGCAGCTCTTGCCAGGCACGACGAAGTCGTCCTCGCTTGGCGAGTATGGGTCGGCGCCTTCCCGCCATCAATCGGCGGCGCCCTTTCGAGCAAACCCCGCAGGTGATCACCAACCCAGGAGTAGTGGGAATGGGGGTAGAAAAGGGGGTTTGCTGGAATATTAACAGAGGCAAGTGCACGAGGCCACATGGGACATGTAAGTTCAGGCATGAATGTGCAGGTTGCGGACATTCTTCACACCTGGAGAGTTCGTGCAGAGCCAAGCATGGGGATACCGGGGGTAGAGGAGGTACCAAACAGGTCTAATATCGGACAAGGGGTACCACTACCTACCCCCGTAGATATCATGGCAATGATCCCCTGGCTAAACGAATACCCTGATCATGTCTCCGCTGGGGTGTTACGAGACGGCTTTTCATATGGCTTCCACATCCCGGCGGGGGATTTTCGGGGGGACTCACTGTGCAGAAATCAACTGTCCGTTCAGCAGCACCCGATGGTGGTAGAAAAGAAGATTGCGAAGGAAGTTGCCCGGGGCCGGGTCGCCGGCCCATATAGGCACCCGCATGTTCCTAATTTCATTTGTTCACCGTTGGGAGTAGTCCCCAAGAAGGACCCAGGTGAGTTTAGGTTAATTCATAACTTGTCGGCTCCTAGGGGTCTTTCGGTAAACGATGCGATTGATCCTGGAGTCTGTTCGGTGCGGTACGCATCCTTTGATGAGGCCGTCGCCATGTTGAATCGCCTGGGGCCCGGAGCGCTGATGGCTTAATCAGATATTGAGTCAGCATTCCGGTTGCTCCTGGTACATCCTCAAGATCAGCGTCTGTTAGGTTTTGTGTTTCAAGGACGCTATTACATGGATAGATGTATGCCAATGGGCTGCTCCATCTCTTGTGCTTATTTTGAGAAATTCAGCTGTTTTCTGCAATGGGCGTTCACCAGAGCTACGGGCTATACACAGGTTATGCACTACCTAGATGATTTTTTGTTCTTGGGGCCAGCCGGTGACACGGAATGTGCACAGGCTTTACTAGAATTTTGCAATCTCATGAAACGGTTCGGCGTGCCATTGGCACCGGGGAAAACGGTGGGGCCATCTACTTCACTCGAGTTTCTTGGAATTGAACTCGATTCAGTGGAGGGATGCTTCCGTTTGCCCAGGGACAAAGTAATGAAATTTAGGGCCTCGCTAGAATTGTGCATTAGCAAAGAGAAGGTAACTCTCCATCAGTTGCAGCAAGCGGTGGGCCAGCTTAACTTTGCCCTCTGAGTGATACCAATGGCCCGCCCCTTTTCCCGCTCTATTGCACAAGCCATGGTCGGTCTCAAGGAAGGACACCACCGCACAAGACTGTCTGCAGAGGTTCGCCAGGATATGCGCATATGGTTGGCATTTCTGGCGGATTTCAACGGTCGAGTGGTATGGAGCAAACCACCAGCATCCTCGGACGAGCTGGGTTTGTGGACCGACTCGGCAGGGAGCGTGGGATTTGGCGCCATCTTTGGTAATCGATGGTCGGCGCAAACATGGCCGACGTGGTGGCACACCAGTGGGCTAACAGGTAACATTGGGTTTCTTGAGTTGTTCCCCATTTTGGTGGCCCTGAAGGCATGGCCGGACAATTTCCGTGATCGCTCAGTGGTATTTTGGTCCGATAACATGACCGTTGTTGAATGCATAAATAACCAGGCAGCACGCTGCAAGTTGATTTTGAGATTATTAAAGGAAATTGTCCTACTGTGCATGAGACTGAACGTTCAGTTTAGGGCAAGGCATGTGCCGGGTGTATTGAACCAGGCGGCTGATGCACTCTCTCGTTCCCACATGCAGGCCTTCAGGGGTTATCTACCTTCTGCGGATCTAGTGGCGGCACCATTTCCCGAAGCTCTCTGGTCACTCGGTGCCCCGGATTACAGGACCTCGTGGGAGCCAGCTTAGCCCCCAGGACATGGAAGGCGTACGAAGGAGCGTTTCGTTCCTATTGTGCATTTTTGGGTCCAGCAGGAGGGGATAAGTGGGGACAGGAGGAGTATGTACTGAAGTTTTTAGTAGCACTCCACAAGGCAGGCCGATCAGCAGCGACGGCCAATAGGCACCGGGCCGCCATTGCATTCATGGCGCAGGCTTACGGCATCAAGGACCCTACATCGTCCTTTTTGGTTAAGAAGGCACTACGAGGGTGGCAACGCCTCGAGGGTCATAGAGTAGACGAGAGGCGCCCGATTGGGTTAGAAAGATTGTCCCTGTTGATGTCAGTGCTCCCCGCGACATGTTCCTCCCAGTCAGAAGTAGTGCTGTTCCGGGCCGCTTTCGCATTAGCATTCCATGGGGCTATGCGGGTGAGCGAGCTGGTGGCAAGAAATAAGAAGGATGTGGGGGGAGGTCTATGTCGGGAAAACGTTCAGATCAAGGGTGATTCAATGGTAATCACAATAGCCAGGTCTAAAACCGACCAGGGTGCGATGGGGGACAGTATTGTGGTCCAGCGCGTGCGAGGGTCCCCCATGTGCCCGGTGCAGTGCGTTGTGCAATACCTGGCGCAAAGGGCGGTAGCATGGGGGGGAAGCTTGCTGAGACACACCGACGCCACCCCACTGACAAGGTTTCAGTTTCAGCGGGTGTTAACTTTGGCAATCGCGGCAGCGGGCTTGGACCCGAGCGATTTTGGGACCCATTCCTTCAGGATAGGGGCTGCTACAGAAGCTACAGCCAGGGGTCAAAGTGTGGAAATGGTGAAACAATTGGGACGATGGTCCTCGAACTGTTATAAAAGGTATGTGCGGTTGCACATGTTGTGAAGCTAATGTCATGCACTCACGCTTCTTGTCTTTTGTTTGGTTTACAGTTTCGCGAGCTTGCGAGGCGGGGCGGACTGTGCAGTCGACCCGACACCTGGGAACCAGCGGTCAAAGATCACCGGCTGAGGAAAGAGTGGTGTGGGTCGTGGGCCACTCATTCGTGAGGCGTGCCACGGACGTATTCAAAGCAGGTGACATGATTCACGCAGCTGGGGAATACGGGTACAGGGTGACCTTCCATGGAAGGGGCGGGCTCTGTATTGACCGGTTTCAGTGTTTTGTCGAGGAACTGTTAGGGCGGACAAGGTCACCGCCGTCTATAATCATAGTGCATCTGGGGGGCAATGACTTGGCGGCGCTCGGTCGGCGAGTACTCCTCGAGCGGGTTCTGTCCACTGTTAGCTGGTTGGCAAAGAGGATTCCGGGGTGCACGATAGCATGGTCACACATGATTCCAAGGAAGGTGTGGCGGGGGGCCCTCTCTGTGTCCGCTTTGAATCATTCAGTAAAGAAAGTTAATAACAAGCTGGGTAGATTGTTTCGTTCAGGACAGTTGCACTGTATTCCGCATGGATGTATCCGGGGGGATAACATGTATCTCGAAGACGGGGTTCATTTGTCCCGGAAGGGGAATGTCTTACTCATAGGAGACTTCATAGCATGGTTACGGGGTTTGTATAGTCATGACCTTTAGTAGGAGTGTGGGAGGGCCGGATAGCCGGTCAACTATCCGGCCTGTGGCGGTAAGGTCATGATCGGTGAGCAGTAATTTCAAGATCCCTAGAGGGGGCGCCACCCATTATGGATGGGAGCCCCCGGGGGGAGGCGGCCATTGGCCCCTCACAAGGGGAGGCGGCACCCACTAAGTATGGGGTCGCCGAAGGGAAGGCAGTCATAGGCCCCTCCCAGGGGAGGAGGCGCCTCGATGCCCCTCCTAGGAATTTCCCGGGGCCAGGATATCCGCGACGGCGGATGTGGTGAACAGTGTGGGGTGGGAGGGGGGTCCACGCTACCTTCTAGACACCTCACACGAGTCCTCGGACGACCACTAAGATGGCGTCGAGTTAAATAAGGGGTCCCCGCTAAGACAAGGGAAATTGGAAGTTGGCACAGAGGTACAGTCCTCTGTGCGACCGCCCCTCACACCGTGAGGGGGGAGTTCTGGTAGTAGGGATCTGACACCGGTTACGACCTTGCCGTTGGCCCGTAATGTTAGGATGTACAATTTTTATTTAGAAAGTATGCATTTGCAGGATGTTTAGACTCGGCTAGGAGAACCTTTGTATTAGAGATTTGTTAAGGTTAGCCAATAAACGTGACTGCAGTGAAATGTATAAATGAAAAATTGTACATGATATGAAACTGTTATTCTAATGTTTTAATTTTGTTTCATATTTTTAATAAATACGGCCGGGAGGGTAACTCCCTCCCGCCTTCCAAAAGTTCAGAACTGCGTCCGTCTTCCCATCCTTGGGGATTGTGTTGGGAGGGGGTGATAGGCATCCCGGCCATATGGAAAGGGGTGACCACTCGGTCCCCCCGAACGTATGGCAGGGTGCCCGGATCCCCCCGGGAAACCATTTTGGGCGGGGGGCGTGTCTCGGCTGGTATGCCCGAAGCGGCGTAGCCGGGGCGCGCTTTTTCCCGCCCAAGAAGGGGTTGTCCTAGACACCTACACCGTTGGTCACGCCCCGTAGGCGTACCAGAGGAGGGTACACGCCCTCCCGAAGAGGAATAAAAGGAGCAACAATCCAGAGAAGCATGCTCTTGTTCCTGTGCTTGGAAGCTGCACCCTCTCGTTGCACGTGAGCCCTAGACGGAACAAGGAGCAATTTTGACCCACCCACCAGCCCCTTATGGCAACGTTAGTAATGCAATGAAGTGGATTTGCGTTGATAGTATCTTTTTTCCAAGGTTTTTTAGTGTGTAATAAAGATGTCAAATGTTTGAACTGCAATAAAGTAATTTGCTTCATAACAATTTTTCTCATCCAGTTGAGCGGAGTATCACAGTCTAATTGAATGTGTAGCATGTGTAGATAAGTGGATGAATAGTACAATGTCCAGATAACCGCTTTATCGCTCCCTTCATTAGGTTCAAAAAACGTCGTATTTATTTTGGTTCGGCGGTAAGGTCATGATCGGTGAGCAGTAATTTCAAGATCCCTAGAGGGGGCGCCACCCATTATGGATGGGAGCGCCCGGGGGGAGGCGGCCATTGGCCCCTCACTAGGGGAGGCGGCACCCACTAAGTATGGGGTCGCCGAAGGGAAGGCGGTCATAGGCCCCTCCCAGGGGAGGAGGCGGCTCGATGCCCCTCCTAGGAATTTCCCGGGGCCAGGATATCCGCGACGGCGGATGTGGTGAACAGTGTGGGGTGGGAGGGGGGTCCACGCTACCTTCTAGACACCTCACACGAGTCCTCGGACGACCACTAAGATGGCGTCAAGTTAAATAAGGGGCCCCCGCTAAGACAAGGGAAATTGGAAGTTGGCACAGAGGTACAGTCCTCTGTGCGACCGCCCCTCACACCGTGAGGGGGGAGTTCTGGTAGTAGGGATCTGACACCGGTTACGACCTTGCCGTTGGCCCGTAATGTTAGGATGTACAATTTTTATTTAGAAAGTATACATTTGCAGGATGTTTAGACTCGGCTAGGAGAACCTTTGTATTAGAGATTTGTTAAGGTTAGCCAATAAACGTGACTGCAGTGAAATGTATAAATGAAAAATTGTACATGATATGAAACTGTTATTCTAATGTTTTAATTTTGTTTCATATTTTCAATAAATACGGCCGGGAGGGTAACTCCCTCCCGCCTTCCAAAAGTTCAGAACTGCGTCCGTCTTCCCATCCTTGGGGATTGTGTTGGGAGGGGGTGATAGGCATCCCGGCCATATAAGGTGCAGGGCACTGAAACACGTAGGGGATTTAAATTGTTAGGCTGTTAGAACTGCTTCCTGCAATAAAGGTTCATGCGAACTATTTCCTGTGGAGTGCACTCTTAAAGCGCTGACGTTTTTTGGAATATATATATATATATATATATATATATATATATATATATATATATATATATATATATATATATATATATATATATATATATATATATATATATATATATATATATATATATATATGTGTGTAGAGAGAGAGAGAGAGAGAGAGGGGGGGGGAGAGAGAGAGGCTACTCTACAGGCAAGTGTTATATGGTTCTATAGTGCCATTTCAGAGTTCAGGACTGTGCATTGTGGGCCTATATTTCCGTCACGGGCTTCTGGTGATGTATGAAAACCACAAGACTACAGGCTGAGTGCCTTATACAATTCACCATGTGTTATGTTACTTGTTATGCATTTTTTATAATACATGATATGGATTTATTCATTGTTTTTAGTACTCTTGAGAAGGATTTAGGGCATTTGAATGTCATCTGTTTACTATTCTGTTTACTATTCATTGTTTGCCTGAGACCGCAGATATGTCTGTCAATGGTTTGGGAAACTGTGTTTTTGCTGTGAATAATAGGCTAATAGTTAAAATGTGTTTTATGAAACAATGTGCATTATTATAATAAATCACATCAATCACATTGTAATGGAATTACACATCTATTCTCAAATGTGCTTTTCTTTTGTAGTATATTTATTGCATAGAGTTGATTTAAATAAACATAAAGAAAAAAATCAAGTTCTATATGAGGCAAGGTTGCACGTTTACAACGATTATTCTCACACAATGAGAATAATGAATTGTTAGATGTTTGCACCAAGGATGGGCTTGCAAAGGTGAGCTTGCTAGGTGTGCTAATGAATGGGCTAAGAAAAGCACTGTCATTGAGAAAGTATTTTTATTCTAACACTGCCAGACAGAGAGAAAGGCTGTGTTTAACGTTGCATTGTGAAATGCAGGCTTTGAAAGCACTGAAAAAAGAATGCTTAACCATGTTGTCTATATAAACTTCTACATCTATATATCTGTAAAGAGCCTTTACTTTGTCAGATAAAATAGGGATGCAGCAAGGAGGACCAGGTTTTGCAGCAAGATTATCTAAATTATGTGGCTAAAAATGCAAATAGTGCAGCACTTTCTCTGTCAATACTACTTTTATCTATTTGAGATAGAAACAACGGGGCATATTACCAACAACTAGCGATAATTATCGCTATGTTGGTTTAGCGGCGATATTTTTATCGCCGAGCTGCGGCGATTTTTATCGCTTAGGAACCTTGCTATTATCAAGGTATATTTCCTAAGCGATAAAAATCGGCCGAAATGCATGAATATCGCTGAAAAGTCAGCGATATTCATGCATTACCGAGCTAATGCTCTTAGCCATGTTATCCACCTACCATTGAATAACATGGCTAAGAACTGCTATGGGGCAGGTGTTAGCTTTTGCTAAGCGCGAATATCTCCAAAAGTTGGTAATATTAGATAGCGATGTTAGCGACTGTTTCCAGTCGCTAACATCTTAGCACGCCCACTTTGCATGTCATTAGTGATAAATACCACTGACATGCAAAGTGGAGCCCAAGATGGTCGCTATCTCCTACTAGCTGTCGCTAACTGGTGTTAGCGACAGCTAGGTAATAGGGAGATAGTTTATCTCCGCTTTCTTGGCTTTTAAAGCCTAAAAAGATAAACCCCCTTGATAATATGCCCCAACATTTTTGCAAATTAAGTGGCATAATCTATCATAGATCAAGTCAATTCGTTACTATGCAATACATGCTGTAAACAAAGACTCACCCACGTCCACTGAACATTACTAATTATTTTGTTACCAATTTATTCATGAAAAGTGTAATAAAGCCTAAGCATTATGAATCCAGTTTCGAATTCATTAGCCATTGTCAGCTGCACTTTGAAGAAAACAGTTTTTTCAAAATAAATGTCAGAACATCAACAAACCTTCATCTAATATAAAACAACACATCATGATACTATGTATAATATAGTCCTATATTCCCTTCTCAGGGTTGTGCTAGCATTTACAAACCTTTGGCCTCGTGGTTTATAATGTCGCCAGAGCCCATTGATGGTAACTTTGGTCTACATTTCATCACGGGGGGTTGTGGATTTTTTGCTTATAAGCGTGTTATTTAGACCTTTTTAAAAGAAAACAATTGTTAATCGTTTTTAAGGCTTTACACATTTTATTTTGTAAACTATTTTTTGAAACTCCATTTAATTTGATAAAAGTCTTTGCAGCATTTTTTCAGGTGGACATTTCTTGCTGGGAGATAACGTTCTCATTCATCTGCTCCGAACAGATGACATTCCTGCACCAGTTTCAATAGGCGGAGAAGAACTGCAGGCTGAAATATTCCTCCTTGTCTGCTAGTTGCTGGACTTTTAGGGGCAGGGTTTTTCCCCCTTCCTGCTCAAACTGCAAGCCTTTAACCCCTTGTGTGCTACGGACTGCCCCCGGCCGTCCGAATTCATGGTGGGCGTGTGCTGACGACGGCCGGGGGCAGTCCCAATCACGCCAACTCAATAAAATCCCTGCACAGCACGAAAATTTGCGCAGCGTGGGAGGGGTTACATTTCTAGTTGAGAATACTTGTTTTGCTTTTTTTCTCTTTTTTTTATAGCACAAACTTGACCTGAAGGTATCAGAGTGCTTCACATGAGCACCAGTTGCGTTTACGTAAAAGACACATTTTTTTGATAGGCACGGGGTAGTAAGTGATTTTCAGCAATCACATAATATGTTGAGCGTCATTGCCGAGACTCGAACCCGGTTCTACAGATTTGAGATTGACCGCCCTAGCTTTTAGGCCAGATCCTCTCCCCTTATATGTGGATGTCCTCACTGTAATACTTATTCATATAAAGTGCATGCATCTTTGTGGGCATTTACATGTTTCTCTCCTGCAGGGCGTGCAAAAATGTTACACACCAAGACTCTTTTGGTCTGTGAAGAAGCAGGAGTCCTCGATGTTGTAGCAAGCTCCATAGCAACATCATCATGGTGTGCCTGTTTTGAAGATTCTCATTCTGTTTTCCGAGGTGCTTCTTGGCTTTGTCCATTGGGTTAGGATGCCATGATGCTGACAGATGATGCTTCATCTTCTCACTATTGGCTCAGGCTCCATGAGGTAGTGGGGGTGGGGCGATCCCTGTCGTCACACTTACACCCAGGGACGCCGTTCTCCCTTGCACCTATTCCGCTTCCTGCACTCATCCGACATGCCCGAAACCCCACTACCTCGTGAGCCAGAATTCCTAGGAGTCATAGACCACTAGAGGAAAAAAGGTCTATGTGTATGGCTGCATGCTTCATGTTTAGTGTACTCTGTATCTCAGCATTAGGATTTGGTATTTACTACAATCTGTAGAAAATCTATGGATTTAGTAGGTCCTAATGAAAGTCTGCTGACCCTGAGTGGCACTTGTATGAGGTTGAAAGTGAAACATGTAGACCTTACGGAGCTACAGATCTTAGGGGTCATTGCATTCATCACACTGTTTTTATCCCAGCTAAAGAAGAACCTTATTAATAAACAAGAATTAGAATCTTGAAGGCTTTTTAGACTTGCACTTAGGATTTAGTAAGAGCTCTGCTTACAAACTGCGTTGAGCTCACACTGGCTTCAGTGGGTGAGGATCCGATGATAAAGCATGCCACTGGTGGTACTAGTGGATGAGGATCCTACTAATATAGCCATGTGATGCAAAAATAGCACCGATTCACCTGGGTGCAGCTCCCTTTCCAATTTGAAATATATTGAGAACAGTTAATTTGACTTCTTAAAATATTAGACGTTCATCAGTTGTGAGGCTTTCCCTCTTTTGTGTACTGATTACAACGTATAAGGGAGGCTGAGGGTTGCCCCAATTTAGCTTCTCACTCCTCCCTGTTTTTCAACAAAGGATATTGTGCATCGCGAACAAGACAGAATTAATTTTGGCTATGCCACAGTTGGATTGAACTCTTTAATATGTCACACTGTGATACTATCTGTACTCCCTCAGGTTCTTGGAGAAAGGCTTACAAGGAAGGAAAACATGGTGCCATGCCCGATGTAAAATATGGTGGATAGACAGTGAGGTTGGTGGACAAGTTACTCCATTGCTGTTGCAACGTAGTTTTAAATGGAATGTAAATTGGCAGTTATGATTACCGTACTGCATGTTATTGCTGATACTTTTCAGGAAGTTGTTATTCAGCAACTTAATAGAGTAAGAAGATCCATAAAAAATGGAGGTACACAGAATTTCACTAGAGAACAATTAAATGGTTTGTAATCACTTAGGGAGGATCACAACTTAGTTGTGAGGCCCTCAGATAAGAAGAGGGGGTCATAGTAGTTATGACTTGAGAAATGTATGTGCAGGAAGCCATAAAACAACTTTTGGATTCTACCTACTATCTAAAGAAAACTTAACCCATATACCACATTACTTTAAATCCACATTGGTATTTGCTAGTGGATTCAGCCGCAGTCGGTAGTGAGTTTACCTGCAGGGCGGTGACGTGGGGATGGGGAGGGGGAGGGGCAGGGTGGGGGTAGTAATGTATGGATTACGGAGCTTTACAGGTAAGTAAACATTAAAATAAATAAAATAAAAATTGTTGCGCGCACTGCATCGCATTTGGGGATGCAGGGCATGCAACGAAATTTGTTTTATTTATTTAAACGTATACTTACCTGTAAAGCTTTGTAATCCATACATTACTACCCCCACCCTGCCCCTTCCCCTCCCCACGTCACCGCCCTGGAAGTACACCCACTACTGACCGCGGCTCAGTGGATTGATTGAATTTGAGCAGGACCGGTTTTTGAAAAGTGACTTTCCCAATTTCCAGTGTGTCACCAAGATATCAGATCAATCACTACATTTGACCCACGTAGTAGTGAATTAAGAAAGATAATTTCTAAACAATAGAGCATTGTGAAATCAGATACTTTTGTGGGAAGCGCTACCAGCCCATACCCCAAGATCATTTTTAAAAAGAGTAGCTCCCTGAGGGGCACATTTCTTCACAGTACAATTAATATGTAAGGAGAAGATAAACATACTGATCTGAGAGGCTTTTATGACTTGGGAAGATGTATAGAAATGTAGCAAAACTACCAATTCATTTGAGTTACCCTATACGAGTATTGTTGGTGAAGTGTTTCATTTCTTTTAATAGTATTTTTGTAATTAAGTTGTTGTTGAATGCTGTATCGTATTGATCGGTAAACACTATGGTGAAACAAATCTCTACTACTATATTTTTTCTTTGGGAAACATTTGCAAACAAGGTTTAATAAAGACCACCGAAAATATTTCTATAGCCCAACATGTATGCATTATAATTTCAGAAATAGTGTACAAGAGTTTGTCTGCTACTACTAAGCCTGATGTTTTCCACTGGAATCGATCCTGCAATGTGAATGAATAAAAATGCTTACAGTGGATTGTTTATTTCTTGATTGTTCACATGTGTTTGTGGTGCAATAAGTCATCATGGAACACAGGCCTAGATGTATCATCGTTCCTATTTGCCATTTCTTAATAGCGATTTTTACCGAATCGCTATTAAGAAATCACAAAATGGGATGTATGTTTTAAATCGTTATTTTTTTGGCGATTCCTTATTATTCCTAATTTGCAAATTCGCAAGTTGCGAATTCGCAAATAAGAACTAATTTCCCATTCATTCCTATGGGCCAGGAGGCCCATAGGAATGATTGCGAAATAATTCTCAAATTGCGCATTCGCAATTTGCTAATCGCAATTTGAGAATTATTGCAAGGGTGCAGGGGTGTCTCATGGACACCCTGCTGCACCCCTGAAACTTACATGTGTGCGCATATGGCGCACATACATGCGCTATGGGCATGTATGTGTGTCACATGCCACCCTCAAAATTGCCAAATTTTGGTTTTTGAAAGGATTTCGCAAATTAACACGAACCTCAAGTTGGTGTTAATTTGCGATTCCTTAACCTGAATTCGCAAATTAAAAAAGCTTCATACATGGCATTTAAGGAATCGCAAAATTGCGATTCCTGAAATGCTTAAACAAAATAAAGAATCACAATTTTTTGCGATTCCTTATTTTGCTAATTTCACATACATCCCAAAAGATGCAAAATGTCCATTTGCGATTCGTTAAGGCCGAAATTCTGCGAATTTCCGCCTTAACGAATCGCAAAATGCTTGATACATCTAGGCCACAGTTTGCTCTTGTTTGCTTTTTCCTGAATTAAAATAAATCTTTTGAACTGTGGTATGTTCATACAGTGTGTTATATTTCTGAAAATTTTAAGGTATTAGAATCAAGTGATTAGAAGTGAATAAGAGTTTTAAATCGTATTACTGTATTGTCTTCAGTACTGCCACCACTTCAGCATGTCTGCTTTTCATATACAACTTTACTCAGTATTTTACCCTAAATTATAGTGTGTAACCAAATTATGTATCATTAGACCATCTAGGACAAAAAAGTATTAAAAGATCATTAATAATTTATCTTAATCAATCTTACCTGTAATCTCGTGCCTAAAAAGGACCATGGTGTGTCAATATCTTAGGGACCCTATCTGAACAATTTCATACCAGTGTCAGAGGACTGCATAATATTTGGATACACATAGCACTAAAAACCATTAACATCAGCCTTAGACCATAGTTCTAATTATGACAAAGTTGGACAACGCTTTCCTAATCTCAGAGGTACTTACTCAAAGGCTGAAGCATCTAATCATAAACCCATTATTTAATAAATGACTGTAAACTCAGAAGTGCTTGTCAAATATGGGCCACCTTTTTCCTTCATACCGTTGCAAAGTGTCTTCAGCGGGCGGTAAATTCTCAGTTCTCTGGCCAATTAGAATCTAATAACCTTCTCTGTAGATTTCGGTCAGATTTAAGATTACGTTGCAGGACCAAAACCATCACTTAAATATTAGGGAGCATCTGCTAAAGGACATACTCCAGTTTGAAGATTACCCTTTAATCCTCCCTAACCTCTTTGCAAATATGGCATTCTAGAGCCTCCATGTGCAATTAAGTAAACAATATTTGAGTGGTACAATCCTTTTGATGACATCCTACTAGTAAATAAAACTGTGTCCCTTGTACTCTAAATCCCTCAAAGTGACCCATAGTTTACTTCAAGGATTTTCCTAACCTCAGCACCTATCTAGTGCAAGGCTAATCTCATGATCACCCACTGCAAATATCAGCTACCACCTACACATGCTGGCAATACCAAAATCCATGTCAAAATATCATCTGAATAAGGAAACCAGGGCATTATCATTGGATGATCCTGACATGGGCCAGAGTGGATGGGTCATAATGGGCTAAGTCAAAAATGAAATAATGTTGTTAGGTTCAGTCAGCACCCTTTTGTGCTACCATTTTACTGGGCCCCCAGCATGGCGATGCCCCAGCATTTACTTACTAGGTCAAAATCTGAGGGTCGTCTTCAATCTCTATATGAGGCTATATGAATCCCTCCCATTAACAAGAGGAACACAGTGTTTTACCACCTTCATCCCCATGGTGGGATCCTTCTATTACTAATGACAAACCACCAGATTGCTTTTGTCCAAGCAGAGACATAATCAGGCAAGAATTATTA
The DNA here is from genome assembly GCF_964263255.1 of Lissotriton vulgaris. Classification (NCBI taxonomy): domain Eukaryota; kingdom Metazoa; phylum Chordata; class Amphibia; order Caudata; family Salamandridae; genus Lissotriton; species Lissotriton vulgaris. The sequence goes on along the minus strand of NC_141691.1, from coordinate 693,376,532 downwards.
TCCCTTCATCACTTTGCCACTGGATTCAAGCTAGCCTGGTTCATGAGAGGTTTAACCCCGAAACCGGTCCCAGGATGCTTGTTTCTGGTCAAGGGAAGACCTACTTGGCAGGTCTAGCTGGACTGTTCAGATGAGTAACAGGGTCAAGACTGATTTTCATATGTCTAGGTCTGAACTGGGGTGGCAAAGTGAGCTAAAGAACGATGATGGATTCAATCCAGATCTGTGACTTTAGGTGAGTGTTTGAAAAGTTTCAGTGCTCCGTCCATCATCTCTTTGTGTTTGCTGAATTATTATCATATCAGATGACAGACTTAAAATGCACTGCTAACCCTTTAGAACACATCTCGCATATTGCAGAAAAGGCAATTTCACTAGTGTGTTACTGCAAAACTTGTTGCAAGTCTTCAAAGGGGTGGCCATACCATAGTCTCCTGCTCCTTATGGCAGGGGAACAGTTACCTTTCCCATTCTTGGGAATAGCAGGACACACTACTTTCTTTATAACTCTTTGGCAAAGCAGATGAGCAAAGGGAAAGACAGAATTCCTTGGATGAGGCAGTGGTTGAAACAATTAACCCTCCCCCTTTCCTGGGCACGGTGGAATAAAGAAGTAAGGGCAAGCGAGAGGGGGCAATAAATACCCTTAGTTACTCAGGCAAGAAGAGGGAAAGGGCTTTCATTTTCCCCATCCCCTTAGGTGAGGCTAGAGGAGGTGGCAGAGACAGTTACTCTACTCTTGGCCAAGGGAGACAGGGAGCAACATATTCTCTCTCTCATCCTTCGGCAAGGCATGGCGCAAAATTCTACCTCACCTCATATAAGCATGCAATGTTTATTTATTTGCTCCAAGTGTTTGCAGGAAAGCTTAAATGAAATATTTTAATTGTGCAGCTCCTACCAGAGTACAACACTTTCATAGTTTATTAAGCATTGCAAAACACACATTTTTTTGAAATCTCACAGGGCTTTGTTAATCACAAAGTGAGATGTAAATTCAATATATACATTTGGAAAATTAAAAAAAACAACTTTGGAAGGCAGTGCTGGAATTGGATGTGTTACCTATGGGCCTTGGAATAGGTATATACTCTTGAGATGGAATAGGGGTTCAGGTGGGCCCTAGTGACTGGTCCTACTGTATCCCTACACAGTGCTATGATTCTGAGAAATTTAAGAATAACAGATTGAGGTAAAACCTGCAACGATTCCAATTTGGCTTTCCAGGTTACATGCTGTTATTTGCAGTGCATACATAACTCACTGAGCTATTTTGACTCACTGCAACTTGTAACTTACTGGTAAAACAATTATTTGTGTGCACTCTGATTTTATCTAGGACCCTCCTGTGGAGACATTGCCATTATCCCCGCCTGTATCTAAAATGGCTATAATTTTCTTTAGTTGCCCTGGTCCTAAACGTGGGGTTTAATAGTAGTAACACTAGCAATCGTGACATACCTAGTATTTACTCATTCTACTTTGGGTCTCGATTACCGTGACTTGCTAATGGGGCAGAATGAGAAGGTGTCTGCTCTACTGTTAAAAAATATATGTAGTGGATTCCAAAACATATATTTATGAAATGAATAATTAATAATAATAACGCAGATATGTATTGTCTATTAAATTAAAGACTTCTCTCAAGTGACAGGATGTACGGGGCGAGAGGGGGCCTCGAACCTTGGGTTTTGAGTTAAGCACCCGAGTACGAGTGCTCTAGTGTTTCTCTGAGGCCTGAGAGACCGGTGGGTCAAGAGGGGCAATGCTCCGTGAGGGGCGTGGCCGGGACAGCTGACCTTGAAACCAGTAAGCGGGGCACAGGCGGCAGATAGAAGTGGTGCTCATATAGGGGCCCATTAGGATCGCGGACGGACTTGCGTCCGTCCGCGACCCCGGAGTAGGAGGGAACCTCCGCATGGCCTGCAGAGCTCCCTCCTATGAAATTAGGATGTGACCGCCACCCTGGTGGGAACATACTCTATGTTTACCACTGCGGCGGGTGCGGCTTCAAGCTGCACCCGCCGCAATGGTAAAAATGCATACAATGCATTTGTATGCAGAAAGCGGCAGGCACCGTGCAATGCCTGCCTATTTCTGCATACAAATGCAGGGGGGTACCATAGCTACCCCCCATGTGCACCCCCACCCCTCCTTCACCCAGGGGGCCCGCAACGGGCCCCTGCAGTGAAGTTCCACATGCTTTTCCACGGCGGAAAACCCGCTGCGGAAAAGCATTTTTTAAGACCCATCCTAATATGGCTGGCAGTGTCTGAGAGACACCGCCACCATATCAGAGCTTTTCCGTCCCGGTTGTAAGACAACCGCGGCGGAAAAGCAGCGGACTGTAACCAGGACCCACCAGCCATCCTAATGTGGCGGTGGGTCTTTGGTGGGTCCGCAGCGGATTTTTTGCATCCTCTGGGCCGGTGGTGGCTTCCGCCGGCCCAGAGGATGCGGAAAATCCGCTATCCTAATGAGCCCCATAGTTGCCAGACTATAAAAACATCGTCACATTACAAATTACTGAGATGGTGGGATGTTCGACATGGGTCCGTTACTGAGTACTTTGGCGGGGGTTTTAGTCTCGAAAGCACTTACAGACCACTATGATATCCTTAAGTATTGAGGAAATCGTTGTCGCTCTCCACCCTAGAATGTGGCGGCTAAGGGTGGCGGCAGAATCGGGCCAGTGATTTGGAATACCGATGACCCGTGATTCATTTATATGTGATAAGGAGGTGCCTACTTGAGTAAGAAAGAAGGAGTACTTGGGCAGGGTGTAATGACACAAACCTATAACCATGAGATCATCGGAAGAGCAAGCGAGGGCTGGGCTCTTCACAATAGAAGCCCAACCATTGTGCGATTTACTGCACGTTATCTATTTTATTTCACTATGGTATCTTTTTTCTTACAGAGGGAGCATGCAGGCATCTACTTTCACTCCCTCGCCATTTCGAGTTTACGAATTTAATAAACTCTGTATGTTTGGTGGAGTATATGGTGCTGGGTATGTCTAGTGGTTCTCTGAGTAATGGTTGTTAGACAATGTATATAACTGCACCTCTAGAATAAAAAAAAAAATTCTAATAGAGTATATAGCTGGTTATTACAACATCTGTGGTGCTTTAAGTTTGGAAACAAAACAGGTGATGGACAGAATGTGGATCAATGTCACACATTCACCCCAGTCCAAAGATCTGGGCCCAAATCCATCGTTTTTTTGCACTCCACACCACCCTGGGTTAGACAATGGCGATATGCAAATCAGCTCTGACCCTGTGCCCCATGGGAACAGTCCAGTCCGAACTACAAAAGCCATGTCCTTCCCAGAACGGAATCAAGCATCCGAGGACCGGACCGGTTTCGAGGTAACACCTTTCATCAGCCCGGCTAGCTTGACTCCAGTGGTGTGGAGTGCCTGGGACCCACGTCTGAGCATCCCCAGCGCACTTATGGTGGTATTGCAAACAAAACAGGTGATGGACAGAATGTGGATCAATGTCACACATTCACCCCAGTCCAAAGATCTGGGCCCAAATCCATCGTTTTTTTGCACTCCACACCACCCTGGGTTAGACAATGGTGATATGCAAATCAGCTCTGACCCTGTGCCCCATGGGAACAGTCCAGTCCGAACTACAAAAGCCATGTCCTTCCCAGAACGGAATCAAGCATCCGAGGACCGGACCGGTTTCGAGGTAACACCTCTCATCAGCCCGGCTAGCTTGACTCCAGTGGTGTGGAGTGCCTGGGACCCACGTCTGAGCATCCCCAGCGCACTTATGGCGGTATTGCAAACAAAACAGGTGATGGACAGAATGTGGATCAATGTCACACATTCACCCCAGTCCAAAGATCTGGGCCCAAATCCATCGTTTTTTTGCACTCCACACCACCCTGGGTTAGACAATGGCCATATGCAAATCAGCTCTGACCCTGTGCCCCATGGGAACAATCCAGTCCGAACTACAAAAGCCATGTCCTTCCCAGAACGGAATCAAGCATCAGAGGACCGGACCGGTTTCGAGGTAACACCTCTCATCAGCCCGGCTAGCTTGACTCCAGTGGTGTGGAGTGCCTGGGACCCACGTCTGAGCATCCCCAGCGCACTTATGGCCGTATTGCAAACAAAACAGGTGATGGACAGAATGTGGATCAATGTCACACATTCACCCCAGTCCAAAGATCTGGGCCCAAATCCATCGTTTTTTTGCACTCCACACCACCCTGGGTTAGACAATGGCGATATGCAAATCAGCTCTGACCCTGTGCCCCATGGGAACAGTCCAGTCTGAACTACAAAAGCCATGTCCTTCCCAGAACGGAATCAAGCATCCGAGGACCGGACCGGTTTCGAGGTAACACCTCTCATCAGCCCGGCTAGCTTGACTCCAGTGGTGTGGAGTACCTAAGTTTGGAAGCAAGCACCGCCACCTTACTCTGAAGAGCCATGTGTTCCTGTGGATTTTTTTTAATGTGTGTTTATGCATGATCCACCACATCAGTGATATTTAATTTTTGTATGTTATAAATTTTTTGTTGTTTTTAATCACTATAGGTTCCTGAATAAGGGCGAGGGGCTCCACTTAAGGTGATATGTTCTTTACCCTCTAAATTGGGAGAAGCAAGGTTCTGCACCTATGGATTACAGTGGTGAGAAGTCCTGAGGAAAGCCGGGGTATTATTTTGTGCTGGCTAAAACATGTCGACATTTATGTAGAGTGGGGGAATTGGGATCTCATTATAAACTCTCCAACCTGCCACCCACATATTTGTTTTATATTCTGGACGGGGCACCTAATATTAAAATTTGAATAAGGATCCCCAGGTACCAGTTTTATATCACTTATCATCCATCACCACCCCCTTTCGTACCACTTTGTTTGCCATAAGTTGGCAGTGTATGCTCAGACGTGAGTCCCTTGCTCACTTTGCCACTGGATTCAAGCAAGCCGGGCTGAAGACGGCTGAAATGCCAGAAACCGGTGCTCGGAAGCTTGTTTCCGGTCCAGGCATGGCATGGCTTGGCAGTTCGGGCTGGACTGTTCCCATGAGGCACAGGGTCAGACTGATTTGCATATGGCCATGTCTGAACTGGGGTGGCAGAGTGGGCTAAAAAACGGTGATGGATTAAACCCAGATCTGTTGACTGGGTGTGAGTGTTTGATTGATTCAGATTCTCCGTCCATCACCACCCCCTTTTGTACCACTTTGTTCGCCATAAGTTGGCAGGGTATGCTCAGACGTGAGTCCCTTGCTTACTTTGCCCCTGGATTCAAGCAAGCCGTGCTGAAGATGGCTGAAATGCCAGAAACTGGTCCTCGGAAGCTTGTTTCCGGTCCAGTTAAGGCATGGCTTGGCAGTTCGGGCTGGACTGTTCCCATGAGGCACAGGGTCAGACTGATTTGCATATGGCCATGTCTGAACTGGGGTGGCAGAGTGGGCTAAAAAACGGTGATGGATTAAACCCAGATCTGTTGACTGGAAAACCAACAAGGCCCCCTCCTGGGAGGCCGATTGTTTCCGGTATGGAGTCACTTCTGGAGCCATTGTCACAGTTTTGTGATTTCTTTTTTAAATCAATAGTTCAATCTAGATCAGCATATTTGAAGGACACAACAGAGGTTTTAAAATGACTGCATGATGTGGAATTTGATCCCTTAGAGGATTTCTTGGTAGGGCTGGACGTGGAGTACCTTTATACAAACATACCACAGATGGAAACATTAAGGGTGGTTGGAGATATCTTGTATACTTTGGACTGGGAACATAGCACGCTGAGACCGTTTATTCTACACTTGGCGGAAATTGCCCTGACCAGAAACTTTTTTGAATTTTAGGGAACTTACCACCTCCAAACCCATGGGACCTCCATGGGTAGGGTTTTTTCTGCCAGCCTAGCTGGGTTGTATATGTCTAACTTTGAAGACCAGTACATCTACACCCATGGAGGTCCCTGATTCCATCACATTAATGTCTGGAGGCAGTTTATTGATGACGTCCTTCTGATATGGAGGGGCGATAGGGATTCTTTGGACATTTTTTTAACTTGGTTGAACAGTAGGAATCCCTTACTTCTATTCACGTCTACTATCGCGAAGAACAGTCTCCCATTTTTCGATCTTACTATTTTTTATGAAGGCGGCAGCGTACATACAAAAATGTTTCATAAGCCGACAGATAGAAACAGTTGTTGTCATTCAAAAGCTTCCACCCAAAATCCTTGAGGGAAAACCTCCCTGTGGGACAATTTTTGCGACTTCGGCGAAATTATTCGAGTCGCTCAAATTTTAAGCTAGAAGCTGAAACCCTTGAAAAGAAACTTCTGCAAAGGGAGTACCCTGCAAGAATAGTGCAAAGGGCAAAGAAGAGAGCTTCTAATAGTCACAGTGAGGCACTCCTCAAGTCTAATGTAAAAACATCTAGTGAGAGACCAGTCTTTGTGACTACGTTTAACACAGCATCAAACGACATCCAAAAAATCATTTTACGAAACTGGAGAATCTTAAACTACAAAGGACTTGCCTTTGAGAAGCCCCTGTTCTCATTCAAGAGGAGCCAGAATATCAAGGATATACTGGTTCACACAAGACCAAGAAAATGCAGAAATAGGCAAGTGGAAACAGGGGGTGAACTTCAGAGAGGTTTCCTTCCTCTAGTCTTGGGGCATACACGATGTGGAATGTGTGACATTTGTCATTTAACAGCAAATACAAAAAGCATAGACTTAGGGTTTACCTACCCTTGGGAACAAAGGAGTCATACTAATTATATCTCTTCTAATTTAATTTACTTGTCAAAGTGCCCCTGTGGTCTACTTGACCTCGGTATGACTATACTAGACGGGTAAAGATCAGGATCAGGGAACACAAGTCGACTTTTAGATGCCAAAAGACAACGAGTAGATTGACCAATCACTTCAAGGAGAAGAAGCGCTCGGCTGAGGACTTCTTCTGGACTGTGGTAGACAAACCAAACATCGACTTGAGCAGAGATAATCCTGAAGGAGCACTTTTTCTGCGTGAACAGAAATGGATTTATAGGGTGCAGAGCTCCACCAGGGGATAAAATTATGATATTCCTTGGAATAGCCTCTATAACCATTGAGTCATTGTAGATAGTACGTCTGCCAAACACAACTTTATATTCCTAGGGATCATCTGAGATACTAGGTCCTATAGCTTGTTGTGTTTTCTTCCACCACCCCTTCAGCCCCAAATAAAAGGTTAAATAAGACTCCAAACTTTTGAGTATGTTGGTCAGAAGAATTTGCGTGCACTCTGATTACATCTAGGACCCTCCTGTGGGGACATTGCCATCCTCCCCGCCTGTATCTTTAATGACTATAATTTCCTTTAGTTGCCCTGGTCCTATACATGGGTTTAATAGTAGTAGCAATATCAATCGTGACATACCTAGTATTTACTCATTCTACTTTGGGTCTCGATTACCGTGACTTGCTAATGGGGCAGAAGGGAGAAGGTGTCAGCCCTACTGTTAAACAAGCATTGGAAATGCAATAGGTCTCGCATTAGAAAAGTTGGAGCTATTGATCTTGTAAATGACAAATATTTTATTTATTTGTTGGTTTTTAAAATGGCTAAATTGATAGCTTTGCCATTTACAACGCCAATAGTTATAACTTTCGCGAATGTGACACCTATTGCATTTGGAATGCAACATGTTTTGTATTTACGTGACTTAGATGGCAGCTCTGGTCATTAGGCCACATTTCTAGAGAGCAGGAGAGTGCAGCAGGGGAGAGAAGCACAGCAATGCAATAGGTCTCGCATTAGGAAAGTTTGAGCTATTGCTATTTTAAAGGACATATTTCTGCATACAAATGGAAGTTTGGAAGCAAGCACCGCCACCTTACTCTGAAGAGGCATGTGTTACTGTGGATTTTTTTAATGTGTGTTTATGCATGATCCACCACATCAGTGATATTTAATTTTTGTATGTTATAAATTTGTTGTTGTTTTTAATCACTATAGGTTCCTGAATAAGGGCGAGGGGCTCCACTTAAGGTGATATGTTCTTTACCCTCTAAATTGGGAGAAGCAAGGTTCTGCACCTATGAATTACAGTGGTGAGTAGTCCTGAGGAAAGCCGGGGTATTATTTTGTGCTGGCTAAAACATGTCGACATTTATGCAGAGTGGGGGGATTGGGATCTCATTATAAACTCTCCAACCTGCCACCCACATATTTGTTTTATATTCTGGACGGGGCACCTAATATTAAAATTTGAATAAGGATCCCCAGGTACCAGTTTTATATCACTTATCATCCATCACCACCCCCTTTCGTATCACTTTGTTTGCCATAAGTTGGCAGTGTATGCTCAGACGTGAGTCCCTTGCTCACTTTGCCACTGGATTCAAGCAAGCCGGGCTGAAGACGGCTGAAATGCCAGAAACCGGTGCTTGGAAGCTTGTTTCCGGTCAAGGCAAGGCATGGCTTGGCAGTTCGGGCTGGACTGTTCCCATGAGGCACAGGGTCAGACTGATTTGCATATGGCCATGTCTGAACTGGGGTGGCAGAGTGGGCTAAAAAACGGTGATGGATTAAACCCAGATCTGTTGACTGGGTGTGAGTGTTTGATTGATTCAGATTCTCCGTCCATCACCACCCCCTTTTGTACCACTTTGTTCGCCATAAGTTGGCAGGGTATACTCAGACGTGAGTCCCTTGCTCACTTTGCCACTGGATTCAAGCAAGCCGGGCTGAAGACGGCTGAAATGCCAGAAACTGGTCCTCGGAAGCTTGTTTCCGGTCCAGGCAAGGCATGGCTTGGCAGTTCGGGCTGGACTGTTCCCATGAGGCACAGGGTCAGACTGATTTGCATATGGCCATGTCTGAACTGGGGTGGCAGAGTGGGCTAAAGAACGGTGATGGATTAAACCCATATCTGTTGACTGGGTGTGAGTGTTTGATTGGTTCAGATGCTCCATCCATCACCACCCCCTTTTGTACCACGTGGTAATAAAGCAGGCAGATAAGGGTAGAGTGACGGTACTACAAAGCAGAGTTGCTTATGAAACTGAATGCCTGAGACTCCTTGCTGATAGGAGGAACTACAGGGTACTAGGACAGTGGCTTCCTTTGAGGGAAATCACATCAATGGTGGAGGAAGCTGTCCAGAATGACTGGATCACAGAAAAAGAGGGAAGGTTCCTCTGTCAATCTAAACCAGTGACCCCATATTTTTATACGCTCCCGAAAGTGCAAAAACCAACAAGGCCCCCTCCTGGGAGGCCAATTGTTTCTGGTATGGGGTCACTTCTGGAGCCATTGTCACAGTTTTGTGATTTCTTTTTCAAATCAATAGTTCAATCTAGATCAGCATATTTGAAGGACACAACAGAAGTTTTAAAATTACTGCATGATGTGGAATTTGATCCCTTAGAGGATTTCTAGGTAGGGCTGGACGTGGAGTCCCTTTATACAAACATACCACAGATGGAAAAATTAAGGGTGGTTGAAGATATCTTGTATACTTTGGACTGGGAACATAGCACGCTGAGACCGTTTATTCTACACTTGGCGGAAATTGCCCTGACCAGAAACTTTTTTGAATTTTAGGGAACTTACTACCTCCAAACCCATGGGACCTCCATGGGTAGGGTTTTTTCTGCCAGCCTAGCTGGGTTGTATATGTCTAACTTTGAAGACCAGTACATCTACACCCATGGAGGTCCCTGATTCCATCACATTAATGTCTGGAGGCAGTTTATTGATGACGTCCTTCTGATATGGAGGGGCGATAGGGATTCTTTGGACATTTTTTTAACTTGGTTGAACAGTAGGAATCCCTTACTTCTATTCACGTCGACTATCGCGAAGAACAGTCTCCCATTTTTGGATCTTACTATTTTTTATGAAGGCGGCAGCGTACATACAAAAATGTTTCATAAGCCGACAGATAGAAACAGTTGTTGTCATTCAAAAGCTTCCACCCAAAATCCTTGAGGGAAAACTTCCCTGTGGGACAATTTTTGCGACTTCGGCGAAATTTTTCGAGTCGCTCAAATTTTAAGCTAGAAGCTGAAACCCTTAAAAAGAAACTTCTGCAAAGGGAGTACCCTGCAAGAATAGTGCAAAGGGCAAAGAAGAGAGCTTCTAATAGTCACAGTGAGGCACTCCTCAAGTCTAATGTAAAAACATCTAGTGAGAGACCAGTCTGTGTGACTACGTTTAACACAGCATCAAACGACATCCAAAAAATCATTTTACGAAACTGGAGAATCTTAAACTACAAAGGACTTGCCTTTGAGAAGCCCCTGTTCTCATTCAAGAGGAGCCAGAATATCAAGGATATACTGGTTCACACAAGACCAAGAAAATGCAGAAATAGGCAAGTGGAAACAGGGGGTGAACTTCAGAGAGGTTTCCTTCCTCTAGTCTTGGGGCATACACGATGTGGAATGTGTGACATTTGTCATTTAACAGCAAATACAAAAAGCATAGACTTAGGGTTTACCTACCCTTGGGAACAAAGGAGTCATACTAATTATATCTCTTCTAATTTAATTTACTTGTCAAAGTGCCCCTGTGGTCTACTTGACCTCGGTATGACTATACTAGACGGGTAAAGATCAGGATCAGGGAACACAAGTCGACTTTTAGATGCCAAAAGACAACGAGTAGATTGACCAATCACTTCAAAGAGAAGAAGCGCTCGGCTGAGGACTTCTTCTGGACTGTGGTAGACAAACCAAACATCGACTTGAGCAGAGATAATCCTGAAGGAGCACTTTTTCTGCGTGAACAGAAATGGATTTATAGGGTGCAGAGCTCCACCAGGGGATAAAATTATGATATTCCTTGGAATAGCCTCTATAACCATTGAGTCATTGTAGATAGTACGTCTGCCAAACACAACTTTATATTCCTAGGGATCATCTGAGATACTAGGTCCTATAGCTTGTTGTGTTTTCTTCCACCACCCCTTCAGCCCCAAATAAAAGGTTAAATAAGACTCCAAACTTTTGAGTATGTTGGTCAGAAGAATTTGCGTGCACTCTGATTACATCTAGGACCCTCCTGTGGGGACATTGCCATCCTCCCCGCCTGTATCTTTAATGACTATAATTTCCTTTAGTTGCCCTGGTCCTATACATGGGTTTAATAGTAGTAGCAATATCAATCGTGACATACCTAGTATTTACTCATTCTACTTTGGGTCTCGATTACCGTGACTTGCTAATGGGGCAGAATGAGAAGGTGTCAGCCCTACTGTTAAACAAGCATTGGAAATGCAATAGGTCTCGCATTAGAAAAGTTGGAGCTATTGGTCTTGTAAATGACAAATATTTTATTTATTTGTTGGTTTTTAAAATGGCTAAATTGATAGCTTTGCCATTTACAACGCCAATAGTTATAACTTTCGCGAATGTGACACCTATTGCATTTGGAATGCAACATGTTTTGTATTTACGTGACTTAGATGGCAGCTCTGGTCATTAGGCCACATTTCTAGAGAGCAGGAGAGTGCAGCAGGGGAGAGAAGCACAGCAATGCAATAGGTCTCGCATTAGGAAAGTTTGAGCTATTGCTATTTTAAAGGACATATTTCTGCATACAAATGGAAGTTTGGAAGCAAGCACCGCCACCTTACTCTGAAGAGGCATGTGTTACTGTGGATTTTTTTAATGTGTGTTTATGCATGATCCACCACATCAGTGATATTTAATTTTTGTATGTTATAAATTTGTTGTTGTTTTTAATCACTATAGGTTCCTGAATAAGGGCGAGGGGCTCCACTTAAGGTGATATGTTCTTTACCCTCTAAATTGGGAGAAGCAAGGTTCTGCACCTATGAATTACAGTGGTGAGTAGTCCTGAGGAAAGCCGGGGTATTATTTTGTGCTGGCTAAAACATGTCGACATTTATGCAGAGTGGGGGGATTGGGATCTCATTATAAACTCTCCAACCTGCCACCCACATATTTGTTTTATATTCTGGACGGGGCACCTAATATTAAAATTTGAATAAGGATCCCCAGGTACCAGTTTTATATCACTTATCATCCATCACCACCCCCTTTCGTACCACTTTGTTTGCCATAAGTTGGCAGTGTATGCTCAGACGTGAGTCCCTTGCTCACTTTGCCACTGGATTCAAGCAAGCCGGGCTGAAGACGGCTGAAATGCCAGAAACCGGTGCTTGGAAGCTTGTTTCCGGTCAAGGCAAGGCATGGCTTTGCAGTTCGGGCTGGACTGTTCCCATGAGGCACAGGGTCAGACTGATTTGCATATGGCCATGTCTGAACTGGGGTGGCAGAGTGGGCTAAAAAACGGTGATGGATTAAACCCAGATCTGTTGACTGGGTGTGAGTGTTTGATTGATTCAGATTCTCCGTCCATCACCACCCCCTTTTGTACCACTTTGTTCGCCATAAGTTGGCAGGGTATACTCAGACCTGAGTCCCTTGCTCACTTTGCCACTGGATTCAAGCAAGCCGGGCTGAAGACGGCTGAAATGCCAGAATCTGGTCCTCGGAAGCTTGTTTCCGGTCCAGGCAAGGCATGGCTTGGCAGTTCGGGCTGGACTGTTCCCATGAGGCACAGGGTCAGACTGATTTGCATATGGCCATGTCTGAACTGGGGTGGCAGAGTGGGCTAAAGAACGGTGATGGATTAAACCCATATCTGTTGACTGGGTGTGAGTGTTTGATTGGTTCAGATGCTCCATCCATCACCACCCCCTTTTGTACCACGTGGTAATAAAGCAGGCAGATAAGGGTAGAGTGACGGTACTACAAAGCAGAGTTGCTTATGAAACTGAATGCCTGAGACTCCTTGCTGATAGGAGGAACTACAGGGTACTAGGACAGTGGCTTCCTTTGAGGGAAATCACATCAATGGTGGAGGAAGCTGTCCAGAATGACTGGATCACAGAAAAAGAGGGAAGCTTCCTCTGTCAATCTAAACCAGTGACCCCATATTTTTATACGCTCCCAAAAGTGCAAAAACCAACAAGGCCCCCTCCTGGGAGGCCGATTGTTTCTGGTATGGGGTCACTTCTGGAGCCATTGTCACAGTTTTGTGATTTCTTTTTCAAATCAATAGTTCAATCTAGATCAGCATATTTGAAGGACACAACAGAGGTTTTAAAATTACTGCATGATGTGGAATTTGATCCCTTAGAGGATTTCTAGGTAGGGCTGGACGTGGAGTCCCTTTATACAAACATACCACAGATGGAAAAATTAAGGGTGGTTGAAGATATCTTGTATACTTTGGACTGGGAACATAGCACGCTGAGACCGTTTATTCTACACTTGGCGGAAATTGCCCTGACCAGAAACTTTTTTGAATTTTAGGGAACTTACTACCTCCAAACCCATGGGACCTCCATGGGTAGGGTTTTTTCTCCCAGCCTAGCTGGGTTGTATATGTCTAACTTTGAAGACCAGTACATCTACACCCATGGAGGTCCCTGGTTCCATCACATTAATGTCTGGAGGCAGTTTATTGACGACGTCCTTCTGATATGGAGGGGCGATAGGGATTCTTTGGACATTTTTTTAACTTGGTTGAACAGTAGGAATCCCTTACTTCTATTCACGTCTACTATCGCGAAGAACAGTCTCTCATTTTTGGATCTTACTATTTTTTATGAAGGCGGCAGCGTACATACAAAAATGTTTCATAAGCCGACAGATAGAAACAGTATGTTGTCATTCAAAAGCTTCCACCCGAAATCCTTGAGGGAAAACCTCCCTGTGGGACAATTTTTGCGACTTCGGCGAAATTATTCGAGTCGCTCAGATTTTAAGCTAGAAGCTGAAACCCTTGAAAAGAAACTTCTGCAAAGGGAGTACCCTGCAAGAATAGTGCAAAGGGCAAAGAAGAGAGCTTCTAATAGTCACAGTGAGGCACTCCTCAAGTCTAATGTAAAAACATCTAGTGAGAGACCAGTCTGTGTGACTAAGTTTAACACAGCATCAAACAACATCCAAAAAATCATTTTACGAAACTGGAGAATCTTAAACTACAAAGGACTTGCCTTTGAGAAGCCCCTGTTCTCATTCAAGAGGAGCCAGAATATCAAGGATATACTGGTTCACACAAGACCAAGAAAATGCAGAAATAGGCAAGTGGAAACAGGGGGTGAACTTCAGAGAGGTTTCCTTCCTCTAGTCTTGGGGCATACACGATGTGGAATGTGTGACATTTGTCATTTAACAGCAAATACAAAAAGCATAGACTTAGGGTTTACCCACCCTTGGGAACAAAGGAGTCATACTAATTGTATCTCTTCTAATTTAATTTACTTGTCAAAGTGCCCCTGTGGTCTACTTTACCTCGGTATGACTATACTAGACGGGTAAAGATCAGGATCAGGGAACACAAGTCGACTTTTAGATGCCAAAAGACAACGAGTAGATTGACCAATCACCTCAAGGAGAAGAAGCACTCGGCTGAGGACTTCTTCTGGACTGTGGTAGACAAACCAAACATCGACTTGAGCAGAGATAATCCTGAAGGAGCACTTTTTCTGCGTGAACAGAAATGGATTTATAGGGTGCAGAGCTCCACCAGGGGATTAAATTATGATATTCCTTGGAATAGCCTCTATAACCATTGAGTCATTGTAGATAGTACGTCTGCCAAACACAACTTTATATTCCTAGGGATCATCTGAGATACTAGGTCCTATAGCTTGTTGTGTTTTCTTCCACCACCCCTTCAGCCCCAAATAAAAGGTTAAATAAGACTCCTAACTTTTGAGTATGTTGGTCAGAAGAATTTGAGTGCACTATGATTACATCTAGGACCCTCCTGTGGGGACATTGCCATCCTCCCCGCCTGTATCTTTAATGACTATAATTTACTTTAGTTGCCCTGGTCCTATACATGGGTTTAATAGTAGTAGCAATATCAATCGTGACATACCTAGTATTTACTCATTCTACTTTGGGTCTCGATTACCGTGACTTGCTAATGGGGCAGAATAAAAAGGTGTCAGCCCTACTGTTAAACAAGCATTGGAAATGCAATAGGTCTCGCATTAGAAAAGTTGGAGCTATTGGTCTTGTAAATGACAAATATTTTATTTATTTGTTGGTTTTTAAAATAGCTAAATTGATAGCTTTGTCATTTACAACGCCAATAGTTATAACTTTCGCGAATGTGACACCTATAGCATTTGGAATGCAACATGTTTTGTATTTACGTGACTTAGATGGCAGCTCTGGTCGTTAGGCCACATTTCTAGAGAGCAGGAGAGTGCAGCAGGGGAGAGAAGCACAGCAATGCAATAGGTCTCGCATTAGGAAAGTTTGAGCTATTGCTATTGTAAAGGACACATTTTTTATTTATGTGCTTGTTTTGAAAATAGCGAAATTAATAGCTTTGTTATTTACAATGCCAATAGTTTTATCTTTCGCAAATATGACACCTATTGTAACACAATATGTGTTGTAGCACTGAGTGGTGTGAGGGTGAGGGGTGTGAGGGTGAGGGGGGGGTGAGGTTGAGGGTGAGTGTGTGTGTGAGGGTGAGGGTGAGTGAGGGGGTGTGAGGGTGAGGGTGTGTGAGGGTGAGTGAGGGTGTGTGAGGGTGTGTGAGGGGGTGAGGGTGAGGGTTAGGGGATGTGAGGGTGAGGGTGACTGAGGGTGTGTGAGGGTGAGGGGATGAGGGTAAGGGTGTGTGAGTGTGAGGGGGGTGATGGTGAGAGATTGCGAGGGTGAGGGGTGTGAGGGTGTGTGAGGGTGAGGGTTTGAGGCTGAGTGAGGGTGAGAGGGTTGTGAGGGGGGGTGAGGGTGTGAGGGTGTGTGAGGATGAGGGGGTGAGGGTGAGGGTGGGTGAGGGTGTGTGAGGGTGTGTGAGGGTGAGGGGGATGAGGGTGAGGAGGTGTGAGGTGTGAGGGTGATGGGGTGAGGGTGTGAGGGTGAGTGAGGGTGAGAGGGTGTGAGGGTGAGTGAGGGTGGGATGGTGTGAGGGTGAGGGGGTGTGTGAGGGTGAGGGGCTTTAGAAGCAAAAAAGGCAGAAGACTGCTGTTAAAGCGATGCATGCTTTTAACCACTTGACTCCACATTTTGAACAGCTCCAACCTACCTTCCCACTAAAATAATCATTCCGATCTTTTGCATATTTTTTAATTCATTAATTAAATACAATATTTCATAATTGGAGTATTTGTTTGCTATATAATTGTTTCTGTATTTGCGCGCATTGTTTAGAGATACAAAACGTGGAAATTGCTTTGGTTGTGTCCCTCCCGCTTCCAGTAGTGATTCAGTGGAGTCCACAATGAGGTTAAGAGCCCTGCTGCAAACCACAGACCTGCTGCATACACTGTGATTAACGCTTCAATCACTCACTCAATAAGGGTTCTTTGAAGCGCGACTACTCACCCGTGAGGGTATCAAGGCGCTGAGCGGGGCAGGTGGCGGGGAAGGGGTGGATTAAACACGTGGCACAAGAACGAAGCGCGGAGCTCACCTGGAGTTGTATTTGGTCGAAACAGAATCGTGCCAAAAAAAGGTTACTCCCTAGCGCTGGGTCGCTGCTGCACTGTACATTCTGACTGACAGCACAGGTGGCAACTAGGCACTGCACACAGGACACAGACTGCCCCTGCCATGTCTCACGAGGTGCACAAAATCCAAATAGACCTTATGCTAGTGGGTATACTGTATCCAGGCCGAGTCCGGAGGCAAAAAGGTAACTGCAGCTTGAGTTGAGGCAGAGCGGATAGATGCCAGACCCCGGACACGTGTAAAAAAATATATATCTCTGTTGCAAATGTCGATCCGAATGTTAAGTATGTGCAGTAGCCCACCTGGAGGGACAAGGTGTCAGAATCCCTTTGGCACACTTTCACAAACCCAGGACACCCTTGTTTTGCCCCTCGCTGCCAGCCACCATTGAAGTTAGTTTATTTGAAAAGTCTATTAAACAAAGCAACACTGCAATGGTGTGCTAACAGTGACCTCAAGCCCCAGCTTAAACTTCAATTGGGATGGATACTGCGATGTAATTTCTTCACAGCCAATCACACCATTAGACTTCACAGACCTCAGAGTCTCCTTACCCTCTTTGCACTAGGTGGGCACAGCTTCGCTGGCAGGTGTGGAGGACTAAGGTGGGGTAGGAAGTAGGTTCCAAAGTCTATTTACGTACATGCTCAGGAAATCACTTTCCATTATTACGGGGAAGGAAGGGCAGATAATTCGTCCATCTGCTGCAGAAATCTATTTCATCCAAGGAATTGGTATCCTGGTAGGGTAACGTCAGCCTTTAATTCATCTTATTCAGATAAAAACCTTACCATTGAGATTGCTTGTAGTGAACTATAGCTCTCACTAGCACAAGTACAAAGCTGGAAGAACTTTTCAAAAAGTGCTACATTAAAAACTAGTGCAGTTTAATACCCTGGGCGGCTCAGATAATTACGTAGTGTAGATTGCTTCAACTAACTATAATGATTTTTCTTAAGAAATCTATCAAATTCAAATAAAAATTGGGAGTGTCTGACTAATCACATTGGTGTACGAGCGGCTCTGCACAGCAGATACAGCATACAGCATTGTCTCTCCAGGAGACAACAAAATGTGTAGGCAAACTTGAATTAAATGAAGTAGTCGGTTCCGGGTAATATGAGAATAGAAAGCAATGGCGCAGACTTGTGTCTGCTATGCTCCCCACATCCCGCAGGAGGGTACTACAGAAGCTAAAAAGCGAACGGCCCTAGCATTCCAAGCGCTGTTGGCTCAAGTAAACTTCCACACCCGTTGCAAAACCGGTATAACAAATATGTCTAGAGAGATTCTATGACAATCCAAAAAAAACCTGTTTTGAAATCAGCTATCACGTGGTTTAATTGGCGTCTTTCAAAGCAACAGCACCAGACTAGAGGAAACAGAGAAGGTGGAGGGGCATTTCCGGACACCAATATAAACATGTAGTTTCAAAAGAATTTCACAAGGTACACTGGCAGGCTATGGCAAATAGTTACTGGAGTACAATGAAAAAGGGAATAATATCCGGCAGGTCTAGGAGAACGGTAATGGCTGAGTGCAAAGTCGGGGAGGGGGGAGGAGAAATGCGACACGGCGGGCAGGGGAGGGGGCGGAGCGGGGAGAGCGGCGATGAGGGTGTGAAGCAGCAGGGGCCTTTGAAGTAAAGCTAAGCTTCACTTCAAAGGTGTGGGAGGAGTGTGGCTGAGGCAGAGCGCACGCTGGGGGAAGCTTGTGGGGCGGAGCGGGAAGAGCTGCTGGGGAACAGATGGCGATTTGATGATGTGCACGCGCATTTTAGGTCAATGCGCTTGCGCATTGACCTAAAAGCGCACGGGCACAGCACCAAATCGCCAGTTGGGTAAAGTCTATTTAAGTCTCTATAGTCTTGCTCTGCTCAATGCGCATGCGCATTGAGAGGCGAGACCTAAAAATACATGTAGTGGATTCCAGAACATATATTTATTAAATTAATAATTGATAATAATAATAACGGAGAGATGTAGTGTCTATTAAATTAAAAACTTCTCTTTAGTGGTAGGATGTACGGGGAGAGAGGGGGCCCCGAACCGGGGGTTTTGAGTTACGCACCCGAGTACGAGCGCTCTTGTGTTTCTCTGAGGCCTGAGAGACCGGTGAGTCACGTGGGGCGACGCACCGTGAGGGGCATGGCCGGGACGTCTTCAAGAGCATCGGGATGACGCCAGCTCAGTACCCTACACTGCGGAGCTGGAGAGATGAATTACGTGAGCAAACAACTGACCTTGAAAGCAGTAAGCGGGGCACAGGGGGCGGATGGAGGTGGTGCGCATTTAGTTGCCAGACTATAAAAACATAGGGGCCGATTAGGATTGCGGTGATTCAGCATCCTCCGGGCCGGCGGAAGCCGCCACCGGCCCGGAGGATGCGGAGTCACCGCAGCAGTGCCTCCAAAGACTCCCCGTCAGATTAGGATGGCTGGGGGGTCATCGGCGGACGGGAAAACCGTCCACCGCTTTTCCGCCGCGGTTGCCTTCCGACCTTGGCGGAAAAGCTCTAATATCAGACACCGCCAGCCATATTAGGATGGGGCAGGAAACATGCTTTTCCACGGTGGCTTTTCCGCTGTGGAAAAGCATGTGGTCTTGTCAGTTTAGGGGCCCGTTGCGGGCCCCCAGGGTGTCAGGGGGTGGGGGGTGCACATGGGGGGTACCTATGGTACCCCCCTGCATTTACATGAACAAAGCGGCAGGCACCGTGCGGTGCCTGCGGCTTTGTGCATGTAAATGCAAATCATGCATTTTTAACCTTGCGGCGGGTGCTGCTTCAAGCAGCACCCGCCGCAAGGTTAAATATATGGGATGTGACCGCCAGGGTGGCGGTGACATCCTAATTTGCATTGAGGGACCGCCGCTGCCCATGCGGACGGTCCCTCTACCTCAGGGTGGCGGACGGACGCAGGTCCGTCCGCCATCCTAATGACCCCCATAGTCACATTACAAATTACTGAGACGGTGGGACGTTTGACATGGTTCAGTTACTGAGTACTTTGGCAGGGGATTTAGTCTCTAAAGCACTTACAGACCACTATGATATCCTTAAGTATTGAGGAAATCGTTGTCGCTCTCCACCCTAGAATGTGGCGACTTAAGGTGGCGGCAGAATCGGGTTAGTGATTTGGAATACTGATGACCTGTGAGTCATTTATATGTGATAAGGAGGTCCCTACTTGAGTAAGAAAGAAGGCATACTTGGGCAGGGTGTAATGACACAAACCTATAACTATGAGACCATCAGAAGCGAGGGCTGGGCTCTTCACAATAGAAGCCCGACCATTGTGTGATTTACTGCACGTTTTTATATTTTTTTCACTATGGCATCTTTTTTCTTACAGAGAGTGCGTGCAGGCAGCTGTTTTCACTGCCCTGCAATTTCAAGTTTAAGAATTGAATAAACTCAGTAAGTTTGGTGGAGTATATGGTGCCCGGTATGTCTTGTGGTGCTCTAAGTAATGGTTGTTTAATAATGTTTATAACCGCACCTCTAGAATTAAGAAAAGTTCTAATAGAGTATATAGCTGGTTATTACAACAGCTGTGGTGGGTTAAGTTTGGAAGCAAGCACCGCCACCTTACTCTGAAGGGCGGTGTGAGTATGTTCCTGTGGAGATTTTTTAATGTGTATTTGGGCATGGTCCACCACATCAGTGATATTTCATTTGTGTATGTTATTAGTTTTTTATTGTTTTTAATCACTATAGGTTCCTCTCTAAAGGCGAGGGGCTCCACTTAAGGTGATATGTTCTTTACCCTCTAAATTGGGAGGAGCAAGGTTCTGCACCTAGGGATTACAGTGGTGAGAAGTCCTGAGGAAAGCCGGGGTATTATTTTGGGTTCCATGATGAAATATCGCTTACAAAACCATCGTCCTACAAAAATATCGTCACAAATATATCGTCTACAAAAATATCGTCATCATACACTTAAACAAGGATTGACACAAATATCGATATTTTTTTATCGACTACTCTAATATCGTTAACACTTATATCGACTACTTAAATATCGACTACTACATTATCGACAATCTTTAAAATAACATTACCTTCTACAATAATATTGACAACACTAACATCAAGACAACGAAATGTGTAGGCAAACTTGAAATAAATAAAGTAGTCGGTTCCGGGTAATATGAGAATAGAAAGCAATGGCACAGACTTGTGTCTGCTATGCTCCCCACATCCCGCAGGAGGGTACTACAGAAGCTAAAAAGCGAACGGCCCTAGTATTCCAAGCGCTGTTGGCTCAAGTAAACTTCCACACCCGTTGCAAAACCGGTATAACAAATATGTCTAGAGAGCTTCTATGACAATCCAAAAAAAACCTCTTTTGAAATCAGCTATCACGTGGTTTAATTGGCGTCTTTCAAAGCAACAGCACCAGACTAGAGGAAACAGGGAAGGTGGAGGGGCATTTCCGGACACCAATATAAACATGTAGTTTCAAAAGAATTTCACAAGGTACACTGGCAGACTATGGCAAATAGTTACTGGAGTACAATGAAAAAGGGAATAATATCCGGCAGGTCTAGGAGAACGGTAATGGCTGAGTGCAAAGTCGGGGAGGGGGGAGGAGAAATGCGACACAGCGGGCAGGGGAGGGGGCGGAGCGGGGAGAGCGGCGATGAGGGTGTGAAGCAGCAGGGGCCTTTGAAGTGAAGCTAAGCTTCACTTCAAAGGTGTGGGAGGAGTGTGGCTGAGGCAGAGCGCACGCTGGGGGAAGCTTGTGGGGCGGAGCGGGAAGAGCTGCTGGGGAACAGATGGCGATTTGATGATGTGCACGCGCATTTTAGGTCAAGGCGCTTGCGCATTGACCTAAAAGCGCACGGGCACAGCACCAAATCGCCAGTTGGGTAAAGTCTATTTAAGTCCCGATAGTCTTGCTCTGCTCAATGCGCATGCGCATTGAGAGGCGAGACCTAAAAATACATGTAGTGGATTCCAGAACATATATTTATTAAATTAATAATTGATAATAATAATAACGGAGAGATGTAGTGTCTATTAAATTAAAAACTTCTCTCAAGTGGTAGGATGTACGGGGAGAGAGGGGGCCACGAACCGGGGGTTTTGAGTTACGCACCCAAGTACGAGCGCTCTCGTGTTTCTCTGAGGCCCGAGAGACCGGTGAGTCACGTGGGGCAACGCTCCGTGAGGGGCATGGCCGGGACGTCCTCAAGAGCATCGGGATGACGCCAGCTCAGTACCCTACACTGCGGAGCTGGAGAGATGAATTACGTGAGCAAACAACTGACCTTGAAAGCAGTAAGCGGGGCACAGGGGGCGGATGGAGGTGGTGCGCATTTAGTTGCCAGACTATAAAAACATAGGGGCCGATTAGGATTGCGGTGATTCAGCATCCTCCGGGCCGGCGGAAGCCGCCACCGGCCCGGAGGATACGGAGTCACCGCAGCAGTGCCTCCAAAGACTCCCCAATAGGATTAGGATGGCTGGGGGGTCATCGGCGGACGGGAAAACCGTCCACCGCTTTTCCGCCGCGGTTGCCTTCCGACCTTGGCGGAAAAGCTCTAATATCAGACACCGCCAGCCATATTAGGATGGGGCAGGAAACATGCTTTTCCACGGTGGCTTTTCCGCTGTGGAAAAGCATGTGGTCTTGTCAGTTTAGGGGCCCGTTGCGGGCCCCCAGGGTGTCAGGGGGTGGGGGGTGCACATGGGGGGTACCTATGGTACCCCCCTGCATTTACATGAACAAAGCGGCAGGCACCGCGCGGTGCCTGCGGCTTTGTGCATGTAAATGCAAATCATGCATTTTTAACCTTGCGGCGGGTGCTGCTTCAAGCAGCACCCGCCGCAAGGTTAAATATATGGGATGTGACCGCGAGGGTGGCGGTGACATCCTAATTTGCATTGAGGGACCGCCGCTGCCCATGCGGACGGTCCCTCTACCTCGGGGTGGCGGACGGACGCAGGTCCGTCCGCCCTCCTAATGACCCCCATAGTCACATTACAAATTACTGAGACGGTGCGACGTTTGACATGGGTCAGTTACTGAGTACTTTGGCAGGGGATTTAGTCTCTAAAGCACTTACAGACCACTATGATATCCTTAAGTATTGAGGAAATCGTTGTCGCTCTCCACCCTAGAATGTGGCGACCTAAGGTGGCGGCAGAATCGGGTCAGTGATTTGGAATACTGATGACCTGTGAGTCATTTATATGTGACAAGGAGGTCCCTACTTGAGTAAGAAAGAAGGCATACTGGGCAGGGTGTAATGACACAAACCTATAACCATGAGACCATCGGAAGCGAGGGCTGGGCTCTTCACAATAGAAGCCCGACCATTGTGTGATTTACTGCACGTTTTTATAATTTTTTCACTATGGCATCTTTTTTCTTACAGAGAGTGCGTGCAGGCAGCTGTTTTCACTGCCCTGCAATTTCAAGTTTACGAATTGAATAAACTCAGTAAGTTTGGTGGAGTATATGGTGCCCGGTATGTCTTGTGGTGCTCTAAGTAATGGTTGTTAAATAATGTTTATAACCGCACCTCTAGAATTAAAAAAAGTTCTAATAGAGTATATAGCTGGTTATTACAACAGCTGTGGTGGGTTAAGTTTGGAAGCAAGCACCGCCACCTTACTCTGAAGGGCGGTGTGAGTATGTTCCTGTGGAGATTTTTTAATGTGTATTTGGGCATGGTCCACCACATCAGTGATATTTCATTTGTGTATGTTATTAGTTTTTTATTGTTTTTAATCACTATAGGTTCCTCTCTAAAGGCGAGGGGCTCCACTTAAGGTGATATGTTCTTTACCCTCTAAATTGGGAGGAGCAAGGTTCTGCACCTAGGGATTACAGTGGTGAGAAGTCCTGAGGAAAGCCGGGGTATTATTTTGGGTTCCATGATGAAATATCGCTTACAAAACCATCGTCCTACAAAAATATCGTCACAAATATATAGTCTACAAAAATATCGTCATCATATACTTAAACAAGGATTGACACAAATATCGATATTTTTTTATCGACTACTCTAATATCGTTAACACTTATATCGACTACTTAAATATCGACTAATACATTATCGACAATCTTTAAAATAACATTACCTTCTACAATAATATTGACAACACTAACATCGACTACCTCTCTACTTATATAAATATACAAATAATATCGTCCAATTCTTAACTACCAAATATACACAATACCTTTAAATTATTCACTTTTTCACACTTATTTAATGTAAAAAAATACTTTTCGCACATATATGTCTATACAATATCTATAATTTATTTCTATATAATAATAAAAAATACTTTAGTAATACAGACATTAAAAACACTATCATACACTCTTATTCGATAACTTTAAATCACTTTTCACTAATTTATACATTTTAATATTTTTTTCCATTAAAATAAAACACATATAATACATTTTATAATATAAATTCGCAAACAATTATTGATGCAACAAACTCTTTACAAAATAACGGCTTTTAAATTCAAAATAATGTTCTCAGCCAATGAATTTAAAATATATTTAATTGAACCAATCAAATGCTACCATTAATTAACTCACTACTATAAATACAATTAGAAACTTAACTTAATTTACCTTTTTTGGCCCAAACTTGGAGAAAAACGGTTACCTTGCTGAAGAGAAGAGAATACACACCAACTACAACGACTACAACACTGCATACTACAACTCAAGTAAGTGAAATCCCATTTCATGTATCATTCAAACCTGTCGAAAACTACCTGAACTCCCTAATCTAAAAACCTGGTCTTCTTTTCTGTTAAAATATAATTACAACAACCTATCAACAACCACCACAAGTTAATAAGTTAATGAAATTATGAACTGCCTTATCCATGTCTACTTAGAAAACTTTAAAATATTTTAAAAAGTAGCAAAGTAAAGTTGCAAAAGACTTCATATGTTATTAACTACTATTATCCTAATACTATAAATAACAAAAATTAACTTTCTTTTACAGATTATACAAACTTCATCTACCAATCTACAACTACACTAACAACATCTTCTACTACATTAGTAAGTATACCCACTGTGTCTATTAAAAATCAGAAAGTAAAAACAAACAACTCTAAAACTAAACAATTTTTTTATTATTCTTTTCCACAACTACAGAACATTAAAGAGAGAAACTCAAGATAGAAGAACAAGAATAATATAATTAGCAGGAAAACAGCATTGTAAGTACGTTTTTGCACTTTTTCCTTTCCATATAGACATCTCAAAATTTTTTTTTCACTTTTAATAAAAATACATATATATGTCTCCACAGATCTACCTTAGACATGGCAACTGGAGCTACTTTTATAACTTCTCAAAAGGGAAAATAATGCTGAGCTACATGGGTTACACCTACACCCAAAAAAGAATCAAAGGGTATAAGACCCATTGGAAATGTAGTAAATATTACTCAAGTGCATGCTATGGTAGAGCAACTACTGTTGATAACAATGTTGTAAATGTACATGAGCATAACCACCCACCCAATGTAACAGAAGTCGAAGTAAGAGAAGCACTAGAGACATTGAGAGATGCTAGTACAGGCTCACAAGAAACAAGCACTAGTATTTTGAAAAATGTTTTAAGCAAAGTGCCAGAACATGTAACAGGACAGTTACCTTCAATCCCCAACTTGAAAAGATTAATAGCTAAAACAAAATGAGCTTCTGATCCAACTCCACCAGCACCTGAAACTTTTCAAGACATAAAAATATATCCTGAATATACTATTACACACAATGAAGATAAATTCTTAATGTATGATAACCACAGTCATGACACATTTTTTTTACTTTTTGCAACAAATAACAATTTGCAAAAACTAAAATCATGTGAAACCTGGATGATGGATGGAACTTTTAAAGTATGTCCCAAACCTTTCTATCAACTTTACACCATCCATGGTGAATACCAAGAAACAAATATCCCTTTAATTTATACACTGCTGCCAAATAAAACAAATGCTACCTACGTTGAAATTTTAACAACTATCAAAGAATTTACAGATAATTACTATCCACAAAGAATCATAATTGATTTTGAAATAGCCATGATTCAAGCTATCCTTAAAATATATCCTTACACCTCAATACAAGGGTGTTATTATCACTACAACCAAAGTATATGGAGGCACTTACAAAAATCTACTTTAAGCATTGAATATTCAACAAACAGTTACTTGGCTTATCAGATTAAAAAGTTAATTGCATTGGCATATGTGCCAACAACAGACGTTGCTAACTACTACAATTTACTACTTGACAGCCCTTTCTACCGCACCAATGAGAAAAAATGTACTCCCTTCTTAGACTATTTTGAAGATACCTGGGTGGGAAGATTACTTCGTTCTGGCCACCGCAGACAACCTAAATTTCAAATTCCATGGTGGAATGTGTATGCTAGTACTATAGCACAAAAAGCCAAAACTAACAACGCAGTCGAAGGATGGCATAATGCCTTCCAAGCCACATTAGGAAGAACACAACCCACACTTCATAAACTAATCCAAAGCATCAAAAAAGAACAAAGCTACCAAGAACTCAGAATAGAGCAATCTCTATCTAAAATCGGCCCTAAACTAAGTAAACAAACATTAAATATGTACCAATACCTACAGCAAAAAACCAGAATGTACCCAAGTATCGAAGGTCTTGAATACTTAGACCTAATAGCAAAATCCATCCTTTAACAAGCAATACAAAAAAAATGTTGCTAAAAATAAATAAAGCAAACCTTTTTTTTCAATGTAGTTAAATTATGTCATGTAAAAATAAATGTAATCTATTATTACAAGACATAATAAAATGACATAAAACAAAATTGTACAATATAGCACAATCCACCCTAAAATAAAAAATAATAATAACTTACGGTTCTGCAGCTGTAGAATATATTCCAAGAAGATTGTTTCCACACGAATAGAACCAAAATCAATCCACATAGTTTAAAAAAATCCCCACAAAATGCAAAAATACAACTGTTTTATAAGGGTCCCATGTCGCAATCCTCTGGAGAACGGAACCATAAAAAACCCGAAAATTAATCACGAAAAAAAAATCCAAAATTGGGAAAAATCAGGAAAAGTAATTAAATATTTACCTGTATTTAAAAAAAACGAGATAAAATCCATCTGCTCACCAAAACGAACACCTGTAAATAAATACAAACAAAACCCACCCACAATAAATACGAAAGACACAAAGCCTAAACATAACATATAAAACATAGGAAAACACCTGAACTAATTCATTAATACAATACATAAACCTTATTTTCATAATAAATACCTAACAAAGTACGTTATCAATAACGACCTTAAATAAGACGTACTTATCACATAAACTGTAAATCACAACACATATCGACACGTACACACTACAACTAGCTCTATAATACCTTAAAATGTAGTTAAAAATAATGTAAAATAAACTTACCTTCACCAACACGAAGCAGCTCCCAACCGCGAAGTTCCGTTTTCTGAAATGACCCAAACAACGATGTCGATAGACTAAAAAGTGAAGTTCCAAAAACAAAATGGCAGCAGAATAAAAACAAAAATAGGACTAAATATCCATTAAATAAAAAAATTGTGATAAATAGCATTTTTTTCCATGTTTACTAATAATTTTCTTATTATTCTGAAGAAACATATGATTAATGTAAAATATACAATAACATTTTTAATATAATTATGTATTAATTAATTATTGTATATTAAAATATGTTTTTGATTGTTAAATATTTTTTTGTGATGTATAAAAAGAAACTCTATTTTATGTACATATTTTTGAAAAATACAATTACATGTAAATTAATTAACATATTAAATTTTAATCAATAAATTCACAATTTAATATACTATTGGCAATGTAAATTGTAAACAAATAATTGAAATATATGTATTAAAATTATATAAATGTTTGCATTGACAAATGAAAGTATGAATAAACAATTAGTGTACAAAACTATATTACTATTGTACTTAATAAATGTTGAAACTTGTGATATGTATGTAAAAATGTTGAAAATATACATATTTGTTTATTTTTAAAAACAATATTACAACATTACATATAATATTATTATTATAAATGTAAAATACATTTTTTTTATAAATATATTTTAAATTTAAATAAAATCATTTAATATAAAATACATATAAAACATAACTCATTGAAAATACTTAACAGTAATCAACAATAAATCACTATTTTAACTCCAATCCAACATTAGTCAGGGAAAGTGCTGGACAGTAAACCATAATATTTTACTATTCTAACTCCAAATATAACATTAGTCAGGGAAAGTGCTGGATAGTAAACCATAATATTTTCTATTCTAACTCCAATCCAACATAAATCAGGGAAAGTGCTGGACAGTAAACCATAATAATTTACTATTCTAACTCCAAATGTAACATTAGTCAGGGAAAGTGCTGGATAGTAAACCATAATAATTTACTATTCTAACTCCAATCCAACATAAGTCAGGGAAAGTGCTGGACAGTAAACCATAATAATTTACTATTCTAACTCCAAATATAACATTAGTCAGGGAAAGTGCTGGATAGGAAACCATAATAAATTACTATTCTAACTCCAATCCAACATAAGTCAGGGAAAGTGCTGGACAGTAAACCATAATAATTTACTATTCTAACTCCAAATATAACATTAGTCAGGGAAAGTGCTGGATAGTAAACCATAATAATTTACTATTCTAACTCCAATCCAACATAAGTCAGGGAAAGTGCTGGACAGTAAACCATAATAATTTACTATTCTAACTCCGAATATAACATTAGTCAGGGAAAGTGCTGGATAGTAAACCATAATAATTTTCTATTCTAACTCCAATCCAACATAAGTCAGGGAAAGTGCTGGACAGTAAACCATAACAATTTACTATTCTAACTCCAAATATAACATTAGTCAGGGAAAGTGCTGGACAGTAAACCATAATAATTTACTTTTCTAACTCCAATCCAACATAAGTCAGGGAAAGTGCTGGATAGTAAACCATAATAATTTACTATTCTAACTCCAATCCAAAATAAGTCAGGGAAAGTGCTGGACAGTAAACCATAATAATTTACTATTCTAACTCCAAATATAACATTAGTCAGGGAAAGTGCTGGATAGTAAACCATAATAATTTACTATTCTAACTCCAAATATAACATTAGTCAGGGAAAGTGCTGGACAGTAAACCATAATAATTTACTTGTCTAACTCCAATCCAACATAAGTCAGGGAAAGTGCTGGACAGTAAACCATAATAATTTACTATTCTAACTCCAATCCAACATAAGTCAGGGAAAATGCTGGACAGTAAACCATAATAATGTACTATTCTAACTCCAAATATAACATTACTCAGGGAAAGTGCTGGATAGTAAACCATAATAATTTACTATTCTAACTCCAATCCAACATAAGTCAGGGAAAGTGCTGGACAGTAAACCATAATAATTTACTATTCTAACTCCAATCCAACATAAGTCAGGGAAAGTAATGGACAGTAAACCATAATAATTTACTATTCTAACTCCAATCCAACATAAATCAGGGAAAATGCAGGACAGTAAAAAACAACATTTATGCTATTCCAATTAAAAAACAGCACTTTATATATATTACTAACAACTCTTATCTATGATACTACAAAATGAACTATTACATTACAATTAAACAATATTCTATTTTTATAATGACAATAACAATTAATTTTACCAAAATTTAATTATTAAATTTCGAAAATAAAATATATTTTTTACATACATTTAAATAAATTATTCTTTTTCATACAAATTTTTGATTTTTTTTAAAATAATTATTTGCATATATTATAACAAAAAAAGATAAATAAAATATTACACAATTAACTTATTCAAATATTATTAAATTAAAAAATTTCGAATTTAAAATTTAATTTTTAAAATTTAAATATTTAAATTTCGAATTTTGTTTTTTTATTAACATTTAAGTTTTTTAAAAACATTATATTACATTAATCACACACTTAATCACAAAATTATTACATAATACATAAAATTTAAATCCAAGAAAACAAAAATTTTGTTTTCTAATTTTTAAATATTTACATTTAAATTTACATTTAATATCACTTATTCTAATATACTACCCACCCTTATCCCCTATATCAACAACAACCCACTACTAAAACTTTATTTAAATTTAATTACATTTTTAATTTTTTTTTTAAATCGAATTTCGCAATTCTAAATTACAATTTTTTTTCTATATTGTTACTATTCTATACAAATTATTTACACTACTTTTTTAAATTACTACCCACCCTTATCCCCTATAATACCAATAACCCGCTCCTATAATATTTACTAATATTATATTTTTTTAAACATTTTAATCCATATAATAATATTAACATACATTTTTTAATTATTATTTTAACATAAAAAATACTTTTCGACACTTATATAACACATTCAGTTATTTGGTCGATATTATATACAACGATATTTTTCTTAACAATATTCTATACAACGATATTTTTTTTGACGATATTTTTGTCATTCTAAAAAATCGATATTTACAACAACGATATTTATTACAACGATATTTTTGAAAGTCGATATTCTTACCTCGATATTTATGCTAGTCGATATTATCCCGTCGATATTCCTGCATTATACCATAATTTTGTGCTGGCTGAAACATGTTGACATTTATGCAGAGTGGGGGGGTTGGAATCTCATTATAAGTTCTCCAACCTGCCACCCACGTATTCGTTTTATTTTCTGGACCGGGCACCTTATATTAAAATTTGAACAAGGATCCCCAGCTACCAGTTTTATATCACTTATTATCACTTGTTCTGCACTGTTATCTCACCTTTGATTCAACTCTCACATTTTGTGTTGTATTGTCTTCCCCTCCCTATTGCTCCACCTCCAGCGTTGGGCTGGCACAGAGGTGTGTTTGCAGCCCTATTATGAAGCATGACACAGCTTGCTGTGTGTGAGGGCAGTTTTACAAAAGTGGTGCATTCCCACACACGTTTTTTATCTCCACCTAATGATTTATCCCTCTTCTATTTGTGATATTTAATTATTGAGCGGGAGGTTGAAGAGGGTTTCTTCTCTCACCCCTCTGTACTTTGTGTGTTTTAAACAATTATTCTACCTCAAATCATGAACCCACTGAAATATATTAGACAAAACAGAAATATGTGATCTATGTGTTGGATTGTGGTTCTGTACTAGACACAGAACAGTCTGAGCAATTTATTGAGTCAGACCTATGACCCGAAATGATTCATGAATATGTCCAGCAAGGGCATTAATTACTTTAGTTACATTACCAATGTTTTTCCCTGGAAATGAAATCTCTGGAGGAGGTATCCCACTCATCTAAGCTATCTTAAAAGGCAGTCTGTTTGCCTCTAATTAACCCCTTCTGTGCTGCGCGAATTTTGCTGCGGTGCTGAACGTTCCATTGGGCCTATGGAACCATGACGGAACGGTTCCGTCATAAGCACAGGCCAACCGACGCTCAGGACGGAACCGTTCCGTCATGAGCATGGAAGGGGTTAAGGACTGCATAAGCCTTATTTCAGAGTCCCACAAGTACATTTATTTCAGTTTACAGCACTGTTAAAACTCTTTTCAAAAGTCTGTCAGGGTAAATGCACAGCTATCAGCTGTTCTGGACATCCAACACCATCTAAAAGGGAGGGTGAAGGAGTTATTTAGCATCCTGTATTTGGTCCAGTGAACTGATTCTAATTATAAACACAATGTTGTGGCCACTATCAGCTGCCCCTGCCCTTCAAGGCAAACATACTTTGCAGCATTTTCAGGGCCATGGACATTCACAATCTTAAAACAGCACAGCAGCAGGTGTCAACTTTGTCAAAGCTGCCCTGATTTGTTTATATTTTTGGGCTAATCACCTGCACCTGCTTTAGGGCAATGTGGAGTACTAAAGAACACTTGCAAATTCTTGGACAAGGATACATAAAATACCCCCAGCCAAAGGACAAGGCAGTGTGGTCAATCAAAGAGCACCCACTCACTCCCGACTCCACCTTTGGGCTCGGTGATGAGATACTTCAAAATACAATTATAAAACAGTTGTGAAAAGTGGATGGGGCACAAGCCCACCTTTGAGCAAGACAGAGGTTACAAAAAGCAACCCCCACATTTCGGTAATGCAGGAGACGCACTGTGTTGCTCCTTTGGGTGGGGTTTTATCCCTATTCCAGGGTGGGCTACCCCCAAGCCTTTGTTTTGTATGGTTTCCGTAATGTCTTGTGGGCTTTGTACAATCCTTGGGGTGCAACTTGGGGACAACCCCCTAATCTACTTCCCAGTTGGACAGAAAAACAGAATTACCCCTTTTTGCGATTGTCAAATGACCCTATGCCAGAGTAGGCTGCCCCACCCTTTTGTTTATTTTTAGGTAGTTAAATCCCTGGCTGTGAGTGAGCTTTCCACTCCCTTGGGGGCATATTGAGGGACAAACCCCCAATTTGCCAACCTGGGAAGTAGAAAGAGACAGTATTGCCCCATTTTGGGATGGGTTCATGGCCCTATAGCAAGGTTGGCCGTCCACATGTTTTTTTTACATTTTGTTTCCCTAGTATCTAGAGAGCTTTCTTGCCCTGGTAGGGCAGTTTGGAGGCAAACCCCATATTCGTCCTCCCAGGGAGATCAGAAAAACGGTACCCGCTTTAGGGGTGTGGGCATTCCGTATGCCATCGTAGGACGCCAAACTCTTGTTAAAGAACTTCCTTGGTGTCCAGCGGGTTAGGCAGAAAGACTGTATTGCCTCCATTTAGGTTGGGGGCATAGCCCTATTCCATGGGGGGCCTCCCTAGCCCTTTTTTCTTTAGGAAATTACATGGTGTCTAGCAGAATATCTACCCCCTTGAGGGAGGCAGATTGGAAGTAAACACCCTCGACTCCCTTAACCTGTTGCATGCGACGGACGGCCCCCGGCCATCCGACGTCACAGTGGGCATGTGCAGAGGACAGCAGGGGTCCATCCCAAACACGCCAACTCATTAATTCCCCAGCACCGCAGCGACATTTGCACCGAGGCCAAGGTGTTAAGGGAAGAGAAATAATATACTGGCGAAGTTGGGAAAGCACAGGCCTTGGCACAGAGGGCTACTCCCTCAATGAAATATCCCTGGTGGAAGCATCATCAGATCACATCTATCTGATGCTTTGCAAAGTAGGAGAGGTAAAGCTGAGGCGCTCTCATTTCTATTGATACCTCCTTCTGTGGACAATTCTCTACGGAGGCTGAAAATGGCTGTTTTCAGTTCCCTCAGCACTTGCAGGGATACCAGGAAAATGTTTCCTAAGTACCGTTCTTGCAAATGAAATCATTGCCTAACTGAAGTGATTGCATAATTTGCAGAACTGTCACAACCATCTGGGCCGGAGCAAGAAAGTTTCATGCTCTGACCCTCAATGTTGGCGAGCGCGAGCACGGAAAAAGCACGGAGTGCGGGAAAACTCTGCAGACTTCACGGAGAGAGCAGAGTTCACCACCTAGGCCTAGGAAATACCTGCCACATTACTATATGTTAATTCAGAAACCTCTTAGCTACTCAAATTGCTCATAGTTAGTCAAATTATCCCATATGCAAATCTTAAAACATATTTATGCATTTATTTATTCAATATTTTCTTTTAGCGCAAAGAACATAGAGAATTATCAAAAAGTACCAAAAA
Organism: Lissotriton vulgaris; assembly: GCF_964263255.1. Classification (NCBI taxonomy): domain Eukaryota; kingdom Metazoa; phylum Chordata; class Amphibia; order Caudata; family Salamandridae; genus Lissotriton; species Lissotriton vulgaris. The sequence continues at coordinate 693,343,280 of NC_141691.1, read as the reverse complement.
AGTAAAGCAAACCACTGAAAATAGGCCTGTAACTGAAGGATTGCATTAACTTATACACACTCTGGGGAAGAATCTGAGGAAAGCTGTCATAGAACAGTCAAAGTAATTTCCACCCACCTCTGACTTGCTATGTGGGTTGGGAAAAATGCGCTTCCAGATGTAATCCCAACTATCAATTAGCCCTGAACATAAAACTCTGCTCTGCTCGCGGAGTTTGTGGAGTTTTGGCAACTCCGCCTTTCGTGTAGAACACGGAGTTGCCGAAAAACTCTGCACTTTGTACTCAGCAACGGAGCACAGTTTTTTTCTGTTGGCGCCCCACATAATACATGTTTGCCTGCATGGGAGCGACTTGCTGTGTGCCTGCGATGCCGATGAGATTTTCCGAGCCATTCGCGAGCTTGGTTTGATAGGTGGCTGCATGGTCCCCTGTTAGTTTGCGGTCACCAACACGTCATTTGAACGCGCCAACGGACTTCCAGTGGGGGGTTTGTAAAGAACGCGATCCTGAACGTGCAGGATCTACAGCGACTGCAATCTGGAGAAGGCTCTCTCCCAGAGCAGCATCAAATCCTTCTCGAAAAGATGATTTTGATAAAAAAAACTCCTCAAATTGACATTTGGCTATACTTTTTTGTGCAAGGAGTCCTTTTTCTTTTTTTACTTTTTTTCACGAGGAAGGAAGTGCCCCAGAGCCTCCAACTTCCTGTTCCTGTCCAGCAGGCTCCTATCAGTGCTTTCTCCATCTCCTGGTCACTTTTCATTTGGATTAGGAGTTGGAAGGATCACTCTTTGTGTCTGCTGCATAATATATCATTAGATTTGGGGACAAGTAAGTTGGAAAACAGGTGTAATTTATTTGATTGGGGCCATGCACCTAGATATATTTGTACATTTTTTATTGATTTTTTAAAATGTATTGTGGTGGGTGGCCTGTAGTTTCAGTAGGGGCTAGTTTTTTCTTTGTAAGTATTTTTTCTTCTTTTATAAAGGAAACAAGTTGCACAGTTCACTACATTTTCTCTAGGCTTGGGCGATAAATTTCATTTTGCTCGCAGAATTTGGGTAATTTCGCGTTCCGCAGAGAACACGGAATTGCCAAAAATTCTGGGATCCGCAAGTTTGCAGAATTTTTTGCTTGTTCACACTTACAAAATCCGTGTTTGTGAGATAATTCGCCCCGAGCACGCAAACAACGTTCTCGAACAGGAAAAAAGCATCGCAAACGGGCGGAGCAAGCAATTGCGCATCTTCTCCATGTTTTGCTTTTGAAATCGACTTGCAATATTTATTTAATTCACTATGTAGCTCAGTAGTCTGCCAATAGGCCTTTCTCAGCTAGTAGGCCTAGAGCTACTTATGGGTGCATGAAAAAACAACTGTTTCTGTAGTATCTGTTGAAATAAAACATCATTTAGGGCATGGATGGCATTGGATTGAAATACAAAGTGTTTTTTTGTGGTATTTCACTTTTTCATGTGTTGTTTAGCATGCCTCCTTTGTCTGGTCAGTGTGTGAGTGAGTTTGTAATAGTAGACCCCATCATTTGTCTTGGCTCTCCATTTGGCCAGGGACCATTTTGTAAAGTCTCCAAAGGCCTGCTTGGGTTCATTGTTTTCCAGTCCTCCTGCTGTTTGTTGTGACCATGTGGCTGGTGGCCATTTTGTGGAGGCAGTCAGTGTGCTTTTTTGCCATAAGCCTGCATGACTTAGCTTTGTTCCTCTTGTCTTATTGCTTCTTGTTGTGGTGGCCTGGCCAGGCGGCTGGGGGCCATTTTGTGAAGGCAGTCAGTGTTCTTTTGCCATAGGCCTGCATGTTTTCCCTTTGTTCCCCTTGGCTTATTGCTTCTTGCTGTGGCCTGGCCATGTGGCTTGCAGCCATTGTGTGTGTCCAGCTAGTGTGCCTCTTTGCCACATGCTTGCATGAATGTCTGATCAATGAGATTAGCAGTTTAACAAATTATTAATTAGATGCTTGAGGGTAATATTTTGTTTTTACTTGTTCATAATTATTTAATTATTTAAATTTCTCTCTTTCATTTTTACATTTTCATTTTTCCAATTTGTTAAATGTAAATACAATATTTTCAATTTTTCAATTTTTTTTTAAAACAAATTCCAATTTCTTTTCCAATTTTGTCAATTTCAGTTTCAAAGTAATATGACTTGGCATCAGTGAACCATTAACATTAACCCCATGTCTGCAATATGATGTGCACAATAGTATTCATTGTTTAGCGATTGTTCCATTCAAATTTCATTTGTCAGCTGCAGCTCCTTGAGTGCAGCATCCATTCCCCGCCACGTGATGCACAATGCCAAACCTTAACATTTATATTTTTGTTGTTTTTGTTCTTCTTTCCTTTCCTTCCTGAGTGTGCTGGGCTGTACAGTACACCATGAAAGACCTTATTGTTGTCAAAGTCTCACAAATGGTTACAATGTATTGTTAATTTTTTTAATAACTGAGGTAACACAAGTGTGACCACAGACTAAATTATATATTTTAATATTTCTTTGTACTGGTAATTATTAATTGTTGAAGTACAACAATGCCACATTTCACTGATGTTCTTCTTGTTTCTTTGCTTTAAGATGCACAAGAGGAGGAGACAAGATCACCCATTCTACTGCCAGATGGAAGGCCTGCGCCCTGCGCATGATGTTGAGTCATGTGACCACAGACATCTCTCCAACATGTGAATCTAAAACAAGTGCTGCTGTTTGCTAAGTGGCAGCTTCAAGATGGCCCCTAAGAAAAGTACCAGTAGCATGAAAGTCAAAGTTGCCAGTGAGAAGAAGGAAATGCCTCTTACCACCACTGGTATGTCACCCAGTAGCTTTTTTGGGAAATCAAAATTGCTCCTGCAACAGCAGTAACCTGGGAAGGAGCTGGGAGCAGCACCCCAGCACCAGTGGACCCACTTCACTAACCTGGGCCCAAGCCCATGTCTGTCGCAGAGGTAGCCAGTCTAATCATTAGAACGCCGACGAGCTGTGGGGTTAAAATGTACTTGTTATAGCAAAGTAGAACACAATCAATTAAGGATATTCAGATATTTGGGCAACAACGGCTGCAACCACCACCAATAGTAGTAGTTCCTTCCAAAGTAGGGGCAGTTCAGGAGATTGAGCTTCCTGCTGAGGAAGAAGAGCAAGCCACTGTTTCAGAAGATCCATTGTCTGCCAGATCCCCAGCAAGGAAAAGGAGGGTTAGTCCATCAACTTCTTCTCCAAGCCCTTGTCTGATGATCTAGACACCACTTGCATCTCGGCTCAGTCTGAGAGTGAGACGCCACACCCACGAGAAAAGGCTTTGGAAAAGGAAGGTTCCGGAAAGCCTTAGAGTTATAGAATTATATGTAAAAGAGGAGGATTATGATGAGTCAGTCATCATGGATGTTAGCCCCGCCCCAGTGGAGACTAACATTATCCTATCCTAAATTGCTGTGAGGAATGTGGCATTGATACCACCAACACAGATACCACCAACACCACCTCCAGCTGCCATATTTACAAAGTCCCGGCAGTGACCTACATCCACCACAACCACCTCAGTAGAAGTAGGTACTGCAGAGAGTCAAATGTCATGCCTACCTACCAGTTCATCCGACATTGCAAGTGGCACCAGCAGCGTCAGAAAGTTGACCTCCCCAGTTTGGAGCGTCTTTTTGGTTAGCCAGAGGGAGATGAACATTGCTCTATGCTCCATTTGTGAAGTAGGTGATATATGGGGTAAACTTGGTACAAACAACCCATCGGAGAAAACACCACTTGATCCAGTGGGAGGCGCACCTTAACCGCCCAAACTGCAAGTGTTGTTGCTGGAGCGGATGAAGGTCCGATCACGGTGGAAGGTGAAAAAGAAGGAACATATTCTCTGGTACACAAAGCAGCCCTGTCCCTAGTAGTGCACTGGTACCACCCACATCATCATCAGCAACTTCGCAATGGCACAAGATTCAGGTCGAGACAACAAAGGGTTTAAGACAAGAGAGTACCACAACAAAAAAACGTGCATTGAGCCTAACGATATCTGGTCTCAATAAGGCACCTGTATCAGTGGCACCAGAAACGAAAAACATCCAGGCTATCATTCTCAGCATGTTATGGCTGGAGGGGCATTATGAGTGCAACCACACAAGGCGAAGCTGGCTAAAATGTTAGCACTGGACCTCCTCCATTTTTTTTTTTGTTGAAGGGTGGGTTTTCTTGAGTTTGTGGCAGCCATCTGCCTGAAATAGAAGGTTACCAGCTGGTCCTATTTTGCCAGGGTTCCTGTTCCAGCACTACATCAGTGCTGGAATTGCTTGGGCAAGCTTTGCAGCAGAGTGCTGTTCGCTCTATCTGCCACAATCAATCAATCAGCAGATTTGTAAAGCTCGCTACTCACCCGCTAGGGTCTCAAGGCACTGGGGTGAGGGGGAGTCGCTACTGCTCGAACAGCCAGGTATTGAGTTGTTTCCTGAAGGAGAGATGATCCTGGGTCAGCCGTAGGTGGGTGGGGAGGGAGTTCCATGTCTTGACCGTCAGGTAGGAGAAGGATCTTCTTCCGGCGGTGGATCTGCGAATTCGTTGGACGGTGGCGAGGGCGAGGCTGGCGGATCGGAGCTGGCGGATGGGTGTGTAGAATGCGAGGCGGCTGTTGAGGTATTTGGGGCCCGTGTCGTGGAGAGCCTTGTGTGCATGGGTGAGGAGTCTGAACATGATCCTCTTGCTGATGGGGAGCCAGTGCAGGTCTCTCAGGTGGTCAGAGATATGGCTGTGACGGGGGATGTCCAGGATGAGTCATGCAGATGCGTTCTGTATGCGCAGGAGTCTTTTCTGGAGTTTGGCAGTGGTTCCAGCGTAGAGGGTGTTCCCGTAGTCCAGAAGGCTGGTGACGAGGGCCTGGGTGACCGTCTTCCTCGTTTCGGTGGGGATCCACTGGAAGATCTTTCGGAGCATGCACAGGGTGTTGAAGCAGGATGACGAGACAGCGTTGACTTGCTTGGACATCGTGAGGAGGAGTCCAGGATGAAGCCCAGGTTGCGTGCATGGTCCTTTGGCTTGGGGGCAGTGCCTAGGGCAGGGGGCCACCAAGAGTTGTCCCAGGCAGAGGGGGATGGTCCCAATATGAGGACTTCCGTCTTGTCTGAGTTCAGTTTCAGACGGCTGAACTTCATCCATTCAGCGACGTCTTTCTTTCCTTCCTGGAGGCTGGCTCTGGCGGTGGCGGGGTCGTTGGAGAGGGAGAGGATCAGCAGGGTGTCGTCAGCGTAGGAGATGATGTTTAGGTTGTGTTGGCGTGCGATGGCTGCAAGGGGGCTCATGTAGACGTTGAAGAGGGTGGGGCTGAGCGAGGATCCTTGCAGAACGCCGCAGATGACTTCGGTGGCCACGGATCCGAACGGGGGAGGCGGACTCTCTGGGTTCTTCCAGCAAGGAACGAGATGATCCACTCAAAGGCCGTTCCTTGGATTCCGGTGTTGCTGAGGCGTTGTATCAGGGTGCGGTGGTATACGGTGTCGAAAGCTGCTGAGAGGTCCAGGAGAATGAGTGCCGCTGTTTCCCCGTTGTCGAACAGGGACCTGATGTCGTCGGTAGCTGCGATGAGGGTGGGCTCGGTGCTGTTGTTTGCTGGGAAACCGGACTGCAAGGGGTCAAGGGATCCGTTCGTCTCGAGGAAGGTGGAGAGTTGTTTGTTGACGATCTTCTCGATGACTTTGGCAGGAAAGGGGAGGAGCGAGATGGGGCGGAAGTTCTTGAGGTCCGTGGGATCTGCGGTGGGTTTCTTCAGGAGGGCGCACAACAGACATGTGGACCAATTGCCAAAACCTCTGATCCTTTTGTGGTCTTCACATGTGGAGTCAACAAGGAGGACTGTAGCATAAATCAAGCTATCCCATTGTTGCATATGCTACAGAAACAGGTAAAGGAGGTGTCTGCAATGTACGCAGGTGTGGAGGAAAAAAGAAGCATATGAGTTTAATCCTTCACTAATCTGAAAATACAAGGGTGCCAAGAGGCATTGTGTCATCCAACCAAAACATTTACATCCACGATATAGACCTTTACTGGACACTTTCATTCCTTTTTCAGACGGGGATGTTGCCAACTACAAAACCTGGACAGCTGCGCAAGCCAGTCAGCTACAAAAAGAACAGCCTAGAATTAGAGGTTCTCTCCTCTAGGGCAGAACAAGTACTGCAGGGCAGCCTTCAAGTACAAGTGCAGTGTGGTTGGCTCACAGCAGCCAAAACCACCAACAACAGCAAGAACAACAACAACAGGAGCATCAGCCCCAAAATCAGCTAAGGAATGGTTTCTAAACCAAGGGCTAAGTTCCAGTGCTGAAGCAAAGGCAAAAGAGGCTGAGCAAAGCGGAGCACTCATGACCATTGAGTGGATGGTCCAGGTCTATATGGTTAACCCATTAGAGGTTTACTTTGATCTAAATCTATTGCTGTATTGGAATGGGAAAAGGTGCCAATGGCCAGTGATCAGCAAGGTAGCCCGGTAGCAAGTGTCTCTGCTGAGCGTGTTTTCAGTGCTGATGGTGCCATTCTGACAGTAAGAAGGACCAGACTCTCATCCCAAATGGTTAAGAGGTTAACCATGATCAAAATGAATCAGCACTTTTGACCACTGGATTACAACATACATGAAGTCTCACAGCAGGAAGATGATGATGGTGACTCAGGTCAGTAGTGAGTTAGGTGACCTACTTCTGCACAAACCACTAGAGTTTGAGGATGAGCTCTACTTTCCTGACAGCTAGGCTTTAGTGTCTAGTTACTTTTTTTCTTTGACGTCCCAAAAAAAGATATAGCTAAGTAATATTATGTACTTTATCATTGCTAAGGCTGGGTGTACTGTGCCTAGCGGGGCTACGCAGAGTGCCACCGAGCCGGAAACAAACTCAGGGAACCTCTGCATAGCTCTGCTATGCAACCTGCCTCCCAGCCCCCCTATTAACAATTGAAACACAATTACATTAAATAACTTTAACTTACATAAAAACCACTTGCCTGGGCTACAGCGTCCCCGGACTGCCCTCCTCGTCTTCTTGGCCGTTTCTGGAAAAATTGCTCATGCGTGCGCGCCTGCGCATGCAAATTTCTCGCAAGAACTGCTCATGTGTGGGCATGTGTGCATACACAGTATTTCCAGAAAGGGCCATGTTGATGAGGAGGGCAGCCCGGGGATGCCGCAACCCAGGTAAGTGATTTTGATTTACTTTAAAGTTATTTAATTTAATTGTTTTTCAATTGTTAATGGGAGGTGGGAGGCGGGGCTGGCCAACTCCGCTCCGCAGTGGAGTATGCGGAGATTTGCCTACTTCGAGTTCTCCGCGGAACGTGGAGTAGGCAAATCTATGCACACTCTGTGGGGCGAGCGGAGTTCTTCACCCACTGTTAATTATTCTTGTCTTGTGGTTGACCAATCCATCTCCACTGTCTTACTCTTAGACACATTTAATTGCCGGATTGGAGTTGCAACTCTGTGCAGTGAAGAAGCCTTGACTCACCCTAAAGCCATTTCCCTCAATCCAGATATTCGTTGGAGAATACAAATGTGTGCCTGCCTCTGCCCCAACCCTGGGCCCTGACTATCTATCCATCCGTTCCTACTAGCCTAGAGAGACTGCCCCACATGGGAGATTATTAATAATTCAATTTAAAGCAAAGCAATAGATGATCTGCATTCTGAAATGTGCCACCTATTAATCACGGTGAGCAGTAGCACACTGGAAGAACAGCTAAATGATGAAATGCATTGCACGTTGAGTGGTTGTTGTTTGTTGTGATGTCAACTTGTGAATGATAGATGATATGTCATCGTCATCCATCATGTATCTGTTAACTTCAGTTGAGAAGTGAGAAGAAGAAGAGATGATTTTATGTACACAGGTAGCGATTGCTTCATGCTGTCACAGCGTGTTTTTAAACTTTAACTTTATTCTTGGGGAATTGCTTTGGGGGAACATCGTGTTTTCTTATTTCCTGTTGCTTTTGAGCCATAGTGCTGCCGGACCCCTGTCCACCACGGTCTATTAGGGACCGATTGTTGTGGAGGGACGCGGCTCCTCCCCCTGCATCCGTCATTTCCGCAGACCGATCGGTATTTAAATCGGGAATCACGGGAATGTTTGGCAGAACTCCCATTGCGAGCAGCTAGCTATTTTTATGTACACAGGTAGCGATTGCTTCATGCTGCCACATTGTGTTTTTAAACTTTACCTTTATTCTTGGGGAATTGCTTTGGGGGGGAACATAGTTTTTTAAAATTTCCTGTTGCTTTTGGGCCATAGTGCTGCCTGTCCCCGGTCCACCGCGGTCTATTAGGGACCGATTGTTGTGGAGGGATGCAGCTCCTCCCCCTGCCTCAGTCATTTCCGCAGATGGATCGGTATTTAAATCGGGTGGAGACTCACAGGAATGTTTGACAGAACTCCCATTGCGAGCAGCTAGCGATTTTTATGTGCACAGGTAGCGATTACTTTATGCTGCCACAGTGTGTTTTTAAACTTTAACGTTATTCTTGGGGAATTGCTTTGGGTCGAACATCGTTTTTTCTTATTTCATGTTGCTTTTGGGCCATAGCGCTGCCAGTTCCCGGTCCACCATGGTCTATTAGGGACCGATTGTTGTGGAGGGACGTGGCTCCTCCCGCTGCCTCCGTCATTTCCGCAGACGAATTGGTATTTAACAAGATGGAGGCCCGGTCGCGCAGAGACATTTTCCACATTGTTAAAAGTTTCTCCTCATTGAAGGCAGAGGCTAGGTTGACCCCCTCTCGAATGAATGGATTGGTAATCTAGCCAATTTTTTCTATTCAAAAATTGTTACCATACAATCCGCTATTGATGACCCTGCTATGATAGAGGTCTGATCCTCTTTACAGCTCACTTCAAAGGGGCAGGAAGTTAGGGATTCACTGTCCACGTTTCCAACCATGCCGTTAACAACTTCATTGGCAATAATGAAGAGCCTGAAATCCGTCTCGCCGGTGGACCCATGTCCAGCCAAGTTTTTGGCATCCATGGCCGAGGTTTTGAATCCCACAGTTAATTGCGTACTGAATATTTCCCTCTCTAAGGGGCAGGTTCCAGCAGGCTGGAAGAGTGCGAAGATAATTCCTTTACTAAAAAAAACAACGGCTGATCCGACGGTCTTAACTAATTATAGACCTATTTCTCTTTTGCCGTTTTTCGCTAAAACCATAGAGAAATATGTTCATAATGTGATCAGCAACTTTGCAGAAGCAAATAATCTGTTTCACTGTAGCCAGTCAGGCTTCAGGCAGAATCTCAGTACAGAGACTGCGTTGCTGGTGGTATCAGACTCCAACAAAGAGACTCTGGATGCAGGTTGCCAAAGCGGTCTTGGTCTTGTTAGACCTCTCGGGGGCTTTTGACACCGTGCCCACAGCCTCCTTTTGCAAAGGCTAAGGGAATGCAGCTTTGTCGGCACGGTGTTGAAGCGGTTGACCTCTTTTCTAGACGGGAGAAATCAGGAGGTCTGGTCACCTCCGTTCTCAGCCAGTATACCATCTTTAAGCGTGGGGGTGCCACAGGGCTCTATTTTGAGCCTTGTACTTTTCAATCTGTACATGGCCCCCCTGGCTTCTCTGCCTGAAGAGAATGAGGTGACAATAATATCTTACGCCGATGACACTCAACTGCTGTTCACCTGTAGGAAAGGAGAGAAATAAAATGGGGAAAAGATTCATAAATTCCTGAAAGAAATCTTTGTCTGGTTTAAACAGAATCATCTGAAATGTAATTCAGATAAGTCCGAAATTATCTTTTTCGGCTCTCCACCACTGGATATCTGGACACAATGGTGGCCTCAGGATATGTCTCCACTCCAGGCTGCAGAGAGGGTTGTGAAGAACCTAGGAGTAAAAATAGATGACACCCTCTCAATGGTACCCCAGGTTCAGGCAGTGGCAGGGATCTCTTTTGGCCTCCTAAAAATGTTGCAGAGGTTTTTGTTTTTACTCCAGACCTCACAAAGGAAAATTGTCTTTCAGGCCCTCATTATGTCAAGATTGGACTATGCTAATGTTCTGTATCTGGGCCTTCCGGGGCTCTTATTACACAGAATGCTGGTGGTGCAGACCGCGGCAGCCAGGGCTATTCTGAGTCTTGGGCTTAGAGACCGGATTTCCCATCATATCAGAAAATTGCACTGGCTGCCCATTCGAAGTAGAATTCGTTTTAAGGCGCTGGTCCTGGCCTTTAAGGCTCTGCAGGGTATTGAAGCAAAGTACATCTGCAGAAGAGTCTCTGGTTATGTACTGGTTAAATCTCTTAGATCTGCCCAACAACATCTTATGGTCATCCTGAAGTACTGCAGGATCCGCAAAGGGGGCCGCTCTTCTCAAGTGCAAGTGGCAGGACTTTGGAATGAGCTTCCCCTTTCACTTAGGCAAACCACCGATGTGCTGACTTTCCGGAAGCAACTGAAGACATGGCTGTTTCAACAAACAACCTAATTTGTCTTCTTTTGGTTTTTCTCTCTCCTGTTTCTCTCCTATCACTTTTTTCCTGTGCTTTCAGCTTTGGGTTTCTTCTGTCTTAGCGCTGGGATACTCTTTGAGATTCACAATGTTGTGGTGACATACCAACAGATGATCAGTAATTTTTCTCTGAAGGTTATTTTTTTTCCCTTTGAAAGATCAAATACTGAAATTCCTTCACCGGGTCCACTCCACACTGTCTACACTGCTTTTTTGAATTGTTTTATGCTTACTTATATTCCTCAAAGACTCAGGCTTGGCCAGTCACTTAGCTAATGCAAATCTGTCAAACACAAATCTAGTCGAATCTGCACACAAAAAGTGACTCCGTTAAGTACATTTTTCACTTCTTGTTAATCAATAATACAAATTTACTACTACAGGCTGCTCCATTGCGTTGAGTTGGGGCTTACTCTGGAAACTGTTGGCACTGAGTTGGACACCATACTCATAGTCGGAGTCAGACTCAGGAGGATCAGAGATGATGGAATGACTCAGGGCATGGGAGTGAGCATGACTACTTTGAGAACTGCCACCAGAAGAAGATGGAAGTTTTCAAATTCACTGAAACCAAACGATTTTGATGATAATGACTTTGAAGTGGACTAAAGGTAAAAAACAACCCATACCTGCACATTTCTGTGTAGTCGTGGTGTTGGTGGGTGTGGTATGACTGACTGATAGCGGTGCATTTATTTTTTACTTAATTAGAAAAATGCTATGGGGCAGATTTATGAGTTCTGGCGCAACTCTGCAAATCAGCAGGGATGCGCCAGAACTGATGCGTCACGCAATTCCCTCCTTGCGGCACCATGGTGCAAGGAAGGGCAGATGCGTGACGCATCTTGTTGTGTACGGGTGGCGCATTGCTGGAGTAGCGTCGCAAGTGCGACGCAACTCCTGCAATGTACAGAGGCCACCCATACATAACGTGGTGCGTCACTCCTTACGCCTGCTTCAAGCAGGCGTAAGGATTTGACCCAGCAGCGTCGTAAAACTGACTCAGTGAAATCTTGTAGATTTCACTGCGTCATTTTTACGTGGCTTTCCTACGAGGGAACGCCCACCCTGCGACAGAACGCCCACATGAAACCTAACGCAGGTTTCATGTGGCGCAGGGCTTTACAACGTGACACATATGCCTAGATGCGTCACGTTGTAAATAGGTCGCAGGGATGCGCCATGTTTCCGCGCCGTTGCGTGACGCAACGGCGGCATAAACGTGGCGCAAGTCCGACATAAGTCTGCCCCTATGTTGCTGTGTGTGTCTGTGCTCAGTGCTGTCTGGATCAAATTCAAAGCTAAGTGGAGTTTGGGTGGTGGGCCTGTTGTAGGAAGTAACTGCTAGAAACAGACATTTAGCCATGCTGCCTCTGAAACAACGTCTTCTTGTAGCAGTTTAACTCTCCCCATTGAATCTTCAATAGCTTTTTGTTCCATCTACAGACTTTACCCTGCGCCATATTGGAAAAACAACTCACACTTACCTTGCAGAACTGCATCCACCAAGCAACCAAGATTAATGGACAGTCCAAGAGAAATGCAGTGTAGAGAGATGCAACTCCCAATTTGGCAATACAGTATCATTTTTTCTCTTCAATCATTCCAACTATGTGTGTTGTTTAAGTTTATTTACTTGACTCCTATAGATATTTTTATTTTATTTGCTATCTTTCAAATCCCATGACAAGAACATGATGTAACTTGGGTCTCTCAGGGGCAGACGGAAAATAATTTATCTGTACTAGTCTAGTAGTATTTATTATCCTTCATGCATTTCCTTTTCCTCCCATAACAGATTTATGATTGTAGGCCACCAAGAATATTGTTTTGTCCATGAGTAATAGTGTTTGTCTGTGTCAAACCTTTCCCTCAAATTCCCCTTCTTATCCATTCATCGAACCCCTAAATCTCTTCCCCTGAGCTGTGCGATTTATTGGTGTGACTAAATTAAATTTACACCATTAATTGATCACACACTTGGTGGGGCGGATGTGGTGAAAGCACCAGCTCAATTAGGGCAGGCAGGGCGAGGATCTTAAGTTCTGCTCTAAGTATAACTATAGCCCACACTGGCAATATATATATATATATATATATATATATATATATATATATATATATATATATATATATATATATATATATATATATATATATATATATATATATATATATATATATATATATATATATATATATATATATTTATATATATATATATATATATATAAAATTGCCCACCCATGCACAGTATTCGATATTCAAATTCTTTTCGGAGAAACATAATCCATCATAATTGCCAGCATCATCATCCTTCCAGCACTAAAGGTCACGCTTGTCTACTCTCCTTCATAGTTCGAGTTGACCAGTTTGTAACTTGTTCTAGCCCACCATTTTGATTATTTTTTTATTTTACTTTAGAATTGCTTACCATGTTTTCTCATTTGGCAGTCTTCTTCTTGTATACTGCTAGTTGTACTCTACTCAGTCTATCTAGTTTCCCTCAGGTGACTGCCTCATTTTTTTTGCAAAGCTTGCATGTCAAACGCCTTAACTCAGTTTATAAATGTAATTATTTAGTTCCCTGCGATAAATATTCTTTATCCTACAGTTTGAGTTTGGCTAGGAGGTAGTGGGACCCCGCTGCAGAATCTGGTGCTTTTAGTATTCGACTAGTCGGCTAGCATGCTCCTACTGTCTACTACTACCACCACCACGGCAGCTTGGGCAACCATCAGCATGCAGCTATCGCTTCGCCTAATCACAGGTAAGAGAGAAGAAGTATCGGGGATTCATTCAAGATGCAATGAACTATATACTATGGAAATTAAGTCACACACCCACTCCCCTTCTGAGTCCATAGGGGTTTTAGTTGCAGGCTACTGTATCTATCTGTTGGTGTGTTACAGTATTGGCAGATTTCAAAAATGGCTGTGGCCCTGCAGCAAAGGAAACAGTGCGACGTAAAAGAGTAACCCCCCAAAAAAGATTTACATCATATGTAAAGCTATAAATGTATTTCCCTAACAAATAAACTAGAATGAAAGAAACCCACAACACCTGGCCCCCCGGACCCTAACCCCAACCAATGTCCAGTAAAAAGTCCAATTGTCCATTAAAAAAGAGAACACAATTTTCCCCCAACTCCCACATTCCCACCCTCTTCCCAACAAGACCCACCCACCAAAAAAAGGATTACAAAAGGGGCAAGAGATATCTATCATCTAGTAGCGGGCTAGGAGCCGAATCTTTCACTCAAAATGGTTGAAGCGCTCCTCCATCCTGGCCTCTAGGCACGCCATCTGGAGGAGCATGTGGTGCTGAAAGGTTTTACATGAACAGGGGCGGGCAGCAGTAGTTCACTTGCAGCAGGTGGCTGCAGGACTATGGTGCTGTACCACCAGAGGCACTGGGAGGGCCTGGCTGGGGCCCAGGGCATTGGAGGCTGCAGCTGCTACCCTCTGCTCCTCCTCCGCCAGAGCCACCAGCCACCAATATTCTGCCCTGATGGCCTTTAGCTTCCATTGCCGGGTTTTGGCTGCTATCTCCTGCCTGATGGGTTGGGAAGGAGTAGCTGTATCAAGAACAAAAAAAGACAATTGTAACCAATACTCTTAGCAAGACAGTAACACATAAAATTATACACATAAAATTATAGTGGCAAAGTAACACTAGCAGTACATAACATTTATGGTATCTTCAATTCCTCGGTCCCTAGGATTTGGATGCGATTAGAGTTTTAGGCATTAGGCACTATGTATTCTTCTTCTTTCTCTTGTTTAGCTAAATTAATCTTGTATGCATGCCAGCTCAGCTGCTTGTGCACTAGACAGACATACTTGTGTTGCAGACTCACATTACTTTACTACTGACTACAGGGGGGGGGGGGCAGTTGTGCTACACAATTATCACTTTTTCTATTAATATCGCCAAACTCTCTTAAATCAATGGCAAATACTAAATTTCACTTTCACCCTGACTAATTACTAATATGAACGATCGATGATATGCAACACAACGTTACAGGACGTGGGGTTCTACTATTGTAATACATGAATATAAGTAGGGACCCCCTCCGAAGTATACTTTATGGTCAAGGAGTGAAGTGGAAAAACAACTGAAGGCAGAAAAAAGAACTCCCTCTTGACCTAAATCACTTTACTACTGGGAACAACCTCAATTGTGAAAGGCATACATAAATCACATATCCGTACTTTTTTGTTTGTTTTCTACGTTTTTTATTTTTAAAGTTTTTTTATCATACATTAGATCATTTTTTCCTCTTTTTATGAAGACAGGTACTTATTCGCTGTATTTCATATCATTTTTTTAAATACATATACAAAAATACATTTTATAGTTCCATTACATAAGAAAAAATTATACACATCTCTTTAAAAAAACGAGACAGTTATTATACACCAGGTCGAGAACCACAGACACATACACTCACTCACACACCCTAATCATACATAACTCCTCTACAACCAAAAGACATCCTGTTGTTTTGCACTAGTTGTCCACTAAACAACCACAAAGGTTGGATCTAAGTATAGAAATGGCCGACGCGTTTCGGTAGAAGAACTGCAATGAAGACCACCTTCATCAGGACCAGCCAGGGGCAATTTCAACAGTATGTCTCGTAACCTGGAATTAGTGTCTGCAAAAAGATATATATATTTAAGATAATTTCATATGTATGCCCAAATTTACTTTTCAAAAAATTATTGAGACAACAGTGATTTGGACCACACATACCACACCAACATTCTATACATAATGGGCCACCTTATGACCCCAAGTATATGAATATAAATACACAAATATGCTCAAAATGTATTTAAAACCAAAATTAGGAAAAATTAGAGCAGAAAGGAAGGGTGAATCAGGGTCGAGATTTTTAGGCCGCCAAATCTTATACCGGACCCAATTTACACCACTTTACTTGGTATCTACCTCTTTGTTAAAATATTCTGTATCAACCTGCCAGTATTGGCCTCCTTCACACCTCGACTGACTGCCAAGCATTTGAATTTGGTAGCCTGGGATAAAATATTATCCACCGTCCTGCAAAGAATATATCAAAATTCACTCCATTCAGTTTATCAAAATTAATACAGAGATAGAATGAGCACTATGCACTTTCCACTCTCAGTTACCTTCACACTCACAATGAAGAAATCGATTAGAGAGGTGAGAAGATTCTTTTATAGGTCGTCATGGGAAGATTTTGACAGAATGCTCTACAAAAAGTATAATGACATTAATATTCTCTGTACCCTGAAGATGCTCCATTTTACACCATGCCAGACCAGTAATACAACATGTAGACTAATCTTCAATTACCTTGCTTGTTAATCCAGAGTCACCTTTATAAAATAGCTCCCAACATCCTTCTTTCTTTCTGTATGCTGTATCTACAATGGAGTGAAGGAGGCCAATACTTGCAGGTTGATACAGAATATTTGAACAAAGAGGTAGATTTAGCTTGAGGCAGTGGTTTGACATCCAGTCAGCCACCTCCTCTAGACACTTGGCGAAGCGGGTTGCTGCCTGAACTTTGTTTTGGGATAGCATTACAGTTAGCTGCGTGTCATCCGGGTAGGACACTATTGACACCTCATGTTTCTCTACACATTCTGCTAGTGATCCCACATACAGATTAAAGAGTTTGGGACCCCCTGGGGCAGAGGGTAGCTATCAGACAAATGGGTCAGTTGGGCAACTTGGAAGCTCCGTTCGGCTAGAAACGATGTCAGCCACTTCAGAGCGTTTCTCTTGATGCCGAAAGCCTCTAGTCTCTGTAGTAACAATGGATGCGAGACGGTGTCAAACGCTGCGCTAAGGTCCAACAGGATCAGCGCTGCTGTTTGCCCTTCATCAACATGTTTCCTCTGTGCCTCTGTCGCCATTAGTAGCACTGATTCTGTATTCCTTCTCGGAAACTGAGTCCCCCAAAAAGAAAAAAAAGAGGAGGGGAGGGAGGAGGAGTGGAAGAGAGGAAAAAAAAAAGAAAAAGAACAGCGGTTGCAACATGTTGAACCTAAAATATATTGGATAATAATCCTAATATGACCACAATATTATGTAAGATGTCAGGGACTCATGAATATGTATCAATGAGATGTTTTCCTGTTTTCTTGTTTTGTTTTAAAAAATATATATATATATTTTTTTCACTTTCCTTTCATTCTTATTTTTCTTTTCGCTTGTTATATGTAAACAGCTAACTGGATCAGGGGGGGGCCGGGGGGGTCTCAGGGGAGGGGTGTAGTAGGTGGTTCGTGTTGATGTGGTCCACCAGCTGTTTGTTTGTAATTTGTTCTGCGATTTTAGCCACAAATGGAAGTAGTGAGATATGGCGCAAGTTGTCTGGTCTTGTATAGTCTAGCGATGTTTTTTTCCTAAGTGGTCTAACAATGGCCTGCTTCCATTTCATTGGGACTGTTCCTGTCTGAAAGTAGCGGAGAATAAGATCTGCGATGTACAGTAGGATTACGTCCATCCCCTCCATCACTCTCTCTGGTCTAGAGGGGAGCCAGATTTTATTCCTTTCGCTGTGGTTTTTAGATCCTCACTTGCTTGTATTTTAAATTCATCCAGCGTTACTCTTACAAAGTTCTGTCTTGACAGCGGATGAATTAGTGCCCTGCCATGCCTCTGTTGTAAAGGTCTCATATATGTTTGTTACAAAAATTCTGGCACCTCATTGCAGATCTCTTTCGAGGATGTAATGTCTTCTTTCTTCTCTTCTTGACTTTTGAGAGATTTCAGAATTGTGAACATTTCTATATGTGAGCTGTTAGCTTTGTCTATTTTATCCATATAGAATTCACATCTGGGTTTCTTAATCAGTGAGTGATAAACTTTTAGTTCTTTTTTATATTCTTCTTTGGACTTATTACAATAATTTTTCCTCTAGATTCGTTCTGATTTTAACATCTTTTCCTAGCCTTATTTAGTTCATCATTGAATCGGGGTGCTGTTACCTTTGGTCTCCTAGGGATTCTCGTGCTCCAGGAGGCTACTTTATCTAGAGCATCAGTAATCCATGTCTCTATCTGGTCATTGGCTATGTTGATATCTTGTCCAGCATTGGCTTCTGCTCCCCAAGGGCTCGCGTGAATGATGTGGAGTTAAATGTATTCCACTTTCTGGAAGTGATTACCTTTCTATGATGTTGTGCCTTCCTCCTCTGAGATGGCACAGTGAATTGAACTAAATAGTGATCTGACCATGGGACTGGCCATGGTGCTCCTATTTCTATCTCAGTGGAATTTGTAAAAATAGGGTCTAAAATGTGGCCCCCTTGATGTGTTTGTGAATCTCCTTTTTGCGTTAGATTTAGTGAGAGAAGATCCTTACATATTGCACTTATTTCTTGGTTTTCTGTGTCATTGAAGTGTATATTTAGGTCCCCCAATACCAAAAATATGTTATGTCTCAGGGCTGGGTGTACTACCTTGTCACAAACTGTGTTATTTGGCCGGGTGGGTGGTAGGTAAGGAATCCAGCTAAGGTGTTATCTTCTGCCATAGACAGAGTAAAGAAGAATGCCTCACAGTTGTCTCGGCCTGTTTATTGGACCTCACATTTCATGTCGGCTTTATAGATTATGGCAATTTCCCCGCCTCTTTGGCCTATCCTATCCTGTCTTGCCTGACTTGGAGATAGTCATTCGGGATTGCATCTATTACATCAGGGGTTGAGTTCTCCTTAAGCCATGTCTCAGTTAAAAATAAAGCATCCAGTGATTTTTCACTTAGTAGATCTTGTATCTCATGCTTGTGTTTGGCCATAGACCTGCAATTTAGTAGTGCCAACTGTATTTTTGACTCCTTAGTAATATGTGTTCTACATATGAGTGTTACGTTACAGGGCATGCATATAGGTACCATGTTATCTATGTTTATTTTATGTCTGCATACTGTACTGGTGGGCTTATTCAATTTTAGTAGTTCCTCTTTAGAGTACTTAATCCTCTCTAGATTCCCCTTAGAGCCAGTGTTTCTGGCCCCTGGTCCTGGTCGGGGCGGACGGGCGCAGACGGGCTTCCCTTTGGCTTGCCAGCGTCGCGCACTCTGCGCGTGTCTGATGCGCGGTCGTGGGCACATTGGGTTAGATAGGGGGAGATTGAGGCGGAAGGAGCTCCTCTGCCCGTTAGACTGGAAGTGATGTCCTAATGACACTCTCTGCTATGCCCTGCCCTCCCCGGGATGGACCAGGGCGGGCAGACTAATGCGGTGAGTTTAAAAATTCCCTACGGTACGTTTGTGCAAAGAAGGTAGTGCAAAGAATCTAGTGCATTTAAAACCATTACATTTGAAGATTCCAGGTTTAAAAGCAAATGATTCACTGACATTTAACGCACACTCAGCAGTCTCACCTCGAGTGTCTCTGTGCTTCCGTTCTCACCTCGGTCTTTTGTAGGCGATCAGGTGGAAGGAGCGCCTCTGCCGACTAGACCGGAAGTGATGTCCTAATGACTCGCTCTGCTCCGCCCGCCACGCAAACGTCACACAGCCGGGAGGGACTGGGGCGGTCAGGCTAATGCAGTGAGTTTAAAAATTCCCAACAGTACGTTTGTGCAAAGAAGCTAGTGCCAAGAAGTTAGTGCATTTAAAACCATTGCATTTGAAGATTACAGATTTAAAGGCAAATGATTCATGGACAATTAGCGCACACTCAGCAGTCTCACTTCGAGTGTCTGTGCGCGTTCGTTCTCACCTCTGTCTTTTGTGGGCAATCAGGCAGAAGGAGCCTCTGCCCGCTTGACCGAAAGTGATGTCCTGATGACACGCTCTGCTCCGCCCTCCATGCAACGGCACACAGCCGGGATGGACCGGGGCGGGCAGGCTAATGCGTTGAGTTTAAAAATTCCCTACAGTACTTTTGTGAAAAGAAGCTAGTGCAAAGAAGCTAGTGCATTTAAAACCATTGCATTTGAAGATTACAGGTTTAAAAGCAATCGATTCATGGACATTTAGCGCACACTCAGCAGTCTCATCTTGAGTGTCTCTCAGTGCCCGGCACACCCTCGAACACTGCTGCTGGCGCTCCAGGAGCCAGAACCCAGGCCTGCCACCTGCTGCCAGGAGGGAGGGGAGGTGGTGTTGCACAAAAAAACAAGTGCTGCCACCACCACCTCCGAAAACAAGGCCCAAGGCTGCTCCCCTTCAGGGCGCCACCTTCCGCAAGGAAGGCAGCTCCTCTTTGCCTGGGTCGCACTCTCTGCCATGATGGCGGGGACAGAAAAGAAAATGTAGAAAGTAAAAAAGTAAGGGAGGAGAAGAAAACAGGAAGTAAAAAAAAAATATAATGCAAGCAATATAGAAAAACTGTACAAAATGGTAAACATTCATTTGTACACGATCATTACACTGCGTACCATTACTATGCAAGCATTACGACACATGTGCTGTAATAACTTGTAGCCATTTCTACGCATGTTATTTCATCGCATGCGCAGTAAAAACGCAAGCGTTGTAATGCGAACCACATTGTTGTGAGGAAACAGAGGCGTTTCCTCACAACGGCGTGCAATGATCACCGCCCCTCTGACGACGCAGGAAAGAGAACAGAGGACACAAGGAGAGAGAGGTAAGAGGGGCTGTTTTTAAGGGTTTAGGGGAGGGTCATGCAGGGGGTAGTCTTTTAGGATTAAGGGTAGTGTTGTGTTTAAAGAGTAGTGCTTTGGGTAGTGTTGGGGGGGGGGTCGTGCAGGGTAGTGTTGTAGTGTCGGGACAGGGCTGGAGGTCAGGGGAGGGGTGTGCAGGGTGTGGTAAATAAAAAGCTAGTTATTTACGCCGTTCGGAATTTCTATAATTACCCAAAAAAATGGTAATGCATAAAATGAGGAGCAGAGTCCGTGGTCTTCGAGTTGAAAGGGTTTTATTCCAGAACTCGAGTTAAGGGAGAGCTCCTTCACCAAGCGGGTTCAGGAGTAGTCTACTTTGCTTGAAACATATCAGCACTTTTATACAATACGAGTACAATCAGAAAGAAGGGGTTTCCCTTAGACTTGATTCAATCATTCATGATGTAATCATACAGAAGACATAGCATACTTGTTCTCGTTTAAAGAATAACCTGAATAGCATTTACACATAGACAAATATATTGCATCGGGGTGATTGTGGTGACAAGTTACAGAGTTGCTAGTATCTGAGGACAGAGAATCGAGGCATTGTCACAGGGTAATTTCTGTCGGAAAGGTAAAGAGGACGAGGCATTGTGCGTTCTTTACTTCGTACACAAGGGCGGTGAGGTCTCACAATGGTATGTGTGTGCAGCGGGGAAGAAGGAGAATGGGCTGTAGTAAACTATTCTTCTTCGTGGCAGTCTCGTGTGCTTGATTATGTCTCCCCTTGGTTGTTAACCCAACCCGTGGCTGTCCTCGCAAACTAGGAAATCATTGACGAGCGAGAGCTGCTCGTTCGGTGACAGAGTTAGGGAGGGGGGTTTTTCCGAGTCACCCATCCGACTGACTCTGTTCTGGTCTAAAGGAAAAACATCGAACGGGACGGAAACCCGTAGGTTACATGGTAGCTGGACATTATTCTTTGCATGTATCAGCTTTATGGGAAAGAGAGCAGGCAAGAGGGGGTACAACGGGATTTGTGCTTGTAGTAGGAGGATCGGCTTGCCTGGTCAATGTCAGGGTGGATAGGGTGCATGATGGGACACCAGGGGAAAAGGGAGTTTTTTTTAGTCAAATTCCACATTCCCTCCATGTCCCATAGAAACCCTATTATAGAAATTCTTAATCAATTTCTATATTCATCAGGTCGTATACTTGCTCCTGCAACATAATTATTTCATTTTTCTTTCCTCTGTTTCGTGGACGAGGAGTACAGGAAGTGGCACACAGTCCACAAAGGGCGGGGCCACACTGGACACAGAGGCAACAGGTGAAGATAGTGGCCAAAACGAGGCCCAGGACTGTTAGTGCCTTCCACCCCCAGGTGAACAGGAGATTCCACAACCAGCTGGTCAGGGACCATGTGCCGGTGTCCATATCCAATTTGTCGGATAGAACATGAAGGCGGGAGATAGCAGAATAAACTGATGGGGCGTTGTCTGGAATAAATACACAACTACTGGACCCTATTACCTTACACACACCACCACGGTCGGCTAACAGGACGTCTAAAACTATACGGTGCTGCAGTGTCATGAGCCTGTCTGCAGCTACCTCAGCTGTAATGTTATTTAAGGCGCCAGTTGTTTCATCTATGGCGGCCTGAACTACACGGGTTAGTTGCCGGATGTGGTGACTATTTGCCATAGGTCCCCAGAAAGGGAGAAAACCTTTAAAGAAGTCTCCAGCTTCTTGTCCTGTAGTATCTTCTGCATCTATGACCCCCCTTCGTTGTCTTCTAACTTGGGTCAGAGGGTCAATCAGGTGGTAATTGGCAGGGGCTGTGTAAGTTGGTGGTAATAGGAATGCGATGTAGCACTTTCCAGACCTGCCTTGAGGCTACCAGGTGCGCGCATGGAGTCCACAAATGAAATAGGTGTTTGGGGCAGTTACTATGGTCGGAAAATCGGGAGCAGGCAGTGTGTATGTCCTGTCACACTCGCTGTTCCCCATTACTTCCCCTTTTCCTTTTCCCCTTATGCAAAACCGGCCGTTTTGCGGTACTACCCAACCCCCTTGATCTGTCCGTCTTTGATCGACGGAAAACATTTCCCTGAAGGAAGCAATGTCATGGAACTGAGAGTAACTGATATTTTCGTGATCTTCGGCCCTCCCCCAGGTAACAGTGAGATCCACCATTTTAGAAACAGCCTTTACTATTTTGGTCTTTACCTCGTTCCAATTACTTTCGTTTTTTAATTTGGTCGGGGGAATGTTTCTGACTGAGGCAGAGAATATAATGGCTAAGGCATAGGCGGATCCTGAATAACCAAACGGGAGGGAGAAAAAGGGCATTCCCTTATGCACGGAATGTGGCATAAAGCCACAAATCCAACAGTTTGTCTTGTTGACTATGAGCTGGTGTTTATGGAGGGTGGAAATGAATGTATTATTTATAAATTCCTTTCTTCTGTCCTCGAGGTGTGGGGGGAGATCAATATGGGACTGCATAGTGGTATTCTTTACAAACGTGGAAGAATGTGGAGGGAAAACTGTACATAAGATCCATCCTAGACAGGCTGCTACACAGCAAACAAGCAACATTGTAAACAGAAAAATCGAGAACCTGCTATGCAGTAATTTTACATAATTAGTCTTTTTCCATTGACAGATGTCTCTGGACACGAGATCAAAACGTCTCCCAGCAGCCGCTTCACCAAGAGCTTGTTCCTGGGCTTAATTAGCCACCGGTGCGTTATGATCAGGTGCAATGTCTTTAGTCTGTTTTTGGTGAGATCGCAGCCGCGATCGGTATTCCTGTTGAGGAGTGAGTTCTGGAATTGGTGAAATTATATCCGGGGCGTTTGTAGCTGTTGAACAGGGCACAGTGTCTGTGGGTGTAGGTCCAAATAATTTCCGACAGTGGCTAGCGTGGAGCCATCCTTTACGTCCTTCTACTTTGACGGCTGCTCTCATGGTCAGTAGGACCAGCTTAGGAGCTGTCCATCTCTTCTCCAGGGGGCTGGTACGATCGAAATTTCGGATCAATATCCAGTCGCCGGGCCTGATGGCGTGGTCTCCAGGCGTGGTGTGGTCTGGAAATGCTGCTGTAACCTGTGAACGACAAGATTGGAGTGCAGACATCAAGGAAGCCAGGTAATCTGTCAACATATTAGAATCAATGTCAGTCAGTTTTCTAGGAGAAGAGACACCCCAGATGTTAGGAGGTCTCCCGAATGTAACTTCGAAAGGGGACAGTCCCGTCCGGGAATGTGCCGCCATTCGCATATAAAAGAGAGCGACCAGGAGGGCAGTGACCCAGTCTATCCCTTTTTCTGCACATATTTTGGCTAGTTTTGTTTTCAAGGTCTGGTTGTGCCTTTCTACCAGGCCAGCTGCTTGAGGGTGTCGGACACAATGGAATCTCCAGGAATATCCCAATAAAAGAGAAACAGCCTCCATCAATTTGGAGGAGAAAGGCTGTCCATTGTCCGAATAAATGACCCTTGGCAACTCATACCTGGGGAAGAATTCTCTCACTAATTGCTTAGCGGTTGTCTGGGCACCATAGTCTGGGACGGGGTATGCTTCAGTCCATCGTGTCAGTGTGCACACTACCACTAGCACATATTTGTACCCTCTACATCTGTCCATCTGGATATAATCCATTTGGAGGACTTCGAAAGGATGATCAGGAGGCTGGAATCCACCTTGTTTTACTGGTACACCTTTACCAGGATTAAATTGGCAACATATCATGCAAGTTTTTACTTTTTGTTTGGCTGCAGCTCTCAGATGTTTGTTAAACGAGATGTTCCGTAAACTATCCAGCATACCTTTCTCGCCTAGGTGGGCGGGGCTATGGACCGTGTCAATTATGACTTGTACCATGGAATCAGGGAGAAACCACACTGTTCTGTCTTTGATCATCCAACCTTGATCTGTCTGGACCCCTCCTTGTTCAGTCCATTTCTTTATTTCATCTGCGGTGGCATGTGTCTGAATGTCTAGCACATCTTTCAAGGGGTCTCTCACTACCATAGTGACAGTCTGTGTGGGTAGCTGAGAGTCTGATGTGTTCACTGGATTCTGGGCTGTCTGTTTAGCAGTCTGGTCCGCTAAGTCATTTCCTTTGGATATGGTGTCTGTAGCTTTGGTATGTGCTTTGCATTTCAGAGTAGCTATGGCTGTAGGTAGGTGTATGGCATATAGTAGGGCTTGAATCAGGGGACCATGCTGTATCTTGGCCCCATGTGAGGTAAGAAAACCTCTTTCCTGCCATAACACTCCAAAATTGTGAACTACACCGAATGCATATTGGGAATCGGTATAGATGTTCACTTTCAATCGTTTTGCCCATATGCAGGCCTGTGTCAGAGCGATGAGCTCTGCTGCTTGAGCTGACAGAATGTCAATTCTTCGGGTCTCTATAACTTTACAGTCCGTTGTTACTGCATAGGCTGCTACTAACTCTCCAGCACTTGTCCTCATGCATGATCCATCCACATAGAGTGTTACATCAGGATCTGGGAGTGCGACATCTGTTAGGTCTTGTCTTGGTTTTGTCACTACGTCAATCATTTCCACACAGTCATGTTGTGTCGTGTCATCTGAGCTTGAGGGCAAAAGTGTAGCAGGATTCAATACATTGCATCGTCTGATCTCTATGTGTGGCTGAAAGAACGTTAGGTTGTATCCTGTCAGTTTTGCTACAGTCAGGTGTTGGGTCTGTGTTCTGTTCAGAAGGACTTCCACAGCATGTGGCACTTGTACTATCAGGGGATGTCCTAACACTATTGAATCGCTTTGTCTTATGGCCAGAGCTGTAGCCGCAACGGATTTCAGACATGCAGGCAAAGCTTGTGCTACGGGGTCCAATGTGCTAGAAAAATAAGCACAGGGTCTGTTTCTTCCTGCTTAGTCTTGTGTGAGGACGGATAGTGCTGTTCCGTCATGTTCTGTCACAAACAGGGTAAAAGGCTTGCTATAGTTCGGGGTTGCCAGAACTGGTGCTTGACACAGGGCTAGTTTCAGAGCTTCAAATGTTTGGGAGTGTTCTGATGTCCAAGGGAGAGTTGTATGAGTGGCTGCTTCCATTGTGGTTAACTGTATAAGTGGCTTGATTATGTGGGCATACTGAGGGATCCATTGTCTGCAATATGAAGTGAGACCAATGAATGCGCAAACTTCTTTCTGTGACTTTGGCTGTGAAATTGTCGAAATCAGTTGGATTCGTTCTTGTGTTAGTTGCCTACCCTCTTTCGACAGCAAATGTCCTAAGTAAGCTACTTGCTGTGCGCCGAACTGTAATTTTCAGGGAGACACCTTGTGACCTTTGTCTGTCAGGAAATGTAGGACTGTGAGAGATGCTTTTTCATATTCTGGTTCTGTCCTTGCTGTGACGAGGATGTCATCTACGTACTGTATCAATGCTGTGTTGGCAGGCATATTGATACTGTCAAGTTGTCTTTTTAGTGCTTGGCTGAAGATGCTTGGACTTTCTGTAAAGCCTTGGGGAGCTCTAGTGAACCTGAAGCTTCGTCCTTTTAAACTGAATCCGAATAGATATTGACTGTTGGGATGTATAGGAATGCTAAAAAACGCATTCTTCAAGTCGATGACTGTGAAAAATGCAGCTTCGGGATCTATGTCAGTCAATAGTGAAGAAATATCTGGGACCACCGGATATTGTGGGATCACACATTTGTTCAGTTCTCGGAGATCAACCACCAATCGGTAGACCGGGGATGCCTGAGGGTCAGTCCTTTTGAGGACCGGAAGAACTGGAGAATTGCAAACATTTGAATCAGTCTCGATCACCACACCATGCTCTATGAGTTCTTGGATTATTTTTAGTAAGGCTTGTTCAGCCTCGGGTGGAATCTTATATTGTCGTATACGGGGTAAGACTACACCCTCCTTGAGCGTGACTTGATGTGGGGTGATGTCCATGTATCCGACATCAGTCGAGCTTTTTGCCCACAAATGTTGCGGGATATCTTTTAGTCTGGGGTCGAATTCTTTGACTGTGAAATGTCCTTTGAAATCTCGTAGGACCAATTTTACTCCTTCCGGTGAACAGCATATCACTGCCCCTAGTTCTTTAAGTGTTTTAATTCCTAGTAAATTCTCTGGGCACGTTTCCGTAAGGACTAGATCAGTAGTACGTGTCAGTGGACCCACTCCTAAAGAGACTTGTTCAGATACTTTGTTTATGATCGGTTTTCCTGAAAAGCCCAGAGATATATTATGTGAGCCAGAGAGAGGAACCTCTGGGACTTCCTTATGACTTATGGTAGTCCTACTCGCCCCCGTGTCGATGAGGAATTTTCTGTCTTGTCCCAGTAAGTGAGCTTGTACATATGGACCTTTCTGATCTACTGGAACTGGAATAAGGGGCAAGTCACTTTCTCTCTCACGGCTGTCTCATGCACATGGTTCAAACTCGGGGTAATCTGACTGGGCGTACTAGTACATCTGTGTGGCAGCAGTAGCGGGCGTTTGAACCTGTGGCGGCGTAATGGTTTGGGGCTGCTGAGTGTTACCTGTTCTAGGAGTGTGAGGGCGTTCTTTCGTCTTTCCTGTCGCTATGTTATGTTTCAGAACTGGACATTCCTTCACAAAATGGCCCTGCTGCTTGCAGTAGTTGCAAGTACCTTTATTGGTCCCCACATTACCTTTGGGGCCTGTGTTTACTGGTGCCGTCTGCGCAACCAGTGCCTTCATTTTTGTGTCTTTCACTCTCTTCTTTTCCTGGTCCTGTTCCTCCCTTATTCTGTTGTGGTGGTACTGTAACATCTGTAACATTTGTGAAGGACTATTTGCTTGCCAGGTACTCTCAATTTTCAACACTCTATTCCTTATGGGGGTAAGGCGTTGTCCACCAATTTGGACACAAAAAGATGAAGATATGCCTCGCTGCTATGTGCGAGTCCACTATTTATAGAGAAACATTTCTCTAATCTGGTGTAGTAATCACCCGTGTCCTCGTCTGGCTTTTGTTTACAGGCAGAAATGGCATCCCAATCTTCCTTTTTCGTTGTCAACAACAGAGGCAAGACCTGTATGAGGAGACTGGGCAGTTCTCTTACGCGCTCACCTAAACCTTCACCTGGTTTTCTGTCTGTCTCTTCTTGTTCTAGGGCAGTCCACGTGATCTTTTTACCACCCACCTCCCAATCTTTTTCCTTCAATTTGTCAAATATGCCTGTAGGTAGAATTACTTTAAGATTTGATTTTGATTTGATTTGATTTAAAATTATTTCTAGAGCGCACGTATACCAGCGGTTTCTTGGCGCTGACTCTAACTGGATCCAAAGCTAATAGGCGGGGAGGGGGGGGGGGAAAATTAATCAAAGGACTTTTTGAACAGGTGAGTCTTTAGGTGCCTACGGAATTGAGGGTACTGTGTAATGGTACGGAGTTCAAGGGGGAGGGAATTCCAAAGGGTCGGGGCAAGGGTGGCGAATTTAGATCCTCCCCACTTCTTTCTCCGGAAACGGGGAACAGTGAGGAGGGATTGAGAAGACGAGCGGAGTTCCCGCGTGGGAACGTATGGAGTAATCTCGGACGAGATAAAGGCCGGAGCCAAGCCAAGTCGGGCCAGAAAGGTCATAGTTGCAAGCTTGAATTGGACCCTGGCACCCACAGGGAGCCAGTGTAAAGATTTCAAGAGGGGGGTAGAATGGTGAAATTTAGGAAGTTTAAAGGCCAGGCGGGCCGCCTGGTTCTGGATCTGTTGTAGACGCCGCAAGCTGTAAGCGGGAATGCCGGCATATAAAGCATTGCCGTAATCCAGGCGGGACACCACCATGGCCAGGATTATAAGCTTGAGGGCAGGAAAAGTGAAGAAGCGGGACACTCTGCGAATAGTGCGCAGGGAAAGAAAGGAGGAAGATACCACAGAGCTAACCTGGGAGTGAAGGGTAAGTTGTGAGTTGATTTTTATACCTAGGGTTTTAACAGAGGAGGAGGGAACAGGGGAAGAGCCAAGAGAGGGAGGCCAAAAGAGAGAGGACCAGGGGCTGGATGAACCACCCGTCAACACCAACTCGGTCTTATCAGGGTTGAGTTTAAGATGGTTGTGGTTCATCCAGTCCCTGATATGGAGCATGATAGATTGAAAGTTTAGCATAGAAGAGGAGGAAGAGGATAGGTTGAAAACAAGCTGGAGGTCATCCGCATAATTAAATACGGCGACCTCCATCTGTTGAAGGGAAAAGATAAGAGGGGCGAGATAAAGATTGAACAAGAGGGGAGAAAGGGAAGAGCCCTGGGGAACCCCGCACCGAACTCTCCGGACGTCCGCCGTAAAATCACCCAGACGAACAGCCTGGGTGCGGTCACTCAGGAAGGAGGACAACCAGACCAGAGCAGTCCCCCGGATCCCCGCCGCCTCGACACGGGACAACAAGATGGTATGGTCTACCGTGTCAAAGGCGGCTGAGAGATCGAGGAGCACAAGGGCCTGGTGCTGATTGGTGTCCATACCCTCCCTGAGGTTGTCCAGGACCGAGATGACAACGGACTCCGTAGAGTGAGCGGTGCGGAAGCCGGCCTGGCGGGGGGCAAGGGCTCCATGCGTCTCCACAAAGGAGCTCAGAGCACGGGTGACGAGACGCTCGATCACCTTAGCCAGAAATGGTAAGAGGGAGATGGGGCGGAAATTGGCCGGGACAGAGGGATCAGCTCCAGGTTTTTTTAAAATGGGCACAATAACCGCTGATTTCAAGGAGTTGGGAACTACGCCTTGAGCAAGGGAGCTGTTAAGGAGGTGAAGGGGGGGATCCGGGCAGGTAGCAAAGATATGACGGAGGATGTGGGCCGGACAAGGGTCAAGAGGAGAGCCAGACTTGACCACAGGCAGTAGAGTATTAGGAGGAGGAGTATTATTATATCTGGACATGTAAAACTACCCATTTGGAGGATATCTTTCAACTCCCTATGAAATCCTCCGGGATCTTTTTCGTGAGAGGGCACCATCTTTTTCATTTCCATTATCTCTAACTTGGTTAGGGGAGTATACACATGTATTCGTTGCAGTGTACCATCTGGCTGGGGTATGGGGTGGACTTCTCTTAAAGGATATTGGCCTATACTGTAAGGTTCATGATCTGATGAAGCTAAAGTAAGTTGCAGGAAACGGAGGCGCAGATCCAGAATGGTGTTAATCAATTCCGGTCCCCGAGACCTCCATCTATCTGTCACTACTTCCTGTAACAATTTGTATAGTTTGTCTGGTCGGTGGAAGTTATTCTCGTGTAAGGTAGCCAGGTGTTGGACCATATAAATACCTGCTAGTCGTTGTTCTGCTCGGGGGAGAGCCAAAAACATTTGCGCTACTATATCTGGGCCGTATACCCGGTGCTGAGATATCCAATCGGTGGCAGACCGGGCCAATTCTTTTTCTTGTTGGGTAAGGGGAGGCTCATTGTCCATCCATTCATCTAGAGCTCTTTCCGTGGACTGGAAAAGATCTTCCGAAGAAGGATCTAATCTTTTAATTTTCTGCAACACTCACGGGGCTCGCCACTTGGGGCCAGGACAATGTCGCGCTACACCCAGGAAATTCATTCTATCTAGTGTCGGACTATCATCTTCCTCTGAGTCGTCCTCTTGTGTGACTTTTTCAGAGTGAATAGTGACAATTTTCTTAACCAGTCTTTTAGTTACTTTGTCGATCTGATGTCCCAGATCGTGTGCTCCTCTGTGTATCTGATCGCTAAGATCTATTAACTCAGAGTCTACGCTTCCATTACCCGGGTATAGTTCCCGGATCAGACAATTTATGATGAACCGCAGGAGCAGTCCTCTGATGGGGACTTTTCTGTTTTTCATGACCTGGACCAGAGTATCAGGACCTTCACCTGTCCTTATGAATTCGTAAACTCTATCCAAATGCTTCGTTACATCAGGGACCTTTTGGAGTTGACCCACGGCTACTCTTAATCTCTCTGATACCGTGGCCATTGGGCCATTACCGGGTTCGGGGTCGTAAGGACACTCAAGAGGCGGGACATCGTCTTTATCCTCAGCCCCGTTCCCGGACACTCCTAAATCAGAGGTGGAACCATCGGCTACTAGTTCAGGAGCACATATGGACGGGTGTGTTCTAGGCATGCTTACATAAGCGGGGGTGGTTCGGACAGATAGGCAGGGAGGAGATTTTCGGGAGCAGTGGGAATTACTTTGACTGGGGACTTAGGGTGTTCTTCTACAATTTCTTCAGACAAAACGGGATAAATACCAGTAACAAGGGCATTTCTCTCTCTCTCTACCTGTTCAGCTAGTACTTTCTCACCTTCTTCCTGTAATTGCTTTTCTTTAGCCTGTTCCGACATTCTCTTACTTTTCTCGACTTTCCCTAGTTCTTTCTGGGCCCTCCTATGCGCTTCCTTACGCCAGAACTCAATGGCTTCTGTCTGTGAGGGCCTCGCCTTCGTTTTTCCATAACTCTTCCTCCACTCTCATAATGCATTCTATATCCCATGTACCTGTGGCAGGCCACCTATACACCATCTCTAATTTCTCGGTATAGTCTACCCAAAGGTCTAAAAATAATATGGCACTCAACCCATGTTTGTTGTACATAAAATATCCGGGTGTATCTCTAGGCGGAACTTTAACTGGTTTTTCTAATAGATTCTTTTTGGTGCCGATCGTACGTAATTTGGAAAACAGAGGCATTCTTAAACTCAACCAATTACGATTTAAAAGACTTGGAATGTACAAAAACAAAACGAACACTTTATACACTAGAATATAGTGCAACCGTACCGGTTTCACGAATGAAACACGTTTTTACCGTTTTCCAAAAATGGAACCCGTCTTTATACTATCTCAGTGGTACTCACCAAGAAGCAAAACTTGAAGACCTGGTCATCGGACTCTTGACGCTTGCGCAGGAATTCGGGGCTCCAAAGACCTCGGACTCGGCGTTCTCAATGGTCAGGCTCTGGGTTGGGACGCTCCGCAATCTTCTTCACCTCCTTGTGTGGATGATCAGTCGCAGTCTGCCTCCTCCTCGTCTTGAGGGAGTTAGCGGGAACACCCCGCTGTTGTGCACTTGAAGTCCGTCGAAAGTATGGAAGGGACAAGGACCCGACTTACATCTCCGGCGCGTAGGGAAGAGGGAGCGTCCCTGTTCAGGCGCCAATTAATGTGGTAAATAAAAAGCTAGTTATTTACGCCGTTCGGAATTTCTATAATTACCCAAGAAAATGGTAATGCATAAAATGAGGAGCAGAGTCCGCGGTCTTCGAGTTGAAAGGGTTTTATTCCAAAACTCGAGTTAAGGGAGAGCTCCTTCACCAAGCGGGTTCAGGAGTAGTCTACTTTGCTTGAAACATATCAGCACTTTTATACAATACGAGTACAATCAGAAAGAAGGAGTTTCCCTTAGACTTGATTCAATCATTCATGATGTAATCATACAGAAGACATAGCATACTTGTTCTCGTTTAAAGAATAACCTGAATAGCATTTACACATAGACAAATATATTGCATCGGGGTGATTGTGGTGACAAGTTACAGAGTTGCTAGTATCTGAGGACAGAGAATCGAGGCATTGTCACAGGGTCATTTCTGTCGGAAAGGTAAAGAGGATGAGGCATTGTGCGTTCTTTACTTCGTACACAAGGGCGGTGAGGTCTCACAATGGTATGTGTGTGCAGCGGGGAAGAAGGAGAATGGGCTGTAGTAAACTATTCTTCTTCGTGGCAGTCTCGTGTGCTTGATTATGTCTCCCCTTGGTTGTTAACCCAATCCGTGGCTGTCCTCGCAAACTAGGAAATCATTGACGAGCGAGAGCTGCTCGTTCGGTGACAGAGTTAGGGAGGGGGGTTTTTCCGAGTCACCCATCCGACTGACTCTGTTCTGGTCTAAAGGAAAAACATCGAACGGGACGGAAACCCGTAGGTTACATGGTAGCTGGACATTATTCTTTGCCTGTATCAGCTTTATGGGAAAGAGAGCAGGCAAGAGGGGGTACAACGGGATTTGTGCTTGTAGTAGGAGGATCGGCTTGCCTGGTCGATGTCAGGGTGGATAGGGTGCATGATGGGACACCAGGGGAAAAGGGAGTTTTTTTTAGTCAAATTCCACAAGGGGGTAGTGTTTTAGGGTTTAGTGTAGTGTTTGTGTAGTGTAGGGTAGTGTTTTAGGGTTTAGGGTAGTGTTGGGGTGTCATGCAGGGTAGTGTTGTAGTATAGGGAGCGGACTGCGGGAACAGTGAGAGTTGTGCAGGGGGTAGTGTTTTAGGGTTTAGGGTAGTGTTGTAGTGTTTGTGTAGTGTAGGGTAGGTTTTTATTGTTTAGGGTAGTGTTGGGGCGTCATGCAGGGGAGTGTTTTGTTGGAGGGAGAGGACTGGGGGTCGGGGGAGGGTTGTGCAGGGGGTAGTGTATTAGGGCTTAGTGTAGTGTTGTTGTGTTTGTGTAGTGTAGGGTAGTTTTTTAGGGTTTAGGGTAGTGTTAGGGTGTCGCGCAGGGTAGTGTTGTAGTGTAGGGAGTGGACTGGAGGTTGGGGGAGGGTTGTACAGGGGTCGTTTTTTAGGGTTTAGGGTAGTGTTAGTGTAGTGTAGAGTAGTGTTTTAGGGTTTAGGATAGTGTTGGGGTGTCATGCAGGATAGTGTTTAAGTGTAGGGACAGGACTGGGGGTCAGGGGAGGGTTGTGCAGGGGGTAGTGTTTTAGGTTTTAGGGTAGTGTTGTGGTGTTGTGTACTCTAGGGTAGTGATTTAGGGTTTAGGGTAGTGTATTGGTGTTTGAGTGGTGTAGGGTAGTGTAGTGTTTGGGTGTTTGGGTAGTGTTTTAGAGTTTGTTATGTGTAGGGGTGTGTATTTGTATTTAGTGTAGTGTTGGGCAGTGGTGGCTGGTGTAATTTTAAACTGGCGGGCGTATGCAGAACTAATAAACGTATGCGGTGGGCGCAGCGAGCGAGCCCTACGGCAATAAGGGAGGTTCGGGGGGGGTCAAAATTGGCATCTTTTTGGTGCATTTTTCAGCACTATTTCTGTAATAAATGGACAAAAAAATCAGTTCTTCTAGGCATTCATAAAAGAAAACTCATACATTATTTCAGAGAATTTCTGGGTTGCCAAGCAAGTCTGACTTCTGAAGAGGGCGAGGGTACTAAGCAAGACTGCTTTGGCTATACCCTTTCCAATAGAAAACACTAGTTAGCGATGTGAACAAGTTCAATGGACAAACCTGGGGTCTAGGGAGAGTCCCTCTCCTGAGAATGAAATTTAAAAATGATTTGCAAATGGTGCACTTTAAAGCAAATTAATGCAGCGATAAAGCAAGGTTTATTAAGTAGTGGGAACGTATAGTCTTGAAATATTAAACACATTAAAAACTGCCCCGTATCTTCTTGTATTAATTTGTTCAACAGTTACTGTTATATATTAAATTGTTCTGCATGAAAACTTTAGCCCTTTAAAATGTATGTTTGCCCAGTGTCTTGAACTGCATGCAGCATTAACTTTGGAAAAATATGCTCTAACCAGACATCGGGAAGCACCCACTACTGCTTACTGTAACCAGTCATGTAGAAAGATGTGCATACAGGTCTTTACGTGAGATGGAAAAAGTGGGTGCTCCCTATAAAGGAACATGCCAAATACATTTCTGTGAGTCTCATAGTTAACCATCAGACCGGTATTTTGATTTCTCTATGAGATGTAATGTTATCCTGATAAATGGAACAACTGACATATGCCTAAAGCCTGTCAGTATGATTGGCTTTGTCACTGGGTGTTAGCTGTTTAAGATAAATGAGGCAGACGAAAAGTAAGAAGTCACCCCCTCAGAGGTTCAGGACCTTCCAAGTGGCATTTAACATATGCAGATAATAGGAAACACAATAGACCCAACAAAACAGCATGTATTAAACAAACATCATCAGATATCAGATAAACAAACAAAACCAGGCAGAAGAAATCATGTACGTAACACAAATACACAGAACTAAAAAACAACAGAAGAAGGGAAATTGTGGGTACATCACAAACAGAAAAACTCATGGAAGCAGCTGGGGACAGAGAAGTGTGTGTGTATAACACAGACATCAGCAAAAATCAACAAACCCGGGCAGGAGGGACTGTGTCCACTATCAGGAGCTAACAAACAACAATAGAACTTTGGGAATTGTGCTTGTAGCACAAAGAACAGGACATGCCATGCACAGCGTCTCACGAAAAAGAAAACAAAGAGTTCCCAGAAAGTGAGCACATGTGGAAGAATACAAAGAGCAAGTAAGAGAGGTGGTGAACAGGCTATGCTCTACAGGAGGGACAAAGACATGCTAGGCAGCCTTAAAGAAATAAAGCCAGGAAATAGAAAGCAAGCAAATGTAAGTTAAAAATACTAAGCCAATAGTATGCAATGTGTGGACTTCATTGCCAGGGAAACTTTCAGAATGTCCCCAAGAAGTCTTTTAAAACCACAAAGCTGTACTGTCTGGTAGGATTCTGCCTTAAAATACATCCCAGAGTGCCTTACAGAAATTAAACTTTGGATGGCCCAATGATCTCCAATGTTTGAGTTTCCCGATTCTACTCTTCCTGCAACATTGCCTTCCACATTCTTCTTTACCTGTCACCAGAACCCACGTTAAAATGTACCTTTTTCATGAGATATAAATCTATTATCTCCTCCACTGTTACAGCTGCTGTGTTCCAATTGCTTAGCTTTAGATATGACCCACCTCCCAGGCTTGAGGACAAATTCTTAACACTTGAGTGATGCACAGACTTGACTAATGTAACTATCTAGTTTTGGACCTTCCATGCACAGCTTGCTTTTCCACATTTTGCCACTAGATCCTTGGTATTTGTACCCAGACCAAGGCATTCCCCTCGTTAAAGCAGTTGAAGGCATCCAACGGAGAAGCCCCTACACAAAGGGGCACCAGATTTCACAAAAGGTCTATAAATGCCTATGTTGCTACGGTAGGGGGAAAACCAAATTGTCAAATGCAGTTTTGTCCGGGTCATGAAAATCTTCGTATCAGTGTTAGTTACCTCGTTCCACCATTAAGCTGCATGAATCTGCCCAGTACAGGGCTTGTCCCAAGTACAGATTTCTCGTAATAGTGTTTAAAAGTGTTAAGTGATATCACCCTCCTAGCTCTCAGCTAATTATTTAGCTCTCCCAACATGTAAACCATCTCTGCAAACTAGATCTTAACGATTGTACATAGACTTTCTTGTTCATCCTTTAGATTACATTCTCATACCATTGTATGTAAATTGCCCAACCCAGTCTGTAGAATGTCATTCTTAGGCCAAATACGTGCCACCCTCGGTTCAGAGTTCAAACTCTGCTTCAAAGCACATCTTCTGGGTGTACAAATGTTGAACATGAGCCCATATTACTATCGATGCCCAGGCCGCTGGCGCAAACCGCCTCTTAGTTCCCATGTTGAATAGTTACCAAATAAAGAGACGGGCGCTGGAAGCAGGAATCAAGAACAGAGTTTAATTCTCATGAGGAGAGCCAGTCATTTCGGACACGAAACACAGTGTCTTTCGGGAGGTGCTCTAACAAGTGAGCTGAGACTCTTGCTTTTATACCTTACAAAACATTTGGCATTACAGTCACAGCATTGTGAAACGAAGGAAAGATAACCCTATAATCCTCGTGTCAATCCTACCCCACATGTGTTCACAATAGGGACCCTTTGACCTGCTGATAAGAGGGGAGGGCAATCAAGCAGCTGAGTGTTCCGTCAACTGTTTAGGATGTGTACGCCTGATCATAGCCCAGGGGGTGGGGTGGCTAGGATCAATAGTGGGTCCTTTGAAGAGGAGTGACTTCATACAATAAGGGCAGTAAATGGTATCTCCTGGCTTAGGCGATGGCCTCGCACACGTGTGGTCAGCCGGACTCGGGGGAAGGGGTCATCAAAGGAGTGGTATTCATGCTGCGTGGACAATCGAGCGCGGAGGGAAGGCTCGTCAACAGAGGGGTATTCATGGGAGGAAAGGAGGTGTTGGTCAGGCGCGGCCGTGACTCTCAAGGACAGGGCCTTGCAGAAGAAGAAGGTTTATGACTTGCCCATGTGAGGAGAAGGAAGGGGGTCAGGGTGCGCGCAGGGTCAGAGTCGCACAGAGAGAGAGAGAGAGAGATCTTATGACCCGTACAAGAGAGAGCGGGGGCAGTCAGGTGCAGCTGGGGAGGGCTACGTCAGCTAAGGCGAAGGATGCCTCTTCAAGAAGGAATGGGGGGGGTTTTGTGCGAGTCAAGTAGGAGAGTTGCCTTTCACAGTAGGGTCGCGCAGAGGGAGAGGGTTTCATGGTCTATGCATGAGAGAGGGTTTAAGATACGCGCAGGAGAGAAGCCGGGGATTCCAATGGTTGAAAGGCCATGGTGCCTGGAATAGCCGTACATACGCATATAGGTACGGGCTCTTACTGGCAGGGTGATACGGTCAATAATTTGCAGTAGTCATGGCGCTCACAGGGAGAGGAGTGGGAGAAGAAGGGGGATGAATGCTGTCTATGTACATCAATTTCTTCAACTTTCACAGTCGCCCCTTTTTACATAGCAGCAGTCATTTTTGCAATTGATGGGTTTACAGGTAGTCAGGCATCGTCGATGAATTAGCATTTTGTCGATACTAACAGTTGGCGTACAATCATAGACAGTCGAGGTGATGGGCAGAATGCAGCACATAGGAAATTTCATTTTCGTTATGTTCCTCACAATTAAACACACTACATAGCATAAATCTTTTCTAACTTAAAAATGTGACCAATTAACAGTTTTAACCAGGTAGTTGAGAGCGGAATTCAGTTCAATATGCAAGATCTCTTCGTCACAGTGTCTTTTTATCAGTGAGCCATCACTGGTAGGCTCTAGTCCGTGTACTTTCGTTGGCGCTGTTGAGCACCGGCGGTGGAGCTATAGGTCCAGCTCGGTTCTATCCTTACGCGTTGCAGGGTGCGGTCAGTCCTCTGCTGTTAGACCACAGTCCTGTTCCCTAAGCAATCCGTTTGGCGGCGCCTTATGCTCGGCACCTACATTTTCCGTGGCAACACCCTATTCCCACTGGAATGCCGTTCTTTCCTTTGGCAAAAAGTCACGTGGAAAAGAGGGTGAGTGTGGTTCAAATAGTCGATAGGAGAGAGAGCGGAGTTGGGTCAGAGTTCCTGGGACACACAGAAGGGACCAAGGGAGCAAAGGATAACAAGCAGGCAGGCCCATCAATCGGGCCCAAAGAAGGGGGACGGAGACTCCAGGCACACGTGGGTTAGCAGACGGAGGGCTTCAAGGCGGCCCATCATTTTTCTTTTTCCACGTTGAAATTGCGGTCTCGTCCCGTATCCTGTTGCTCTGCGGCTCCACCTTTGGTCGAGGTCACACGTGTCCCAAGATCCGCAGTCGGGCTGTACATCACATCTGACCCATCTCCTTCGGTGATCGTGAATCTTTGAATAGGTACAAGACAAGGTTTTAGAGAAATGGCAAAAGAAGATATCTACGCATGTGAATTCCTCTCTCAATTCTACGCATTTGGGAGATACGCTCATTGGTCACAGTCAGAGATCCGTTACCAAGCAGTGCATGTGTCAGCATTCCTACTGAGTTCATGGCAAGTTTATTCATCATCCTATTTATACCTCAAGTGAGGATAAATAATATTCCCATCAATTGTGCATTACATCATATTCAACATTACGGAGCATTTCCCTTCAGGACTGGCTAACCTTTTCAAACAGGGCGGGGTGCCATTATCGAGAGTCAGGCAAAACAAGGTTTTCTCGAGGGTCAACAGTTACTCATGGTCATCATGTTTATATTCGGGACAGCAACTGGGGTCTATCAAAAAAAAAAATGGGGCGGGGATGCTTCGGGCGTTCGCGCTTGGGTGCAAAAAGGGGATGGGGCAATCTGGGCATTGGGGGTCAATCCAGACATTGGCGTTCGTCTTTGAAGAACAGACACAAGGCGCCATTGACATACAGTTCCCCTATATAACTGGCCAGATTTGGGGGACTTTAGTCGTCTTACCTGTCCTTTCCTTCTCAGCCAATTCAAGTTCATTCATTTTGCAGAAAGGAGAGGCAGTAATATGGCGAGATTCAATCATTTTAGTTTCGGTCAATTTCGCTGAACGCCTTCGCGTTCAATATGTATCAAATCAGACTGGTGCCGGTGGGGCACAATTTTACCAAAAAGAAGGAGAGAAAATAGGGAGACTCTCGTAGAGAGCGAGAGTCGTCCGCAATCTAAACGAGCCATTCAGTACACGTATGACATGTAGAGAGAGAGAGAGAGAGAGATAGAGAGAGAGAGAGAGACGTGTACGCAAATAGGTCATTTAGTGCGCTCACAACACAGAACAGCAAAGGTCAGGTAACACGCAGATACGGACAGAGGGAAGACATAAATCCGTACATTACACACACACAAACTCAGACAGGGAAGACGGCACATGTATTACACATATATAAGACATTCACAACAAGACAGGAAACAATTGTTAGCCAACAAGATCTGTTTTATATGTCCTACGTATCTTTACTATCCTATTTATCTACGTGCTTAGCTCTTTCTACCCTTCCCTCCTTTTCATTCTCGCCAGTCATCTCTGCGAGCGTTCTCAATTGCCAATACTTACACCTCGGTTAGTCGATCAGAATTTAACCTGGTCGTGCTATTTACCCATGGTTGGATCTTAAACCATTTTCAGTTCCTTCCTTTGGTGGGAAGTTCTCCAGGCTGAGGCAACGGCAAGCATTGATCGGGAGAACAGTCGGGCAGCTTGGCTATATCTATAAGAGTGTGAGAAAGGGGGGCAGTGCATTTTGAACATCAGCAACATTTCTAACTTCCTAGACGGGTGGTGCCGTGGCAACCCTTACCCGTATATTTTGCTTTGTCCTTTCCCTACCTAGTCAAACGTCCAGTTACATTATTTAACACGTCATTTCTAGTCAATTTTTCGTCATTCAGTACCTGTCCAGTTTCTATGTCAGTCCATCCTCTCAGTCGCTATGTTCTAAGGAGGAACAGTCATGTTTAAGTCTACGTCTTTTTAAAACTTATCGTTATGAGGACTATACACTTATTCCCTCTTTCCCTTTTTCGTCGGTGATTCGACCATCGCTCTCCCACACTTCAGCCGTCGTTCTGACGTGACCTGCAGAAGGGAGGAAGAAGAAGGGGTGGGGGACAGCATTCAAAGTACATCAGCATGCAGTAGTCCGAAAATGCTTTTACTTACCACTTACTCGACCTATCTCCACGTACCGCCTTTCTTTACCATCTCGGCGTTTAAGCCCAGAGGGACCAGTAATGTCAGATAGATAATCATTGACGATCTGCGTATCTACATGAGTTACTTGGTCGCAACCCTCTTCGTCGGGTGCAAAGGTGACGGTCAGGTGGCATTTCCGTGGTGTCGCTTTAAGGGTGTCCAAAACACTTTTCTGGCTGCCTGTGACACACAATGTAGCTGCTAAATATCTGATCCCTTTTGATCTACATCTTTCATCATACTTATTCTTCGCTCACAGCAGTAAGACATCCAAAACTCATTAATGCAACTGCTACAACCATGCTTTCTTTTTCAAAATACTTTTAATAAAAAGTGTTGATGTACAAATACAGGCCTGCAACTCGGTGGGCCGGCTACAAAGCAGATTGAAACTGTACATAAGAAGAACGAAATTGGTGGCAGTTCATTGCATAAAGTGCAGCAGTGCAATAAAATCGCGTTAAACTTCCCTACAGAGCAAGCATGATGCATGTCAGTAATTCATCTTTAATAAATTCATAAATTCATTATCCAAGTTCATTCGTTACCTAAATTACACCAATTCATTTTCCAAATTATAATCAGTACCCACCCTAAGTCAGTTCATTGTCCAAGCACATACTTAATAACCTTCATATCTACTTTCATTATCCAAAAACTGCGTATATATCTCGGGACAAAAGGCTGCGCAATCAGGGTGCAACAAAGTTTATTCAAAACGTCTCATTTTGTGTCGGCGCCATTTTTGGGTGGGGTCAGGCGAGTTCCAGCACAGTCAGAATGTCTCCAATGATTCGTGGTTGGACCGGGGCCTTCCGTTGGAAGTTCAAAAAGTTTTGAATCATGTGGTAACAGTCTAACGATAGTCAAAGAGTGGGGAGGGCGGCAACAATTTTCCTACCGGGTCATTCTGGTGTTCCTCCGGAACTGAACAAGTCTGTGCCGTGGCTGCACCTTAGCCATTTCCAAACTGAAGCTGGCGCTGGCAGGAGTGCGTCGATGTCGCGGTTCCCAGTGAAGGGGACGGGGGCGCCCATGCGGAGGGATCGGGGTGCCCCCCGGCTCTTATAGAATCTTCAAGGTTGAGGAGAAGAACAGACATGGGGCGTGTGCCCGTCCAGGGCAGAAGACCGCTTTTTGATGTTGACCCTCTTTAAGTAAGAGCATTGGGGTGTCGCTGGAAGCCTCCACCTGGAGGGAGGTGGGGGAGGCTCGTTCGCGCCGCCTCCCCCTTCCAGCGACCCCGCGCCGTTCCTCGGCTCCGTCGCTTCGACATTGGCCGTGCCAGCCTTGAAGATGGGGGGGGGGGTCGGTGGCTGCGGCAAGACATCCCCCCCTTTTCTCTTGACATGTGGCGGGACTACCTGGAACTGTCCAGGCGAGGGCATGTGACGGGACCACCTGGAACTGTCAGGCGAGATCATGTGGCGGGACTATCTGCAACTTCCAGGGTTGTCCGACCTCGCCTTGGCTCCGGTCCTCGTTGATGGCCAGATCAGGCAAGAGAGGGGGTGGGGAGTGGTCGGCGGCTGAGGCAAGACAGCTCCCTCCCCCCGTGGCCTGCAGGGCAGCAGAAGAGAAGAGATGGAGAGGTCCTGGCCATTCTCTAGACCGCCTGCCCAACATCATCTCCTCCTGACCGTGGCCAGGCGGGCCCCTCGTGCCTCGAGGCCTCGCCTTCCGGATGGGTGTAACCGCGGACCTGTTGCACTTCGGGAGCTTCCGGAATGGGGGTAGGTACCTATTGAATTGTTTCTATTTCACGTGACCGTTATTTTGGGCGTGGCGGGCAATGAGGCAGACATGTTGGGAGCAGGAATAGGCAGTGAAGCCTAGCTACCTCGCGGCTATTTTTGTTGTCAAACTTTTCACCATTTTATATTTCTTATTACGAACTATTTCTAATGTTTCTTATTTTTAGTGAAGTCAAAAGCTCATCAGGGGGTTACTGACTTAGCCTGATTTCTTTTTATTTTTCTTTTTCTTCCTTAGCGTGTTTCGAGCTAAAGCTTTCTGTTAGTAAGGAACGGTGATCACTTCATATTTTTATGTGTCCTTTTCACTAGGGGGTACTTCTGGACGGACCAGACGAGTTCCCTCCAATAAATGGTCCGGGGTGGAACGAGATTATCGATCAAAAGGGGAACATATATTCCTTCATTAGGGTATCATCCTGGACAGACCGAGCGATGTACTTCCACTTACTAGGGTAGCCTCCTGGACGGACCAGATGGTCTACTTCCATTAAATGGCCCATGAGCGGGGAGCATATGTCCTCCATAAGGGTAGTCTCCTGGGCGGACCATGCGAGCTACCCCCCAAACAGTGGGGAGTGGGTAGGACTGACGAATTCACAAAGGGGCATAACCTACCCTTTACTGCTTGCAAAGACTAGATAGAATATTTCTACTCCACGTTGTTTGCAGGCAGAAAATACCTCAAACGAAACAATTCCTGGAACAACAATGTCCAGGCAACCAACCAATCAGTGGGGAGAAAAACAGGCATGACGGATTACAACGGGGACAAACGTCTGCATTACCTGCCCTTCGCTATCCAGAAAGGAAGACAGAATATTCCTACTCGTCTCAGTTTGTAGACAGGGAAGATCTCAAAGAGCAACAATCGATTATTAATCGATTTCAAACAATCCAGTGGGGAGAAAAGTAGGCATGACGGATTACAACGGGGACAAAAGTCTGCATTACCTACCCTTCTCTATCTGCAAAGAGGGACGACGTTCCTATTCGCCGCTGTTTGCAAACAGAGAATGTCTCGTTCTCAGAAGAGAACCAATATGTCAAGTAGCCTTCAAAGCTAAATGAACCAATACCAACAATGTCGGCATACAAATACCGATTTTCAATACAATCAATCAATCAATCAGGTGGATAGAACCACCCTACCAATCAGGCGTAAGAACGCCCTACTTAATCTTACCCGGACCGGACAATACGGACAGTTCTTTGACTTCCTCCTCCAGCGCCCGATCGTTCTCTTACTCCATTGTAGCATTCCTGTGGGATTCCAGTCAGGACAATAGGTCACTCAAGGGAGGTCCGTTCAGAATTGGTGAAGTTCTTTCGATCGGCAGCCGGGCGAGGGCCCTCTCAAGGCAGGCATGCCCCGATCATTTAGATGTTCACTTCTTCGTCTGGATCTCTCTTACCGAACCTTATGTCACTGATGGACCCCGCGTTGGGACGCCAATTGTTGAACATGAGCCCATATTACTATCGATGCCCAGGCCGCTGGCGCAAACCGCCTCTTAGTTCCCATGTTGAATAGTTACCAAATAAAGAGACGGGCGCTGGAAGCAGGAATCAAGAACAGAGTTTAATTCTCATGAGGAGAGCCAGTCATTTCGGACACGAAACACAGTGTCTTTCGGGAGGTGCTCTAACAAGTGAGCTGAGACTCTTGCTTTTATACCTTACAAAACATTTGGCATTACAGTCACAGCATTGTGAAACGAAGGAAAGATAACCCTATAATCCTCGTGTCAATCCTACCCCACATGTGTTCACAATAGGGACCCTTTGACCTGCTGATAAGAGGGGAGGGCAATCAAGCAGCTGAGTGTTCCGTCAACTGTTTAGGATGTGTACGCCTGATCATAGCCCAGGGGGTGGGGTGGCTAGGATCAATAGTGGGTCCTTTGAAGAGGAGTGACTTCATACAATAAGGGCAGTAAATGGTATCTCCTGGCTTAGGCGATGGCCTCGCACACGTGTGGTCAGCCGGACTCGGGGGAAGGGGTCATCAAAGGAGTGGTATTCATGCTGCGTGGACAATCGAGCGCGGAGGGAAGGCTCGTCAACAGAGGGGTATTCATGGGAGGAAAGGAGGTGTTGGTCAGGCGCGGCCGTGACTCTCAAGGACAGGGCCTTGCAGAAGAAGAAGGTTTATGACTTGCCCATGTGAGGAGAAGGAAGGGGGTCAGGGTGCGCGCAGGGTCAGAGTCGCACAGAGAGAGAGAGAGAGAGATCTTATGACCCGTACAAGAGAGAGCGGGGGCAGTCAGGTGCAGCTGGGGAGGGCTACGTCAGCTAAGGCGAAGGATGCCTCTTCAAGAAGGAATGGGGGGGGTTTGTGCGAGTCAAGTAGGAGAGTTGCCTTTCACAGTAGGGTCGCGCAGAGGGAGAGGGTTTCATGGTCTATGCATGAGAGAGGGTTTAAGATACGCGCAGGAGAGAAGCCGGGGATTCCAATGGTTGAAAGGCCATGGTGCCTGGAATAGCCGTACATACGCATATAGGTACGGGCTCTTACTGGCAGGGTGATACGGTCAATAATTTGCAGTAGTCATGGCGCTCACAGGGAGAGGAGTGGGAGAAGAAGGGGGATGAATGCTGTCTATGTACATCAATTTCTTCAACTTTCACACAAACATGAACCTTAAATCTCAGACTGCCATTGTCGAGCAATAAGCAGGAAAGGTTAGCTTACACGAGCACTCCATTATTTGTGTATATACAATGACATCACTGGCAAATGACGCTATGCGAATAATTCCAGAAAAAAAAGCACAGCAATGGAGGAACAAATAACCGCACACTTGGTAAGGAGCCAGGCCAGAGGTAGAAACGAAGGACTGCCTCCCAGCTTTTGTCAATCATTCAAAAACACAGAAACAGAAAGAAGGAGCACAAACATTCCAAGATCATGAAGCAATTAAATCACACCAAAAAATTACAGTAAAATGACCACCACATTATGCGAATCGGGACGTTTCCGACTAGGAAAATGCATAACACTGAACACACACTGAAATGTACATTTACATTAATTCAGCATGCAGAAATGTGACGCAAA
Organism: Lissotriton vulgaris; assembly: GCF_964263255.1. NCBI lineage: Eukaryota > Metazoa > Chordata > Amphibia > Caudata > Salamandridae > Lissotriton > Lissotriton vulgaris. Next base: position 693,299,117 of record NC_141691.1, on the reverse strand, counting down.
CATGCAATTGTATATTTTATCTCTTCTTTTTATCTCTTTGGGGTGAATGGAAATACTATAAGGCAGTCATCAAGGGGACACATTTCAAACTCTTTCACCCCTCTAAAATTCCCTTAATTTTCCAAATTGAACATCAAACCCTTTCTTGTCATGGCCTGATTGGACTATTGTAACCTTGTCTACTGTCCTTTAATCAAACGGCTAAGAGTATAAATTAAGGCAGCCAGACTGCGACAGTGGAGGTGTTACCACATTATAAGTCACGTTACCGTGAATAGGTGTAATCCGAAAAGTCACTGGAACCCGGGTAACTATAGGTACAGAAAAAGGTCGTCCCAGGATAGAAGCAAATAGTATAATAGGCAATTGAGAAAATAGAGACAATAAACTAAAGTAGGAAGTACATTTGTTATTTAATCACAAAGTACTGCATGTGAAATTAGTGCACGTAGCATAAATGCACAGATCAGCCTTAAAGGGGATTTACTGACTGTCTTCTGAACACAATATCGAGTCCAAACAACTTTGCTTTATACACCGGCCACACAGGGGCAATGATCGCAATCAACAAAGTGAAAGTGAGCAATGCGTGTTGCGCAGCTGCATTTTTGTAAGCACCCCCAAATGAAATCTGATATATAACTGTGGCACTTGGAAATCAAGTAATTTTGCCTGCCCAGGATAAAACCACAGGTAAGCTACTATTCATACCCAAATTGTTAACTTGACCATTAAAGCACATTAAAATCCTTTTCACGCACACACTCTTCCAAAACAAGGAACAGCTAGTACCTTTCCCTTAAACTCACACATTTTATCATAAAAAAGACAGTTTAGTTGCCATAGTTGGTAGTGTCTTTGCGTATAAATATCATCCCATATAGTTCCTTCATTTCATTCCTTTTCCGATGCATATGCGGTCGGAAGTGACCCTGTAGAGAACTGTAAATCTATCTCTGATACCCCCAAGATCGTTTTAATGGCCGCTCAGGCTGAACCGCAACCCCCACCCTCACCTGCCGAGGCAGACAACGCAGAAGCATCCTTTAGCCCAGTCTGTCACAGCCAGCTGCAGCGTGGGCAACATTCAATGATAAGAATTACCACACGCACTATTTAACCCTTGGACTGCCTTCCTTGCACTGCAGTTCCAATCCTTCGTCCATTTCCATTCCTCTCCAGGACACATAAGTTAACGCATGTTCTTGCGAGACGGCGTGAAACCATGACAGACACAGTTTTAACAATTAGCATGAAAGACCACTAGTAACTCGGTCCATTTAGATTATAAAAATCATTTTATATCAGTGGAAACTCACCCCATATTAAAAGCATCTGGGTGTCTTTTCATTTTTTAAAACTCCCTATGTGTATCACCTACTTGTAATTTTTCTGTGGGGAAAACCCTTTGTCTCTGGACACTGCACTCGAGACTAGAGGTGCCTCTGGATGAGGCTGGCAGCCAACAAAACTAGGAACACCCTATGATAACTGCCACAATTTCAATGTGGGGCGGATGAAACATATATACCGCATTCCAATAAACATTGATCTTTTTGAGGGTTTCCTAATCTCCCTGAACCAAAGGTCGAGTAGTGTAACAAGTGTCCATTTGGTCAGAAAAATGATCGTCTCAAACATGCACATGCGCACTGGGCCTGCCCTACTGCTGTCACTCAGTAAAGTCAACGACAAACCCAACCCTCCAGTGCTGCCCCACCCCCTTCAGCGACGCGTCCTCCTAACTGACTCGGATTTTGAGTCAGGACGTGCCCGGCGGTGAAGTTAATCTTCCTCCATGGCCATGTGGTTAGTGGGGCAACGCCCCAACGCCCCAATGGATGCACCGCCCCTGGTGTTGGGATAAATGTCTGTTTTTATTACTAGGCAAGTTTTTAGTTTGCATACAATAACACTTGCAATGTAAAGGTATGCAAACTAAAAACTTGTGTAGTGATGGTATTTGATAAGTAACAACTTCATTGTAAAATGCTGTGAAGTAATGGTATGCGAAATAACGAGTCATATTCGTACAAAACACAATAAAAAACACACAAAGAAAGTAGAAAACAACACAAAAATACACTCAATCAATCAATCATTTGTAAAGTGCACTACATACCCGCGAGGGTCTCAAGGCGCTGAAGAAGACACAGCATAAGATAATAAATAAAAAAGATCAGAAAAAAAGTTTTTTGAAAGAAGGATTGAAAACGCTACGGCAGGATTGAAGTAGGCCCAATCACCATTACAGAGAGAAGAAAATAAGATGGCCATGCTCATGCGTGACCACAGGGTGCAGTTTAAGCGATATTTCCCCCAAACATGCAATCCACGTTGCTGTACGGCAGAAATGTCACGCGAAAGGGCAGAACAAGCAACTCCGCCCGCTCGTGGAACTCTGCGTAGCGCGGCAGAATTTTTTTACCACTTCGCAGAGTTTTGTGTAGCTCCACTACGCAAAATAGCTCCAGGCTTACTATCAACAAGAGAACCACCAACCTACCTGAGAAAGAATGTCACAGCCCAACTTTTCAACAAAAGCTAAGATTGCCACCCCAAAGACAAAGAACTCATCAAAATCCAAGGGCCATATTTATGGCCAAGTTAAGCAGTAATGGTGAGTACAGTTCACATCACTAGAGTTGGGCAAGATGGTTTCCCGTAAAAACATTTTCATGCCCTTCTGGATTTACAGAGGGTAGCGTAACAGAAAATTTAGATGTTAACCTCATTGGACTCTAGAGACAGACAGACTGGGGGCATCTAGCATTTACCTTGTTGCACTCTGTAGAAAAATAATCTGCAAGATCTGCATCTTCAATATATATGAAGAGAATTCAACAGCAATTCTAGTGACTACACCTATTTCCACAGTACACACTTGGCTAGCAATGGCTTAGTGGTAGAAATTGTTTTGATACTTCCACTTAAAACATATCACCATGCTCCAGTGACTAACTGTCTTGCAATTGTGTGCAAAACTGGATCCCGTGATTGGAAATGTCCTTCAGCTCTGCTACGTTACTCAATCCTCTGCTCTAAAATGAAAGGTCAGATAAATCATTCTTTGAGCTCAATGACATGACGGAGACAGGTGAGCTTCTAAACTGATATGCCTTTAAGCAGTTATACAGAAGATCTGTATTGTAATAATTGCTACTTAAATGCCTAAAACTCCTGGGAAGGCGAAAGTGAAAAATTCTATAGTCAGAACTCAGGCAAGCAGGCACAGAGTATGAAGCTAGTCTACTGTAACTGTAACCGTTTAAGGAAGGTTACAGCGTAGATTAGTGAAATTAAAGCAATACATGTCCAATAGTCAGACAACTATATTATGCATTTGAGCATATACACCACCTCTTCAGTGGCTAATCCACTTAGTGCAAATTATCAAAAGGCAGACTCTGCTGTATTTATTGGATATTAAGAGAAGCAACCCCTGATAAACAGTGAGAACACATGATTCATTGGGAGCAGTGCACTGGAATAGAGATGGGGAACTGACAAGATCTGAACTGATGAAGGGGACAACTAGTATAAAGCAAGGAAGGATCACTTTAAAGTAAACTATGAAAAGTAGAAAGACCTGGTAAATGCCATAAATACTACACTGAAGTATGCTGGTTATGTTAGAGAGGCTGTTTCTTACTTGGCTATTATTGTTCACTTTTGGTGGTACTGCCTGCATATAAAAGTCTATTGGCAAGGAATTCTCACTACAATGAAAGATCCACTAGGTTACCCATTGTCTACTGTCATAGACTCAGTCTTGCTAGGCATATGTTCCCTGACAATAAGACACCCACCAGAGACCTGGGTCCGTATTACAGAATACTGCACACTCTCTTTGTTTGCACTGGGGGCACCTTCCAATTGGTGCACCCTGCCACACAAGGGGAGGGCAGCATATTATATAGAATGTGCTGCCTGAGGCAGCCATGAAGTAGTGCTGCCCTGAGGTCAGTGCATTCAAGTGAAATACGGAGCTTCAAAGCAGCCAATCCATGTTTCACTGTGGAGGTGGCAACCCACTTGCACTTTTAAGGGAGATTATAAAAATATTTGGGGGTCCATAGGACCCCAATTCCCCACTCCAGAGGGCTTCTATCAGGGGGCACACTGTCAGTGCACCTCCTGACAGCTTCTTTGCCTCTGCGCCCATGTCTATAATATAGTGTGGGAGCAGAGGCAATGGGATTCCCTAATTTGCATGGCGCCAAGTCCCCATGCAAATGAGGGAACACCCTCTGGTGATAGTGCGGGCGCTAAATGTGCTCCAGCGATATCTGTATTGCAGAAAGGGCTGCACAAGTGTCTACTGCCCTTTCTGTAATGCCAAAGTGCCCCGAGGTGCAACGTGCATGTGCACCCGCTTTGCACCCCGGGGCACTTTTCATATTATGGCCCCAGGATGCAGCAGATTTGGGTTGCCAAATTGGCATTAGAATTCAATTGAAAACACAAGCTCCCACCATTCATATCTCAATGGCACCATTTCTGTGTAAGGTCACTACCATGGGGAGACTGAAATGGGTAATATCTTACCAATATAAAGAATCTTATAATATATAGGGCCCACTTGCGACCCATCTTTCGCCAGGCCTACTGACTATGGCTAGTCAACCTAGGATGAGAGCACTGAACTTCATTTTCATATTAATAGCAGGGGGAAGGTATGATTCACGTGGCAAAAGCAGTATAGCACTTTGTTAATAGCCATTTGAGCTTCATCTCGAAAAGGTAGCATGTTAAACATGGTAACTGATGTTATTTCTTTTTCGGCATGGATTGTTCATTTTGAGTTGTACTCTTTCTTTAGATGTACATTGTGATGATCATATACTAATGGTTGAACTGCCCAGTGCAAATTGCTTAGTAATCTGCATGATGGTGGTCCACAGTTTCATGTTTAAAACAAATGAAAACGATATGTTAAACAAACGGCAACCTCTATTGTACTTGGACCCTTCCTCCCATTCTTTCTAGAGGTCTACTGATCACTTCCAGGTCCTGCAGTGCCACAGATCTTCTGCATCTCTTATATGGCTGAGATACCCGCCACCCCCTCTCAACACAATCCCCAAATGAGGGAAACCGGAAACAGTTCTTGAAGTTTTTGGAAGTGGGAGGGAGTGACCCTCCCGGCCGTATTTATTAAAACAAAAAATTAAAACATTTAAACATTAATGTACAATTTCATACCACACTGCGATGTTTGGCTAACCTTAACAGATTCTCTAATACAGAGGTTCTCCTAGCCGATCTAACATCCTACAAAACATTTACTTGAAATATTGAAATTGTACATCCTAACGTTTAAGGGCCAACGGCAAGGTCGTAACCGGTGTCAAGATCCCTAACCAGACATACCCCGCCCACTTGGGAGGGGCGACAGCACTGAGGCGTACTCACGTGCAACTACTACAATTTCCCTTGTCTTGACGGGGGCACTTATCAACTCGACGCCATTTAAAGGTCGTTCGAAGACTCGTGTGAGGTATCTAGAAGGTATCGTAGACCTCCCCCCAACCCCACACAACTTACCGCATCTGCCGTCGCAGATGGCCCTGGCCCCGGGAAATTCCCCTGGAGGGGGCTGTAACCCCTCCTACACAGGAAGGGGCCTTGACCGCCTTTCCTCTTCTTCCGGCGACCCATCCTTAGAAGGGACCGCCTCCCCGTTGAGGGGCCAAAGGCCACCTCCCCCGAGCGTTCCCATCCGTGTTGGGTGACGCCCACTCATAGGGATCTTCCAATTAGTGCTCACCGATCATGACCTTACCGCCACAGGCCGGATAGTTGACCGGCTATCCGGACCCCCCAAAAAACTCCTACCTAAAGGTCATGTTTCAAAGATTTCAACCATGCTAAGAGGTCCCCTAAGAACAACTCATTCCCCACCCAAGACAAATGCACACCATCCCCCGAATACATCCTGTCATCATTAATACAGCTATGAGAAATAGAATGCAATGTCCTGGAACGGAACAACCTATTCACTTTATTATTAAGTTTTCTAACAGAGTGATTCAAAGCAGGTATAGAGATAGCCCCCCGCCACACCTTTCGTGGAATCAAATGGGACCATGCAATTGTGCACCCCGGAACTCTCCTCGCCAACCAACTTACAGTGGAAAGCATTGCCTCCAGGAGTAGTCGTCTATCGATGGTGACCAAATCATTGCCCCCAACATGCACTATTACTATAGACGGCGGTGACCTTGTCCGCCCTAACAAACCCTCAAAGAATGCTTGAAACTGGTCAATACAGAGACCGCCCCTTCCGTAGAAGGACATCCTGTACCCGTATTCCCCAGCCACGTGAATCATGTCACCTGCTTTGAATACGTCCGCGGCACGCCTCACGTATGAGTGGCCCACGACCCACACCTCCTTTTTCACAGCCGGTGATGTCTGACCGCTGGCCCGGTGTAGGGTCGACTGCATAGTCCGCCCCGCCTCGTAGGCTTGCGTAACTGAAACCAAACAAAAAACAAGAAGCGTGAGTGCAAAGTACTTAATTACAGCTTCACAACATGTGCAACCGCACATATCTTTTATAACAATTGGAGGACCAACGCCCCATTCGTTTCACTTGCTCAACATCAAGACCCCTTGCTGTAGCTTCCGTAGCAGCCCCTATCCGAAAGGAATGGGTCCCAAATTCGCCCGGGTTCAAGCCCGCAGCGGCAACTGACATCGCAAGCACCCGCTGAAACTGAAATTTCGTCAGTGGGGTGGCGTCCGCGTGTCTTAACAACGTCCCCCCCCATGATGCCACCCTTCGTGCTAGGTAATCCTCTAAACACTTTACCGGACATATGGAGGACCCAGGAATCCTGCGTACGACGACGCAGTCACCCATCCCATCTTGGTCAGTCTTAGACCTAACAAAGGAGACAGTCATCGTTTCTCCCCTGATCTGAACATGTTCCCGGCACAAACCCCCCGCCACGTCCAGTTTGTTCCTTGCAACTAGTTCGCTTACTCGCATTGCTCCGTGAAATGCTAGCGTAAACGCGGCTCGGAACAGCACTGCCTCAAACTGAGATGAACATGTGGCAGGAAGTGTAGCCAACAACTGGGACAATCTATCCAAACCTATCGGGCGCCTGACATCTACTCTGCGACCCTCAAGGCGTTGCCACCCACGCAGCGCTTTCTGTACAACGAAAGACGCTGTTGGGTCCTGGATAGCGTGTGCTCTGGCAATAAAGGAAATGGCAGCACGATGCCTCTGGGCCGTAGCCACCGATTTCCCAGCCTTACGTAAGGACATCAGGAAATTCACCACCCATTCCTCATGCCCCCAAAGTTGCTCTCTATCACTCCCCAAAAAGGCTAAATAGGCCCGAAACGCCCCTTCATATGCCATCCTCGTCCTTGGTGCTAGACTCTCTCCCACGAGGTGACGAAGTTCGGGGCACCGAGAGACCAGAGAGCTTCGGTAAAGGGTGCCGGCTCCGGGTCCGCTGAGGGAAGGAAACCCGAAAAGGCCTGCATTTGAAAACGAGACAGTGCGTCAGCTGCCTGATTCATCACCCCTGGCACATGTTTTGCTCTGAATAGCACGTTCAATTGCATACATAGTAACACAATTTCTTTAAGCAGTCTTAAGATCAGTTTACAACGTGCTGCCTGACTATTGATGCACTCGACCACAGTCATATTGTCCGACCAAAATATGACCGAGTGATTTTTGAACCCATCGGGCCATGTTCTCAAGGCCACCAAGATGGGAAACAGTTCGAGGAAAGCAATATTACTCGTCAGACCCCTCTCATGCCACCAAGTCGGCCATCTTTGTGCCGACCATTTCGTGCCGAAAATGGCGCCAAAACCTATGCTTCCCGCAGAATCTGTCCATAGCCCCAGCTCCTCAGAAGACACGGCTGGTTTATTCCAGACGATTCTACCATTGAAATCCGCCAAGAATGCTAACCAAATACGCATGTCCTGGCGGATCTCGGCCGATAGTCTCGTGCGATGATGGCCTTCTTTAAGGCCGACCATCGCTTGGGCAATTGAACGGGAAAAGGGGCGGGCCATTGGTATTACCCTCAGGGCAAAATTCAACTGTCCCACCACCTGCTGTAATTGTTGCAGCGTAACTTTTGATGCATTTATACACAGTTGCAGCGCAGCCCTGAACTTCAACACTTTCTCGGCTGGCAAACGGAAACACCCCTCAATGGAGTCCAACTCGATCCCCAGAAACTCGAGGCAAGTCGTAGGACCCACTGTTTTACCCGGCGCCAATGGCACACCTAACTGTTTCATCAATACACAAAATTCGGCCAAGGCCCGGCCACATTCAAGACCCCCAGCTGCCCCAAGGAATAAGAAATCATCAAGGTAGTGCATTACATCTTGGAAACCCGTTTTCTTTGTGAAAACCCATTGAAGAAAAGTACTGAATTTCTCGAAATAAGCACAGGATATAGAACACCCCATTGGCATACACCTATCCATGTAATAACAACCCTGAAACATGAAACCTAGGAGACGCTGGTCGTCTGGGTGTACCGGGAGCAATCGGAACGCTGACTCGATATCTGATTTCGCCATCAGCGCCCCGGGCCCCAGGCGATTCAAAATGGCTACGGCCTCATCGAAGGATGCGTACCGCACCGAACACACTTCTGGATCGATTGCCTCATTTACGGAAAGACCTCGTGGGGCTGATAAATTATGAATTAGTCGGAACTCTCCAGGGTCTTTCTTGGGGACCACCCCTAAGGGAGAACAAACAAAATTCTGCACTGGGGGTAGACTAAACGGGCCAGCGACCCGACCTCGAGTCACCTCTTTTCGGATCTTATCCCGTACTACGGTTGTATGCTGTAAGACAGAAAGTTGGTTTTTACACTTATCCACACCCTGAAAGTCCCCTACCGGGATGCGGAAACCATACGAAAAACCGTTCCGCAGCACCCCAGCAGAAGTACGATCCGGGTAATCACTGAGCCAAGGGATCATTGCCAGGGTATCAATGGGAGTGGGTAAAGGCGCCCCTCGGACTATATTAGACCTGTTTGGCACCTCCTCTCCCCCCGTTATCACCCGTTCTGGCTCTGCACGAGGTCTCAGGATGGGACGACCCACAACTACTACATTCATGTTTGAATTTACACGATCCCTGTGGTCTCGTACATTTTCCTCTGTTGTAATTAAAACAGAAACCCTTCCTTCCGGTATTGCCGGTAGGTTTCGAGTGATCCTCGGCCCCCGAACCTGATCGAAAGGGCGTCCCCGCATATTGTCGGGAGGATTCACCCACATTACTTCCTACCAACGGCATTTTTAACATCCCTGACTCCTTCATTTTATCCCAGGTCAAGGCATCATAACAATCCCAGGTTAAACTTGCATTATGCTCCTTTTCCTTTCTGAACATATTATCGTAACAAAACCAATGATTACCCTGGTGCGATGTCGAGTACCCCATGATTCGTGATTGGTAGATTGGGAACTCGGAAAGTAACTCAGGCCTACGTTCCCCCAGGATTGATGTAAAGATTCCCCAGGCATTGCCCCAATTGGCGATATTCTCATTCACTTTAAAGGCGGCCATCTTTGCGCGCCAAACACTCGGATGCATGAGGTCCTTCTGACTCTTTACATGCTCCACCTCATAATGATCCACAAGTAACGAAAAAATGTTCACATACTCCCCCGCCCAAATCTTCTCCTTAATTGCCAAAGGGACATGTTGCCCCAACTTTTCTCTCCGAGAGGGTGTTGACTCATCCCTCGCGATCGGCAATGGCCGCTTACCTGCACCTGACGCTGCCTCTGTGGTCGCAACCGTCCCTGGTGTCTTGTCCCCCACTGCAGCCGGCACGGGCACCTTGGCTGCTTCCCGTTTCTCACGCAATTGCTTAAACAGCTCCTGCGCTTCGACAGCCGTGGCGCCCTCGTTACCTTTTCCCAACCACGCTGCCAATTGTGCTGCCAACTCGGGCGGCATATCATCCTCGGACACGGGGGTGATGGATGAGAGCACTGAACTTCATTTTCATATTAATAGCAGGGGGAAGGTATGATTCACGTGGCAAAAGCAGTATAGCACTTTGTTAATAGCCATTTGAGCTTCATCTTGAAAAGGTAGCATGTTAAACATGGTAACTGATGTTATTTCTTTTTCGGCATGGATTGTTCATTTTGAGTTGTACTCTTTCTTTAGATGTACATTGTGATGATCATATACTAATGGTTGAACTGCCCAGTGCAAATTGCTTAGTAATCTGCATGATGGTGGTCCACAGTTTCATGTTTAAAACAAATGAAAACGATATGTTAAACAAACGGCAACCTCTATTGTACTTGGACCCTTCCTCCCATTCTTTCTAGAGGTCTACTGATCACTTCCAGGTCCTGCAGTGCCACAGATCTTCTGCATCTCTTATCCGAGCTGCATCCTTTCCTCTCCGCTCACCTGCAGTGCTCAGGTAGTTAAATCTTTATACTAGTTTACAATCAGTGTAAAGGAAAGCAGGAGGTCAGAGACCTGCGAGGCAGCATGGTAGCACTCCTCCAGAGTCCCTCCCAGCAAGAACTCCACCCCACTTTATTATGCAAGCGAAGCTAGAGAGAGCCCAAATCAGCAGGTGTGTCTTAGTACTAAAAAGGCTGGCTATCTCAAGGATGGAGCGATCCCTGGGCAATCCCCGATCTTTAGGGATGCTCCACAGATGATCCTCACAGGCAATGCAGTGGGCACTGAGGTGACAGCAGAATGGTAAAGCAATCTATTCTGAAATATCGCCAAAGTAGTCGCTGATGGCTTGATGCTAGTGGAAGAGATTACAATTTAAGATACTCATTGCAGAGCACTGGATGAGAGTGTCTTCTTTACACTTTCTGAGCCTCATTTATTGGGTTTTGGTGCAGGGCAGCCCTGCAAGGAATCTTGCAGTGCTGTCCTGCGTCAAAACAAAATGGCAAGAATGCTCTGTATCCATGTGATATGGTGAATTCCTGTCGTTTTGGCCCGCCATGCACTAATGCAGGCACCCTTGTGCCATGGTGCTTGAGTGCCTGCATTGTGGGGCTGATAGATTTTGTGCAGAAAGGGGCACCTAATGCAGCGGTACTCCGAAAATCATTTCTATCACCATAACACCTTTCCCTGAAGTATAAAATCATACATATACTCGACAGTGGGGCCCATGACACTGCGAGTCATTCACAGAACACTTCCATCCTACTTCATGGATCGGTGAAATTCAAAGGAGAACTGCTGTATCATAGTTGAATGTCTAAACTAAAACTAGATATTTATACTATTTACACCTGCAGTTTAATTTAGTTTACCATGGTTTTCATTTAATAAACATTTATTTAGACACGCCACCACTGAGAACAACGGATCTGCTAGTAAAAAATTAGGCGTAGGAAAACTCAAGACCAGCTTAATTCTCCATTTATCTAATTTTTATTAAGAACAAATTCAGTATGTCTAAACAAATTATTTATTTTCTTTATTCAAAATGACAATTAAAGAATAAGAGTTTTTTTCAAACAATGAATTGCATTTATTTCAGAAATACAGAAATTGACATTTGAATTTTTTTTTATAGAAATGGAAGTATCAGTTAAAGACAGATAGTTCCCAAACCCATTTTCTCCTATTTCCCTAACTTCCCTGTCTAATAGCCTCACCTAAAGTTCAGATCTCATTCAGAAGAAATAGAAAAATTATTCAAAGTCTTACATCCCAGGAAATCAGCAGTCCGACAGCATCTTGGGAAGAAATCGAAGAGAAGTTTTTTCCTCAAATCAGCACTTTTTAACCCTTTTTACTAGCTTTATCTATCTAAAAGTGTAACTTTCAGCCTAAATTCGAGTTCTGATTGGGCAATGTTGCGGTGGATGAGCATCATCTAGTCATCATAATATTACTTTTCCTTCTGTCTGCAAATTTCTAATGGGTCCTTTGTTTTGGCCCAAGTCTGGCCTAGTCCCGTTCTTCACTCGCAACTTTGCCATTTATTCTCACGTTCTGAACCATTGTGCTCATCATTTTGGCAGCCATCTATACTTCCAGGCTAGAGTGTCTTTGAACCGTAGTCACTCCAGGCACAACCAGCTCGCATTCAGACTCGGTCTTTGCTCGCGCAAGCGTACTTCTTTTAAGGCCACAATAATCGAGTGACTCCATTTTCTTTTAGGCCTCTCGAGTGAAAAATGGGAACTATCATAGAAACAAACACAAATGAAAGTTAATTCTAAGAATTTCAGCCCTTCTGTTTACCTCCCCCTTTTCTAAGATTTTCCTTATTAGTAGTTACCTAACGAAATAGCCACATTTAAGCATAATATACTCATCCTCGAGTTTTGCCACAAAATACGTAAACAAAAAGCACATTTATGCTGCATTCCATTATCTCAAAGCTGCTTATTAGTTTAGGACATGACAGAATCACAAGATTAGTTAAGTATGAATGCAACATAAGCATAATTATTTTCCCATGTATGTCTATGTAGGTGCAACTTTTATTCTAGGTTGATTAGTTTCATGCATCACTCAATTAGTTGGAATTATGATTATGGAAGTATGATTTCGCAAGGGTACAAAAAATTTTGTTTTTCCACCTTGCTCCATCACACCTTCCTGCACGAAATCAATAAATGCAGGCCATTTTCTCTTTGTAAAAGTGCTGCAGAATGCATCCACATATAAAAAGAAAAGAACTATGAGAAATGAAACATTTCTCCTCATTGAGCCTCCCTAATGCCACCCCTGGGATGGCGTTAGATTCTGACTCATTTCTTGTAAATGTGGGAATGCTTCAGATTCCATGGATGTTGCATTGGAGCACCCACAGCAACACCCATGGAATACCCCTTTCACTCAGTTTTCTGTGCAAAAAGGACACATATTTACAAGGCCATGAAATGCCATGGTAAGTAGCTTTACATGGCTTAGTAAATATGCTGCAGCATATTGTGCCACCGGAACGTCAAAAAAGTGATGCTCGGCGGCGCAAAAGTGCTGCAAGGGGTCTCATAAATGAGGCCCTCTATTTTTAAGTAGGATCCTTGGATTTTAGAATACTCATAGGCTTAATTCACAAAAATATTGCCCTCCTGAGCCTTGTATAGAAAAAGCACTTTCCAAATGTAAAATCTATGTGCCTATTTATAGAATTACAGAAAGCATAATTTTAGTTTCTTAAGCACTCTTTCAAATGCAGAGTAGGTGAGCACTCACAAAATCGAACTTTTATCAGTATTAAAATATCTCTTGCATACAGTCTATCCCCTCAAAATGTTTGCAAATATACTTCTATAAAAGGCAGGATTTAGGGCCCTATTATGAGTGGGATTGATACGCCTCCCCTACCCCGCCCTATAAGTACCAATCCAAAATCTATTGGTGATTCTGTATGGTAGCAGAAATACTCCAAACTTCAAGTTAGTGGGGAATGATATGTAGAAATCCCTGTTTTCACACAGATTTCTGTTACCAGCCAAAGTGGGATGACTATGGCACCCATAGAGGGACCCTGAGTGTGTTTCAAAGGAGGAAAAGAGAATTGAACACTCCACATTTCATGGTGGTGCAGGGTGTAGCGTCCTCCCCAGCTGGGTAGCATGCATTTAACCATGCCACTCACAGAGCTCTGTATTGCATTTGTTTATTCTTCAGAGTGCAACCATTAACTGACTACACAGTGCACCATGAACTTTATTAATCACACCCAGACACACCCAAATGATTACATCATCCTTCTATGTAGTCCATGGGGGACCAGAAGGGTCTCAATATACATATTTACAAGACACTACATCTTCACCTCTGTTAAATAAAAAGTACAAATATTAAACATATACCATATACATTATAGTTCCTCAATGAGTTGTCGAGGTGCTTGAATCAGTCTCCCAGACCTAGTCGTGTGAGGTTGATGAAGCAGAGGAGTCTGACCTATCTCTGGAACCGGGGATTGCACAGGAAGCATGGGCTCTCCGGACTTTCAGGTGAGCAGGTCTCACTTCTGACATCTGGAGCCGATGAACATTGAGGTGGGTGCTTGAATATGACGAATCTCTTGTGATACACTTTCCACCACATTAGGCGGTTACCATATGTCTGTTGCTTGTCACAAGCCTCAGGGGAATAGCATCAAATGGAGCATCAGGCTTGTGTTTCTGTTTTGCTTGACCATGGCCTGGTTTTCTTCCTTGAAAAATGTGTCTCAAGCACATAGGCATTTATCAGCATAGGTCTTCATTCTGAACTTGTGCAAGGAATCTGTCATATGGGTCTCATCTGCATCTGTCGACCTATGACTGTTCCATTGTGGAAATTTGGTTCCCCTGGCTCTCTAAAACATCAAGGAGGCGGGGCTATTACCTGTATTGAAAAGGAGAGTAGATCTGTAGGAATGAAGGGCTGAACATAGAGATGATTTGAGATCACTTCCTTATAGTGCAGTACACAAACTACTTTCTTTTGGTTTTCCATGAAGCGTTTGACAACACCGTTGACCTGTGGCCATTGATGTTAATGAGAAACTCTTTAAACTGACAACTGTTGAACGGTGGGCAATTGTCAGATTTAAGAATGGAGTGGACATTCCATGTTACAAAAATGTAATTTAATGTCCCAATGACTTAGTCATGTGTGGTTGATGAAAGGTCTTCCACCAGGGGACATTATGAGTACTCATCAACAACTAACGTTAGATGATGTTCATTATTAAGGGGTCCAAAGAAAGGAACTGCAGTCCTCTCCCACACCTTCTTCAGGATGTTAGACAAAACTAATAAATGCTGTGTTGTTTTGGAAGACAAGCAGTTGCACAAAGGACAGGCCTTTATTTCTCTTTCAGCTCTTTCGTCGAGGCAAGGACACCACACTCTTGGTGGTGACAAGGTCACTATAACCCTGATGGGTTAGTTCAATGACTTTTTGTTACAGAATCTCTCAAATGACAATTCTAGAACCAAGTAATATAATGCCTTCTTGTGTAACAGAGAGTTCCTCGCTCAGATGTTTTAGGTTTTGGTATTCAAAGTCATCCGTAAGAGGTTGAGTATGCCTCTGCCAGGATTGCTGGGCAATAATGTCTTTGAGAACACACAGATTTCAATCTGAATTAGTAGCAGCAAGAATTTTCTCCACCGATAGAGCAGCAGGTATGCCTGACTTAACTATAAAATTAACATAGGCTTCAGATGCTTTAGATGTTGTACTGTGGCACTGTACTGGCACTCATGATAAGGAGTCAGAGGGATTTTTTAATTTCCCTGGTCTATGTGCAACAGTGAAATCATTAGTTTGCAATCTCAACCCCAACCTCCTCAAGCGAGGGGGCATTTTGGCTTTCAGATTCCCAAATATAATAAGTAAAGCTTGGTGGTTCACGTCAACGGTGAAGTGATTTCCATATAGAAACACAAGGAAGAGTTCACTAGTCCACATCACAGATAGACTTTCTTTTACAGGTTGGGAAAAAGCACATTTGGTCTGCGACAGACTCTGGCTTGCATATGTCACAATGTGCCTTTGAGCATTGTCCTGTCCATTGTGCTAGGTAAGTACCACACCCAACCCCACTGGGCTGGCATCTACTACAATCTCAGTATGAAGTTTTTGATGAAAATAGGCCATTTCAGTAGCGTTCTCAATTGCATGTTTAATTTTCTTAAAGCTTCAGTTGCATTCATATGACCACTTGAACACTGCGTTCTTTTTGTCAAGTTTCTCAATGCGGATCTAATGGTGGCAAAATCACGAATATACCTGGAACAGTAACTGTCCATACCAAGGATGGATCACAGCATGGTCACATCTTGGAGTGGAGTAGTGAACAAAAAGGCTTGTGCTTTAGCTGGATCTGGTATCATCCCCTTTTCAGAAAAAAATATGTGTTAGAAATGGGGGTCTTGGTTGGCAATGATTTGCACCTTTTTCCTATAAGGGACCCTTCTTATTAGTCAGGGTAATGGGGATACACCTCTAAAATACCCTCTGCTCACCCCTTGATAGCTTGACAAGAGCAGATAGGCTTATCTCAGAGGCAGTGTGTAAAGTATTTGTGCATGCATACAGTAACACAGTGAAAACACTACAAATGGACACCACACCAGTTTAGAAAAATAAGCAAAACTTTATCAAAACCGACAAGACCAAATAGAAGAAAAATCCAACATGCAATACTGTAAAGATAGGTACTTTGCAAGAAAACTTTAAAATTTCAGCAATAACCTGAAAACACAATTCATCTGAGTCTGTAGCTCCGTCCAGGGCTACTACGATGCTGAAAATGACAGAGTCTAACAGTTCCTGTGAACTGCCCCGGTACGGGTCAGCTAAAGCGTTGACAGACTCATAGAAAGTTTCTTGCTCATTGCGGCTGATTCCGTTGGTACGAGTTGGTCAGGGCACCCATCGCATTTGCGATGTGAAGTTGAAGCAGTGCAGCATGCGGTGCCCTCACGGCGCAGTGCAGACAGCGGCTCGGTGACGGTCGTCTAATGACATTGGTGAGACCAAGGGTTATGATGCGGATTGAGGCGGTGCTCGATCACGGTGCTGGTGATGGAGTCAGTCAATGTTCGGGTTGGGCAACAACAGTGCCAGTGACGTCAAGACAGAGTGAAGCGAGGCGGTGCAGAGTGCGGTGCCCACAGGATGACGGTCACCCAGCGGTGTCAGTGAAACCAAGGATGCAGTGCAAAGTACGGTGGTGCCTTCTGTGGTGCCTTCAGGACACAGAACCAGCAAGAGACTCGGTGACAGAGTCTGTTGCTCTTTTCTTCTGCTGACACTGAAACCGCGGTTCCAGAGACGGTGCCCAGAAGGATGGCAAAGTTTTTGCTGTCCTGAGACTTCTTGAACTGGGGGCATGCTCTACCTCAAGCCCCTGGAGATAATTGTCAAGCAGGATACACACACAGTTCCTCTCCTTGACAGAAACAGCTACTGCAGGCCAACCCCAGACAGCATTCAGCAAAGGGTCAATACTCCTCCAGCTTCTTCCAGCTCTTCCCCTGGCAGAGGTTCCGCTTGAAGTCAAAAAGTGATCTAAAGTTCAGGTTCTGGGCCCTACTTTTTATAGCACAAATTCCTTTGTTCTCTGGTTGCAAAGAAGCTCTTTTGCTCAGCCAAAACCAGTTCTGTTCTCTCAGGTGCATCCGCCCAGCTGGAGGTGAAGACAGCATTGTCCAAGGCTTACCAGACCTATTCAGGTGTGAAAGAAATCTCCTCCCCATACTGTGTATGCAATCCATGCCTATTCAGCCCAGCCCTGACGCTGTATAAAGTGTCGCAATAGTGTACAACTACCATATCAGTCTGCAATTACTCATTGCTTGCAGACTTTGTTCCCTTGCCTGAATCTTCCCCCTTGTATGTAACTCCTTTTTGTGTATGCTGTACAAATGTGGTAGTAGGACGCAGGTTGTGTCCCACTTGAATTTGTATAAATATTGACTTCAAATCTACATCTCAGATATTAAATTCTGTCCGGCTGGACAAAGAATATAGAAACTGTTGAGCCTATATTTAATATTTTTTACTTTTATCCTGACTGTCTAGGGACCACTGTCTTTAGAATGAAAGAATAATCCACATCAGAAACACAATTTATTTTTCCTCTGAGACATCAATTTATGACCCTCAACCTTGTGCCTCTTCTTCCTCTTTATGTTCAGTTCAGATTCACTCTGGGCTACTCAGGCTTCCATATCCTCAGCTTGTTGATCTGCACATTCCTCTGCTCTAACAGCCATGAGCACTCTCTCCATACTGAGTGTCTTGTGCAACATACGTCAGCGGAAGAATTCAGAAAGGCAACCATTGATTACTCTGAGATGAATGGCTTCTTCATCCTTGAAATTATTGAAGTTGCAATGCTTGAGGAAAGCCTCAAGTCTTTCAGCAAACTCATCCATCGTTTCTCGAGCTTGCTGTCTGGCTTGGTTGAAGATGTACCTTTCATAGTCGACGTTTGGCATTGCATTGAACTTGATTCCTAAAGTCGCCTTAATCTGACAGGAAGATATTTCCTCAGCTTGTGGTATTTTCTTTATCGCTTTTTTTCTTCTTCACCTGCAAGGTTCTTTAAGTATTTAATGATCTTGGTTGTCATATTTTTCTTCTAGTGTGTTGAGGAAATCATCACATTTTTCAATCCAGGCAGTCCATATGGTGCCAGTATGAATTTTTGGGGCGATATCGAATGGAAGCGGCAGTTTCAAGAAAATGACAGCATCATAGCCAGTTGTGAACCTCACTGAGGTCAAGAGTAGTGTCCTCTCCTGTGCTGTCTGCTGCCTGCCAGGACCTGCTTCATTCGTATAGTCTCTAAGCCTCAGCTGCTTGCTTGCATCAATGTCGTCACGACCTATCTGATGTGATATGGCCGCGTTGACATCTTTGACTGAGAGTGAGAGTTTTTTCTCCTGTGCATGGTCATCACCATTCTCAACTTTCTACATAATGCATGGTTTTCACCGCCTTTAATGTTTCTTGGCACCTGGATGCTTCTGCTTTTGTAGCATTTTTGCAATTGGGTATAGCAGCCTTCTGTGCTACTCTGTACCACCTGCCTTTATCGCTATCGTGCCATATGTATGCTGACTCTATGCTATGTTGTGGCACAGTTCCTATTCTTTTGGCCTCACCAGAAGGTTCCAGGTCGACTGCGATTGATCATTCCGTTGGGCCTTTGCCTTCTTCGAAAGCTTTGCGCTGCCTGAAATGTCGCTTTGACTCCACAGACGCCAACTCTTGACTGCTTTACTTCGACGCATTCACAAGCAGTTTGCTGGACCTCGGCAAACTCTCAGGGAGAACACTCTTGTTATTTTGGGTTGTAGATCTCCTAACTCATCGCCAGTTGTAGCATCTTCCCCAGCCCTGTAGCATGCAAATGACCACACCACACACGGATCTCTGTGGTGCACGTCTTTATTTTTCAGAGTGCAACCGTTAACTAATTGTACGCATTATGTCATGAACTTAATTAACCACGCCCAGACACCCAATTCATTACATCATCCTTCTATGGAGCAGAAGGGTCCCGCTATACATATTTACTAGACACTACATAGGGAAATTGAGGTTCTCCTAAGAGAACATATATGTCCTGTGTTGAAAACAATTGATTGTCTTAATGAATGTTTGAACTTTACTTGCAACATTTTTCACCTTGTGTACATTTCAGGCATTAGAGAACTCCTGGAAACCGACTATCGTAGATTTAACGGGCCAATCTTGAGAATTGTATGTCAGAAACGTCCTTTTAACGTAGGGGTAAACCTACAAGAGATTTCGAACTTTTTCAGCAGAGGCTTTGTGAATCTGGCTTGAGAAGTGTGTATAGACAAAAGAACATTATGGCAGTGGTTTGGGTGTGGACACCTGCACCCATTGTTTGAGA
This sequence comes from Lissotriton vulgaris, assembly GCF_964263255.1. Lineage (NCBI taxonomy): Eukaryota > Metazoa > Chordata > Amphibia > Caudata > Salamandridae > Lissotriton > Lissotriton vulgaris. The sequence continues at coordinate 693,279,717 of NC_141691.1, read as the reverse complement.
TAGGACTGTCTTTTTAATTTTCTGTTCGACCCCAAGCTAGGGGTAGGTAAAGAAGAAGCGAAAGAAATAAAAAACATTGACAAAATGCGATAGCATGGACGAAAAAGAGCCGGAAAGAGTGAGACCAATAGAGAGGACGTGCCTTGTGGTGAAAAAAAGGGGCATGAGGTGAATCCAAGGCTAGGCAGCTAGTTTTTTGTCATCCTCGGCATTCAGAGTTCTGGCCTCATAAGAAAACTTTTCGGCCTCTTCACTTATTGTATTTTTTAAAAACATTTTTAACAAATATAACATTTCAGAGGTATAGACAAGAATTTATATTTGTCTGATGCGGTTCAATTTCATCCGTCTGCAAAAATCTCCTTATATATTAAATCAACAAGCATTTGAGATACAACACTATGCAACATATTTGAGGATAACAAGCACACTGAGAGGATTGTAGCAGCGTTTCAAACAGTTTGGTGCGTGTTTTATGGTTGGTATGCAACCTTAATTGGGCTGAAGCACTGACCTGGCTTTTGCATTTATTAAGCAGAAGGGTGCACACATCCTGAAAAATGCTAAGGTCAGCAGGCCTCTAATTAAGCATGCCCCTCTGACTTCATACTGGCTCAGTGTTACTTCACCACAAAGTTGCTTCACATGACAAAAAGCAAAGGGGCATTATTTAATGTATTTCATAAGTGCACACGCACGCGAAGTAGGACTTTATAGCCTCAGTCGGATTTGCTCTGTGCCATAAAGTGCACTTTGAAATTCCCCTGCGATGACTCACCTTACATCTGTAGCTTTAACCCCTAGGAAAGGCAAATGTCAGTGCTATGTACAGCGGCATCTCAGTAAACCCCGCTGAACGCACTGAACTACATAACCTTTGAAAGCATTTAAGAGATGCTAAAATGCTTTTTCTGCAGCAGGGTTCCTTTGAATTTTCTCATCCTCGAGCGCGTCACAGTTGGTTTCTCTTGATCACTAAAAAATATAGAACATAAAACACCATTGATGGACTCCTTTTAACATATCTATTTACTGAGCCGTCGAATGGTGCGTTGTTTCTTTAACGTTACATTTCTTTGGTCATTTGCATACAACTAGAAAAGTATTGCATCTTGCAGAACTAAAATGCCAGTAACAGATATTATTTATTTTTAATATAATAGTGTAATAGTTTCTTGCGGAGGAAAACGGAGGAAGCTCAGTTATAATCACCACACAAAATGTAGCTTTAAAAGTAAAAGCACTAAACAGGAAGCTATGTGTTGCTGTTGTAGAAACACGCCTTGCTGTATGTATGTATTGGGTGGCTCTTAGGACAATACCAGGGCCGATGCAAAGGTTGCTGGGAAAGTTCGCCTCCTCTCGAGCCCAAACACCCCACACAGTCTCAACTGCCTCATTGCAAGTGATTAAATATGTATATTTCAGGGAGCAGCAATTTCTTCTGAAACACATCTTTTCTGCTTGGAATGAAACCTGACGTTTAAAAAGTTCTGTGCAGTCAATAATGCAGATGTGCTTACCTGCAAAGCAGTACCTAAAAGAAACCCTTTCAAAGTATTTGTGTTTGATTTTGGCGTGGGTCCAGTTTGCTTGAAAATCTGAACTGCAGTTTTATTCAAGACAATGAAACTGCCTTTTTGTGCAAATGCAGTGGATCAAAATTACTCTGAAACACGGTAGTGTCAGTCAAATTTCCTGGGCCAAACATGTTGAAAAGATGTGAGTGCAACTCCAATTGGTTTGGTGGTGTAACACCAGACCCCTAATATAGTATGCACACAACGTGACATTCCCTCCTCCCCAAATTCCTTCACCTTACCACCCGCTACGCCCAATAACTCTCAGAATCAGGGTCTGTTGTCCACGGCGTAGCCTTTTTATTCACATTACTCTAGGCAATTTACAACAGACCATTACCAAAGAAAGGTATCCTTCTTGGATATGTAACAATTATTCACAGCATCACACTTTAGCTGCATCACATGTCAATGCTAGTAAGGAAATTAGGTACAAGATTACACTTTAACTCGACAGTACACAACTTGGCTGTACATTTAAACTTTACACTTTAACTTTTAGACTCTGCCGTACACTAGAACTTGGCCGTACATTTGACCTGGCCCGTCTCGGCCACCAATGTCCCATTGTGCTGCGCACATTGCGCCGGCAGGCCCCATTGCACTACAGCCAACAGTTACTTGACATCCAGGGCACTGCACACCGCACCAGCCCACCCGGGTACCTGAACACAGGCAGCTTCCCCAAGATACTACTCAGTTCATACGTTGTGGGTTAGGGCAGTAAAGTCCAGGACCACCGGCAGGTCGGTCCCTCCTCCCCGCCGACCCACTACACAAGTGGAATCTACCCCCTCCTGGGGTCCGACGAATGGCTGCACCTCCATTGTTGTGCATCCCTCTTTGTTGTTAACTGTCAGCGCTCCGCCTCCGTGAAGCCACGCTCTTCTGCCCGGTGGGTGGGTGGTCAACGAAGCTCCTGAAGCTCAGGCTGCAGCCTAAGGGGACAAAGAGAATGAAACTCCCCAGGGCACAGCCTTAAATACGTGTTAAGTTTCGTTTCCCGTAGGTTTCGTTTCTCCATGCCTGACGTCACGAAGTCATCACCACCAACCCCCTTCTTTTTGTCCTGGGGCCCGGAGGAGGCTCAGCCCCGTGGCACAACTAAGGGCGCCCCTCCCTAGGCGCGGGGGACGCCTGTCCATAGTATGCGCACAACGTGACATTCCCTCCCCCCCAAATTTCTTCACCTTACCGCCTGCTAGGCCCAATAACTCTCAGAATCAGGGTCTGTTGTCCACGGCGTAGCCTTTTTATTCACATTACTCTAGGCAATTTACCACAGACCATTACCAAAGAAAGGTATCCTTCTTGGATATATAACAACTATTCACAGCATCACACTTTAGCTGCATCACATGTCAATGGCAGTAAGGAAATTAGGTACAAGATTACACTTTAACTTTAACTTGACCGTACACAACTTGGCCGTACATTTAAACTTTACACTTTAACTTTTAGACTCTGCCGTACACTAGAACTTGGCCGTACATTTGACCTGGCCCGTCTCGGCCACCAATGTCCCATTGTGCTGCGCACATTGCGCCGGCAGGCCCCAACGCACTACAGCCAACAGTTACTTGATATCCAGGGCACCCCATACCGCACTGGCCCACCGGGGTACCTGAACACAGGCTGCTTTCCCAAGATACCACTCAGTCCATACGTTGTGGGTTAGGGCTGTAAAGTCCAGGACCACCGGCAGGTCGGTCCCTCCTCCCCGCCGACCCACAACACAAGTGGAATCTACCCCCTCCTGGGGTCCAAAGAATGACTGCACCTCCATTGTTGTGCATCTCTCTTTGTGGTTAACTGTCAGCGCTCCGCCACAGGGTGAGAAGCTTCCCGGCGCACTCGACTCCCCCCCACCCAGACGCTGACTGTGCTCCAGAACATGTTTTTTTCCTTTGTCTTTTTTCTTTGTTTTTACAAACGTACCTCCTGCTAAAATTGCTTTCATTAAGTTGTTAATTGTTCGTCTTGGACTGGAGCCCCCCCCCAGATCATACTGCTGATAATTGCTTCAAGTTGTTAATTTTTCCGATTGGACTGGAGCCCCCCAGATCATACTGCTGATATAATAACCCCCAAGGTAGAAGCTGACTATCGAAGCGAACCACACATAATAAAGTGATATTCGCTGTGCCCAGAATGCCATCCAGACCCGCCTTGCAGATCCTTTCCCAGTCTTCCAACAGGACATCCTTGCCCATTCATAATTGGCCTATACTGGAGAATATGCGGGAAAACTTCACTATATGCCTATTTCATCCACCATCATTGGAGAACATACCCATTTACAAATGGCATACACTTGAAAAATATGCAGTATACCTTCCCCATATGCCCATTGCGTCCACCATCAGTGGATAACGTATTTCTTGAGATGTCCGATGCGCGTCGTGCTCGGAGCACTGCATACTGCCTTGGCCCACTGGACAGCTATTAATTGGCGCTAGGGAAAGCCCGTAGTGTGCACTGAGTTATTACATAGAGGGGCACGTATGTTTGACTAGTGAGCATTGGAGCAGAAGAAAAATGGGCACTTGCGCACACTGTTTCAGAGAGGTAGCACTGCCACGGGATACCTGATCCTTGGAGACTCTCAGTAATAAACTATGAGGATCCCATAGCTGCATTGATATGTCAATGGCCAAACGGGAAAGTAGAAACAAGATCACCCTTTAACTCGGCCGCACCCAGTACAACTTGGCCGTTCTTTTGAACTTTACCCTTTTATTTATAAGTCGGCCGCCCACCAAACCTTGGCCGTATAACTGAACTTGGTCGCTTCGCCCACTAGCGCCCCACTCTGCTGTGCACATTGCGCCGGCAGGCCCCAATGCGCACAGCAATTAAGTTAGAAGAAGTTGACCGAACAGTTGAACTTACACGTTAACTTTTTACCTCTGTCGCACCGGCTGCTAACTTTTTAGCATGGTCAGGCAGCTGGTAATTGGCGCTAGAGCAAACCTGTAGTGTGCACTGAGTTATTACTATGTAAGGGCACTTATGTTTGAATAGTGGGCATTGGAGAAGAAGAAAAAATGAGCACTAGTGCTCACTGTTGCAGAGAGGTAGCACTGCCACCGGGATACATGATCACCAGAGACTCTCAGCAATAAACTACGAGGATCCCATAGCTGCATTAATCTGCGAAAGTCCAAAGGGAAAGTAGGGACGAGATCACCCCTTAACTTTAACTCGGCCGCACACCACTTCAACTTGACCGCACCTTGGAACTTTACCCTTTAATTTGTAAGTCGGCTGCACACTAGAAAATGTCTGTATAACTGAACTTGGCCGCTTCGGCCACGAGCACTCTGCCGTGCACATTGCGCCGGCAGGCCCCAACGCGCACAGCTAATAACTCGGCCGTACACTAGAACTTGGCAGAAAAGTTGAATTTTACCCGTTAACTTTTTACCTCGGCCGCACACTAGAATGTGGCCAAATATTTGAACTTGGCCGGCTGGGCCACTAATGCCCCACTCCACTTTGCCCTTTGTGCCGATTGGCCCCATTGCTCTACAGCCAATATCCAAGGCCCCACCAATGGCCGCGAAGAGTGCCAACTTGCTAAAAGAAATTGGGTCTGGGGTATGTGTGGCCAGAAACTGTTCAGCATGGTCACAGACTGATTGTCCCAACTTTGGGTAGAAAACGGTCCTGTTACAATGATTGCCTCCAGAAGGATCTTGCAACACCTCTTAAACTACTTAGAAGGACTATTAGCATGCCGCCTAGGTATGCGGGCTGGTACTGAATGACCAAGGTGATTACATCCGGACCTTGTCACCCTGAAACAAATTAACCATTATTGCCCTTAGCAGGCGTATTGGGACAGACATACTGCTAAGCTTAGGACTGCGAGGGCGCTGCCCTGCAATTCATATTAACTCTGTAAACCAGTAATGTCCTGAAAAATTAGCAACCATGGCTAATTTTAGTACCGCCAGGATGATGAGCCCCGCAAACGGTATTAAATCTGTCAACCAGTCGCCAGGGCCCTACAATTTATATTAAATTTGTAAGTAAGTAACATACTGAAAACTCCTTGCAGAAACGGGAAATTTTAGAACTTCCAGGGCGCTGAGCCCTGCGAAATATATTAAATCTGTAAGCAAGTCCCCAGCATTGTCCGATTGTGTGTCATGGAATTGGCAGACCATACACCCCAGACCTGTCCCCGCTTATGTGAACACGAACTTAGAATATGGTTGGCGCGTTGCGAGGGAGGCTCTATATTGCACTGGGATTATGCCACTTTCCAGCGAAGCTGGCTATCACTCCCCTGAACCCCTTTGCATGTACCACACCAAACAGTTACCACAGGGGACATGGAATGCTTCCCATATCCGCTGGTACCGATATCCGGCAGCCCTCTTGCAGTTCCTGCTAGCTGCCGTCCCCAGAATATGTTGCTTCCATGTCCGTGGAGTGCGCCACCCATGATGATGAAAGGGAAGAGAAAACAAGGCATTAGTGTTAGGCGCGCTTCTGCTTTTTCTTTTTTTTTTATTAGATGCAGTTTATTTCTCCACAACTCAGGAGGTTCGCCCCTGCAACTGCACACAAACTGTACATATTGGAAGCCTCAGAAATGTGGCCTAGATTCAGCCCCGAAACTGCTACTCCTCTCATGACCAAAGTTGTCCCACTGGGGCATTAAGCAGCGGGTCCATAACAGGGACATAACTAAATCACAATTTCAAGAGGCAAGGGCTATGCAATTAAGGCATGGCTTAAACATGTAAACTAACATTCCGGACTTCTCACGTCAGGACACCTGACTGGCCCTTGATTGCCCCTCTGAGAGATTCATTGTACACAAGACACATCACAGGACTGCAGACATACCCTAGATACAGTAATATCCCAAAATACGGCCTGGAGGCCACCTGCGGCCCTCCTGACCCTTACGTATGGCCCCCTGAGTTGCATTGGCACCAGGCTGCTGTTTACTGGACTCAGTATTAACCTGAAATAAACGGTTACATGTACAGCAAGCATTTATATAAAGGTTATTCGTGGATAGAGAAAGGAAGGTACCAGGCCTTTAACTTACAAACACCTTCATTTTTAACGACAGCCCTTAGATAATAGTTTATTTCCTTTACTCCCACTTCATAACCCCCACTTGCGTCAGTGCGGCCCCATGGTGACACTACAGACCAAAACTTTGCGGCCCTCTGCAAAATGTTTGTGAGTACACCTTGCCCTAAAACAAACCTAACCCACTGTCTTGGCCCACCTTTGTTGCTTTCCTTAAATAAAAGAGCAACAAATGTGTTGTCGTAGTATTGGCTTTAAACATTTTCTCTCTGAAAATGTGTATAAACTATTATTAGCGATTGCTTGATGTTTGAGAATCATCATGTTTGAGGATGCTTGAGAAAGGGATTGCGTCTATAGAGTGTTGCCACCACTTTTTGTGAGACACATTGTTTAAAGAGATTTTATGTACTAGGTTCATTGTGAGCAGTTTAAAGACGCCGAAGTGGTGACCTGAATCTAGGCATGCCATTCAGCCCTGACACCCTTTAAAAAAAAAATATGTAAACGTGTGATCTAACATAACCTCTCTGTGCAGAACTGTACCTTTGTTAGAGCCATATCACACAAATAAAATGCCCCTGTAATGCCAAAGTAACCAGGACTCTTTGATTTAAATGCAAGACGAAGTGTAACCTGTGCCCCGCAGGATATGCTCTCTGAATAGCCCAACCCTAATTTCTTTGCTGGGATAAACCCTGGATTTGTAACACCACTGTACTTCATTCTGGTTGGGGTGACTACCAGCGAGACGCCAGATCGGTAGCATGTTTCAGAAAAGGGGCGCCAAGGCCACTGGAAATATGCAATCTTCAGACTATCTTGGCATGCATTTGAGAGTAGAAAGGCTGATATTTATGTTTCCCTCGTTTTCAAAGGTTGACCTTGTTTGCCAGAAAGTGTCCCTTACAGACGTTGAAACGCCACTCATAACTACACTGAAATTATGAAAATGTCCCTCCACTAGATGTATGCCATTAGTCTAGCACCTAATTTGTGTCTGGGTGGTTCACCACGCCACTACATGTGTCTATGCATTACTGATATTGTACCCTAGGGCCCAATTCCAAGCTACTCAGGGTAGTAGACCCGGTTTGTAGACATTTTTTATGTTATCCCAAAGTGCTTTAATGCAAGAGGATAACCATCTGCAACAATAGCTCAGTTCCGACCGGGATTTTACATTCATGACACAGAGTTTACAAATGCGTGGGGTACATCAAACGCAATTGCCATCGCAAGTGCCTTTATGCATTTTTCCAGCCACTTTAACATCTTAAAATAGCTTTAACGTAGCACCTCAAATAACAACCTCTCCACTTCAACGAAGTGTTACATTGGAATTTAAATACTCTCAGTTCTTTATTAAATCCCCCTTTACGAGGTTTGACATTGACATCGTTATTTTCGCCATCCCCGTGGAACTATGTCACCCCCCCACCCCCCCACCCCTAGCGCTTTGAGACCCTTACGGGTGAGTAGTCGCGCTTTAACAAACTCCTGATTGATTGATTGGGATTTCAAGTGGAGACCACACCGGCTCATTCACCATTCCACTACCCTCGCAACCTTATATTTGATTGCCTGCTGCATTTGAAGTTCATATTTATAGACCCGCCCTAACTGCAATGCTTCTTATAATGCCAAGACTGGCTGTGACAACCGAGAGACAGCAGCAAGTATGCCAAATAAATCCTTGTCCATGCGCGCCTTCTTAGCCACCAAAGCAAATGCTTTACAAACAAAGAAATGCCACTGTGAATGTTCCTATAACTACACGCCAAATATGCTGGGTAAAGATAAGAGGAGAATCAAAAACATTGAACCCTTTTTCCCGGCGTACAGGCGCCCTTCAGCAGTGATTCCCGTACAACATGGATGTGGAAAATGGATTTCAGACTCGAAAAGTACTTGGCCACAACAAGGAACACACTAGAACCTCATCCAAACTATTAAAATATACAGTTGTTCGGCAACGCAGCCCGGTCCGCCGCATCTGTGTTTACACCAACCAACCATCTCTAATCACGTAAGTAACTTAAAGAGGGTTCGGTTATGACCAGGTTGCAACACTAGACCTCAACTGAATGTGCATGCATCGGTCGCAACTTGTATTGACAGCATAAAGTTAGCCCAAGGACTGAGGAATCATAGTTAAAGCCCATGTTCCCATTTTTTAACAACATAGTACGGCAACTTATGTCAATCAAGTGGGAGCATAACTCACCCCCTGTATGATTAGGCCAGTAAAGTTGCACCAAAGCACACCGCTGTCCCGCCTGCAGCCTTATTATGCGGTAATGATGTTACTGAAAGGCACTAACATTCGCGCCGTTCTCTGCACCCTACGTGCGTAAACTCTGCCTTAGTAAAATAAAGGCGCATCCGCTTTTGCCGCCATTCTTGCACACTGGCATATAATTCTACTACAAGCGCGGCCCCACCACCTTTTATGCGGTAACAATAGTATTGAAAGGCACCGACATTCTCGCCGCTCTCTCTGTCTATTGTGCGCAACAACTGCCTAAGTAAAATAAAGGCGCATCCCGCCGCTTTTGCCGCCATTCTTGCACACTGGCATATAATTCTACTACAAGCGCGGCCCCACTGTTATGTCTACACGCGCCTTTCTCACGCGCTTTTCTCACGTGCTAATTCTTGTGCATTCTAGTATGTGTATTCTTTCAAATGTGTATGTCTCATGCCACGGCACGATCTGTCATCGTGAAGTTCTGCTGTGAATATACGGTTAAGTCAGTTGTTGTGCGCTGACCGGTGCCGCAGGATGTGTTGCTGGTGGTGCTTCCTTTTCCACGAATAAACTTATCAAATATCCAATTTTACGAGTGATTAATACCCTACAAGTTGGCGACGAGGGACGGATCATCATAAGGAAGCACTAGTGACTACAACTATCGACGCTGATTGGTCATATCCTGAAGAGTTTTTTGTTTTAACTATTCTTATTCGCCAGATGTTACCCAGAATTCATCTGTTCATCGACAGGACAAATTTGGGAGTTTGTGACACAACGTCTGGAAGAGTTATATTTTGAGCATATCTTATATTTATTTAAAGTTAATTAAGAGTGTTTATATTACTTCTTTAATACTTAGTTATAGTTTAGTACTTGAGTTTACTGAAGGCTAAAATAATTCATGAACAAGGTGTGTATATTTTATTTATTTTAAATAAGGTTGCACATTATTTTCCTTTTATTTTACCATTATGTGTGCACAAGGTTACACTCTTTCTCCGCCTCAAAGCTATTGGGCAGCAGGCAGTTCTCCATGCATGCCATGGATTGAATGGAAAGCTTATTTTTTAAATTACATTGAGACTTTAGATGCAAATGGCAAAATGAAACTTCCAGAAAAAATAGGAATTTTTTTACATTGTTTAGGACCTGCGAGTTTGAAAGCTTTCAATCAGTTGCCTGTGTCACAAGCCATTGGTGATGTGAATGTGTTTGAAAAAGCATTGTATGACTTTGATAAATATTGTTCTCCGAAAGTGTGCATAGGTATTTCAAGGTACAAGTTTTTCCAAAGAAATCCACTGAGTGAAGAATCAGTGGACAATTTTGTGTCTGCCCTTAAGACGTTGGCATTGGATGGTAAATTTGGAAATTTACAAGAAGATCTAATTAGAGATCAGGTAGTTATGCATTCAAGTAATGAAACCATCCAGGAAAGACTTTGGATAAATGGAGATGAGAATTTAGATTTTGTGATAGCTATTGTGAGAAAAGCAGAACTTTCTTGTAGGAGTGCACAACAAGTCAAAGGTAAAGATGTTTCTGTTAGTAAGGAAATTGTATCAAATAATAATTCAAAATCAGACAACAAGAGTAAGGATTTAAAAAAAAAAAAATCTTTAACTCAAAAGGTAATACTGAAGAACTTAAAGGTAATTTGAAGTGTTACAGATGCAATAGCAAATCTCATCTGGCTAATAGCAAAAGTTGTCCTGGTTTAAAACAAAAGTGTTCTAATAGTGGTTTAGTAGGACATTTTACCTCTGCATGCAAAAGGAGTAAAAACCAACCAAAAAGTGAAATGCATTGAGCAAAGTGATAATAGTGAGGATGATTCTTTCTCTAATGACTCAAACAATTGATCATTTGTTTTGAATGTTAAAGAATCTAAAACATTAGTTTTGAATGTTGACAGCGCTACTGTGAAGAAAAAAACAGTATGTGATATGGTTATTGGGGGTGTCAAAATTAACATGTATGCTGATTCTGGTTCACCATATTCTATTATAAGTGAATCTGTATGGAAAACATTGTTTGTGGATAGATTAGGTAGTCATTTAGAAAAGAGTGATATTAGTCCTGAAGGATACTCAGGTGGAAGAATAGATATCTTGGGATTCAGAACGTTAGTTTTCAGGTTCAAGAATAGAAAGTGCATTGCAAAGCTTTATATCTCAAAAAAAGGTCCGCAGGATGTGTTGCTGGTGGTGCTTCCTTTTCCACGAATAAACTTATCAAATATCCAATTTTACGAGTGATTAATACCCTACACCCACCACCTTTTATGCGATAACGGTAGTATTCAAATGCACCAACATTCTCGCCGCTCTCTCTGCCTATTGTGCGCAACAACTGCCTAAGTAAAATAAAGGCGCATCCCGCTACATTTGCCGCCAATCTCGCCCACTGAAGTATAATTTGCTTACTGGTGCAGCCCGCCCCCTTTTACCGCAATACCTTCCCTATGAACTCGGCCGCCGTTACCCTGCTTCCCCGCCAAATAAGCAGTCACTATTGATTGCCATAAACTATAGGTCCAGCGCCTACAATTTCCTCATCAATCACAATAGATGTAAAGTTAAAAACCTTTATACGAAAAAGTTTCTCACAATAACAATTATAAAACAATGATCAGGGTGATTTTGTGCAATCAGCAGGAAAAGTTAACACAGCAGGGTCATTGATTAAGAATTACCAAGCATTGAAAACCATTTTAGCATTCCTCTCCGCTGACTGCTTAAACCTCCCTTTAAATAGATTGGAGTAGGATCTCAGATAGTTTTACACTGAAATTACATACTCACATCAATAGGTTAAAAAATGATTAATGCTACGCCAGGCCCCCTTAACTCAGCCCGACAGGAACATCACTCCACATCTACGATGCTCTCAATGAAGCTCCTGAAGCTCAGGCTGCAGCCTAAGGGGACAAAGAGAATGAAACTCCCCAGGGCACAGCCTTAAATACTTGTTACGTTTTGTTTCCCGTAGGTTTCGCTTCTCCATGCCTGACGTCACAAAGTCATCACCACCAACCCCCTTCTTTTTGTCCTGGGGCCCGGAGGAGGCTCAGCCCCGTGGCACAACTAAGGGTGCCCCTCCCCTAGGCGCGGGGGGCGCCTGTTGAATGTATGAAAAGCAGGCATAATGGGGCGGGAAAAGCACAAATACCCCAAGGCCTAGCACATGGGCAAAACACAGGCCCCTGCAGACCCTGTGGAGCAGCGCGGCCCCCAAATTTACAGGGGGCCCCAAGCCCTCAAAGGTCAATGAATATCTGTGAGATATGGGAGACTCAGTGGCCCAATCATTTTACGTTATGCGGATTCTGTCATTACCCAAATCTGTTAAACTAGCATGATCAGGCTTTGCATGAAACCCTAGTGCTAAATGAAACAAGATTTGTTCTGTGTGGTGTGCCTCAAGTACATGTTTAGCACAAAATCTTGATATGTGGCTTTTGGGTCAGGGTACAATACTTTAGCATTGCATTAAACAGCATAGTTTGCCCTACAACAGCCGAAGATGTCATGGGAGTTCCTCATTCTCGACTTACTCTGGAACCCCTGGTCGATGGATCTTTGTTTCCTGCTTAAAAGTGTGGAGGGTAGTAAAAACTAATTCGCCAATCATACATTGTAATTCCAATGAACCATTACTCCGAAGAATCACAGACTCAACATTTAGTGAGTTTAATACAAAGCCAAGAACAGCTGGACATACAGACACCTCAAGATGAGGGTGCAGAAATAAATTTGAAATAATACAAAGGCAAATCTACAGGTAAAATTGAGTCAATACAGCATACAAAGAATGACCAGTTCTAGAATCAGGACACAGAATATAACTGGGCTAACATCAAGAGTCTTCTTCACTGGAGGTTCATAAGTGAAAAGCATTAGTCTGTCCCTATTCTACCACTATTGTGACGTCCCTACTTAGCATTTCCCATGCAAGTACAGAAAAGGTGTCCGCAAGTGAAGCTTCCTAAGAAGTGTACTCACATTGAATGGGTCAAGTAGCATAATGCTATAGCGCTTGTTCTAAGATGCTCTCTCTTCTCAAGGCACAGCAGAAGTCCGCCGAGCTCTGTCCCTAAATACCAACACAAAATTAAGACACAACCATCATTACATCACATGATCATCCCATCCTGCTGGACACCTTCTTGTGGTGGTGCTCCCAGAGTCTTGCTCGATGACCTTGATACCCAGGCCCTCTCCTGTGAGAAAGAACACTGTCCCACATTATCAGCATCGCTCTCTCAAATTTATCCTCTCTTCCCTAGGCTTAGCTCCTAAAACAAAAGCGTTATTCTAACTAACAAAGAGGAATTTCTCCACCTGCATCAGAAATGTGAGAAGGAGCAAATTCTGCATACACTTAAATTTCTACTAGCAAACTGATCACAGAGCCAGGGAGAAATACGCATCAGGCTTAAAGAACTCGGCTAACATAAGAAACAACATGAAATAACATTGCAAACATATACACAATCATTAATACTGTGCACATTTAAATCAATGCGTTACAGAGCAAATTAATGATCTCACGTTAGTCACATGTAAAACACGGCATCTTAGAACATTGGAATGTTGGGAGCTCCAATGAAGACAATGGAGTGCTCCCTGCTTCTACGGGTCGGTAAAGGCCCGCAGACCAACATTCCAATGTTTTACAAAGGCCTCTCGGAGCTCGAGGGGATATAAATCCCCTCGAGCTTCGAGAAGCCTCTTTTTTATTTGTTAGAACATTCTGCCCTCTAGTGGCAGAATGTTCGAATAGCCTTATAGCCCTTCGTAGCAGGGCTATACCGAATATAATAGTCCTGCTCCCTTGTTAAAGTCCCTTGCCTTCGGCTCGGGTCTTTAACGCAGGATATATATATATATATATATTATAACACTGTGGGTTACTGGGGTCTTTTTGGTGTTTGTGAAAGTTTGTGCAGGTGTGAATATCCAAGTGTTGCATGAATGTGGTAGGTCACTTCCTGACTGGCAATTTCGGTTAATTTGTGTTTATTTGAATGTCATGCCTTAGTGAGAGGCATGTTGGGTTCAGGGAGAGAGGGTCATGCACAAGCAATGGAGTTTTAGTTATAGAGATATCTGTTCTAATGGTGATGATGTGGGTATATTGCAGTTGTGTATTTGGTCTGTATATATTAATGTGGCATTTGTTTGGTTCTGAGAGTGAAGCAGAAGTACAACTGTGCAGTTGACTGGTGAAGCAATCAGTCTTGAAAGATCGCCAAAGTTGCAGCTGATTGCTTGATGTTAGTGTAAGGGACTATAGATTCTGAGTGGAAAGCACTGGATGAGAGCACCCGCTTTATACTTTCTATTTTTACCTAAGATCCTAGGATGTTAGAATGCTCTTGTGATTCATGGGCTCAATTTGCAAAAATATTATTGCACACCAGAGCGTTGAATAGAGAAAGCACTTTCCAAATGTAAAATCTATTATCCTATTCTTAGAAGTATGGTAGGCAATCCTGCGAAGGATTGTCCCTGGACTATGCTCATTTCGACTCAAACCACAAATCTCCATATCATGTGTATATGTGAAGATTGACCAAATATTAACTCTGAAAATATCTGTGTTGCACTATTATTCTAAAAATGCCTTAAAACACCCTTGATCTACTCGACCCTGAGGGCGAAACACGTGTCGGCTGTTGTGGTTTTTATCAATGTGAACTCAAAACAATATCATGCAAAAATAAGGATGTAACCTCTGGTGTGGATTATTTAAAGACTATTTATCAAAAATAAACAAAACAAGTCTTCTTAAAAAAAGGAATCAAGATTTCTCTTTGATTATTTGCTTATAAAAAAGAAGGAGGAGTACTAACTCAAAAAAAGTTCTACAAGTACTACTTTTGAGGCCTTAGAAGTCCAGTGCCGCAAGTGAATCACCTTCAAAATTAGGGGCCAGATGTATCAAGGCATTTGCGACTCGCAAAGGCCGAAATTCGCAGAATTTCGGCATTTGCGACTCGCAAGCGGCCGATTTGCGATTTTTGATATGTATCAAAAAATCGCAATTTAAGGAATCGCAATTTTTTGCGATTCCTTATTTTGCCATAGCATTTAAGGAATCACAAATTTTGCGATTCCTTAAATGATATGTATGACACATTTTTGGTTTGCGAATTTGTGTTAAGAAATCGCAAATTACCACCAACTTGTAGTTGGTGGTAATTTGCGATTTCTTTTAAAAATGCTCTAATTAGCTTTTGTAAGGGTGGCATGTGACACTTATACATGCCCATAGGACATGTATGTGTGCCGGATGCACACACACATGTAGATTTGAGGGGTGCAGCGGGGTGTCTTTGAGACACCCCTGCACCCTTGAAATAATTCTCAAATTGCGATTAGCAAATTGCGAATTCGCAATTTGAGAATTATTGCACTATCATTCCTATGGGCCTCCTGGCCCATAGGAATGCATTGAAAATTATTCTTTATTTGCGAATTCGCAAAATGCGAATTCGCAAAGAAAAAATAATAAGGAATCGCAAAAAATTTGCGATTTTGTACATACATACCGTTTTGCGAATTCTAAATAGCGATTCACAAAAAATCGCTATTTAGGATTCGCAAAACGGTATCTTGCTACATCTGGCCCTAGGTATTCTTTATATTGGGCAATACTATCTGGCTCTGGGACCCCATGACCTTGTAAATCTAGTACAGGGCTATCACCTGTAGTGTAAACGAGAGTTGGTCTGTAGGCACGAAGGGCTGAACATAGAGCCGATTTGAGATCACTTATTTCTAGTGTATCACGTTGAACTACTCTCTTTAGGTTTCCCATGAAGTGTTCGACAAAGCCATTGGCCTGTGGTCAGAGAGAGGTTCTTTCCTGTTGTTTGACATTGATGTTAGTGAGAAACCCTTGACTATTGAACGGGGGGCCGTTGTTGGACTTCTGCTGAATGGGGTGGACACCCCAGGTTGCAAAAATGTCATTTAATGTTCCAATGACGTTATCATATGTGGTTGATGACAGGTCTTCCACCAGGGGAAATTGTGAGTACTCATCAACCACTACATTTAGATGATGTCCATTGTTAAGGTATTCAAAGAAATCAACTGCAATCCTCTCCAACACCTGCTTCAGAAGATTAGACATAACATATGGATGTTGCATTGTTTTTGGGAGACAAGCAGTTGCACAAATAACAGGCCTTTATCCTTTATTTCTCTTTCAACTCTTTAGTTAAGGCAAGGAAAGCACACTCGCTCTCGAAGAGCTCTCTTACTGGCGACAAGGCCACTATGACCCTGATAGGCTAGTTCAATGACTTGTTGTCATATACCCTCTGAAATGACAATTCCAGAACCAAGTAATATAAGGCCTTCCTGTGTGACAGAGTTCCTCCCTCCGGTTTTTGAACTTTTGGAATCCAAAGTCATCTGTAGGAGCTTGAGTATGCTTCTGCTAGGATTGCTGGGCAATAATGTTTTTCCGAACAAACAAACCTCAATATGAATTTTTTAGCTGCAACAATGAGCTCATTGAAAGATCTACAGGTATGCTTCACTTAACTACAAAATTAACATAGGCCTCAGACACTCTAGATGTTGTACTGTGGCACTGTACTGACACTCCTGAAAAGTAGTCCAAGGGATTTTTATCTTTCTCTGGCCTATACGCAACAGTGTAATCATTTGTTTCTCTTGAAGCGAGGGAGCATCTTGGCTTCCAGAATCCCAAATGTAATAATTAAGGCTTGGTGGTACGTGACAACGGTGTAGTGTTTTCCATACAGAAACACATGGAGTTCACAAGTCCTCAAGAAAGCCGGACTTTCCTTCTCAGGTTGTGAATAAGCATCTTTGGATCGCACCCAACCCCACTAGGCTGACTTCTACTGCAATCTCAGCATGAAATTTTGGGTCAAATAGGCCATTTCAGTAGTGTTCTAAATTAGATGTTTAATTTTCTTAAAGTTGCAGTTGCATTTAGATGACCACTTGAACACTGCGTTCTTATTGTCAAGTCTCTCAATGGGGCACAGACTGCGGCAACAACACGAATAAACCTGGAACTGTAACTGGCCGTGCCAAGGAAGGATCACAGCATGGTCACATCTGGTGTTGGAGTAATGAACGTTAAGGCCGGATCTGGTGTCATCCCATTTTCAGGAAAAATATGGCCAAAGAATTTAAGTTTTGTTTTGTGAAGCTCACACTTTTCTGGGTTCAAAATGGGACTGGTATCAGTCAGAAAGTGGCATATTTGTGTAAGGGCTGTCTCCTGTTCTTATTGAGTGGCCCCAAATACCAGTATATCATCAGTATAATTAAAATCATGTGTGACAGGCTGTATTATGTGGTGAATTACATCTTTGAAAAACCTCTGCAGCTGATGAAAGCCCATAGCTTATTGCCACATGTATCAATTATTTTACCGGTCACAAATGGCCCAATTCACAGAATCAGCCTTTTTGTGACTGGTAAAATGCTTTTCGGTATGTATGAATTCCAATTTTCAATTCAGTAACATGTTACAGGATTGCAATTCAGAATTGTGAATACATACCGATTTAGTGTTAGGAAGGGGAGTGTTTAGGGCGTCCCTTAATAATACCGAATCGCAGCAGTATGTAGAAATGTTTTCCTGTTTGTGAATCTTCGTAAAAATGCTTTTTGAGAGCAGGCAGCGTCCCAATAGCCACTGCCTGCTCTCAAAAAATTAAAAGAAATCTTTTCATTTTTCTATTTTAAATGCAACCTGTTTTCCTTTAAGGAAAATGGGATGCATTTAAAAAACAAAATGATTGCTTTATTTAAAACCAATCACAGACATGGTGGTCTTCTGACCCCAGCAGGCCACCATCCCTGTGATTTTAGTGATTCCTAATGGGTCACAAACTGCAACCTGCCTCATTAATATTAATGAGGGAGGTTGATTGACGACCCATTAGGAAACGCTAAATGAAACGCACGGAGTTTCATACATTCAAATAGCGATTATCAAAATGCGATTTGCAGAGAATCGCAATTAGATAATCGCTAGTTTAAATAATGATATTAGTCTTTTATATCTGAACAAATCAATATGGGTAAAAAATGTGGTAATGTACCCGCTGTTTTCCTCTAGTTCAAGTTGATCATACCCTTTGTTCAGATCAAGACAAGAAAAGACGTTGGAGCCATTCAGCTGCATAGGTATATCTGCAATGTGTGGACCGGGGTGTAGTTTGCTCTGAACTGCGTTTTTATCTCGGTACATGTCAATACAGATATACAAGTCAACTCCACTGTCCTGTTTGGGCACCACCAGAATGGGTGAAGCCCATGGTGCCAGACCCGTAGAGCATTTATTGATATCATGTTTTAAAGAGTTTCCAGTTCTTTCTCAGCAGCTTCCTGAAAGTGAAAAGCAGTTTGTCAATGACGTTGAGCAACAGGGAGAATGTCCTC
The DNA here is from genome assembly GCF_964263255.1 of Lissotriton vulgaris. Classification (NCBI taxonomy): domain Eukaryota; kingdom Metazoa; phylum Chordata; class Amphibia; order Caudata; family Salamandridae; genus Lissotriton; species Lissotriton vulgaris. The sequence continues at coordinate 693,261,385 of NC_141691.1, read as the reverse complement.
ATTGATATGAAATTGCACTTTCATGGTCCTAAGCTTTCCTAATTCATGAAACAATGACAGGAACTGGCTTACTATGTATTCATGTTTATTCATATTGTAGTTGATGGAAAGTAGTACTAAAACTGAGTAAACATGCATGTGACGAAGTACCTTTAAGAACATAAATCCGTGCTTGTACCTTCATCTTCTTCCTTTGTCTCATGGTTGCTATAAATGATCCTTGACTTTGCAATGGCGTGGAGGAAGCCCATGTGTATAACTTTGTCTTTGAAACTGTAAGACAGGGCACCAGCAACTTTTCATTGTACCTCTCTGCCAGCATGATGTTTATCAAGTCACCACTATCAATGATAAAAGGTATGGAAAAAACATTCATCTTAAGTGTGATATTGGGGCAATGTCCAAAGGAGCGCAGTTGTTTCATGTGGAGATCTCGCTTGGATTTGGACTCTTTTCTGCATGAAGCCAAACCCACATGCTCACGTATTTCCCAGTCAACACCATCATTGCACAGCTATTTTCTTCTCTGTCGCTCAACAATGATGTTGTAGAACCTATGGAAGATGAATTCAATGACGGTATACTATGTTTAGTTTTCACTTTCCTCAATTGGTGCTTCCCCTTGGTCTTGTGGGCTTGGGTACAGAGCTTCTGGAACTTTCTGGCATTTATTTTCTCTTCTCAAAGTGCAAGAGGCTTTTACTCTTTCCCTTTGCAAACTGTTACAAAATGGTTTTCTTTCCTGCAGCCTTTGCATGTATGTCCAATGACAGGACATTTCCCTTTGTGTGGAAAGGAGAATTTGCATAGAAACACAATTTGTTTTTCCTCTGAGACATCTCTTTATGACCTTCAACCTTGTGTCTCTGCTTACTTTTCGTGTTCAACTCCGACTCACTCTGTGCTACTCCAGCTTCCATATCAGCAGCTTGTCGATCTGCACGTTCTTCTGCTTTCACAACCATGAGCACGGTCTTCAGACTGAGTGTCTCATGAAGCATTTGTCATCTGAATGAGTAAGAAATGCAACCATTGATGATGTTGCGATAATTGGCTTCTTCATAATTGAATTTATTGAACTTGCAATGCAACATGAGAGCCTGAAGTCTCTTCAGCAAACTCATCCATCATTTCTCCAGTTTGCTGTGTGGCTTGGTTGAAGAAGTACCTTTCATAGTCGACCTTCAGCATTGGATTGAGTTTAATTCCTAATACGACCTTAATCTGAAGGTAAGATAATTCATCAGCTTGTGGTATTTTCTTCATCGCTTCTTTCACTCCATCACCTCCAAGGTCCTTGAAGTATTTGATGATCTTTTTGCCATCTGTTTATTCTAGAGCATCGATGAAATCATCACATTTTTTGATCCAGGCAGTTAATGTGGTACCAATATTCAGTTTTTTTGGCAGTATCAAATGGAAGCAGATTCAATAAAATGGCAGCATCATAGCCAATTGTGGACCTCACTGATGTTGAGAATAGGGCCCTCTCCAGTGCCGTCTGCTGCCCGTAGGACCCTGCTCCATTTATACCAACTCTAAGCCTCAGCTGCGTGCTTGCATCAGGGTTGTGTCAGCTGATCTGACGTCATATGGCCTTGTTGTCATCTTTGACGGTGAGTGACTGCTTTTTCTCATTTGCATAGTCATCCCCGTTCTCACCTTTCTGCATCGTACCTGGTTTTCACCGACTTTAGCGTTTCTTGGCACCTGGGTGCTTCTGCTTTTGGAGTGCTTTTGCACTTATCTATTGCAGCCTTGTGCCTTTATCGCTATCGTATGTATGCTGACTCTGTGCTATGTTTGCCACTGTACCTCTTCTTTTGGTCAGAACAGCAGGTTCAAGGCTGACTGTGACTGAACTTTCCATAGGGTCTTTGTCTTCTTCAAAAGCCTTGCTCTGGCTCGACTGTAGGTTTGACGCCAAATCCGCCAACCGTTTACTGCTTCTCTTTGACTGAGGCGCTTGTGGCACATGCAAGCAGCTTGATGGACGTCAGTAAACTTTCAGGGAGAGCACTCTCGTTACTTCGGGTTGCAGACCCCCTAACTCATACCCAGTTGTAGCGCCCTCCTAAACCTGGTATCATGCAAATGACCATGCCATACACAGAGCTCTGCAGTCCACGTCTTCATTCTTCAAAAATTGACTATCAGAGATTAAAAGGACCAATCTTGAGAACTTTTTGCGTACACTTAAAAAAGTCAGAAACATCCTCTTAATGTAGGGTTAAACCTACAAGAGATTTCAAACTTTTTCAGCAGAGGCTTTGTGAATCTGGCTTGTGAAGTGTGTATAGACAAAAGAACATTATTGCAGTGGTTGGGGTGTGGACACCTGCACCCATTTTTTGAGATGAGACTTCTTTAACACAGAGCATGAGGTAGATAAAGAAGAAGGAAAGACACAGAGAAGACATGAAAACATTGACAAAATACGATAGCATGGACAAAAAAGAGCTCAAAAAGAGAGATCAATAGAGAGGAAGTGCCATGTGGTCAAAGAAAGGGACATGGGGTGAATCCAAGGCTAGGCAGGCGTGCTTTTTGTCAGCCTCTGTATTCAGAGCAGTGGCCTCATAAGAAAACCTTTGGACTTCTTCACGTATTGTATTTTTTTAATTCATTTTTACAAATATAAACTTTTAGGGGAATAGACAAGAATTTAGATTTCATCATCATCATCATCATCATCATGCTTGGTTCTGGCACTCTGGGCTAGGACCAGGCGGAAGGGGGAAACGGAAGGGCGGAGTAAAATGAGGTGCGGGCAGAAAGGTTTTGTACAGGAATAAAGGAGGTTGTGCCTATACCTGACTGCGTTTGGTGTCCTCATTTTCGCAGACACAACACTGGCGATGAATTGGTATCCTGAACCTGCCGATCCCAATCTGGAGACACGCGCTGCAGAGGTGAGTCAGAGTGTGCCAGCTGATGTCTGTAAATGCACTCTCAAGCGCATGTAACACTGGCTGCAAGTGAAACTTCACAGAGGAGGCTGCCATCTGCCTAAAGCCTGCCTGATACTGTGAGTCACTGTGTGCTGCCTCATCATGCCCAGGATAAGCCCCTGCCTGCTTGCCTGCCTGCAGTTCATCACCAGTTTTGCCCAAAGCCTCATGCACATATGTCCTACTCGGCAGCCATCTTAGAGTCAGGCCACACAACCACAGACCCTGCAAACACCACACCGGCCATCTTAAAACCAGGAAAAATTTACAACCATCTGCTCATTTACAATTCCTGGCACCATCAAGGCCCTAAAGACCTGATGAAGGCTGACATTATCGAATGATCGACTGGACACACATGTGGGTATCCCCCCCAGTATTGGTTGTACCCAAGTGGGGAGCAGAAACAAGGTGCCCCTGTGCGTGGACATGAGGGCCCCGAATACAACCATAGAGCGAGAAAGACAGCCGGGACCACACATCAGCGATATGATCACTCGCCTAAACGGGGACAAAGTCTTTTCAAAATTGGATCTAAACAAGGGATACCACCAGGTTGAGCTTCATGAGAAATCCCTTTACATTACCACCTTTTTGACGCACCAAGGCTCTTCAGGTACAAACGCCTCAATTTTGGAATATCCTCAGCTGCAGAAATATTCCAAGAGGCAGTGAGGTGAGTTATTCTTCACATTACCAATGCATTCAACTATAGTGATGATATTCTGGTATTCGGTGACACTCTTAAGAAACACAACAATGCTCTAGAACGAGTGTGTCACGCTCTTCTAAATGTCAATCTTACACTCAATCGGGACAAGTGCGAATTCCACAAATCGACCCTAAAATTCTATGGACACATCTTTTCCAGTGAAAGCCTTTAAATTTTATCCGTCTTCAAAGATAGCCTTAAATATCAGCAAGCCTCTGAGATACAACACTATGCAACATATTTAGAGGTAACAAGTCCACTGGGAGAATTGCAGCAGAGTTTCCAGGGAATATTTCGCGCTAAACAGTTTGGTGCGTGTTTTATGGTTGGTATGCAACCTTAATTGGGCTGAAGCACTGACCTGGCTTTTGCATTTATTAAGCAGAAGGGTGCACACATCCTGAAAAATGCTAAGGTCAGCAGGCCTCTAATTAAGCATGCCCTTCTGACTTCATACTGGCTCATTGTTACTGCTCAGTTTAGAAGAAATCACAAAGTTGCTTCACATGACTAAAAGCAAAGGGGCATTATTTAATGTATTCCATAAGTGCACACACACCTGAAATACTACTTTATAGCCTCAGTTGGATTTGCTCTTTGTCATAAAGTGCACTTTGAAATTCCCTTGCTGTGACTCACCTTACATCTGTAGCGTTAACCCCTAGGAAAGGCAAATGTCAGTGCTATGTACAGCTGCATCACAGTAAACCCTGCTGAATGCACTGAACTACATAACTTTTGAAAGCATTTAGAGAGCTGCTAAAATGCTTTTTCTGCAGCAGGGTTCCTTTGAAGTTTCTTATTCTTGAGTGCATCACAGTTGGTTTCTCTTGAGCACTAAACAATATCGAAAATAAAAACCATTGATGGACTCACTTTACCACATCTATTTACTGAGCCATTGAATAGTACTTTGTTCATTTTAACCCTACATTTCTTTGGTCATTTCCATACAACTAGAAAAGTGTTGCATCTTGCAGACCTAGAATGCTGGTCACAGATTTTATTTGAATGAAATTGTATAATAGTGTCTCGTAGAGGAAAAAGGAGGAAACAGTTATAATAAGCACACAAAAATCAGCTTTAAAAGCACTACACAGGATGTTATTTGTTGCTATTGTAGAAACACAACTTTCTGTATGTATGTATTGTGTGGCTGTTAGGATAATTCCATAGCCGGTACAAAGGTATGGAATTTCTTGACCCCGTAAATTGAGACAGGAGTGCAAATCTTCTGAAGAGAGTTTTTTTATTTGGCTTTTTAATTGGCTTTCCAATTAGTTTGGACCGTCTAACACGACTGTATCATGGATTCTGAGGCATCAGTTTAATAAGGGATTTATTTTTCTTCCCTGCGTTGAGAGGATATTTGTGGTACTCTAATGCTTCAATCATCAAAATAAAAACTTATCTTCAGAAGATTTGTGCTCCTCTCTCAATTTTCAGGGTCAAGAAATTCGACATGAACCACTGTTGTCCTGAAGATGGTCTCACTGATTTGATACAACAGAGACCGAAACATCGACACTTAAACCATTCCCCTGTCTTTAACTTTTGTTAATTGATTTGACTTGGGTCTTGAGTCCCATGTATAGGATATACTCTTTTTGAAGATCATTTTTATACATTGAGACCTTGGATATTGTTGTATGTTTGATATATATGTGCCCTGTTCTCAATGTTTGTTTTGATTTGATTGCTGTTATTTCTGTACCCTCCTTTTTTCTTTGGATATAAAATTATCTATTTTTTGAAAGACCTGTTTGTTGAAATTCACTTTCCTATTTGATTCATCTTTGAATTACTTTAAGCTATTGCAACAAGTGTCATTACATGTCACTAGATTCAAAATAAAGTTATTGAAAATACATTTTGGAATGAATCCCTTTTCGGCACCTTTACCTCTTACCTTTATAACTCAAGCCCACAAGAGTAGTTTGGGTTGTTCATTGTTGTGCTGAACTTTCTAAAAGTGGTACAAAAGGGGGTGGTGATAAACGGAGCATCTGAATCAATCAAACACTCACACCCAGTCAAAAGATCTGGGTTTAATCCATCACCGTTCTTTAGCCCACTCTGCCACCCCAGTTCAGACATGGCTATATGCAAATCAGTCTGACCCTGTGCCATATGGGAACAGTCCAGCCCGAACTGCCAAGCCATGTCTTCCCTGGACTGGAAACAAGCTTCCGAGGACCGGTTTCTGGCATTCCAGCCGTCTTCAGACCGGCTTGCTTGAATCCAGTGGCAAAGTGAGCAAGGGACTCACGTCTGAGCATACCCTGCCACACTTATGGCGGCCAAAAGCGTTACAAAAGGGGGTGGTGATGGACGGAGCATCTGAATCAATCAAACACTCACACCCAGTCAAAAGATCTGGGTTTAATCCACCCCAGTTCAGACATGGCTATATGCAAATCAGTCTGACCCTGTGCCTCATGGGAACAGTCCAGCCCGAACTGCCAAGCCATGACTTCCCTGGACCGATCTTTTGACTGGGTGTGAGTGTTTGATTGATTCAGATTTTTAGCTTTTTAATATTTTGTGTATTCCAAGGGAGAAACCAATGTTAAGAAAGGGCTCAAAAGTGAAAAAACGTAATTTACACTATGAAAGTTGGAAATTTGTTCACAAAACTTCAGTTTTGCAGGCACTTTTGTATATTTGTGCACTTCAGCCACATAATGCTAAAGACAAGCAAAACATGATATTTTATCCCACTGAGGTGATATTTGTATATTATATTCAGTGAGTGATGAGTATAAAGTATAGCTTGAAAGCAAAAAAATACAGTACACTACTAAAGCAACATACAATCCACTGTTTAATAAAATAAACCATGTATTTCTTGTAAAATAGTACAATTAACGAATCGTCATCATGGTATGGTTACAATTCAAACCATCAAACAGTAGGCAGCCTTTGATTCTAGTAAGCCACATAAACATAATTTCCCATTCACTGCTTTTGATCTCATATATTAATTACTTCAGAGATAAGATACAAAATGGCATTTTCCATAATATTACAGATCTCTTCACATATCGCCAATCAAATAATTAGATCTTTATAGGGAATATGGAATAGATATGGGTGTGCCTGGCGCTATGCATGTAGGGTGAACAGCGCATGCCCAAAATGTATCTGCTTTATACTGAGCAAAGAAGATACTGTGCATGACTGTGGCCAAGCAGAGTGCATGGGTTTAGGACACACCAAGAGTTCACTGCATGCTGGAACCAAGGGCATAAGGGCAAGGATCACAGACAAGATTAACAGATGACCTTGTAGAATGTATGGCCTTATCCTGTAAGATTTATGCACAGACCACTGCTTGTGCACACAATAAAGGGGATAAGACAGGCAAATCGTTAGTTCATTGGTTTTCAGGATTAGTAGGCACTCTTAAATTATATCCATAATGTTCCTTAACCAATTTCCTTCCACATAATTTCTTTTAATGATATACTTTGAGTCCTACATTCCCAGGGATAGAAATGAATCTCTGATGAGCTTAGTACCTTTGAAGGAAACTTAGACAGACTTACACTGAAGATCATGAGATATTGGCGTAGTGGTTTAGGTCCTGGCTACCACAAGCTGTGTTATAATTCTGCCCTTGTGATAATCAATCATGCAAAACAGATGTGCACTTCTTATTTCTGTGGACTGTATGGCTTATTTTGCTTCCATTTAGTAAATGTTTTTTTGTAAATGTATTTAGGGGTCTTTTTTGTCTTTGCCAGCGCTTTATTATTGTTAACATTTTATTGGATTTTGTTTTTACAACACAGACAATCTTACCGATCTACATGCAATCTGACATATCAAAACGTGGTGCTTCACATAAAGTCGGAATTGCGTTTCCATTGCTGCCACTCAGAAATCTGCGCATTGTCAATGAAGCCAGTAGGTAAGTACATTTTAGGACTGGAAGTGTTAACAAGGACTGGAGCATTCCACTTGAGTTAAACCAGAAAAGAGAACTAGAGATTCAGGGGAATTAGGCATTGGAAAGAGACGGAATAAGGACTGAGTTTAGGGCCAGTGGAATTAGCAGCTATCGTCCCAGACTAAATACTGCTGGAAGCGATAATCAGCTAATGGGTCTGCTTTATGCGCATGTTATCTACTTTAATGACTGCTGAATATGGATAGGGCATATAGGGTATTGCACCGTTACATCGCAACTTTTACAACGCACTTCTATTACAACGCGACTTTTACAACGCTGGATCCATTACATCGCATGCCTTTACAACGCATGACATTACATAGCAGATGCTATTACAACGCATGTTATTACAACGTAAGTATAGGTAATTATTTAATTATTTCTAATTTTATTTAATATTATTTAATTAATTTAATTAATAATAATAATAAATAAATATATTAATTTATGTTTTTTTTATTTTATAAATTAAATATATTAATTTAAGTAATTTAAAAAAATAAGTATGAGTATAGAAGTATATGTTTTGGGGTACTGTGGTATATGTTTTGGGGTACAGGGGTAATTTTAGGTTTTAGGGCTGGGTTTGGGTTTTGGGGTACAGGGGTATTTTTATGTTTTAGGGCTGGGTTTGGGTTTTGGGGTACAGGGGTATTTTTAGGTTTCAGGGCTGGGTTTGGGTTTTGGGGTACAGGGGTATTTTTAGGTTTTAGGGCTGGGTTTGGGTTTTGGGGTACAGGGGTAATTTTAGGTTTTAGGGCTGGGTTTGGGTTTTGGGGTACAGGGGAATTTTTAGGTTTTAGGGCTGGGTTTGGGTTTTGAGGTACAGGGGTATTTTTAGGTTTTAGGGCTGGGTTTGGGTTTTGGGGTACAGGGGTATTTTTAGGTTTTAGGGGTGGGTTTGGGTTTTGGGGTACAGGGGTATTTTTTGGTTTTAGGGCTGAGTTTGGGTTTTGGGGTACAAGGGTATTTTTAGGTTTTAGGGCTGGGTTTGGGTTTTGGGGTACAGGGGTATTTTTAGGTTTTAGGGCTGGGTTTGGGTTTTGGGGTACAGGGGTATTTTTAGGTTTTAGGGCTGGGTTTGGGTTTTGGAGTACAGGGGTATTTTTAGGTTTTAGGGTTGGGTTTGGGTTTTGGGGTACAGGGTTATTTTTAGGTTTTAGGGCTGGGTTTGGGTTTTGAGGTACAGGGGTATTTTTAGGGTTCAGGGCTGGGGTTGGGTTTTGGGGTACATGGGTATTTTTAGGGTTCAGGGCTGGGTTTGGGTTTTGGGGTACAGGGGTATTTTTAGGGTTCAGTTTTTAAATAAATAATTTTAAAAATGTTTACATTTTTTTGATTAATTTGATTTATTATTATAGTTCTTTAATAATAATAATAATAGTTCTTTTAAAAATAAACGAGTTTTTAAAATATATATAAGTACAAATTAATTATTTTTAAATAATTAATTTTTTTTATTAATTATAAGTAAATACATTTCATTTTTAAGTAAAATAATATACTTACCTATACTTACGTTGTAATGGCATGCGTTGTAATAGCATCTGCTATGTAATGTCTTGCGTTGTAATGGTATGCGTTGTAAATGTTGCTGCGTTGTAAAAATTGCGATGTAACGGCCTGCGTTGTAAAATTACGCGTTGTAACGTCATACATCCCGCGGCTACGTGATACGTCACGATGATGTTTTCGTTCGCGGCAATAGCGCTAACGGGACGCTCTCCGGAGCGCGCCCTGGGGCACTTAAAAAGACTACGCTTTCCGGGGCGCTCACCAGGGCGCACCCCGGGAGCGCTCCAGGGTAAAAAAAAAATATATAATATATATACATTAAAAAATTGTTTTAAATACAAATAAAATATAGGATTCATTCTTTTTCAAAAATATTACATTTTATAGCTATAGACATTTGCTATTAACAAAATTTTGAAATTCAAAGAAAAAAATATAGGTTTGGGGCCTTATATATAGTTAGGAATTAGCATTTAAAAACCGATGAAATTCACTGAAAAAACCATAGGTTTCACATCCGTTATACTTAGGAATTAGCATTTAAAAAACCTATGAAATTCACTGAAAAAACCATAGGTTTCACACCAGTTATAGTTAGGAATTAGCATTTAAAAAACCTATTAAATTCACTGAAAAAACCATAGATTTCACACCAGTTATAGTTAGCTGGAAATTTTACTGACATAAAACCATTGAAATTCCACGTTATAGTTAGTTGGACTCACTATAACTTGCGCGTGTAATGCACTGCTGATGACGTCACATATTACATCACTCATGACATGGTCAGTGACATCACTCATGACATCACTGATGACACCATCCTTGTGACAGAGTGACAGACCTCCTTTCACTGTAACCCTTGAAACACATATTCAAAAATAGAAACTAAAATTTTCAAAAAAAAGGAGTTATCCATACCAGTTACAACAACCAATTCAGTAATTCCACCATTTATATGCACATCCACTAATTCACCAACAGTTCTATGTAGTCACTCATACATATACTCACTCATCATATGTAGTGATACACCTATACATCCTGTAACACATCGACAGTCTTCCAAAAGTTGCTCACACACATACTCACACATGCAAATAAACTATTGAACATCCATTTCTTTGTATATGCAGCTATACACACACTACCACCTTACTTCTAAGGAAACTTACACATACTTACTCTCTTAAACAATCACTTATCGAAACACATACTTATTTAAACAGGAACACTTACAATCTCTGACTCTCACATATACTCACCTATATACATCAATACTCACATATACTAGATTAAAACATATGTAGTTACTGATAAAGACACTAGTGAGACAGTCATTCACTCACTAACACACACATATACATACTCATCCATCCATACAGTCCTGCACATATGCCATCTTCCAAACACATACACAAAGTGAGTCAGTCATTGATGCATCTATGTGCTAAGTAATACCCCCAACAAACCATACAGACACTCATACTGATACTAAAAAAAACATCTAATAACCCATATACACACACATGTAGCTACTCACCAACCCATGCAGCCACTTATACACAAAGTGAAACACTGATACAAACATTTAAATGTTTAAACAATATTCGCTAATATATGTATTCACTAAAATACACTTAATAAGCCAGTTAACCAATCAATTTTTTTAAAAAAAACATCCATTAAGACACTTATTTAAACATTTATTCTTCCATTGACCTTTACATATACATATATAAAACATATTTATTTTTCAGAAAGGCACACATTCACTGGATGGTGTCATCAGTGATGTCATGAGTGATGTCACTGACCATGTCATGAGTGATGTAATATGTGACGTCATCAGCAGTGCATTACACGCGCAAGTTATAGTGAGTCCAACTAACTATAACGTGGAATTTCAATGGTTTTATGTCAGTAAAATTTCCAGCTAACTATAACTAGTGTGAAACCTATGGTTTTTTCAGTGAATATATATATAGTTATATATAGATATATATACATATATATATATTAAAGTAGAATTATTAGTGAATAGTAGTGGAATAAATACATATAGAATGGACAGTGCCCTCTTTGTTCTTTTACTAATAGGGATTGCCACATTCGGCAGGTGATACACAAAAGAATAAAAGACAGACAGGCACATGCATCAAGCGATTTTGGAATCGCAAACGGTGCGAATCGCAAAAATCGGCCGTTTGCGACTCCAAAATCACATATTGGGATGCATCATTAATTTTTCATATATCGCAATTTAGGAATTCGCAATTTTTTGCGATTTCTCAAATTGCGATAGCATTTAAGAAATCGCAAAATTTGCGATTTCTTAAATGCTATGCAAGATTAATTTTATTTTGCGAATTCGCAATTTTGTAGGGAAAAATTACCATGAAGTACACCTTCATGGTAATTTTGCGAAAAGTGTAAAAAATGCAAATAAATGCATATTTAACACTTACATGTTACACACACACATGCCCTTGGGACATGTGTGTGAGTAAAATGTACTTACGTGACATTCCAGGGGTGCAGGGGGGGTCCTTTGAACCCCCCCCTGCACCCTTGACATTGCATTCTCATTTTGCGATTTCTTAATTGCGAATTCGCAAAATGAAAATGCCTTCCCATTGATTCCTATGGGCCTCTAGGCCCATAGGAATCAATGTAAAGCGATTCCTTATTTGCGATTCGCAATTAAGGAATCGCAAATAAGGAGTATTAAGAAATCGCTAAAACTTTTGCGATTTCTTGATGCATTGCCGTTTGCGATTCCTTAATTGCGATTCCTTAATTTTCGCAATTAAGGAATCGCAAATGGCACCAATGATGCATGTACCTGTATGTGCATAAAACAGTACTCCTGTAGTGCTACTTCACATACTCATTAATGCTTTTGCATCAGCCACATAGTATGGTGGAGTAATTTTCAATTTTAGCAGTTTTTCCAGAAATATGAGGATTTGCTAGTATCACTTAAATCACATCATGAACAGGATTATGTTCCACTCATGTGGTAGTTTATTACAGTGCACATACAAAATGATTTAAAAAAAGAAACATGGTTGGAAGTGGTCGGCTCAATATGTCATCATATATATTGAAAATAAGCAAAAGTAAACATTGCAAAGGAATCAAGGGGGATTAAAGCGACTTTTGTATTGAATGTCAATATTTATTATGACAATTACATTTCTATACCTGCCTTGTTCCTACTAGAAAAGTAAATGAAAAAAAGCAGGGAGCCTATATCTGAGAGTTTCTTTTCTTTTTTACTAACATGTAGACTTTTTCCATGACCTACGTTTACAGAATGTAATGATTTTGGACTGGTTTGTTTCTATAATATCAATGAGATAAAGTTTGTGAATTAATTTAAAACTCTGCAAAAGCCCAACACAAGGGGAACTGATGAAGTGGATTATTTAAATGGAATAATCTTCACCCATTAATATATGGAAACAGTAATATTCAAAATGAATAGAGCATTGTTTCAAATTCTATCAAGGTAGAATAGTTAGCATACATGTGATACATAGTTAACATTTTCTTCATCCGATCTGTGTTTGCATTCAGTTTATAATGACAAAAAACCTGCAATTGAAATAAAATGCTAAAAATGATTTCTGTTCATTTCTGCTGCAGCTGAACTCATTAGTGGCGTTACATACATCATTTTCTCCGTGAAGTGCATCTCAGAACTGCCAGACACTATAATATAGCATACAGAATTGAAATTGACACTGGCCCCTCTGTGTATGCCTTAATTTCCATTAGGTTTAATCAGATTCATCATGCTCTACGGATGGTGTGAGCAAACGCTGCGCTACACGCGCTAGAGATTATTAAAGCCAATGCCATTATTTGCTGAGCTGCAAATGTGCACACATTTTATACCTCTTTTTGGCAACTTTAAGAGTCATCGTGTTAAGAATATGTAACTAGATCACCCTGAAATCATCTCGAAATAATAAGTAAATCTTCTTGGGGCAGTTATAAGTAAATACTAAATTATGTTGTATGACTGGAAATTGTACCAGTTTTATATTACATTCTGAAGCCACATTATTTAGAAAAATGTCACGCAGTTTGTGAAAAAGATGCCTTAAATACTGCAAACGTACTAATGCTAATCAATAACTGTTTGGCAAGTCCATAGTCTAATTTTAAGCTTGCTTAATTTTTAACTTTTTGACTGGGGATTTTTAGTACTTTTTAATATACCAAGAACACTGTATTTCCCAGAAAAGCGTGAGAAAAAATGATCGGCTACGGGTAGTGGCAGAACCAATCACTCTTGGGCATGTATAATGATCTACAACTAAGACTGCCTTTTTATTACTGCACAATTGGAAGATATGCAGTAAACTCAATAAATATGTATTGCTTAACATATGTTTTTCATTATTTTATTGTGTTTTATAATGTATTGTTAATTGCTCCAAATTCAAGGGCTCAATCATTTGATTGTTTTAATTGCCCATGCTGTTGAATAAATGTGGTGCAATTTGAGTCCCACTGCAGTATTCCACTTTCTCCTCTCTGCTTTGTTCTCACCTATTGATTCATACCCCTTTCCCTCTTTAATAGCTGTTTTATTTTTATTTTGCCCTTATTCCTTGTGTGACTGTCCTTCAGGAGCTTACTCCCTGCTCAACTGCTGTTTAGATCAGCATTTATTGTTCCCTTTTGTTTGTCAGCTTGGTCTTGCTCCTGGCGCAGAAGGGGGCCTTCAAAGAAGGAGTGCTCGTGCTTCATAGCAGTTCCCTTGCTATTTAGCATCACGGTCAAGCTGAGAATGCAAACCAGCCCTGGCAATTAAGTCAGACCGGCCCCTCAGGTTGGTGGCAGGACTGGGGAGGCTGGTGGGAATCCTGCTGCTGCTCTTATTACAGGTGGGCGATAATGCACTGCTGCAAAATTGTCCGCCGGTAATAAATATAGCCCCCACTTCTCTAAAGCTGCCACCCACCCTTCCATCCCACCAGGAAAACGCCTGGTGCCCGCTATGGCCAGTCTGGCCCTATTTGGCATTGTGCCTTATGCATACTACAGATCCAGGCATGTGTCAATACTTTGCATCATTGTAGTTGTTCTGTCATTACTCAATGCAACTGCAAACTTAGACTTGCTCAGGTTTGCCAGGCGGACATTCTTGTTGAGTACTGTATACCTGTTTGTGCTCACAGAACAATTTCTCAAAAGATTAGCAATGGATGAAAAATATTAGGAAGGGACTGCTCCCCCTAAAAATGCTTTGAAATTAAAAAAACATAGTTAAGTAAGAGCCACCTTCACTTCTTCCTAAATACCTCTGTGTTGTAATCCATTCAAAAAGGCTCTGTCAACCGTCTCTAAACCTATGGCTTATGACAATAGTTTCTTTGATACCCAAGCAGTTGCTGTTAATTTAACTTGGCATGCTGGACTTACATGCAGGGGTACTCTCCTACTGGAGTGTTGTTCTTGTGTTTCTGTTTTAGAGGAAAACAGGAACAACAACTGTATATATATATATGGGAAACATTTTGATAATATCAACATACCCAAACTCTTGTCACAGACCATCAACTCCTTCTGGTGGATTTATGACGCCATTGGAATTGAAATAAGCAGATCTCCAAAGCACAAATACATTGATTTCAAGTCAAGTAACTAAGCATCACATCGTAAAATAGAAAATAATACAAAGAAACGTCCTGCTTTGATAATAGCGATGAAGATAGACAGGTTCCCACTGATAGTGGTCACTGGGTGATTCTAATATTTTTAGGTGTTGTTCAAACTCTGAGGGGAAGAAGTTGTCCCTGTTTTCTTTCTCAAAAGATGGGACCATGCAGTATACTTATGTTAATGGATATCCCATGCATTGCCCTTCCCTTATGGAAAACCCCACTCCAATTCTTCAGACAGAATACCATGAGAACATGTTGTGGAAAATGCACTTTAAAGAATAACACCTACCATGGCAGGACACTACCCACAAAGTTTGTCATCGATTGTCCTCTGGCAATCCTTGCTAATAAGGATGTTTCTATTCTTGTCCTAGATCCCAACATGACTTCCTCCTTTTATGAATATTGAAAGGATCGCAAGGAAGGGATTGTCAGAGCTTGGGTGTGCTACCAGTGCAAACTATGTTGTGGGTCCTCTTGGATGATTGTTATGACTTGGCTAAAAATCTGATGATCCAGTGGATCTGGAAGGCCCTTTTTAATTGGGCAAAGAGAGATTTTTAAGTCATTTGGAATGCCCTATTACTCCTGGTCCCATTTTCCCCGTTAAATTAATCACAAGTGAGATAATCCTATCTCACAGACAGGCAAAGAAGAACAAAGGAATGCTTCCCCCTCCCACCGGGAGTACATAAACGTACTTACCCAGCATTCCTCCTGAATTACAAAGCCCCCCAGACGAAGGCCGGCTAACAGGGATTGAGGGGAGAAATGAATGGGACAGCGACAACGTGACCAGGAGTAATGAAGATTATCGGTAAGTAATAAGGCATTACCCCCAGGTCACTCCTGTCCCTGTCCCATTCATTGCGAGAAAGAATACCCAAGCAGCACACCAGCATTCATCCACAACAAACCACCAGGAGACAGAGAAACAGCAACACCCAGTGATTTATTGGGATACAGAGACATGAAGACAGGAGCGTGCAGCCTGCAACACTCCCAACCCCAAATTAGCATCATCACCCAGCAAATTCATGATCCGATATTGCCTCACAAATGTGTTTAAATCACACCAAGCAGCTGCCCTACAGATCTCAGACATGGACTCTCCTTTCACCTCAGCCCAGGAGGCCGCCATCCCACGAGTAGAACAACTTTACAACCCGACAGGATGAGGTGAACCGGACAGAGAGTATGATAACTCAATGGCCTCCCACAACCATTGACCAATGGATGAAGAGAAGCCTCTTGTCCCTGAGAGGCAACCCCAAGGGAGTCTGACTTCCGGAAAAGAGGAGTTTGATCCAGATAGATCTGTAAGGCATGACTGACATCCAACAAGGACCAAACAAGATCACCATCCGACAAATGATCCCTGCATAAGGCAGGCAACAACAACTCCTGAGAATAATGGAACTTAAAAAGAACTTTCGGAAAAAAAGAGAAATCCAAATGCAAGACCACCCCATCATCAGAAAATGACAGAAAAGGCTCCCGCACCATCTGAGCCCCCAACTCACCAGGCTGCCTGGCCAAACTGATAGCCACCAAAAATAATGCCTTGAAGGTGACCACTTAAGATCCACAAGGGGAAGATCCCCCAAAGGGAACAAGAGCTTCACCAAAGGACGGGACAACTAAAGCCTCTGCAGCAACCAAGTCGTCCCGATCCAGCAAATTCAAGTGGAATGAAACTCCCTAATGGCCCCCCACTGAGCCTGCAAGATGGACACAGCCAAACGCTTCTTGAACCCTTCCCAGAGAAACTGCAGTGCCACCGGCAGGGAACACTCCAGTGGAGACAACCCCAGAGCACAACACCATTGCTAGAAACTCCCCCAGTGTCTACCATAGGACTTCAGAGTCAAAGTCCGATGGGCCTGCAGAATAGCCTAGGCTAAGTGTTCGGGAGACAGCAACAACGCAGCCCTTGCCTCTCATCCTCCAGACTGACAGTCGCAACCTCAGGAGAGGCAACTTGAGAGCTGACCTCAGAGGTCATGGAAAGCAGGGGAGCAATCATGGATCCTGAACAACCAACAGCTTCAGAATGGGGAACCAAGACCTGCGGGGTGAAAATGGCACCACCATCTCCAGAGACTCCAACACCTGGCTAGCAAGGAACCAGGGGAACAGGACAATGTGAGGCAATGCATACAACTGATGGGCCGGCCAAGGAAGAGTCAATGCATACACTCCCAAGGCACCCACTTGAGGAACCATGGAATAAAAGCGAGGAGGCTGAGCATTGTTCTGGGATGCAAAGAGGTCCAGGAAGGGAAGACCAAACCCCCATCAAATTTTCTGAAAGATCATTGGAGACAGAGACAGTTCCTAGGAGGGCATAGAAAACTACTGAAGGCATCTGCCAACCCATCATCCACTCCCTAATGTGAACTGCTGAAAGAGACAACCGGTGCTCACCACCCAACAAAACAAGGGAACCACCACTGCATTCAGGGACTGAGACTGAATCCCCCTCTGGTGATTCAGCTAAATAATAGTTACCATGTTGCCGTAATGCAAATCACATTCTGCCACAAAAATATCCACTGGAACCCACTGACAGCCAGAGATACCGCCGACAGCTCTCTCCACTTGGAGGACTGCCTCCCCTCCTGGAGAGACCAGCTACCCTGCAGTGAGTCGGACCCCAACGTTGCCCCCTACTACAAAGCACTGCAGTCAGGACCACAGGAGAAGAGGGCTGCAATGGCAACCCACTGGAAAGGTTAGCCTACACCGTCCACCAGCGCAGATGATGGAAGGAGACTCCAGAACAGGAATCGCCAGATGCTGAGACTGAGGATCTGAATGGGACAACAGTTGCACCCACAGAGGACGGAGATGAACTCGTGCCCAAGGGACTGTGAACACCGATGTTGTAATGAGCCCCAGAAGCTGCAACGAAAGCCAAACAGGAAATGAGACCCCATGCAAGAAGTGCAGAGCAAGAGAATCCAAGGTCAAAGCCCGAACGTCCGGCAAGAACACCTGGATCAGATCCGTTCAAAAGTGTGCCCCGATAAATGTCAGGTCCTGAGAGGGCACCAGAAGACATATGGGGAGGTTCAGCAAAAAATCATGATCCCCCAAAGCCAAACACACCTCCAGCTTCAGACCGAAGCAAAACAGTAGTAAAAACATATACTGGAAAGTACAAAAAATTTGAAAATCAAAAATTATAGGAAGTTGATGAACGAGAGTTGTATTGGATGTCAATGTGCAGCTTGAGCTACTCACCGTGCCTGGAGTAGGACTGGGGAGGAATTCAAGGAGATGTAACAAAACATGACCTTATGTTTTTGAATGTATTGGTGCTGCCTAAACAATACACTTCAAGAACTCAACAATGATGTAAGGACTGAAAAACATTTTTACTTAAAGTAAACACCAACTTGAATTACTAGCTTACAGATTGGGTGAAATGGTTGCTGGAGGTCTACGGATTGTGCTCTGTTCTTCCAAGATACAATAAAGAAATGGTCCCAGTAACAACAACTAATTCTCAATAGCGAAACACAAATTAAGGCTGCCTTGATAATACCACGTTGGAGATTTGCAGACAAATTACAATTTATTTTAAAAGTTAATATGCAGTTTAAATATGGCAACACAGTTGCACTTTTATCCTTTAATGTTTCTAATATTTCAAAAGGTGCTCCGGTGTGGGAAAAGGAAAATGGAGTGTAATTGGTCAAAGTGAGACCATGAGGAGGGTGGACAAGAAAGAGAGGTGTGAAAAATACGCATCACATTGTCATGAAGATACTGTTCCGGCATAACAAATGGTCAATTGTTCCAAAATCACAAAGATCCCAAATGACACTGTTGATAATTCACAGTTTTCAGGACTTGTGAGCCAAATGTAGTCAATGTTTTGACCCCTGTGACATTAGCTAGGTGAATCCAGCCTTAGAGTGGGGTCTTCATCAGGACAGTGAGGAAAGGAGGCACCTAGTAGTGCATCCAGTGTGTATTAGTCTGCTGGGCAATCAGTTTCCCAAGCGGCATGGATAAATTCCAAGATTCCATTATCTGGGAACTGCCTAGGATCATTTGAGCCCATATGTAACATAACATCTCAAAAGGGGAGCGAGAAGCCCTCAATACCTTGAGGAATAATAAATTGATCGTCATCAAACCAGAGGACAAAGGGGGAGCCATTGTGATGCATGGCGTCCAGGATTATAAAGAGGAGATCTATTTGCAACTGAGAGATGGAACCAGCTATACAGCGATCAGGGCCGAACCGGCTAAAGAAATCAGGATGATAATTCAAGACATCACAAGAAGAGGAAAGGAAGCAGGATTCCTGACTAACAAGGAATATGAATATAAAAAAGTGAACCAACCCAGAACTCCTACCATCTATACTTTACCCAAAGTACACAAGAACCCACGGACACCACCGGGACGACCAATCAGGTTGTGGGTCTCTATTGGAACCAGTATGTAAATATGTGGATTTCTTCCTCAAACTGCTATCAGAAACAATGCCAACATATTTGAGAGATACTATGCAAGTAATAAACCTGGTTGATAAGATGGGATTTGATAAGAACGAGCAAATACTGGTCACAATGGACATTTTTTCGCTCTACACAGGCATCCCACAATCACCAGCTTTGGAGTCAATGACAAGAGCCTTACAAAGAAGATCTCAGCCCGCTACCGTACCTACTGAATTCATAGAAGAGCTCCTGTAGGTGGCAATGACAAAAAACTTTTTTATATTCCAAAAGGAATTCCTCATTCAGAGCAAAGGTGTGGCAATGGGGGTTGCCTTCGCCGTAGACCTTGCTATCCTTTTCATGGATAATTTTGAACAGAACTATATACTGTCACCCGTCAATCCATACAAGAACAACATCACCAAATGGCGAAGGTATATCAATGACGAGCTACTTATTTGGGTAGGAGAGGAACAAGATTTGATATCCTTTTTCACTTGGTTAAATTTACAATCTGAAGACATAAAATTTACCATGCAATATGATAGAGATACCATTGTCTTTTTGGATATCAGTATAAAAGTCAAGGATGACCAGCTGTATACCACTCTATACAGGAAACCAGTGGAGAGAAACACACTGCTCAGATATAGTAGTCAACACACAAGAGGACTCTGGGATAACCTGCCATTCGGGCAGTTCCTCCGGATCAGGAGAAACTGTTCAAGGAAAGAAGATTTTTTCAAAGAGTCAGACGAGTAGATCTCCCGCCTCCAAGAGACGGGATACCCTAAGAGACTGGTAACAAGAGCCAGAAAGAGGGCCTGGTACAACAATAGAGTAGATTTACTGACGCCTAAAGAACGTACCGCTGGACAAGACAGGATGATATGTGTAACTACTCATTGCACAAGGAGCAACGAAATCAAAGGAACAATCAACAGACATTAGGACCTGATCTCAGACACCATAGAAACGCCTGAACCTCCGATGCACGCCTTTAAAAAGGTCAAGAACATTAGGGACCATGTGGTCCGCTCACTTCTGAAAACACCTCCTGTCCCCACGATTCAGACAATGTGGAACCTACCAGACGTAATAGGCCACTATAAATGTACGAAATGCAAAGTATCCTCTATGTGCTTAGAAACCAAGAGCCTGACCTACAGAAACCAGACCATCAGCCTCAAGTCACAGACGAACTGCAACACCAGTGATGTGATATGCGCTACTTTAAGCCCATGTGATCTCATGTACGTGGGACAGACCAAACAAAAGGTGAAAACGCTGATTTTATAGCACTGCAGTCGAATCAGATGCCAAACAGTGGGAGCCCCCCTGGTTGAACATTTATGTACCCAGAAACATACCCCTGAGGCACTGAAATGGCTAGTTTTGGAGAAAGTATCCCTAGGCCAAAGAGGTAGCGAGCTCAGCCCTATCTTGAACGTCAGGGAATGTAAGTGGATGCACTTACTGGATACTGTGACCAATGGTCTAAACGAACTGGACGCCACGTATGCCCAAATGGCAGGTCTACAATCAGAGTAAGTGAACACCTAGACCTCTACACCATGCCTAGAGTAGCCATGACATCACATACAACATTCTGATCCAGCTCACACTTGGGCTATGACATGACCCAGTGAGATTCAGCATCATCATATCTGTAAGGCCAGTGCCTCCTCTGGAAATATCACTATGTTGCTAGAGTAACTGTGTCCAATGCAAATGTTTTGCCATGAACTAGACTTTTGAGGTCTTACACCATCCTGTGCTGCATGGCAACATGTGCTCATACAGTTCCAGCACCACACGGATGTTGTTGAAATCAGGAGATGATATTTTTTTTACATGAACCATTAGAATACATGAAACCTTTTTATCACAGTGATGTATGCATAACCATATCTTGTTTTGGTACTTTTCCACACTCTTTTGTGTACTACAGAAGATGAAATGATTTACACAATATTGTAATTGCCAGTTATATATGAAGTCTAACGCATAAATATATGGATATTCTAACTTCTCTCCACTATGATACATGGTATCTCCCACTACAGTGATATATGTATAATCATGTTGAAATTGGTTATCTGTTCATTTAATAACATCAATGTACCTGAACTCTCTGACCGTACTATATAAGATGTATAGTGTTACACAATATCGGAAATCGCACAAAAGAAACCAAGGTCTAACTTCTCTCCACTATGATACATGATATCTCCCATTATAGTGATATATGTGGAACCATTCCGAAAATGGGTATCTGTCCAACATCAATGTACCTGGGCTCCCTGACCATACGACATAAGATGCATAGTGTTACACAATATCGTAAATCGTATGCATAAATAGAAACCAAGGTCTTACTGTGCCTATACACTCCATCAATTAGTAAAGGTAATGACTATCTACTACTTGTACTAAGTCACTGAATCTGCTTCGGAATAAATAGGTATCCATTGATATTATGTCTTTACCCCTATGGGACAATGAGCACATGTTTGCATTAATTTTAATGAACATTGCAACACTGCTTAATCTTGTATTTTCTCTGATCGAGAAAACCCTGGTCACCAGGGCAACTCGGCTTGCAAGTCCAACTATTATTTAAAATTTTATATAGCGCGCAGTTACCCTCGGGCCTCCCAGCGCTTGTCCAGACGCCAACAGTTAACCAAAGGCCAGTTCAGTGCAATCAAGCAGGAAACAAATAAGTT
Organism: Lissotriton vulgaris; assembly: GCF_964263255.1. Lineage (NCBI taxonomy): Eukaryota > Metazoa > Chordata > Amphibia > Caudata > Salamandridae > Lissotriton > Lissotriton vulgaris. The sequence goes on along the minus strand of NC_141691.1, from coordinate 693,239,385 downwards.
TTGAGGCATTTACGAAACCGCACAGTACTGGTCTCAGAGCGCAACTTCAAAGGGAGCGCGTTCCACAGCATAGCTGTGTTGACCGAGAATCTTCTCCCACCAGTACGGACCCTTTTTACTCTGGGGATTTGGAAAAGATGTTTCTGATCATAGCGCAACGCTCTATTAGCTTTATGAGGCACCGCTAAGTTCCTCAGTATGGGAAGGCCCTTCCCCTGAAGGATTTTGTGAGCTGTGCAGAGAGCCTTAAATTTGACCCTTTCCCGCACCGGGAGCCAATGCAGAGCCTTTGAAGGCCGGTTTAGCTGACTGCATCCTAGGGACGCCCATAAGCAGCCTTGCAGCAGCATTTTGAACCTGCTGGAGTTTATTAAATGTTGCTTCAGGGGCGCCCAGAAAAATAGCATTACTATAATCTAGTCTCGATGTAATCAGCCCCTGAATAAGCAACTTCCTTGATGTTAAAGGAAGAAGAGGGAGGACTTTGCGAGCTGACCGGAGAAGGCCAAAACAGACTCCTGCCATTTTTTTCGCTTGGGTCCTAAACGACAGGTCTTGCTCTAACCAGACCCCTAAACCCTTGATCTCCTCTTTTGGGCTCGGGAGCTCTCCCATACAGCTAGGCCAGCTGGTCAAAGGGAGTGAGGGGGTCTTACTCCCTAACAACATTAGTTCTGTCTTCGAACCATTCAACTTAAGAGCTGACTCACACATCCAGGTGTAGACTTCCGACAGGCAGGAATGCAGTAAATCGGGGTTCTCCACCAGTTGGGATAAGGCGACCACCAACTGCGTATCATCCGCATAACGAACGATTTTAATGTCAAATGGGGCCACCACGTCCTCCAGGGGGGCCATATATACATTAAACAATGTAGGGCTGAGGGAAGAGCCCTGTGGCACCCCACACTGGAGGGGGATAGGTGTTGACCGATCACTACCTTCCCAGACCTGGTATGTCCGGCCGTTGAGAAATGACCTAAGCCACTTCAAAGCGACCCCTGACACACCAACATCGGACAGTCGCTGAATCAACACCTGGTGGTTCACAGTGTCAAAAGCCGCACTGAGGTCCAGGAGGATCACTGCCACTGACCCTCCTGAGTCCAAAATGCTTCTGGCTTCATCCACGACTGCCAGAAGGGCGGTGTCGGTGCCCTGGCCTGGCCGGAATCCGGTTTGTGAATCTCGAAGCAGGCCATTAGCCTCCAGGAAACCTGACAGTTGTTGATTCACTAACCTTTCAGCGATTTTACCGAGTCCTGGCAGCAGGGAGATGGGCCTGAAGTTTGCCAGGTCCGAAGGATCCAGACTTGGCTTCTTTAAAAGCGCCTTTAACACTACTGTTTTCCAGCTCGGTGGCACCAAGCCATGGGCAAAGGATGCGTTCATTAGGTCGGTAACAGGGACCGCGATAGAAGTTGCTACCTGTTTCAGGAACTTCATAGGGACCGGTTCCCTAGGGGAGCCACTTTTCATAGAGCCCAAAGCCTTAAGGACTTCAGCCGCTGATAGTGGGCCAAAAGTATCTAAATGGGTAAATGCTCCTCTTGGCTGTTTTACTGTGTCCATTTTATGACCAGGCTAATAATAATAATAATAATAATAATAATAAATAATAATAATAATTAAATAAAATCATAACGTTAACTCTTTGTTTACAAACCAAGCCTTTTTGAAATTTTAAAATCGACAGTGAGGTCACCGCTGACTCCGTTATCATGAACGCGCTCCTTCGCACAGGGGATAGACGCCTTGCTTAACCACGGAGAATTGAGCAATTGAGCGACCTTTCAGCTTGCCTGCCCTCATCATTTGGAACATTGTTGACACCAACGTAAGACCTCGGCACCATACTTCTAACCAATAATTGGAGTGATTAGTATGTTCTCAATAGAATCTTTTACACTATGCCTTTTTTACGATATCCACAGCTATTGGAGGCATTTCAAATAAGACTATCTCCCACCTCACCACTTGCATATTACCTCAGCATATGTTGCGACCCATGCCTGCCACCACTCGGAAAACGGCTTAATAAGTTTAACCCTTGACTCGCAATCCAATGAACACTACTCAATTTTGTCAAATATTTCAAGTTACTTTTTCCCTGATGGATATACCCCCTGTCTCCTCTTCACAGACCCTGTCGCGTTGACTACTTGCAACGCCCATCGGGAGATTGACTACCCCGTACTACTGTTGTTCAGCAAAGTGAGTCTATGTACCGCATGCACTGGACATGAGGTCCTACGATTGCTTCTACCTCATTGTAACACTGAGACCTTGTATCCTACCACAGATCGTTAGGAGCCATTGAGTGCCCACTAGGATCATCCATTGACTATCTCATCCTACCACAAGTAGGTCACAATAAGGTTACCTACTTTCCTTTTTCACCACATTGTACTTCATGTACTGAACCATTTCAGTCATCACTAGGTGCTCCACACACAACCGCGTCCTGATGAAGACCCCACACTGAGGGATAAACCACCCTCTCTTCAACAGGGGTCGAAACGTAGACTACCATACACCCCCAAACCCATAGGAATTGAACAGGAGAATTAACATGTACCTATGTGTTATGGATATAGGGCAACTATGGCTGTGAAGGTTTTATTGTATATGTTTGCAATTGTGCCATTGTCATTATACCTTTACCCTGTCCCTCACTCATCTTCTCACCCCCATGACCCCAAACACCTTCCTTTTCTCTATCACATTGTGAGCACTGTAAATATTACATGCGCTAGGAATACATCAAAGTTGATACATGGAATAATATTGATGCTTTGAATCATAAGAGCATTCAAGGAATGTATTGTGTATGACATTATAAATCTTTTTCTTTATCAAATACAATCAGAATTGTTTTGTGGTGAATTGTTTGTTTCTACATGTTTTAAAAAAACTTACATAAACTACCACGACCACTCCATGAACATACTATGATCATTTGACCAGCAGCACATTACGGCATACGCGCTCAAAGCGCGGTACCCCTCTACAATGTGAACAAAGCTCTGTCCAATTTTCTTCTCTGATTGCACAGCAGACTAATACACGCTGGATGCACTACTAGGTGCCTCCTTGCCTCACTGTCCTGATGAAGACCCCAATCTAAGGCTGAATTCACCTAGCTAATGTCACAGGGGTCAGAACAGTGACTACATTTGGCTCACAAGTCCTGATAACTGTGAATTATCAACAGTGTCATTGGAGATCTTTGTGATTTTGGAACAACTGACCATTTGTTCGGCCAGAACAGTATCTTCAGGATAATGTGATCGACATATGTCACACCTCTCTTCCTTGTCCACCCTCCTCACAGTCTCACTTTGACTAATTACACTCCATTTTCCTTTTCCCACACCTGAGCACCTTTTGAAATATTGGAATCATTTAAGGATAAAAGTGCAACTGTGTTGACAGATTTAAATTGCATATTCACTTTTAAAATGAATTGCATTGTGTCTGCAAATCTCCAACGTGATATTGTGAAGGCAGCCTTAATTTGTATTTCACTATTGAGAATTAGTTGTTGTTACTGTGACCATTTCTTTATTGTATCGCAATATTAACTCGGGTCTGGTAGAATTACGTGTATCCCCATTGACATACAACACTGTTCTTCCAAGGGCTCTGCCATTTCTAAATTGAACACATTTAGGGATTCTGATACATGTGAGGGAGAGGATTGTGGGAGCAGAGCTAGTGTTGCCAGAGATGATATGAAAAATGGAGAAATGTCACCTAGAGCAGTCTGCAATGGAGATTCTCACAGCCTGCAGCACACTTCCACATGATGCCACTGCCCATGTGCGGGAACAGTGCCTGCCTTTGCTTTGGGCAGACCCTCACCCCAACATGACCATAAGAAGAACTGGAGAAAACAACAAGATAAGGTATGTAGTTTTGAAACTTTTCAACCACTCTCCCCCAGTCAAGAGATCTGGGCTTAACCCATCATTCTTCTGCTTAATAGGCCATCCCAGTTGGACCCAGCCATATGCAAACAGTCTTGACCATGCTTCTCATGGGAACAGTCCAGCCCGAACTGCCAGGCCAGGTCCTCCCTGGACTGGAAATAAGCATCCGGGGAAGAACTGCGCAGCTTTGTCATCACCACTGCACAACTTCAGTAAGAGCGTTGGGCATTGCAAGACACCCATGGATAAAGGGGAAGAGGCAGCACAAGCACTGACTCTCTGCGATTAGGAAGATGGATGCAGAAGATGGCAATTACCTGGCACTCTAGGACAGACAGGATCACCAAAAATTGAAGCCTTCCTTCTCTCAGACTGTGATCTACAATCATTCACAGCTCACGTATAGGGCAGAAGGGGGTGAGGTAAACAGAGAACTTGACTTGCCTGCACTTAAGTAAACCTCTTTCTACAATACCTGGTGGAAATTTAAGAAGATGAAGTGAAGACCTGGTTTGCAGCCATAATGGAAGCCGGCAAGATACAGTTAGGTCTTCGGCCAGTTTTAATTTGTTGAATCAGTGTGATGCCTGTGTGATGATATATGCTGAGCCACACTCGCCAGGCCAGTTGCCAATACAAAGGGTTGGTGGTGCAGCACATTCAATGTGATTTCCTTCAACTCTTCTTCATCAAAAATATTGTGGGGTGTCACACCCATGCAGTGCCAATGAGAGTGAGAGTCATGGACACCATTTAGAGGTCACCATGCTGCTGCGACTCCTTGCTTGCCCCTTGTGACCCTGGCACTGCCTTTGCGACCCCTAGTATCAGCAGTGGCAAAATTATTGGCAGGAACAGAAGCAGCTCAACCTTATGGACGTTGGTGGGAGCTTCAATCATCTGTTTTTGTTGCATTTTTTTAATATACTAATAGTGAATATTATTACATTAACAGCTATTAGTTTACGAAAACATTGAGTAAAATTAGCTGGAATATGACATTCTCTGGCAGCTGAGGTAAGTAAAAAAATGCTTTAAAATGTTTGTATGTAGTGTGCATGCTTGCAGTCTTGAGTGTGTTTATGTAAGACAGAGTGTGTATAAGAGAGAATGTGTGTGCAGGTGTAGGCAGAGTGTGTGTATATGTGTGAATGCGTGTGTATGTACAAGCATATGTATGTGTGTGTGGAAGTGAAAGTGAAGTGTAAGGGGCATGTGTAGTCACTTCCGCTACCCCAGGCATTTTGGTGAATTGACATCTATGGTGGTACCCACTGCCTGCCTCTTACATGACAGGGGGCACTTGGTGACAAAAAACAAAACAAAAGACAGAAAGTCACAAAACAAAATATAAAAGCACAGAGACAGGGAAACATGGCAAAAAGTGAAAGCATTTAGAATGTGGGGATGAATGGTATCAAACTGGAGTTGGATGGGTAGGGAAATAGGCAGGAGTAGGCTGGCATCTGGAGAGCTGCACCCTCATCAAGATGGCGTATGTTGTGTTAAGCGCAATTGCACACTTTGTTTAGCCAAAAAGATTGTCCTTTTATCCTTTTTGATCGTAAGGACCCCGGGTTTGGAACTTGACATAATTATGTATAATTTGGAGTAATATCATTTGCAATTTGCCTAAGGGAAATTACACCAATTTCTTTCTGGTTTATTGCTTCCCATAATGCACTTCTCTGTGGTGAACCATTTGGCATTTAGCATTACACATGCATTTCTCTATATGTTGCAATGGCCGCCATTGAGGTAAGATGCCAGGCAAATTTGACACTGCTGTTTTAGCACTTTGGGCAATACAGCTATTTTATCAGCCCCCAGGGGAAGTGAAATTTGCAGACCAGTGCTTCTTTCTGGCCACAGGACAGGGTGCGAATAGGTTAGGTTAACGGGAAGGGCGGGTTAAAGAATGGGCTATAAAGGTGTCAGGAGAGGAGTATCCACCCTCTTCCTGACACCATACAACACCGGGAGCGGAGTGTAGATATTTGTTAGGGTTAATTTGCAGTGGCAGTGTTGCCTAGCTTACCTGGTACAGGGACATAGCCGATGAGCTGCAATGGTGGCAGACAACAAGGTGGCCTGGGCCGCCTTTATCACATTGGAAGCAGTAGGTGGGGCCGACCTCCTCAGACCCTGGAGTTCTCTACGAGGCCTGGGTTGGGATTCTGTGACTGACGAGTAACGCATCAGGCAGCGTAGCAGTGGCGGTAGAGGCTTGCCTCCCTTAGTCGCCACCAGCCAGAAATGTATCAGCGGGGTGGGGCAGGAGTGCAAAGATTGCTATTGGAAGCACCAAGAGGACATGAGAAAGAGCCTCCCAGTGCGTCTGTCTTCCGCGGTGGAGCCGGATGAAATGCCTGAGCGTGGAGAGGTAGGGTCTTCTAAAGTGGAGGCTGGGCTGTTTAGCGCTCTGCGTGGAAAGTGAGAGAGGGCACTGAACCTCACAGGGGGAGAGGGGCCACTGGCCCTCTCAGAGGACCCTGTGCTGGGAAATGTGATGCAGTGAAGGCTGGGCCCTTGAGCCCCGAAGTAAAGAAATCTAGGCTGGCCGCTCCTGGGCCCAGGGGTGGATCTGGTGCAGGGGGCGCCTGGCCACATTCAAGAAAAGGGCAGAAGGTGTGGGATGAGAGGGGGCCCCAGGGACCCCCAGGATAACAGATGGGAGGGGAATAGATTTGGAGGCCCGCATTTGGGAACAGCACCTGTTAGTCCAAAAGACAGAGGAATGCTGGGCCTGGATGTGTGAGGCTGCCCTCACCCAAGGGACGGGAGATTCCTGGGCAGCTGACTTTCCGGTGGGGCTCCAGGGTTTGGGGGGCCACAGCACAAAGAGACAGTGGGTGTGGGTCCCCAAGAACTCAGACCAAGGGGTAGATAGGACGGAAGCTAGCATGGATCGGGACCCGGTAGTGCGAGGGACCTCCCAGGTTGGAGCAGCCCAGTGGGGGAAGGAGACGCAAGACTGGCAGCTGAGGCTGGGAGAAATGTGGTGATGCCAGCGGAACACAAAACGCCCCCAGGACATTGGCCTGATGAAGCAAGGGGTCAGTGGTGGCCTGCCATCTGTCGAAGGCTTGCACAACAGGAGATGCGACAGATGAGATGTCAACTCGGCATGATGTTTCTGTACAAGGGAAGAAACGTGTGGTGAAGGAGCCTGCGTGTGAGAAGCCAGTGGGTGAGGCGGAGTTCATTCTTGACTATGGCAAAGACAGAGTTGAATGGGAAGAAGGGGAGTTGTGGGATGAAGTTGATGATTTGGTGAGGATGCCAGGGAGGTTGGAGAGGTCAACCAACAAAGCTGGTGTTTTCCAGGTGTCACATGCAGACAAGTGGGGTGCCAAGCCTTCCGGCTACCAGAGCATGAGAGAACAGTGGTAAGAAAAGGCTGTGGGCAGTCACATAGTGCAAAGTAAAGGCGATTGGTGGGTAGCATAGGATGTTTGGGACGTGGGGCAAAAAGTATGCCTTGCTGTTCAGTGGGTGTGGGGGATGGTGTGGTGGATGACTCCAGGACTGTGCTGACAGGTGCAGCGGCAGCAACGAGGCACAAAAAACATCGAGGGTGGTAAAGAGGTAGTGGGTACCGGACTCCAAATGAACTGTTACATAGGGACTGAAAAGAAGGATGATACAGATGAGGATAAACATAAGAAGAAGCTGCCTTATATGGGATTGGTGATGCCCCTGGGATCACAGTTATCTTAAAAAACCAAGAATAGAATTTAGAAGCACAAATATGTTGATGTTTTGAAGCGCTTACATAGGGAGATTCAGGCCAAGGAGGGATCCGAGGAGTGGGAGTTGACCTGAAGGTGGAGGGTGCCCATTAACAAAGAGAATTGGGGCTCAGCTTTCTTGATTTATGCTAGCATATACTGTGAGCTTCATTTGGATAAGGCAATTGCGCTACTGAAGTACATGAACATAATCTGAAATGCACAGATGCATTTTGGGGCTATGCCTGGCTAAGCTATGATAAAGATTTTAGGGCCTGAGTCAGTCTTAATCCGGATAAGCTATCAGGGGAGCTTTAGTTTGTAGTGGGGCTGAGCTTTGCATTCATACAGTGTTAAGTTAGCATGAGCTTATCAGAAGTTTAAATGCCATTTTACCTTTTGCTATCTTTTGCACACTAGACAAGATATGTAGGTGAGCAACCCAATATACCCTTGCAGGCTCGGGCAATACTTGTTATAAGAAAAAGGCCAGCAAGGGATTTTGTTCTATTACTATTTGTCAGCGTTGTTAGGGCCTGTTATGAAAATCAAGGTTCCTAAAACTGTTCTTAGTCAGTAGCTGTAGTGAATCATTAACTTCAGGCAAAGAGTCACAAAAGATCAATAAATACAGTGTTACCACACTAACACAGTAAATAAATGCAAAGACCAGGGTTTTATATTGTCTGAAGATTATTATTTGTTTTCAAGACAAAGAATATTTTTATAAAAAAAGAAAACATTCTTATAAAATAGGGTACATACATAGGTATTAGTTAGATATTCAAGGTGTAGGTTATTTCCTCCTTTGATATATCTAAGCAAAAAGTCCAGACTGCTAACACAAAATAACACAATGATTTCAACTAAAAATCAGAAGAAAATCAAAGATGATACAATGGATCACATGCAGAGTTGGACTAGATAGTCAACTCTGCATGTGATCCATTGTATCATCAACAGTTTTAGGAACCTTGATTTTCATAACAGGCCCTAACAACGCTGACAAATAGTAATAGAACAAAATCTTTTGCACACGGCACACACAATAGATATGGTTTCGCGTTAGGCTGAGTGTTTTGTTCACATGAGAATAACTTATTTTTCCACATTGCTAGACTTGCTTTGTAAGCTTAAGCCTGAACAGTGAGTGCCGAGGCCTTCATGGTTATATCAACACTGTTGCTTTTGTTCGAACTGATCAGCGCACATTCTAGACATAACATATAAGCAGCTGTGGACAGCTCAGGTACTGGTGTCTTTAATAATAAACTGTGTAGGCATGATTGAACACACTTGGAGAACATTTGTATGCTGAGAGCTTGTGCAGAACTCAATGTGATTCACTCCTGCTAATCTCTGAGGTATGTGGTCGCCTATGCAAGCCTAAGAGACCTTCTTTAGTTATAAAATAACCGATTAGCAAGGGAGGGTGAAAAATAGTGATATATATTTAACCTGTTTCCATTTAGCATTATAACATGCTTTTTCCCTTTGTATTTTATGGAATAGTAATTATGCTGACAATCTTATTTCTTATCATATGTCTGCTTGTATTAGCTAAGATGCTGCACCTGAGATCACAGCGTTAAAATAAACATTTTAAACTTGCTCGTGTCTTCCTTTACTTCCTGTTCTGTACTGGTATGAGAGTATAATGAAAGAGGGCTCATGTTCCCCACCTTACCTGAGGTATCCTAAGTCGCATGTTCTGGGTTGTCTAATCATTGGTGACTTTGCTATAGGAGGAAAAGCTAATGTGACACTGATGCTAGTCTGGTAGGAGATGTTGGGTACTAAGGTGAGTTTTTTGTACACCCTAATTCACTGAGATCCTGAGTCGCAGTGCACAGTTCTGTGACTGAGCAGAATCCCTGAACAAGATACAGTGGATGTCATCCACCCAATCCTTGGCGTTGACGCATACAACCAGTGGTTTGCCCGTGACGTACCGGTCCTATCAGCTTCATCCCACTCCATAGTGGGCAGGATGTGTGCAGAAGCCACCTAGACCCAATACTGGGGCATGCTGTAACTTTAACAGGGGTTCTGCTCGTGGCACCACTATAAGTTTAAGCATCAATGTTCCAGGTGTGGAGGAAGCTACCCCAGCATGCAGTGCTTTACTCTGGTCAGCCCTGCAGAGCAGTGGAAGGCTTCTACAGGCAGGGGGCAATCTGGAGCTAAGGAACCCTACACCCGTTAACCCTTTTGCTGCAGCGGCTATTCCGCCGCAGTGCTAAGGGGGGGGGGGGCGCGGTGCTCCCACGCTGGTGATGGAACCGCTCCGTCATGCCCCTCGGGTGAGCTGTGCTTGTGACGAAACGGTTCCGTCACGGCCCGCCCTCAATAGAAAGCGCCACGCAGGCGCAAAATCAGCACCCCACAGGCGCGGCGAGCGGGCCATGACAGAATCATTCCGTCACCAGCACAGCCCACCCGAGGGGCGTGATGGAACGGTTCCATCACCAGCATGGGAGAGGTTAAAGTGGAGGCCTTGGTACCATGGCTCTCTATTTACCCTGCCAGGGATGCAGCTTTGTGTTTGAAGTGGGATGTCACTGAAGGATTTTGGGTGGGGGTACCAAGGCCATAGGGGGCATAGGTGGGCAGACAAATTGAATTCAGCTATGGAACTTCCTCAATTGGTAGCAGAAAAACCGGTCAAAGAAGTGGAGGAGGGTAGGATTAAAGGTCCATCCTTTAGTGCCCCAGGCGGATTTTTTTGTTGTTTTTTTTTTTTAATGCAAGACATTATTCCGGTAAATTACAGTAATGTGCCTACACCTTGGGGCCGGCTAAGACAATAACCCCCCCTGATGCATAGAGAAATACACAGCTATTCAGCCGACAACCAGCGGTCCGGCAGCGCAGTCAATAGTATATATGACCAACTGACAATCACTTTCATTTCCCAAATTGAATGTCATCCTGCTTTTGTGATTTGTAGTAACATAACTTTAACTTATGACTCAATAGTTAAATGAGCAACATCTCCTGTTATCAGCAATCTATCTTTTCCCTGTGACATTTACATTATCCTAGACAGTTATCAGCAGGCACACACAGGGTCAGGCGCTAGGGAGATTTCCAGTGTTTGCGAGATGGTACGCATCACCTGTCACCAGTAGTTCACAAGGGCTGGGCATTCCCAGATTGTATGTATGAAGGTACCCTCTGCTCCACATCCCCTGAGACAGTGTGGGTGTGCTGCCCTGTGCAGTCTGTGCAAAGTAGTCCTTGTGTAGTACACCCTATGCAAAATTTTTAGATGCACCAGACGGAACCTAGCCGAAATGCCCGCCTCGCGTGGGGACGCCATGGCTGCATTCCAGTTCGCTTTGTCCATATCTCCTATCTCCCCAACCCATTTTTCCCGCAACTTTTCTAGTGGGTCTGGCAGGTTATTAACCATTTTACGATAAGTAAGGGAGGTAGCGCCCTCCTGCATGAAGTCGGTGAGCAGCTGATCCTCGAGCGGCGAGGATTCCGGGACCGTTGTGCCTACTGGGATAGCTGCCATCAGGGCGTGCCTCATTTGAACATATCTATATGTTTCTGTAGGACCTAGTTCATAGTGTTGCTGAAGATGTGAAAACGGGACCGCCCCTTCTCTTGACCACATGTCCCCTACTGTGGAGATCCCTATATTATCCCACTGGGTGAACCCTTTAGTGTGTCGTAGGTGTCCCAGAGCCTTCATGTCCCACAACGGTGTTAACTTTGGGATGACTCCCCCCCATTTCAGTCTCGCCTGTGCTCCATGCCACAACGTTACCGTGTGTTTGGTGGGTCCCGTTAATTTTGCCGCTGTTCCTTTGTGGTACAGCGGTGCCAGCAAACTGTGTGTGCCCAATTGTGCCCTGTCTGCGAGATAAGCGGGCCGTTCTGTGGGGCGGGCAGCCACTGATTCATAATTTTGATCTGTGCCGCCCAATAATACAACTGTATATTTGGCAGGGCGATCCCACCATCGTACCAGTTTCTATTAAGTTTTAAATGCGCAATGCGAGCTGGGCCGTCACCCCATAACAAGCCCGTCATCAAAGCCGTCACTTTTTGGAAATAGCTTGGAGGTATCAGGGTCGGTGTGTTTTCGAGCACATACAGGAAACGCGGCAGTGCCATTATTTTAAATAATGCCGCTCTGCCCAGCATTGTCAGTGGAAGGGCCTTCCAGTGTCTTACATTGCTCCTCAGCCGAGTGAGCGGAGGTTGCAGGTTGCGCTCGAAGAATTCAGTAACGTCCTGGGTGACGTAGATCCCTAGGTATTTGACGGAGGTGGTCGCCACCATCAAGGGGCAAGCGTCAGGGAGAGTCGGAGAAGGGCCTTTTAGCTCATAAATGACCGACTCCGCCCAGTTTATAGTGTATCCAGATGCTCGTCCGTGAGTGTCGCATATCTCCAATAAGCTAGGGACACCTCTCTCTGGGTCTGTCAGGTAGATCAGCATGTCATCTGCATACAGGGAGACTCTGTCCTCCCAGTTGTCGTCCCAGTAGATCCCCTTCAGCAGCGGGGTCTTCCTGATGGTAACAGCCAGCGGCTCCAGAACCAACACGAATAATAGAGGTGAGAGTGGGCATCCCTGTCTGGTTCCCCTTGCCAGTGGTATTTCACGGGAGATATGCCTGTTCGCCACCACACATGCTACGGTGCTGGTGTACAGCAGCCGTACCCAGGAGATGAATTTAGGGCCAAACCCCATGTGGGCTAGGACCGCGAACAGGTACTGCCATTCCACCATGTCGAACGCCATTTTGGCATCTAGGGACAGTATAACCGCCGGTTCCATCAGTAATGGTACTCGCGCCAGTGCTCCGTGCACTCTACGGAGGTTGAGCGCAGTGCTTCTATGCAGCATAAAGCCAGACTGGTCTGGATGGATCAACTGCACCAGGTAGGGCATCAGCCTAGTCGCCAATACTTTCGCTAGTATTTTAGCCTCTGCGTTAAGAAGCGATATCGGTCGATAGGACGTGCAGTCACTAGGCGGTATACCTGGCTTCGGGATCACCACAATAGTCGCCGTTCGTTGATCAAGGGGCAGGATTCCTCCTTCCCGACTTTCCTCATACATCACCAGTAAGGGCTCACTCAGTGATTCTGACATTGTTTTATACCATTCGATTGGTATCCCGTTTGGTCCGAGAGCCTTGCCCGATCGTATCGCGGTAATGGCCAACTGAATCTCTTCAGTTGTCAAGTCAGAGTCGAGTTCTTCTGCTGCGTCCGTCGACAGGGTCGGTGTCTGTACATCGCGGAGAGCTTCCATCGCCATTCCCTCTGTCACTTCGACAGCTGGGGAGTACACCCCTTGGAAATGATCGGCTAGTGTGTCTACAATTTCTTCAGGACGCGTGTGCATTGTCTCGTTCACATCAGCAACCTGCAGTATAGTCCTGTTAACCCCTTCTTCTTGTCCAGCCAGGCCAGAAGTTTACTTGCCTTATCTCCAATGTCGTACACCCTATGTGCGGTCGCCGCGACATCCGCCACCGTTTGGCGTCTCAGGTGGTCATCATGGAGCCGCTGGCGCAACTGAAGGGAATGCAATGTGTCGCCCGATGGGGCCGCCATATGAGCCGCGTTTGCTCTGCTAAGTTCTAGCTCAAGCTCCACTAAGTCCCTCCCCTGAGCGCGTTTGTAGCCTGCTATGGCCGAAATGGCTTGCCCTCTCAGAACTGTCTTGTAGGATTCCCACAAGATCGAGGGGGATTCAACCGAGTTCAGGTTTTCCGCAAAGTAGTTTCGGGTCGCCTTTTTCAATTCTTTACCATATACCTTGAGATATCCTGGATATATCGGGAATATTCTTCTACGAGTCTTTTCCTGACTGGATAAAGTTAACGTCAATGGTGAGTGGTCCGAGACACCTCTCGGTCTAATCTGCACCTCATCTATCGTGAGGAGGCCGGTGCCCAGGGTGAAAAAATAATCAATTCTGGACAAGCTATTATGTGTAGCAGAGTAGTAGGTGTACTGCCGCTCGTCTGGGTGCATGCGCCGCCAAACATCAATCAATCACTGCGCCTCCAAGAAGTCACCGAATCGGGAAGGACCAGGTGTTTGTGTTCGAATCGGGAATCTATCCTGTGTATTATGTATCGCTGCATTAAAATCCCCTCCTATGATCAGATCGCCCTCTGGGAGCTCTAGTAAGAACTTCCCCAGGTCGGGCAAAGCTACTGCATGTAACGCCGGCGGGACGTACACCAAAACTATATTCAACGGCTTACCCTCCCATTGTCCATGCACTGCTGCAAAGCGGCCCTGGTCATCTACTTTGGTGGTCTGAGTTATGAACTGTGAGGATTTTCGCAATAATATGCCCGCCCCACGCGATCCAGAGGTGAACTCCGAGTGTGCTATCATATGGTATCCCCGCCTGTCCAAGGCCGGGCTAGCAGTACCTGTTAGGTGTGTTTCTTGGAGAAGAACCAGTGTCGGACCCACTCTCCTGATGCCCTGCATAACCAGTCCCCGCTTAATCTTGTCACCCAATCCCCTGACATTCCAGGACATGATTTGTAGTGGAGTCACAGGAATTACTTGATGTCCCACTTCTAAAGTGTCAGCCTGCTGTTGAGTTGCCATTCAGAACTATGGGTAGCTTAACCTTTCGGGACGCGGACGGGCCTACCCGGGGCCAAAGCGCCCCTTTGCCGTGCGGTGTGTTGCGTCTAGCCAGGAGTGAGCAGAAGGCGTGTGGTGTAGTCAAACGGTCCCATGGTGTCTTCTCATATCTGTGGTCCCTAGCAATGGTAACAGTGTGTCGTGTCATGTCGCCTTGAGTCAAAAAACTAAACAAACCCTGAAATTCCCCCCCTTGAACTCCCCCCCTCCCTGCCCCCCTGCTACACGGACTTCGAACTGCCCGCCACCCCAACTTAGCAGAGTGCCTGACCATTCCCACACATATACACAGTATACTTGCTCGTTGGGGGCGAAGGACACCGCTGAGTTAGCAACCCCTCTTACCCTCCTCGGAGGCCCTTGGCCCAGTGTCCATGGCAGCCCACGCGGCAGTGTCCACCATCAATAAATGTTCTGTGTCCACCGGACTGTTATTCCTCTGTCTGTATGTCGCCGGCAACGCTGTCCCTTGCTGGGGAGTGCCTCTCCTCTTCTTGTTCCGACCTCTGGGAGCCCGTGTGTTCACCTGTATGCCGATCTCCTGGTTTCCTGCTCGAGCGGCGGGGTTGCAAGGCTGGCCTCTAACCCTCCAGCCAGTCCTGGGCCACATCCGTATTGTCAAAAAACCATGTCCTGTTGTCCGCCACTACTCTACTCCACTACTAGTGGAGAAGTGTGGCTCAATGGTTAGAGCAGGCAGACCTCAATGCAGAGCTCTGGCCAGGGACCAGGGTTCGATTACTGCCCCGGCGGGTCTCGGGCTCATTAATTCCCCTGACCGGATATTCTCACCTCAGTGCCTATTCTTATCATGGGTCCCACGCTGCAACTCTGGGCAATAGCTTGCTTAGTCTCCACAACGGCCCCCACAACGCGAGGGATGCCTGGTCTGCACCATGGGGGTGCCCAGGAGTGGGCACTTCACAGGGAAAGCCAGGAAGGGTTCCCTTGCGGTATTCGTACAAGCGCCAGGAAACCCACTGCGGGTAGCTGCGCGCTATACAAGTACAAAAAAAAAAAGTCGTAGTTTGGCCGGGAACAACATAGAGTACTGGATCTCGCTCGCCCGTAGTTCCTTTTTAACATCCAAAAACGTCCTTTGAAGGCGGGCCACTTCCGCTGTATAGTCCGGGAAAAAAGCTAGAGTGGAGTTTTGGATCTTAACTGGAGGGGATACCCTCGCTGCCTGTAGGATGGCATCCCTGTCGCGGAAGTTAAAGAGTCTCACCAAAATGGGTCTTGGAGCTTCTCCTGGCTTCGGACGTCCTGCCGGCACTCTATGCGCCCTTTCCACCGAGAAGAAGGTTCACCGACCTTTAGGCTGGAGCTTTGCTTTGATCATATCTTCCACAAAGAGGTCAGTTGCTCAAGTACCTTCAGATTCCGGAACCCCAAGGATTCTTATGTTGTTCCTCCTAGAGCGTTCTCCCTGGTCGTCTAGTTTTTCTTTCAGCAATTTATTTTCGCCCGTTATTTTTTCCATTGCCGTCTGTAATTCTGACACATCTTCCACCAACGATTTCATGACCAGTTCCAATGACCCCACTTTTTCTGACATTTTATGGAGATCCGCTCTGATAAAGGTTATCTCGGTAGAAATGGAGCCCACCGTGGTTTGTACCTGTGCTAGCGCCCGCATCACATCGTCCAGCATCGCTTTTTTCCCTCCACCTCCATCTGCCGGTCCTATGGCCTGCCCTCTTCCGTCCGTGGGGGGAGAGGCACTCTTATCGCAGGTGTATTTCTCAATACGAGTCTGTGTCATGCCACCTTTGGATCCTTTACCAGCCATGATCTTTGCTACTATATCTCCAATCACACTGCGTCAGTTCGATTGTTTCGAGGTCTACTTCAGAGAGGGGCTGTTTAGCCTCCTGCACCGTCTCTTTCCAGGTTCACTCGTTACTCCCCAGCGCTTATATAGGCCGTGTCGTGGTTGGTGTTAGCGCCACCTGTGTCTCATCCAAGTCCTTAACAATGCAACTGAATCTACGCCCTCACTCAGGTGGCTGGTCCTGCTCGATTAGTACCTGTGGCTCTACTTCGAAGTCTCATCCCTGACCCGTGCTGTATAGGACAAGGGCACTCCCTTCGACGGTCCCCTTCGTCACCTCCTCTATCGAGGTTGCGGTTCGCACTGCTGGTTGATGGCGCCTCATCCTCTTTTTTTTTTTTTTTTTTTTTTTGTTTCGTCGGGTATCAGCGTATTTTAGTGCCACTGTGTCCCCCTCCATGCACCAGTGGCATTCACTGCGGCGTTGAACCAGTTTCGTGAGCCGGCCGCGTTCTCACAGCTGTATCTCAGATGAGGTAGTAGCCCTCTTGTTGACCATGTGGTTCCACCACTGCCCCTGGCTTTGTATCCTGTCTTCGAGCTGCGGCAGTTACGGGAGGATGCCTGCTATGTTAGTAGCCCCAAGGGAGGGGGGGGACTCGCCCGGACCTTCCCGCTGCTATCGCGGTTACGGGTCCCTCTCCGCCACTCTTATGCGCTGCCGCTTTGTACCAGTGGTCAGGAACCTCCAACCTCCGCAGCCGCTCACTTGGGCAATGGCGTCATCGTCTCTCTCCGCGGCCTCGTCGCCCACGTCTCTCCGCCCGCAGCTCGGCTTCGGGGCCCCGAGTCTGCGCCGTCGCCGCTTTGTCTTGCCTGGGGGGGTTCGCCGGATGTATGCGCTACCGCTTCCAATGTCTCCGCAATGCAGGGCGTCCCCTCCCGGCCACCAGGCGCTTCCGGTGTTCCCTTCCCGACCTGGTGTCACTTCCGGCCGGCTTACTTGACTACCCGAGTCCCCGGACTCCGGTCCGCCTGCAGGCCACTGGAGCACTCGGCTGCCGCTTCTCCGTCCGGTCTCGGATTCACACCGGAGTTCTTGCCGCACGTACCGCCCGGTTCCGGGCTTCGGGTCCCTCCTTTAGAGACCTGAACTTGCCATGGATAAGTGTTCGGATTGCTCGAGAGGCCGCCTTTCTCTCGGAGCTCGCCTTCTAGGCTGCCGCCATGCTCGGCTGCTAGCCACGCCCCGCCCCAGGCGGATTTGATAATTTCCACTTTGGGAGTGGTGCCCAAGAAAGAGCCTGCGGAGTTCAGAATCATTCACCACCTCTCTTGGCCCCACGGGGGGTCTGTCAATGAGTTCATTGCTGAGGAGGATACCAGGGTGCTGAATGCCTCTGTGGATGATGCCATACACTTGGTGCAGAGGTGTGGGCATGGGGCTGAAATGGCAAAGTGTGACGTCAAGTCAACATTTTGCTTTTTGCCCATTCATCGTGTTGATTTCTCTTTGCTTGGTATGCAGTTTGGAAGTGCCATCTATGTGGATAAAGTGCTGCTGATAGGTTGTGTCATTTCCTGTGCTTTGCTTGAACATTCAGTACCTTTTTGAAGTGGGTTTTCAGCAAAAGCAATAGCCTTCATGGGGTGTCTCATTGGGTGGAAGATTTTTTGTGTGTCATTAAACAAAAATTGAAGGGGAATGTGTCTGGGTATTGCACCATTTTGAGGCTTTAACTTCGGATTTTGGGGTGCATTTGGCTCCCGAGAAGATAGAGGGACCTAGTGTTGTGCTGATGTTCTTGGGAATTAAGCTGGTGGGTGGCTTATCTGCCAAGGAAGAAAGTGGATGAGATCCAGGTTTTCCTGTTACATGTGATTAGGGAATGGAAGATTGAGTTGAGGGCAGTGCAGAAATTGCTGGGCTTCCTAAAACTTTGCGTGCAGGGTGGTGAGAGCAGGGAGAACATTTTGCAGGCATCTTGGTATAGCCATGTCGAGATTGGTGCTGATGCACCACAGGGTGTGAATCTCCTTGGGTGTACAAGCAGACCTGTGTGTTTGGCAGACTTCCCAGGAGCAGTTTAATGGAGTGTCCTTGGATTTTTTGGAGGAGAATATGGTGTGGCAGGTCCAGATAGTTTCAGATGTGGCCGGCACCTTTGGTCTGTTTTGGAATGGGTGTGCTGAGAAGTGGCCGCATCATCAGTTGCGTCAAGGGTGTAGCATTGCGTTTCTGGAGTTTCTCCCACTTTTGGTAGCTCTGGCAGTTTGGGGAAGTGAGTTGAAGAACTGGACCATTCTTGTGGACAATATCACTGTGGTGGATCTGATGAAACAGCAATGAGCAAGAGACTTGAGGGTGTTGCGGCTGTTGAGGAGTTTCATGCTTGTGTGCTTGCAGCTTATTGTGGTGTTTAGGGCAAAGCAAGTGGCGGAGGCCTCCAATGATATAGCTGATATCTTGTCTCATTCTCAGTGTCATCATTTTCGCAGTCTGGCACCTGGAGCGGAGAAGTCCAAGACAGAATTGCCTTTGGACATTTGGCCCTGGGGGGAGTGAGAGTTTCTGGACTGGTCGAGAAGTTGTTGGCTGAATCTACCCGAAGATGTTACAGGCTGGTATGGAAGGAATTTGGGGTGTTTTCGGGATGTTCTGCAAAGCTGGTGTATCTTGAGTTTCATGAAACTGAGCAGGGAGTTTTGGATTTTGTTCAATTTTGCATTGGTAAAGGTTTGTCCCCTTTGACTATTGCAGGGAAGTTGGCTAGGATTTCTCTCTATTTCAAGCTGTATTTGGGATTTGACCCTGCCAAAGATGAGATTGTGGAAAAGGTTTTGAAGGGTTGGGACCGGGAGCGGGGTGGTAGGTGGGTGGTGTTGTGGTAAGCTGTCACATTCAGGTTGTTGCAGGATTTGTTGGCGGGTCTGCCTCTGTGTTTTTACGATCCATTTGAAGTTGTGATTTTTCAACTCTGTATGACCTGGATGTTTTTGGGGGAGCTTGGGGTTTCTGAACTTTTGGGGATGGTTTGCTGGGGAGAGGTTTTCTATGAGGAGGTGCATTTGGATCAGGGGAGGTTGGGGATCTGGCTGAGGTGATCGAAGACAGATCAGGCGAGCAGGTGGAAATGGGTGTGGTTGAGTGAAGGTGAGGCTAATGAGGTCTGCCATGTCCAGGAATGGCACACTTGCCTTTTGTTTGCCTATGAGATGTTTATTGGACATTTTTTGTCATGCATAGGGTAGCAGAGTCACCGCTGTTTACTTGTTTACAGTTTTGCGCATGGCTTTGCGCAGGATTGGTAGGGACCCGACTAGTTTTGGCAGCCATTCCTTTCAGATTGGGGCTGCAATGGTGGCAGTGTCCTTGGGTTGGTCATGGGGCAGAATTTATCAGATTGGTAGGTGGAGGCCTAGGTGCTGCGAGCACTACATTTGGAAGTAGTAGGGTTCAGACATGGTGTGGGGGGTATGGAGGGGTAAGTTGTGAGTGGGCCGAGAACCAAGATGGTCACCTAAATTGTGGGACATTCCTTTGTACACTAGGCAGCATAGTATACGGATCAACACGTTTATGGGTGAGGTGCTTATTACCATGGCTGACAAAGATGGTTCTGCAGAGGGGCTGCCTGGACATGCTCCTGAATCATCTGGGAGGAAATGACTTGGTCCATTTGTCAGACCTGGCTTTGCTCCAGCATATGCAGAGGTGCTAGGAGGCTATCAAATGGAATTTTTCAGGCACCTGTGTTGTTTGGACAGAGTTTGTACAGCGCAGGATCTGGAGGGGGGATATGAAACATACTGGGATGGATAAGGCCCCAAGGAAGCTGAACAGGGCAATGAGGTTTTTTGTCTGGCTCATGACATTACAATTATTGCATATGTGGGGCTTAAAGAGTAGGAACCAAGGCTGTTCAGGGATGATGGAGTGCACCTTTTGCGAATGGGGAATTCTTATTACATGATGGCGTTGCAGGATGTGGTAAGTGCTTTATGGAATGAGTCAATTTGGTGCCGTAGATCTTATTGATGATAGGTGAAAGGTGAAAAGGTTCTGCTGGTGCAGGTAACCGCCCTATGGGGTTTCCTGGTTGGTGGTATTTTGGGGTCTGGTGAGTCACATATGGGCATATCCACCCCTCGGGGGGAGAAAGGGTGCACAAGTGAATGATGGCAGTGCTTGGGATGCGACCACCAAAGGATCTTCAAGGGAGGATGTTTGGAGGGCAAGTGAAGGAGAGATATGGATGGATGAAAGGTGTTTGGCGAGTGAAAGGGAAAAGAGTGAAGCAAATTGTACGGTCTTCTGGGAAAGTGAAAGCGGATGAGTTTTAAATTCTGCGAGGGGAATGGAGATGTCAAAAGTCATATTTTGGAGTTAATGGTAATGTTCATAAAGTTTATTAGTATGTTAGCAACCATGTCTTAATAAATGGCCTTTTAGGATATTACAACAGCATGGAGTGTGGTTATTGCACGAATGCAAAGATTAGTAAAGCTGGAACTGCTCTTAACTAGTAAAAGAGTGAGCGCTGGGTGCTGCTCAGAAGCCCACAGCTAGAGCAAATCAATGTTGGCAGACCTAATAGCAAGGTTGGTATTCTTTCCATCCACCTCATTCCTCTTTAATACCCTACTAGACGTCTCCAGACCTCTATTTTACTCTTTCAGGTCTCTGCTTTCTCCTTTTGTGACGGTTCAGCGTACTTTCTCATTCTCCTTCTTCCCGATATGCGTTTTCCCACTAATTTGGAAAAATAAGTGCCAGTGGCCTCACTGGCCCCTTAATTTAAACTGGCTGCTTAAATTAAACACTGTGTCGAACCATAGTATATTATGTTTCTACTTATTGAAATCACTTCGTTTATACTAGGAACTAAGTAACGCAATGTATTTTGAAATGTCACTATTTATGTGAAACTGAAGTAGGTAAGACGTAGACATTTTAAGCAGCATACACGCTTCTGAGTAAAATCATATATGCATAGGCCTATGCAGAAATCTTCTGTTCATAGAGACTCTGTAGTGGTCTGTCACTGAAATGAATAATTCTTATTACATAATTCCAAATGGAAACGAAGGAAGAGTGCCACCCAGGAAGTAGCTAAAGTTATGCTTTGAAAACGATTAAAGGCCCATTCTATCTTTCTACCATGACAGCACACTTGGAAAAAAATAGGAAATGAGAACTGTCTTATCCAGACTCTTTTCATCTGTTTTACTCCACTGGCTCCCTGCCAACCAGCTCTTCTCTGCCCTCTCAGTTCACTCTGTGCTATTGGTATTTCATCTCTTGCAATTGAACAAAAATTCCTTTTCTGAGACACAGCAGTTATAATGAAAATAGCCTGAGCGGGAGAATTTCAAGAGTGTGCCATTCACTGCCTGAAGCAGCTCAGAAAAATATAAAATAGGTGCCTCTTGCAAAAAAGTGACAGAGTTAAAAAGATCTTGGCAAGGTGACAGAAACCAGAGTTCAGAATTTGAACTGGTAAGTATTAAATATCATACAAGTTGTCCATAACAACAGAAATCGTTCCAAGTGTGCGCATGTTGGAATACATTCCAGAAGATGCTGAAAATGTGTATGATAATGTCTCGGCTCAAATCTGCAAGATGTTCATCTAACTTAGGTGTTAAAGTTAACATCTTGCGGTAGTATTCTTCAGACCATTCTGCTATAGTCAATGGTACACGAATTTAAAACGTGTTCACATTTTTTTTTTTTACCGATGGCCAAATTATTAAACCGATGTGTGCAGCGAGGCAATACCTTGCCGGAATATATGGCACGTAAACAGGAATCTGGAGTTAGAACCTAAAAAGACCTGACCTCAAACTAGTGCCATTCTCACTATAATCAAACTTCAGTATTTCATTTCTTTTCAATATTTTCCTTTACAAAAAATGTACTTTCTATTTCTTTGGTTTGTGCATTGGTCATTGGTGAGGATGATTTCTTTGTTCTTTTAAACTTGGAACAGATGGATAGAGTTAACTAATGAAAGGAGCAAGGGCTTGTTACATTGATTGAGTGGGTACAAAGATGGTGATACTAGTGCATTAAACGGACATTTGGGGTTTCCACTTTTAAAAAGCTTTTAGTCGAAGACATTTTTAACTCAAACATTTCCCAGGTCTTTGTATTGAATTTATGGACTCAACAACAGTCTCATCCATAATCGCTGCAATATTTGGAATCAATGAATCTGCATCTGTATGGGAATATGAATGACCTATTTCCTGTATGGCAGCTGCAAGGTTAAAGGCTTTGGTCCTTGTGTAGAATTTGGTGGCCAGGGTACGCTGCCTCAAACATTATAGAGTACCTTGTCTAATAAATGCAGGTTTACCTGTACTAATTGGAGTCCAGGCTAACCATCCTGTCTGCACCAGCAAAGCCTACCCTATGCATGCCAGTGGAAGCCTTTGACCAGCAGACCAACTGACAGTTAGTCAAAATACCTCAACCTTTGGCTAATTTTTGACTTGTTTCTTGTTTGGGAGCACCAGAGAACGCCAGGCCATCCCAAACAGGAAACAAATGAATGACACCTACACAATTAGAGAAAACAACGAGTGGTTTAGTGACATTTATTTTTTGTTTTTCTAAAACAAACTCGATTTTTGGTACATTATTCTTGAAAAACAAAAGACTGTGTGGTGCGAGGGCAATGTACACGTCAGCTGCACAGTAATGTTTCAGTGCCTTCAGAGTTGCTTCCATGATGGGCATTACAAGGCAGGTGGATACCTCTAAATATGAAGACTAGTGTCTACCAGGGCAGTGGAGTACATCCCTTCCCTGCCCTGGAGGAAAGGACTGCAGCTGACTAAAGGCTAAAGACTTTTTTTATCCCGTATTGTCAGTTGTTTGGCAGAAGAATTATCATGTGAGTGCATTGTTTTATGTGAGCTGGTGTGGTTAGCCTCACAAACTCATCCACAATCCTGCCGACCTCTGACTCACATCCCAACCATCTTACTAGGAAATCAAGATTTTGTGTTAAGAATATTGCTCCTCCAGTGACTTTGAGTAAGGCATAATTTTGCTAATGTTCTCATTTAAAGACATGATGGAAAATCGACATTCTAATTCATTAATTGACCTTTTCTTCCATAAATGCTAAAGACATCTGGTTGCTATTTGTAGAGGGGTGTCTTGTCCCTCGTGTGAACTGCAAAATACAGTTCAGAGTTAGGATGATCAAGGATATGAACTAGCCACTAGAGTATAGACTATGGGCCCTGTTCACAAACTGCAGTTTCCAGTATGCAAATCAGTACTACAGCAGTACTACTTAGAAACTGCTAAATGCTATTCAGAAATTGTGGTGAAGATCTACGCACTCATTGGTATACGTTTCAGTAGGAAATGTGGGAGGGATAAGGCGGAGTGATTGAAACATGGGGAATACTTACTCTGAAATGTAAGAGGTTTAGGGAAATTAAGAAGGGGTTTAGGTAGGGGCATGCTAAGACAAAAATATACCCACAAAAGAGTAAGGCCATTGTTATTCACTAACTATGCTTCTAAAGATACCACACCCCTAATGTTAAAAAAGGTACAGGCAGAAGACCTTTTTCGAAGTTGCCCGGCGTTAGCCGCCTCTATACCCACTCAAGTTTATCAAACAAAGAGGCAGGCGCTGGAGACTGGAAGGCAGGAAACAGAAGTTTTATTCCGACGGAGCAGAACACATCAAATCAGACAACAGGGTATCTTCTCGAGGTGCTCTAACCGCATCTCTGAGGCCTGGCCTCTTATACACAAGTTTATTGTTTTATTACGTTAAACACATCTCTGTCATTTACTTTGATGTAAGGAAAGACGTCCTCGGAATCCCCGCTTCAGGCCCGTTCCCACACACATTTACAGTTGAAGTCCCCACCCCGGTCACAACAGGTGATGATTATCGCGCAGCTGGACATTCCGCCGATTCACGGAATGTGTGAGGTTGATCGGATCTCATGGGGTGGGGGCTTTGATCAACTCTTGGATCCTTTGATGAGGGAAACTTCCTACTGTACAGGAGAGGGGGGGTAATAACAGTATCCGCAGGGCCAGGTGGTGGCCTGGGAACAAGGAAGACAAACGGGTACAGAGGAAAGGGTTTTTTTATCAAAGGATCCAGGACCATGAAAGGAATGGTGGGAGGTGTCGCGCTGGGAACAGGATGAGGTTCCGAGGCAGAGCTGCGTGGAAGAGGGGTTTACGATCCAAGGCATGTGAGAGCGGGGGGGGCTGTCAGCGTGCGGGGGGGGGATGCTTTGCGAGGTCAGGGGAGAGAGAGAGACGCGCTGGCTATCAACGATGGGCAGAGAGGCCATGGTACTCAAAATGGCTGCCGCTTACGCGCATGAATGGGCTCGAAAAGGGGGCAAGATGGCGCCGATAATGTTGATGCTGCGACCTAAGGTTTAACAGTCCTCCCTTTTCAACATATCTAGCCAGCTTGCCTATTCGATATCAATCTTCATTAGATCTCTGACCTCGGCATCATATAATGCTCCCATGCTTTCATTTCTAAAGTCCACAGTTTTAGGGCAAATACAATTTGTGCATAGTGAACACAGAGGTGGCAGACATTGAATTCCTAAGCATAGACCACATATCACAACTACAGGGATCAGGATAATGGTAAACAGTCTCCAGCCCCAGTTCTTAACAGTACTCCAGAACCAGCCACCAAGCGACCATTCTTCCTGTTCCTGGTGGACTTCTGAAGAGAGTCTGTGGAGATGTTCGATGGCCTTGTACACTGAGGGTGAATTGTCCGGTATGAATGTACAGCAGCTGGACCCAATAATGCGGCAGGCTCCACCGCGGTCCGCAAGAACCACATCTAGGACAAGGCGGTTCTGAAGGGCCACCAAGCGGACCGCTTGAAGTTCGGCGGTGTTGTTAGCAAGGATACCAGCTGTGATGTTCATTGTTGTCTCAACTGCCTGGGTCAGATGTCGGATGGCACGGCTGTTTGCCATCGGGCCCCAGAGTGGAACAAGTCCCTTCATGGCATCGAGGAACTGCGCTCCTGTTGAGTCGGCTTGTTCAATGTCCTTGGCTCGTTTTTGTCTATGATGATTCGCTGGAGCCACATAAGTCGGAGGAAGGATGAAGGAGATGAAACAAGTGCCCCCCCAGCCTTTGGGGAGCCAGGTGTAAGCTTTTGTGCCGCAGACGAAATACATATTTGGGAACGACACAAAGGAAGGTGGATCTGTGGAGTCCAAAGTTCTGGTAAAACGGCAAGCACTGCGGCCTACCAGCTGTGTCCCAAGCCCTTCCATGCACATGTGGCCTGTGACGTTGATGACTGACAGGGCCACAGTCAGAGTGGCAGCCGTTCGTTTCCGCAGGTAGGAGAAGGTGGGTCTGGTTGGATTGTTGAACACCTGCATTTCAATTCGTTCTTTAGCAGGGATGTCCATGTGGATTGAGTCGTTGGAGGTCTGCGGGCAGAAGTGTGTCTTTGTTTTGTTTCGCCAGACCTCGTGGAAGAAATGTGTTACCGTTTTGCTGGAGGTGGCATTGTCCTTATAACTTTCTTGCAAGAGGATCAGCCAAGCAAGGCAAGAGCCGTGAACTGAGAAGGGTGAAGGGATGAATGGTATTGAATGTCCAGTGGCGTGGGGTAGCAACCCACAGATCCAACAGTTGGTGGCGTTGGTGGCAAGATTGTGCTGGTGCAGCAACTGTACAAAGGAGTTATTCCAAAATTCCTTTCGCCTCTCTCTGAGTTGAGGAGAGAGCGAAATCAGGTAATGTTCCTTCATGGTGGTAGGCTGAGCGGTGGTCAGGAATGTTTCGTGAGCAGGTGCATTTTCTTCCACAATCCAGAGCGTGGTCATGAGGAGAAAGCAGAAAAGGATCGTGATGAAAAGTGCAATTGTCTTTGAGCTGTGGAGCTTGTCTGCTCTCGGGTTTCTGTAGTGGGTATTTCCTGTTGCTTCCATCACCTTCTTATTTGGCGCTTCCATCATCTTCTTATTTGGCGCTTCCATCATCTTCAAGGTGCTCGGTAACGGGCAGAACCACAGACTTCGTTTAGCGTCTCTCCGGGTGACCCTTGGTGGTGTTTAGGTCACCGTTCTGAGATTTAACTTAGTCCGTGGTCTACTTAGCCGAAGCTCCCTCCTTTCGTCGCAGGAAATACCCTTCTCTGGATGGCACAGTAGGATCAGAGAATTTTGCAAGTTCGAGGGCTTCGGAATCCGGATAGCAGGCTAAAGACGGTCGGTCCTTGTCCAGGAGCTCTTCTTGGTTGTCGATGTTTTCTGTTGTAGTCAAGGTCGAGGAGACCTTCTTGCAGTGGTGCACGTGCAGCCAGTGCCGTTTCCCCTCCACACGAAGAGCCGTCCGGGTGGTGAGCAGCACTTGCCAGGGGCCCGTCCACCTGGGTTCCAGACTTTTCGTTCGCTGAAAATTCCGGATCAGCACGAAATCTCCAGGTTGGATGGCGTGACCAGGACCCCTGGAAGCATCGGGGATGGCCTGCTGCACCTGCTGATGAATGACAGACAGAGTTTCAGTCAATTTATACAGATAATCAGACATTAGGACGTCCGGGACGTCATGAATGGAAGTTGGTTTCGGTGCAGACCAGACACTCATGGGTCGACCAAAAACAACTTCGTAAGGTGTCAAGTGATGTTTGGTGGGGGTGGAACGCATCGATAGCAATGCCAGTGGGAGGGCGTCTGGCCATTTCAGACCCGTGGTAGCCACTATCTTGGCCAATTTGAGCTTTAGGGTGGCATTGTGTCGCTCAATGAGACCCGCAGACTGGGGGTGGAAAACTGCGTGGAACTTCTGCTTGATGCCCAGCCCCTTTATGATGAGCTGGATGACTTCGGCTATGAAGTGGGGGCCATTGTCGCTCCATAAAATACGACAAAGGCCGTAGCGAGGGAAAAATTCCTTTAATAGTACTTTTGCAGTGGCCATAGCAGTGTTGTCACGGGTTGGGTATGCTTCCACCCACTTGCTAAAGGCGCATACTACTACAAGTACATATTTCAGGCCTTGGCATCTGTCTAGCTGGATGTAGTCCATCTGCAGGACTTCAAACGGGTGATTTGGGACCCCAAACCCTCCCCGGGGTACTACAGTTCCTTTCCCGGGGTTATGTTGCAGGCATATCAAGCATTGTTGGACCAGACGTTTGGCGGAGTCTGAGATTTTATCATTGTGCCAAACTCTGGAGACTAGTTCAATCATGGGGGCTGATCCTATGTGGGCAGGGGAGTGTGCCATAGTCAGTATGGGAATCAGGTACGAGTCAGGTAGCAACCATTTGTTTGTGTCTTTTGTCCGCCAGCAGCCTTCGTCATCTTTTAACCCCACCCGTGTCCATTCAGTCAGTTCGTGTTGTGTGCTAGCCATTTGAATGTCTCTAATAGTGTCCCTAGCGTCAGTCCATTTTTCTGCTTGTGACCTGGTCACGTACATACGTGTTGTCGTCCTATTTTCGGCTGTCGTTCGGGCAGTGATGTCGGCTAGTGCATTTCCCTGTCCAATAATGTCCGTCACCTTCTTGTGTGCCTGGCATTTGATGACCGCAAGCCTCTTGGGGAGAAGGACAGCTTCGATCAAGGCGGAGACTAGATCTCCATGCAAGATGGGGGTGCCGTGTGAGGTCAAGAATCCCCTTTCTCTCCAAAGGAGCCCAAAATGGTGAACCACCCCGAAGGCGTACTGGCTGTCAGTGTAAATGTTCGCCGTGGTTCCTGCTGCTAGAATGCAGGCTCGTGTCAGGGCAATCAGTTCCGCTGCCTGGGCAGATCGTTGCGTGATGCGGGCTGTCTCGACTACAGTTCGAGCCGTGGTGACCGCATAGGCAGCTGAAGTGGTGCCATCGGGGAGTTTGATGCAAGAACCGTCCACCCACAGCTCTCCGTCAGGGTCAGGAAAAGCCGTGTCTCTGAGGTCAACCCTACTTCTAGTCTGTTCGTCCGTAAGAGTCACGCAGTCATGTACAGGGTGCACGTTGGGATCGTTCTCTGGTAAGGGTAACAGAGTTGCTGGGTTCAGTGTGGTGCATCTTTTCAGGGTGATATGGGGTGCAAGCAAAGTCAATTCGTATCCAGTCAGTCGTGCACTCGTCAGGTGTTGCGTCTTGGTTTGGTTCAGGAGGGTGTCAACCGCATGGGGTACCAGTACCGTGAGGGGATTCGAGAGCACGATCCCCTCACTCTGTCGGATAGAGATTGCAGCGGCAGCTACAGCTCGAAGGCAGGCAGGCAGGGCTCTGGCTACAGGGTCAAGAGTGGCAGAGAATTAAGCGCACTGTCGTTGCTTTGGGCCAATGGACTGGGTCAGGACAGATAAAGCGCACCCCTCCCTTTCGTGAGTGTAAAGGGAGAAGGGCTTTGTGTAATCGGGGGTACCTAGGACAGGGGCCGAACAAAGGGCGTCTCGTAGTTCCGTGAAGGAGGTTTGGCATTCAGGGGTCCAAGGGAGTGGGAAGGGGACGTCTTTGGCTAGCAGAGAAAGCAGCGGTTTCACAATGAGGCTAAAGTTTGGTAACCACTGTCGGCAGAAGGAGGTGAGGCCTAGTAAGGAGCGAACCTGTTTCTGAGTCTTAGGGACAGGTGTGTCGAGAATGGTTTGGATCCGGTCGGGAGTGAGTTTCCTTCCGTCTTTGGACAAAAGGTGGCCTAAGTAAGTGACCTGGGGTTGGCAGAATTGCAACTTTTTCCTGGAGACCTTGTGGCCGTTTTCCCCAAGGAAGTGCAGGAGTTGAATGGTGGCTGTAACTGCTAATGGAGTGGTGTCGGCTGCCAAAAGGATGTCATCGACATATTGCACTAACACCACTCCATCGGGTAACTGGACTTGATCCAGTTGTCTCTTGAGGGCCTGGCTGTAGATGCTAGGGCTTTCTGTGTAGCCCTGGGGTGCTCGGCAGAACCTATATGAGCGGGCTTTTAGGGTAAAGCCGAAGAGATATCGGCTGTCTGGGTGGATGGGGATGGAAAAGAATGCGTTTTTGAGGTCAATGACAGTGAAGGTGGTGGCAGTAGAAGGAATCAAAGTCAGGATGGTGGTGATGTCTGAGACCACGGGGTACTGGGGTACCACCACTTGGTTGATCTCTCGAAGGTCAATAATAAAGCGGTATGCTTTCTCATCTCCCTCTCCCTGTTTCTTGATGATGAGCAAGATAGGGCTGTTGCAAACGTTGCTAACCACTTCCTCTACCACTCCTGCGTCTATCAGTGACTGAATAATCTTTACCAATGCCTTCTCGCCCTCGGGCGATATCCGATATTGTGGAAGTTTTTGGAGTGTTGCGTCTGGTCGGACAGTAATGTGCACTGGGTCAATCATCATGCGCCCTACGTCCGAATCCGCCTTGGCCCACAGATGCGGAGGCAGAGTGTCAAGCAGGGATATGTCAGCTTCAGTGATGGAAAACATGCGTCGGGGAGGGCAATGTCTAAGCAGAACGGGGTTGTCGTAAAGGAAAACTTGAACTCCGTCTTGAGAACATCTAATTGTTGCTCGGAAGTGTTTCAATAAGTCAAGTCCCATAATGGCGTCAGGGCTATTGGAGGAAAGCAAAAACGTGGTGTCAGTGGTGTTGTTTTCTAAGTCGAAGAGGATCGGGGCGGACAAAGGGTTAGTGGAGGGCGTTCCATCGAAACCTGTCGATGTTATGAGTGAGCCAGACAAGGGTGCCCTTGGAATCAGTCGTTTAGATAACGCACTACGTGTTGCGCCAGTGTCTACCAGTAATGGAGACTTTGTACCCAAGACCTTAGCAGTGACGTAAGGGCCTTGCTGGTCAACATAGAGCTCGACTGGATCCCTCCCTTGCCCTTGGCAGTCCTATGCAAAGTCGTGGGCGTCATCATAGTCAGATTGCTGGCATTGGTTCTGTCTAGGTCGATCAAATGCATTTGGTCTGCCTGATCTGTCATTAGTCGTGTCATTTGAGGGCCCTCGCTGCTGTCCCTTATTTCTCGGTCCATTTGCTATGTCCTTGGGGTCTTTGTTTCTGATTATTTCCGAAAGGATCGGGCATTGGGATTTCCAATGGCCAGTTCCTTTACAGAAAGCGCACTGGTCCTCTCTAATGTCTGTACGTCCAATGTGGGGAGTCGAAGTACGGTCCTTGGGAGGTGTAGTCTTAGGGACGTTCGTCTGATAGCTTCCCCTGTATTGGTCACGTCCTATAGTCACCCCTTGCAGTTGTGCGATCATCACCCTTTCTTTCAAATCTTTCTTCTTTTTCTCTGTGGCTCTATCGATTTCATTTTTCTGATGTTCGTAATATTGGGCCATTTGGAGGATAGCCGTAGGTTTGGAGGCTGCTCAACTACTCTCGCTGGCCTGCAGTTTCTGGGATACCTCTGGTGACAAACCCTTAACATAATTCTGGACAAACAGATGGTGTCCGGTTGCAGTGGTCATGTCCTGGCCGCTGTAATCGGAGAACACCGTTTCAAACCGGGAGAAGTAGTCCGATACATCCTCCTGGGGTTTCTGGCGACAGGCTGTTACTATCGACCAGTCCACTTTCTTTTCTGGAATCAGGGTTTTTAATTTCTGTACGATTTTATCTGGGAGGTCTAAAATGGGTTTCAAAGGCTTTTGTCCAGGCTCTCGTTGTTCGTCAATGCCATCGAGTTGTGACCAGGTATGTCCAAACAGCTCAAGGTGGTCGACTTTCCGGATTTGCTTCCACACATCAGCTGGTAGACATAACCCGAAAAACAAGTCGATGTCAGCCAGGGTCATAATCGTTGAACCTAGGGCGGTAGCTAACTCAGTATAGAAGGCAGTGGGGTTTTTACGTAGATCAGGCAGAGATTTCCGGAATGTCAGAATCTCTTGCCGGTCCCACGGCTGGTAGACCCAGTTGTACACTACCCTTCTTTTTGCATCTTTGTGGTTTGCATCATCGTTAGTCCCTTCACCTCGTGGAGGAACCCAGTAAGGGGCAGCTTCTCGTATCGGCATCATGGCGTTAGATTGCCCCGTTATGTGGTTCGGTCACTACGGATGCCGTGGTTTTAGTTTCCGATTCTTGTTCAGTGAGGTGGCGGAAAACCTCAAACGTACGCATAAGGAGGTCCGTCACATCACACTCGCCCTCATCCCCGATATCGACCTTCCGGTACAGAGTCGTTAGGCTCCCGGGACCTTTGTCTCGATATCGGTCCTCGTATGCGTTTAAGACATGGTAACACACTCGAACGGTAAAATGTCGTCTGTGATTTCCTGTATACGAGTTAAACATATCTGTGATATACTCTTCATCTTCCTTTCTTTCTACCAGTGTCCTTGCTATCTTGTCAATCCCTGCTCGCTCATCTTTGCTTAATCTGCTTGTTCTAGCGGAACCGGCCCTTCGGGTCTCAGGATCGCCTAACGTTGTTGTTTGTGTAGTATCTAATACAAGGAGTTCGGCCGGCACAGTGGCCATGGGGGCCGAAGCTGTGGCACTACTCTCGTTTGTACCTGGGGGTGGTGGGTGCTGTGCTAAGAGTTGGGAAGGGGCATATGGAGGGGGCATGTAGATGATCGGAGGACCTAACAGCAGATCATCGTTGGTTCGTTGTTTCGAGGGTAATTCAGGATAGAGCGTAGGGGGCGTTCTAACCGGACACTGGTTTGATGTTTCTATTTCTAGTTTCTGTTTGGCTTCCTCTCTTTCTTTTATCTCTTCTTCTAGTTTCTGAGCAGCTAGGTGGGCTGCTTTTCGCAGCTCTTTTCCCAACCTACTCTCAGTTTTCTTTTTACGTTGTTCAGTTTCTTTGCGCCACATGCCGAAACTATCAAGCATAGTGGGCGTTGTCTTGTTTTTACCAAGGGCTGTTTCTAGCGCGTTCACTTTATCATCATCGAAGGATCCTATCAGTGGCCACTGACTTTCTCGATCCTTTTTCGTATATTTATGCCACAGCTTGCTATAGGCTATAGCGATTAATCCATGTTTCATGAACATGTCCTTATTAGGGGTGCCCTCCAGTGGAGCTGGATGGTTCATCTCTAATAAGCGGTCCGGGCTAAACAGGCTACCAATCAGTGGGGAGAAGACAGGCATGACGGATCACAATGGGGACAAAAATCAGCACTACCTATCTTATCACTGCGTGCAAAGACTAGACAGAATATTTCTATTCTACGTTGTTTGCAGGCAGTGAATACCTCAAGAACCAATATCAAACAATCAATGCTCGGTCAATCAAACAATCAGTGGGGAGAATAAATAGGCACGCAAAGGTCTGCGTTCCCTACCCTTTCACTACCTGCAAAGAGGGAACCTGTTCTTTCCTGTTTGTAGACAGAGAATCTCCAGAAAGCAATCCGCGAACAGAAGTTCGGGTTCAATCAATTAATCAGTGGGGGAGAAAAATAGGCACGACAGCTGCGTTACCTATCCTTCACTGTTTGCAAAGAGAGAGCCTGTTGTTTCTCCGTTTGCAGACAGCGAATCTCCAAACAAATCAATCAAAGAGTAATACTAGTATTTCCAAACAATCAAACAATCATTTCGCAGTTCGTCGTGTTTACACGACCTTACCCGGACCGCATGGACAGTTTCTTGTCTTCCGAATCCAGCGCCCGGTTGTCCTCTATTCTTCGTATTCCTCGCGGCACTCCTGATGGTTCCCAGTCAGGACCGTAGATCACTCGAGAGAGGTCTGTTCGGAACCAGTGAAGTTCGGATGATCGGCTGTCAGACGAGGGTCTATCGGACAGGTGCACTCCCGATCGTTGCAGTCGTTCACTCTGTCGTCAGGACCTCTCCCACTGGAGCCACTGGTCGCTGATGGGCCCCACGTTTGGGACGCCAATTGTTTAAAAAAGGTACAGGCAGAAGACCTTTTTCGAAGTTGCCCGGCGTTAGCCGCCTCCATACCCACTCAAGTTTATCAAACAAAGAGGCAGGCGCTGGAGACTGGAAGGCAGGAAACAGAAGTTTTATTCCGACGGAGCAGAACACATCAAATCAGACAACAGGGTATCTTCTCGAGGTGCTCTAACCGCATCTCTGAGGCCTGGCCTCTTATACACAAGTTTATTGTTTTATTACGTTAAACACATCTCTGTCATTTACTTTGATGTAAGGAAAGACTTCCTCGGAATCCCCGCTTCAGGCCCGTTCCCACACACATTTACAGTTGAAGTCCCCACCCCGGTCACAACAGGTGATGATTATCGCGCAGCTGGACATTCCGCCGATTCACGGAATGTGTGAGGTTGATCGGATCTCATGGGGTGGGGGCTTTGATCAACTCTTGGATCCTTTGATGAGGGAAACTTCCTACTGTACAGGAGAGGGGGGGTAATAACAGTATCCGCAGGGCCAGGTGGTGGCCTGGGAACGAGGAAGACAAACGGGTACAGAGGAAAGGGGGTTTTTATCAAAGGATCCGGGACCATGAAAGGAATGGTGGGAGGTGTCGCGCTGGGAACAGGATGAGGTTCCGAGGCAGAGCTGCGTGGAAGAGGGGTTTACGATCCAAGGCATGTGAGAGCGGGGGGGGGGGCTGTCAGCGTGCGGGGGGGATGCTTTGCGAGGTCAGGGGAGAGAGAGAGACGCGCTGGCTATCAACGATGGGCAGAGAGGCCATGGTACTCAAAATGGCTGCCGCTTACGCGCATGAATGGGCTCGAAAAGGGGGCAAGATGGCGCCGATAATGTTGATGCTGCGACCTAAGGTTTAACACTAAAGGTGTCAAATAGGTGTAAATGTACTCCAGCCAAACATTGAAGTGAGGTAAGTACCACATATAGTGTCAGACCCTGTTTGAGTGGCCACAGGGCAAGCACGGGTTACTACACCTCAGCCGTGGAAACTGAGGTAATTTGCCTCTGATACATCCGGTCTGTCCTAATATGGTTCTGCGACCAGCCAAAGTAAAATCTCTCAAGCACTTGACTCTCAGTGGTAGCAATGGCAAAATTCACAGGTTTCTCAGAGAGGTACTGCGTGTGTGTAAAAGCTCAGACTTCAAAAATTAACAAGCAGCACAGTAACTAAATGCCCGATCAGTGCTTTACTTTGGTAAACAAAAGTACTATAATATGTACAGATAAAACGTAATACTTCACAGCACATAAAAACAGTCATGATTCTCATACTGCTGTTTGGACTACTAAGTCCTGTATTCTCCCCATCTTGGATTTCCAACCCCCTTTTGATGGTCTAGGTAAGTCTCCCTGTGATGTTGAGTGTACCTTGGGCACATGTCAAGGCTTACGTGCACATTAGTGCAGAGTTCAATTTTAGCTCTCAATTCTCATGCAAGTGTCTGCTATTGTACAAATTCAACACAACAGAGATCTTAAAGTATGTTTTCTAGCATCTAAAAGAGACAAGCAGTAAATGTCTTGCTTCAATCCATCCCACTTCTGGGAGACAATAGACTAAGTCGAGTCTTGACTTCAATCCAGAGGAGGGCGGCAGCAGGACAGCGGACGGAGCCTCCATTTGATGTCCTCACAGGTAGTGACAGGCAGTGACCCTGACAATGGACCCTTTTCTTGTTTTTTTTGAAGTGCAGTACTTGGACCATCAATGTTTCGGTGATACATGGTCAGCCACTTAAATAGAATGGGGTGTCATCTCACCCCTAGCAAACGCACAGCTAATTGTGCCTCACTGGCAAAAATATATCCGTTCATAGTAATCAATAATAATGAATGTACTCCTTGTATTACAAATTTTTTGTCACTTTTCTCCGACTTTTATTCAAATCCACACGCGGAGTGTACATGCCATTTCCAAATTTCTACTGTTCCAACTGTGTCTATCCAGATCTTTGGCAAGAACATGACTGAAGCATAATTCATTTCAGGCAGCGTTTGTACGATAAAAGATACCCAATGCATTTCGGGCTCAGCGCCCTTCTTCGGGGGTCACTGTAAACAATCATAAAAAATAAAAAGGACACAGTCACAAACTATAGTCTTCACTGTGGTTTATCATCGCACGTTGTTCTACCATTTAGAAAAGTGATACATTAAATTATCCCTGAGAAATTTGTTACCATTTGTAAAAGTATTAGTTTACATTCTATTATGAAATGCTTTCACAATGAACCATTCCTTCCCACTCAGAAAATAGGTTCCCCCTTTCCGTGCACCGCATCCCGACTTTCCATATGATCAATCAATCAATCAATCATCGAATTTATATAGCGCACTACTTACCCAGAGGGTCTCAAGGCGCTGGGGGGGGGGGGTCTGTTACTGCTCGAACAGCCAGGTCTTGAGTTGCTTCCTGGAGGCGAGGTGGTCCTGGGTCAGGCGAAGGTGGGTGGGGAGGGAGTGCCAAGTCTTGGCGGCGAGGTAGGAGAAGGACCGTCCCCCTGTGGTGGTTCTACGGATGCGGGGGACGGCGGCGAGGGCGTGGCTGGTCGAGTGAAGCTGGCGTTTGGAAGCGTAGAAGTTGAGGCGGCTGTTGAGGTATCCTGGGCCTTGGCTGTGTAGGGCTTTGTGTGCGTGGGTGAGGAGACGGAAGGTGATTCTTTTGTTGACCGGGAGCCAGTGCAGATCTCTCAGGTGTCCGGAGATGTGGCTGCGACGGGGGATGTCCAGGATGAGTCGTGCTGAGGCGTTCTGGATCCGCTGGAGTCTCTTCTGGAGTTTGGCGGTGGTTCCGGCGTAGAGGGTGTTGCCGTAGTCCAGACGGCTGGTGACGAGGGCCTGGATGACCGTCTTCCTGGTCTCGGTGGGGATCCACCGGAAGATCTTGCGTAGCATGCGCAGGATGTTGAAGCACGACGAGGAGACGGCGTTGACTTGTCTGGTCATGGAGAGGGAGGAGTCCAGGATGAAGCCCAGGTTTCGTGCGTGGTCTGTTGGTTTGGGTGCGCTGCCTAAGGCGGGGGCCACCAGGAGTCGTCCCAGGCGGAGGGTGAGGATCCCAGGATGAGGACTTCCGTCTTGTCCGAGTTCAGTTTCAGGCGGCTGTTCTGAGACATAAAAAGGCATGCAAAAAAGTGGGTTGGCGATGGAGGGAAGGAGGGTGAATAATTTTGGATACTGTCAGGAAGCAGGAATGAACAGAGGTAGGATGAGTACTAAATATATAAAGGACGATGTTAGAAGCACGGCTCATATGGAAAGTCAGGATGCGGTGTGTGGAAAGGGGGAACCTATTTTCTGAGTGGGAAAGAGTGCTTCATTATGAAGTTTTTTCGTAATAGAATAAAACCTTAGGGTCATATTATCAAGCAGGGCGTTAAAAATTATCACAGTTTTAGCTGCAGAAAAATCCAGCTATAGCTGCGATAATGGGCTTGATAATATGGCCTTGTGAATTCCAATTAAAACCCATGTTCTGGTGTGAACACGGGCTTCTATTGGAATTCTCCAGGGCATATTATCAAGTCCATTATTGCCGTTTTAGTGACAGTTTTCTGTCGCTAAAACAGGGATAATTTTAACACACTGCTTGATAATATGCAGGCCCGGACTGAATACCGGGCGTTTTGGAATGCTGCCGAGCTGGGGGCAGATTTCACTGCGGTGGGGGCTGATTTTGTTCATGGAGACCTGCGTGTGCTTCGAAATAATTAAAGCAAAACAAATTTCGTTCAGTACACGCAGGTCCCCATCAACGAAATCAGCCCCTAGCTCAGCAGCATTCCAAAACGCCCGGTAGCCAGTCCGGCCCTGATAATATGCCCCAAATACTTTTACAAATGGTAACACATTTCTCTGGGATAATTTAAATTAGCACTTTTCTAAATGGTAAAACAACGATTGATGCCCTGCTAAAGAATAGCACCCGCTGATGAAGAAAAAGTGGTGAAACTATTGAATAAAGCACAAATCCAACTGGAGTTTCATGCTTGTGTGCTTGCAGCTTATTGTGGTGTTTAGGGCAAAGCAAGTGGCGGAGGCCTCCAATGATATAGCTGATATCTTGTCTCATTCTCAGTGTCATCATTTTCGCAGTCTGGCACCTGGAGCGGAGAAGTCCAAGACAGAATTGCCTTTGGACATCTGGCCCTGGGGGGAGTGAGAGTTTCTGGACTGGTCGAGAAGTTGTTGGCTGAATCTACCCGAAGATGTTACAGGCTGGTATGGAAGGAATTTGGGGGGTTTTCGGGATGTTCTGCAAAGCTGGTGTATCTTGAGTTTCATGAAACTGAGCAGGGAGTTTTGGATTTTGTTCAATTTTGCATTGGTAAAGGTTTGTCCCCTTTGACTATTGCAGGGAAGTTGGCTAGGATTTCTCTCTATGGCAAGCTGTATTTGGGATTTGACCCTGCCAAAGATGAGATTGTGGAAAAGGTTTTGAAGGGTTGGGACAGGGAGCGGGGTGGTAGGTGGGTGGTGTTGTGGTAAGCTGTCACATTCAGGTTGTTGCAGGATTTGTTGGTGGGTCTGCCTCTGTGTTTTTACGATCCATTTGAAGTTGTGATTTTTCAACTCTGTATGACCTGGATGTTTTTGGGGGAGTTTGGGGTTTCTGAACTTTTGGGGATGGTTTGCTAGGGAGAGGTTTTCTATGAGGAGGTGCATTTGGATCAGGGGAGGTTGGGTATCTGGCTGAGGTGATCGAAGACAGATCAGGCGAGCAGGTGGAGATGGGTGTGGTTGAGTGAAGGTGAGGCTAATGAGGTCTGCCATGTCCAGGAATGGCACACTTGCCTTTTGTTTGCCTGTGAGATGTTTATTGGACATTTTTTGTCATGCATAGGGTAGCAGAGTCACCGCTGTTTACTTGTTTACAGTTTTGCGCATGGCTTTGCGCAGGATTGGTAGGGACCCAACTAGTTTTGGCAGCCATTCCTTTCAGATTGGGGCTGCAATGGTGGCAGTGTCCTTGGGTTGGTCATGGGGCAGAATTTATCAGATTGGTAGGTGGAGGCCTAGGTGCTGCGAGCACTACATTTGGAAGTAGTAGGGTTCAGACATGGTGTGAGGGGTATGGAGGGGTAAGTTGTGAGTGGGACGAGAACCAAGATGGTCACCTAAATTATGGCACATTCCTTTGTACACTAGGCAGCATAGTATACGGATCAACACGTTTATGGGTGAAACCTGGGCTTGAGAAGCAGCCAAGACAAGGTTGTTTGGTGGGGAAAGGAGGGAATGCAATGAGGTGCTTATTACCATGGCTGACAAAGTTGGTTCTGCAGAGGGGCTGCCTGGACATGCTCCTGAATCATCTGGGAGGAAATGACTTGGTCCATTTGTCAGACCTGGCTTTGCTCCAGCATATGCAGAGGTGCTAGGAGGCTATCAATTGGAATTTTTCAGGCACCTGTGTTGTTTGGACAGAGTTTGTACAGCGCAGGATCTGGAGGGGGGATATGAAACATACTGGGATGGATAAGGCCCCAAGGAAGCTGAACAGGGCAATGAGGTTTTTTTGTCTGGCTCATGACATTACAATTATTGCATATGTGGGGCTTAAAGAGTAGGAACCAAGGCTGTTCAGGGATGATGGAGTGCACCTTTTGCGAATGGGGAATGCTTATTACATAATGGCGTTGCAGGATGTGGTAAGTGCTTTCTGGAATGAGTCAATTTGGTGCCGTAGATCTTATTGATGATAGGTGAAAGGTGAAAAGGTTCTGCTGGTACAGGTAACTGCCCTATGGGGTTTCCTGGTTGGTGGTATTTTGGGGTCTGGTGAGTCACATATGGGCATATCCACCCCTCGGGGGGGAGGAAGGGTGCACAAGTGAATGATGGCAGTGCTTGGGATGCGACCACCAAAGGATCTTCAAGGGAGGATGTTTGGAGGGCAAGTGAAGGAGAGATATGGATGGATGAAAGGTGGTTGGCGAGTGAAAGGGAAAAGAGTGAAGCAAATTATACGGTCTTCTGGGAAAGTGAAAGCGGATGAGTTTTGAATTCTGCGAGGGGAATGGAGATGTCAAAAGTCATATTTTGGAATTAATGTTAATGTTCATAAAGTTTATTAGTATGTTAGCAACCATGTCTTAATAAATGGCCTTTTAGGATATTACAACAGCATGGAGTGTGGTTATTGCACGAATGCAAAGATTAGTAAAGCTGGAACTGCTCTTAACTAGTAAAAGAGTGAGCGCTGGGTGCTGCTCAGAAGCCCACAGCTAGAGCAAATCAATGTTGGCAGACCTAATAGCAAGGTTGGTATTCTTTCCATCCACCTCATTCCTCTTTAATACCCTACTAGACTTCTCCAGACCTCTATTTTACTCTTTCAGGTCTCTGCATTCTCCTTTTGTGACGGTTCAGCGTACTTTCTCATTCTCCTTCTTCCCGATATGCGTTTTCCCACTAATTTGGAAAAATAAGTGCCAGTGGCCTCACTGGCCCCTTAATTTAAACTGGCTGCTTAAATTAAACACTGTGTCGAGCCATAGTGTATTATGTTTCTACTTATTGAAATCACTTCGTTTATACTAGGACCTAAGTAACGCAATGTATTTTGAAATGTCACTATTTATGTGAAACTGAAGTAGGTAAGACGTAGACATTTTAAGCGACATTCACGCTTCTGAGTAAAATCATATATGCATAGGCCTATGCAGAAATCTTCTGTTCATAGAGACTCTGTAGTGGTCTGTCACTGAAATGAATAATTCTTATTACATAATTCCAAATGGAAACGAAGGAAGAGTGCCACCCAGGAAGTAGCTGAAGTTATACTTTGAAAACGATTAAAGGCCCATTCTATCTTTCTAGCATGACAGCACACTTGGAAAAAAATAGGAAATGAGAACTGTCTTATCCAGACTCTTTTCATCTGTTTTACTCCACTGGCTCCCTGCCAACCAGCTCTTCTCTGCCCTCTCAGTTCACTCTGTGCTATTGTTATTTCATCTCTTGCAGTTGAACAAAAATTCCTTTTCTGAGACACAGCAGTTATAATGAAAATAGCCTGACCGGGAGAATTTCAAGAGTGTGCCATTCACTGCCTGAAGCAGCTCAGAAAAATATAAAATAGGTGCCTCTTGCAAAAAAGTGACAGAGTTAAAAAGATCTTGGCAAGGTGACAGAAACCAGAGTTCAGAATTTGAACTGGTAAGTATTAAATATCATACAAGTTGTCCATAACAACAGAAATCGTTCCAAGTGTGCGCATGTTGGAATACATTCCAGAAGATGCTGAAAATGTGTATGATAATGTCTCGGCTCAAATCTGCAAGATGTCCATCTAACTCACGTGTTAAAGTTAACATCTTGCGCTAGTATTCTTCAGACCATTCTGCTATAGTCAATGGTACACGAATTTAAAACGTGTTCACATTTTTTTTTACCGATGGCC
This sequence comes from Lissotriton vulgaris, assembly GCF_964263255.1. Classification (NCBI taxonomy): domain Eukaryota; kingdom Metazoa; phylum Chordata; class Amphibia; order Caudata; family Salamandridae; genus Lissotriton; species Lissotriton vulgaris. The sequence continues at coordinate 693,199,067 of NC_141691.1, read as the reverse complement.
AAATTATTAAACCGATGTGTGCAGTGAGGCAATACCTTGCCGTAATATATGGCACGTAAACAGGAATCTGGAGTTAGAACCTAAAAAGACCTGACCTCAAACTAGTGCCATTCTCACTATAATCAAACTTCAGTATTTCATTTCTTTTCAATATTTTCCTTTACAAAAGATGTACTTTCTATTTCTTTGGTTTGTGCATTGGTTATTGGTGAGGATGATTTCTATGTTCTTTTAAACTTGGGACAGATGGATAGAGTTAACTAATGAAAGGAGCAAGGGCTTGTTACATTGATTGAGTGGGTACCAAGATGGTGATACTAGTGCATTAAACGGACATTTCTAAGGGGTTTCCACTTTTAAAAAGCTTTTAGTCGAAGACATTTTTGACTCAAACATTTCCCAGGTCTTTGTATTGAATTTATGGACTCAACAACAGTCTCATCCATAATCGCTGCAATATTTGGAATCAATGAATCTGCATCTGTATGGGAATATGAATGACCTATTTCCTGTATGGCAGTTGCAAGGTTAAAGGCTTTGGTCCTTGTGTAGAATTTGGTGGCCAGGGTACGCTGCCTCAAACATTATAGAGTACCTTGTCTAATAAATGCAGGTTTACCTGTACTAATTGGAGTCCAGGCTAACCATCCTGTCTGCACCAGCAAAGCCTACCCTATGCATGCCAGTGGAAGCCTTTGACCAGCAGACCAACTGACAGTTAGTCAAAATACCTCAACCTTTGGCTAATTTTTGACTTGTTTCTTGTTTGGGAGCACCAGAGAACGCCAGGCCATCCCAAGCAGGAAAAAAATGAATGACACCTACACAATTAGAGAAAACAACGAGTGGTTTAGTGACATTTATTTTTTGTTTTTCTAAAACAAACTCCAATTTTGGTACATTATTCTTGAAAAACAAAAGACTGTGTGGTGCGAGGGCAATGTACACGTCAGCTGCACAGTAATGTTTCAGTGCCTTCAGAGTTGCTTCCATGATAAGCATTACCAGGCAGGTGGATACCTCTAAATATGAAGACTAGTGTCTACCAGGGCAGTGGAGTACATCCCTTCCCTGCCCTGGAGGAAAGGACTGCAGCTGACTAAAGGCTAAAGTCTTTTTTTTATCCCGTATTGTCAGTTGTTTGGCAGAAGAATTATCATGTGAGTGCATTGTTTTATGTGAGCTGGTGTGGTTAGCCTCACAAACTCATCCACAATCCTGCCGACCTCTGACTCACATCCCAACCATCTTACTAGGAAATCAAGATTTTGTGTTAAGAATATTGCTCCTCCAGTGACTTTGAGTAAGGCATAATTTTGCTAATGTTCTCATTTAAAGACATGATGGAAAATCGACATTCTAATTCATTAATTGACCTTTTCTTCCATAAATGCTAAAGACATCTGGTTGCTATTTGTAGAGGGGTGTCTTGTCCCTCGTGTGAACTGCAAAATACAGTTCAGAGTTAGGATGATCAAGGATATGAACTAGCCACTAGAGTATAGACTATGGGCCCTGTTCACAAACTGCAGTTTCCAGTATGCAAATCAGTACTAAAGCAGTACTACTTAGAAACTGCTAAATGCTATTCAGAAATTGTGGTGAAGATCTACGCACTCATTGGTATACGTTTCAGTAGGAAATGTGGGAGGGATAAGGCGGAGTGATTGAAACATGGGGAATACTTACTCTGAAATGTAAGAGGTTTAGGGAAATTAAGAAGGGGTTTAGGTAGGGGCAGGCTAAGACAAAAATATACCCACAAAAGAGTAAGGCCATTGTTATTCACTAACTATGCTTCTAAAGATACCACACCCCTAAAGGTGTCAAATAGGTGTAAATGTTCTCCAGCCAAACATTGAAGTGAGGTAAGTACCACATATAGTGTCAGACCCTGTTTGAGTGGCTACAGGGCAAGCACGGGTTACTACACCTTAGCCGTGGGGACTGAGGTAATTTGCCTCTGATACATCCGGTCTGTCCTAATATGGTTCTGCGACCAGCCAAAGTACAATCTCTCAAGCACTTGACTCTCAGTGGTAGCAATGGCAAAATTCACAGGTTTCTCAGAGAGGTACTGCGGGTGTGTAAAAGCTCAGACTTCAAAAATTAACAAGCAGCACAGTAACTAAATGCCCGATCAGTGCTTTACTTTGGTAAACAAAAGTACTATAATATGTACAGATAAAACGTAATACTTCACAGCACATAAAAACAGTCATGATTCTCATACTGCTGTTTGGACTACTAAGTCCTGTATTCTCCCCATCTTGGATTTCCAACCCCCTTTTGTTGGTCTAGGTAAGTCTCCCTGTGATGTTGAGTGTCCCTTGGGCACATATCAAGGCTTACGTGCACATTAGTGCAGAGTTCAATTTTAGCTCTCAATTCTCATGCAAGTGTCTGCTATTTTACAAATTCAACACAACAGAGATCTTAAAGTATGTTTTCTAGCATCTAAAAGAGACAAGCAGTAAATGTCTTGCTTCAATCCATCCCACTTCTGGGAGACAATAGACTAAGTCGAGTCTTGACTTCAATCCAGAGGAGGGCGGCAGCAGGACAGCGGATGGAGCTCCATTTGATGTCCTCACAGGTAGTGACAGGCAGTGACCCTGACAATGGACCCTTTTCTTGTTTTTTTTGAAGTGCAGTACTTGGACCATCAATGTTTTGGTGATACATGGTCAGCCACTTAAATAGAATGGGGTGTCATCTCGCCCCTAGCAAACGCACAGCTAATTGTGCCTCACTGGCAAAAATATATCCGTTCATAGTAATCAATAATAATGAATGTACTCCTTGTATTACAAATTTTTTGTCCCTTTTCTCCGACTTTTATTCAAATCCACACGCGGAGTGTACATGCCATTTCCAAATTTCTACTGTTCCAACTGTGTCTATCCAGATCTTTGGCAAGAACATGACTGAAGCATAATTCATTTCAGGCAGCGTTTGTTTGATAAAAGATACCCAATGCATTTCGGGCTCAGCGCCCTTCTTCGGGGGTCACTGTAAACAATCATAAAAAATAAAAAGAACACAGTCACAAACTATAATCTTCACAGTGGTTTATCATCGCACGTTGTTCTACCATTTAGAAAAGTGATACATTAAATTATCCCTGAGAAATTTGTTACCATTTGTAAAAGTATTAGTTTACATTCTATTATGAAATGCTTTCACAATGAACCACTCCTTCCCACTCAGAAAATAGGTTCCCCCTTTCCGTGCACCGCATCCCGACTTTCCATATGAGACATAAAAAGGCATGCAAAAAAGTGGGTTGGCGATGGAGGGAAGGAGGGTGAATAATTTTGGATACTGTCAGGAAGCAGGAATGAACAGAGGTGGGATGAGTACTAAATATATAAAGGACGATGTTAGAAGCACGGCTCATATGGAAAGTCAGGATGCGGTGTGCGGAAAGGGGGAACCTATTTTCTGAGTGGGAAAGAGTGCTTCATTATGAAGTTTTTTCGTAATAGAATAAAAACTTAGGGTCATATTATCAAGCAGGTCGTTAAAAATTATCACAGTTTTAGCGGCAGAAAAATCCAGCTATAGCTGCGATAATGGGCTTGATAATATGGCCTTGTGAATTCCAATAAAAACCCATGTTCTGGTGTGAACACGGGCTTCTATTGGAATTCTCCAGGGGATATTATCAAGTCCATTATTGCCGCTTTAGTGACAGTTTTCTGTCGCTAAAACAGGGATCATTTTAACACCCTGCTTGATAATATGCCCCAAATACTTTTACAAATGGTAACACATTTCTCTGGGATAATTTAAATTAGCACTTTTCTAAATGGTAAAACAACGATTGATGCCCTACAAAAGAATAGCACCCGCTTATGAAGAAAAAGTGGTGAAACTATTGAATAAAGCACGAATCCACACCCTAGGAATAACAACATGGCTCATGAAAGACGGTGATGAAAACGACTTAGAAATGAACTTTTTGAATGATCATGCAACAAATGGTAAATACTCACGTTTATCATGTGCTGGTACAGTGTATTAACCATGGATTTATAGGAATGTGATCCACATTTGTTGGTCTGGTTCGAGTGAACTGAATTATGGGAAATTGAGTTATTTACGAAAAAGCACCTGGTGTAATTAAGTGTGGCACCCGGGTAGGCAGGAAATTTTAATCAGTGAACCAATCGGGTGTTTAGAAGCATGGGTTAAAGAAGAGAGGGATTGTGGAACGCTTATTGTTGGGGTGGAAGGAACAGCGAGGACGGATGGTTTTTAACATAATATGGCAAATATATGTTAGATAATAAGGTAGACTGTTGTCGAAGGATAAAGGTTAAGCGCATGATTTATTCTAAGATAAATGGTGGGAGTAGATAAATGTGAAAGCTTAGAGCAACAGAGAGTATTAGACTGGAGAGTGGACAGTAAGAGGGCCAGATGTATCAAAGAGTTTTGCCCATTCTGTGTCTATGGGGAAATGCGTTGATACATATGGCCCTAAAGAGATTTAAGACATGGAGGGGAATGCTTTACATTGTTCGTAACTCGGAAGGAATGTAAAAAAAAGTGGGTTGGCGATGGAGGGAAGGAGGGTAAATAATTTGTATACTGTCAGCAAGCAGGGATGAACGGAGGTGAGATGAGTACTAAATGTATAAAGGACGATATTAGAAGCACGGCTCATATGGAAAGTAGGGATGCGGTGGGTGGAAAGGGGGAACATATTTTCTGAGTGGGAAGGAGTGGTTCATTGTGAAAAATGTTCGTAATAGAATGTAAACTAATACTTTTACAAATGGTAACACATTTTTCTGGGATCATTTAATGCAGCACTTTTCTAAATGGTAGAACAACGAGGATGATAAACCACAGTAAAGATCATAGGGGCATATTACCAAGGGGGTTTATCTCCGCTTTTTTGGCTTTAAAAGCCAAGAAAGCGGAGATAAAATTATCTCCCTATTACCTAGCTGTCGCTAACACCAGTTAGCGACAGCTAGTAGGAGATAGCGACCATCGTGGGCCCCGCTTTGCATGTCAGTGATATTTATCACTAATGACATGCAAAGTGGGCGTGCCAAGATGTTAGCGACTGGAAACAGTCGCTAACATCGCTATCTCCTATTACCAACTTTTGGAGATATTCGCGCTAAGCGAGAATTTCTCCAAAAGCTAACACCTGCCCTGAGCAGTTCTTAGCCATGTTATCCAATGGGAGGTGGATAACATAGCTAAGAGCATTAGCTCGGTAACGCATGAATATCGCTGACTTTTCAGCGATATTCATGCATTGCGGCGATTTTTATCGCATTTGCGATAAACCTTGGTAATTCCAAGGTTTATTTGCGGTAAAAATCGCCGCAGCGCAGCGGTAAATTTTTGTCTCTAACCAAGCAATAGCGATAATTATCGCCATTGCTTGGTAATATGCCCCATAGTTTGTGACTGTGTTCTTCTTATTTTTTATGATTGTTTACAGTGACCCCGAAGAAGGGCACTAAGCCCGAAATGCATTGGGTATCTTTTATCGAATAAACGCAGCCTGAAATTAATTATGATTCAGTCATGTTCATGCAAAAGGTCTGGACAGACACAGAGGGGACAGTAGAAATTTGGAAATGGCATGAACACTCCGTGTGTGGATTTGAATGAAAAGTGAAAAAATGTGGAATACAAGGAGTATATTGCTTATTATTGATTACTGTGAACGGATATATTTTTGGCAGTGAGGCACAATTAGCTGTGCGTTTGCCCAGGCGGTGAGATGATGTCCCATTCTATTTAAGTTGATTAACCTAGTGAGATTTGGGCATGGCACTAAAAGCAATTTGCACACATTCTTTAAACAAACTGGATACTTTTTATAAAGCATGAAATATGAGGTGTGTATCCTGCCTCCAAAATGATGACATGGCTAGCCACAGCATGGCCTCTGTTACAGTGGCTTGGCGTACCTCGGGCACAGCCTTGGAAGCCACAGAACAGTCCTCCTAGGCACAACGTCTAGATGGTGGTGCACTCAGTCTCTGGTACAAACATCTTGGTTGAGCACTTTACCTCTGGCACAACAGCGACCATTGACTGTGTTTCCCTCCTGGAGAGAGACTGCTCTCCACCAGCCTCAGGGCATGCAGATCCCTCTTCCCAATCACCCTTTAGCCCCTGGGACCACCCAGCACTGCTGGTCAAGTTGCTCTGATACTTTAGGTCAGTCCCTTCTTTACAGGGTTGGCAGGCTTCTAGCCTCTCTCAGCAGAAGGTTGGCTTTAAGGCAGTCTATGTCAAAGATTTCACTTCTTTCAGCAAGGCCAGATCCTAGACGATGTCCCCTCCTATCTGGGATGCCGGCTGTCAGGCACCATTTGCTGCCGAGTAGTAGTCCACTGAGTATTATGTGGAGCACTTTTTTTCTTGATTGAAGAGAACTTGGTACTGGAACAATAAGTGAGTCATCGGCTTCCACTTTTATATATGTTAAGCCGACACAGGATATAGATACTCTGTCTGTACTCACAGATCCAAGTGGGATCTGTACTTCTACATGTGCAACCTTTGTGAAGAGTGATGCTGTTTACTGTAAGGTAGTCTCACGCCTGGAGTACAAAGAGGTATGAGCTTTCAGCACCTTGCTCATCAACATTATACTGATAGTTGTAGCGTTCTAGTGGTCCGAGGGTCTCGGCTGAGCGCCGGAACCACTTGCACACAATGTAGCACCTTCAGGCCAGGCGTGGCCTGAAGGCGATAAATAAACGGTAGGAAGTCGCTCGGGACTTCCTGTCCAACCGATTCACGATCTGTGTCTGTGTCCCTTTACTTTCCCCTCAGTAAGCGCAGAGTAAGCGCAGCCCCCCACATTTTGGCGGACGAGGGTGGGATCGTACATATCCCTACCTGCAGGCGATGTCTGTGGCGAGTCCGGAACCGGAGCGACGCGCGGCCCACAAAGTTTTCCCTGAGGGCGTCGAAGCTGTCCCCACCTGAGGCTGTGTGGCGCTCCTCAGCCCACGAAGGAAGAAGGCACACAAGAAGGACATCCCGGTAAGCAGCGTGAGCGGGAGCTGCGTCAGGCACCGGGTGGAGGAAGAAGGCAAGATCGAGGCCCAGAAACGCCTCAGGAGCCGCGCAGAGCCTGCGCATGCGCAGAAGCGGGTCCGACGCCCGACTAGCCCTCACACACGCAGAAACTGACAGAAACACGAGCGCAGAGCAGCGCAGAGCAGCGCTCTCACCAGCAAGCGGGAAAAAGCATCGGCGAAGCCGATTTCAAGCGTGAAGAAGGCCCAGCTGCCACAGGCACATAACAGGAAGAGAGAAAAAAAAAAAAAAAAACGAACAATACTAAAACAGTAAAGCATTGGCAAAAGCAATAGAGAGAAACAGAACAGACAGTTAGATTTGGCAGCCACATCTTGACAGGAAAACACAACAGAGAGACATCACAGGGACACATTAATGCCAACAAGCACTGGCAAAAACAACAAACAACCCAACAAGCATTGGCAAAGCATCACCAATCACCTGAAAGACATCACACTAAAGCCAAAAGGGACCATCAGCACCCACAATGTCTGACCAACCAGGGGAAAACGCGGGAGGAGGCCCTCCAAGTAATGCAGATAATGCTGCGCTTCTACCAAATGCAGCAGTGCAGCATCCACCCCAACAACACGTGCCAGCGCCGATACCAACCCAACACTCATCACACGCGCAGGTGCAAGCATTACCACCATTCAGTGGACTGGCAGACCCGTCGACGGCGGCACCTAGGTGGGCTATATGGCTAGGGAGACTAAATAACTATTTTATAGCCACCAGGGAAAAAGACAATGAAGTGAAGCGTTCACTACTACTTCACTTTGGTGGCGAGGAAATATACAAAGTATTTGCACACCTCCCGAACACCGGAGAATCGAACAACTACGATGCCACAGTGCAAGCACTTAATGCACACTTTGATCCTCAATTTAACCCACACTATGAGAGATTCAAATTAATGCAGTCCAGGCAAAGGGAAGGTGAAAGCATGGATGCATTCCACGCCCGCCTACGCGAACTCGTCAGCACGTGCACAGAGGATGACTCGAATAAAGAAGTCACAGCCCAGCTCATACAAGGGTGCAGAAACAAACCCCTAAGGACGCTGATCCTCCGCCAACCAAAGATCACCTTAGAGGAAATCCTCCTACTGGCAAGATCATATGAGTTGTCGGATGTACGCTCCTCAGCAATGGAAGCAGTCTTGAACGCCAACGCGAACACCGGAGCGACAATTAAGGCAGAGAGGGTTGATGCAATCAGCAAGTCCAGCCGAGGTGGAAGAGGCAGATGGCCAACCAGAACACAGAGACAACCACAATGTGGCTACTGTGGGCGTGAAGCACATGAGGCAGGGAGTTGCCCAGCACGCGGGAAGACCTGCTCGAACTGCGGGATCCCGAATCATTTCTCCAGCGTATGCCGAGGAAGAGGCCGAGGAAGGGGATCGTTCAGGAAGAAATCACTATCTGGAGCGATCCGCCAGCTAGAAATTGAAGAAGAACAATCACCACGAAGCGTGAAATCAACATACCAAAGATATGACAGGCTCGACGACTCCTCGGAAGATGAAGATGGTGAGTGCTACTTCGTCTCGTTCACAAATGAGCTGAAACAAAGACGACGGCCGCAACCCAAGTGCAACATACTCATAGATGGGTCCCCGGCAACCTGGGTGATTGACACAGGCGCCACAGTGAATGTCATGGGCATCCAGCACTATAAGGCTTTAGATCCTAAACCGAAACTAGTTCCATCCAAGGTCCGAATATTCACATACGGCCGGAAAGAGCCACTTCCGTTGCGAGGCAAGATGGTAGTACAGGTAAAAGCGGAAGAACAGGAAGTCACTGCAACATTCCACGTGGTGGACAAAGAAGCCGACCTCCTTGTTGGAAGCCACACGGCCGAAGACCTACACCTAATTGCATTCGCAAATGCCGTCAAAAGCATCCAAGTTGACGAGTTACTACAGCAATTTCCATCGCTGTTCAAAGGATTGGGCATGATGAAAAGACCGCCAATAAAGTTACATATCGACAAAACGATACAACCCATCGCTCTCAGGCACAGAATACCCTTCCATCTCAGAGCAGCAGTAGAAAAGGAGCTAGAAAACCTGGAAAAGCAAGACGTAATAGAAAAAGTCACTGGCCCAACCCCATGGGTTTCACCACTGGTGATCGCCGAAAAACCCCGTCAGCCTGGGAAGATACGCATCTGCATAGACATGCGCATGCCGAACAAGGCAATCAAATGAGAGAGGCATATTACACCGACAGTCGATGACATTCTAGCTGACCTCAATGGAGCACAATGGTTCTCTAAGCTCGATCTCAATGCCGGATATCATCAACTCCGGCTAGCGGATGAAAGCCGCTATATCACAACATTTTCCACGCACCTGGGCCTGCGACGCTACAAACGCCTGAATTTTGGCATCTCGTCAGCTGCCGAGATCTTCCAAAACACTGTCAAAGAGATCTTATCAGGATTGCAAGGCGTACTGAACGTTAGCGATGATATTCTCATCCACTCAAAAACAAGTGAGGAACACCGCCAGCGACTACGTGCAACACTCAAACGGCTATCGGAGCATGGAGTCACACTCCATCAGGAAAAGTGCAAGTTCTTCCAAAAATCAGTGGAATTCTTTGGATACATATTCAACAACAACGGAGTAAAGGTGGATCCCCTAAAGTCACACGCCATAAAACATGCACCAGCCCCATCCACAGCATCAGAGGTGAGGAGCTTTCTAGGTATGAGCAAGTATTGTGCGCGATTCATCCCCGGCCTAGCCACCATAGCAGAGCCGCTTCGCAACCTGAAGAAGAAGGATGCACCGTGGAAATGGAGTACAGAAGAAGAGAAAGCATTTACAAAAATTAAGGCAGCTCTGCTAGACACCACAACGCTTGCGTATTTTGACACCTCCAGAAAAACGGGGATCCTAGTCGACGCTAGCCTGGTGGAGCACGGAGCATTATTGACGCAGGAAGCAGAGCCAGGTGTATGGACCCCATTGGCATTTGCCAGCAAAGCACTAACAGCCACAGAGTTCCGGTACTCACAAATTGAAAGAGAAGCACTGGCAGTAAAATGGGCCTGCAACCATTTTCATTTATACGTGGCGGGATGCCCGTTTCGATTAGTCACTGACCAACAGCCACTGATACCACTGTTCAGAGGAACCGCTCCACATCCACCCCCTAGGATAGAGAGGTGGGCAATTCAAATACAACAGTATCAAATGGACCTAATTTACAGACCTGGTGAAAAGAACCCAGCCGACTTTCTGTCCCGTCATCCGGCCGCAGATGAAATGGTACCCGAAGAACAAGAGACCCTGTTTGAAGAAGAAATCAATCTCCTGGCTCAGAGCGCATGCCCTCAGGCCATGTCCATTCCAGTGATAATCGAACATTACCTTCAAGACAAAGTGTTACAAAAGGTGGCAAACACCATCCGAACAGGAACATGGAATGGATTCTTAAAGGACAACAATGACTGGTCAGAGAATGAGCGCTCTAGGATAGGCCAAATATGGAAAATTCACAACGAACTAAGCATGGCAAAAAACGGACTGATCCTCAGGGGATGCCGCATAATACTACCCCTCAGCTTGCAATAACAAGCCACCATGTTGGCGCATGCATGACACCAAGGAACGCGGCGGATGAAGAGCCAAATGAGAGAGAAGGTGTGGTTCCCAGAGATGGAGAACAGCATCGACACCCTAGTAAAGAATTGCAGACTGTGCCAACTCACCAGCACTCCTGAAAACCCAGCTCCTGTCATCACAGAGGAACATGCCCCTACACCCTGGTCATGGGTAAGCATGGACTTTGGGAGTTTCCCAGATGGGAGAACAACGGTTGTACTAATAGACTCATTTTCCAAATATCCCATCGTGGAGTTAGCTGAATCCACCAGCTTCAGAAATGTTCAGCCCATATTGAGCAAAATATTCGCCATGTTTGGTCGCCCCCAGATCCTCAAGACGGACAATGGGCCTCCTTTCCAGGGGAGTGAGTTCCGCGACTTTATGAGTACACTAGGGATCAAACATCACCGCATAACACCACAGTGGCCGCAAGCCACCGGTGAGGCCGAAAGATTCATGCGAACCATCAACAAGGCATTACGGATAGCAAGTATTGAGGAAAGCGACCCAGAATCAGCACTACAACAGTTCCTGGGAGAATATCGAAGCACGCCGCACAGCACAACACAGAGAACACCGTGGCCGTTGATGTTCGCAGGAAATCGGCAAGACAGTCTCCCGATGAAAGAAGGCTGGGCCCCAGAACCTTATAAGTCCAGTGAGACCCAGCGGAGGAGAAGACTGAACAATGAACGGATCAACAAAAGGAGGAGAGCACAGAGTAGAGACCTAGCGCCAGGAGATACGGTGATACTGCGGACACGAAGACAAGGGGGCAAGTTCAGGACGCCATATGAGCCCGAACCATGGGTCATCAAGGACACCAAGGGCACTGCTGTCACTGCACACAGAGATGGAGAGGAGGTGACCCGCAATGTATCCTGGTTTAAACGCATCCCAGCGGAATCAGCAGAAGCCGAAGAAGGCTTTGAAAACCACAATGATGACCAGCCAGCTGGTCGATGTGAAGAACACCCCAGGACAACACCACATGAAGGGGAACCGACTCCACCGGCACCAGTATCACCAGTGCAATCGCCTGTGCAAACAGCAACGCCAGCGAGAGGAAGACAGATGTACCATCTCCGGCCTAACCCTAAGCCCAGTCAGAGACTAGCAGAATATATGTGCTACTCGTGAAAAATGTCTGAACACAGCAAACAAGAAGTAACTTGGGAAGGGATGTAGCGTTCTAGTTGTCCGAGGGTCTCGGCTGAGCCCCGGAACCACTTGCACACAATGTAGCACCTTCAGGCCAGGCGTGGCCTGAAGGCGATAAATAAACGGTAGGAAGTCGCTCGGGACTTCCTGTCCAACCGATTCACGATCTGTGTCTATGTCCCTTTACTTTCCCCTCAGTAAGCGCAGGCCCCCACAATAGTGATCCGAAAAGAAACAAAAGACTGGCCTCTCCTGAAGGACACATATCATCATGAAAAACAAAAACTGAGGCCCCACACTTTACCCCCACCATCTACCAAGTGGCACTGCTACCCGAATAATAATCACAAGACTTTCTCAGCAAAAGAGAAGCCCTCCTGATTCAGGAAAGTCAGAAATACACTTTCACTGCCTGGGAAAACAACCTCATCTCCATCTTGAGCACAGTAACAGGCCATGAGCTTCCAAAATTGAATCACAGGTCTCAGTTACTCTGGCTTACTCATATACATGCTCTAAAGAGGCCACATACATGCACAAACATAACACTCACTTGGGGTGTTAGTGCAGAGATTTGGGCTATCGCATAGAGGCAGAACATGACATGAGTGGGCCAATATGCCTTCACTACCTTGACAAGGATATAAAGGTGGTAGGCCAACCCTCTGCTCTACACGCTAAACCAATGAAACAACAGTAGTCCTCTGCACACATTAGATTATCACAAGGCTGTGTCCAAAACCAAATTCTAGGGAATCAGACTCTCTGTAGGTCATTCACAGCAGGGGCATGCAACTGTGCATCATACAGGGAATATTCATGTGCCAACGCATGCCCACTCAAAGGCATTGGTACACAACCATAGAAAAAAGGAGGCAAGGGAATAAAATAACATCCCATAGGAACAAACGTTAAAATAATTAAGGGGCATATCATCAAGGGGGTTTATCTCTGCTTTTTTGGCATTGAAAGCCATGAAAGCAGAGATAAAATGATCTCCCTATTACCTAGCTGTCGCTAACACCAGTTAGCGACAGCTAGAAGGAGATAACGACCATCTTGGGCCCCGCTTTGCATGTCAGTGATCATTATCACTATTGACATGCAAAGTGGGCCTGCCAAGATGTTAGCGACTGGAAACAGTCGCTAACATCGCTATCTCTTATTACCAACTTTTGGAGATATTCGCGCTAAGTACTAATATCTCCAAAAGCTAACACCTGCCCCTGAGCAGTTTCATAGCCATGTTATCCACTGGTAGGTGGATAACATGGCTAAGAGCATTAGCTCGGTAATGCATCAATATTGCTGACTTTTCAGCGATATTCATGCATTTCGGCCGATTTTTATCGCTTAGGAGATAAACCTTGATAAAAGCATGGTTCCTAAGCGATAAAAATTGCCGCAGCTCGTCGATAAAAATATCGCCGCTAAACCAACATAGAGATAATTATCGCTAGTTGTTGGTAATATGCCCCTAAGTTATTTTCAGGAAAGAGTCTTCTGTCCTTGAGAAACAATGCTTGCTTGTTCATAAGCAGCAGCCTAGCCTCTATTATCTAACAAGTCTAGGCACTTCTTCTAAATATCAAGCGTTGTGAACCAGCCTTGTCATCTCTGGCTTGTGATATGCTTATGGTTGTACGATACGATGCAAGAGTGTAAGTCGCCCCACACAGTATATTCCATTCCCAGCAATCGTGTGTTTTTAACTTAGCCAGTTAATGTGTTTTTTCTGTCTCTCTGTATGTTCATTATCACATTAGTAACATTTCTGTTCTGATTTGTCGTGACTGAACGCTTCTTTCTCGCTTGTAAGTTGATTTAGGACATCAGATTCGCGTGCATTATTAGACTCATAAGCATTCTCTTGCTTATTTTGCGTCCTCCAGCATCCATTGATAGGGTCAACTTCCTTCGTACTGAAGCTCAAATTGTACTATATGTGTAGGAAGGAACTCAAGGAGGGTGGCTTTACTGTTATTGCCATCTTTCTGTTAATACAGGCGTCAATTTCTTCGGGTAAACTACAGTTTGAAGAGCCTGAACATTTTCCTCTACAGTTTGATAGCTCACCGCTCAGAGTAGTTTAAATTCACAAGTGAGAATAAAACTAACTGGAAAGTAAAATTGCCTTGAAATTAGTACAACCACCTAGGAGGTGGCACCCACGGTGCCTATAAGCAATTTGATGGATTTCTTTTGCAGCATTTCATTTCTTATTAAATCAATGCGTGCTAGAAATTTACAATAACAAACCAGCAGGTTAAGGAATGCACATTTTGTCAAAGCGAGTGGCTTCTTTAAGCAAAAACATCGTCAGAAACATAGTAGGCATATAACGTGCGATTCGTCCCACCATACTTTGCCTCCCTTTTGGCCCACCACAAAAAGGCACCATACAAAGTGTCTGGTCTTCACTGCGTAGTCTTTATTAATTCTTAGTTAACGCTCTCTTTATTTATTGATGCATTGTCAACATTAGACCAACTTTATTAAACCAATCCAACACACATTGATACATTGGGTTGTGCAATATTCGTTTGCACCACAGGTTACAATTGTATTTACAATACAGGATCTCCAGAGCCACATTGGATGTGAGTTGTACCAGCAGGCCACAACCCATCTCCATTGCTCCTATTCCAATCCAGGTAACTACCTGTCGTCTATGCCCTAGACGCGTCCGCCTGGTACAGCTTTGCACCTTTCCTTGCGCACCAGCTTTCAAACCCCTTTCACCAAATTGCTTCTTCCAACCACCTGCATCTCCGGTAGGGCCAAAGAGTCCAGGACCACCAGCAGGACGGCCCACTCTCCCGCCCGCCCGGAGCCCCATTGACTGCCCTCCCTCTCCCAGGATGAGCCAGTCCCAGCCAAAAAAGGAGTCCCCGCCATTTTTTTTGCCCGGGACCCGTCCAGTTCTTCCTTTAATAACAGGGATGGGTGGGTGAGCAACTTGCTGCTAGCTGCGACCCGCGGCGCCTGAGGCAAGAGGGCAAAGAGGGCTTCTCCCTCGTGCTCAGACCTCTTATTCCTATCCCTGGGGGAGGCTGCCTGCACACCTAGGTGATGCACTAAGAGTTCGCCATACCTCCTCATATTTCCTGTTGACCACTCCCCTGTGCACTGGCCCAGCCTATTTCTAGCAGCCTCTCACACGAAATGCCACTAAAGGCCCCCCTCCCCTAGACGCAGGGGGCCTCTCATTAATCACATCTTTCTGGGCTTGGGTAGGTTCCCTCGTGCTAGGTCATGTTATGTTATGCTATGCTAATGGGCATATAGTATAGCGCAGCGACTCACCCCGAGGGGGTATCTGAGTGCCTAGCAGAGTCAATTCGCAGGGCAATACAGAAAAAACATGTTGTTAGATGTTTTTTAAAACTTGTGAAGTGATTGCAGGAGTGGCTATATAGGGAAAGTCTATTTGAGTGGAAGAGGGCAAGTTAAGAAATGGATCGACCGCTGTATTTTACAGCGGTACATAGTAGCAATTTGTTTTATGATCTTAGGTTTCTGCCAGGACAGTAGTAGGCAAGTTTCTCCTGCAGGTCTGCTGGGCCTTTGCAGATCATGGACTTGTGAGCAGTTTGAACAGAGATCTTTTCTTAATAGGGAGCCAATACAGGGCTCTGAGCGAAGGAGATGACCGTGTGCCTGGTGGCAGCTTGTTAACCAGGCGGGCAGCAGTGCTCTGGCTAACCTGCATTTTAGAAATAAGAGATTCATTGGACACTAGTAGTAAGACATTTCCATTGTCAAAGAGACTAATATTAATGCTTTAATATGAGTTTTCTTTCATCTCAGTGGACGCTACTGAAATACTCTCCTTTAAAGGCACATTGTTCCAACACAGGTAGCACAAGTGGATTGATTCTGATCCTTCATAGATAGGCTTTTATCAAGAAGGACACCGAGATGTCACACCACTCTATGATGAGAAGGCACTGGACCTAGCTCAGGAGACCACCATTCCTCCGACCAGTATAGCTGAGCTTTTCCAATCAGAAGAATCTCTGTTTTGTCTACATTTAGCTGAAGAAAGTTAAGGCTCATCCAGGCAGCAATTTTCCTGATGCAGACAATTAGCCACTTTGCTGCAGTGCAAATTCCGCCACTGTTCTGGGACATTACAATCCTGGTTGTTACTCGGACGGCCCCGGGCCCTCATGCAAACACGCCCACCGTGACTCATGACTGCCCCCGGCCATCAGGAGCACGGAAGAGGTTAATCTGTGTTTGACATTTTCTGTGTAATGTACAAAGGAGATTACTAAATGGGTGTTTTATCTGCATAGGAAAATATTTCAAATCCGTAGGCTTTATCTGGGCAAGGGGCTTCATGTAGATGTTGACAATACACACATTGCTGGGGTTCTGGCATATCTAGAGATAGTCTGATCGAATTGATTACTGCTAGTGAGTCAGTTTCAGTACTATGGAAGACTTTGTCCAGTTTTCTATTAGAAAAGAGGGATCAGGGGCACTTTACGGTCCAGCATGCAAGCCCCAAAAACATGTATAAGACAATAAGTATGCAGTACCTATGGGGGAGGAGGACGAGGAGGCTAGGTAGGTCAACACCCCCATCCTGAATTGGAGGTATGGTGTCTCCCAATTTGGGAAGTGGAGCACTCACACACCCGTTTGGGTGTCATGCTTTATCATAGGGTTTGCTCCTCGTCAGGCCAGAGCCAGACGAGTGGGGTCGCAGAATAAATTCATTTTGGAGCATCACTTTCCTTCATTTTATCCTTCCACACACAACAGTTTGTCCACATCTACACCCCAAGGCCCCACACCCGCACTTCACATGATGGCTTGGGAAAAAGATCTCCGCCAAAGAGCCCCTCATTGGGTACCTGTCAGGCATTGCAGCACTGGCTTGACGAGGAACAAGCCCTATGATAAAGCATGACACCCAACCTGGTGTGTGAGGGCCTCACTTCCCAAATTGGGAGACACCCTGCCTCCACTTCAGGGTGGGGTTGTTGACCAACCAAGCCTTCTCCTCCTTCTCCCCCATAGGAACTGCATACTACTTCTCTTAATATACTTCCAGTCAAAGGTCCAAGTGATGATGATTCTCCAAATAGGAAGAAAGTTGTTTATTCATATATGACTCCAGAACTTTGCCTAGCAAAGGGAGAAGACAAAAGGGGTGATAGTTGGCTGGCTCTTATGATCTGCATTCAGTTTTTCTAAGATGGGCATAACAAGCAGATTTCCACTCCTGAGGTACTGCGGCTAAGGTCAATGATAGGTTGCATGGTGATATAAGGGTAGGAGTGAGAAGAGTGGCTAAAGAAAACATTACATATGGAGGACAGAGATCAGAGGAAGAGCCCTGATTTACCGTTGGCTAACAGGTCAAACAAATGAATTTGAGTGATAGGCTCAAAGCTTTCAAGCACTACTAAAGTGCCTGTGAGGGGAAGGGGTGCAGGGGAAAATTGATGGAGAGTGAGGCAGTGGTGCAAACATTCTGATAAATAGTTTCAATTTTTCTTTCAAAACGATTCACCAAAATATCACATGTCAAAGAAGCAGGAATTCCTGATGTGCATGCAAGAGGATTAGTAAATTCATTTAGCAGCTTTAGCAAACTTTCCAGTTTGATCACCTATTGATAGTATATTGTCTTCGCACTTCCCTGATTTTGCTATGTTAGGCTCCTAATGCTAATTTATACCTGCTTTTATCGGTAGCAGATTTCGTAGCCTTCCATGCTCTGTTCCAGTCTTCTACAGTTCATCCTGTGAAGCCTCAGTTCAGCTGAGTACCAGGGGGCATTATGTCTGATGGCTTTAGAGATGTTCTGTTTATACAGAGCAACAATATCTAGTGCTTGTAAGAGAGAATATTGAAAATTGCTAAAACAGAATTATTTCCTGAGTATTAGCTAGATTGGGGGGACAGAAGGCTGGATTGAAGTACTCTAGAGTAACCTGCCTCCATGGACTCGATCTCACGAGGACATTTATTTTTGGTTTTCAGAGAATAATCGTGACTGGGATCTGAAAGCTAAGAAAATAATGATCTGTTCATCTTAAGGGCTCTGAAAAGTCAGTGTGAAGAAGCTGAGAATTAGAAAAAATGAGGTCCAGAATATGACCAGCTAAGTGCATAGGCCCAATAACTTTCTGGTGTACGCCTAGCATTTCAAGATCGCTAGTAGGAGAGACACATCAGAGTAAGACAATTTCTGCATGATAATTAAAATCCCCCACCGAAAGAAAATTGTCTGTAACTAGCACATGGGGTGCTAGGTGTTCTGCTAATTTGTAGTTAAAATCTTTCTTGCAGCCAGTGGGTGATACACTAGTGCACCCTTCCACAGATCGCCATGGGAGGTTTCCAGCTTCAAGACACATCTTACCGCACAGTAAGAATGTAGAGAATCAATGATCCCCACTGCCAAGGAGTCCAGAAACACAATGGCTACTCCTCCTCCTGACTTAGATTTCCTATCAAGTCCAACCAACTTATATTTGTTGGGGAACACAATAGGAATTGAAAGCAAGAGCTAAATGAACATGTTTCAGTGATAAAGCAAATTTTCTGATTGTAATGACAAAAGTAAGTCCCACAATTCCATTGCATTTTTAGGCACAGTGCCTACGGTGCACTGCCAGCTGCACCGGTGAGCGGAGGTACTTTCCAGAGTTATTTCATCATATCTGGTATTGTTCATCAAGAGCCTAATTCACGTAGGTAAACTTACTCTTTTGTGTAAGCGTTCAATTTTTTTCAATTCACAACTTTTTTATGAGTAGTATCTTTACAAGGAGTCTCTGCACATAAAAAGATTGGCAGTCCTAAAAATACTACATGTACAATTATTTTGTGAATTGCAAAAAATCATAAACTTACACAAAAGTGTATGTTTACCTTTGAGAACCAGGCCCCCCTAGTGCGGCTAGCTGCATCTGCAAGTGCACAAGATGCACAAGACCCCAGGAAAAGTATACCAATGAATGTGGACCAGGCTATGATGTGGGCAGAGGTCAGTATAGTCCCAGAGCATGTTTAATAGTGTGATTTAAACACCACAAGCACTTGTGCCAGCCCAGGTGTGAATTGCGCAAGTCTTGGCAAACCCCAGCATAATAAGTTCATTTGCTCTAAGGCAATTTGAGGTATCACAACATCCAGCATAACTGTCACTTCACACCACTACAATTTGGACTGCTTTGAATAATCATAGGTGTATGTCTATAGAATGCCTTGTGAGGTGGTTCTGGTCAAGTGACTCATGATAAGAACAGGAGGTCAATAAATACTGATTGTGTGGTGCAACAGTGAGGAAGCATGCCTTAGCCTGGGCATGGGCCTGGGGCTGCCGTATAATCACATTTACAGAGATCACCTCAATCACACTATTAAAGTTGAGAGGTTGTGGCATTACAGCCAGAGATGTTGACTTTGAAACTGGGGAAGCAGGTTTGAGTCTCTGCATTGGCTTAACACCCATGATTCATCGCTTAATCTCTCTGTGTCTACAAAATGAATGTGACTGTGTGTAATGCATCTGGTGTTTTTGTAAAGCAATCCAATAACCTTTAGGTCTAATTTGCGCTATATAAAATGGATATTTAAGGAAAAAAATTGAATATGCACTCAGCAAAGTCCGCTCACAGATTTGGAATACGCCGCTGGGCAAAACCAGCTGCAGGTGCAGGTGCTGACAAATGACTCCAGAAAAAAGAAACCTTCTTTCCCTGCACATCAAGGGTAGGGGTGGGTGGTAAACTCCGCTCAGACGGGGGATGTTGCAGGGTTTCGCTCACTCTGTGCCCCACTTGGAGCGTGGAATACTGGAAAAACTCTTCAAACCACCACGTGGCGGAGTTTTTCTCGGCGTGGTTCACCAACGTTAAGTAGGTGAGCACTAGGGAGAAACATTGAGCCCCAGGATGAGTCTCATCAGGATTTCTCAATGTGGGTGGTCACTACCATTTGCAGTCAGAAAGTAGGTGCTCGAGTAGAAAATCCACTTGAGTGGCAGAAGGAAGCCACACATGTGCCAATGTGCATGGGGACGTTCGGAATGATTTTATAGTGCGGAACAAGCTCCCAGTGCTACAAATCAGTGCGAGCCACACGGCCTGGAGAAAATCAGCCGCTCGCGAAAATCTGTGGATTCTCGCAGAGTTTTTATGTAACTCTACTGAATTCAGTGGAGTAAAACTCTGCGAATTCCGCCAACCCCAATCAAGGGCCATATCATGATGATGCTGCATACAGTCAAGTGCCTGCTTTATTGCTATTGCGTTGCCTATAGTTCAAACATATTGTAGTGAGGGCAGGGCCTTGTTTGCACACATTGCATTAGCATAGGCTTATTAAAAGTTTAAACGCCATTTTACATTTTGCTGCTTTTGCACACGCCACTGCATATAGCTTTTGTTGTGAGTTAGGCTGCGTGAATTACTTCACATGAGAATGGCTTGTTTTTGGCATCCCTAGACTTACATCATGAGCTTAGTATGCACAGTGAGGGCTAAAGCCTCCAAGGTTATCATAACAATGTAGCTGTTGTTAGGGCTGATCGGCTCATGTTTTAGACATAACATGCATACAGCTGCAGCTAACAAAGATTCTGGCACCTTTAATATTGCACTGTAGGCATGATTTCAGGCACTTGGAGAAAATCTGATTCCCAGAGAGAAAGAGCTTTTTCAGATCCTGATGTGATTCACTTCTGCTGATCTTGAAGGTGCGGGATCCCCTATTCAAGCCTAAGAGACCTATATTTTATAAAACATGGGGACATATTACCAACAACTAGCGATATTTATTGCTAAATGGGCTTAGCGAGTTTTTTTTTATCGCCAAGCATCGCCGGATATTATCGCAGAGATAATGTGCTATTAGCAACGTTTATCTCTAAAGCAATAAAATATCCGGCGATAGGGGCGAAATGCGTGAATTTCACTGAGAATACAGCGATATTCACGCATTAACGGCAATAGGGTCTTAGCCATAATATCCACCTCCCATTGGATATAATAGCTAAGAACTGGTCTGAGCAGGTGTTAGCTTTTGGAGATATTCACGGTTAGAGTGAATATTTCCATCGCTACGCCTGCATTGATAATAGGCGATAGCGATGTTAGCGACTATTTTCAGTTGCTAACAGGTTTGATATGCCCGCTTTGCATGTCATTAGCGATAAATAACGCTGACATGCAAAGCGGGCCCCAAACCGCTCGCTATCACCTAAAAGCTGAGCTAACTAATGTTGGCGACAGCTTGCTAATAGGGCCCGCCTTGATAATATGCCCATTAGCTCCTAGTTAGGGAGGGTGGCATGCAAGGTACAATAGGAGGACCTGTTTCCACTATCATTATAATATGATTTCTCCTTTTGTGTTTTATGGAATTGTAACAATGCTGATCGTATTATTTCTAATCATATGTCTGCTTGTGTTAGCAAAAATACTGCATCTTAGTGAACATCGTTAAAATAAACATTTTAAACTTTTCTGTGTCTCTATATACTCCTGTTGTGGGCTGGTATGAGAATAACAAACGAAAGAGTGTTCTTGATTCCCACCATTTCTGAGTATAACCTAAGTTGCATGTTCTGGGTTGTCTAATCATTGGTACCTTTGCTATAGGATGAAGAACTAACATGACACTGATGCTAGTCGGTTAGGGGTTCTAGGTACTGAGGTGAGGTTTTGGGTCCACAACAATTCAATTAGGTCCTGGGTCTCTGTGCACAGTTCTGTGTGTGATCAGAATCCCTGCAACATGGTGCCCAATGTTGTGGTCTTAATTTGAGACTCTCAAGTAGTTCTTATATCATTCCACGGCCCCCTCACTATTGTTTCCGGTTGACAGTGGTGACTGTTAAACCTACCTATAGTTAAATAGGTCTTTTCAAGCTTGATAATTTAAAACGTTTTTTATTGGATTACTACCCATTGTGCTACATTATTTTGCATTGTTCTTGTTCTTTTCTGTGTCCTTATGGCTGACGTTGACATCCCACAGCATAATGGGGTGGCTGTCCACATACACTTGCAGATGTATGGCGTCATTGTGGATGGTTTGGCGGTTGTTTTTGTGGTGAGTGCTAAAGCAGCATACCTGTTTGAGGTCTTCTACTCATGGGTTACCTATCCTGCAGTAGATGCAGATACCTGTTTGTTTCACGCTTATACTCCCACAGCTGTGACTTTACACTACACCCCACATAGGACACTAGAGATCCCTAATAATGCTGGGCAGCATTGCTTTTGGTTTGATGGCGCCCTTCCCCAATCATTAACGGCGGTTCAGTTGGGCCCTTTGTCTATTCTTGGGTCCATGTGGCCGGTTTTGGCCAGTTACACACCGCATCCGCGTTATCAACAAGTCACTATTGAAGAGTTGCGTTTGCTGTATACCTCTTTGGTTAGAGTGCAACGGGTTTTAGTGCAATATGTAACACACAACGTCCAGGTCGGGGCACCTGGCGCTGCAGCGCGTCCAGTTGGACCGGCCGGGATAAAAATGAATCCCCAAGATAAGGATGATATGCCTTTCTGGCTTGCTGAGAAATTTAACCAACTGGAAGCAGTATTTCCTAACACGACTCCTGTTGAAAAACTGAGGATTCTCACCAATAGTTTGCAGAAAGACTTAATACCAGAGGTTCTCAATTGCGATACCTTGGGTAAGATTTTTGCGGCAGTCTATGCTAAGTGCTTCGGCACTCTGTCCATGGCTGTCCTACCCTCTGTCATTAAGCGTGTTCAAGACGAATGGCAAAGGCAGCTGTTGAATTGGGAATGAGACTCGTGGGAGTGTTTGACGTAGTTTCCGAACTCGTCCTTGCTAATGTCAAGGGAGATGCGGTGAGCTTCCAGGTATCTAAAGCTTTGTGCGATGTCCCCGATGCTGATAAATCCCCTCAGTTACCAAAAATTATTACAGCGACTTATAAGACCATTGGCCGGAATAGTTTGAATGTTAAGACTTTTGCTAAAACAGCGCATAAGCAAACTCAAGTGGCGAAGTCTGATAAAGATGAACAGACCAATGTTCCAAAGCAGAATTTAAATAAGAATAAGAAACAGGGGAAACAGCAACAGAAACAGGGGTCCCGTTCTGCATCACCAATACCTTCGTCTACTGAGTGCACATATGACTTGTGCAACTGTGCTAGTATTAAGTCACCTGATCGTTTTCAGGTTCCTGATGAATATTCTTCTCGCTCGTTGCAGGACTTGGCATATCCAATGGCTTTTTTAGCCATAATCTGTCCCCTATTAGTAGTCAATGGACAGCTTTTACCTTTGGTGTCAAACAGAAACAGTTCTGAAGATTAGCTATGGGCTATAAAAACAGTCCAGGAGTCTTTGCCGCCCGCATAGTCTCTCTTTTGGAGAGGCTCGACCCTGATGCGTGCTCGTATGTTGATTACATTTATCTCACCGACGACGAATTATGGACGCATCTGTGTCGCGTTGACCGCATCATTTGTATGTTTGCGTACTTCAGTTACAAATTTAATTTAGCAAAATCTCACATTGCTAAGTGCACAGTGTTGTTCCTGGGCTATGAGCTCAACAATAAAGGTCGAGGTTAAGCGCCTCACTTCTTGTAGAAATGCTTACAGTTGCACGCTCCTACAACTCTGAAAACACTACAATCTTTACTGGGCTTTTTTGAACTTCGGGCGTACTTACATTCCTGAATATGCCCAGCGTATCAAGCCTCTTTATGCTTTGGTACAACCTACTTTCACCAAATCGTGCTGACTGCCCTCACATTCAGCCATCTTTCAATCTTTGCAGGCTGATCTTCTAGAATCTAAATTCTTGCTGACTTGTAATAACCACACCAACCTGGTGATTAGAATCCTGCCTGGAGCGGTGGGTTTCACGTACTGACTTTTAATGAAGGGGAGACAGTTCCTATCGCTTACAAGTCACACTTGTACACGTCAGCTGAAATGAGCTTTTCCCTGTGGAAAAGGTTTTTACAGCAGTGCAGATGGTGATTCTGAAAGAGCGAGCACTATCACAGGGAAAACTCATGCTGGTTATGACACCGTATCCTGCCTTGGAGGCGGTGACCAAGGCCAGTGTACCTAATTCAAAAGCTTTGCACCCCGGGTGGATACAATGGGCCATTTCCTTGATGTCTCTGGATGTCACATTCATTTTTGATTACTCTTTGCAGACTCAGGAGTATTTGCAGTATGAATTTGTTCATCCAGCTCCTCTGACCATGCGCCCGCTGGAGGATTTCCATTGTATCATTTCCTCTGACGGATCGGAGCAACCCGCGACAGAGTCTAAACATGCGTATTCAGCGGCCTGCACAATAGTGGTTGGTACTATGGTGAATGGAGAGTTCAAGTCCGATGTCGTGCATACACAGACATTAGGGGACTGTACCACCCAGTTGGTAGAGCTACGTGCTCTTGTACTTGCACTGGAGTATGCTGATCCCAGTGTGACTACTCTTGTCGTAAGTGACTCTTACTACTGTGTTCAGTCTTACAATGACAATTTATTCTTTTGGACTCAAAATGAATTTCGTGATTCCAAAGGTAGCACAGTCAAACACAAAATGCTCTGGGTCAGAGTGGCTGAGCTTAAAGAATGGCTGGGCCATTCTTTAAGCTCATACTCTTGGTCATCAGCGCGTCGTAGTTCACGCTGTTGGCAACAATCTTGCTGACGAGGATGCAAAGACTGCAGTAGCGACATATGTAGTAGCAGCAGTTACACGTTCCAAAAGTAAGATTTATGATGACATCTTAGCAGGTATTGCAGCAACAGAGAAGGGAAGTATTTACCCTAGAGGTTTCACTTCAAAATACTATTACCATTTAAGCCCTGATAAAGCTCCCTATGTGAGAATTAACGACGTTGGTGACAGATTGATTCCCAACGTGGACTGCATGTCCTCTCTGATAACAGCCGCTCACAGGGGTATGGCCTCTACTAATGCTGGCGTATCTGCGGCTGTATTTCTTTTACAACAGCGTTAGTGGTGATGTGGATTGTACAAACAATTGTGTGATTATGTCCTTCATTGTGACATTTGTCAGCAGATTAAACCTTCAACTGCTGCACGCCCGCCCCAGACACAGTTGTACATATCTAATAAACCACTCAAGTGCGTTTATTTAGATCACTGCAGTCCTTTCTCCTCTGATACTGCATATAAATACATCTTAGTTGCAGTTGATTCGTGCACATGCTTTGTTTGGGTGTGTCCGCAAAGGAGTACTGATGCTCGAACTGTCATAAGGGATTTGCGTGTCTTTGTGGGAATTTTTGCATGTTGCACCTTTCACTTGGACCAGGGTCCAGCTTTCACCTCTAAGGGGTACAAGGATGCCATGCATTCATTGGGGGTCCAAGTCAAATTTTCGTCTCTATACAGACCTGAGGGTAATAGTGTTGTGGAGCGGATGAACCGTGACTTAAAGCAATCCTTGACAGCTAGAGTTTTAGGTACAGGCCAGAACTGGCTAGCCCATCTCAATAGCTTTCAACGTGCATTTAATAATCTCCCTAGAAGGTCTCTGGGTGGGCGGACCCCATACAAAATGCTCTTTGGCATCAAGAGGTTTGTTCCGGACCTTGAGGGCCTAGACCAGGCGGCGTCTGCCATATCCTTTGACGTAGATGAACATTGTGCTGTTTTACAGAATCTACAAAAGACCAGTGAAAGTCTTGCAAAATAACATTTGCCCTCAACAGCTGATGCTGCACTTCAGATTCCGGTAGTTGGCTGGCTTCCCCGAGTTGGTGAGCTGGTCCGAGAGAAGGCCAAGAACAAGAAGGTGTTTGGCCCCTCATATCGTGCTCCAGTTCCTGTGCTTGGAGTGCAGGGTACAAGAACAGTCATTTTACCACCACTTCCTGGTTGCAAGGAAAACAGGTACATCTCCATTGACAATGTCAAACTACACAGAGTGGCCAATTCTTCTTAGTATGACACCTGCAGTCTCTTGTCCAGCATTGCTGAGAAACTCTATTTTGGCTCCGGCACCTACCACCAGGCCTGACGTTGCCATTGAGATGCATACAGTTACGAATCCTTTATTGAATCCACTGGCTGGTGATCCCCTTGATGATACTGAGTACACACACCCCACAGATTTGTCGATGCCCGATTTGCAGACATGTGTGGCTAATCAGTTGCGCTTTTCATTTGACTCTGACTCTACCACATCGAAGTCCCCATCAAAAGTTTTGATTTTTGCTGTTTGGTTCCAAAAACATTTTTTGATACCCCCTTGGACTTACATTTGGCTGGTGTTTTTTTTCTGTTTTTATATTCATGTCAATTGGATTTGTGGTGTACTTTTTCCGTTTTGTGAATGGACATTAGGTTAAAGAAAGATCTACAATTTGAATGATTCATAGAACTTTGGTACCCCATTCCTCATCACACAGAATGAAGAGGGACCTGACTTTTGTGAAAATCTCAGCTTGGCCTGTGTTAGATGGGATTGTGTGAGATGCTGTTAAATTTCAAATCCACGACTCCACATAGGTTATTAATGTCCCTAATGTACTTCGTGATTCAATAGGGGATGTGGTTACACAAAGTATACGCTTTGATGATTGGGACGTCCAGGCCATTGAGGCTCTTTTTTCTGATTTGAAATATTATGCTGCTTTTGATGCTGAAGATTTATATTTGGACTCAGCCAATTATGCAGACTTATTTTGCAACCAACATTATGCCAATAACTTTCTGCATAAAGCAAACACATTAAGAAATGTGGTAATTATACACAGTGGGAACATTGTCCCGCTCCTGTTGAAGACAGCTCGAAAACTCTTTTGAAAAAGTTCACTTATTTTACTGATTTTAATCAATCCAATCCTGACGCATTTTATTTTGAGATGACTGCTAAGTCTTCTTCCAAAGTTAGAGTCACCCACACAAATTTATTGTATTCAAAGTCCTTTATCGACCATGAACTGTGGAAAGATACTATTGATCTTAAATCTGTTTGGGGTTCTAAAAATTGGCAAGTGCAAGGCACTGAGGCTTTACATCGTGAATGTCTCATCCCGAACCATATGTTGTTTTTGAATTCGACTATTTCACAAACCACCTGCTTTGGATTGGCTACGTCTAAAAAATTAAATGCTCCTTCTCTTCCTGATTTGGGAGAATACCCCACATGGTACAATCATACCAGTAGGTCCCTTAGTGCTTTACAGTCTCTGTTACTAAATTTGCCCATTAACATTTCCAGTTTGGATCCCCAAGGTTGGTTATGGCAAAAAAGTGCAGATCCATGCCAGCATCGTTTTCTGGGTTTGGCCCCTGGCTATACACAGGTTAGGGTGGATCCCTGTTTCGAGAGTGACCATTCTGTCACTACAAGCTATGTCAGAACTGGCTCAAACATTCCACTTTAGCATCAGTTAAGCTTCATTTGTCTAAATTGACTGACGATCTTGACAGGCAGATCCAAAAGATGGATTTATGCTATTTACAACAAAGTTTGGAAACTGTCCCAAATTGAAGATGCTTCTAGGTTAAGAGCTATTGATCAAGCAAATTAAGAAAAAATGCTTGCAGTTGTAGCTAATAGTATTAATACGCTTTCTTCCCGAATTCACACGTTAGACAATATTGTGTCATCTGTCGTTGATATTGTGCAAGATGATGTGTCTGTTTTGTACCATTGTCAAAATCAATTATATTCTATTATGCAGTTTGCATGGACATTACAAACTTTAAAGGCTGGTAAGGTGCCTTTGGATTAAATGAACACCTCTTCTCTATTTTTACCATTTAATCTGACTGTAAAACAACAATTTATTAGGAGTGGGCGGAATTTGGGTAATCACATTACGCAAATCTCTGCAAAACGGTAAAAAATCTCTGCGAACAAGCAGAAATTCAGCGAACACGTGGAATTGCTTGTTCGCGGGTGATCCGGAGGCAAGATGGCGTCCGGCTGACTGTGCCGTAGTGCAGCTCCGCTGAGCCTCCCCACATGAAACACCGATCGTAAACCCCATGGCTTACCTTGCAACATTGTAGCGGCCCGCTGACAGCAGATGAGCTCACGAGATGCCGCTGGGGTTTCTTTCCGGCACCCTGGATGTTTCCCGGCTGAAAGAGCATTGGAAGCCTTTGCCGCGAGGAGCTTCGCATCTCTGCATCTCTCTGGCTCCACCGATCACCGCAGCCCTGCGCAACCCCTGCCCGAATCCAGAGACAGCCCCGCGATCTAGGCAAGGCATGGAAAAAACACACAGATCGGGATTTCCTCGCTGGCTGCCTCAGAGGAGTGTCTGCATTGGGATAGCGCTCCTGCTGCTTAGCGCTAAGAAGGTCGACATGACGGGTAAGAGGGGACGCGGTGGGAAGATCCCCAGCTCTCTGCAGGGAGCCCCATCACCAATCTACCACGAGGGAAAAAGATTGAGTCCCTAAGAGCAAGGTTAAAGATAGGGGAAAAGGTTAAAAAAGATGATATTTTAGACTCTGAAGATATTGAACTAGAAACCAAGAAACCGATTTCTTCCAAAAAAGGCCTAGCATTGCTCATGAAGAACCCCAATGACGCACAGCTATTAATAACTGCAAACTTCACCACATCTGATAAAATAGTGAATGTAGGAACTGGAAATGACTCCCGGGCAGAGGAAACTCACAAGGAAGGGTCAACTGCAAGGACATTAAATGAGGAAATTGGGAAAATAAAGGAAACCGTTATTACTCTCACAAATCAAGAAGGGGGTTTATCTGAGGGGGTGGCTGCAGGGTTAGAGCGGGGGTCATCCTGAACAATATTCTGAATGAAAACCCAATCCCTGTAAATGCTCCCCCTGGCCTTTGTGACTCCGACCGCTCGGGCCCTATCGGTGAGCCAAAACCACCAGAGGCTCTGGATGAATTCTGCTCTTTGGTCGAGGACTCGGAGTTTTCTGACATTGGTGTCTCAGCATCTGGTGGAGACGAGACGGGGAGCAGATGGTGTGGCAGTTCAAATACCGATCCCTCTAAGAACAGGAGGTCTAACGTGAGAGCTAGGAGGGGGAGCCATAGGAGACGGTGCAGGTCTAAGGAACACCATTTCTCCAACAGCGATGATGACACTGACTTGGGATGGGACTGTGAGGAAACAAGACTCACGGTTTTGTCTGGTTCTGGGTCACCTCATCCCACTTTGGGATTACTGCTGGTAGTGAGAACCCACAACAGGAGCCCACCCAAGAACCTCCTTTAGCGGCCATTTTACAGTCCATCAAGAGTTTCCAAGCTGAGGTCAAAATTGACAGCCGAGGATCGCCCCTAGCAGTTAACAAACTACAGGGGGGAGTCCAGAAGGTGGAAAAGACTTGTGCTGCAATAGCAGATTGCGTGACTTCAGTTGAAGCAAGGATCGACCAACTCGAGGAAGATGCCAGCAAGCTCCAGAAATCCAGCGAGGAACAGGAATGGGCTAATAATGATCTGCAGTGGAAGATGGAAGAACAGGAAAACAGACAGAGACGGAACAATCTTAGATTTCTAGGGGTCCCCGAGGGAATCGAGAAGGATGACCCCAGGAAATTCATGATTTCCCTTCTCAAGAAAACTTTTCCCGAGTTGAAGGACTGGGACTGGGACAGAGAAGTACAAAGGGCTCATCGATTCCCTCTGTTTCTCAACAAACTAGCACAGGCCTCACTCAACACCCTCGGGCTATGCTGGTGTTCCTCGGCAACTCTCTTCTCCAAGATGCCCTATTTGTTCTGGCAAGACCGAACAGTAAAAAGTCGTTTGAAGGTTTCACCTTCTTCACCAGGCCAGATCTCGCGCACGCCACAGTCAAGAGAAGGTGGAAATTAAGGCAGTTCCTTGATCCCCTACAGAAGTTGGGGGCTACTGTGTACCTGCAGAATCCAGCCAGACTTAAGGCTATCTTTAATGGGACCACCCGTAGCTTTATCTCCGAGATACAAGCTAGGGCATATCTTGATGAAATTTCAGCTCAGGAAAATGGATAATACTATTGTGTTCTAATAGGGGATTAAGGCAAATGAATTAGAATTTTTCTATTTTATTCTCTTCTCCTTTTTTCCTTCCTCTATCCTTTTTAGGTGCAAGGGTCTTTGTCTCGCCTTAAGGTATTCTGAAAGAGATATGTTAATCTTTATGTTTTCAAAAAAACTTTTCCATGCCTTGTTCTTAACTTATCCCATTCTCTTCTTAACTTTAGTAGAAATAGTATTAGGCTGCTAAAGCCATCAAACTGGAATTGGTGAATATGATTCATAGGACTATAGATTACTAGAACGGGTACAGCCTGGCGTTTATGTTTTGTCTTTAATTATTCTTTTTGTAAAATTTTCTATTCATGCGGGGAGGGCTCAGGGGGGGGCATGGTGGGGCTTCCGGACGGATGCTACACCCCTGACGACGCAGCCAGGTAACCTCTAAGGTTGGTGGGGGGGGGGGGTCTTGGGGTGGGGGGGAGAATGGGAGAACGGGACTGACAGACAGGTCGTCAAAATCTATGTCAAAAAAGAATAGGGAAACGCACGCAGGGTTTAGAGGAAATTTGAAGGAAGGGGCTAACAGCTTTGGCACTCTCACATCGGCAGTATGGCCAGGATAAAAATAATATCTTTAAATATATGTGGTCTGAACGATCTTAAAAAGAGACGAACAGTGGCAATTGGCTACAAAATTGGGGAGCTAATATTGTATGCATGCAAGAGACTCATATCGAAGAGCACAGAGCCATATTTTGAATACACTAGGGTATACATTGGTGTGTGCTACCTCACAAGGGGCTAAGACATGGTGGTCGCCATCTTGGCTAAATTGAGTGGGTATGTTTTTAGTAAATCCAAAACTGACAAATTTGGCCGCTGGGCTATCACCGAATGCAACTATCAAACAGGCCAAAAAATGACAATCTGTGCTATTTATGGGAGTAACTTAGACGATCCTGGGGTCATTGACGAGGTCTCTAACGAACTTTCACACTGGTCTCTTCCGCTCTTGGTTTGTGTGGATCTCAACATAAATCTCCCGTCCAATTGGTCTCTGAAGGACGACTGGGTTTATAAAGGGCAAAAACCAAAGGTATTTCGTGCTATGAAGAAGCTATGTTTAGCACATGGGCTTGTGGACAGCTGGCAGACTTCCAATACTAATAGTAGTGATTTAGGCTACACTTATTACTCCAATCCACACCGTACACACGCTAGATTAGACTATATGTTTATATCAAACTCACTTAGTCAGGACTGTCAAACTGCGAAATTGCCCCGTGTATTATCAGATCATAATCTCCTTTTTTGTACGTTAACTACTAGATTGTCTAAACTAGAACCAACACCTTGGACATTTGAAAAAGCCCTATTGAATGACTCCCAATATTGTCTCCATATGAAAGATTGGATCCCCAAATTTCTAGTAGAGAATATTAACAGCACATCAATAGAAATTGTATGGGACGCCTTAAAAGCCGGGATTCGGGGCGAGACCATGCTATTCTCACTCAGATCAAACAAGCAGGAGAAGGAGGAGATACGGAGGTTACAGGATGAGCTCACAATAGCAGAAGTAGGTCTTGTTAGAGCCACCGGCGATTGTGGTGATCCAACTGGGGATATCTCGTGCAGCTTAGTCCAAGTAGCAGTTGCTAAAGCAGCAATTACTAATATCTTTACAGACAAAGCAATTCGGAAAGTCACTGCACGAAAAGAACTAGTATATGAAGTTAATGAACAAGTGAGTCATCAACTGGCGGTGCGAATGCGGCAACAAACTAATGTTAATTTAATTAGGGAGATTAAAGATCCAGTGGCAGGACAACTAAAAGACCCGGAATTAATCAGGGAAGCCTTTTGTCGGTTTTATACAGAACTATACTCTGAAGATGGCAGTGGGGACATAGCCGATATGGAAAGGTACCTAAAGAACTGTGAAAGTGGCAGTCTTGAGGAAAACGTGCAGCAGGCTCTAGAGGAAACTCCTAGTATGGAGGAGATGCTAAAGGCTGTCAAGAGTCTCCCGAAAGGGAAGGCAACAGGACTTGATAGTATCCCCCCGGAGTACATTTATAGATCAAATCAAGCATATACTGATTGGCTTGATTATTCATATTTTCTCTGGGGGTCAACAACCTAGTTCCTGGTCCAGAGCTAAAATTTTGATCTTTGTCAAAAAAGGGAAGCCCCCTGAACTCTTGGGGTTGTACTGCCCCATAACTCTTATAAACGCCGATTCCAAAATATAATCAAAAATTTTGGCAAACCGGGTAGCACCAATTATACATAAAGTAGTTGCCAGTAGCCAACATGGTTTTGTTCCCGGGAGGTTAACAATAAATCATATCCAGAGTGTTATCACGCTTTTTGATGGAACAGGAACTGCAGGAGACCCTATGGCCCTAATTCTTCTGGATGCAGAGAAGGCCTTTGATAGGGTCTCCTGGCAGTTTCTCTGTAAAGCAATGGCAATGATGGGATTTCTAACAGGGTTTATTCAGGCTACACAAAAAATGTATGTTAATCCTAAGGCTGTAGTGTCCGTTAATGGAAGATTAACTAAGAAATTTCTTATATCCAGAGGTACTCACCAGGGCTGCCCTTGCTCGCCATCGCTCTTTGCAATATACATCGACTCTTTTATTCGCTACCTGGAAAAAAATGATAATATTACACCTATCATATCAAAGGGACACGCTACAAAAGCGTAAGCATATGCTGACGATATTGCTATAGTCACCCCAGATCCTGTAGGTGCAATGCTGAACATCAAGGCTGAGGCAGTGAAATTTGGACTTGTCTCTGGCTATGCACTCAATCAGGGTAAGACACAAATTGTTTTAAATCAAAAAATTGTGATGGATGACCCTAGAGTAGTAAAGGGAGCTCCTTACCTGGGGGTTACCATATCCTCAAACCTAGAGGAAGTTGTGGATATTAATGTCAAGCCAATGCTGAACTCAATGCATAAGGACTTACGACGCCTAGATAACATTCATCTGTCCATCATTGGGAGAGCAAACGCTATCAAAATGGTGTTTTTTCCAAAAATATTATACTTATTTAGGGCAATTTGCTTGGAATTCTCTGACCAATGGCTTACCTCAATGGAACGTACATTCTCAAGATTTATATGGGCATATGCACAACCACAGCGGGCATATAAATATCTCACCCTTCCTAAAGATAGAGGTGGGCTAGGTCTTCCTAATCTGAGAAGATATTACTGGTCATGTGTATTACTTTATAGTAAGGAACTACTACAAGAGGGGGATAACACAGAAGATCATACTGTATTGATTTTCCAGCTGCTTTTTGGAAATTCTAGTAATGATTATCTATGGAGGCATATTCATGACAGTTATCACAAGAAGGTCAAATTTAAGACTCTCTATAGCTGTTTTAAAGTATGGAAGGCCGTAAGAGAAGCATTTGGAATAGGATAAATCTCACATTACACACCGATATGGAACAATCCAATTCTTCCACCAATGGTTTTCAAGGACAATTGTGTAAGCAAATGGCATAGAATAGGAATTACACAATTAGGGGACATGTTTACAACACAGGGGATTACATCTTTTGAAGCTTTGAAGGAAGAATACAGCTTAGACTGGCGGGATTTCTTTAAATACCTCCAAATCAGGGATTTTTAACTCGCAAACCGGGGGCCAGGACATTGGGGGAAGAATCTACCCTAGTAGAGATGATCATACACTCTAAGAATCATATTATAGGTGGAGTTTATGCGCTGCTGTTGGCCATATTCCCGGACGACCTAGATAAAAAATCATTGAAGTGGCAAAACAAACTTGAGATTTCAAACAAAGGCGTTCTACACACCTGTCGGCTAGCTCAAGCTATTCTGATCTCCACTAAACTTCAGGCACAATTCTACAAAACCTGTTTTTTTCTTTATTATACACCTGACAAGATTTCAAAATGGGGAACCGGCAAAGGGACCTGTTGCCCAAGATGCAACTTACCTAACGCCGTTTCCATACATATCTTTGCAACTTGCCCTGGGTTAATTCCTTTAAAGCAAGACATAGAGACGTTCTTATCATCCGTTCTTCATAGAGAGGTGACTTTGTCAAAAGAGGCAATGGTACTTGGGGCAGACGAACCAGATAACATTGAAAGTGGCCAAGAGTTCATATTTGTAGCGATGGCTGTCCTGCGGTTATGCCTAGCTTCTTCTTGGCTCAATCCGTTAGCGCCCTCATTCCACAGTGGTTAGCTAGGCTATTGGGGGTACATAATATTGAGATAGCCATTTACCAACGGAAAGTTAAACAGCGGCGCAAAAGCGGTATGAAAATCTGGACCCCTCTTACACAATGATGGGATTCACAAACATAATCTAATGTACCTATAAGGCTGTAATGTATATAGGATTTTGTTCTTAAGTTTGGTTATGTAATGATGGGTTAAACAAAAAGAAAAAGCAATGTAATGCTCATGACGTTAATATGCGTATGTTTACCTGTCCGTCACACGGGGGATTGGGGGGGGGAATAAATGTAATACTATGAATAAAAACATTTAAACAAAAAAAAAGGAATTGCTTCTTCACGATGCTTTTTTACTGTTTGCAATCGCTGCTTGCGTGCTCGGGAGGAAATATCTCGCGAACACACATTTAAGAATGCAGACAAGCAAAAAAATTCGCGAAGCAGCGGAACGCAGAATTTTGGGCAATTTCGAGTTCTCCGCGGAACACAAAATTACCCAAATTACGCAAATTCCGTGAACGGAACAGAATTTACCGCCCAGGCCTACAATTTATGTCCATGAAAGATGCTGCATACTCACTTTTGCATATTGAAAAGTTAAAACCTTTACCATTTTCTGTGGCCGAAACAAATTCAGCTGTTTGGCTTATTAATGAGTTAATAAACGTTACCTTTTCCACTGTTTAAATTCGAAGCATGTTGGAAGCACTATGCCATAGGCAGATATAAACCCTTAGGTAGCGCATATCTCCATGAAGTTTGGTCTCTGCCATTTACCTATAGGTGCCTGAGGGAAGGTAAAGAGGTTTACTTAAAAGGGGAAGATTGAAATTCAACACCAGATCACTCTTTGGTTTGTAGGAATTTACAATTGCACAGCTCTTGTAATTCTGACACCCCTAATTTGGCCTGTATTTTAAAAAGTACAAACACCCGGCTATAAAACCGACTTTCACGTTGCTAGCAAAAGGTAGTTATTTGCTTTTTAATAATGAAAATTGCTGTGGTCTGCTGGCAGGAATTCCGTACATTGTGACTGTCTCCCAACATGTAGTCTGCTGTTAAAATGTGCTGTTCCCTCCTCCTCATGGAAAGCTCGATGTATCCATCTGGCCTTCCATTCCGACCTTGAAAGCAGAGTTCAACAAGATGAGTCGAATAAGGACTTGTCTCAGAAAGAAGACACCCTTAATTCTTCGCGTGAAACATTCGTCTTTCACATGGCAAACACTCGCACCGAGGTACATGCTCCTCTGAATACTGATCTCCCCCTGCATTTTGGTGCGTTGATTCACACTATATTTAATGCCTCATCGACCACAGGCTTGGCGCACTTTTTTAAAGTAGTAAGTTCTGGCCTTGTGACTTCATTCCAAGCTATATTTGGTGTGATACCAGCATTTTTTCATTCTATTTTTTCCAGCCTCCTTGGCGGTTTACCATTAATTCTTGCCCTGGCTGCTAGTGTGCTGCTGTTAATTTGCCTGCTTAAAAATGGCTGCACAACCTGCGTCACATGACAGTCTGCCCCGGCTGCTCCTATTTCGCAACCCAATGCTTGAATACTATGGAATGCTGCCTCTGGCTACATTGAGTGCAGCATATGGATTATCGTTTCAATTCTCCTCCTTCACATGCGTGCAGCCTGTCTTCCATTGCCTGGATTTCTGCTTTGAATGGGCTCTGGATTTGTGTCTCTGCAATACGGTGTCTCCCAACCCGGATTATGACCAGCTGAGGAGCTCCTTATTTGCTCAAGAACTGCAATGTTCTGGCACAGGGGTTATGGCCTTTGCAGCGATGCATGGAGTCCTAGGAAATTGGAATATTTGTGCAGCGGTACATGACTTCCTGGCACGCAGGTATTTTGAAGAATATCCGAGTTGTCCTATGATGGTGCTAGAGGCTCTGGATATTGAAGAACATGTACGTTCCTTTCCATTACTGAATTGGATGGCTGAAATGTTTTCAGATGAGAACAATGACTGCCTATTAGAAGCAGTTGCACTTTACTGTGCCTATACACTGTTGGATTGAAGAGGCATTTTTCCAGCTTCGAAACGTGTACTGGACTAGTGATTTTTTTTTTCATTTTTTCCCTTCTTTACATTTTTTGTGTTGGACACTAGACTGCCCGGCAGGTTTTTAAATTTTATGTGGTTAAAAAAATTGGAATTTACTCCCAATTTTCCATTTTGGCAACTTTTGAACTCGGTTCTGCCTCTCGAACTTGAACTCTGCGTTCCCATATTGCCCCCCTGTGTGTACGTGTTCTGATCAAGGGAGGGTGTAGTGAGGGCAGGGCTTTGTTTGCGCACATTGCTATTTTAGCATAGGTTTTATAACACTAACTATGAGTTACTATCTATATGAATAAATGAAGTGCTGTTTGTATGAGTGTTAGGGGTAGGTCTTTAGTGTTTAGGGTAGTGTAGTGGTGTTTGTGTAATGAACTGGTTGTGCTGGGGATAGATTTAGGGTTTAAGGTAGTGCATTGGTCTTTGTGTAGAGTAGGGGGTCGTGTTGGTGGTAGATTTAGCGTTTAGGGTAGTAAACTGGTGTTTGTGTAGTGTAGGGGGTCGTGCTGAGGGTAGGGTTTTAAGGTTTAGGATAGTGCAGTGGTGTTCGTCTACTGTAGGGGTAGTGTTTCAGGGTTTAAAGTAGTGCAGTGGTGTTTATGTAGTATAGAAGATCATGCTGGGGTAGTGTTTTAGGGTTTAGGATAGTGTAGTGGTGTTTGTGAAGTGTAGTGGTTGTGCTGGGGAATGTATTACCATTACACTATGACCACCCTAAGCACAATTATCAGTAGTAACTACCAAACATTTCCAGGTGAAGTTATCAGCAAAATGCTAGGAAAATGTTTATCAATATTAAATGCTTCTAATCAAGTAAAATTCAAATCATCACATGCAGTGTGCCACAAATGGTATTACCACAGCTATAAGTCTCCCCAACTTAGATTTAAAGTGGATAAACATGTTTCATGTGACAGACCCATAGGCTAACTCTGCAGCTTCCACATAGTTCAACACCTTCCACATACTCAGCAAAACCTTCAAATAGACCCAACCCCCTAATTAAGGAAGACCATCACCCAAGCACTCATCACCAGCAGGCTGGACTACGAGAACGCCCTCTATGCCAGAATCAACAAATCTCTACTCCATAAACTGGAGACTGTCCAGAACACCGCAGCTAGACTCATCCTTAGCATCCCACGACAAGACCACACTACCCAGCATAAACGAGCACTCGACTTGCTCTCCATTGAAAAAAGAGTGACCTTCAAGCTGCTCACACACACCTATAAAGCCCTCCACAACACCGGACTCCAATACCTCAATCTCCTTTTACACCCCCAAAAGAAACCTCCACTCCGCTGACCAGGCCTTGGCCGAAATCCTCTGTATCCACAGAACCAGACAGGAGGCACAACCTTCTCCTACAACATGGCCAAGACCTGGAATGAACTCCCCCTCAGCATTAGATGAACCCCCACACTTTAAAGCATTCAGGAAGAGCCATAAGACCTGTCTTTTCGAATCACCAAAGCTGCACAAATCCCCCCCACACACTCCCTCAGTGCCTGGAAACCCTCACAGGTGAGTACTGCGCTCTCTACATCTCTAATTGATTAATTGATACACCACCACAGTGTGTGTTTGAGTGTTATCAACAGGCCCTGCCATTGGTTTGGCTGTCTGTAACTCTTAAGGGTAGTGAAATGAGCAGTACTACCTTCTTTAATATACACAGAATCTCTGAGATTGGCTTGGTTTGGCTTCACCTCTGAGAGCTACTTTCAGGGTGCTGGTGAGCTACCAGTAGCTCCTGAGCTACTAGTTGGAGACCCCTGGTATGTATAGTGAGTGGGGAATAGTAGTCCTGAAGCACAAATGTGAAGGTTATTACACCACTACATGCATAATACATAGCACTTTGAATCACTCCATTCCCTAAAGGCTAGCTCACTGCATGAGTACATGCTTACTGACTGAATGATTACATTAATATAAGTAAAGACACTGGGTGAATTCTTAATTGGTTGACTTTACTTTAGTGAATGAGTTACTACATGGTACTGAAAGACTCATTTTGAAATTGCAACAGCAGTCACACTGTGTTTGCTGGAGTATATAGATAGTGACTGGTGAATTGTAGGCCTGAAGCACAACTGTGAAGGTAGTTACACAACTACATGCATAATGCATAGTAGTTTGAAGCACTGCATACCCTAAAGCCTGGCTTACTGCAAGGGTACATGTACTTATGTAACTGCAACCACATCAAACAACCAAATCATTCTCTCTCAATTTTGCCAAATGGACACTGATTCATAGTGTATGATTCTAGACAAATAACAGTGGGGTAAATTACCAAGCAATAGCCATAATTATCGCTATTGCTTGGTTAGCGAGAAAAAATTATCGCCGAGTTGCGGCGATTTTTATCGCAGATAAACCTTGGTATTACTGACTGAAAAGTCAGCGATATTCAGGCATTATTGAGCTAATGCTCTTAGCCATGTTATCCACCTCCCATTGGATAACATGGCTAAGAACTGCTCAGGGGCAGGTGTTAGCTTTTGGAGATATTTGCGCTTAGCGCGAATATCTCCAAAAGTTGGTAATAGGAGATAGCGATGTTAGCGACTGTTTCCAGTCGCTAAGATCTTGGCACGCCCACTTTGCATGTCATTAGTGATAAATATCACTGACATGCAAAGCGGGGCCCAGGATGGTCGCTATCTCCTACTAGCTGTCGCTAACTGGTGTTAACGACAGCTAGGTAATAGGGAGATAATTTTATCTCAGCTTTCTTGGCTTTTAAAGCCAAAAAAGCGGAGATAAATCCCCTTGATAATATGCCCCCAACATCCCTTGCATTATATAAAGAAAGATTAAGAATATTAGATAAAAAACTATTAAAACCGGAGTAATGGAATGAAATAAATTAATAGTCGGATATAAATTAGAATACTCAAAGTTTAATAGAGAGTATCTCTGGCACGGGAAGCAGGGAAAATAGGAGTTTAGGGTAATGAAGAATAATAAAAAAAGTTTTACAAAAAAGGGAAGTTACTAGAAAGGTAAATAACAAAAAAGAGGAATGAATAGTAATACTCGTATTAAAAAAGTAACTTATAGAAATGCTTTGATAAGAAAAATTTATAAAGCATTTTAGAAATATTCAAACGTTAAAAAGTATGGAAAGAGGCACGTTTACATAAACACGTGACGCACTAAGACAGTGGAAATGAGAACACCTGTCAACTGAAAAATGGGACTTAAAAGTGGGAGGAGCAACAAATTGACCCCATAGAATATTAAGTAACCAAAAAGTATATAAACCACACCCGTGGGATAATTAGTTTTGTTTCAGTGAATCAATATGGGCGAAGAAATTACTAGTAAGGTAATGATTCGGGGCTGCGAAAGCATCTTGAGAATATCTTTCATTTCCTCAGAGGGAACATATTGTTAATGTATATTAAAAAATATATTAAACATTATCTTCCTTCCAGAGGAGTTGGATGAATTTCGACGGAGGAAGGAAATAATATCGAAGCGAGGTAAATTATCTGAATGGGTATATGTTTGATATTTTTAAAAAAGAAAGCAAAAAAAAATTAATCATTATAGAATGTGGCATGATTAAGTTTAAATGGAATATAATAACAAGTTGACAAAATAACCATTACAAGAAATATAAGTTAATTAAGGAATTACTACATACAAAGTAATAATTAAGAGCAATGCCATCATCTTGAATTTAATCTTTTATTTCCACAGAGGGATTATATTGTTTTTTTTTTTTTTTTTTGGAAAACCTTTATTGAAAATTCAAGGCACGCAGCTATTCAGCCCTACATCCCTGAGGCTAGGCAGCATTATAAAGAATGGAGAAGAGGTGCGCACAAATCAAATCAAGGAGCAAATCAGGTTTAATTTTATATTATAAATAAGAAACCTAAAAAACCAACAAGAAGAGAACAATAAAGAAAGAAGGTGGCAAGGTACAACACATGAGCGGCAATGCACAATTCCAGGGGGCGGGTGGGACCATTTAGCTCTCTATAATAACCATACTGGAGATGCATACAAAATGGGGGGGGGGAGAAAAGCAGGATTCCGTTGAAGTAGAAAGTCGGGCGGAGGGAAGGGCTAGGGAGAGAGACGAACCTCCAGCGGACCTATATCGGGGGGCACACAAATATCACCTCTATATTCATTCCACGCACCCCAAACCACCCCCCACCTCTTGGGCTTACCCCTGGCCACATACACAGTCTTCTCACGGAGCATGCACCAATCCATATTGGTTTTCCACAGTTCCACGGTGGGGGGAGTTGGGGCACCCCACTTTTGAGCAATGTCTCGCTTGGCCACCATGTACCCCAGGGGATTATATTGTTAATGTATATTTTAATTTATATATAACTTTATGATCCTACAACTGGAGTTGGATGACTTTCAACAGAGGATTTCAAAACATAATAAATAATATTTTTTTTAGCATGCAAGTATTTCTTAATGATTGAAAAATGTATAAATAAACTATTGACGAAAAAACGAAATACTTGGGATTAAAAGAGAATACTCTTTATCTTCTAGAGTGAAAATTGGCTAAAAGTATTTATATTGAGTAGTGCTTTCACCAATTTTCACTCGAGAAGAACAGGAGAATTATCTTCGCAAGCACTTTTTTTGAAAAAATATTATAATTGTGGCTTCAAATGTTAATAGTTCTTTCCATTTTTAAAAATGATTGTTAAATGTAATATTGACATGAAATGTACATAAAAAAAGAAATATGAAGTAGTGAGAGAGTGTTTGTCGTAGCACTTCTATTCTACTTTATCTGAAAGTAAATGGGGCAACACTTATATAATGTAGACATAAGGAATGAGTGCTTATGATAAAATAAATGTGGTCCAACGCGTTATATCAATGAATGAAAAAAATATTTTGCATTTCACCCATGTGATGAATATAAAAGACTCCAAAAAATATTTTAAAAACTTGTGCATTTTTCTTTCAAGGATGGTTTGAAGAATTATACATTTAATGAAAGGACAAAGTACTCCATGCTAAAAGAGAAAAGTCTATATAGAAACAACAATGGTCCCTGGCAAGGAGACGAATGATTGAAAATGAATATAGACTAAGTCAGTTCTATATTAGCGAAGACATGCCCAGCCGGGCAGAGGTCCTACAAGTCAGCACAATTATGATAGAATAGAAAATAGAATAATATTTTTAAATCCCTTCACAGTCAACAAACTCGTAAGCACAGTAGACAGTTTAAATTAAAAACACCCTACCACATCTAGGGGCATATCATGAAGAAGGGTTTGAAACGCATTGTAAAATAAAGTGTGTCACAAAATGGGCTACATACATGGTGAGGTTATCTTAACGTCACATAGAAAAAACAAGCCAATCAACATTAGGATCAGGAAGGTAGAGTTAACCACACAACAGCCAATCAAATGTTTTTCAAAATCTACGCAATGAAGGGATTGGTCGGTAATACGTCTTCTTACAATGCTTCACAACCAATGAAAAAGAGGTGTAGAAAGTTTCTGTTTTTAACATACGAACAAATCAGATGACCTTGCAAGTACACGCAGCGAGTGGCAATTA
Organism: Lissotriton vulgaris; assembly: GCF_964263255.1. Lineage (NCBI taxonomy): Eukaryota > Metazoa > Chordata > Amphibia > Caudata > Salamandridae > Lissotriton > Lissotriton vulgaris. The sequence continues at coordinate 693,157,354 of NC_141691.1, read as the reverse complement.
TTAAAGATGACTTGCAGAATAAGTACGCACTTATCTGCCAGACCCCATTTATTGATTAACCTGGCTCTCAAGTCTAAACACGTCGGAAATCACCTCTCGTCACTTTCTCTTCTTCCTGGTTCACAGTGAAAGTGCGCGTCTCCTTCTCCTTTACCTCCTTTCTTTTTCATAGTAATTGTTACTCATACACTATCCAGCAAATACCCCACAGATGCAACCCCCAGGATTTGCAATAGTAATTGTTACTCATACACTATTCAACACATACCATACAGATGCACCCTCCTGGAGTTAGAATAGTAATTGTTACCCCTACACTAACATGCACTTACCCTACAGATGCACCCCCTGGACTTACAATAGTAATTGTTACCCCTACACTAACCTGCACTTATCCTACAGATGCACCCTGCTCTCTCTTTCTAAATCCAAACCAGATTTACAACACCCTTGCACCACTTTCGCGTCACTTTTCCCATCTTAAAAGTAATGCAATAGTAATGCAATGAACTTGTAAACCTACCCCCATCCACATTAGGAGCAAAACAAGTACACAACTCATTCACTTCTTTATCGATCACAATTAGACAGTGTTGTTTCACGATTCACAATGAACCTCAATAAATACTTTGTGCCTATTTAAATGGAAGACGAGATTGTCGACATTACAAAACTTAGTGACATATTTATAAAGACAGAGTTAAAATTGTCATCGCTTTAACACCTGCAAAGTACAACAAAAACACTGAAAATAGACTTCAAAATCCTTTGTTATCCTACCGGAAGACTTTCTCATCATTGCTGTTTCCTATACAAGATTGAGAGCCACCTCTGGGGCTATAGAAATTAGAAGTGTGGGGACCTCAATGACCCCCCTCAAGCCCTGGGAACTACCACCCCTGGGATTTTGTGTATTGTGGGAGGCAGACTGCGTGGCCCTATGCCTGCAGCCCTCAAGGGCCCTGGGGACCGCCACGCCCCAGGGCCAGCTCCTGCAATCTCCAGGGGTAAACTGCTGTTTACTATGAGAGGGTGGGAGTCTCGCGGCTCCTGCCCTCCCATAGCAAACTTACTTTGGATTTTGAAAGACACAGCAGTGAAATCTATTCTCACTTTCAAAATCCAAAGCAGATTTCTTTTCCATATGCATCTTAGCATCTCCCCATGTGGAAAAGCAATACTGGCTCCCGAAGGATGCGAGGAGCCGGCAGGACCATGGGGACATTGTGGCTCCCCCCACGGTCCCTAACATTTTTTATAAGACCCGGGGGATTGGGTCCCCGGGGATATTAGAATTTACTGATAGGGGCTATTTTTGCACAGTAAAATTAAAAGTCACTCACCCAGCGCAGCGCTCAGTGCGGCCCCCCTTGTGTAAATGCGCTGGATGCACGACTCATAATCTGTAGGGTGCACAACTCCAGCGCCTTTGATGCACAATTTCTACGCGTTTGGGAGCCGGCATTGTTTTTCCACATGGGGAGCTACTAACATGCAGCTCCCCATGTGGAAAAACAATCTCATTTACATTTTGAAAGAGAGAACATATTTCCTTGCTATCAGGGGGCGGGACGGACACCCCAGGACACTGCAGGAACAGATCCTCCCACAATACATAAAGCCCCGAGGCTTTGGAGACATTGCACCCCCCAACCATTTATTTTTTGTAGCTCCGGGGGGTAACGGGCCCTCAAGTGCTCTAAGAGGGGGGCCATGCAGTCCCCCCTCCCACAATACATAAAGCTCCGGGAGGTGGTGGTCCCCATGGCTTTGGGGACCTTGGACCCCTCCCCCCACCATTTTTTTCTTTTTAGCCCTGGGGGTTGATGATCCCCGGGGCTGGGGGGCCCCTCCGGCCCCCCCCCATAAAATATAATAATTTTGCCCCCAGTATTTACCCCCCCCCTGGGGGCTAATTATAAGGGCCCCCCATAAAATGTAATAATTTTGCCCCCGGTATTAACCCCCCTCGGGGGCTAATTATAAAAAAAAAGCTCTGTTTTATTTTATTTATTTTATATATTTTACAGCAGAGTCTGTGCACCCTACACACACCTGCCGGGTTTTAAAAAAAATGTTGCGCCCTGGGGGTCCTGCTGGGAGCTCCTAAGCAGGTGTAGAAGGTAAAATTATGTCTACCCTACACCCTTTGTACGTTTTGCACACATATTCCACTGACTTCCTCATCCTCGCTTCTACCGAGGCACAAAATGGCTGCCAACAGTTCCTGGCTTAGAATGTTAACAACCACTTGACAGCCAATTAGCATTGAGCGCGTGATCGGAAGGGTGCGCTTATGGTACAATGACAATCCTCGGACACTCCGCGGATCCACTGGGCCCATAGATATATAAATGACTTTAAGTGTAATTTTCTCAGGAACTATTGAACAGATTTACACCATTTAAGCAAAAGGCAAAAATCTGAACCGAGGGCTACCTCTTTCCCAAATCTGGTGTAATTCCGTTCAGCCGTTTGGGCTGTAGCTGTGACTAAAGGTCCTATGGGAAATTGCATGGGGAAAACACGTTTTGGGACTCCCCTTTTTTCTCGGCCCCCACTTGACAGATCACCCTGAAACTTTCAGCAGACCAGAGCTGGCCAAAAGTTTGGAAAATTCATCATGCGTCGCCAAAGTTATTGGGAATAGAATGTTGCAGATTTCCTATGTATAATAGGTCCCAACTATAACTACCTACTGGCGACCGCCAGTAGGTAATATATATATATATATATATATATATATATATATATATATATATATATATATATATATATATATATATATCCAATTGCAGGGTGCACAAAAGTGAAGGAGTCTTTACCCGGAGAAGTTGGAACACAGGCTTTATTTATCTTTCCTGCCAGCAAAAGGTCTCTGCATCCCATCCATTTCAAATATGCGCTGGACGCGTTTCAAGACAGAAGTCTCTTCATCAGCGGCATGTTGATTTGAAGCTGCTTGCACGTTTCCTCACACGCACCTGAATTAATACCTCACCGCTGTGGGCGTGGCTTGTTACAGAGCCTGCTGGCTCTTGTAGTGCGCTGTGGTTCTTACCCTGGTGGGCGTGCACATAGTTCCAAATAATAAACACAGTAAGTTCCCAGTGGATGGAGGGGGGTGACTGCCGATGCCTTTTGCCCTGCTTTGCGGTCGATATCCTGGTGAGCGGCTGTCGTCCCGCACCGCCAACCACTCACTCTCCGCTCCTGTAAATCCCAATGCCGCCAGCATCAGGACAGGACCCACAGCTAGGTGGTGAGCCTCCTTCGCGACCGTAGCCAGCCGCTATATATATATATATGTTAGCACACACCTCCGTAATCTTTGCGAAGGTCAAGAAAGGACGGCACTCCAAGTTGTTGTTTTCACCAACAGTGGTTTATTGGCAGACCCCCCTGCCCCCCTGACATACGCGTTTCACCGATTTGGCTTCTTCAGTGTCAGCCATTCTTTGTGTACACCGTCATTAAATCCTCTACCACTTCCCCAAACATAGAAAGTGGACTATTGCTCGCCTTGATGGTTTTGGCGGCCATATTCAAACGTGCAATTTTACAATTCGTTTGTAGCATTGTATCATCATGTTAACATGGGGTGTAAAATGACATTTGGAAAAAGTGCCCGTGCAAAAGTGCATATAATAATAAAAATATTAAAAACACTTAGTTGATTGTTAAGGCAAGTTATCAGCGAACATTCATTCACACACATACAGAAAATGTTTTACTCTATCTTTGTGTCCACCTTGTTTAGCATGAATTCATTGTGGCAATTTCCAGAAGATGTAAATTATTTTGGTATTCATGTGATTGTTGGATTAACACATTGTATATAGCCCTAAATGGGCTAAGTGGGCGGTTTGTGTGTATGCCTTGTTTTATCAACACACATTATGGAGCCCTGTATGGGCCAGGATCCATATTTATCAATTCATAGTACCAGTTTTTTGAGCTGCAGACTCAAAAAATACATGTTTAAGATTACAGGTCTTACTTGTTCTTATTGCAATTCAGATTTTCTCTTCCTGAACCAATCTGGGAGTGGATTTTAATTTATTCTAAGTGTACCCAAAGTTCTTCGTCATTGTTGAGCCCTTTCGGCTGCATACTCTGGAGGTCAATGATGTACCTGGACTCCATTGCCCTAAGGAGTCTTATCCTGTCCCCACCACGTTGCTTTCTATCAAGTTGGTCTATAAGATAGAAGGATAGTAGATCCCTGTTGCTATCATGGTGGGTCTCAAAATGGCGTGCCACCGGGTAGTTCTTGTCCTTGTTGGCGATGGCACGCATATGTTCCAGGATACGTTTTTTGGCTTGGTTGATGGTGCTGCCAATATATCTTTTCGTACATGGGCATACCAGGCAATAAACTACAAATTCTGAATTGCAGTTCAGAAATTTCTTAATTTCTCTCATTGGCCTTGGGTCGTTCATCCTCCCTTCATATTTGGTTCTTTTCTTGCTGAATTTGCAGGCCTTGCAATGCATGCAAGGAAAGAAACCATTGATTGGCTTGTTTCTCATACTCTTGGGGGGGTCAGTGTAGTGGCTTCTCACAAGATGGTCACTTAAGGATTGGCAGCGTCTGTAAGTAATAGGTGGTCTATCTGGTATCAGTCCCTTAAGTGTTGGATCTGTGCCTAGGATGTGCCAGTTCTTATTGAATATTTGCACCAGTTCATTCGATCTCATGTTATAACTGGTGATCATCCTAGTGGTGCCATCATCTGTTTTCTTTCTGGTGGTAACCTGTAAGAGGTCCTTCCTGTCAATAATATCTACTCGCTTAGTTGTTTCATCGAGTAATGATCTAGAGTACCCTCTTTCTCTGAATCTAATTACCGCCCCTTCCTGCGCCTGTCTGAAATCATTGGAATCTGAGCAATTCCTTTTGATGCGCAATAATTCTCCAAAGGGGATGTTTCTCACCATACTCTTCGGGTGGTGGCTGGCCGCGTGTAGCACGGTGTTGCCAGCCGAAGGCTTGCGGTAAAGCTTAGTACACAGGGTTTTCTCATTGACAAAGGCCTCAGGTCGAGATAATATATTGAGGACTTGCTCATTGTGCTGGTAAATTTGAGATTTAACTCGTTGTCGTTTAGCCTTGCCACGTACTCCTCAGCCGAGGAGACGTCACCCCGCCAAACGACAAACAAGTCGTCTATATATCTCGACCAGATCATGATGTTATCCAGCCACTTTTCGTTGGACCCCCCCCAGGCCACGTGCTTCTCCCACCAGCCCACGAAAAGGTTCGCTTAGCTGGGGGCAAGCACGTGCCCATCGCGGTCCCTCTAAGTTGGTGGTACATGTTACCTGCAAATAAGAACATGTTATTGTAGAGGCAGAATTCAGTCATTTTTACTAGCATTTTGTTATGCTGATGGTACTGCATACTCTTCTTGCCCAATAACCATTTCACGGCAGAGATCCCATTCTGGTGTTCAATACAGGTATATAGGCTTGTGACATCTAGGGTGATGAGAAGCATATCATCCTCCCACCCAATCCCATCAATCTGCCTTATAAAGTCCTGGGTGTCTCTAACATAAGAAGGGAGATCTTTTACAAATGGAGATAGATATCCATCTATAAATCTCGACGTGTTTTCGAGTAAACTTCCTATGGAAGAGACAATTGGTCTGCCTGGGGGGTTGTGAATGTCCTTGTGCACCTTGGGAAGATGATAAAATGTTGGAATGATTGGGTGCTCACAAAGTAAATACTCATATTCTTGTTTATTGAGCATACCCTCCTCCTTCCAACCCCCAAGTAAATTGTGATATTCTGTGACACAGTTCCCAAAGTCCCTTTTGTCCATGATTCTGTAGCAGTCAGAGTCATTCAGTTGTCTTAATGCCTCTCTTTTGTACTGTTCTTTGGTGAAGATGACAATATTGCCCCCTTTGTCTGAAGACTTTATTTCGATGGTCGTATCTTCTTTGAGGGATTTTATTGCTTCCCATTCTGATCTTGAAATATTGGAAGTTTTCTTGGTTAGCTCCGGACTTTTCTTTATCATTTTTTCCATATCCTGTAGGATAGCGTCATTAAACACATCTATAGCATCATGTGTTACATGGGGTAAAAATCTGGATTTGCGTTTGCAATGACTTGGGTCTCTAATTTGTGTGACTTCCTCCCTTCTTAGAACCTCCAGCGAACTTGGGATGTCTTCTGAGTCCGCGAGTTCATGGGCCACTCTGAGGGCTGGGAGATCATTGCTTGCTAGGCATGGTTCTGATGTTAGAGTTGCCGCCATATTCTCTGTGTTTTCTGAGAGATTCTTGTTTGCAAAGATTTTCTGTAATTTAAGTTTTCGAACAAACTTGAAGATATCAATCCTGGTTTCGACTGGATCGAATTTGGCAGTGGGGCAAAATGTAAGTCCTTTTTTGAGGACACTCTTCGTGTGCTGTTAGAGTCCTCTCTGAGAGGTTGATGATCGTATGTTCTTCTTCTATTGCCATCTTCCTCTCCTCCCCCTGCTCCGAGTCACCATTGGTGGTGCGGCTTGAGCGTCCTCTCCTGCCGCGCCTTGTTTTCCTTTTCCTTTTCCTTTCTTTGATGTTGTTTTTTGTGATGCTTGTGATGGTGCTCGATACCTTGTCTCCTGCATCACTTGATATTCGTCTAAAAAAGGTTCGGGGACTGTATTCTCATTCACATTGGTTTTCTTCTTTTGTTTGTTCCCTTTGGCAGATTCATCCTCTGACTGGGATGCCTCAGATTCCGATGTTATTGCCCCTGAGCGTGTTGGTCCTCCCTGGGCAAGTCTTTTCCTTGTCGCATCAAATTTTTTTGCAAAGGTTAGGATTCTGCCAGTTAGATAATCCTGCTCGTCTCTTAAGAATTTGGTTTATTTTCTCTTTTTGATGCCATTTTCATAGTCTTTGAGTCTTTTCTGCATGGCATTGCGCAAATCCTCAGCTGCCTTGATATCCTTGTCCTTGCTGATCAGATCCTCCAGTTTTTGGATTTCGGCGAGGGCTTTATCCCTATCACTCCAGGCATATTTTATTAACATTAGTAGCATTCCCCTACTACTTTCGGCCGTGTACAATGCCCAATCTTTCAGCAACTGTGGGTCTGGGTTTTCATAAGAGGGAATGGTGAAGATTCTCAAACCTCTTGGGACCCGATTGCAGTCAACATAATTTTGGAGTGAAGTTGCCTCCCACCATTTCCGGACTTCCCTTTCGGTCATTCTCTCCAATTGTAGGAACAGTGTCTGTAAATTTGTTGCAGATGTTGTGGGGTTCGTGGCCCCCGCGGTAGTGACAGTAATTGCATTTGCGCTTTTAAATATGCTTTCTGCCTCCCGTTCTCTCTCTGCTGTGGATGACATGTTGCTGCAATTGACTGGTACTTTTGAGGCACTGTTAATCCCGCGTTGTTCCCGCGTTTCGAGTGTACAGTCTATGGGGGCAGTAAGGCAGTTAGCGGGGGGTCCGCCACAGGTAACCTGCTATTTGCGGGTCAGAGATACGTGTTTGCCAATAGCTGTTGCAAATAAATAGGAAACGTAGGTACTTGCGCACCGCTTACCCTCCGCCGGACCTTCCCAGCCACCGCTCGTATCCCAAGCAGTTGCCGCGTCTGTCTCGTGTTGGTTCAGCGTGTGCAGATTTCCCTCGCTTCTTGTTGAGACGGCAGCACACCCTTCGTCCTGCCTCCAGTAATCCTCGGATGATCCCCGTATCTTGGGTCGACGGCCAAATGAATTTTTCGAACAGCTCCCTTCACCGCCGTCGCTCCTCCTCATTACCCGGGTGCTCAATCCCGCGTTGGTGAGACGCGTTTCAATGTTAGCACACACCTCCGTAATCTTTGCGAAGGTCAAGAAAGGACGGCACTCCAAGTTGTTGTTTTCACCAACAGTGGTTTATTGGCAGACCCCCCTGCCTCCCTGACATACGCGTTTCACCGATTTGGCTTCTTCAGTGTCAGCCATTCTTTGTGTACACAGTCATTAAATCCCCTACCACTTCCCCAAACATAGAAAGTGGACTATTGCTCGCCTTGATGGTTTTGGCGGCCATATTCAAACGTGCAATTTTACAATTCGTTTGTAGCATTGTATCATCATGTTAACATGGGGTGTAAAATGACATTTGGAAAAAGTGCCCGTGCAAAAGTGCATATAATAATAAAAATATTAAAAACACTTAGTTGATTGTTAAGGCAAGTTATCAGCGAACATTCATTCACACACATACAGAAAATGTTTTACTCTATCTTTGTGTCCACCTTGTTTAGCATGAATTCATTGTGGCAATTTCCAGAAGATGTAAATTATTCTGGTATTCATGTGATTGTTGGATTAACACATTGTATATAGCCCTAAATGGGCTAAGTGGGCGGTGTGTGTGTATGCCTTGTTTTATCAACACACAAACAACAAAAAAACAAACAAAAAAAAAAAAAAATAATATATATATATATATATATATATATATATATATATATATATATATATATATATATATATATATATATATATATATATATATATATAGGATATAGGAAATCCGCAACATTCTATTTGGAATAACTTTGGTGTCGATCTAGTAATTTGCGTGCAATTTTCAAAAATTCGGGCCAGCTCAGTTCTGCTCCTTCCCTGAATGTTTTGGGGGGATTCGTCAAGCGGGGGCTGAGTAAAAAGGGGGGTCCAAAACGTGTTTTCCCCATGTTAATTTCCATAGGACATTTAGACACGGCTACAGCCCGAACCGCTGAACGGAATTACAGCAAACTTGGCAAAATTGTAGGGACTGGTACCCAGAAGTGCCTTTTCTATATTTGGTGAACATTGCTCTAGTGGTTTTTACAAAAATTTACTTCTGAAAAATGTATATATCTATATGCGCGCTGAGAGCGCTTTGGGTACGCGTACCCGTAAGCGCACCCGGCGCGCCACGGAAGTGCACAAGCAGAAAGCTGATTGGCTCTCGGGTATCTGTCAACATTCCAAACAGTACAGAGAGTCTGCCATCTTGTGTCTCGGTAGAATCGAGATACAAGAGGTAAAAAAACAAAAGGGGAATACTATAAAAGGGGGCAGGGTAGAGACCCCCTCACCCCCTAGGTATTCTTAGGGGGGCCTAGGAGGACCCTGAAGGGCAAAAACACTATTATTTTTTGGGGGGGAAATTTTGGAGAGTGCGCTCCGGGTGCGCGTACAGGTACGCGTACCCGAGGAAAACAAGAGAAAATCTTTTCAGTAAAAAAAGAATTTAGAGTGTTTAGAGGTAGGGTAGCTCTGAAAAGAGCTGTTGTGTTATCTGGGTGAATTAAGTACCTACAAGTAGTATTTTTTAACAAATAGACATTATTTTTAACCTTTGGAGTCCTTCAGGGACCCCCCCCGAGAAGGCCTAGGGTGTCAAGAAAACTCAACCCTGCCCCCTTTCCACGTTTTCAACTTTTAATGTTCACTCTCTTCTGAAACCACAAAATGGCAGCGATAGGGTTCGCTCTCCAAACACTCACCGCACACTCTCCGAGCACTCCCCGTGTGCGGACCTATCAAATTTTATTTTATTTTAAAAAAATAAACATTTTTTTTAACCTTTGAAGTCCTTCAGAGAAGAGCAGTGATGGGATGGAGAGAGTTAAAAAACTAGATTGAAAAAAGGGAACTCAGGATTTTAATGAGAAAAGGGCAGTAAGTGAGGTACAGTGATGGAAAAAATACATAAAAGAGAAGAGATGTCAGATACAAACAGGAGAAAGTATAGTGTGAGAAGGTGAGTAACTATGAGTAAATTTACTATGTAACTCAAAAATGTTGCACTCTATGCTACAAGTCTCAATTCATACCACAATCACTTGGCCACTACCGCATAAATTACGTTTAAAAAAGTATAATTTTCAAACAATTTTTAATTACTAAATATAAATTTATTGTTCTGAATTTTCATAATTTGAAAGAACTTCTAACAATAAATCGTCAGAAATTTCATCATCGGTAGTCTCCCAAGAAGAATTCTGGAACTCAATGAACTCCAAATATTCAATTAATTCAGAATCAAAAGTTTCATCATACAAATCCCCCATGCCATCTCCTTCTTCAATAAAGTCTTCCATATGTGTGTTCACATCAACTGGATCATTCAAATTGTATATAATAGTCACCGATATTTCAAAAACAATGTCAATTGACTCCTCATTAAGATCCATCATTGCTGTTAGGGTAGTATAAAAAGAGAGAGAGAGAAAGACAGTGAGAGTAAGAAACTTCAACATTAAAAACATTATTCTTATTAACTTAACGTGTACAACATAGTTCCCCTTACAAATTAACAACTAACCTTTTAGAATGCTGTTGAAAGTTCTCACACCAGAAACTGAAAACCAAAAACTCCTCACAAATCTACCTCAGACACAGCAATCACAAAATGGCTGTCATTCCCTCTCATTCTTTACACTTATACCCGTCCCTAACCAATCAAATTTCTTCACACACAAATACTAAACCAAACTAACATTTTAATTGGTTATACAGATCAACACTTTCAAACTCACATAATCTTCAACCTACCCAAAAGGGGCAGGGTAGAGACCCCCTGATCCCCTAGGTATTCTTAGGGGGGTCTAGGAGGACCCTGAAGGGCAAAAACACTATTATTATTTGTTTTTTAATTTCGCGGAGTAAGCTCAGGGTGCGCTTACACGGGCGTTTACAGGTACGCGTACCCTGAGCGCAGCACAGGGAAAAACAGTGAAAAAAATTTGAGTGAAATAATAATTTAGAGTGCTTAGAGGTAGGGTAGCTCTGAAAGGAGCTGTTGTGTTATGTGGATGATTTAAGTACCTACAAGTAGGTACCGATGCAGAGTCTAAAATTCAAGAGGAAGACTCTGTTCCCCTCATCTGAGAAACGTGCACAATCTCTCCTATAGATGCCTTGCATGTTGTAACACAAGTTATTGTGGTATATGGAACCCATACTGTAGTCTCTCAGGTAAGCAGAAACAGATTTATTCACATGTTTCCTTGCTTTCTCAATCTGTGGACAAAATCGGTTGGACCAGTTCCATTTTTGCCTTTGGCATATATTAGAATATACCAAGGCAGTTTTTGGAAAAAGTGACATCAATTGCCCAAAGGTGTCCTTTAAAAGCATTTCCAGACCTACTGCAGTCAAAGTGCTCAGGTCATTGCCACAACAGTGCACAATTATGAGGTCAGGGTGTGGTAGATGCATAAAGGATTTTTCCGATGGTATCAATTGGTGACATCTCAATCCTCTCTGGCCAATCCACATAATATCCACATTTGGTAAATCAAGGCTGGGAATTCCTCTGTTTGCTGCATACCTTTCACTCCAGTGAACATAGCTATGTCCCACAATCCAACCTTTAGGCATTTTGAAGGTAGATGTGGTTGTACTCAGATGATTTGTGGAAATGAACTGGCTGTTTGAAAGTAAGAGTTCTGAAAAAAAATGGTTGAGATTCAGTGCACTTGAAAAAGAAGGATTGTTTGGTGGTTTCTCAAAAATTCAACACTGAAAATGAGGGTGCATGTTTCTGTTTTTTGAAAGAAGTAATTCTAATGGTTGAGAAAAAGTCTTTTTTTTCAATTTTAAAAGCTTTATTCAATCATAAAAAAAACAATTATAAAAGCACATAGATGCATCACATCAATACAGGCGAGTTACAATGTTAAGAACTTGCAATCACTAACGGAAGGGGACACATGTTAATATATCATAGGATCAGGTCTTATCAGTTATTTGGTTAATTGTGAAGACCATACTTTTCCTGACGGACACAGATTTCAGAATAAATACAGGTGTAAAAAAACAAACATCCGGATCATCAAGTGCAAATAAAACCCTCATAGCAGTTTTGATTGTGGACACAGAATATTTTTTTTAAAGCGGCTTAAGATAGGCAATACGGAGGTACAGGTACAATGGACAAATAAGTAAAAAGTGCTCAGTGCTCTGCTTCGAGATTCCATCACATGGGCAGGGGATGGATGGGTGCTTTTTTATCGAGGGGAGAGCCACCAGTTTATGTACGATGCCCAGTCTTAACCGGGTAAGGACATACTAGTGGGATTGCTTAGTAACCACTTTCAGATATTTTGAAAAGCCAGAACTATTCAGATTGTTAGAACAGTAAAATTGATGGGTTGTGAACTGGCTGGCGGCCTCACCGCGCAATTTAGATTTAACCCCTAGATAAATATTTTTAAGCTCCTTTTTTGGGATATCAGTAGCGCTAGCAGGGTCTGCAGAGACATTCAGGTCAAATATGTCTCTGAATGATGTTATGACATAATTGAGCCATGGGATCAGATTACAATTATCAAGGCGTAGGCAATCATTAATGATTCTCCTGGTAAAACCAGTTTCTTCCTTAGCCCAAATCGATCGCCAGGCCATTAGCGGTCTTAAACCAATGAGATCCGACAAAAAGACCAACCCAATTTACTGATGAGCCAACCCAGTAGGGGCAGATGTTGGAAGACAAAGTAGTCTCTTTAAGAAACAGTTTTCCTTCACTTGCAGGTCCCCATGATGGCAATGACCCCAAACACCGGATCCATAGAGAGCAACTGGGGCGCATCTATGGCGATAGACATGCAACATATCAAATATACGTCTACTTCCTAGTTTGGAGGCAAATTTAAAGACACCGAAAGCACTTTTACCCATCTTAGCCGTAACATTAGATATTTCCTGGGTCCACGTACCATTACTATTAAAAGTGATGCCAAGATAGCAAAATTTATCAACCACTTGAATATTCTGATCTTCAAACTGAAAAGTACGTAATTTCCTGACCTTCTTCCCACACGCCATAACAAAAGTTTCAGAGTTATTAATCTTTCGTTCCCCCCCCCTAATAAAATCTGAGAATCTGTCCATCAGTCTCTGCAGACCAATAGGGGTTCTGGAAAGGAGGACCGTATCATCTGCATAAAGCAGCACGGGGTCGCATGGCCCTCAACTAACGGTGAATCAGAATTGACTGATTTCAGCTCTATATCAATAGCATTGATGAAAAGGGAAAAAAGGAGTGGGGCAAGAACGCATCCTTGTCTGATACCTGATTTGACTTTGATGTCATTAGTGCATTCCCCCGCTTGACCAAATCTGATTTGAGCTGATAATTTGGTGTATAATCTGGCCAAAAAAATTGATGATGGCAACTGGGGCAACCAGTTCTAATAGTGTAGACCACAGTAGCTCATGGTCTACCAGGTCGAATGCACTGGATAGGTCCTCAAAGCAAAGAAACAACGAACCATGCTTGGCCCGTGTGTATTTAGCTACAATCAAGTCTAGATTGATGCACTGCTCAATAGTACTGAGGCCCTTGCGAAACCCATATTGGGAATCAGCTAGAATTTCATTGGCCTCTGCCCACTCCTCCAGGCGCACCAAAAGTACCCTACTCATTATTTTCAAGGAGGAGTCAAGAAGGGAGATAGGTCGGTAGTTCTTGGCCTCGCATCTGTTTCCCTTCTTATATATAGGAATAATTATAGACTCACCCCAAGTAGAGGGAATGCTTTCTGTAGCTGCCGCATTAAAAACTTTAGTCAAAAAGGGGGCCCACAACAATATATCAGCCTTATACAAATCAACAGGCACCCCATCATTTAAAGAATCATTGCACAGGATAAGCTGGTGTATTAAGAGGTCAAACACCCTTGCTGAGTTGATTTGCAACATAGTATGATGAACCTTTCACCTGTGTGCTTAGTTAGGTGGGAGTTACCATGGTAACAGGCGGAATGAGCACTGGGAGGATGGGTGAATATTATGTGAGTTTGAAAGTGTTGAAATGTAGAACCAATTAAAATGTTAGTTTGGTTTTGAAATAGTGTGGGAAGAATTTGGATTGGTTAAGTCCAGGGATATGTGTGAAGAATTACAGGAAATCAGGGCCATTTGTGGTTGCAGTGTCTGAGGTACATTTCAGAGATTCTGCTTAAGAAAATCTGGTGTGTGTGTCTGACACTGTTCTAAATCTTCAAAAGCATTTTTAAAGGTGAGTAATGATTCATTTAATATCGCAAAGAGTGCTGTATGCACTATAGGGAAGATTAAGAAGCATATTGGGCTTCTTTATTCTTGCACTGTGTCTCATGTTTTTTTCTAATGCTGGTAAAAAATTTAATGGTGCATATTGGAAATGTATTTTGGAAATGAGTGAAGTTTGTGCGCTATAATGTAGTGATCATTTAAATGGGCTGTGCTCTGTGTCTAAAACGATTTACTATGCTAAATGTTTTTTGGTAAAATGTAAGGGTTTAACATTTTTGACAAGGATCACACTGAGTGTCTGTGTGAAATAAGGAATTATTTTTTCACATTTTCCTATAATGTCACCTGTGTCTCCTCACAGTTTGCATCTCTTAGCTTATAGGTTACTGTTTCTTTTTGCATTGTGTCTCATGATAGTATGTAATGCTGGCAAATAAATGATTGGTGCATATTGGAAATGTATTTTGGAAATTAGTCAGGTTTCTGCCTTGTAATGTAGTGGTCATTTAAATGGGCTGTGCTCTGTGTCTAAAACGATTTACTGTGCTATATGTTTTTGGGTAAAATGTATGGCTTTAACTTTTTTGACAAGTATCACACTGAGTGTCTGTGTGAAATAAGGAATAATATTTTCACATTTTTCTATAATGTCACCTGTATCTCCTCACAGTTTGCATCTCTTAGCTTATAGGGTACTGTTTCTTTTTGCATTGTGTCTTATGATAGTATGTAATAGTGGCAAAACAATGATTGGTGCATCTTGGAAATGTATTTTGGAAATGAGTCAGGTTTCTGCCTTGTAATGTAGTGGTCATTTAAATGGGCTGTGCTCTGTGTCTAAAACGATTTACTATGCTAAATGTTTTTTGGTAAAATGTAAGGGTTTAACATTTTTTTTTTTAAAACCTTTATTATACCTTCTTACAGTTACACAGCAAGTCACCTACAACCCCGAGGGGCCGGCCGCTAAAGGAAAAGAGATAACAGTGACAGCCTTGTAGAAATAAAGTCCACGTTGTAAAGAAGCCACTGTAATGTAAGGCTCGCCACATAAATAAACGAAGGTAACTAATCCACGTTTCATACAAAGTAAATGAGGTTTTCGTTTTCTGTTTTTTGATGAAAAATAAAAAGAAAACCAAAGAACAGCAGGAAATCACAATGCGAACAGTGATAAATAAACATTGCAGGATAGCTGTAGGAAGAATCCCCAGGACAGGATAAGGTGACGTGTATTATCTAGACACAAATGTTGAATGTGTAGAAACTACCATCCCCCCACACCCCTCCCGAAGGTTCCGTTATCTCAACCACTCTCCCTCACTCCATCTCCCCCTCGTCATCTGAGTCCAGCGAATCACCCTCTGGCAGTAGATCACAAATGTCGCCTCGGTACGTATTCCATGGGGACCACACCTTATTCCACTTGCCTGGACAAGCCCGACTCAAGTACACCGCCCTTTCAGTTACCATTGTTCTGTCCATATTCATGCACCATTGTGACGTTGTTGGTAGGTCTCCTGCCCCCCAACGCTGTGCAATGTCCCGCTTCGCCACCATCATTCCCAGTGTCACCCAGAGTCGACCATGCCGGGACAGATCTGTCGGTTCCCACACGTTGAGGAGACACCGCCTTGGCTCCGGAAGAACCGAGACCTCCAGTACCTGGGATACAGTACGCAATATTTGTCGCCAATAATTTTGTATGCGTGGGCATTCCCAAACCGTGTGAAGGAAGGTACCCTCTTCCCCGCAGCCACGCAAGCAAAATGAGTGTGGTGTTCTGTGGATGCGGTGTAGCAGTGTCCTCGTGTAGTATACCCTATGAAGGACCTTTAGCTGGACTAGCCTCATCCTAGCTGATATGCCCACATCTTTTGGAGAAGCCAGAGCCTCATTCCACTCGCACTCATCTAGGGCGCCTACCTCCTGTTCCCACCTTTCCTTGAGGGGAGCCAGAGGATCCGGTGAATTGTTTAGGAGCTTACGGTACGTCAAGGAAGTTGCTCTCTCCACCATGTAGTCAGTCAGGAGTCGATCCTCCAGCGGGGAGGACTCAGGGAGAGTCGATCCAGAGGGGATGGCCGAGAGCAGTGCATGGCGAATCTGCATGTATCGATATGATTCGTGCGGCCCTAGGTCGTATATTTCTCTCAGGCGGGTGAACGAAATGACATACCCCCCGCTCCCACATATCTCCCACTGTGGAAATGCCGATGGTGTCCCAATGGGAAAACCTCTTGCTGGTTCTCAAATTGCCCAAGGCGCGTGCGTCCCAGAGCGGGGTGAGATTTATGATTTTCCCCTTCCATCCTAGCGCAGCTGTCGCCGCGTGCCAGGTTTCCACAGTGAGTTTAGTGGGTCCTATGAGCAGTCTCAACTTTCTCCGATCATAAAGTGGGGCAAGCATGTTATCGATACCCAACTGTGCCCTGTCCGCTTGGAACGCCGGGTCAGACTGTGGGGCGTGTAGCCACTGATTAATGGGCCTAAGTTGTGCTGCCCAGTAATACAGGTGCAAGTTCGGAAGTGCTATGCCCCCATCAAACCAGCCTCTGCAGAGTTTAGCTTGAGCTATGCGCGCCTGCTGGTTGCCCCACAACAGCCCGGAAACTACCGCTGCGACCTTCCTGAAATAACCCGCTGCTACCGGGAATGGTGTGTTATCTAGGATGTATAGAAAGCAGGACAGCGATTTCATTTTGTACAACGCTGCTTTCCCCAGCATTGTTAATGGCAACCCTGCCCAAAAGGTGGCGTCCTGCTTGAGACGCTCCAGCGGTGGTGTCAAGTTCAGTCTCTTGTATTCCAATGGGTTCCCCGTGACATGGATGCCCAAATATTTAAATGAGGAGCCAGCCAGTCTCAGAGGGCAGTCTGGCCCAAGTGTCGGGGTTTGACCCGCCAACACGTACATCTCCGACTTGCTCCAATTTATGGTGTAACCAGAAACCTTACCATGCTCGTCGCACAAGTGTAGAAGAGCCGGAACTCCATGTTCGGGATCCGTCAGATACACCAGCATGTCGTCCGCATAGAGGGACAAGCGGTCTTCCCATCCCTCCTTCCATTGAATTCCCTTGAGCAAGGGGGTCTGTCTTATGCGACTAGCCAGAGGTTCCAGGGTGAGCGCGAAGAGCAGGGGAGACAAAGGGCAACCCTGCCGGGTGCCCCTTCCAAGTGGAAATGTGCGTGAAATGTGGCCATTTGCAACTACGTGAGCCACTGGTGCCGTGTACAGTAGCTTAATCCAAGATATGAAGTTCGGGCCAAAGCCCATGTGAGACAGTACTTCGAAAAGGTAGACCCATTCCACCATGTCGAAAGCCATCTTCGCGTCCAGGGTCAATATAACTGTACTATCACTAAGTTGGTTTGCCCTCGCCAACACCCCATGAACCCTACGAAGATTGAGCGCAGTGTTTCTATGAGGCATGAACCCCGATTGATGTGGGTGGATAAGATCAGGCAGGTGAGCCAGGAGCCGGTTGGCCAGGAGCTTCGCTAAGATTTTACTTTCTGCATTCAGCAGGGAGATGGGGCGGTACGATGAGCATTCCTCCTGAGGCTTGCCGGGCTTTGTTATAGCCACGATCGTGGCCGTTCGCTGGTCCAGTGGGAGATGCCCCCTCTCGCGGCATTCTTCATACATCTGAAGTAGATAAGGACACAAGTCCTCGGAGCGTGCTTGGTACCATTCGACCGGAATGCCGTTCGGACCAAGCGCTTTTCCGGGTTTGAGCGCCCCCATGGCTATCCGTAGTTCGTCAGTGGTCAGTGCCGTATCTAGGTCGGCCATAGCCTCCGGTTGCAGTGTCGGGATATCTGAAATGCCTCGGGGTGTATATCTACTGTGTCTACTCGCTGTATCCCCTCCCCCAACGCCAAGAAATAATCAATGCGTGAGAGACTGTTATGGACTGTAGACAAGGATCACACTGAGTGTCTGTGTGAAATAAGGAATTATATTTTCAAATTTTTCTATAATGTCACCTGTGTCTCCTCACAGTATGCATCTCTTAGCTTATAGGGTACTGTTTTGATGTTTAATATTTCTGACAAGGATCACACTGAGTGTCTGTGTGAAATAAGGAATTATATTTACACATTTGTCTATAATGTCACCTGTGTCTCCTCACAGTTTGCATCTCTTAGCTTATAGGGTACTGTTTTAATGTTTAACATTTTTTACAAGGATCTCACTGAGTGTCAGTGTGATATAACAAATTATATTTTCACATTTTTCTATAATGTCACCTGTGTCTCCTCACAGTTTGCATCTCTTAGCTTATAGGGCATAGGGTACTGTTTTAATGTTTAACATTTTTGACAAGGATCACTCTGAGTGTCAGTGTGATATAACAAATTATATTTTCACATTTTTCTATAATGTCACCTGTGTCTCCTCACAGTTTGCATCTCTTAGCTTATAGGGTACTGTTTTAATGTTTACCATTTTTGACAAGGATCACACTGAGTGTCTGTGTGAAATAAGGAATTATATTTTCACCTTTTTCTATAATGTCACCTGTGTATCCTCACAGTTTGCATCTCTTAGCGCATAGGGTACTGTTTTAATGTTTAATATTTTTGACAAAGATCACACTGAGTGTCTGTGTGAAATAAGGAATTATATTTGCACATTTTTCTATAATGTCACCTGTGTCTCCTTACAGTTTGCATCTCCTAGCTTATAGGGTACTGTTTTAATGTTTAACATTTTTGACAAGGATCACACTGAGTGTCTGTGTGAAATAAGGAATTATATATTCAAATTTTTCTATAATGTCACCTGTGTCTCCTCACAGTTTGCATCTCTTAGCTTATAGGGTACTGTTTCTTTGATCCTTGTCAAAAATGTTAAAGCCATACATTTTACCAAAAAACATTTAGGGCCTCATTTATGAAAAGTGACGCATCGCTGCGTGAAAACAGCGATGCGTCACTTTTCACTGCGCACTCCTTACGACATTCTTGATGCGTCATATTTAATGTATGACGCATCATGTCGCAAGGTATTTCTGACAGATCTGTGCGCAAAAGTGACGCATTGCTGGAGTGTGTCACAAAAGTGACGCAACTCCAGCAATGCGTCCTTTCACATGGGGAAAGCCCCATGTGAAAGGGCCTGCATCAGTCTTACGCCTGCTGTGAGGCAGGCGCAAGATTTTGACGCAACAGCGTCCTAAAAGTGACGCAGTGAAATCTCATAGATTTCACTGGGTCACTATTACGAGGCTTTTTGCGGGGGAACGCCCCCTCCACATACATTATACCTGACGCAGGTATAATGTAGCGCAGGGGTTTACAAAGTGACGCATCTCCTTAGATGCGTCACTTTGTAAATAGTGAGCAACAGGAGGCATGTTTTACGCCGCCGATGCGTCACAAAAAGTGACGCATCGGAAACGCAAAACGGACACAAGGCCTCATAAATGAGACCCTTAGCATAGTAAATCGTTTTAGACACAGAGCACAGCCCATTTAAATAACTACTACATTACAAGGCAGAAACCTGACTCATTTCCAAAATACATTTCCAATATGCACCAATCATTTTTTTGCCAGCATTACATACATTTAAGATGGCACACGGAAAGAGAGAGATAGCGCAGACAGAGACTGAAATGGCACACGGAAAGAGAGAGATAGCGCAGGCAGAGAGTGAGATGACAAAGGCAGAGAGAGAGAGGTGACACACGCAAAGAGAGAGGTGTCACACGCAAAGAGAGAGGTGACACACAGAAAGAGAGAGATGGTGCTTTCACACAGTGAGATGACACAGGCAGAGAGTGAGATGACACAGGCAGAGAGAGATGACACGCAAAGAGAGAGATGGGGCAGAAACAGAGCGAGATGACACATGCAAAGAGAGAGATGGCGCAGGGAGAGAGTGAGTGGCACACACAAAGAGAGAGATAGTGCAGGCAGAGAGTGAGATGACACAGGCAGAGATTGAGATGATACACACAAACAGAGAGATGACACACACAAAGAGAGAGATGGAGAAGAAACAGAGCGAGATGACACACGCAAAGAGAGAGATGGCGCAGGGAGAGAGTGAGATGGCACACAGAGAGAGAGAGATAACGCAGGCAGAGAGTGAGATGACACACGCAAGGAGAAAGATAGCGCAGGCAGAGAGTGAGATGACACAGGCAGAGAGAGAGATGACACACACAAAGAGACAGATGGGGCAGAAACAGAGCTAGATGACACACGCAAAGAGAGAGATGGCACAGGGAGAGAGTGAGATGGCACACGGAAAGAGAGAGATAGCGTAGACAGAGACTGATATGGCACACGGAAACAGAGAGATAGCGCAGGCAGAGAGTGAGATGACACAGGCAGAGAGAGAGATGACACACACAAAGAGAGAGATGACACACAGAAAGAGAGAGATAGCGCAGGCAGAGACTGAGATGACACAGGCAGAGATTGAGATGATACACGCAAACAGAGAGATGACACACACAAAGAGAGAGATGGGGCAGAAACAGAGTGAGATATATATATAGGATATAGGAAATCCGCAACATTCTATTTGGAATAACTTTGGTGTTGATCTAGTAATTTGCGTGCAATTTTCAAAAATTCTGGCCAGCTCAGTTCTGCTCCTTCCCTGAATGTTTTGGGGGGATTCGTCAAGCGGGGGCTGAGTAAAAAGGGGGGTCCAAAACGTGTTTTCCCCATGTTAATTTCCATAGGACATTTAGACACGGCTACAGCCCGAACCGCTGAACGGAATTACAGCAAACTTGGCAAAATTGTAGGGACTGGTACGCAGAAGTGCCTTTTCTATATTTGGTGAACATTGCTCTAGTGGTTTTTACAAAAATTTCCTTCTGAAAAATGTATATATCTATATGCGCGCTGAGAGCGCTTTGGGTACGCGTACCCGTAAGCGCACCCGGCGCGCCACGGAAGTGCACAAGCAGAAAGCTGATTGGCTCTCGGGTATCTGTCAACATTCCAAACAGTACAGAGAGTCTGCCATCTTGTGTCTCGGTAGAATCGAGATACAAGAGGTAAAAAAACAAAAGGGGAATACTATAAAAGGGGGCAGGGTAGAGACCCCCTCACCCCCTAGGTATTCTTAGGGGGGCCTAGGAGGACCCTGAAGGGCAAAAACACTATTATTTTTTGGGGGGGGAATTTTGGAGAGTGCGCTCCGGGTGCGCGTACAGGTACGCGTACCCGAGGAAAACCAGAGAAAATCTTTTCAGTAAAAAAAGAATTTAGAGTGTTTAGAGGTAGGGTAGCTCTGAAAAGAGCTGTTGTGTTATCTGGGTGAATTAAGTACCTACAAGTAGTATTTTTTAACAAATAGACATTATTTTTAACCTTTGGAGTCCTTCAGGGACCCCCCGAGAAGGCCTAGGGTGTCAAGAACACTCAACCCTGCCCCCTTTCCACGTTTTCAACTTTTATTGTTCACTCTCTTCTGAAACCACAAAATGGCAGCGATAGGGTTCGCTCTCCAAACACTCACCGCACACTCTCCGAGCACTCCCCGTGTGCGGACCTATCAAATTTTATTTTATTTTAAAAAAATAAACATTTTTTTTAACCTTTGAAGTCCTTCAGAGAAGAGCAGTGATGGGATGGAGAGAGTTAGAAAACTAGATTGAAAAAAGGGAACTCAGGATTTTAATGAGAAAAGGGCAGTAAGTGAGGTACAGTGATGGAAAAAATACATAAAAGAGAAGAGATGTCAGATAAAAACAGGAGAAAGTATAGTGTGAGAAGGTGAGTAACTATGAGTAAATTTACTATGTAACTCAAAAATGTTGCACTCTATGCTACAAGTCTCAATTCATACCACAATCACTTGGCCAGTACCGCATAAATTACATTTAAAAAAGTATAATTTTCAAACAATTTTTAATTACTAAATATAAATTTATTGTTCTGAATTTTCATAAATTGAAAGAACTTCTAACAATAAATCGTCAGATATTTCATCATCGGTAGTCTCCCAAGAAGAATTCTGGAACTCAATGAACTCCAAATATTCAATTAATTCAGAATCAAAAGTTTCATCATACAAATCCCCCATGCCATCTCCTTCTTCAATAAAGTCTTCCATATGTGTATTCACATCAACTGGATCTTTCAAATTGTATATAATAGTCACCGATATTTCAAAAACAATGTCAACTGACTCCTCATTAAGATCCATCATTGCTGTTAGGGTAGTATAAAAAGAGAGAGAGAGAAAGACAGTGAGAGTAAGAAACTTCAACAT
Source organism: Lissotriton vulgaris (assembly GCF_964263255.1). NCBI lineage: Eukaryota > Metazoa > Chordata > Amphibia > Caudata > Salamandridae > Lissotriton > Lissotriton vulgaris. The sequence continues at coordinate 693,135,086 of NC_141691.1, read as the reverse complement.
TAAAAACATTATTCTTATTAACTTAACGTGTACAACATAGTTCCCCTTACAAATTAACAACTAACCTTTTAGAATGCTGTTGAAAGTTCTCACACCAGAAACTGAAAACCAAAAACTCCTCACAAATCTACCTCAGACACAGCAATCACAAAATGGCTGTCATTCCCTCTCATTCTTTACACTTATACCCGTCCCTAACCAATCAAATTTCTTCACACACAAATACTAAACCAAACTAACATTTTAATTGGTTATACAGATCAACACTTTCAAACTCACATAATCTTCAACCTACCCAAAAGGGGCAGGGTAGAGACCCCCTGATCCCCTAGGTATTCTTAGGGGGGTCTAGGAGGACCCTGAAGGGCAAAAACACTATTATTATTTGTTTTTTAATTTCGCGGAGTAAGCTCAGGGTGCGCTTACACGGGCGTTTACAGGTACGCGTACCCTGAGCGCAGCACAGGGAAAAACAGTGAAAAAAATTTGAGTGAAATAATAATTTAGAGTGCGTAGAGGTAGGGTAGCTCTGAAAGGAGCTGTTGTGTTATGTGGATGATTTAAGTACCTACAAGTAGGTACCGATGCAGAGTCTAAAATTCAAGAGGAAGACTCTGTTCCCCTCATCTGAGAAACGTGCACAATCTCTCCTATAGATGCCTTGCATGTTGTAACACAAGTTATTGTGGTATATGGAACCCATACTGTAGTCTCTCAGGTAAGCAGAAACAGATTTATTCACATGTTTCCTTGCTTTCTCAATCTGTGGACAAAATGGGTTGGACCAGTTCCATTTTTGCCTTTGGCATATATTAGAATATACCAAGGCAGTTTTTGGAAAAAGTGACATCAATTGCCCAAAGGTGTCCTTTAAAAGCATTTCCAGACCTACTGCAGTCAAAGTGCTCAGGTCATTGCCACAACAGTGCACAATTATGAGGTCAGGGTGTGGTAGATGCATAAAGGATTTTTCCGATGGTATCAATTGGTGACATCTCAATCCTCTCTGGCCAATCCACATAATATCCACATTTGGTAAATCAAGGCTGGGAATTCCTCTGTTTGCTGCATACCTTTCACTCCAGTGAACATAGCTATGTCCCACAATCCAACCTTTAGGCATTTTGAAGGTAGATGTGGTTGTACTCAGATGATTTGTGGAAATGAACTGGCTGTTTGAAAGTAAGAGTTCTGAAAAAAAATGGTTGAGATTCAGTGCACTTGAAAAAGAAGGATTGTTTGGTGGTTTCTCAAAAATTCAACACTGAAAATGAGTGTGCATGTTTCTGTTTTTTGAAAGAAGTAATTCTAATGGTTGAGAAAAAGTCTTTTTTTTCAATTTTAAAAGCTTTATTCGATCATAAAAAAACAATTATAAAAGCACATAGATGCATCACATCAATACAGGCCAGTTACAATGTTAAGAACTTGCAATCACTAACGGAAGGGGACACATGTTAATATATCATAGGATCAGGTCTTATCAGTTATTTGGTTAATTGTGAAGACCATACTTTTCCTGACGGACACAGATTTCAGAATAAATACAGGTGTAAAAAAACACACATCCGGATCATCAAGTGCAAATAAAACCCTCATAGCAGTTTTGATTGTGGACACAGAATATTTTTTTAAAAGCGGCTTAAGATAGGCAATACGGAGGTACAGGTACAATGGACAAATAAGTAAAAAGTGCTCAGTGCTCTGCTTCGAGATTCCATCACATGGGCAGGGGATGGATGGGTGTTTTTTTATCGAGGGGAAAGCCACCAGTTTATGTACGATGCCCAGTCTTAACCGGGTAAGGACATACTAGTGGGATTGCTTAGTAACCACTTTCAGATATTTTGAAAAGCCAGAACTATTCAGATTGTTAGAACAGTAAAATTGATGGGTTGTGAACTGGCTCACCGCGCAATTTAGATTTAACCCCTAGATAAATATTTTTAAGCTCCTTTTTTGGGATATCAGTAGCGCTAGCAGGGTCTGCAGAGACATTCAGGTCAAATATGTCTCTGAATGATGTTATGACATAATTGAGCCATGGGATCAGATTACAATTATCAAGGCGTAGGCAATCATTAATGATTCTCCTGGTAAAACCAGTTTCTTCCTTAGCCCAAATCGATCGCCAGGCCATTAGCGGTCTTAAACCAATGAGATCCGACAAAAAGACCAACCCAATTTACTGATGAGCCAACCCAGTAGGGGCAGATGTTGGAAGACAAAGTAGTCTCTTTAAGAAACAGTTTTCCTTCACTTGCAGGTCCCCATGATGGCAATGACCCCAAACACCGGATCCATAGAGAGCAACTGGGGCGCATCTATGGCGATAGACATGCAACATATCAAATATACGTCTACTTCCTAGTTTGGAGGCAAATTTAAAGACACCGAAAGCACTTTTACCCATCTTAGCCGTAACATTAGATATTTCCTGGGTCCACGTACCATTACTATTAAAAGTGATGCCAAGATAGCAAAATTTATCAACCACTTGAATATTCTGATCTTCAAACTGAAAAGTACGTAATTTCCTGACCTTCTTCCCACACGCCATAACAAAAGTTTCAGAGTTATTAATCTTTCGTTCCCCCCCCCTAATAAAATCTGAGAATCTGTCCATCAGTCTCTGCAGACCAATAGGGGTTCTGGAAAGGAGGACCGTATCATCTGCATAAAGCAGCACGGGGTCGCATGGCCCTCAACTAACGGTGAATCAGAATTGACTGATTTCAGCTCTATATCAATAGCATTGATGAAAAGGGAAAAAAGGAGTGGGGCAAGAACGCATCCTTGTCTGATACCTGATTTGACTTTGATGTCATTAGTGCATTCCCCCGCTTGACCAAATCTGATTTGAGCTGATAATTTGGTGTATAATCTGGCCAAAAAAATTGATGATGGCAACTGGGGCAACCAGTTCTAATAGTGTAGACCACAGTAGCTCATGGTCTACCAGGTCGAATGCACTGGATAGGTCCTCAAAGCAAAGAAACAACGAACCATGCTTGGCCCGTGTGTATTTAGCTACAATCAAGTCTAGATTGATGCACTGCTCAATAGTACTGAGGCCCTTGCGAAACCCATATTGGGAATCAGCTAGAATTTCATTGGCCTCTGCCCACTCCTCCAGGCGCACCAAAAGTACCCTACTCATTATTTTCAAGGAGGAGTCAAGAAGGGAGATAGGTCGGTAGTTCTTGGCCTCGCATCTGTTTCCCTTCTTATATATAGGAATAATTATAGACTCACCCCAAGTAGAGGGAATGCTTTCTGTAGCTGCCGCATTAAAAACTTTAGTCAAAAAGGGGGCCCACAACAATATATCAGCCTTATACAAATCAACAGGCACCCCATCATTTAAAGAATCATTGCACAGGATAAGCTGGTGTATTAAGAGGTCAAACACCCTTGCTGAGTTGATTTGCAACATAGTATGATGAACCTTTCACCTGTGTGCTTAGTTAGGTGGGAGTTACCATGGTAACAGGCGGAATGAGCACTGGGAGGATGGGTGAATATTATGTGAGTTTGAAAGTGTTGAAATGTAGAACCAATTAAAATGTTAGTTTGGTTTTGAAATAGTGTGGGAAGAATTTGGATTGGTTAAGTCCAGGGATATGTGTGAAGAATTACAGGAAATCAGGGCCATTTGTGGTTGCAGTGTCTGAGGTACATTTCAGAGATTCTGCTTAAGAAAATCTGGTGTGTGTGTCTGACACTGTTCTAAATCTTCAAAAGCATTTTTAAAGGTGAGTAATGATTCATTTAATATCGCAAAGAGTGCTGTATGCACTATAGGGAAGATTAAGAAGCATATTGGGCTTCTTTATTCTTGCACTGTGTCTCATGTTTTTTTCTAATGCTGGTAAAAAATTTAATGGTGCATATTGGAAATGTATTTTGGAAATGAGTGAAGTTTGTGCGCTATAATGTAGTGATCATTTAAATGGGCTGTGCTCTGTGTCTAAAACGATTTACTATGCTAAATGTTTTTTGGTAAAATGTAAGGGTTTAACATTTTTGACAAGGATCACACTGAGTGTCTGTGTGAAATAAGGAATTATTTTTTCACATTTTCCTATAATGTCACCTGTGTCTCCTCACAGTTTGCATCTCTTAGCTTATAGGTTACTGTTTCTTTTTGCATTGTGTCTCATGATAGTATGTAATGCTGGCAAATAAATGATTGGTGCATATTGGAAATGTATTTTGGAAATTAGTCAGGTTTCTGCCTTGTAATGTAGTGGTCATTTAAATGGGCTGTGCTCTGTGTCTAAAACGATTTACTGTGCTATATGTTTTTGGGTAAAATGTATGGCTTTAACTTTTTTGACAAGTATCACACTGAGTGTCTGTGTGAAATAAGGAATAATATTTTCACATTTTTCTATAATGTCACCTGTATCTCCTCACAGTTTGCATCTCTTAGCTTATAGGGTACTGTTTCTTTTTGCATTGTGTCTTATGATAGTATGTAATAGTGGCAAAACAATGATTGGTGCATCTTGGAAATGTATTTTGGAAATGAGTCAGGTTTCTGCCTTGTAATGTAGTGGTCATTTAAATGGGCTGTGCTCTGTGTCTAAAACGATTTACTATGCTAAATGTTTTTTGGTAAAATGTAAGGGTTTAACATTTTTTTTTTTAAAACCTTTATTATACCTTCTTACAGTTACACAGCAAGTCACCTACAACCCCGAGGGGCCGGCCGCTAAAGGAAAAGAGATAACAGTGACAGCCTTGTAGAAATAAAGTCCACGTTGTAAAGAAGCCACTGTAATGTAAGGCTCGCCACATAAATAAACGAAGGTAACTAATCCACGTTTCATACAAAGTAAATGAGGTTTTCGTTTTCTGTTTTTTGATGAAAAATAAAAAGAAAACCAAAGAACAGCAGGAAATCACAATGCGAACAGTGATAAATAAACATTGCAGGATAGCTGTAGGAAGAATCCCCAGGACAGGATAAGGTGACGTGTATTATCTAGACACAAATGTTGAATGTGTAGAAACTACCATCCCCCCACACCCCTCCCGAAGGTTCCGTTATCTCAACCACTCTCCCTCACTCCATCTCCCCCTCGTCATCTGAGTCCAGCGAATCACCCTCTGGCAGTAGATCACAAATGTCGCCTCGGTACGTATTCCATGGGGACCACACCTTATTCCACTTGCCTGGACAAGCCCGACTCAAGTACACCGCCCTTTCAGTTACCATTGTTCTGTCCATATTCATGCACCATTGTGACGTTGTTGGTAGGTCTCCTGCCCCCCAACGCTGTGCAATGTCCCGCTTCGCCACCATCATTCCCAGTGTCACCCAGAGTCGACCATGCCGGGACAGATCTGTCGGTTCCCACACGTTGAGGAGACACCGCCTTGGCTCCGGAAGAACCGAGACCTCCAGTACCTGGGATACAGTACGCAATATTTGTCGCCAATAATTTTGTATGCGTGGGCATTCCCAAACCGTGTGAAGGAAGGTACCCTCTTCCCCGCAGCCACGCAAGCAAAATGAGTGTGGTGTTCTGTGGATGCGGTGTAGCAGTGTCCTCGTGTAGTATACCCTATGAAGGACCTTTAGCTGGACTAGCCTCATCCTAGCTGATATGCCCACATCTTTTGGAGAAGCCAGAGCCTCATTCCACTCGCACTCATCTAGGGCGCCTACCTCCTGTTCCCACCTTTCCTTGAGGGGAGCCAGAGGATCCGGTGAATTGTTTAGGAGCTTACGGTACGTCAAGGAAGTTGCTCTCTCCACCATGTAGTCAGTCAGGAGTCGATCCTCCAGCGGGGAGGACTCAGGGAGAGTCGATCCAGAGGGGATGGCCGAGAGCAGTGCATGGCGAATCTGCATGTATCGATATGATTCGTGCGGCCCTAGGTCGTATATTTCTCTCAGGCGGGTGAACGAAATGACATACCCCCCGCTCCCACATATCTCCCACTGTGGAAATGCCGATGGTGTCCCAATGGGAAAACCTCTTGCTGGTTCTCAAATTGCCCAAGGCGCGTGCGTCCCAGAGCGGGGTGAGATTTATGATTTTCCCCTTCCATCCTAGCGCAGCTGTCGCCGCGTGCCAGGTTTCCACAGTGAGTTTAGTGGGTCCTATGAGCAGTCTCAACTTTCTCCGATCATAAAGTGGGGCAAGCATGTTATCGATACCCAACTGTGCCCTGTCCGCTTGGAACGCCGGGTCAGACTGTGGGGCGTGTAGCCACTGATTAATGGGCCTAAGTTGTGCTGCCCAGTAATACAGGTGCAAGTTCGGAAGTGCTATGCCCCCATCAAACCAGCCTCTGCAGAGTTTAGCTTGAGCTATGCGCGCCTGCTGGTTGCCCCACAACAGCCCGGAAACTACCGCTGCGACCTTCCTGAAATAACCCGCTGCTACCGGGAATGGTGTGTTATCTAGGATGTATAGAAAGCAGGACAGCGATTTCATTTTGTACAACGCTGCTTTCCCCAGCATTGTTAATGGCAACCCTGCCCAAAAGGTGGCGTCCTGCTTGAGACGCTCCAGCGGTGGTGTCAAGTTCAGTCTCTTGTATTCCAATGGGTTCCCCGTGACATGGATGCCCAAATATTTAAATGAGGAGCCAGCCAGTCTCAGAGGGCAGTCTGGCCCAAGTGTCGGGGTTTGACCCGCCAACACGTACATCTCCGACTTGCTCCAATTTATGGTGTAACCAGAAACCTTACCATGCTCGTCGCACAAGTGTAGAAGAGCCGGAACTCCATGTTCGGGATCCGTCAGATACACCAGCATGTCGTCCGCATAGAGGGACAAGCGGTCTTCCCATCCCTCCTTCCATTGAATTCCCTTGAGCAAGGGGGTCTGTCTTATGCGACTAGCCAGAGGTTCCAGGGTGAGCGCGAAGAGCAGGGGAGACAAAGGGCAACCCTGCCGGGTGCCCCTTCCAAGTGGAAATGTGCGTGAAATGTGGCCATTTGCAACTACGTGAGCCACTGGTGCCGTGTACAGTAGCTTAATCCAAGATATGAAGTTCGGGCCAAAGCCCATGTGAGACAGTACTTCGAAAAGGTAGACCCATTCCACCATGTCGAAAGCCATCTTCGCGTCCAGGGTCAATATAACTGTACTATCACTAAGTTGGTTTGCCCTCGCCAACACCCCATGAACCCTACGAAGATTGAGCGCAGTGTTTCTATGAGGCATGAACCCCGATTGATGTGGGTGGATAAGATCAGGCAGGTGAGCCAGGAGCCGGTTGGCCAGGAGCTTCGCTAAGATTTTACTTTCTGCATTCAGCAGGGAGATGGGGCGGTACGATGAGCATTCCTCCTGAGGCTTGCCGGGCTTTGTTATAGCCACGATCGTGGCCGTTCGCTGGTCCAGTGGGAGATGCCCCCTCTCGCGGCATTCTTCATACATCTGAAGTAGATAAGGACACAAGTCCTCGGAGCGTGCTTGGTACCATTCGACCGGAATGCCGTTCGGACCAAGCGCTTTTCCGGGTTTGAGCGCCCCCATGGCTATCCGTAGTTCGTCAGTGGTCAGTGCCGTATCTAGGTCGGCCATAGCCTCCGGTTGCAGTGTCGGGATATCTGAAATGCCTCGGGGTGTATATCTACTGTGTCTACTCGCTGTATCCCCTCCCCCAACGCCAAGAAATAATCAATGCGTGAGAGACTGTTATGGACTGTAGACAAGGATCACACTGAGTGTCTGTGTGAAATAAGGAATTATATTTTCAAATTTTTCTATAATGTCACCTGTGTCTCCTCACAGTATGCATCTCTTAGCTTATAGGGTACTGTTTTGATGTTTAATATTTCTGACAAGGATCACACTGAGTGTCTGTGTGAAATAAGGAATTATATTTACACATTTGTCTATAATGTCACCTGTGTCTCCTCACAGTTTGCATCTCTTAGCTTATAGGGTACTGTTTTAATGTTTAACATTTTTTACAAGGATCTCACTGAGTGTCAGTGTGATATAACAAATTATATTTTCACATTTTTCTATAATGTCACCTGTGTCTCCTCACAGTTTGCATCTCTTAGCTTATAGGGCATAGGGTACTGTTTTAATGTTTAACATTTTTGACAAGGATCACTCTGAGTGTCAGTGTGATATAACAAATTATATTTTCACATTTTTCTATAATGTCACCTGTGTCTCCTCACAGTTTGCATCTCTTAGCTTATAGGGTACTGTTTTAATGTTTACCATTTTTGACAAGGATCACACTGAGTGTCTGTGTGAAATAAGGAATTATATTTTCACCTTTTTCTATAATGTCACCTGTGTATCCTCACAGTTTGCATCTCTTAGCGCATAGGGTACTGTTTTAATGTTTAATATTTTTGACAAAGATCACACTGAGTGTCTGTGTGAAATAAGGAATTATATTTGCACATTTTTCTATAATGTCACCTGTGTCTCCTTACAGTTTGCATCTCCTAGCTTATAGGGTACTGTTTTAATGTTTAACATTTTTGACAAGGATCACACTGAGTGTCTGTGTGAAATAAGGAATTATATATTCAAATTTTTCTATAATGTCACCTGTGTCTCCTCACAGTTTGCATCTCTTAGCTTATAGGGTACTGTTTCTTTGATCCTTGTCAAAAATGTTAAAGCCATACATTTTACCAAAAAACATTTAGGGCCTCATTTATGAAAAGTGACGCATCGCTGCGTGAAAACAGCGATGCGTCACTTTTCACTGCGCACTCCTTACGACATTCTTGATGCGTCATATTTAATGTATGACGCATCATGTCGCAAGGTATTTCTGACAGATCTGTGCGCAAAAGTGACGCATTGCTGGAGTGTGTCACAAAAGTGACGCAACTCCAGCAATGCGTCCTTTCACATGGGGAAAGCCCCATGTGAAAGGGCCTGCATCAGTCTTACGCCTGCTGTGAGGCAGGCGCAAGATTTTGACGCAACAGCGTCCTAAAAGTGACGCAGTGAAATCTCATAGATTTCACTGGGTCACTATTACGAGGCTTTTTGCGGGGGAACGCCCCCTCCACATACATTATACCTGACGCAGGTATAATGTAGCGCAGGGGTTTACAAAGTGACGCATCTCCTTAGATGCGTCACTTTGTAAATAGTGAGCAACAGGAGGCATGTTTTACGCCGCCGATGCGTCACAAAAAGTGACGCATCGGAAACGCAAAACGGACACAAGGCCTCATAAATGAGACCCTTAGCATAGTAAATCGTTTTAGACACAGAGCACAGCCCATTTAAATAACTACTACATTACAAGGCAGAAACCTGACTCATTTCCAAAATACATTTCCAATATGCACCAATCATTTTTTTGCCAGCATTACATACATTTAAGATGGCACACGGAAAGAGAGAGATAGCGCAGACAGAGACTGAAATGGCACACGGAAAGAGAGAGATAGCGCAGGCAGAGAGTGAGATGACAAAGGCAGAGAGAGAGAGGTGACACACGCAAAGAGAGAGGTGTCACACGCAAAGAGAGAGGTGACACACAGAAAGAGAGAGATGGTGCTTTCACACAGTGAGATGACACAGGCAGAGAGTGAGATGACACAGGCAGAGAGAGATGACACGCAAAGAGAGAGATGGGGCAGAAACAGAGCGAGATGACACATGCAAAGAGAGAGATGGCGCAGGGAGAGAGTGAGTGGCACACACAAAGAGAGAGATAGTGCAGGCAGAGAGTGAGATGACACAGGCAGAGATTGAGATGATACACACAAACAGAGAGATGACACACACAAAGAGAGAGATGGAGAAGAAACAGAGCGAGATGACACACGCAAAGAGAGAGATGGCGCAGGGAGAGAGTGAGATGGCACACAGAGAGAGAGAGATAACGCAGGCAGAGAGTGAGATGACACACGCAAGGAGAAAGATAGCGCAGGCAGAGAGTGAGATGACACAGGCAGAGAGAGAGATGACACACACAAAGAGACAGATGGGGCAGAAACAGAGCTAGATGACACACGCAAAGAGAGAGATGGCACAGGGAGAGAGTGAGATGGCACACGGAAAGAGAGAGATAGCGTAGACAGAGACTGATATGGCACACGGAAACAGAGAGATAGCGCAGGCAGAGAGTGAGATGACACAGGCAGAGAGAGAGATGACACACACAAAGAGAGAGATGACACACAGAAAGAGAGAGATAGCGCAGGCAGAGACTGAGATGACACAGGCAGAGATTGAGATGATACACGCAAACAGAGAGATGACACACACAAAGAGAGAGATGGGGCAGAAACAGAGTGAGATATATATATAGGATATAGGAAATCCGCAACATTCTATTTGGAATAACTTTGGTGTTGATCTAGTAATTTGCGTGCAATTTTCAAAAATTCTGGCCAGCTCAGTTCTGCTCCTTCCCTGAATGTTTTGGGGGGATTCGTCAAGCGGGGGCTGAGTAAAAAGGGGGGTCCAAAACGTGTTTTCCCCATGTTAATTTCCATAGGACATTTAGACACGGCTACAGCCCGAACCGCTGAACGGAATTACAGCAAACTTGGCAAAATTGTAGGGACTGGTACGCAGAAGTGCCTTTTCTATATTTGGTGAACATTGCTCTAGTGGTTTTTACAAAAATTTCCTTCTGAAAAATGTATATATCTATATGCGCGCTGAGAGCGCTTTGGGTACGCGTACCCGTAAGCGCACCCGGCGCGCCACGGAAGTGCACAAGCAGAAAGCTGATTGGCTCTCGGGTATCTGTCAACATTCCAAACAGTACAGAGAGTCTGCCATCTTGTGTCTCGGTAGAATCGAGATACAAGAGGTAAAAAAACAAAAGGGGAATACTATAAAAGGGGGCAGGGTAGAGACCCCCTCACCCCCTAGGTATTCTTAGGGGGGCCTAGGAGGACCCTGAAGGGCAAAAACACTATTATTTTTTGGGGGGGGAATTTTGGAGAGTGCGCTCCGGGTGCGCGTACAGGTACGCGTACCCGAGGAAAACCAGAGAAAATCTTTTCAGTAAAAAAAGAATTTAGAGTGTTTAGAGGTAGGGTAGCTCTGAAAAGAGCTGTTGTGTTATCTGGGTGAATTAAGTACCTACAAGTAGTATTTTTTAACAAATAGACATTATTTTTAACCTTTGGAGTCCTTCAGGGACCCCCCGAGAAGGCCTAGGGTGTCAAGAGCACTCAACCCTGCCCCCTTTCCACGTTTTCAACTTTTATTGTTCACTCTCTTCTGAAACCACAAAATGGCAGCGATAGGGTTCGCTCTCCAAACACTCACCGCACACTCTCCGAGCACTCCCCGTGTGCGGACCTATCAAATTTTATTTTATTTTAAAAAAATAAACATTTTTTTTAACCTTTGAAGTCCTTCAGAGAAGAGCAGTGATGGGATGGAGAGAGTTAGAAAACTAGATTGAAAAAAGGGAACTCAGGATTTTAATGAGAAAAGGGCAGTAAGTGAGGTACAGTGATGGAAAAAATACATAAAAGAGAAGAGATGTCAGATAAAAACAGGAGAAAGTATAGTGTGAGAAGGTGAGTAACTATGAGTAAATTTACTATGTAACTCAAAAATGTTGCACTCTATGCTACAAGTCTCAATTCATACCACAATCACTTGGCCAGTACCGCATAAATTACATTTAAAAAAGTATAATTTTCAAACAATTTTTAATTACTAAATATAAATTTATTGTTCTGAATTTTCATAAATTGAAAGAACTTCTAACAATAAATCGTCAGATATTTCATCATCGGTAGTCTCCCAAGAAGAATTCTGGAACTCAATGAACTCCAAATATTCAATTAATTCAGAATCAAAAGTTTCATCATACAAATCCCCCATGCCATCTCCTTCTTCAATAAAGTCTTCCATATGTGTATTCACATCAACTGGATCATTCAAATTGTATATAATAGTCACCGATATTTCAAAAACAATGTCAACTGACTCCTCATTAAGATCCATCATTGCTGTTAGGGTAGTATAAAAAGAGAGAGAGAGAAAGACAGTGAGAGTAAGAAACTTCAACATTAAAAACATTATTCTTATTAACTTAACGTGTACAACATAGTTCCCCTTACAAATTAACAACTAACCTTTTAGAATGCTGTTGAAAGTTCTCACACCAGAAACTGAAAACCAAAAACTCCTCACAAATCTACCTCAGACACAGCAATCACAAAATGGCTGTCATTCCCTCTCATTCTTTACACTTATACCCGTCCCTAACCAATCAAATTTCTTCACACACAAATACTAAACCAAACTAACATTTTAATTGGTTATACAGATCAACACTTTCAAACTCACATAATCTTCAACCTACCCAAAAGGGGCAGGGTAGAGACCCCCTGATCCCCTAGGTATTCTTAGGGGGGTCTAGGAGGACCCTGAAGGGCAAAAACACTATTATTATTTGTTTTTTAATTTCGCGGAGTAAGCTCAGGGTGCGCTTACACGGGCGTTTACAGGTACGCGTACCCTGAGCGCAGCACAGGGAAAAACAGTGAAAAAAATTTGAGTGAAATAATAATTTAGAGTGCGTAGAGGTAGGGTAGCTCTGAAAGGAGCTGTTGTGTTATGTGGATGATTTAAGTACCTACAAGTAGGTACCGATGCAGAGTCTAAAATTCAAGAGGAAGACTCTGTTCCCCTCATCTGAGAAACGTGCACAATCTCTCCTATAGATGCCTTGCATGTTGTAACACAAGTTATTGTGGTATATGGAACCCATACTGTAGTCTCTCAGGTAAGCAGAAACAGATTTATTCACATGTTTCCTTGCTTTCTCAATCTGTGGACAAAATGGGTTGGACCAGTTCCATTTTTGCCTTTGGCATATATTAGAATATACCAAGGCAGTTTTTGGAAAAAGTGACATCAATTGCCCAAAGGTGTCCTTTAAAAGCATTTCCAGACCTACTGCAGTCAAAGTGCTCAGGTCATTGCCACAACAGTGCACAATTATGAGGTCAGGGTGTGGTAGATGCATAAAGGATTTTTCCGATGGTATCAATTGGTGACATCTCAATCCTCTCTGGCCAATCCACATAATATCCACATTTGGTAAATCAAGGCTGGGAATTCCTCTGTTTGCTGCATACCTTTCACTCCAGTGAACATAGCTATGTCCCACAATCCAACCTTTAGGCATTTTGAAGGTAGATGTGGTTGTACTCAGATGATTTGTGGAAATGAACTGGCTGTTTGAAAGTAAGAGTTCTGAAAAAAAATGGTTGAGATTCAGTGCACTTGAAAAAGAAGGATTGTTTGGTGGTTTCTCAAAAATTCAACACTGAAAATGAGTGTGCATGTTTCTGTTTTTTGAAAGAAGTAATTCTAATGGTTGAGAAAAAGTCTTTTTTTTCAATTTTAAAAGCTTTATTCGATCATAAAAAAACAATTATAAAAGCACATAGATGCATCACATCAATACAGGCCAGTTACAATGTTAAGAACTTGCAATCACTAACGGAAGGGGACACATGTTAATATATCATAGGATCAGGTCTTATCAGTTATTTGGTTAATTGTGAAGACCATACTTTTCCTGACGGACACAGATTTCAGAATAAATACAGGTGTAAAAAAACACACATCCGGATCATCAAGTGCAAATAAAACCCTCATAGCAGTTTTGATTGTGGACACAGAATATTTTTTTAAAAGCGGCTTAAGATAGGCAATACGGAGGTACAGGTACAATGGACAAATAAGTAAAAAGTGCTCAGTGCTCTGCTTCGAGATTCCATCACATGGGCAGGGGATGGATGGGTGTTTTTTTATCGAGGGGAAAGCCACCAGTTTATGTACGATGCCCAGTCTTAACCGGGTAAGGACATACTAGTGGGATTGCTTAGTAACCACTTTCAGATATTTTGAAAAGCCAGAACTATTCAGATTGTTAGAACAGTAAAATTGATGGGTTGTGAACTGGCTCACCGCGCAATTTAGATTTAACCCCTAGATAAATATTTTTAAGCTCCTTTTTTGGGATATCAGTAGCGCTAGCAGGGTCTGCAGAGACATTCAGGTCAAATATGTCTCTGAATGATGTTATGACATAATTGAGCCATGGGATCAGATTACAATTATCAAGGCGTAGGCAATCATTAATGATTCTCCTGGTAAAACCAGTTTCTTCCTTAGCCCAAATCGATCGCCAGGCCATTAGCGGTCTTAAACCAATGAGATCCGACAAAAAGACCAACCCAATTTACTGATGAGCCAACCCAGTAGGGGCAGATGTTGGAAGACAAAGTAGTCTCTTTAAGAAACAGTTTTCCTTCACTTGCAGGTCCCCATGATGGCAATGACCCCAAACACCTGATCCATAGAGAGCAACTGGGGCACATCTATGGCGATAGACATGCAACATATCAAATATACGTCTACTTCCTAGTTTGGAGGCAAATTTAAAGACACCGAAAGCACTTTTACCCATCTTAGCCGTAACATTAGATATTTCCTGGGTCCACGTACCATTACTATTAAAAGTGATGCCAAGATAGCAAAATTTATCAACCACTTGAATATTCTGATCTTCAAACTGAAAAGTACGTAATTTCCTGACCTTATTCCCACACGCCATAATAAAAGTTTTAGAGTTATTAATCTTTCTTTCCCCCCCCCTAATAAAATCTGAGAATCTGTCCATCAGTCTCTGCAGACCAATAGGGGTTCTGGAAATGAGTACCGTATCATCTGCATAAAGCAGCACGGGGTCGCATGGCCCTCAACTAACGGTGAATCAGAATTGACTGATTTCAGCTCTATATCAATAGCATTGATGAAAAGGGAAAAAAGGAGTGGGGCAAGAACGCATCCTTGTCTGATACCTGATTTGACTTTGATGTCATTAGTGCATTCCCCCGCTTGACCAAATCGGATTTGAGCTGATAATTTGGTGTATAATCTGGCCAAAAAAATTGATGATGGCAACTGGGGCAACCAGTTCTAATAGTGTAGACCACAGTAGCTCATGGTCTACCAGGTCGAATGCACTGGATAGGTCCTCAAAGCAAAGAAACAACGAACCATGCTTGGCCCGTGTGTATTTAGCTACAATCAAGTCTAGATTGATGCACTGCTCAATAGTACTGAGGCCCTTGCGAAACCCATATTGGGAATCAGCTAGAATTTCATTGGCCTCTGCCCACTCCTCCAGGCGCACCAAAAGTACCCTACTCATTATTTTCAAGGAGGAGTCAAGAAGGGAGATAGGTCGGTAGTTCTTGGCCTCGCATCTGTTTCCCTTCTTATATATAGGAATAATTATAGACTCACCCCAAGTAGAGGGAATGCTTTCTGTAGCTGCCGCATTAAAAACTTTAGTCAAAAAGGGGGCCCACAACAATATATCAGCCTTATACAAATCAACAGGCACCCCATCATTTAAAGAATCATTGCACAGGATAAGCTGGTGTATTAAGAGGTCAAACACCCTTGCTGGGTTGATTTGCAACATAGTATGATGAACCTTTCACCTGTGTGCTTAGTTAGGTGGGAGTTACCATGGTAACAGGCGGAATGAGCACTGGGAGGATGGGTGAATATTATGTGAGTTTGAAAGTGTTGAAATGTAGAACTAATTAAAATGTTAGTTTGGTTTTGAAATAGTGTGGGAAGAATTTGGATTGGTTAAGTCCAGGGATATGTGTGAAGAATTACAGGAAATCAGGGCCATTTGTGGTTGCAGTGTCTGAGGTACATTTCAGAGATTCTGCTTAAGAAAATCTGGTGTGTGTGTCTGACACTGTTCTAAATCTTCAAAAGCATTTTTAAAGGTGAGTAATGATTCATTTAATATCGCAAAGAGTGCTGTATGCACTATAGGGAAGATTAAGAAGCATATTGGGCTTCTTTATTCTTGCACTGTGTCTCATGTTTTTTTCTAATGCTGGTAAAAAATGTAATGGTGCATATTGGAAATGTATTTTGGAAATGAGTGAAGTTTGTGCGCTATAATGTAGTGATCATTTAAATGGGCTGTGCTCTGTGTCTAAAACGATTTACTATGCTAAATGTTTTTTGGTAAAATGTAAGGGTTTAACATTTTTGACAAGGATCACACTGAGTGTCTGTGTGAAATAAGGAATTATTTTTTCACATTTTCCTATAATGTCACCTGTGTCTCCTCACAGTTTGCATCTCTTAGCTTATAGGTTACTGTTTCTTTTTGCATTGTGTCTCATGATAGTATGTAATGCTGGCAAATAAATGATTGGTGCATCTTGGAAATGTATTTTGGAAATGAGTCAGGTTTCTGCCTTGTAATGTAGTGGTCATTTAAATGGGCTGTGCTCTGTGTCTAAAACGATTTACTATGCTAAATGTTTTTTGGTAAAATGTAAGGGTTTAACATTTTTTTTTTGAAAACCTTTATTATACCTTCTTACAGTTACACAGCAAGTCGCCTACAACCCCGAGGGGCCGGCCGCTATTGGAAAAGAGATAACAGTGACAGCCTTGTAGAAATAAAGTCCACGTTGTAAAGAAGCCACTGTAATGTAAGGCTCGCCACATAAATAAACGAAGGTAACTAATCCACGTTTCATACAAAGTAAATGAGGTTTTCGTTTTCTGTTTTTTGATGAAAAATAAAAAGAAAACCAAAGAACAGCAGGAAATCACAATTCGAACAGTGATAAATAAACATTGCAGGATAGCTGTAGGAAGAATCCCCAGGACAGGATAAGGTGACGTGTATTATCTAGACACAAATGTTGAATGTGTAGAAACTACCATCCCCCCACACCCCTCCCGAAGGTTCCGTTATCTCAACCACTCTCCCTCACTCCATCTCCCCCTCGTCATCTGAGTCCAGCGAATCACCCTCTGGCAGTAGATCACAAATGTCGCCTCGGTACGTATTCCATGGGGACCACACCTTATTCCACTTGCCTGGACAAGCCCGACTCAAGTACACCGCCCTTTCAGTTACCATTGTTCTGTCCATATTCATGCACCATTGTGACGTTGTTGGTAGGTCTGCCGCCCCCCAACGCTGTGCAATGTCCCGCTTCGCCACCATCATTCCCAGTGTCACCCAGAGTCGACCATGCCGGGACAGATCTGTCGGTTCCCACACGTTGAGGAGACACCGCCTTGGCTCCGGAAGAACCGAGACCTCCAGTACCTGGGATACAGTACGCAATATTTGTCGCCAATAATTTTGTATGCGTGGGCATTCCCAAACCGTGTGAAGGAAGGTACCCTCTTCCCCGCAGCCACGCAAGCAAAATGAGTGTGGTGTTCTGTGGATGCGGTGTAGCAGTGTCCTCGTGTAGTATACCCTATGAAGGACCTTTAGCTGGACTAGCCTCATCCTAGCTGATATGCCCACCTCTTTTGGAGAAGCCAGAGCCTCATTCCACTCGCACTCATCTAGGGCGCCTACCTCCTGTTCCCACCTTTCCTTGAGGGGAGCCAGAGGATCCGGTGAATTGTTTAGGAGCTTACGGTACGTCAAGGAAGTTGCTCTCTCCACCATGTAGTCAGTCAGGAGTCGATCTTCCAGCGGGGAGGACTCAGGGAGAGTCGATCCAGAGGGGATGGCCGAGAGCAGTGCATGGCGAATCTGCATGTATCGATATGATTCGTGCGGCCCTAGGTCGTATATTTCTCTCAGGCGGGTGAACGAAATGACATCCCCCCGCTCCCACATATCTCCCACTGTGGAAATGCCGATGGTGTCCCAATGGGAAAACCTCTTGCTGGTTCTCAAATTGCCCAAGGCGCGTGCGTCCCAGAGCGGGGTGAGTTTAGTGATTTTCCCCTTCCATCCTAGCGCAGCTGTCGCCGCGTGCCAGGTTTCCACAGTGAGTTTAGTGGGTCCTATGAGCAGTCTCAACTTTCTCCGATCATAAAGTGGGGCAAGCATGTTATCGATACCCAACTGTGCCCTGTCCGCTTGGAACGCCGGGTCAGACTGTGGGGCATGTAGCCACTGATTAATGGGCCTAAGTTGTGCTGCCCAGTAATACAGGTGCAAGTTCGGAAGTGCTATGCCCCCATCAAACCAGCCTCTGCAGAGTTTAGCTTGAGCTATGCGCGCCGGCTGGTTGCCCCACAACAGCCCGGAAACTACTGCTGCGACCTTCCAGAAATAACCCGCTGCTACCGGGAATGGTGTGTTATCTAGGATGTATAGAAAGCAGGACAGCGATTTCATTTTGTACAACGCTGCTTTCCCCAGCATTGTTAATGGCAACCCTGCCCAAAAGGTGGCGTCCTGCTTGAGACGCTCCAGCGGTGGTGTCCAGTTCAGTCTCTTGTATTCCAATGGGTCCCCCGTGACATGGATGCCCAAATATTTAAATGAGGAGCCAGCCAGTCTCAGAGGGCAGTCTGGCCCAAGTGTCGGGGTTTGACCCGCCAACACGTACATCTCCGACTTGCTCCAATTTATGGTGTAACCAGAAACCTTACCATGCTCGTCGCACAAGTGTAGAAGAGCCGGAACTCCATGTTCGGGATCCGTCAGATACACCAGCATGTCGTCCGCATAGAGGGACAAGCGGTCTTCCCATCCCTCCTTCCATTGAATTCCCTTGAGCAAGGGGGTCTGTCTTATGCGACTAGCCAGAGGTTCCAGGGTGAGCGCGAAGAGCAGGGGAGACAAAGGGCAACCCTGCCGGGTGCCCCTTCCAAGTGGAAATGTGCGTGAAATGTGGCCATTTGCAACTACGTGAGCCACTGGTGCCGTGTACAGTAGCTTAATCCAAGATATGAAGTTCGGGCCAAAGCCCATGTGAGACAGTACTTCGAAAAGGTAGACCCATTCCACCATGTCGAAAGCCATCTTCGCGTCCAGGGTCAATATAACTGTACTATCACTAAGTTGGTTTGCCCTCGCCAACACCCCATGAACCCTACGAAGATTGAGCGCAGTGTTTCTATGAGGCATGAACCCCGATTGATCTGGGTGGATAAGATCAGGCAGGTGAGCCAGGAGCCGGTTGGCCAGGAGCTTCGCCAAGATTTTACTTTCTGCATTCAGCAGGGAGATGGGGCGGTACGATGAGCATTCCTCCTGAGGCTTGCCGGGCTTTGTTATAGCCACGATCGTGGGAGCTGCCCCCTCTCGCGGCATTCTTCATACATCTGAAGTAGATAAGGACACAAGTCCTCGGAGCGTGCTTGGTACCATTCGACCGGAATGCCGTTCGGACCAAGCGCTTTTCCGGGTTTGAGCGCCGCTATGGCTATCCGTAGTTCGTCAGTGGTCAGTGCCGTATCTAGGTCGGCCATAGCCTCCGGTTGCAGTGTCGGGATATCTGAAATGCCTCGGGGGTGTATATCTACTGTGTCTACTCGCTGTATCCCCTCCCCCAACGCCAAGAAATAATCAATGCGTGAGAGACTGTTATGGACTGTAGACAAGGATCACACTGAGTGTCTGTGTGAAATAAGGAATTATATTTTCAAATTTTTCTATAATGTCACCTGTGTCTCCTCACAGTTTGCATCTCTTAGCTTATTGGGTACTGTTTTGATGTTTAATATTTCTGACAAGGATCACACTGAGTGTCTGTGTGAAATAAGGAATTATATTTACACATTTGTCTATAATGTCACCTGTGTCTCCTCACAGTTTGCATCTCTTAGCTTATAGAGTACTGTTTTAATGTTTAACATTTTTGACAAGGATCACACTGAGTGTCAGTGTGATATAACAAATTATATTTTCACATTTTTCTATAATGTCACCTGTGTCTCCTCACAGTTTGCATCTCTTAGCTTATAGGGTACTGTTTTAGTGTTTAACATTTTTGACAAGGATCACACTGAGTGTCTGTGTGAAATAAGGAATTATATTTTCACCTTTTTCTATAATGTCACCTTTGTCTCCTCACAATTTGCATCTCTTAGCTTATAGAGTACTGTTTTAATGTTTAACATTTTTGACAAGGATCACACTGAGTGTCAGTGTGAAATAACAAATTATATTTTCAAATATTTCTATAATGTCGCCTGTGTCTCCTCACAGTTTGCATCTCTTAGCCTATAGGGAACTGTTTTAATGTTTAACATTTTTTACAAGGATCTCACTGAGTGTCTGTGTGAAATAAGGAATTATATTTTCACATTTTTCTATAATGTCACCTGTGTCTCCTCACAGTTTGCATCTCTTAGCTTATAGGGTACTGTTTTGATGTTTAATATTTTTGACAAGGATCACACTGAGTGTCAGTGTGATATAACAAATTATATTTTCACATTTTTCTATAATGTCACCTGTGTCTCCTCACAGTTTGCATCTCTTAGCTTATAGGGTACTGTTTTAATGTTTACCATTTTTGACAAGGATCACACTGAGTGTCTGTGTGAAATAAGGAATTATATTTTCACCTTTTTCTATAATGTCACCTGTGTATCCTCACAGTTTGCATCTCCTAGCGCATAGGGTACTGTTTTAATGTTTAATATTTTTGACAAAGATCACACTGAGTGTCTGTGTGAAATAAGGAATTATATTTGCACATTTTTCTATAATGTCACCTGTGTCTCCTTACAGTTTGCATCTCCTAGCTTATAGGGTACTGTTTTAATGTTTAACATTTTTGACAAGGATCACACTGAGTGTCTGGGTGAAATAAGGAATTATATATTCAAATTTTTCTATAATGTCACCTGTGTCTCCTCACAGTTTGCATCTCTTAGCTTATAGGGTACTGTTTCTTTGATCCTTGTCAAAAATGTTAAAGCCATACATTTTACCAAAAAACATTTAGGGCCTCATTTATGAAAAGTGACGCATCGCTGCGTGAAAACAGCGATGCGTCACTTTTCACTGCGCACTCCTTACGACATTCTTGATGCGTCATATTTAATGTATGACGCATCATGTCGCAAGGAGTTACAGATACATCAGTATTTCTGACAGATCTGTGCGCAAAAGTGACGCATTGCTGGAGTGTGTCACAAAAGTGACGCAACTCCAGCAATGCGTCCTTTCACATGGGGAAAGCCCCATGTGAAAGGGCCTGCATCAGTCTTACGCCTGCTGTGAGGCAGGCGCAAGATTTTGACACAACAGCGTCCTAAAAGTGACGCAGTGAAATCTCATAGATTTCACTGGGTCACTATTACGAGGCTTTTTGCGGGGGAACGCCCCCTCCACATACATTATACCTGACGCAGGTATAATGTAGCGCAGGGGTTTACAAAGTGGCGCATCTCCTTAGATGCGTCACTTTGTAAATAGTGAGCAACAGGAGGCATGTTTTACGCCGCCGATGCGTCACAAAAAGTGACGCATCGGAAGCGCAAAACGGACACAAGGCCTCATAAATGAGACCCTTAGCATAGTAAATCGTTTTAGACACAGAGCACAGCCCATTTAAATAACTACTACATTACAAGGCAGAAACCTGATTCATTTCCAAAATACATTTCCAATATGCACCAATCATTTTTTTGCCAGCATTACATACATTTAAGATGGCACACGGAAAGAGAGAGATAGCGCAGACAGAGACTGAAATGGCACACGGAAAGAGAGAGATAGCGCAGGCAGAGAGTGAGATGACAAAGGCAGAGAGAGAGAGGTGACACACGCAAAGAGAGAGGTGTCACACGCAAAGAGAGAGGTGACACACAGAAAGAGAGAGATGGTGCTTTCACACAGTGAGATGACACAGGCAGAGAGTGAGATGACACAGGCAGAGAGAGATGACACGCAAAGAGAGAGATGGGGCAGAAACAGAGCGAGATGACACATGCAAAGAGAGAGATGGCGCAGGGAGAGAGTGAGATGGCACACACAAAGAGAGAGATAGCGCAGGCAGAGAGTGAGATGACACAGGCAGAGATTGAGATGATACACGCAAACAGAGAGATGACACACACAAAGAGAGAGATGGAGAAGAAACAGAGCGAGATGACACACGCAAAGAGAGAGATGGCGCAGGGAGAGAGTGAGATGGCACACAGAGAGAGAGAGATAACGCAGGCAGAGAGTGAGATGACACAGGCAGAGATTGAGATGATACACGCAAACAGAGAGATGACACACACAAAGAGAGAGATGGAGAAGAAACAGAGTGAGATGACACACGCAAAGAGAGAGATGGCGCAGGGAGAGAGTGAGATGGCACACAGAGAGAGAGAGATAACGCAGGCAGAGAGTGAGATGACACACGCAAGGAGAAAGATAGCGCAGGCAGAGAGTGAGATGACACAGGCAGAGAGAGAGATGACACACACAAAGAGACAGATGGGGCAGAAACAGAGCTAGATGACACACGCAAAGAGAGAGATGGCACAGGGAGAGAGTGAGATGGCACATGGAAAGAGAGAGATAGCGTAGACAGAGACTGAGATGGCACACGGAAACAGAGAGATAGCGCAGGCAGAGAGTGAGATGACACAGGCAGAGAGAGAGATGACACACACAAAGAGAGAGATGACACACAGAAAGAGAGAGATAGCGCAGGCAGAGACTGAGATGACACAGGCAGAGATTGAGATGATACACGCAAACAGAGAGATGACACACACAAAGAGAGAGATGGGGCAGAAACAGAGTAAGATGACACACGCAAAGAGAAAGATGGCGCAGGCAGAGAGTGAGATGACACACGCAAAGAGAGATGGCACAGGCAGAGAGAGAGATGACACATGCAAAGAGAGAGATGACACACACAAAAAGAGAGATGGTGCAGGTAGATAGTGAGATGACACATGCAAAGAGTGAGATGGTGGAAGCAGAGAGTGAGATTAATAATGAAACTGTATTGCACTGCCATAAACTTAGAAACAACACTTACTGCATGATTTCCTATTCTGGTGAGACACAGTTGCTGAGCTATAAACTTAGTTATGTTGTAAACTAGTGTTTATATTGTTTACTTATTGTCATTGCTATGTAGTATGTTAGTAGTGGTCTATAATATGTTATTTTTTCTTTACCACAGATTGTAATCATCTATAGAAAGATAAAAGAATATGCCGACGAAGGAAAGAAGAAGAAAAAGTTATAAATATGCTTTATTGTCCAAGAAAACACAATTAGAAGATTTATCCAAAACACAATCTTCAGTGAAAAAAAAGAATGCTCCTGGTAAGCAAACTGAGGACTTTTTAAGGAAATTAACGCAATGTAAAAAACATATGGATATTGTTACAAAGAAAAAAAAAATCATCTGTAAATACAAAGAAAAAGCAGAGCTCCCCAAAAAATGTTAGACCTGTACAAGAAGATGATATTATCTATAGTAATAGATGGAGAAATCAATGTATTGACATTCGTAGACGAATGTTTCATAACAGAATTATTTTAAATTTATTAAAAAATGTTAAGAATTATAAAAAGAAAACTGCTATTTATAAGAAAAAGAAAAGTATAGTGAAGATTGTGGATCAGGCTTTTGAAGTAAAAAAATAGATATATATATATATTAGTAATCAATAGAATTCGTACACTAGATAAGGTAATCAATGTTTTGAAATCTAAATGTAAGTGGAAAAGAGTAATTATTCGCACTCATTTTTGTGATGTTTTTTCTGGAGAATGGAAGCATAGTTTAAGTTGTGAGCCATTTTTTAATGAAGAGAGTTACTTTCAGGATAATGATTTGGTGCATGCAGTTGACACCAGTGGTCGAGCATATGAGGTGAATGACGGTTGTCCGGTTGAAAAAGAAAGAATTGTGCATAGAAATGCAGAAGAGGTGTTAACTGATGAAGTTTTAGGGAGATGTCCTAAGGCTCCAGTGTATACTTGGAATTGTAGTAGTATTTGTAGTGTGCGACGGGATTCAATTGATTTGTTTCGCAATTTCTTATGTACATATACTAAGAAAAGTCGAAAACAAAAAATGAAGATGTTGCAAGAGGTAGATCCTTGCAGAGTGAGAGAATTTGCATCAGCATTCACTGGCTTGTCTTTCAAGAAAAGTATGTCAGAGTGTTTTTCACCATTTTAGGATGTTAGCAGTGCATCATATTAAAGTGAGGAAATTAGTGAGAAGGTTGTATTATGCAAAAAGTCCAGCACTTAAGCTAAAAAAGTTAAACAGTGCTCTTTTGCATGAATCTGAATTAGATGTGAAGAACATTTGTGAAGAAATTGAATTTTGTTATTTTGGTGAAAAAGAGGACAGTGCAGAAACTGATACAGTAATAGAAGGTAATGTGGAAGAGAATGTACAGATTTCAAGTACAGAAATATTTGACCATGAAATTACAAAGTTTAAGGTCAATTCAAGTGAAAGGCCTAATTTTTCTTATGTGTGTTGTCGACGAACTCATTATGAGAATCAGACTAGGTTAGTTGATTTATATGTAAAAAGTGAAATGGAAAATAATAATGAGTGGAAGGATTTTGCAACTTATTTGTTGGTAGAAAATTGTTTTGATTTGGGTTCTGATCAATGTATTTGTAAATATTGTTATATTAAATTAAATGAAAACAGAATGCCGGCTAGAGCTGTTCATAATAATCTGGAGTTGGTAAACATTCCTTCTGAATTGATGGATTTAAATACCTATGAGTCTATTCTGATTCAATGTGTGCATCCTTTTCAGGTTATTGTTCGCATGGAGCCTAAGGCAAGGAAATTGCCTCCTTCAGATTTACAGAGGATTAAAGGACAGAGTTGTTTATTTACCTCTAGATTTTAAGAAAAATATTGATACAATTGGTGTAGAAAAAGTGGAAGAGGAACCTCTGGTTATTCTAGTTAATGGTGTTCCGACAAAGAGTAAAAAAATCTGGCAAGAATTAGTGGATGTTAGGAAAGTCAAAAAGGCAACGTTGTACTTGGTAAAAAACAATCACTACTACAAAAAAAATGTATATGTTGGAGAAGAGGAAACAACTGTAAAAGAGGACAGTGATTTCTCAGCTGGTCAAATTTAAAAAGTTGATGTCTCTAGAAGTGAAGAAATTTATGAACATTATAGTGTTCATGCTTTGCATTCCAAAGAAGTATTGGGGAATGCTATTGACTTGTTTCAAATGAAAGAAGCAAAAGGAAGTCCCATTAGTGTATGGGAAGAGAGTTTGGAAGCTCGTTGTTTTCCTCAGTTATTTCCAACAGGTCAAGGTGGACGATATGATGACCGACCTGTTCAAATTCCTGCATCTGAATACCGGACTTTAAGATTATATGCAGGAGATCCAAGGTTTCGTCAATGCATTCCATATTTGTTTCATCTAATGTTTGAGAGTGACTTGTCTGGACTTTCTTATGCAGTGAACCATATACTGAAAAGTGGAGTACATCTGCAAGATGTTTCGGCAAGGGACTTTATGGATAAAGTCAAACTGCAAGACAGTGTTTTGGAATGTCACCTAATTAATCTCATGGCATGTCAGCGTGGTACTAACGAGTATTGGTACCGTCGTCATGGGAAATTGAAATGTATGCTAAGAAACTTAGGAACTCCTACATGGTTCCTCACTCTTAGCTGTGCTGAGTATGCTTGGGAAGACTTACTTTAATTTCTACGAGAGGCAAATGCAAACATTGAAAATATAGAATAAAAGACTCCTGGAGAACTGTGCTCTTTGGATTCAGCTAATGTATGCAGGTATTTCAATCATAGATTTGAAGCTATGATGTCTTTTATCACAAACAAAAAAAATCCTCCGCTTGGAGAGGTTTTGGATTTCTTTTGGAGAAAGGAGTATCAAGCAAGAGGTGCTCCTCACATGCATATGCTGCTATGGATCAAAGATGCACCCGAATTTGGAACAGATTTGGATGACACAGTGATGAGTTTCATTGAACAGTATTCTACATGTGCTGTTCCAAAAAGTATAGAAGAAAACAATTTAAGACATCAAGTTTTACGCTTTCAAACCCATCGTTGCGGAAAATATTGTCGTCGAAAGTTGAAATCCAGGCCAAGTTCTACGCAAAATGTTGTTTTGGATTTCCACGACCAGTATTATCTAAAGGAAGAGTGAACAATTTTATGTCTTCTCTGCGACACACTGTGACAAGAAAATCACAGAAAAATACATACAACTTAAAAAGAAATGAAGAGTCCAAATACATAAATGACTAGAACCCAGTCATTTTGCCCATGTGGAATGCTAACATGGATATTCAATATGTTGCTGACAACTCTATTGCTGTGGCTCGATATGTGACGTCTTACATCACAAAATCAGAAAAGAAGGAACTGAAGGAAATGTGGGAGGAAATTTCACATGAAAAGAGTCTAAGTAAGAAATTGTACATTTACAGTCTAAAGATGTTGTCACATCGAGAAATTGGAGCATCTGAATGTTCTGATCAGTTATCATCAGCAAGTCTATATTCCAAATCTAGAACAATCTTTTGGGTGAGTCTAGGTCTTGCTGCAACACGAAACCGAGTTTTGAAATCTGTACAAGAAATTGAGTATTTGGCGGAGAAAGAACCAAGCAGTACAGATATTTTGAAGACAAACATGTTGGAAACATACTATCCAAATAGAAGTAGTCATCTTGAGAACGTTTGTCTCTATGAAGTTCTGCAAAGCTATACTTTTAGGAGAAACATCACAGAAGATATCAATAAAGGAGTATATGCTGTAATTGGATGTGAAGGATGTCTGGTGAAACAAAGAAAAGGCCATTTGATCAATCATCGAAAATTGAGTTGCGAATCTCCTGACAAAAGGGAATTTTACTATTTAGCTCTTTTGCAACTCTTTAAGCCATAGCGTACAGAAGAGGAACTACTTGGAGATTTTCTCAGTTATGAAGATTCTTTCAATGCAACCAAGGATACCATAGAATGTC
This sequence comes from Lissotriton vulgaris, assembly GCF_964263255.1. Taxonomy (NCBI): domain Eukaryota; kingdom Metazoa; phylum Chordata; class Amphibia; order Caudata; family Salamandridae; genus Lissotriton; species Lissotriton vulgaris. Next base: position 693,108,377 of record NC_141691.1, on the reverse strand, counting down.
CTGTTTTTGCAAATTATCTGCAAATGTTGAATGAGGAAATACAGCAAGAAGCTACAATTGCAGCAGAGATTGCTAGAGACAGTTCTCTAGACAGTCAGAGTTCTGCTTCATTGAGTCAGGATCCACTAGGAGGACCAATCATCCAAAATGAAGCTGCCACTGCCATGGATGAAGTGGAAAGAGCCATGGAACAAGCTCAGGAGGATGTAGTTAACTTAGAAGATCTGGAAAAAGAACTAAAAGTTGAGTAGAAACAAATGTATGACGAAGTCACAGAACAGATTGAGCATGGTTTATGTCATGAGAAAAAAGAGTGCTCATGTACGTCATTTATGCCTGACCGACTGTACGTGAGTGGAGAAGCAGGAACTGGAAAACGTTTTCTGATTAAAGCAATTGCAACTTATCTGCAGAAAAGAACTGAGTCATCGCTCTCTTGTGTTGGTACCGCTCCAACTGGGTTGGCAGCACATAACATTAAAGGGATTATTTTACATTGTTTATTGATGCTGCCAGTAGAGCATGATAATAAATTACAATACTGAAAGCTATCTGGAGAAGCTTGTTGTGAAGTTTCCAGAGTCCTGAAGAAAATGAAACTTCTTATCATTGATGAGGTAAGCATGGTATCAAATGTAATGCTTGCTTTTGTGCATTTAAGAATGCAAGAAATTCTTAAAACAGAGTATGATGTGTTATTTGGAGGCAAACACATCATTGTTTTTGGAGATCTACTGAAGCTAACTCCAGTGAAAGGACAACCAGTGTTTAAAATGCTTACGCATGAAAATACCAGGAAGTGCCTAGGAAGCATTGGAAATGTTATTATATGGTTAAGATTCAAATATGCAGAACTGCTTCAAAATATGCGACAGGCAAAGGATGAAGATTAAAAAAATATTCTGCAAGATGTAAGAATTGGAAAAGTAAGTGAGCATGGCAAAGACGCTTTACAGGCACAATTATTTTCAAATTTATTTCCAAACGAAAATATTCTCCCAGAGAATATTTTTAAGAAAATTGCTGAAAACAAATCTGTGATATGCTTGATGCCAACTCTGCAAGAATGTTCAATCTTCAACAACAAAATGTTAAAGTTAGAAAATCAAGAGATTGTGAAACTTGAAGCTATTGATAAAATAGAGCATGAAGGAGCAACTATTATTGTGTCAGAAAAGTTGAAATCAAAATTGGATTCTTTAGAGAAGACAATATCTAAAACTGCTGGTTTGGAAAAGACTCAGTATGCATGTTTAAATTGTCGTATAATTTTACGACGGAATTTACATGTGGAAAGAGGTTTAGCAAATGGAGCAATGGGTCATGTTGTTGATTTTGTGAATTATCGAAATAGAGATGGAATTGAATTTTTAAAAATTAAATTTGATGGAATTGAAGAAGTGCAAGAATTCAGTCGTTGTTCTGCTCGATTTTTACTTGTGAAAGATTTATATGTCCACCGAAAACAGTTTCCTGTTTCTTTGGCATATGCTGTGACCATTCATAAATCTCAAGGTTTAAGTGTAGATAGTGCTTTGGTGAATATTGGAAGTTCGGTGTTCAAGGAGGGTATGGCATATGTTGCTTTATCTCGAGTCAGAACTTTATCTGGATTGTACTTGATTGATTTTGATGAGACAAAGATTAGTGCAGATCTAAATTGTGTAAAAGAATAAAATAGGTTAAGAAGAGAGGATGCTCCAAATTTACCTCAATATCCTCTATTTGAAAACCGTGTGGTAGGCCGAAAAAGAAGAAATGAGAAAAATTGTAGTGAAGTTGTAGCAAAAAGAAAAAAAGTAGATGAACCAGTAATTGTAAGCAGAAAGGAAAAGGATTCAGTTAAAGATGTTGTTGGATTTCAGTTTGAAAACAGTTCTGGTGTCAACTGCTATGCTAATGTAGTGGTTAATGTTGTTTTTTTTCTCCAAACTTTACAAGAACAGATTGTTGAAAATCGGGATCAAAGATTTTGTTGTTTGTTGGATTCTGTGTTTGAGAAATATAGCAGTGATAGAACAAAAATAGAAAGTGTTTCTGAAATTCGAAATGTTTTAGACATATGTTCTGGTCTAAATCAATTTTCACAGAATATTCAGCAAGATTGTCAGAAATTTCTAATGTATATGCTTTTTGTATTGCAAGATGAAGGAATAGATGTAGAAAATCTTTTTGGCCTTTTTTTATTATAAATGGCAGCATAACTGCGACAATTGCTCCTTTTCAAGTACTACTACAATAGACACTGAAAGATTTATATATTTGACTTTACCAGACTGCAAATCAGTGTCTTTTAATAATCTAGTTAGAGAAGCAAATCAAAACATGGTCTGTACTCAATGTAAATCTGCAATGCTATCAACATTATTTATACAAAGATATGGACAGGATATCATTTTAATGTTCCAACGATGTAGACCTGATGGAACTAAATTGGCAACTTTAATTAAAAACGTTGTGGCTTCTCAATTATCAATTTCAGGAAGAACCTTTCTAACTGCAGCAATTATTTTCCATGATGGTCCTTCGACAACATCAGGACATTACACAGCTTATTTAAAATGTCAGAAAGTCTGGACTAATTGTAATGATACTCAATTGACTTTCAAACAACGTTTGCCTTTTGATTTTCGAAATTCTTGCCTAGTGTTTTTACAACCGAAATTTTAGGAAAGGTAATTGGCCTATGAAGATTGGAGCAGTTAATAAAACTTAGTCTGCTGTTCAAAATTACTTTGTGAGTGAGAGTGATAAAGATAATAAAAAACTTGTAGTTGTCATAGAGGTAGTGTAAGTGTATCACATAGTGAGTGATATCAGTATTATAGGAAATGTTGATCATGAGTGAGCCAGAGGTGGAAATATAACTATTGTTACGTGATGAAAAAGATGTTGGAGCTTTTCTTTCAGAAAGTCGGGTAAATGGAAGTTTAAGAGTACTATTGAGTAATTTCCGAAGAAAAGGACTTTCTATATACTATTTGGCCTCATGTAAAAGTAAGTGAATAAAAAATGAGCTAAGATATGTTTTTTCTAAGTTTTACATTATTTATTGAAACATTGTATGGGTTTTTTAAACACAATCTTTTTGATTGTGTTTTTCCCCCGCTGTCATATGATGAGTAGTATTGAACTCACTGTTTTTAGTGAAATTCAATATATTCTGAGAACAGCAAATATAAACCATATAACATGATGTACAAGTTATTTTGTATTTTGTATTGTGAAATATATATTATACTCTCCTTGTCTCACGCTCACTCACCTTTTTCCACCCTCTCTCACCCCTCTTTACTCACCCTCACTGCCCTTCTCTCACTCTCCTTCACCCCGTTCCCTTAATCCACTTCCCTCACTACCACTCATTCCCCATTCCTTTACTCCCCTTCCCCTCTCTCCCCTTCACCACTTTCCAGCTCTCAATCCATCTGTTTCACTCTCCTTCCCCTTCTTTCCTTCCTTTGCTCCCTCAGTAATTCCTCTTCCCTCACTCCCTCTCTCTTATCCTCACTCCCTCCATCCACTAACTTTGTCACTCCCCCTTTCATCACACTTACTCCCTTTAACTCACCAACACTCCCTCATTTACCTTTCTATGCTCCCTCACTTAGTCCCCTTCTCTCACTCCTTCCTTCACTACCTCTATGTCCTCACTCCCTCACTCCCCTTGTCTCACGCTCACTCGCCTTTATCCACCCTCTATCACCCCTCTTTCCTCAACCTTACTGCCATTCTTTTACCCTCCCTCACCCCGTTCCCTTAATCCACTTTTCTAACTTATCCTCATTCCCCATCCTTAACTCCCCTTCCCCTCACTCTCCTCCCGCACTCACCTTTTCCCAGTCCCTCTGCTTCACTCCCCATCCCCTTCTTTCCTTCCTTTGCTCCATCAGTAATTCCCCTTCCCTTACTCACCTTACTCCCCTTTACTCACTGCTTCTCTCACTCCCTCTGTCCTCTCACTTCCTCACTCCTCTTCCCTTACTCCCTCTCTGTTACCCTCACTCCCTCTGTCCCCTCACTCTCTCACGCTCTTTCACTGACCCTCACTCTCCTTCCATCCCTCATTGTCGTGAATGCACCCTCACTCACTCCCCCTTTCCTCTCACTCACTCCCCTTTCTTTACTCCCCTTTCCTCATTTAGTTTTGCTTACTCACATTACTTTAGTATCTTACTCACCTTCAGTTCATTTCTCTCTTCCTCTCTTCCTCTCTGTTATTGAATCTATACGCCTCATTATCCTCTTAGTAATTTGCTTTCCCTCTATTTCTTTTTCCCTCTCTCTGTCCTTCACCGTTACTTTATTTCCCTTTCTGTGTCCTTCACTCCTACTTTATCTCTTAGTACCTTTTTATGACTTTTAATCTCCTGCCTTGTCTCTTGTATTTTGAAATATATGTTATAAAAATTATAACTTATTTTTTTCCTCTTCCACAGATATTAAATTTAGTAAAAATATCTAATTAAGTTTACATTACTTATAAGGTAAGTTTTACAAACAAAATTTTGTTTCTCATCAGTCTTTTAGTTAACCTCACTACTGTTCTCTCACCCTCCCTCACCCCCGTTCCCTTACTCCGCTTCCCTCACTTATTCTCATTCCCCATGTTTACTCCTCTTTCCCTCACTCCCCTCCCACACTCAACTGCTTTCAGTCCTCCTGCTTTACTTCCCATCACCTCTCTAACCTTCCTTCGCTCCATCACTCATTCCCCTTCCCTCACTCACCTTACTCCACTTCACTCACTCCTTCTCTCACTCCCTCTGTCCTCTAACTTCCTCACTCCCCTTCCCTCACTCCCTCTCTCTTAGCCTCACTCTCTCCGTCCCCTCACTCTCTCACTCCTCTTTCGTCATGCTCACTCCCTATAACTTACCCACACTCCCTCACTTACCTTTCTTTGGTCCCTCACTGAGTCCCCTTCTGTCACTCCCTCTGTCCCCTCACTCCCTGACTCCCCTTGTCTTACCCTTACTTGCTTTTATCCACCCTCTTTCACTCCTCTTTACTCACACTCACTGCCCTTCTGTCACTGTCCCTCACCCCTGTTCCCTTACTCCACTTCCCTCACTTATCCTCATTCTCCATGTTCACTCCCCTTCCTCTCACTCCACTCCCACATTCACCGTCTTTCAGTCCCCCTGCTTTACTTCCCTTCCCATCTCTTCCCTTCATTCACTCCCTCAGTAATTCCCCTGCTCTCACTCACCTTACTCCACTTCACTCACTCCTTCTCTCATTCCCTCTGTCCTCTCACTTCCTCACTCCTCTTCCCTCATTCCTTCTGTCTCACCCTCACTCCCTCCATCCTCTCACTCTGTCACTCCCCCTTCACTCCCCCTCAATCACCTTGCATTCCTCACTGTCATCAACTCACCTTTACTCACTCCCCTTCTGTCATTTGTTCCATCAGTCACTTTCTCCCCTTCATTCAGTCATTTCATCCAAACAGTTATGCAGTACACATTCATTGAAAAAAAGAACAGCACAATATGTAAGGAATATAGCTCTTTTTGGAGAATTGGAGGTAGTTCTAAAAAGAACTGTTTTTTTTCTTCTTATTTTAGTTTTAATTTTTTTTTACTTTTTCGGAACGTTTTAAAAAAAAATTGGTATTTTTTTCAGAACAAAAACAAATCTAGGGAATGCAAAACTGCTCAACAGGAGGAAAAAAAAGGGGGAAAATTAGGGCTGAGGGGCGCAGGGGTGTTCCTCCCTCTTTCTAACAATCGGATCAATGCTCTGCTCCCCATAACAGAGCAGTTGGTCACACTGCTTACAACAAAATGTAATATCTGCAAAAACAGGCTGATTATTTGGGATCATCACTGCTGGTCTTCCTTTCACCGATGATGTTGAAGCTCCGGTGGAAGTGGAGGGGTCATCTTGCAGTGGATTGCGAGCCAGGGCCCTGGTGCTTTCCCGTGCATAATTATTCGGGTGCCTCCTCTCAACATGCCTGATTAAAGTAGCATTCCTGAAACTATACTTCCGGGTGGGATCCCCAAGTGATAGGACCGTGTCACAAATCTTACAGGTGACTTTGGCAGCATTGCATTTTTTCTGCCCCTCTGGAAAAGAGAAAAACTTCCATATGAAGTGGTCCTTCACTTTTCTCTGTGGGGGGCCTCAGGCAGGAATCCATCCAAAGTGTCTGAGGACTGGTCCTGGGAAGGGTTCTGGGAACCAGACATGGTTGAATTAGATTTTTTTTGCAGGAACAGACAAGAGGTGTTGTCTCAGCAAAAGCAAAGAGGTTGTGAGGGAAATGGGTGGGGTGTTTCCCTACTTGTGAAAAAAAACTGTTATTAACCAATCAAAAGTGTTGTTTTAAGGTCACATGGCTTGACGCACGCTTACGCTACGCGCTCTGGGGCACTTACGCGGCACGTACATAGGCGCTTCCAGGAACGCTTCCGGGGGCGCTTACGCGGCGCGTCAGAATTACGTTTTGCTAGATTTTCTTAAATGCGTTTACAGGTGAAATACGGTTATTAAAAATGAAAATTAGTACTTTTATGAGTATGCCACTGAATGTCTTGCATTATTATTTACTTTAAATACATAATTATATATTTTTTCGCACGCAGGAATAGCGTTCTCGCTACGTGTACGGGTGCGTTCACGGGTGCGCGTACCCTGAGCGCTCCGGGGTAAAAAGATTTTTTTAAAAACACAGGAAAAATACATTGAAAAATTAATGTTAGAAAAAATATACATTATTTATATAAACAAATTGTACTACCTGTTTAGCACCTGCTCTTCCCTAAATGGGAGACAAAAGGGACCGTTACCACAGGTAAGTGCCAAAAATGCATTCCCTGTAGTGACCGTCAGCACAAAGTGACATAGTGACATATTGACATACTAGTGGTAGGTGCAGCTAGTATGTGGCTATACCCAAAGTGGCAAATCCGATAATGGATGTCTTAAAAACAGTAAAAATATTTGATAGCAGCAGCGTTCATACCTGGCAGGGTATCTAGATGAGCAGGAGCAATTTACTCACCTAATAGTTAGAGGTAATAGGTGTCAATAGTGCCCAGCAGGTCTGACATCAGGGGAGAAGCCATTGTAAATAAGGCTGGGGAGAGGTATATAGGTGTTAGAGAGCCTCAAAGGGTGCGTCAAAAGCGGGTGTATTTATAACATTAATTAGGAATAGCCAACAGCCAAATAGGCTGCAAGTTACGGAAACAACGTGCACGGTCTCTGGAAATGTCGTGTATTTAGATCCAGGCTCAAGGGATTGATTATGATGTAAACCACCATGTGTTTTGTAATTGTGCCAGTAAGACTCATCTCAACCAATTTGCCCTATGTGTTACTTAACAAATGGAGATATGGGCTAGTAAAGTTATCCAGCGTCAAAAATGGACTGGGTGAAAGTCAACATAGTGCCAGTTGATATGTAAAAACTGTAAGGTGAAAACGGGACAAAACATAAGTTCTGTATGACTGCAGGACCAACCAGAACACAAAACAAGGGTCTGCCTGTAACCTGAAGCGGGTCGTAAAAGTTCTTAATAATTGGTGTACAACCCACATTTCACCAGGCATAAGGTTTCAAGAAAGTCCCTGTACACCCCGTGGTAGGAAGAGCAAGCCTCAAGATCATATTCACCCCCACTTCCACTTACTTCGTCTGCCTGTGTCAGTATAGTTCGTGCCTACCCAACGCTGCCGGGCCCGGATAGTGAAGAGCTGGTGCGGCGTTCGTAGAGATAGAGCGGGATGGGCGTCACTGTGTTCACAACCCTGAAACACGCGCTGTTGGTAAATCATGTGACTACCGTTGCGACTGGGGCGGCCATGACAGAGTGGAGTAAGTATCCCTGGATAATACTCGAAAGGGGTGTAGAAACACGAAGGTATAACCCGTCTTGGATTACAAGAACCGAGTCAAAGGGAAGGCTTATATTGTTATCGGTCGTTGTAGTATGGACAACCGTCGTGCCTGCATTATAAACGTAATACCATGACATTGAAGGGGGAAAACCAGTACTACTTAATCAGTTGATGTAGTATGTTATGACATCCAGGTGTGTGTCAAGCCAGTAGTGGATGGCATGTATGATCAGGTGGATCTGGAATGACGGGATGGGTACTGCTGTGCTCATATCCCAGAAATGGATGCTGCAGGTGAGGCAATTGACACTGGTTAAGAGCTGAGCTGCCATGCCACAGTGGAGTCAATATCCCTGGGTTGGATTAATGCGGGGAGATCAAACCCACAGGTATCCCCCGTGGTAAATCGCAAGTGCTGAATTAATGAGTGAAAGAGCGTAAGTTGTTGTTAAAAAGCTAATAAACCTTGTGAGTGATTCTTTCACGTAATTATGCGGCATAGAAGGGGGAGCAACCTACAATGCCTAATAAATTGGTGCAGTGTGTAGTAATATAATATAAAGCTGTGTGTCGTTCCAATGGTAGGTGGCATGTGGATTTGTGTAAATCTCAAATACCCACATTATCACCCTAGTGTCCCCTTCAATACTGGGATAGCAGTGATAAGTATAATAATATTGAGGGAGTGGCTAACAGTATGGAAGTTAAACCAGTGTAGTGTGCTTATAGTGCACTCCATGGAATATCCTCGTTCAGCCTGTGGCTGTCTGAGGCCAATTGGTGTATCCACCTCTGTTCCTTCAGGAATACATTGTGTTTGGATTTGTCTGAGATAGCTTCCAGAATCAGCCAAGAGAGTGAGTCTGCCGTGTGGTTCTGTTCCACATAGTTTCTGCACATTTTGGTATTAGTTTTCTTGCAACAAAAGTTGCTTCTATGTTCAGAGATGCAGGTTTTTATGGGGCGGGAGGTCATACCCACATATTGCAGTCCACATGGGCATTGCAGCAGATAAATGCAATGTGAAGTATTGCAGTTAGTATGCCCCCGTAGTTCCCATGTAAAGGTATCAGTCAAGGGGATCGTCTTATGTATAGACGTGAATGGACACGAACTGCAGGAGCCGCATGGGTAGTGTCCCCGTACAGGTGGTAATTGCCACAAGGTGGTTTGCTTGGTTGTATCCACTTTCTTTGGTCTAGTGCGAACTAAGATGTCTTTGATATTCCTTGACCTCTTAAATGCAAATCTGGGTATTTCAAGGTTCAGTGTACCTGTGTTAAGAATCTGCCAGTGCCGTTTGATAATCTTATTATTTCATTGGAAGCTGGCGTAAAGGTAGTAACACAGGTTATTAGGTCTGTGTCCTGCGCAGTTGGAGTGTTGTATTCAAGGAGGGCCCCCCATGGTTGCTCTGGGAATGTTCCCGGGCCTTATAGATCTCCCTGGTAGGGTAACCTCTGTCCGTCAGATTTCTGGATAGTATTGTGGATTCTGTCTTGTAGTCTGCCAGGTTGGTGCAGTTATGCCTGACCCGCAGGAATTGCCCAAAAGGAAGATTCAGCCTCAATGCCTTTGGGTGGTGGCTCGTGAAGTGGAGCAGGCTATTCCGGTCAGTGGGTTTCCGGTACATAGTAGTATCAATTTTCCCTCCCACTAGCCTAATGGTCAGGTCCAGAAAGGCGATGTTGGGGGCGGAGGCCGTCATGGTGAAGTTTAGATAGTCATTCAGCGTGTTAAGCCAATCAAAGAACTCTTTGTATGAGTCTGTGGTCCCTGCCCAGAGGATCAGGATATCATCAATGAATCTCCTCCACAATATGATGTTAGGGTGGTAGGGATTCACTGGACCATTGATGTATCTTTCTTCACAATCAGCCATGTACAAACAAGCCAACGAAGAAGCAAACATGCTTCCCATGGAGGTACCCTGGGTCTGATGATAGTGTTGCCCTCTGAATTCAAAGTAATTTTCTGTAAGGGCTTGAGTGGCACACTCCAAAATGAAAGACAGTGGTGTGGGGGAGATCCATTCCTCCGTACTGAGGATCCTCTCTATCAACCCTAGTGTGGCCCTCTGGGGGATGTTGGTGTAGAGGGCCTCCACATCGAGGGTGATGAGGAAATCCACCTGGATACCATCCTGTAGATTGTCCAAGAGGCGTAGGACATCAGTGGTGTCCTGGACATAGGACGGAATCCGTTTAACCAATGGCTGTAGGAAGTGATCACAAAACTGTGATAGAGGCTCCAGTATAGAATCTATGCCCGAAACTATGGGGCGTCCTGGTACGGGGGTAGTCCCCTTGTGAATTTAATTTTAGTATTGTCTCGATTTTGGAAACTTAAGTTCCAGAGAGTACAGACTAATCTTTGTTTTATTTGCGGCAGAGGACCACCAGAATAACATTGTTTTCCGGTACCTTGTGCCTCATTTTATCCTCACCCACACCGTCTACTTTTTTCTGGCCCCTCACCCACACTTCACTCATAGGCAGTTGGATAAAAGATCTCCGATAAAGAGCCCCTCATTGAGGTGTGCCCGTTGGGTATTGCACCGCCTACCCAACGAGGAACATTGCCTATGATGAAGCATGACACTCGCAAGAGTGTGTGAGGCCATTATATCCAACACAATGGATACCAAGGGTTAGTTCTCCATTGAGCACTGCCCCTTACACCGTAGTGACCTTCTTTTTCTCCCTTTAGGAACAGCCCAGTCTCCTTTTGTTGTTCACATGTGTGCAAACACGCCCTGTGGCACGGTTTAAGTTGGGGAATTAATTCCTTTTCAATACTGAGGGTCCCTGGGGGCCAACTAGCCCACCAGAAACCTCCAATAAGCGCCACAGAGCTACGTTGAAGAGTGTTGTAAAAAGGGGTGTGGCCTCTAAACACCTCTCTGCAACACAGCACTCTGGCGCATACTGGAGGTACCTGGTGGGCTAGTAGGCCCCCAGGGGACCTCAGGATTCAAAGCTACTTAATCACGCAACTTAAAACATGCCACAGGGCGTGTTTTCACACATATCACCTCAGGCCTCGCCCCCTTCCTTCACCATTGTACAAATATTCCTCTAAAATCAGCTAAAATCAGCTGAACTACGAATTCCGATTTACTCACCTGTTATCAGGAGAGAACCCAGTGCTGCATCTTTTAGCTCAGCACTGACCCTGAAAAGTAATTCTAGGCGTACTTCCGGTAACTAGTATTTCCTTCCATAGGAAACCATTGTGTGGTTTTCAGCAGAAAAGTTTATCTGTGTTGATTTTTGAAATGTACAAATATTCCTCTAAAATCAGCCAAACTACGAATTCCGATTTGCTCACCTGTTATCAGGAGTGACCTCAGTGCTGCTTCTTTTAGCTCAGCACTAACCCTGAAAAGTAATTCTAACCATACTTACCAGTAACTTGTATTTCCTTCTATAGGAATCCATTGTCTGGTGTTCACCAGAAAAGTTTCTAAGTGTCTATTTTCACAAACTAAAAGTATTCCTTAAAAGTTGCCTGTATGACTTAAACGCATTCTTTCAACTGTTTTCAGGAGATGCACCAGTGCTGGATCCAGAATTCACCTCCAAGTAAGAAAAAGTGACAATAGCACTACTTACCTGCCCACTGAATTTCCTGCTATAGGATAACATTGGTAATTCAATGCAAAAACATTTCAAGTGTCAACTTTTAAAATACAATAATATTCCTTAAAAATCACTACTGTAACTAAAACACTTTTACTCAACCGTTTACAGGAGATGTCCAAGGACTGAATCTAGGATCCAGTCATGTGGTTAGAAAAGTAATCCATGAAGTAACTAATTGCATTTTACTAGAAATTCACTTTGAGGTCAATGTTGCATTGTGTTTGAAATTGTGTTGCCCATTGCAACAACTGTAACTTCTGTACTTAAAAGTCTATTGTATATTTGCAAAGTATTTAAACTAAAGTAATTCATTCTAAGAAAGTATATTTTGTAATGTAATGTATGATGTAATTATAATGTAATTTAAAAAATAAAATATTAAAAAATAAAAAGTTTAAAAAATGTAGTAAATCAGTTTCAAAAAAATAAATATAACAATTAATACATTTAAACATTTTAATTTACAAAACCTTCGAATTTCACTGAAAAAATCATAGGTTTCAGGCCTGATATAGTTCGGAATTAGCATTTAAAAACGTTTGAAATTCACTGAAAAAACCATAGGTTTCAGGCCTGATATAGTTAGGAATTAGCATTTCAAAAACGTTTGCAATTCACTGAAAAACCATAGGTTTTAGGGGTGTTATAGTTAGCTGGACATTTCACTCGTACAAAACCATTAAAATTCCTCCGATATACTTAGTTGTACTCACTATGTCTTGTGCGCCCGCAATCCACTGCTGACGATGTCACATATTACATCATTCATGACATGGTCAGTGTTTGTAATTTGGTGGCTTATTAGCTTTGCTTTTATTAGTGTTTTTAAAACTTTCATGTACATAACATGCATATGTAGGCATATATGTATATGTATATGCATGCATCCATTTATATTTGTATTTATATAGATATGCAGATTATATATATGTTTATATATGTATATATATATATACACACACATACATATATATAAATGCATATATATGCATATATATGTGCATATGTGTGCGTGTAGAGAGAGGTAGAGAGGCTAGAGGTGTAGAGGTAGAGGGGTAGAGGTAGAGAGGTTGAGGTAGAGAGGTAGAGGTAGAGGTAGAGAGAGGTAGAGAGGTAAAGAGTAGAGAGTGAGTAATAGAGAGTAGAGAGTGAGTAGAAGAGAGTAGTACAGAGTAGTAGAGAGAGTAGCAGAGAGTGAGTAGTAGAGAGTAGTGGAGTGAGTAGTAGAGAGTGACTAGTAGAGAGTGAGTAGTAAAAAATAGTAAAGAGTGAGTAGTAGAGTGAGTAGTAGAGAGTAGTAGAGAGTGAGTAGTAGAGAGTGAGTAGTAGAGAGTGAGTAGTTGATAGTAGCAGAGAGTGAGTAGTAGAGAGTGAGTAGTAGAAAGTAGTAGAGAGTAGTAGAGAGAGAGTAGTAGAGAGTGAGTAGTTGAGAGTAGTAGAGAGTGAGTAGTAGAGAGAGAGTAGAAGAGAGTGAGTAGAGTAGTGGAGAGTGAGTAGTAGTGAGTAATGGAGTAGTAGAGAGTGAGTAGTATAGAGTAGTAGAGAACAACGTTATAGAGGGTGTGTAGTAGAGAGTCAGTAGCAGAGAGTAGTATAGAGTAAGTAGTAGAGAGAGTAGTAGAGCAAAAAGTAGAGTAGTAGAGAGTGTGTAGTAGAGAGAAGTAGAGAGTGAGTAGTAGAGAGTGAGTCATGGAGAGTGAGTATTAGAGAGCGAGTAGCAGAGAGTGAGTAGTAGAGTGCGTAGTAGAGAGTGCATAGTAGAGAGTAGTAGAGAGTGAGTAGTTGAGAGTGAGTAGTAGAGAGTAGTAGAGTGAGTAGAAGGGAACGAGTAGTTTGAGAGAGTAGTAGAGAGTGAGTAGTAGAGTAGCAGAGAGTGTGTGGTAGAGAGTAGTAGAGAGTTATAAAGTGAGTAGTAGAGAGTAGTAAAGAGTGAGTAGGAGAGAGAGTAGTAAAGAGTAGTAGACAAGTAGAGAGTCAGTAGTAGAGAGTGAATAGTAGAGAGTGAGTAGTAGACTGAGTAGTAGAGTGAGTAGCAGAGAGTGAGTAGTAGAGAGTGTATAGTAGAGAGTAGTAGAGAGTGAGTAGTAGAGATAGTAGTAGAGTGAGTACTAGAGAGTAGTAAAGATACAGTAGTAGAGAGTGAGTAGTGGAGAGTAGTAGAGAGTTAGTAGTAGAGAGTAAGTAGTAGAGAGTAGTAGAGAGAGAGAGAGAAGTAGAGAGTAATTAGTAGAGAGTGAGTAGCAGAGAGTAGTGGAGTAGTAGAGAGTGAGTTGTAGAGTGAGTAGTAGAGAGAGTAGTAGAGAGTGAGTAGTAGAGAGTGAGGAGTGAGTAGTAGAGAGTAGTAGAGAGCGAGTTATAGAGAGTAGTAGAGTAGTAGAGAGTGAGTAGTAGAGAGTAGTAGAGAGCGAGTAGGAGCGAGCATAGTAGAGAAGCAGGGAGTGAGTAGTAAAGAGAAGTAGAGAGTGAGTAGTAGAGAGTGAGTCATGGAGAGTGAGTAGTAGAGAGTAGTAAAGAGGGAGTAGTAGAGTGAGTAGTAGAGAGTGCGTAATAGAGAGTGAATAGTAGGGATAGTAGTAGAAAGTGAGTAGTAGAGAGTAGTAGAGAGTGAGTAGTTTAAGTGAGTAGTAGAGTAGTAGAGAGTGAGTGGTAGAGAGTAGTAGAGTGAGTAGTAGAGAGTAGTTTAGAGTGAGAAGTAGAGAGTAGTAGACAGTAAGTAGTAGAGAGAGATTAGTAGAGTAGTAGAGAGTAATTAGTAGAGAGTGAGTAGTGGAAAGTAGTGGTGTAGTAGAGAGTGAGCTTTAGAGTGAGTAGTAGAGAGAGTAGTAGAGAGTACTAGAGTAGTAGAGAGTGAGTAGAATAGTGGAGAGTGAGTAGTAGTGAGTAATGGAGTAGTAGAGAGTGAGTAGTATAGAGTCGTAGAGAACAAAGTTATAGAGAGTGTGTAGTAGAGAGTGAGTAGTAGAGAGTAGTAGAGAGTAAGTAGTAGAGAGAGTAGTAGAGCAAGAAGTAGAGCAGTAGAGCGTGAGTAGTAGAGAGAATTAGAAAGTAAGTAGTAGAGAGTGAGTTGTGGAGAGTGAGTAGTAGAGAGCAGTAGAGAGCGAGTTATAGAGAGTAGTAGAAAGTGAGTAGTAGAGAGTAGTAGAGAGCGAGTAGGAGCGAGAGTAGTAGAGAAGCAGAGAGTGAGTAGTAGAGAGAAGTAGAGAGTGAGTAGTAGAGAGTGAGTCATGGAGAGTGAGTAGTAGAGAGTAGTAAAGAGGGAGTAGTAGAGAGTGAGTAGTAGAAAGTGCGTAGTAGAGAGTGAATAGTAGAGGGAGTAGTAGAGAGTGAGTAGTTTGAGTGAGTAGTAGAGTAGTAGAGAGTGAGTGGTAGAGAGTAGTAGAGTGAGTAGTAGAGAGTAGTAGAGAGTGAGAAGTAGAGAGTAGTAGACAGTAAGTAGAGAGAGATTAGTAGAGTATAGAGAGTAATTAGTAGAGAGTGAGTAGTGGAAAGTAGTGGAGTAGTAAAGAGTGAGCTGTACAGTGAGTAGTAGAGAGTACTAGAGTAGTAGAGAGTGAGTAGAGTAGTGGAGAGTGAGTAGTAGTGAGTAATGGAGTAGTAGAGAGTGAGTAGTATAGAGTAGTAGAGAACAAAGTTATAGAGAGTGTGTAGTAGAGAGTGAGTAGTAGAGAGTAAGTAGTAGAGAGAGTAGTAGAGCAAGCAGTAGAGTAGTAGAGCGTGAGTAGTAGAGAGAATTAGAAAGTGAGTCGTAGAGAGTGAGTTGTGGAGAGTGAGTAGTAGAGAGCGAGTAGCAGAGAGTGAGCAGTAGAGAGTGAGTAGTAGAGAGTAGCAGAGAGTGAGTAGTAGAGAGAGTAGTAGAGAGTGAGTAGTAGAGAGTAGTAGAGTGAGTAGTAGAGAGTGAGTAGTTTGAGGGAGTAAGGGAGAGTAGTAGAGAGTGAGTAGTAGAGTAGCAGAGAGTATGTGGTAGAGAGTAGTAGAGTGAGTAGTAGAGAATAGTAGAGGGTGAGTAGGAGAGAGAGAAGTAAATAGTAGTAGAGAAGTAGAGAGTGAGTAGTAGAGAGTGAGTAGTAGACTGAGTAGTAGAGTGAGTAGCAGAGAGTGAGCAGTAGGGAGTGCGTAGTAGAGAGTAGTAGTGAGCAGTAGAGAAAGTAGTAGAGTGAGTAGAAGAGACTAGTAGAGATAGAGTAGTAGAGAGTGAGTAGTAGAGAGTAGTTGAGAGTGAGTAGTAGAGAGTAAGTAGTAGAGAGTAAGTAGTAGAGAGTAGTAGAGAGTAAGTAGTAGAGAGTAGTAGAGAGTAAGTAGTAGAGAGTAATTAGTAGAGAGTGAGTAGTGGAGAGTAGTGGAGTAGTAGAGAGTGAGTTGTAGAGTGAATAGTAGAGAGAGTAGTAGAGAGTACTAGAGTAGTAGAGAGTGAGTAGTGGAGAGTGAGTAGTGGAGAGTAGTAGAGAGCGAGTAAAAGAGAGTAGTAGAGTAGTAGAGAGTGCGTAGTAGAGAGTAGTAGAGAGCGAGAAGGAGCAAGAGTAGTAGAGAAGCAGAGAGTGAGTAGTAGAGGGAAGTAGAGAGTGAGTAGTAGAGAGTGAGTTGTGGAGAGTGTTTTTATTTTAAAAATTACCTAATTCAGTAAGTAAGTAATATTTATTTGTATACGATTAATTAAAATCTTTACAAAAATATAAAACACAAATAGAGACATTAAACCAATTTGTAGTTAAGATTAAAAAGAACAAAGTTTGCAGTGGTCAGATCAAGGTTATCCTTAGGTCCTAATGAAGAACTTCAAACGATATCAAGTCTTTTTCTTATTGAGTCAAAGAACTTCACGACCTGGCAGTTAAATTTTGTATTACTAGAGGTAATGCATAATTTGACTGCCTGCCTGCAGGTCCGAACAGCATATGACTTAAAAGATGGAAGCAGAAGATTGCGCCTCAAGTCCCTCAATCTAGGGCATATACAAATCACGTGGGCAATGTCCTTTTTGCCGGACTTACACAGGCGACACCTTTTGCGAGGCGGGTGTTCTCTCCCAAGGGGGCAGGCGCGGCAGTATCGGGATTACGCCAAGGCGTAATTTTAGAAACTTTTCTTCGACTTGTATTTTCATCCCGATGTTAAGGTTTGCTTGTGGCTGTATTTTACTATAATCACCCAGAGTTGTCCATCGTGCGCTCTGTTTGCTAAGTCTTTCTTATCTTCGATCCCTGAGATAATGTGTGCTGAATTTTTAGCCAGTTTTTTAAATGACTGGAGATCTATAGACGTTTCCCAGGTGTCAGACAAACCTAGTACTTCATTTGATTCAAAAAGATAATCTCTAGGCAATGAGGTGTGGTGCCTTATTAACTCTTCCCATACGTTGGCATTTAGGGAGTCGGCCTCTGCATTGTGGATCTAGCGCCAGCGTGCTATGTACGCACTCCGCCTTTCTAAAGTTTGTTTGACAATGCCGAATTCCAAACGAATCTGGGTAGGGGAGACGTATGTAGGAAGGTTAAAGATAGCCCTATAAGAGTTGGCTATGACTGTGTCCAGCAGTACGGCATCCTTCCCGTGAAGTGATTCACTCCCATACGTGAGTGTTGGCTGTAGTTTCTCACACAGGATTTCAAGGAATGGTTTAAGTGTAAGATCGGGGAGTTTTGCCTTTAATGATTTTAATGCTAGATAAGTCATTGTGGCTTTCCCTCGGATGGAGTGGAGTTGAGGCCTAGAGTTGTTGTTTGAGTCTAAGAGGACATTCAGATATTTGTTTGAGGCTACCCTGTCAAGTTTTTTCCATTCAGGTACCAACAAGGGTTCCTTTTTTTTCTGTAACTAACCGTCATGGACTTTGACTTGTGAAGATTTATTTGGAGGGCGTTCTTTGCTGAAAAGGCGTAAGTTGCGTTCAGGAGGTGCTGAAGGCCAATTTGAAAGCGGCTTATCAGCACTAGATCGTCCGCGTATAACAGATTTGAAACGGTAATTTTCCCTAACTTGGGTGCATGATTGCGGCATTTGTCAAGTTCTGCAGCAGATCCGCTAGAAAAGGTTAAATAAGATGGGCGCTAGTAGGCAACCCTGTTTTAATCCTTTTGTCGTCCTAATTGGCCTCGAGAGGTGTGTGCCTGCCCCAATCTTGATTTTGATACAGGAATTGGAGTGGAGCAGTATTAGGACGTCTAGGAGGTGCTTTGGAATACCCCAATTGTATAGTTTCTGTCAAAGTTTGTAGCGATCCACATGATCGAAGGCAGCAGTATAATCAATTAACGTCAGGAATAAGGGTGACTTGGTTGCTTTTGCCGCACCCATCAGGAGGGACAGGGCCATGATGTTAGTTGTGGTCCCTTGGCCTTTACAGAAACCCGTTTGGTTAAGAGGGATGATGGCATTTTCGGAGGCCCATGATGATAATTCGTCCAGGATAAGACCTGCAAAGTATTTTGCTTCTACGTCTAGCAAAGCAAAAAGACGGTAACTATTTGGATGACTCTTGTTCCCATGTTTATAGATCGTACTTATGACGGACCCATGCCATGAATCAGGAAGCGTCAGAGTTAAACTTGTGTTGTTGAATATTGGTGCCAGAGTTGCACTCCAGAAATCTGCATCTGATTTGTACAGCATAGATCTTATTCCATTCTGCCCTGGCGCTCCATTGGGTCTGCCTTTTGTTATTTTCCGTCTGATGTCTGCTGGGGTAATTTTCGTTGGCCCTTGCTCGACGTCTTTTGCAGGTTTTTCTTCCTTTTTAGGATGGTCAGGTTTTGTTAACCTTATTCCTTCACACTCCCATGTTTCTTGTATGCTTAGAACCATGTGATGATTGAGTTGTTCCTCGTTTCCAGGCCTTGAGGTTTTTGTGCCAGGAGACATTATTACCGTGTCACCTGTGATGACATCATCTTTGAAGTGTGATAATAGGTATTTTGACCATACTTCCTCTGATATATGTGAGTTTTAAACTAAATGGTCAGGGTTCTGTAACCTTTTTACCGTTTGCCAGAACCTGGAGCTGTTTTTCTGCTTCCCCTCGTGGACAAGTTTTACCCAAAAATCGTCATTTCTTTGCTTTTGGCTTTCCCATTTTATCCGTTTGAGCTGTTTTTTCGCTTCCCGCAGAACTGTTTGCAAGCTGCGCTTTGCCTGGTCCTCTCGCATAAGTCTCAAGGTTTAGTTTATTATTCGTTTTTGTATTTTCATGTCCTGGGGTAAAAGTTTCCAAACTGAAGTCCCCTTTGTTTGGCCGGAGTTTTTGGACACCGTACATCTCATTTTTGCCATCATGGCATCAATGAAGTTTTGCCAGACATCCGACAGCTTGGTTGAAGACCCAGAGACGTGGGAATAAAGGTTTTTTGCAGTGAGGCTGATGGAATCAATGTTACTGGAGTTACACCGTAGTCGCTTTAAATTTTAACTGAATTCCGTGTCTGGGCCAGTAAGGGGCTCAATTTCCAGTTTCGAGTTGGATCTTATTTCGGCCTCTAGAGGCAAATGATCACTGAGGTTGCTTGCTTCTATTTTGAATGAAGAAACCCAACAAAACATATTCAGAGATACGAACATGTAGTCGAGGTGCGAGGTTTGTGAGTTAGTGTGGAAGGTGGCTACTGGGGGGTCGTCTTCAGCGTAGCGGCCATTTAAGGCCCTTAGATTGAGTTGTTCCAGGTGATGTAGGAATTTTTTTGAGTCTTTCTTTTGGTTGGTATTTTTTAGGGCGCCTTGTGGCGGCACGCCCCACACTGTATTCAGTTCTTGAATAAGGTCGCTGTCTTGATCTTTGCTGATGAGAAGCGTGTTCAAGTCACCAGCCAGGATGAATAGGTCAGACACTCTTGCTTCCCTTATTTATTCTAGAACTTTCGCCAGCTCTTCTACCTCCTTATGTTTCTGTTTAGGGTGAATATATGTGTTGATTATAATTGCTTCCTGGGGCTGCATTTTTAGCCCAAGTGAGAGCTTTACCACCTGGATGACACTTGGTGGAGATATATGAAAATTCATTGTCTCGATTTTGCCTATTGTCGATATAGAGGCGAGGACCATCAACCCTACTGATCTACGTCCAAAGATTGAATTTTTGTTTGCCAGGAAAAAGCAAGACGTGAACCCCTGGAGGTCGAATGCTTTGTCTTCCCAGGTTTCTTGTAGTAATAGGAGGTCAAATGTGACTAGATATTGTATAAATTCAGGGTCGTTCCTTTTGCTTTGGAAACCATTGAGGGGAACATCCTTTACAACGCGGATGTTACACCGCAGTTCCCTTACGACGCAACTTTTACAACGCAAGTTGTAACAACGAATTGCGCTGGGGGGCGCTCCAGGATAGTAAATAGTTTAATTTACTATCCAACTCCTTACCTACTATCCACGGGGACTGGAGTTGGAATAGTAAATTAAACTATTTACTATCCAGCCCCCAACAACGCAAGTCGTGGTAACGACTTGCGTTGTAAAACATGCGTCGTAAAGTACTGCGATGTAAAACATCGCATTGTAACGACCTACATCTGACCATTGATATTCCAGGAACAAATTCTTATGTCCCTGCTCCTCGCTGAGGGATTGGAGAGAGTTAGCTCTTTTTGTCAGTTGTCTGCAGTCGCAGTAATGATTGTGCGCTGAATTGACTTCCAATTGAGGTCAGTTGTAAGCAAGAGTTGACTGCCTTGGTTCTTATTTTTTCCAAGTTGGGGGCTTTTTGTGTTTCTGATGAGAATCCCAGGTGAACTGCTTCTGGCTCCCTTTAGTATTGAGCTGGTGTTTTTTTGAGACTGTGGCCAAGTAGGGGGTAGAAGAGGAGTCAGGTAGCGGGGGTGCTTTTCGAGCTTCAGGGCAATCCCCCATTGCTGGAACATTGCTTCTTCTTTCATTATTTTGTGCGCTATCTCCGAAGAGTTCCAAGTTGTCTTTGTTATGGCTGTGAATTGAGGGGCGGTGTTGGACTGAAACCCTACTTGCAAAAGGTCAGTGGAGCTGATTTGTTAATGAGTGCATGAGTTTCAATATGTTGCCCCTGTTCAGTATATCGTCCCTGCGTCTGGATCTATATTCAGGAATGAAAAAGATTGAGGTTGGGGTGCTCGAGTGCTTCGTTATTGCTGAGACAATTGCCGGACTCTTGTTCTCCAGTTGCCCTCGTTCAGGCAGGGAACTTGGGGGTGCTGAATCTTGGGCAGGGGAGAGCCCGCTTTGGTCATTGTCTAACCTCGTAGACCCCGATGTACTGTTTGATATTAGTTTAGACTGTTGGGGTGTCTCTGTGACGGTGGCCGTGAGGGTGTTGTCGTAGCCTGTTATTAAGGCCTCTTCGGCTGGGTTAGATTTTATAGTGGCAGTGTTTTGGCCTAGTTGTGTTGTTTTAAATTGTAAAAGTTTCTGTTTGTATTTTTTAGGTGTCAATTTCTTTGTAGATTTGTGTCCTGATTTTACACTCCGTGATGGAGACACTGAAGGGGTACTACGTGCGACCTTGTGCAGGGGAAGTGGCTGGACATTGGTTGTCAGACTCCCGCTATCAGTGACTGATGAGGGAGAGGAGCTTGAATGTTCTTCTATGTTATGTATTGCGCCTGTTAGTGTCCGGTTCCTACCTTTCCTTTTGTTCTTTCTCCGGGACTTAGCATTGGAGTGTGAAGGGGGTTCAGCTGTGGTCCGAGTGGTAGTCGTTGACTCTGATTCAAGTGATCCGGGGGATAATACTTCAACTGAGGGTAAGATGATAGCAGGACTCAGATCGCCCGGCGGCTAGGTCACTTTCCATGTTGATCGCGCTGGGAGTGCTGGGATTGCATCAGGGGTTTGTGACTTTAGGGTTTGGAGGGCTGTTGATTTTAAGTCACTTATCAAGTCCCCTAGCATTGATGAGAGGGATGAGAGCTTATCTAGAAGAGGGTCATAAGGTGACAGTTTTGACGGGGATGGTTGAGCTGCAAAGACGGCGTCTTGGCCCCACCTTATGAGGCCGTTCAATTCCGAGATTTTCCAATCAATCCCAGAGATGGAGTCAGCTATTGATTGCAAGACAGAAAGTTGTAGGTCCATTTTTTGTGACTGGAAGTCCAGAGCGGTGGCCGAGTATTGCAGGATATTTAGGATTGCTATCCATGGAGTATTGAGGGCTGGTTTACCTAAGCTGGTGTGCCCTTCTGTTTTAGGCGAGGCGACGGTAGTCGGTTTCCCTACAGGAGAGTTGAGGTTATGTGTGGCAACTAATTCCTCCCATTCCTGGACTGCTATTGAGGAAATATCATCGTTGATAGAGTTGTTTGTGGGTTGGGAATCGTTGAACGGCAATAAAGTGCGGCTTTGAGATGCCGTTGGTACTACTGGTCTAATGTTTGGAGGTATTTGTTCACTGATGCTGCTCAGGTTCGGGTGAGGTGTTTTAGTCGGAGTCAGAGAAGATCCCGACGGGTGGGGGAGAGAAGGCCCGCCTCCTGGTACTTTGGCTTCCATTTGAGAGGCCCTGCGTACATCTCGGGTAACCTTCACTGCGATTGGAGAACTACTGACAGGCTGGAGATTGGGCGCATCATCTCTTGCCTCCTCTCTATGTATCATGGCCTCAATTGCCATTGACGCGTTTTTGCTTCCTAGGGACAGTGGACTGAGATTTCTGCGTTGGGTCTCGCTCTGCTTGACCAAATATTGATCTGTTACTAGTTCAAGGAGTGCGGCATTCATTGATGGTCTCCAATCTCTCGAGGAGGTTTTACTGTCTGAATCCATTCCCAAGGGGTTGAGGGTGGCAGGATCATGGTCAGCTAGAGTGGAGGGAGCTGCGGTTTTTCTTAGATCAGGTGATGTTGGTGTGTGTATACCCGCGGCGGCCCCGTTCTTGGATTGAAAGAAAACGTTGGCAAGTTGGGGTGGACCATCATGGCTCTTCACTGTGTGGCTACAGAGAGGATCGCCTTGTAGGAGTGGAGTTTGAAGGCCTCGAATGTTCCCTGTTTTAGAGTAGATAGCTGTCCCTGGGTCTTTAAGGAAGAAACATTTGGTGTAAATCTTGGGTTGAAAAGTACATGTCCTTTTCTTTGCTGGTAATAAGATTGGCCGGGGTTGTTGGTGAGGTCTTTGAAACTGAGGACGATACAATTTGTGCAGAACTGTTTGAGTGCTGGGGCACCAAAGTTGGCAGAATGATCTCAGGAGGGTATTTGCCTGGTCATTTTTATTTGTCGTCTGAATTGAAATTGGAACTGGAGTTAGGATTTGATTTGAGGGTGGTGTTTCCATAGCAGACACAGTTGGATCCTCCTGGGTGTTTTTATTGTGTTTGTATAGATTAACGTCCTGAGAGTTATTTAGATTTAGTGGGGACGTTGGTTCTAGATTTCCAAGTTTCCTTTTCCGTGCTTTATGCTTGTCATTTGATTTAGGCTTTAGTTGTAACCTGACTCTACCTGATCTCATTGTTCTAGTTGTTTGTTGCCTCTCAATTTTATCCTTATCTGCTTATGCTTGTAAATGACCCTAACAGGAGTTATGGTTGTAGTTTTAGTTTTGCGCCAATGGTGTGACTGCGCCCTCTGTTGAGTCCTACTGGATCCGGCTGATCGGATAGCTGTGGTTTCCTGGATTAATCACAGATGTAGTTGGTAGTTGCTAGCCGCTAGGAGCAGCTGGCCGCTGGTAGTTGATGGCTCGCACGAAGAGTAGCAGGTATTTTCTGGGTGGTGGCTGTCTTGTGGCTGCAGGTTGTCTGATCGATCTAAGGCGTGCTGGCGCACACCTTATGCCTCCGCCGTGAGTTGTCGTTTGACCCCCGCTCCTGCTCCGGCTCCAACCCCTTAACGGCTCTTCACCAGGTAGGGACGCAGCCAGGTATGTAGACGGGTGAGGGGGGAGCAGGGGAGCAGGAGAACAAAGTGTGCAAGCTTCTTGAGCCCCACTCCCCTAACCCCAGACTGCAAGTATGCAGACCCAATCCCACAAGTACTAAGGCGGGGGAGGAGAGGGGAAATCAGGGAATCGGGGGGGAAATGGAGCCCCCTCACCTGAGGACACTGAGGACACTGAACACTGGACGGGAGTCAGAGGTCAGAGGCCGCGGACCGTCTGCCAGGCCACTGCAGTCAACTCCAAGTCCGATGCAGGTCCAAGTCCAAGTCCAAGTCTGAAGCAAGTCTAAAGCAAAGGAAAGGCATGGGGAGGCTCACTAACTTGCTGGCTTGCTAGGTCACAGCCCACCTCCTTATCCGCAGACTCCCGCTCGCGCAGCGGGCTGCACCTCACCACACGACGCCGCCTACCAACAGGGTCTGCCACGGGATCCGCACACTGCACGCTGCTCCAAGAGAGAGACGCGTCTCTGGGGGAGAGCTCAGCAGCCCAGGTGAGCCAGGCAGGTCTGATGCGGGTCTGATGCAGGTCTGATGCGGCTCTGATGCCCGGGTCTGATACCTGCTCCGAGTCACGCTGTGTTTCAATCCCCCGGCCCCCGGCCCAACCCAGCTCATGGCTCACGGCAGAGCTCAGCAGAGCAGAGCTCAGGGGGGCACACTGGGGAGCACGGGGAACGCAGGAAACACCAGAGAGTAGTGCAGCACCCAACACTTCTGGCGTCTGTCGTCACTTCAGGGCCGGAGTCAACGTCAAGGTTCAAGACTGCAAGGTTTGCCAGACAACTGCATTTTGGGCAGTGAGTAGTAGAGAGTAGTAGAGAGTGAGTAGTAGAGAGTAAGTAGTAGAGAGTGCATAGTAGAGAGTGAATAGTAGAGATAGTAGTAGAGAGTGAGTAGTAGAGAGTAGTAGAGAGAGTAGTAGAGAGTGAGAAGTAGAGAGTTGTAGACAGTAAGTAGTAGAGAGAGAGAATAGTTGTTAGGTCCTGGTCCCCAGTCCTCCTTTGCTGACCATGCCCAAGACCATCACATGACACACCGGTAGTATAAAAAGGAGTCCTACCCTTATGTCAATGCTTGTTATTGCTACCTGTGGGTTCCTGCATCCTGGCTCCTGTGTTTCCTGTTGACTGCTGCTGTCTTTTCACGGGCTCGTGTAAAGACTTGAAGATTTCCCAGTTTATTTCACTTTATTCCCTTATCCTTGCTTCATTCCTTGTCCTAGTACCTTGTTTGTAGTATTCCCCTTACCTGCCCGCCCCTTTCCTTAGCGAGGTCTCCTTATAGTTAGAAGTCAGTTAGTGTCCTTTAGGTTTAGTTTCCCGCCCCCCTCCCTTTTTCTAGGCTTGGACCGTTAGGTGCGACTACGACAACATTCAGGGGCCCCTGTTTGTTAGTTGCCCGTTTCGCTGCTCTCCCGATTCGGAGACGCGGTGAATTACACGGTTGCGTGAGCGCGGAGACGTGATATTTTGTTGCTAGAGCGCTACCCGTCCGCCTCATTATACGCGGAAGTGACGTTTTCGTCCATTCCGCGAGACAAACCCGGCTGGGTTTGTTTACTCTCGAGTAAGACCGAGCGGATGAGAAAACGCGTCCCCGCCGATTCCTAGCCCCATTTCAAAGTACCCGTTAGACAGGGGTTTTTTACATGCCTGTACAAGTGGTGTGTTTTTTACCCTGCATATCCCTCAATTGACCAAACCATACACCCTTACTGAAACGTACAGTCTATTAAGTAAGACGCCTAAGAGAAGTTATCTTAGGTTAACAGTGACTGACAAACTCCTTGAAGCTAAGCCTGCTCAATCTTCCGGTAAGTGTATGTGACATGATATGCTTGGATAATGGTCTTATGTAGCAGAATAAGGACTGGGGACTGAATAATTACCGTAGGGTGTACTTTGTGTTCCCCTTTTTGCAGGTGCAGAAGAAGGAGGCGGGTGTTCCTTTTTAAGGCACGTTACAAGGGTGGAAGGTTTGGTTGCCTTTTGATTTCCACCCTCTTTTTCTGGGTCAGCAGCTTACTCATGTGTATCATTCAGTGAGTGGCTGGTGAGTCGGGAAAGGGGACTGGACTATTCCTCGTTCCTGCAGTGTGTGGGTTGGGCAGGAGTCCAACAGAATAACAAGCCCACGTTATAATACACTGCCCGAACTTGGATGGACGTAGAAGGAGGAGGGGACATGGCTGGCGCGGAAGCACCCTCCATGAATGATATAATGGGGGCCCTTGCTGCGTTACAGGCGCAAGTACAGGAATTGAGACAGGAGAACGTAGGGTTGAGACAAGAGCTGGTTGCGGTAAGGGCTCAGGCACAGGCACAACCCAGAGCTCAAAATCCCGTTATACATCCGGCTACTTTCCAGTATGGGGGGGCAGGACAGAGTAATCCTGGAGGAAGTACACCTGTGGCAATTACCGTAAATTCCCCTGTTCCTGTTCCTCTGGCTCCACCTGAACGGTTCTATGGAGACAGTGGGAAATACGGGATGTTTATGAACCAGTGTCAGTTACACTTTATGTGTAGGCCTGGTGCGTTTCCCGATGATGCTGCGAAGGTGGCCTTTACTCTTTCATATCTGGCTGGTACTGCTGCCCAGTGGGCTATCCCATTAGTGGAAGGGAACGACCAGGTATTGAGAAATTAAAATGCTTTCAAAGAGTTGATGAGAGGGTTGTTTGCCAAACATGCTTTCATGCAAGCTAGTGACTCGGAATTACTGAAACTGCGACAGGGGCGACAGGATCTTCTGACATATATAGCGTCTTTTAATAGATTGATTGCAGAGACACATTGGCCAGCCGATAAGCGGACTTCCTTATTCTATCAGGGTCTTAATGATGATCTGAAGGACGTGGTGTCACAAGTAGTGGATCCCCCGGAAGAGTGCGCCGCTTTTATAGACTTAGTGGTTAAATTGAACCATAGGCTGTCAGAGCGACGCGGTGATCGTGGTCTTTTCCAGGTGTCCCGAGGGAACTTCATAAAGACCGAAGTGAAACAGCAACCCGGTGAAGCCAAACCTGAACCAATGGAAATAGGAGGTGCCAGGGGGCCCCTTACACCTGAAGAAAGAAAGAGACGCAGAGATCAGAACTTATGTCTCTATTGCGGACAAGGAGGTCATTTTGCAAGAGAGTGTCCCGTTAAACCATCTAGGGCAGGTTATGACAAAAAGGTGGTATATGTACAGGTGGAAAGACCACTCCTATCGGTGCCTAGCAGAGGTCAATATGAGGTGTTGGGGGCAGTGGACTTGGCGCCCAGACATTTTATGATTTCGGCACAGCTTCTATTGGCAGATTATCAAAGGGTGCCTGTTTCTGTGTTATTGGATTCGGGGGCCACTGGCAATTTTATTGACATCTCCCTAGCAGAGAAGCTCGGCGTGCCTTGTCAGTATAAGAAACAGCCAGAGCCGGTCCGAGCGATAGACGGAACTGAGTTGTCATCAGGGTGTATCACTAGACAAACCATGCCGCTCCGCTTGCTATGTGATAATGGTCACTCAGAGTGCGTGGTATTCGATCTGATAGACGCGCCTTCCTTTGGATTGGTGCTAGGGGTGCCTTGGCTCCAAGAACACAATCCTAGGATTGATTGGGTACTTCGGCTTGTCACTCTTGATTCGCATTATTGCCTGAAGCATTGCTATAGCGAGGCCAGTGGGGAGGTCCCTCCATTGTATTGTGCAGCCATGGAAGAGAACGGAGTTCCAAGACAATCTGCGGAATACACCGATGTGTTTGATAAGGGTTGTGCTCAGAGTCTGCCACCACATCGGTCGTTTGACTGTAGGATAGACCTAGTGGAAGGGGTTCCTTTGCCTTGTAGTAGAGTTTATGCTCTGCCTGAACCCGAGAAAAAACATCTCAAAGAATATCTGGATGAGATGTTGGAACTAGGTTTTATCCGTCCCTCTTCTTCACCTGTCTCTTCGGCGATCTTTTTTATTCCTAAGAAGGAAGGCACTCTGAGGGCGTGTGTGGACTACCGGACATTGAATAAGGCCACTATTAAGAACAGGTACCCTCTTCCACTCATCCCCGTGTTGCTGGATAAGCTCCGCAAGGCCACAGTGTTCACTAAATTGGACTTGCGTGGAGCGTACCATCTGATCAGGGTGCGGCCCGGTGATGAGTGGAAGACGGCTTTTAAAACTAAACAAGGGTTGTTTGAATACTGTGTGATGCCGTTCGGCTTGTGTAACGCGCCGGCGGCGTTCCAGTATTTCATAAATGAGGTCTTGAGCGAACATCTGGATAAGACAGTGATAGTTTACTTGGATGACATCCTTATCTTCTCAGAGACCGGAGTAGACCATCACACTCACGTGCGACAAGTGTTGCAGAAGCTGCGGGAACATCGGCTATATGCCAAACTGGAAAAATGTCAGTTTGATGAGAAGGAGGTAGAGTTTTTGGGATTCCTCATATCCGCTGAAGGGATACGAATGGACCCTAAAAAGATACAGGCTATTTTATCTTGGCCAGTGCCCACTACGGTGAAGCACATACAGGTACTTTTGGGGTTCGCCAATTTCTACCGGCGTTTTATCGCTCACTTTTCGGATATTGTGGCACCAATGACCCGCCTGTTAAGAAAGGGGGTTTTCTTTGAGTGGTCCCCGGAGGCACAGGGCGCTTTTCGGTTACTGTTGGAGACCTTTACGACCGCTCCAGTACTGGCTCATCCTGATCCGGCGTTTCCCTTCTTTGTAGAAACGGATGCTTCCGCGAGTGCAGTCGGTGGAGTTTTGTCCCAGAAGGAGGGAGGCACAGGAGATATGCACCCTATCGCTTATTTCTCAAACACATTGTTGCCGGCCGAACGTAATTATACAGTAGCGGAGCGTGAACTTTTGGCGGTGAAATTGTCTTTTGAGGAATGGCGTCACTACCTGTGGGGGGTTCGTCATACCATTACAATCTATACAGATCACAAGAATCTCGAGTTTTTCAGATCAGCTCGGGCCTTGACACCAAGACAAATGCGATGGGTTTTGTTTTTTAATGAATATGATTTCATTATCACCTACAGACCTGCCGCTCAGCAGATTAAATCAGACGCCTTGTCCCGGATTCATGTCGACCCGGAGGAAGTGAAAGCAGGGAAGGATAATAGACCTATGCTTGATGGTAGAAAGATTGTGGGAGTAGCTTCGGTGGAAGAATTTGCTTCCAGGATAAAAGAACTGTTGCACAATATGGATTTGGCCCCGTGGTTGCAATTGTCTCAGGTGGTGGTTAGAGAGGGGTTGTTATATCAGGGGGATAGGTTGTTCATTCCACCCGAGTTGAGACAAAGGGTGGTGGAATGGTGTCATTCGTCCTCTTTAGTTGCCCACCCAGGAATTGGGAAGACAAAGGAGTTGTGCCTGAGGTGGTTTTGGTGGGATTCGGTGGCACAGGATATCCAGAAGTTTGTGTCAGCCTGCCCTGTTTGTGCCATCAATAAGCCTTCACATAGTAAGCCCTCGGGCCTTCTGCAGCCGTTGGCAGTACCCCCTTCCCCGTGGCATACTATTAGCATGGATTTTGTTACGGACCTTCCCTTGGTTTCCGGCTTCACTGCTATCTTTGTGGTCGTAGACTTGTTTACCAAAATGGCTCACTTTATACCACTCCGAAACATTCCCACAGCGAAGGAGATGGCATGGGAGTTCATGGTTTCGATAGTGCGGTTGCATGGGTTGCCCACAGCAGTCATCTCAGACAGGGGGGCGCAATTTGTGTCTCATTTCTGGAAGGAGCTCTGTCTGGTGCTTAAGATGGATATACGTTTGTCATCTGCGTACCATCCCCAGTCAGATGGGCAGACAGAACGCATCAACCAGACAATGGAACAGTTTTTGAGGTGCTTGACTACGTCCCTCTCGTGTGATTGGGTGAGGGCATTGCCTATAGCGGAATTCGCTTATAATAACAGTATACACTCGGCCTTGGGCATGACACCATTCTATTGCTCTATGGGATACCATCCTAGAGCCCTAGCCATCCAACCCACTGGGCATATGCCAGCCATTGATGAAGTATGTAAACGTTTGGGGGACATCTGGGAGGTGGCTAGGGGCAGCTTACAGGAAGCTAAGGAGGCAATGAAGGTACAGGCAGATCGCCATAGAGTTCCGGCCCCTGGTTATAAAGTGGGCGATCAAGTATGGTTGGCTTCACGTAATCTGAAACTATCGGGATCACGTAAATTACAACCCCGGTATGTAGGCCCCTTCCCCGTGAGTCAGGTAGTCAACCCTGTGGCGATGAAGCTGTTACTGCCCTCGGACTATAAAATCCATCCTGTGTTTCACACCTCATTGCTGAAGCCCTTTGTTCCCTCAGACCAGGTCCTGCCCCCTCCTGCCCCCTTACTAGTGGATGGCGAAGAGGAGTTTGAGGTACAGGCCATTCTTGATTCAAGGCGGAGAAGGGGTAGGTTGTATTACCTGGTAGATTGGAAGGGGTATGCCCCGGAGGATAGGACGTGGGAGCCAGCTGGAGGTGTACATGCGCCTTAGCTGGTGAGATTATTCCATAGACTGCATCCCAGGAAGCCAAGACCCGTGGGGAGGATTATCGGGGGGGGGTACTGTTAGGTCCTGGTCCCCAGTCCTCCTTTGCTGACCATGCCCAAGACCATCAGATGACACACCGGTAGTATAAAAAGGAGTCCTACCCTTATGTCAATGCTTGTTATTGCTACCTGTGGGTTCCTGCATCCTGGCTCCTGTGTTTCCTGTTGACTGCTGCTGTCTTTTCACGGGCTCGTGTAAAGACTTGAAGATTTCCCAGTTTATTTCACTTTATTCCCTTATCCTTGCTTCATTCCTTGTCCTAGTACCTTGTTTGTAGTATTCCCCTTACCTGCCCGCCCCTTTCCTTAGCGAGGTCTCCTTATAGTTAGAAGTCAGTTAGTGTCCTTTAGGTTTAGTTTCCCGCCCCCCTCCCTTTTTCTAGGCTTGGACCGTTAGGTGCGACTACGACAACATTCAGGGGCCCCTGTTTGTTAGTTGCCCGTTTCGCTGCTCTCCCGATTCGGAGACGCGGTGAATTACACGGTTGCGTGAGCGCGGAGACGCGATATTTTGTTGCTAGAGCGCTACCCGTCCGCCTCATTATACGCGGAAGTGACGTTTTTGTCCATTCCGCGAGACAAACCCGGCTGGGTTTGTTTACTCTCGAGTAAGACCGAGCGGATGAGAAAACGCGTCCCCGCCGATTCCTAGCCCCATTTCAAAGTACCCGTTAGACAGGGGTTTTTTACATGCCTGTACAAGTGGTGTGTTTTTTACCCTGCATATCCCTCAATTGACCAAACCATACACCCTTACTGAAACGTACAGTCTATTAAGTAAGACGCCTAAGAGAAGTTATCTTAGGTTAACAGTGACTGACAAACTCCTTGAAGCTAAGCCTGCTCAATCTTCCGGTAAGTGTATGTGACATGATATGCTTGGATAATGGTCTTATGTAGCAGAAGAAGGACTGGGGACTGAATAATTACCGTAGGGTGTACTTTGTGTTCCCCTTTTTGCAGGTGCAGAAGAAGGAGGCGGGTGTTCCTTTTTAAGGCACGTTACAAGGGTGGAAGGTTTGGTTGCCTTTTGATTTCCACCCTCTTTTTCTGGGTCAGCAGCTTACTCATGTGTATCATTCAGTGAGTGGCTGGTGAGTCGGGAAAGGGGACTGGACTATTCCTCATTCCTGCAGTGTGTGGGTTGGGCAGGAGTCCAACAATAGTAGAGTAGTAGAGAGTAATTAGTAAAGAGTGAGTAGTGGAAAGTAGTGGAGTAGTAGAGTGTGAGTTGTAGAGTGAGTGGTAGAGAGAGTAGTGGAGAGTACTAGAGTAGTAGAGAGTGAGTAGTAGAGAGTGAGTAGTGGAGAGTGAATAGTAGAGAGTAGTAGAGAGTGAGTAATAGAGAGTAGTAGAGTAGTAGTGAGTGAGTAGTAGAGAGTAAGTAGGAGCAAGAGTAGTAGAGAAGCAGAGAGTGAGTAGTAGAGAGAAGTAGAGAGTGAGTAGTAGAGAGTGATTCGTGGAGAGTAAGTAGTAGAGAGAGCAGTAGAGAGTGATTAGTAGAGATTAGTAGAGTGAGTAGTAGAGAGTGAGTAGTTTGAGAGAGTAGTGGAGAGTAGTAGAGAATGAGTAGTAGTGTAGCAGAGAGTTTGTAGTAGAGAGTAGTAGAGTGAGTAGTAGGGAGTGAGTAGTAGAGAGTCAGTAGTAGACTGAGTAGTAGAGTGAGTAGCAGAGAGTGAGTAATAGAGAGTGCGTAGTAGAGAGTAGTAGAGATAGAGTAGTAGAGAGTGAGTAGTAGAGAGTAGTTAAGAGAGAGTTGTAGAGAGTAAGTAGTAGAGAGTAAGTAGTAGAGAGTAGTAGAGAGTAAGTAGTAGAGAGTAGTAGAGAGTAATTAGTAGAGAGTGAGTAGTGGAGAGTAGGGGAGTAGTAGAGAGTGAGTTGTAGAGTGAGTAGTAGAGAGAGTAGAGAGCACTAGAGTAGTAGAGAGTGAGTAGTAGAGAGTGAGTAGTAGAGAGTGAGTAGTGGAGAGTGAGTAGTAGAGAGCAGTAGAGAGCGAGTAATAGAGAGTAGTAGAGTAATAGAGAGTAGTAGAGTTGTAGAGAGTAGTAGATAGCGAGTAGTAGAGTGGTAGTAGAGAGAGTAGTAGAGAGTAGTAGAGTAGTAGAGAGTGAATAGTAGAGAGTGGGTAGTGGAGAGTGAATAGTAGAGAGTAGAAGAGAATGAGTAGTAGAGAGTAGTAGAGTAGTAGAGAGTGAGTAGTAGAGAGTAGTAGAGAGTGAGTAGGAGCGAGAGTAGTAGAGAGTAAAAGAGAAACAGAGAGTGAGTAGTACAGAGATGTAGAGAGTGAGTAGTAGAGAGTGAGTTGTGGAGAGTGAGTAGTAGAGAGTAGTAGAGTGAGTCGTAGAGAGTGGGTAGTTTGAGAGAGTATTAGGGAGTTGTAGAGAGTGAGTAGTAGAGTAGTAGAGAGTTAGTGGTAGAGAGTAGTAGAAAGTAGAAGAGTGAGTAGTAGAGAGTAGTAGAGAGTGAGTAGGGGAGAGAGTAGTAAAGAGTAGTAGAGAAGTAGAGAGTGAGTATTAGAGAGTGAGTAGTAGAGAGAGAGTAGTAGAGAGTGAGTAGTAGAGAGATAGTAGTAGAGAGTAGTAGTAGAGAGTGAGTAGTAGAGAGTGGTAGAGAAGTAGAGAGTGAGTAGTAGAGAGTAGTAGAGTAGTAGAGAGTGAGTAGTAGAGAGTAGTAGAGAGTGAGTAGTAGAGAGTGAGTAGTAGAGAGAGAGTAGTGGAGAGTAGTAGAGAGTGAGTAGCAGAGTAGTAGAGAGTTGTCAGTCAGTGTCAGTCAGTGTCAGTCAGTCAGTGTCAGTCAGTGTTAGTGTCAGTCAGTCAGTCAGTGTCATTCAAACAGTGTCAGTCAGTGTCAGTCAGTCAGTGTCAGTCAATCAGTGTTAGTCAGTATCAGTCAATCAGTGTCTGTCAGTGTCAGTCAGTATCAATCAGTCAGTGTCAGCTAGCGCAGATCTCCTGACCTGGTTCTCTGGCTCTAAACCAGCTCTGCTGACCTGGTTCTCTGGCTCTAAAGCACCTCTGCTGACCTGTTTCTCTCTCTCTAAAGCAGCTCTGCTTGCCTGGTTTCTCTGGCTCTAAAGCAGCTCCGCTGATCTGGTTATCTGGGTCGAGAGCAGCTCTGCTGACTTGGTCCCTTGGCTCTTAAGCTGCTCTGCTGACCTGGTTCTCTCCCTCTAAAGCGGCTCTGCTGACCTGGTTCTCTCGCTCTAAAGCAGCTCTGCTGACCTGGTTTCTCTGGCTCTAAAGCAGCTCTGCAGACCTGGTTCTCTGGCTCTAGAGCAGCTCTGCTGACTTGATTCTTAGGCTCTAGAGCAGCTCTGCTGACTTGGTTCTATGGCTCTAAAGCAGCTTGCTGACCTAGTTCTCTGGCTCTAGAGCAGCTCGGCTGACTTGGTTCTCTGGATCTTAAGCAGCTCTGCTGACCTGGTTCTCTCCCTCTCAATCAGCTCTGCTGACCTGGCTCTCTGCCTCTATAGCAGCTCTGCTGACGTGATTCCATAGCTCTAAAGCAGCTCTAATGACCTGGCTCTCTGGCTCTAGAGCAGATCTGCTGACCTGGTTCTCTGACTCTAAAGCAGCTCTGCTGACCTGGTTCTATGGTTCTAAAGCAGCTCTGTTGACTTGGTTCTCTGGCTCTAAAGCAGCTCTGCTGACCTGGTTATCTGGCTCTAAAGCAGCTCTGCTGACCTGGTTCTCTCCCTCTAAAGCAGCTTTGCTGACCTGTTTTCTCTGGCTCTTCAACAGCTCTGCTGACCTGGTTGTCGGCCTCTAGAGCAGCTCTGCTGACCTGGGTCTCTGGCTCTAGAGCAGCTCTGCTGACCTGCTTCTTATGCTCTAGAGCAGCTCTGCTGACCTGGTTGTCTGGCTCTACAACAGCTCTTGTGACCTGGTTCTCCGTCTCTAAAGCAGCTCTGCTGACATGGTTTCTCTGGCTTTAAACCAGCTCAGCTGACCTGGTTCTGTGGCTCTAAAGCAGATCTGCTGACCTAGTTCTTTGGCTCTACAGCAGCTCTGCTGACCTGGGTCTCTGGCTCTATAACGGCTCTGCTGACCTGGTTCTCTGGCTCTAAAGCAGCTCTACTGACCTATTCTATGGCTCTAAAGCAGCTCTGTCCACTCCTACAATCATCCTGACAGAAGCATGTCTTTATCTAATTACTCTGCTGAAACATAAGTGCTTATAAACCTATCCTGCTGTCAACTACTAGCACTCTAGGAACCCAGTCGCTGTCTATGCTCTTGCAGAATGACTCAGGCATGGAGACAAGCAGTGGTACAGTCAAATGTGCACAATATATGCGGTCCATTAAACTCTTGCAGACTACTGAGTCAGTCCTGCAAAAGACCAGGTAACAGTCATGCTTGTGAGCAATCACACTGTGAGTCTGTCTCCACTCCTACAATCATCCAGACAGAAGTATGTCCCTATCGAATCCCTTTGCTGAATTATAAGTCCTTATAAACTTATCCTGCTGTCAACTACTAGCACTCTAGGAACCTATTCACTTTTTATGCACTTGCAGAATGACTCAGACATTGAGACAAGCAGTGGTACAGTCAAATGTATACAATGTTTGCGGTCCCTTAACCCCTTACAGACTACTGAGTCAGTCCTGCAAAAGTCCAGGTTATAGTCATGCCTGTCTGGAATCAAAGTGTAAGTCTGTGTACACTCTTACAATCATCCTGACAGAAGCATGTCCTTATCTAATCACTCTGCTGAAACATAAGCGCTTATAAACTTATTCTGCTGTCAACTACTAGCACTCTAGGAACTCAATCACTATCTATGCACTTGCAGAATGACTCAGGCATTGAGACAAGCAGTGGTACAGTCAAATGTGCACAATGTATACAGTCCCTTAACCCCTTGCAGACTACTGAGGCAGTCCTGTAAAAGTCCAGGTAATAGTCATGCTTGTCTGGAATCACACTGTGAGTCTGTCTCCACTCCTACAATCATCCAGACAGAAGTATGTCCCTATCGAATCCCTCTGCTGAATTATAAGTCCTTATAAACTTATCCTGCTGTCAACTACTAGCACTCTAGGAACCTATTCACTTTTTATGCACTTGCAGAATGACTCAGGCATTGAGACAAGCAGTGGTACAGTCAAATGTATACAATGTTTGCGGTCCCTTAACCCCTTACAGACTACTGAGTCAGTCCTGCAAAAGTCCAGGTTATAGTCATGCCTGTCTGGAATCAAAGTGTAAGTCTGTGTACACTCTTACAATCATCCTGACAGAAGCATGTCCTTATCTAATCACTCTGCTGAAACATAAGCGCTTATAAACTTATCCTGCTGTCAACTATTAGCACTCTAGGAACCCAGACACTGTCTATGCACTTGCAGAATGACTCAGGCTTTGAGACAAGCAGTGTTACAGTTAAATGTGCACAATGTATGCAGTCCCTTAAACCCTTGCAGACTACTGAGTCTCTCCTGCAAGACTCCTGGTAATAGTCATGCTTGTCTGGAATCACACTGTGAGTCTGTGTCCACTCCTACAATAATCCTGACAGAAGCATGTCCTTATCTAATCACTCTGCTCAAACATAAGTCCTTATAAACTTATCCTGCTGTCAATTATTAGCACTCTAGGAACCCAGTCACTGCAGAATGACTTGCAGAATGACTCAGGCTTTGAGACAAGCAGCGTTAAGTTAAATGTGCACAATGTATGTGGTTCCTTAACCCCTTGCAGACTACTGAGGCAGTCCTGCAAAAGTGCAGGTAATAGTCACGCTTGTCTGAAATCACACTGTGAGTCTGTGTCCACTCCTACAATTATCCTGACAGAAGCATGTTCTTATCAAATCACTCTGCTGAAACATATTTCTTATGAACTTATCCTGCTGTCAACTACTAGCACTCTAGGAACCCAGTCACTAAGCACTTATAGATAAACTGAGCACTCTGTCCCCAGTACCTAAGCACTTATAAATTAACTGAGCACTCTGTTTGCAGCACTGTCATTATTCTAGTTACTAGTGATGTTCTTATAGAAAGAACTAGGCACCAACACAAGTACACATACAATATTCTGTGCACAATCCCTACAAACCTCTAAGCAGATACATACTATTGGTAAACTACACTAAATACTGAAGTAGTACTCCTGCAGCCTAGGATTCCTCCTGTCAGTCCCATGCAGTTCGTCAATCAGCCATCCAGCACTATGTTCTTATTTTATATCACTCTGCGAATATCTAAGCACTTATGAGGCAGATTTACAAACCCCCTGCACCACCTGTACATCACTTTTTGTAACGTAGTGAGGGCGCTGGAGACTCCTCCATATTTATGAGAAGAGGAAAAGTCACCCTGCATGGCTTCCTCTTCTCTAAAATACGACTCATTCAAATGCAGCACTTTGCGTTGAAGGGGCGTTCCATGGGTGTTGCTGTGTCTGTACCCACACAACACCCATGGAATAACACATTTCAAGACTTACAGGAAAGTGTAAATCTGCAGATACATGTGAATGGTACGCCACCGTAGAGGTGGTGTAGCAAGTCACAACAAGGAGAAAAGTTTTAATTTCTCC
This sequence comes from Lissotriton vulgaris, assembly GCF_964263255.1. Taxonomy (NCBI): domain Eukaryota; kingdom Metazoa; phylum Chordata; class Amphibia; order Caudata; family Salamandridae; genus Lissotriton; species Lissotriton vulgaris. The sequence goes on along the minus strand of NC_141691.1, from coordinate 693,071,931 downwards.
TCTTTTTTTGCTCTTTCAATGCATGCTGCACTCCACAGCACATATTGAAGGAGGAAAATGCCTTTAGTGATTGTTTTTTGTTCAGGAAGTAGTCCCTTCCAACACAAAAACAATCTCCCCACGACACAGATATCCTTGCACCCTGGTACAAGGATGCCGGTGTCACTGCATGGCTGCAGATTGTGTGCTAGTGCAGAGGGAGCCAAGAATTGGGACATATTCATGTGAATATGTCACATCCCTGTGCTTCAGAAGTGCCACAGCGGGGTGCAGCTAAAGGGCTTGCAGTGTCACGCTGCAGCACTTCCTCATAGACCTGTCCCTATAAATTCACCATACAGTACTAATGCATTCTTTCAGTCAATCATGCTCTACACATACCTTCAACCAAACTTACAGACATTACCATGCAATTATAGTTCTTTTTTTTAAACCAGATAAGGTAGTTCTGAACTAGTTTTTTAACAATTTTGTACTTTTTTGGTGTTTTTTTTTAAAATTAACAAAAAAGGAACTAAGTTAGCTTTTGGAATTCAACATCAATCCAAAAACAAAAAAATAAAAAAAATGGGCATTTGTGGATCCGTTGAGCTGCACAAATAGAGTCCACTGACTGTTCACCATAACAGATGACGGTTTTGCACTTAGTGCAGTGCTACTGGAGAAAAGCAAATTCTGGGCGAATGTCTACTGGTGGTGCTGAAGTGCACGCTCCAGAGGTGCTAGCAATGCCTGGTGGTGATATTTTTGCTGCATGCCTCATTTCTTCTCATTCCTGATTCTTCGGGTGTATGGTCCGCAGATGTTTATACATACTCGCTGTTCCACAGGAGTATTTCTTGTCACTGCCTCGCAACAGGACCCTGTCACACAGAAAGCATGTTACTTTTCTTGCGTTCACCTTTTTTCTCCAGCAGGAAAGGTGAAAAATGTCCACACCACTGATTCAGGCGTTTGCTTGGGTGGATCTTCCTCCAAGATATCTTCATCTGCAGAATGATGAGGAGCTTGCGATCCAGATGCCATTTCTCCAATGCCAGCTCTAGAAGAACAAGAGATGTCTCTCAGCAACTGCTCCAAACAGAATAATTAAAATGGGTGGGTTCCTTCAATAGATACAGTGGGAAATGATATGAACCAATCAAATCTTTATTTTTTAGGTCACATGGGATCCACATACCCTGCGCTCACGAAGCAAGCACCCGAAGTGACTTCGCGAAAATATATTTAAAAATAATATAAGCTTATTACAAGTAGAAATATATTAATTTTATGAATACCTTAGATAATCTTTTGCCCTAATATGTACATTAAAGACCTGTACATTTCATTTTAGAACATAAAAAATTTCACGGAAGTCGCTCACCCAGTGCGCCCCAGCACGTATATGAAGTCACATGGGGCCCGCCACCACGCAAGCGTTGTGTACCATAATACCCATGTGACGCGAATGTGTGGGAGCAAGAGTTGCAGACTGGTCGCATACCGGTCACGCACATCACGTAACATTGTACGTATATGACGTAACTGAAAAAAACATGCACTTGTCGCTCACTATACACAGATCCTTCATGACTTTTCCAAAATGGCAGCTAGAATAAGCAGACCCGCTGCGGGAGGTGTGCTTTGGGTGCGCAACTCCCCAAAAATTTTTTAAAAGAAAATTATATAAATATATTAAAAAACAAAACAAAAAATAATAATTAAAAACATTTCAGTTTTTTTATTTTTTATTGCAATTTTCTGAAAAATATATAATGTTGTTTAATAAAATATTTATAAATAAACAGTTAGAAAACTGTAGAAATTCAGTACAAAAAATAGGTATAACTACTATTGCACTTAAAAATTTGCATTTAAAAAACTGTAGAAATTCACTGAAAAAACCATAGATTTCAGAGACATTACAGTTAGAAATTATCATTTAAAAAACCTTTGAAATTCACTGAAAAACCCATAAGTTTCATGAGTGTTATAGTACAAAACCATAAAAATTCCACCGTTATATTGAGTTGTGCTAACTATAACTCGTGCGCCCTTAATGCACTGCTGATTATGTCACATATTACATCATTCATGACATGGTCAGTGACATCACTGATGATATCACTGATGACATCTCAAATGACATCACTGAGGACGTTATCCACGTGACAATCTGATACACCTCATCACACACTAGTATAACCTTTGATCACTCACTGTGAAATACAGAGTACCATATTTGAAAGCATTGACACACACCTACCAGTTACTACATACTACATGCCCAGCTAACTATAACACTCAATTTTCAATTCAATTTTCAAAATGCTTTATTCGGTATATATATAGCACTCATGAAACCTATGGTTTTTTCAGTGAATATATGTATATGCATTTATATATTTTTTTAAACACCTCCATTTTGGAAAACTACCTCATTCAGTTCCAGCCTTCACCTGACTAATATTGTTCTTTCATGTCAAAATGTTTAGAGTATGGGGCAACAGTTATATCTATTGGGCTAACGAGGCTTCAAAAAAGGGAGGTATTGACAATCACCTCGGTTTGCCAAAACTGCAGATTGCTTGGTTTGGCCAGAGAGGGTTCAGGTTTCTTCGGGTTCTGGCTTTGGTTAAATCTATTGTGGATTCTCAAACTCCTTACCTCATGATTGTGCATTGTGGTGGCAATGGCCTAGGCACATTGACTAGGGTAGGGCTGAAAATCCTAATGAAAGATACCTTTGCTGAAGGGATGTTGCTTTTCCCTCACACTTGGTGTACTCTACTATATGCCAAGACAGAAATTGAAGTGGTCAATTCCTCAGAGACCATACTATGGGCGGTATCTACATTAGCAATCTGTGTTTTGACGTGCATGGAATTTATAGAAATTATGGAGTGCAACAGGGTGTTTCTAAGTAACCTGAAACTCTGCATCCGGTTTTATGTGTAGCAGCCATATTCACATAATCAACGCAATCGCTCTTGTCAGAGCCACCCTAGTACCCGAAATATTGTGAAGTTTTTTTCTAAAGGATTTTTTTTCTTTCGTTTTTGAGGATCTTCGTGATGATGTTGCAATACCTGCAGACACGTCGTGAAAACAGAAAACAAAAGCAGACATTCCATGATCACCGACACACCCATAAATTATGTGTAAAAAAAAATCCATCCTAAACATTGGCCAACAAACATTACTATTTACATACTTCTTTCAAAGTATGTTTAAACTCATAATTTTGTACTAAGTTTCTCTAAAAACCATCTTTCAGACCGATTTTCCATTTTGCAGTTATTCAGAACATCAAAATGACGTTGTTAACCGCTACGATCGCACCTTTCCTGTAAAGTAAAAACACAGATATGCTCACACAATACAGTATTCTACACACCAGAGGTTAGTTACTGTACACTTGAAACTCATGTCTTTCTACTGTATTTCTAGAATAGTCATCTCTAAAACCTCTTTTCCGTTTTTGTGGGTACTCCGGATATGGGGATGACATCGGTCATCGCGATCCCTGCCGGTATGTCATGAAAGGGGAAAGCAAAAGCAGGATTTCAATAGCCACCACCACATTCAAACATTATAACTATATAATTCATTCTAACAATCACAGCAGACAACTCACTATATAACTAACTCTTTCAAAACATTTATCAGAATCTCAAAATGATATGTGTATAATGATTCACTGCTATATTTTTTGATCTTTTCACAAATATTCGCAACAACGTTGAAAGTCGCGATGTCCCCCCGACGGTACACAGGCGACTGCACTGGTGGTCGCAAAGTTGGATGAATTTCCGTGTGATTCAAAAAATAACTTATCGACTCATAACTTGTGTCACTAACCCCTCAATTTCTCAACCATGGGGTCATAGTATCTCCACCCTGATGCCTTATGTAGGCTTTCACACAGATTTTCGTCCTGGTAAACCATTCCCAATAGATAAAATGGCGGCCAAAGCTTTCTATTCAGGTTGCGGCCATCTTTCAGAGCATTCGCGTTGGCGCATGCATTCACGATTAATCGCAAAAACTTTGCCAAATATCCACAGCCATGGATATCTCTATACATTTAAACTTACATTTCTCAAAAGTAACTGAACCGATTTACACCAATTAAGCAAAAGGAACTTCCTTGAACCGAAATCTACCTCCTTTCCAAATTTGGTGTAAGTCTGTTCAGCAGCTCGGGCTGTAGAGATGGCTAAAGGCTCCTTTGGGAATTAACATTACAAACGCAACCTTATTTTGTGCCCCAAATTCTCGGTCTCCACTGCACGGATCACCCCCAAACTTTCTCAATCAATCTTACCCACTGTGACACTTTTTTTACAAACTTTCATGTAGATTGGTCAAATTACACCAAAGGTATAGTCAAGGCAAAAATTGCTTTTCCTAAATTAGGTCCTAACTATAACTTCCTACTGGTGGTCAACAGTAGGTAGTTATAGCTAGGACCAATGTTTCCATATGGAGACTGTTTTTGTTCAGCCAATAACTTTGGTTCAGCTAGATGAATCGTCACAAACTTTTCACGAAATTTCCAAAACTTATACTTTGGTCAGCTCAGCTGCTGAGTTCAAAGTTTCAGGGTGATCCGTCAAGCGTGGGCCGAGAAAAAGGGGGTCCCAAAAATGCAATTTCCCCATGAAATGTCCATGGGGATTTTTTCATTTTTGAACACATCTACAGGCAGAACCACTGGATTGAGTTACAACAAATTTGGCAGAAAGCCAGCTCTTGGTCCAGAAAGCATGCTTTTTTGTGATTTGGTGTGATTCCATTCAGTAGCTATAGAGATATTGAAAGGCAAAAAATATAGATATCTATGGCTGTGGATCATCCATGGACCAGACAGTCCCCATCCTGCAATCTAATTGGCTGCCAAAATTTCAACCAGGAAGTGTTGGCAGCCAGCTTGGGACTCGGCTTGAGCCAAGTCCCACAAAAACATTTAAAAGAAAGAAAAGGGGGCAGGGTAAACATACCCTGACCCCCTTGAAGTGGTGGTGGGGTCCATCATGAAACCAGCTGGGGATTAAAAACTATTTTTATTTAAATGTTGCCGCAAATTCATTGGTAGATCTGTAGATTTGTGACAAATTGACAAAGAAATGACCACAATCTCCTGCACTTGTTTTGCAATAAGCCCCGAATGGACCAGCTCCTGGGGTCATTTTTGAAAAAAAGAGGGGGTGCGCGGGCACCAGGCCTACCCAAACAAGTGTTGTAACATTTTTCTCTGTAGACTTTGGGGAACGCGGGGTGGGTGGAATTTTGTGGATCCGCTCATGATTCCAGAACTATCCACCACAACAATGTGATGAAAATTTGTTTTTTAGGAAACATTTTAAGGTTTGCAAGGGATTCTGGGTAACAGAACCTGGCGAGAGCCAGCCAAGGCACCCCATCCTTTACTTTTAAAAATGTATAGGTTTCCCTAGGTGCCGGCAGAGCTAGGGTTCAAAATGTACAGCTAGGCACTTTGCAAAAAGGGTCCATTTTCACTGTGAAAATGTGGTGTGTCCATTTGCGTTTTGGGCCGTTTCCTGTTGCGGGCACTAGGCCTATCCACACAAGTGAGATACCATTTTTCTCATAAGACTTAGGGGAACGCAGGTGGGTGGAAGTTTGTGGATCCATGCAGATTCCAGAACTTACCACCACAGAAATATGAGGAAAATGTGGGATGTTTTGCAAATTCTTAGGTTTGCAAAGGATTCTGGGTAATAGAACCTGGTGAAAGCCAGTCAAGTCACGTCATCCTGGATTCCCATGTGTGTCTAGTTTTTCAAAAATGTATAGGTTTGCTAGGTTTCCCTACGTACCGGCAGAGGTAGGGTTCAAAATCTACAGCTAGACACTTTGCAAAAAAGGGTTTGTTTTCACTGTAGAAATAAAGTGTGTCCACGTCCAAGATTCAGATTACATGTCCTGGTTGGGAGACATAACACTGTTGTTGTCTGCTGTTGTTTGGGACAAACATTGTAGTACCTTGCATAGCACGTCAAGTGTGCATAGATAAAACTCGTCAGTGCTGCCAACAGTTGTTTGTGAGGCAGCCGTTGCTGTATTTGATACCTCGGTGCCAAGGGTGAAGCTGATATCCAACTCGGTCAAGAGCACCTGTGGATCCTCAAGGAAAGCATGCATGCAGGGTCCTGAACCCAATTGTCCACGGACTCGATAATTCTCGCTTTGGTGCCCACTCTAAGCACGAGTTCACACTATGCAGCTCTGGGCAACAAGCTTGCTTAATCTCCACAACGCCCCCCCCACGGCGGGATGCCTGGCTTTCACCTTGGGGATGCCCAGCACGGGTGATCTCACAGGGAAAAACCAGGATGGGTTCCCAAGGCAAGCGCCAAGATGCCCAAAGGTAACATCGAGCGCTATATAAGAACTCACATACATACATACATACATACATACATACATACATACATACATACATACATACATACATACATACATACATTAAGATGGAAATACGCTGAGGACAGAGTTGAGCATGGGACCACAGTGGTTCCAGCCTGGAGTCTAAGTCCGCTGGAGTCTCCGTTAGAGGTGTCAGACAGATGTCCAACTTGCATTCTTCTCCTCAAAACAGGCATCGGAAATCAGGTACAATGCAGTCTTCGTAGACTGGTCTGAATGACAGGAACCAAGCAGCACTTAGTTCCAGAAGGCGAGGCGCACCAAGAAGTTGTACCATGCACTCACTGTAATATCTTTCCAGGAGAGCTTTTTCAATCTCGCTGGCGGATGGTCCGTCCATTGCGAAGCAGGTAAATGACAATCAGGATTCCAGTAATAGCAATCAGGATCAGAGGTAGACCTCAAAAAATGCTTCCAAATACTGAGTGTATAAAGTTATTAATAACTTTGAGGATGGTTTGCAAGGTGTTAAGGAATACCGAACCTACGGTCTTAAATAGGTGTAAAATACCACTCGTATCTGACATATTAACGATACAACCCATCATTTCTGTGAAGTTTCGGGGGCAGTTTGTACGGATTAATACCTATCTCTCTGTCGTGGTCCTCGCCAACTTGAAGTTCAAAGGTTTCTCATGCAGAGGTCAATGGCACGGTTTGCTGTAAAAGCATGACATTCATTCTGCTCAAAGCATCAAACTGAATAAAAGAAACGTTCAGTGAAGGCCATACTGGTTGCTCCCTGACTGTATTTGTCGGAGGAAACAATACTTGCATACAGCAAGTAACCCTGGTGTTCACAGTGACCAGATATGCAATGCCCGGGAGCATCCCACAACAACCTTGATCATTCAGCAGCAAGTAACTCCCATTCAAAAGTAACTCAAACACTGGCATGATCACTGCCGCTGGAATTCCTTTCAAGAGGCAAGACAGATTCGAAGATGAACAACTACAGACTCCATGCAAAACGATATCTTGACACATGAGAGAACCGCTTAAAGCACTCTTGCAGTTAATACCACTAAGAAACAATTCTTGATCCCCGCCCGGCATCGAACTCTATATGGTAAATGCCGGGATTTCTTAATGTATTCTTTACCCAATTTTTCATATTTGCCTGCCTGATATTCCTAAGGTTATACCTCCTTTCAGAGGGCTCCTGTGGAGGAAACCTACCTCAAGGCTGAGAATTTTCTTTTTTATTATCCCACTTCTTCTTAGAAGAAGTAGATGTCTGCTTAGAAGTGTCCTTTTCAGGACTGCCCTGTGGTTTAGATTTTTAAGCTCTTCCCCCCATACTATCTCTGCCTAATTCTGCATTAGCAGTTTCAATTATTTAGGGTAGTTTAGCCTCCTGAACTAACTGTCCAACCTCCCTTAGGCGTTGGCGGATTGCCGCTGATGCTGCTTCCCCTTTAATATTAGCTGGTATTATGGCTGATACCTAGTCGTAGTTATTTATTAACTTCATCCCTAAGTTTAGGGCAGGTTCTGCTCCATTGTCATTTTGTGTTTGTCTTAGTACATCTGGTATTATTGCTAATTAAGGAATGCCATGAGTTCTGGTATATATGGCAGCAAAGACGGTACCCCAAGAGGTGCAATCTTCTAACTGCGGTTTAATCCCCATTGGAAAACAGATTGTTAACATTCTGTGTTTTTCAAATGGTGATGTATTTGGATATACTGCTTCTAACTGGGTTATTTTCTGAGCTACCCAGAAAGGAATTTGTTCACATTTTGTGGGCACTTTGCCCATTACCATGTGTAATGTTTGTGGAGTACTTTTAGTACTAGTGCTCTGTGTAAGAGCTGCAGTAGGTGTAACTACTGTAGGTTGGACCGCTAGTGTCCTTCAGACAAAGTGTATCATGTTTCTGTAGAGTTTACCAACTCTGTCATTTGAACGAGTAGTTCATCACGTGGAATTGTGTCATGTCTTGATGTGGTGCATAGGTCGCTACTATTACTGTCGGCCATGTTACTCCTGGTCTTCCTAAAGAACCAAGCCTTGTGCTTGTTCTTATGTGGGGTAGGGCGCCATTAAACCAGAAAATATTCCTGAAACTAAGCGGAATCTCAATCTCTTCAAACGGAGTGTAAGCCGCTGGAACTTCTTCATATTTGTAATAATGAAAAGTTTTTGTTACAGCATCTGCTTCTGGCAATACAACCCATGAGTAGAATACCTCTGTTTTGAAATATTCGTGTGACTCTATTATGAATATTAATACACCTCCCCTAAGAGATAACCCATGTTTGACAAGTTTAACTGTCAAAGTGTGTCTTACTTTGGTTGCAATATGTATTGCATTTGCATATTCCTCACCAGACTGATTAAGTCCTATGTGTAAGTCTTTCTCCTCGTCAGACATCGTGTTTTTAAGACACAGAATTACTGTCCAAATGTTTTATGCACGGTTTTGGGAAATTTTTCCTTTCAAGCTTGATTACCAACAGCCAATGCATAAAATATCTTGCCTACTCAGCTGTGGCGGAGCTTTTTCCCACCAACTCCATATGTCTATGGGTTTTGTAAGTAGGGTCTCTGAGAATAGGCACGACTGAGCTTCTCAGATTCTACTGTTGTGTAAGTGCACCATTCATATACCACGTTGGGAAATATTAGACCATGCTGGTAACATTAGACTACGTTGGGTAACCCATGTTTGACACGTTGGGCACCATGTAGTGTAGTACCCTTTCATGCAGGACCTATGCTGTTTTCGGATAACATATACTGTTGGCTTGGTGGCAAACTGACTCTGTACACCCCCACCGAATATGTCAGCCTATGTTTTCACATTAGTTAGCTCACAGTGCCACTAGAATCTCCTGTTAACAGAGAGATTCGTTTTTGGCAACCTCAGAACATAATAACCTCAGACTCGTGGAAACAACAGACTACTTTTCGCCCAGTCACTCATGCTTGCTTGTTTTGCTTTCAGAGAGGTACACAGAGGAAACAGTTGAGCGTGTTTACAATACAAAATGTATTGTACTGTTGTTCTTCTCATGTAAAATAAGTGCGCTGCTACAACTGTAATACAGTAACAGAGATATAGAACCAGCAGTACAGTGAATAAAAAGAAATAGTATTGTCCTACCATTTTGCAATAGTCATGAAAACATACATGAATTTGAAATGCATTTATAAAATAAAGTGCGTGCTCCTAAGATGCCTGTCTAGATGTACCTAAGTATATCTAGCATGTGAGTAGGTGTGAAAGAGTCTAAGTCTAAGAGCCTAGAATCCCACTAGGATTTAGTTGAACCCCCATACCTGAATATTGAGAGTGTGGGACTTCGTCCTGGACTTGAGCTTGACACCCAGCAAAGGATCGTCAGACCACTGTCAGCTGGAGCGATGGCATGCCGGAGCCACAGCGTCTCCGGTCAGTGTGCCTGCCTTGAAGTCTCGGTTCCCTCTTGCTCTTTGATAGAGGTGCTGTATTTATACTGTCTATGTGCTTGTGTTCCCCATTGTTCAGTATGAGAATGACATTGGGGATTAAACCTTGTGCATCGATAGGAAAGGTGAAGTGTACCTCCTGGAAAGTGTACTCATAAATTATTCATATGTGCTAAGGATGACATCTTAGCAATATCGATTGGGAAAACCCACCCTCGGCATGGAACGAGGTGAAAGGTTTAGTACATAAATGGCTACTGTCCTTATAAGGCATTATGTCCATACAAGGAAGTCTGTCCTTATTTGGAGTTATGTCCTTATAACACAATCAATAGTACCCACTGTGACATTTTTTTGGCAAACTTTCATGTAGAGTAGTCAAACAACACTAAAGTTATAGTGAAGTCAAAATTGCTTTTCCTAAACTAGGTAACTATAACTACCTACTGGTGGTCAACAGTAAGTAGTTATAGCTATGACCAAAGTTTCCGTATGGAGACTGTTTTTTGTTTTGCCAATAACTTTGGCTCAGCTAGACGAATCGTCACAAAATGTTCACGACATTTTCAAAACTTTCACTTTGGTCAGCTCAGCTGCTGAGTTAAAAGTTTCAGGGTGATCCGTCAAGTGGGGGCCGAGAAAAAGGGAGTCTCAAAAATGCATTTTCGCCATGCAATGTCTACGGGGATTTTTCATTTCTGAACACAACTACAGGAAGAAACACTGGATGGAGTTACACCAAATTTTGCAGGAAGCTAGCTGTTGGTCCAGAGAGAATGCTTTTTTGTGATTTGGTGTGATTTCATTCAGTGGTTTTAGAGATATTGAAAGGCAAAAAGTATAGAAATCTATGGCTGTGGATCCTCCATGAATTCGACAGTCCCCATCCTGCAATCTAATTGGCTTATAACACTTCAACCAGGAAGTGTTGGTAACCATCTTGGGACTTGGCTTGAGCCAAGTCCCACAAAAACATTTAAAAGAAAGAAAAGGGGGCAGGGTAGCAATACCCTTACCCCCTTGAAGTGGTGGTGGGGTCCCTCATGAACCCTGCTGGGAATTCAAAACATTTTTATTTCAATTTTGCTGCAAATTTGTGGGTGGATCTGTGGATTTGTGGCAAATTAACAAAATATTGACCACAGTCTCCCATACTTGTTTTAAAATGAGTCCCCAGATGGGCCAGGCATTTAAAAAAAAAGAGGGGGTGCGTGGGCACCAAGCCTATCCACACAAGTGAGGTACCATTTTTCTCAGAAGACTTCAGGAAACGCCGGGTGGGTGGAATTTTGTGGATCCACGCAGATTCCAGAACTATCCACCACAGAAATTTGAGGAAAATGTGTTTTTGGTACACAATTTTAGGTTTGCAAGGGATTCTCTGTAACAGAACTTGGTGAGAGCCAGCCAAGTCACCCCATCCTGATTTCCCCTGGGTGTTTGGTTTTAAAAAATGTATAGGTTTCCCTAGGTGCTGGCAGAGCTAAGGCTCAAAATATACAGCTAGACACTTTGCAAAAAAAGGTTCAGTTTCACTGTAAAAATAAAGTGTGTCTATGTTGCATTTTGAACCATTTCTTGTCGCGTGCACTAGGCCTACCCACACAAGTGAGGTACCATTTTTATTGGGAGACTTAGAGTAACACAGAATTGTAGAGCAACTGTTATTACCAATTGACTTTTAATGCATTCCTGCCTTCCAAATGAAAGGCTGTTTTAAAAAATAAGTCATTTTGAAAAATGACCTACAATTCTCATGCTACTATGGGTACACACAATTTCGGAAATGTGCAAATATCTACAGTTTCTAAACTCTATATTTTGTTCCAATTTTCGAAATTCATAGGTGTCTTTCATACTGATTTTTCCATGTATATATTTTTCCCAAATTAATTGCTATCAACCCGGTACATAATAAAAAAAATTGCAAGACGCTTCTCAGTTATTGGCTCTGGGTTCGTCGCGTTCTTGGTGAACCTACAAGTCCTATATATCCTCACAACCAGAAAGGTACAGCTAATGTAACGGTATATTGCTTTCAAACAGCTGTCACAATTAAAAGAAGTTACAGGTGAAAACATTGGCACAAATGGCTGTTTTTCCAACTAATATTCACTTTTTCCTATATTCAACTGTTAGTTTCTATAGAGAAACCTAAAAGGATCTACACAAATTACCCCTTGATGAATTTAGAATGTTGTCTACTTTTCTAAAATCTATAGCTTTCCAGGATCCATTATTGCTTTCATACCCATTTCTACCATTAACTGGAAGAAGGTTGAAAGCCCAAAAAATAGCAAAAATAGGCTATACCCCTAAATAGCTAAGGGGGGAGGCCTAGCAGCGAAGGGGTTAAGAAAGGCACATTGTGTGAAAGAGATTGTGGGGCACAAAAGGAGCATCTTTTGGCAAGGATAAGGTTGAATAAAGGAAGGAAAGACCACTGTCCTAGCGGAATAAGGAGACAGGAGGAATCCAAGTATGGTTTAATGTGTAGACCAAAAGAAAGAAATCTGTAGTGCAGTTGCCAAGTTGGTTGTTTGAAGATCTGAAATAAAAATTGGACATGTGACCTGAAATTCTCAAAGGTTCTTTTGTTGGGTATAATTGGGCATTGCACTTTAGCTTTGTTCAGAATCCTCTTTAGACTCTAGGAGGTACAGACCTCTTTGCGACATCTCTGTTTTGTGGTTTCGTGCTGTACATTATCCTTTATTTGAGAACTTTGCTGACACCTTTCTCTGCTTCCCTGATTTAATAAGGTTTCCCTGATTCCCAGTTAGAATAGGGTTTATCATGTCTTCTTAGACAACCTCATGTATTGAAAGTGGATCGAAGCTCTCTATCTATGCATCCAACTTTATTTCTTTTTCTTTGTGTATTAGCTACCAAATTCCTCATTTACTTTCTGTTATTGAGGATCAATTGTATTCATCATTTAGTTATTCTGTATTTTTATGCTATGTTTCTGTGACTGATTTATATTAGCTTGGTTTTGAATTTATAATAAATCCATACTTAATACCATCAATAGATGTTGGGCTATACCCTGTGGCCAAATGGGTTACACTATAATTGGTACATTGTAGTTGATCCTAACTCTTTTCTTTCCTCAGGCAACTAGGGGGCATATTATCAAAGGGGTTTATCTCCGCTTTTTGGGCTTTAAAAGCCAGGAAAGCGGAGATAAAATTATCTCCCTATTACCTAGCTGTCGCTAACACAAGTTAGCGACAGCTAGTAGGAGATAGCGACCATCTTGGGCCCCACTTTGCATGTCAGTGATATTTATCACTAATGACATGCAAAGTGGGCGTGCCAAGATGTTAGCAACTGAAAACAGTCGCTAACATCGCTATCTCCTATTACCAACGTTTGGAGATATTCGGGCTAAGCGCGAATATCTCCAAAAGCTAACAACATGCCCTGAGCAGTTCTTAGCCATGTTATCCAATGGGAGATGGATAACATGGCTAAGAGCATTAGCTCGGTAATGCATGAATATCGCTGACTTTTCACCGATATTCATGCATTGCGGCGATTTTTATCGCATTTGCGATAAACCTTGGTAATACCAAGGTTTATTTGCGGTAAAAATCGCCGCAGCTCAGCGGTAAATTTTTCACGCTAACCAAGCAATAGCGATAATTATCGCTATTGCTTGGTAATATGCCCCTAGAACTTTCCATTGCAGGGGAACAGGAAGTATGAGTCCACGTTTGATGCGTTCTCAATAGTGTTAGCACCTCTGAAGAGACCTCATGATGCAGGCGCCCATCATCGGGTAATACTTTCAAAACACAGGGAGCCTAAGGCTAAGATCCAGCAGTGTCAATTTCACTTGGTGACCAAGGGTCAAAAAGGATGCAGCGCACCGTACCACAGCGTTGAGGAACACTGCAAAGATATTCAAAGAGTTAGACCAATGTTTTGTTCTAGCATGTTGAGAACATAGCGTATTAATGTGCCCTTGGTTAGCATCAGCACGGAGCAGTTAAGCTACCTCATTGGAATTCCCACATGCCATGATGATTGCTACTTATAATTATGCATAACCTAGCAAACACACATTGAGAGGCAAGCATGGCTGATTGTTAGTATCCTTTGGCATTAGTTCCAGGCAGTGACGGTCGATATAGGGGTGCAGGGAGAACCAGAAATGTACAGATGGTCTAATGTGCAGCATTGTGGGGGGTTTCAGGACCATTTCTGAGCAGGCCTCGTTGAATAAGTTTTGTGAGCATTGCTCAGCCCCAATACATTTTTTATTAAATAAAAAATCCTTATTCTTTATAAACTGCTTTACTGCTTGGGGCTTTGAGAAATGAAAATAGAGCTAATAAAAAATAGGAGAAAAAAATGAAGCTGATATACTCTGAAGTAGTCATCAGTCAAAAAGGTAACTTTGAAAATAAAACTTTTGTGTGAAAACTGCAACGTAAATTGGTGCTCGTTCCTTTGAACCTACTTTAAAAATTCTATCATACTTATGATTTTTCAGCGAATACTCGCACCATTGCATAAAAGTAATCAACCGCCCGTCTTAAAATAAATATTATGTATATATTACTCGTAAAAGAAATGATTATTTAATATGCTTAGATCTCATTGAACGCGTCTCAGTTCTTAGAAATACTCTTTTCATTTCCATTAAACACACTTCTGCACCTGCACCTCTGTCCCCGTCCTTTCCTATCAGCGTGCAGATAAATCTTCACAAGTAATGCGACAAACTACTGCCAGGCAATCAGCTTAATGTTCTGGATAGATTCATCAACACTCCTTTGCATGAACCTAATAAGCAAACTAGGGCGGCATAAAAAATTGAAGGTTGTCTGTAACCTTTTGAAGGCGTAGAGCAGATTCGTATCATATACATGGTGATGAGGGAAGAGCAATCTAAAAGGCTACTTTGCTAGGCAACCAAGAATTATACAAAAACTCTTACACGAATTGAGCTATAACGCAAACTTGACCCACACTTGTATAAGGGAAACACGCTTATAAAAATGTATAAGGCCTTAAAGTGCCATGCTCTGTTGTCAACCGTGTGGTTTATTTCCAGGTCTCTTCATAAGATAATCTTCTATATGAAAAACGTTACTTTCCAATGTGGTAAAAAAGAAAATGATTTGAATTTGATTTTAAAATCCCTTGATCAATGTGTTCCATACCGGTAATATTGTACATGTGTAACTCAGATATTTTATTTAATTATATGTGTGTGTGTATAGGATGGATGGATACACAGTCAGTGAAAATAAGGGTCGTGAAATACATCTTATTTAATAAAAAAACAAACATATTTATTGCTGCAGTGATTATTCCACAAGACATCAAAATTGACATGAGAAAACATATTTTACTGTCTCAAAGACTGCCTATAACAATTACTTGGGAAACAATGATTCTATTAGTCACCAGGTCTGTTCAATTTCAGTTTACCACACAGCACAAACATAAACTCTTGCATGTTTGTTTTGTTTTGCTATTGTTATAATGAGTACACATGAAAAGTTACCATAGCATAAACGATATATGCAGATTTAAAGAGTACAATATTCCATTTATTATCATTGTTGTGGGGCCCATTAAGACTCACTCAAGTTTCACCTTTCGTGAGTAGTAGCCACTCCCCTCCCTCAACAATGTTAATAATTAGCATAGTTGTAGTTAGGACCAGGATTCCATAGGAAATTACTTTTTTAGTTTCCTAAGAACTTTTGCACTATTTGAGGAATTTTCAGAAAACTTTCCAAAAAAATGGTTCATCCACTTGAACTCTTTCCTGGGAAGTGTGGGGTGATTTATTAAGTGTCCCATAGGAAATGAAGTAGCAGAAAGCTAGATCTCGATCCTTGAAAGAGTGTTGTGATTTGGTTTAAATCTGCAGCAGTTTAAAAAAAAAATAAGGTTAAACATGTGTAGATATCTAGTGATGAGGTAACTTTGCAGTACTTCCATGCAGTACCAGAAGTTGAAAACAAGCAAACTGCTAGGGTGACCAGGATTTCCTTGGTACTACCGCAAAACCAAAACATGTGCTCTGATTGGCTGGCCGAAACATGAAAAGAAAGGTGTGGACGCCATTTTATGACAACGGGACTCAGTCCCTGTGTCGTTAAAATCAAACTAAAATAAGGAATAAGGAGGCAGAGTAGGGGTACCAAGACCGCGTGTTCCTTGTGTGGAACGGGGGTCACAGAGGGACATACCCTGGGGTCAAATTAAAAAGATTTTTATCATGGTGCCACTGTACTGCCATACTACCATGAGGCTCAACACATTATTATTATTATTATTAAGGGAGCTTGTAAAGCGCCTGGTTACGCCCACCAGTGTGTCCCCGCGCCGTGGTAAGTGGGATGATGCTAAAGCCCTGAATATCCAACCCATGCCCGGCCCATTAGTGAAGGAACACAGCCCCCTTTATAAATGGATGGGGCATTGAGGCACTGCAAAACCATTGGGGATTGCCAGCAATGGTGCATGAGCTCCCCGTGGGGAGCTTGGAGGCAGGGTCGGGCCACAGGCCTACCTTGCAACTACCCCTATACGGTGCATGCAAAGATGTGTAATTATGGCCTGCTGCCAATTCCAACCTGTGCAATGCCAAAGGCTGTACATAGCAGGGGGTGACTGCCAATGGGGGTTTGGCCCAGGGCCTAGCTGCAGGCTGGAACATGCAGTCAACCTCACGATGTACACAGCCAAAGGTGCTGCATGGAGGGGTATGGCCTCCCGCGGTGGTAGGGCGCAGGGCCTAGGCTAGTTAGGTATGGTTACATTAACAAGACTCTAGAAATTAAATGAAAATAACAAAGGTTTACATGAAAAAAATCGGAGAAATTCACTGCAAATACCAAAGGGTAAAATAGGGTTATAGTAAGGTGAAAATGTTGGTAATGTGTTAACCTAAACAAAACATAGAAATTCACTAGTTATAGTTAACTGGTGTTTTTGCAACTCACACCCTGCCCACGTTCTGCTTATTACTTCACATATTAAATCACTCATGTTATGTACTATGACATCAATGATAACATCAATGTGACATCTGAAATGATATAATTGATGACAACACTGTGCATGGTGATGGGGCAATAGAACACAGTTAAAATACACTTAGGGTTATAAAACAAAACCTAAAGCTTTGTGAAATTCACCTGTTGTGGTTCATCAAACTAATCGTAACTCGCGCCCTGTCATGCTCTGCTTATGACCCGACATACGACATCATTCACAACGTGCTATACAAAATAATTGATGACATCTAAAATGACATGACATTATTACTGATATCACTGATATCACATGAAATGCTACCAATACTCTGCTCTTTTCTCCTTAAAAAGAAATCCTGAAAATAATTTGCAACATACAAAATTTCTCACCTAAAATTCAGGAATTGCTATTGACACACTAGTTGCTGATATTTTAAACCACCCAAATTGCCTGTTAATACACCATGTAATAGTGATGTACACAATACTAAAGAAATATAATACTGTTTTACACATTAACGGACTACATTCTTCAAAAAATATTTGTTTTCAAACACTTGCAGCAATATTAAGGCAAATCGGGCAGTTGGAAGCCACTATAATAGAAACAACATAGAAAAGACACACACTATGTCACTAACGACTATGCATACACTGTCATAACATAAACTGAACACAATAATAAACTGAACAACTGTTGTAAAAAAGAAAACACTCATCCCGATTATGACTTTTGGCGGTGTGGGGACAGGCGGCGCCAAGAGTCGCTGCAGCCCACCCGCCGACCAGATTACAAGTAATGTTGTGTTCTGGCAGATGGGTGGCATGGTGGTTTCTGTGGCGATGCCTCTTTGAAAGGCGGCGGTGCCTTTAAAAAAGGCACCGCAATAGGAACATAACACAGGTTCCTGCACAGCAAGGAGCTGCGGTGCATGCACACAGGGGGGGCCATGTTGTGCCTACCTGCATGCAGCCCCAGGCTGAGGGGGCCCTCTAGGGCCAATTTCTTTAAGCACCACCAGCCTTTTCATGGAGATCCTAAAACTTGTAGTATGCATGGTGGTGCCGCAGCGGCACCACCGTCATCTTACAGTGGCCTTGACCACCACACCACCATCAGTCCTGTTTCGACCCAACCTCCCAACTCTGGTACTCTGGTGACTGGAACGACACTGCTGCGCCACCATGAGTCAAGCGGTCTCTAGAGAGCCAGACTCGTAATTAGGCCCTCAGTATCATTCTACAACACACACACACCATGATTTAGAGATCCTCCCATGTAATATAAACATTCCACCTGTGTCATATTACCAAGCATCCACTTATGGAAACAAAGACGTACAGTTAGACTACCACAAGCATGAATATAAATAGCATTATACACTCAATCACATTACAGACAAATAATTATAGAAACAGAAAAGTGGCGAAACAAACCCATAACCCTACCGCAGTATATAAAGATTGTGCAAACATTCATTTATTACTACAGAATAAGAGACCCATCATTCTGTTACAATACATACCTAGGAAATAAAAATGTGTTGCTTTAAAAAAAAAGTAGATCTAAACTAAAGTACTAAAATGTAAATATCTAACTTCATCATCACATGATTAGAATTATCAACAGTAAGTAAGTAAGTAAGTAAAGTTTATTGCACAGTTAATTAAAACT
Organism: Lissotriton vulgaris; assembly: GCF_964263255.1. NCBI lineage: Eukaryota > Metazoa > Chordata > Amphibia > Caudata > Salamandridae > Lissotriton > Lissotriton vulgaris. Next base: position 693,053,402 of record NC_141691.1, on the reverse strand, counting down.
CACAATTTCAAATACATTATTTAAAAGAAAGGGTGGTTACTAACAAGAATAAAAGAATAAATATCAAAAGTTAAAATGTTTCAGTGGTTCAACTTCTTCTGCAGTCTGACCAAAAGTTCAAAAGATGCCCCAGAACATGTTTCCGGCTATTGGGCAGTTGCTTCTTTTTGTGCCTCCTTGATTCTCTTTGCCACTGCATCAAGAAATTTTGTGGTTCTGCAGTTTAGTTGGATCTCGCTTGGGTTGAAGCACAGTTTAACTGCCTGACGGCATGACCTGACCCCCTCCTGGTTCCATTTTGCAGGTAATAGTGTTCTCCTTATGTCCATTAAGCTGGGACAAATGCATATTATGTGGGTTATGTCTTCAGGTCCTGCCCCACAAAGACGGCAGGTTAGATCTTTATGGTTCCTTTCCCATGGTGCCAGATGGGGGAGGATCGGTAGTACGCCTAGTCGGAATTTTAAGAATTTTTCCTTTGTCTTCTGCTTGAAGCCTTGGTCTAGATATGCTTGTGGTTTGAGGGTTTTATAGTCATTTAGTACTATCCAGCCGTGGGCTCTTTTCGCCAGGGTTACTTTATCTTCAAGTAGCGATACTATTTTCGTTGTTTTTGTTACTTGCTTTTTAAAGCTTTTATGGTCTACTGAGCTATTCCAGAGGCCAGTCAGTTCTAGGCTTTCTAGCGATTGCATCAAGTACTCTCTAGCGTGTGATCGTTCACGTCTTTGCAGTTCAATCCAGAGGTGTGTGTTTAGGGTGCCTGGCTCTCCGTTTCTGATCTTGTGCCAGCATTTTATGAAGCTGCCCCTTCTTTCCGCCGTTTGCTTTTGTATCCCAAATTCCAGACGAATTTGTGCTGGTGATACGTATCTAGGAAGCTGAAAAATTGACCTGTAGGTTTTGCCAATCACATTGTCTAGTGTCTGTGCATCCTTTCCTAGGGTTGATTCACTCCCGTATGTTAATCTTGGTTGGAGACGAGCTCTCAGTACTTGTAGAAAGGGATCGAGCGTGTGGTCTGGCAGTATCTTTTTGAGGGGTTTCATTGCCAGGTAGCTCATGGTTCCTTTTTGGTAAAGTGTCTCCAGTTGGGGTTTGAATGACCCTCTGCTGTCCACCAACACACCCAGGTACTTATAGCACGTCGCTTGGTCCAGTTTGTTACCATTCAAGAACCAGCTGTTCTTCCTGGTCTTATTATTGTTCACTGCCATGGTTCTTGTTTTTTTCAGGTTGATGGTTAGGCCGTTACGATGTGAAAATGAGCTGGTGGTGTTTATGAGATGTTGAAGGCCTGTTGGAGTGCGGCTTATTAGAACAAGGTCGTCGGCGTAAAGGAGGTTGGTCAGCGTGATATCACCCAACCGGGGCGCGTGCGAGTTGGTTTTAGCCAATTCCTCTGGGAGGTCTGCCAGGTAAAGGTTGAATAAGGTGGGGGCTAAGATGTACCCTTGTTTCAGGCCATTATAGGTGTTAATTTGCCTTGAGAGGTGCGTCCCTTTGCCCAGCTTGATCCGGACCCAGGTGTTGGTGTGGAGTAGGATAAGTTGTTTCAACAGTAGTTCTGGAATCCCCCATTTTTTAAGCTTTTGCCATAGTTTTCCCCGGTCCACATGGTCAAACGCTGAACTGTAGTCGATAAAACATAGGAACAGTGGGGTTTTTCCTAGTTTTGCAGCGTCTGTTAATAACGATAGAGCCATGATGTTGGTGGTTGTTCCCTGCCCTCTACAGAATCCTGTTTGGGTGGAGGGAATTATGTGCTCTGTCTCTGCCCACTGTGTCAATTCTTCTAGTATTATGCCAGCATAGTACTTTGCCTCTATGTCTAAGAGGGCTATCAGCCGATAGTTGCCTGGGTTGCTCCTGTCTCCTTGCTTGTAAATTGGACTTATTATAGAGCCTTTCCAGGATTCCGGGCATGCTTCTAGTTCCAATATGCTTGTAAAAAGTGGAACTAGTGTGTTGCTCCAGAACTCGATATCGTGCTTAAATATTGACGGTGGAATCCCGTTAGGACCCGGGGCTCCCTCCATCTTATCAACAGTAGTATCATGGAAGATATAATCAGCGATATCATGAGTAATGTCTTCATTTTTTTTTTTTTTTTTTTTTGCATCACGGGAAACAGCCAAACTTATTATACAGCAAAACATGAATAGAAAATACTAAAGCAGATCCTCAGCAAAGTACTATTAAAGTAAAAAATGATTAAAAAAACAGTTTTATGACATAACTAATCCCCACATTCTGCCCACTTTCCTTTTAGTCTGTAGACCCCTTGTACTTGCAAGAGAATGTTCCATGTTGTGTATTTCCTTAACAAGACTCCACCACTCCATAACCATTGGAGGACTTTGTTGAACCCAGACTCTAGCAATAGTCAGCCTAGCACAGGTAATTAAAATGTTCAGTAAATCACATAACACATTATTTTCCCCTGACACTCCCACAAATACATCTATTAATGAAAGTATAACAGGACTACCAAGTTTAGTAGAGACAACTTTGGTTACTCCATTCCAAAATTCAGCAAGATTCGGGCAAGAGAAGAACATATGAATTATATCAGCCCCCTTAAATTGCATTTTGGGCATTTCGTACGATCACTGAAGTTGTTATTTACTGCCCATTTAAGAATCCGATCTGGTGTGTAATACAATTGACATATAGTTTTAAATAACTGCAACTTAAGATTTGAAGATTGAACCGCAAGATTAAGGCTATTTAAAGAGGAGGTGATAAGATCTGGTGCTACTTCCATTGCCAGCTTGCTAGTCCATTTTTCCGCCAGTTTAGGAATATCATTAGTGTTATATCCAGAAAATATTTTGTACCCTATACTGATCAGTGCTCTATCTGCTTCTCTGTAAATACAATTCCAAACTTCAGATTCTGTCAGAGAGGTAAGTTCTATCTTCCTCAGAAAATAATCCCTAATCTGATAATATTTAAACCTAGCCCCTTCTGACAGATTATAGCAGGCCTTCAGTCTTTCAAATGATAAAAATCCCCTATGATCGTATAAATCTCCCAACAGATTAATGCCACATTTTGATAGTACGCGACCTGCTGTATCCTGAACATTTTCAGGAAAATCTGGGTTAAACCATAGAGGGGTTTTATCATGAAATAAAGATAATTTACTCTTGACTGGGTGTGAGTGTTTGATTGATTCAGGTGCTCCGTCCATCACCACCCCCTATTGTACCGCTTTTGGCTGCCATAAGTGTGGCAGGGTATGCTCAGACGTGAGTCCCTTGCTCACTTTGCCACTGGATTCAAACAGGCCGGGCTGAAGACGGCTGGAATGCCAGAAACCGGTCCTCGGAAGCTTGTTTCCGGTCCAGGGAAAACATGGCTTGGCAGTTCTGCTGGACTGTTCCCATGAGGCACAGGGTATGACTGATTTGCATATAGCCATGTCTGAACTGGGGTGGCAGAGTGGGCTAAAGAACGGTGATGGATTAAACACAGATCTTTTGACTGGGTGTGATTGTTTGATTGATTCACATGCTCCGTCCATCACCACCCCCTTTTGTACCGCATTTGAGACCTGTAAGCAAACCTAAAGGGCTGAACCAACTCCCACTTGTGCCCATCATGAAGAACGGGCTCCATAGACCACTTGGCTGACTTCCTGTGTGGCTACAGAGACATACCAAACTATAAGAAGCCTTTGGCAAGAAATGTCCTGCTGAGAAATAGCAACTGGACCTTGCTGTTGCCTCTGTCTGACACCTTAAGAATCTCAAAGGGCCTTCCCCTAAGATCCTGGGGGCCTTTGAAGTGTACTCCTGTGGTTTTTGGGCAGTAGACAAACATTTTGACATTTTCAAAACCTTTTCCTCCATATCTTTAATGGGACTGACCAGAAAAGGTATGTGAACGGCAGTTCCAGAGCACTGAATAGGATTTCAGCTTCATCATACTCAAAGATTCCTGTGCCTCTGAAAAAAAGTCTCATTCTAAGTTGTGACTTAAAAAATGCTCAATGAGAAATTTGCAGAGCTCTAAAGCGCCAGTGGGACCAACCTCATGTAAGTATCCAGACTGGGGGTCCACAGAGGTGGCTAAAGTTTCAGTGGCAATGCAGGGGGTGTTTTTCTTCTAAGAAAGTGGCAAAGATCTATTCTGCTTATAGACTTAGAAGAAGTTACAAAAATGTTCTTCAAAATAGTGTCAATGTCCTTTTCTGAAGTGATACAGATCTGTTGGTGTGCAAATTTATCCTAAATCCAGCTCATGGGGCACACCAACTGCTAGAACCAAGAGCGGTGTAGTCCCTAAATGGACTTTGGTGCTCCCCAATTAGATATGCCTCTATTACACATAAGTCAATTTCAATACCAGATGCTGCATCATTTTTGTAAGAATAATATACAAGCATTGTTGTTTCAAAGCTTTATATAATGAATTAATTATCAATTACATTAAGCATGCATCAGCAAGTTAGCAGAAGACTATATAGATCATTAGCACAGTAAACTCAATACAGTTCTAAATGAAATTCGGTAATGATTTACCTTCTAAAGGTAGTGGAGAAGGGTCTCCTCCACATAGAAATATATAGGACTTTTGTCAAAGACATTCATGCATTCTACATGAGTACATGGTTATCATGATATTCACGAATAGGGAATGAGCAAGAAGTCCCTGAGCCAGCTTTCCCCTGCCACTCACACCTCTGTGCAGGTCCGCGCTCTGTCCCCTGTATATAAAGTATCTTTTCTCCACAGATTCCCCTCTAATCAATTCCTTTTCTCCACAGATTCCCTCTAACCTTTGTTTCTTTTTCTCCACAGATTCCCCTCTAATCTTTGCTTTTTCTCCCCAGATTCCCCTCTAATCATCACATTTTTCCCTCTGACCTTAATTTCCTTTTCTCCTCAAAGTCCCCACTAATCATCGCTTTTTCTCCACAGATTCCCTCTTACTTTTGTTTCTATTTCTCCACAGATTCCCCTCTAGTCCTTGCTCTTTCTCCACAGATTCCCCTCTAATCATCGCTATTTTCCCCTCTACCTTTGTTTCTTTTGTTCCTCAGATTCCCCTCTAGTCATCTCTATTTCTCTACAGATTCCCTCTAAACTTTCTTTCCTTTTCTCCACAGATTCCCCTCTTATCTTTGCTCTTCCTCCACATATTCCCCCTCTAATCATCGCTTTTTCTCCACAGATTCCCTCTAACCTTTGTTTCTTTTTCTCTACACATTCACTTCTAATATGTGCTCTTTCTCCACAGATTCCCTGTTGATCATCACTTTTTCTTGGATATATGATGTTACAACGCGTACTTTTAGCACGCATACCATTACCACAGATTTTTTACAACACAGGTCATGTTACAACGGATACCATTACAACGCAATACACTACAACGCAGATACTATTACAACGCATACCATTACAACGTAAGTATAGGTAAGTATATAATAATAATATATATTTTAAATAATTATTTATGTAATATTTAATTTAAAAAATAAATATTAAATTATAAAATAATTATATTAATGAAATTAAATTAATTTTAATGTTATTATTTGTAAATACATATTAAAAATACCCCTGTACCCCAAAACCCAAACCCAGCCCTAAAACCTAAAAATACCCCTGTACCCCATAACCCAAACCCAACCCTAAAACCTAAAAATACCCCTGTACCCCAAAACCGAAACCCAACCATAAAACCTAAAAATACCCCTGTACCCCAAAACCCAAACCCAGCCCTAAAACCTAAAAATACCCCTGTACCCCAAAACCCAAACCCAGCCCTAAAACCTAAAAATACCCCTGTACCCCAAAACCCAAACCCAACCCTAAAACCTAAAAATACCCCTGTACCCCAAAACCCAAACCCAGCCCTAAAACCTAAAAATACCCCTATACCCCAAAACCCAAACCCAGCCCTAAAACCTAACAATACCCCTGTACCCCATAACCCAAACCCAGCCCTAAAACCTAAAAATACCCCTGTACCCCAAAACCCAAACCCAACCCTAAAACCTAAAAATACCCCTGTACCCCAAAACCCAAACCCAGCCCTAAAACCTAATAATACCCCTGTACCCCGAAACCCAAACCCAACCCTAAAACCTAAAAATACCCCTGTACCCCATAACCAAATACCACTAAAAAATGTTAAACTTACCTATAATAATACTTACGATGTAATGGTATGCGTTGTAATAGTATGTGCGTTGTAGTGTATTGCGATGTAAAGGTATGCGTTGTAAAATGACCAGCGTTGTAAATGTATGCGTGGTAATGGTATGCGTTGTAAAAAATCCGTGGTAACAGTTACATACCCTTTTTCTTCACAGATTCCTCTCTGTTTCATCACCTTTTCTCAACAGAGTCCCTTTAAACTTTGTTTCTTGTTCTCAACAGATTCCCCTCTAATGTTTGCACATTCTTCACAGATTCTCCTCTCATCATCCCTTTTTCCCCTAACCTTTGTTTCTTTTTCTCCTAAGTTTCCGCTCTAATCATCGATTTTCTCCACAGATTCCCCCGTACCTTGTTCCTTTTTCTCCACAGGTCGCACTCTAATCTTTGCTCTTTCTCCACAGATTTCTCTCTCCCAGATTTCCTTCTCTGCCTTATCTTGCTGCCAAATCCCATGCTCTCCCTCACCGTGCTTCAAAGCTCTTTTCCCACTCTTCCTCCTAGCTGTTTCCCTCACCCACTTTCCGCCTCTAACTGATGATCTCACTTGTGGTACCTCTCTTTAACTTTACAACGTATATAATTAATCATATGATCATCAATTGCAAAAGTCAGGGAGCATCAACAAAAATACAGTGACTATTGCTCCTGCAAATCCAACGATCAAAGACACATAATAGTTGCTCTTAAAATCTGTCCAATGAATTTCACTACAATGCACTTACTTCATCTCCCAACGTACACTGCTCCTCAATTAGTTCATTTTTGCATGTATGCCATCCTTATTGATACTCACGTCATTCTCCTGTAGTTACCTTGTCTTTCTTGAACCAGGTTCAGCCTGGGGCTGGGTCAAGTTAAAATGTTGTGGAAAACCATATGGACCATGAAGGTACCATACTCAGATCTATAGGAAATAGTTGGGCAATCTTGGGTCAGCCCCATTCGGAACCATCACCTCTACTATCAGATTTGTTGGCGTGCAAATTTATCCTAAAATCCAGCTAATGGGGCACGCCAACAGCTAGGACCGGGAGCGGTGTAGTCCCATTATTTGGACTTTGATGCTACCTGATTACATCCATTTCTAATTCAAATCTGTCAATTTCATTAACAGACACTGCAACATTCTTATTACAATGACTGACAAGAACTGTTGTTTTAAGGTTGTATGTAATGACGTATTAGGGAATTACATTAGGCATTCCATCAGCAAGTACCAGCATAGTATATAGATCATAGGCACGGATAACTCAATACAATTCTTTATGAAATCTAGTACAGCTATACCTTCTACAGGTGGGGTTTAAGGGTCTCCTCCATACAGAAATCTACATTTCCTTTTAAAAGGCTTTCAACAAAGACATTCATACATTCTACATGAGCACATAGTTCTTAGGATATTCACCATTAGTGAACAAATACATTTGTAGATTCTCTCATGGTAGTAATGCATCGGATTTTAAAATATTCTCACAGTATGTTTCAGCATTTCAAATGAGGCACTGTATGGTGATAGCCTGGGACAGGTGGAATGTCCTTGGTCAGGTACGGCGAGGGAATGTCTCAGAGAACATTCTCTGTTTATTGGTGTGAATCTTGCAATTCTTTATTTATTACAATAAGAACAGCAATAGTCATACATTGTGATTTCGGTGTAAAGTGCAAGTGGGGTACAGGAGGGGCAGAAATCACAGAGTTTTACTCCACAGAATTTCACGAAGTTACATGAAAACTCAGTGAGATTCTGCAGAGTTCTGGGGGTGGTGGAATTTCAGCATGTTGCACTGCTCACATTGATTTTTAGCACAGAAACTTGTTCTGCGCTGTAAAACAGCCATGCCAGAGGGCTCTACTTTTTTCTGCTGCTCGAGTAGATTTTCTACTTGAGCAGTAGCATTTTCAACCAAATGGTAGTGATCTGCTGTGACCGCCCATGTTGAGAAATCTTGCCAGTACTACTCTTAAGGCTAGATATTTCTTACTTGTGCTCACCATCTTCAGGTTGGCGAACCGCGCATGAGAAAACTGCCACACAGTGGTTCATGGAGTTTTTCCATTAACTCTGCTGGTAGAGCGGAGTTTACTGCCCACCCTTATGGGTAGATGCATCAACGTTTAAATTTGCGATTCCTTATTTGCGAAAAATACGGAATCGCAAATAAGGAATCGCAAATGGCAGTGCATCATTATTTTCGCAAATTTAATGCAATTCGGTAAAAATCGCAATTTTAACCGAATCGCATTAAATTTGCGAATTCTTAATTGCGAATTTACACACATGATGCATCTCATTGACTCAACTGCCTGAAAGCCAGTACAGCAATCAGGCGCAGCTGCTCCCTAGTTTGAAGGTGTGGTTTGCTGTGTGAGCTTTCCCTGGAGGTTGCTGCTGCAGTCTGTGCCTCACTTTGTATTTGAAAATGGAAAATGAGAATCCAGTTGAAGAGGGACCAGCCAGAAAAAGGAAAATTAAGTTTTCTGATCAAGAATTGGAAATACTCATTGAGGAGGTGACTGCAAGAAAGGAGCAGCTTTTTGGTAAGCTGTCTCTTAAGGTCCCTGAGGCTGTTAAAAGGAACCTATGGATTGCCATACAATCAAAGGTCAATGCAGTAGGAACGGCACATCACGATATTAATAATCTCCAAAAAAGATGGTATGACCTGCACAGCCGTGCAAAAGAGAAGCTTGCAAAGAGAATGAAATCTGCTAAGCTTACTGGAGGCGGAACACCCAGGGATAGACCCAACACTCCCCTGGAAGAAATGGTGGAAGCCACACTGTTGACTGAGGCTGTAGTTGGAGTAACAAACATTGATACATCTGAGATTCCAACTCCTACTGAAGGTAAGTGAATTGTATGTGGTTTTCAAAGTCTGAATGGAGCCCATTAATTTTTGACTGCTGATGTGTGATCAACATTGTAATTAAGTTGGGTATGAAATGATCTGACTGTGTCACCACCAACCTCCAAGTAATGTTAGTGAACTGAAAGCAGTGCATTATGGGAGTTGTAGTTAATAAGATTCCGTTTTGTACACAAAGATAACATTTTCATGATCCCAAAACATTGTTACCAACAAATATCAAGAATGTGACTAGATTCATTTTAGTGACAACATTTTTAGACTTTATTACATATTGTAAGGGAAGTGCAAACTAAAATTAACAACATGTTTGCATTTTTTAAATCATAGAGGCACTGCAAGACCTAATTGAGCAGGATTTAAGGGATTTCCACAACCAAGATGTTCAAGAAAAACAGTTGGAAAATGCTCCCAGTACTTCATCATCCAATCCACAACCATGTGAAAGACAGAGAGTGCGACAACTGCTCCAGACAGATTCAGAAACTGTGCAGAATGTCAATGTTACAGAAAGCCAGCCTCAAAGCACTCCTACAGTCACAAATTCAAGGATAAGTAGGCGAAGGAGACTTCAGCAGTTTACTATGCCTCGAGGTACTGTGCGTGAAAGTGGTCAGGTTGGAGAGGGTCCCATCACTGGCAATCTTGTTGAGGACAAAATATTAAAGCTACAGCGTCTGCAAGGCAAAAACATTAGGATTATTAAAGGAAAAATGGGACATATCAGCAAACAAATGGATACATTGGCAAGCATTATGAATAAAATGATCAATGTAATGAAAACAGGCCATGAAACATCTGCAATGAAGCTTGACCGTATTGCAAAGTCTTTGGAGACCATGCGCACAATGATGCAGAAACATCAAAAGATCAGTGGTAAAAGGCAGGTTCAACTACTGACCAACATGCAGGCCCATACCAGGGAAATGACTTGCCTTTCAAATTGTACACGTGCCCTCTGCAAGCAGACCCTTTCAACCCAGGTACTCCTGATGAAAACTTTTAAACATATTCAAAAAGGAGTGGGGGCTACCTTTGAGCCATCAACAAATTCACAGTCCAAGGCATCCCCAGAAAAGCAAATACCAATGGGGGAGAGTTGTACCGGCAGTGCTGTGAGTGGCACATCTGAGCATTGCTTGAGTGGCACACGGCGAAGTAATAGGAAGCAGAATGATGCCACTAATGTCAACATGCACACTGGGAAAAGTCCAGGGAAGGCATTAGGAGTGCGTGTCCATAAGAAATGACAGAGTTTTTCTTACCTCATTTAGAAGTAATGCTGTGTGATGTCTGCCCTTCTCCTTCTCCCCTCTGCTGCCTCTGGTCCATGTGCTCTTGGTTGTGGTTGTGGAGGCTGATTTACATTTGGAGGTAAAACATCGTCCTCATCAAGTTCTATGCCTCTCTCAGTTGCTAGATTATGTAGCATTGCACATGCTGCTACAAGTTTACAGCAAATATCTGGTTGGTACTGCAATGCTCCTCCAGTTTTATGAAGTATTCTGAAGCATGATTTCATCACTCCAAACGTCCGCTCTATGACATTCCTGGTTGATATGTGCGCCTGGTTGTAGTGCTGCTCTTTCCTTGTACTTGGGTTTAGGTATGGAGTTAAGATGTAAGACCTCACTGCATAGGCACTATCTCCTGCAATGGAAAGCAATGTAAATGTAATGTAAGCAAAAATGTGTGCAGTTCAATTATAAGTTAGTTGAGTGGAATGAAACATTTACCTAGCAGGTATCCATCTCCAAATTCACCAGCAAGCAGTCTAGCATGAATGGCACTATGTCTAATAATAAAGGAGTCATGGGCACTTCCTGGGTAACTAGCAACTAGGTCTGTAATTATGGTTTTAGAATTACAGACAGCTTGAATATTAAGTGAATGGAAGCATTTCCTGTTGCGATAAATATATTCATTCTCTGAGGGAGGGCAGATGGGGACATGTGTGCCATCTACACAGCCAATTACATGAGGAAATTAAGCCATGTTGTAGAAATCCAGTTTGGTCTTCATTAAATCCTGTTCTGTGCTAGGGAATTTAATATGAAACCTTATTCTTTGTAACATGGCATTTAAAAAGGCATTAAAAAATCTGGAGAGGGAACTCTGGGACACACCACCAGCAATGGCCACTACCCCCTGAAATGACCCAGATGCAAGGAGGTGCAATGAACACAATACCTGCACATGGGTAGGGATGGCTTGTGTCCTGCGTGTTTGCCTCTGCAGAATTGGGTCCAATTCATGGATTAAATCTAATATTAAAGTGCCATTCAGCCTATATTTCTTAAATATCTCTGCCGCAGTCTGCCCCAATAAGGTTATGCGCACTCTGAAGATTCTCTTTTGTTCATAGTATTTTTCTCTCTTTTTATAAATTGAAGTTGGATATTTATAGTGTCGCGTCTTTAACTTTTTAGGTGTTTTGGCACTTCTAAATGTTTTAAACATTATATCTATATTATGCTTGTCTTCTTTTGTAGTAGCTACCAGAGGTTGAGCTCAGGTTTAAATTATTCAAATATTTTACTTTACTTAACACGTCAGTGAATTTATTAATAGAGGTGGACTATCATCCACCTCAAATATGAATGAGCTTTTCTTAAAAACTCTATGGATTTCATAACTGCTAAACAACAGTAAAGTGCTTATGCCTCCTCTGTAAAATAAGTGATGTACATTGGAACATCCTACTTATCCTTTTTAACTGTCCAATTTGTCTATTTTAAATGGCGCTTCAAGAGCGCCAATGGCATGGAAAATCTGATTCAACAGTGAAATCAGAAAACTTAAACAGCTTTATAAAAATTTACTTTAGGATGCCTATGCCAGAAATGGTTTAAAATCAATTCTAGAACTCATCACACCTTCTGAACTGGAACATATGTCTTTGGCAGGGAGAGTTAAACATTCCTGATCAAAGGACAATGGCCTGCCACTGAGTCCAGTTGGACTAATGGGTGTTAACTGCTGACCATTTAGCAGGTTTTAGCTAACTTAGGGGCCGATTAGGATGGAGGATTTTCCGCCTCCTCCGGGCCGGCGGAAGCCACCTCCGGCCCGGAGGAGGCGGAAAATCCTCTGCGGACTCACCAAAGACCCACCGCCGCATTACGATGGCTGGTGGGTCTTGGTTTCTGTCCGCTGCTTTTCCGCCGCGGTCGGATTACAACCGCGGCGGAAAAGCTCTCATTTGGCTGGCAGTGTCTATCAGACACCGCCAGCCAAATTAGGAAGCATTAGTAAACATGCTTTTCCGCGGCGGTTTTTCCGCCGTGGAAAAGCATGTGTACTTTTGATTTTGGGGGCCCGTTGCGGGCCCCCAGGGTGTTGGCGGGTGGGGGGTGCACATGGGGGGTACCTATGGTACCCCCCAGCATTTACATGCACAATGCGGCAGGCACCGCGCGGTGCCTGCCGCTTTGTGCATGTAAATGTAAAACATGCACTTTTAACATTGCGGCGGGTGCTGCTTGAAGCAGCACCCGCCGCAATGTTAAATATCCAGGATGTGACCGCCAGGGTGGCGGTCACATCCTAATCGCACATGAGGGAACGCCGCAGCCCCTGCGGACGCTCCCTCATACTCTGGGGTCGCGGACGGACTCAAGTCCGTCCGCGATCCTAATCGACCCCTTTGTGTGGATAGTAATGAATGACAGAATAAAAAGCAGTTTTAGTGCTCCCTCTTTCGACTTGGATATTTCTAGGAAGTTTCACCTATTTCTTCCAGGGAACCTTCTAGAAAGCAAGGTTCCAGTCACAGTGAGAGGATAAATGAGTTGGAACCTGTTAGGAGGTAGGAGAGGTCAAATAAAAAGGAGAGTGGCCTGTCTTTTGGCAGATTTATTTTTTATTTTTTATCTTAATACATGGGATTCTGGATATTTTAACAGGAAAGGTGTAAGTGGTGCAAACAGAGGTGGATGGACTGTGAGAAAAAGTTCACGCTTGTGTGGTAGAATTTCACTAGTTACTGGCTAGTGCATAGGATAAGGCTGGCACTTCAACCACCCCTCCTCAGAACATTCTTGGAACTGGGAAGATTCCATATGAAGAAGAGGAAACTGCTGAAAGGATGCTGCAGAATTCTGAAAGAATATGACACACACAAGGACTCAAGGATACCAGTTCCTGCTGGCACCAAGGGTCTAGAATTGTTGGTCTCATGGTTTTCTTCTCATTGGATACAAAAAGTAGGACTCCTGAACACCAGAGACCTGGCAGGAAAGAGACCTGGTGCCTAGAGCATGCTCTCTGGGGCTGCAGGACTGAGCAGGAGGAACTTTTCCAGAACTCTGAAAAGTTTAATTGTAGACATTTATCTATCTATGGGTTAAAAGGGCAAGGTGCTGATGCTTGCCAAGGAAGTTCATACCGAAGGCTTACTTACTTACTCATACCGAAGGCAAGAAAGAAACCTATGTGTGTAGCACTCTGCGCTTTTTATGTAATGAAAGCCAACTCAGAGGTACCTTGCTGAACACTGCCCACCTCTGGCTACCAGCTTTGTCCTGCTGGAGGATTTCAACTTCTGTGAGCAGTGGCAAATCTATCTCACCATCAAAGCACTCTCAGTGACCATGATCTCCAGCTGTCTCCTGCTCTGGACTTTTGTTAGCAAAACTGGCAGTTCGGTTTGGACTGTTCCCATGGGGCACAGAGTCAAGACAGATTTGCATATGGCTTGGTCCTAACTGGGGTGGCATAGTGGGCAAAAGAACAATGGATTTAACCCAGATCTTTTCACTGGGGGAGAATGTGTGCATTGTCAGCATTCCGTCCATCATTTTTTTGCTGTAACACTTTTCGCCCTAAGTGGGATGGGTATGCCCAGACGTGGATCCCTTGCTCACTGTGCTACTGGATTCAAGCTAGCCTGGCTGAAAAATGGTGACATACCCTGAAACCGGTCCCAGGGTGCTTGTTTCAGTCCAGGGAGGACCTGGCCTGGCAGTTTGGTCTGGACTGTTCCCATGGGGCACAGGGTCAAGACTGATTTGGATATGGCTGTGTCCAAACTGGGGTAGCGTAGTGGGCAAAAGAACAATGGATTTAACCCAGATTTGTGACAGGGGAGAATGTTTGCATTGTCCGCATTTCGTCCATCATTTGTTTGCTGTAACGGCAAAACTAATTGCATCTGAGGGAGCTTCAAAATGATGTACATAACCTTGTGGGACCAACACCAGCCACCGCCATGGAGCCTATGCCACAGGAGGATTTATACTTCCATCTCTTTGAATTTGACTGGGATGATCCGCTGGGTGTAGTGGGCTTGTGCTCCTTTGCATTTGGCCTGAAATTGCGCACATGTCCCGGCCAACCACCCACAGTGAGTCCGATTGATGCCTTACGTTTTCTTGGTGCTTTTTGCTTAAAAACTTGAAAAATGCACTTTTTCAGGTTCCCCAGACATAAATATTATAAGACCCAACTCCATTTTAAGTAGGCCAAGACTCTATCTTCTGGATTTTTGCAGAATCATCAACACGTGTGCCTTTGATGCAGATGTTGCCCGGTCTTATCTTTCCAAAAACCTGTGAAAGTGCCAAGTCACTAAGATATAACCATCAACAAGACGCATGGGCTTCTGCAGGCTACAAAGACCTGTCTATTCATATTCAAGAGACTCTGGATGTTTGGGAAACCTTAAGTGGCTTCTTCACGAGATAAAAATACACGTGACGCTTGACTCTTGAAAGGTTATTCCCCATTTTGTGGTTTTATAATTCTTTGAATCCATTTCACTTGAGTCCATTCATGTTGGTCCCTATTGTGATAGGAGCCAATTGCAGGGAAGCAGATAGCCAGCAGCTCAAGCTTTTACTTGTATAATGGCTGCTCATGCGGCATATACATTTGAGATATTTTACTCCTGGGTGGAGTTTGAGGCTTTAGACGGTACCGCAGTTTCAGGCTTATAAGGATTTACCACCACCAGCACAGTATAGGGCTTTCCAAGATTTAAAAATCCCTTTAACTTACCAAGAACACCAGAGCACCTGAGCTGCTTTACTGTTCAGTTACCACACAGGCACAGGAA